>NC_090934.1:39844510-41065582 GCF_040938575.1 Ambystoma mexicanum
CCAGTAGTTAGCATAGTCTCTCTCCTTTGACCTAATGACTTCATGTCCATCTCCCCCGTCATCCCCAGTAGTTAGGATAGTCTCTCTCCTTTGACTTAATGACTTTATGTCCATCGCTCCCGCCATCTCCAATAGTTAGGATAGCCTCTCTCCTTTGACCTAATGACTTTATGCCCATCTCCGCCGTCATCCCCAGTAGTTAGGATAGTCTCTCTCCTTTGACCTAATGACTTTATGTCCAGCTCCCCCGTCAGCCCCAGTAGTTAGGATAGTCTCTCTCCTTTGACCTAATGACTTTATGTCCATCTCCCCCGTCATCCCCAGTAGTTAGGATAGTCTCTCTCCTTTGACTTAATGACTTTATGTCCATCGCTCCCGCCATCCCCAATAGTTAGGATAGCCTCTCTCCTTTGACCTAATGCCTTTATGCCCATCTCCCCCGTCATCCCCAGTAGTTAGGATAGCCTCTCTCCTTTGACCTAATGACTTTATGGCCATCTCCCCCGTCATCCCCAGTAGTTAGGATAGTCTCTCTCCTTTGATCTAATGACTTTATGTCCCTCTCCCCGTCATCCCCAGTAGTTAGGATAGCCTCTCTACTTTGACCTAATGACTTTATATCCAGCTCCCCCACCATCCCCAGTAGTTAGGATAGCCTCTCTCCTTTGACCTAATGACTTTATGTCCATCTCCCCTGTCATCCCCAGTAGTTAGGATAGTCTCTCTCCTTTGACCTAATGACTTCATCTCTATCGCTCCCGCCATCCCGAGTAGTTAGGATAGTCTCTCTCCTTTGACCTAATGACTTTATGTCCAGCTCCCCCACCATCCCCAGTAGTTAGGATAGCCTCTCTCCTTTGACCTAATGACTTTATGCCCATCTCCCCCGTCATCCGCAGTAGTTAGGATAGTCTCTCTCCTTTGACCTAATGACTTTATGTCCAGCTCCCCCGTCAGCCCCAGTAGTTAGGATAGTCTCTCTCCTTTGACCTAATGACTTTATGTCCATCGCTCCCGCCATCCCCAGTAGTTAGGATAGTCTCTCTCCTTTGACCTAATGACTTTATGTCCAGCTCCCCCACCATCCCCAGTAGTTAGGATAGCCTCTCTCCTTTGACCTAATGACTTTATGTCCATCGCTCCCGCCATCCCCAGTAGTTAGGATAGTCTCTCTCCTTTGACCTAATGACTTTATGTCCCTCTCCCCCGTCATCCCCAGTAGTTAGGATAGTCTCTCTCCTTTGACCTAATGACTTTATGTCCATCGCTCCCGCCATCCCCAGTAGTTAGGATAGCCTCTCTCCTTTGACCTAATGACTTTATGGCCAGCTCCCCCGTCACCCCCAGTAGCTAGGATAGCCTCTCTCCTTTGACCTAATGACTTTATGTCCATCTCCCCCGTCATCTCCAGTAGTTAGGATAGTCTCTCTCCTTTGACCTAATGCCTTTATGTCCATCTCCCCCGTCATCTCCAGTAGTTAGGATAGCCTCTCTCCTTTGACCTAATGACTTTATGTCCATCGCTCCCGCCATCCCCAGTAGTTAGCATAGTCTCTCTCCTTTGACCTAATGATTTTATGTCCATCTCCCCCGTCATCCCCAGTAGTTAGCATAGTCTCTCTCCTTTGACCTAATGACTTTATGTCCATCTCCCCCGTCACCCCAAGTAGTTAGGATAGTCTCTCTCCTTTGACCTAATGACTTTATGTCCATCTCCCCTGTCATCCCCAGTAGTTAGGATAGTCTCTTTCCTTTGACCTAATGGCTTTATGTCCATCTCCCCCGTCAGCCCCAGTAGTTAGGATAGTCTCTCTCCTTTGACCTAATGATTTTATGTCCATCACTCCCGCCATCCCCAGTAGTTAGGATAGTCTCTCTCCTTTGACCTAATGACTTTATGTCCAGCTCCCCCGTCACCTCCAGTAGTTAGGATAGTATCTCTCCTTTGACCTAATGACTTTATGTCCAGCTCCCCCGTCACCCCCAGTAGTTAGGATAGTCTCTCTCCTTTGACCTAATGACTTTATGTCCATCTCCCCCGTCATCCCCAGTAGTTAGGATAGCCTCTCTCCTTGACCTAATGACTTTATGGCCAGCTCCCCCGTCATCCCCAGTAGTTAGGATAGCCTCTCTCCTTTGACCTAATGACTTTATGTCCATCTCCCCGTCATCTCCAGTAGTTAGGATAGTCTCTCTCCTTTGACCTAATGACTTTATGTCCATCTCCCCCGTCATCTCCAGTAGTTAGGATAGTCTCTCTCCTTTGACCTAATGACTTTATGTCCATCGCTCCCGCCATCCCCAGTAGTTAGCATAGTCTCTCTCCTTTGACCTAATGACTTCATGTCCATCTCCCCCGTCATCCCCAGTAGTTAGCATAGTCTCTCTCCTTTGACCTAATGACTTTATGTCTATCGCTCCCGCCATCCCCAGTAGTTAGGATAGTCTCTCTCCTTTGACTTAATGACTTTATGTCCATCGCTCCCGCCATCCCCAATAGTTAGGATAGCCTCTCTCCTTTGACCTAATGACTTTATGCCCATCTCCCCCGTCATCCCCAGTAGTTAGGATAGTCTCTCTCCTTTGACCTAATGACTTTATGTCCAGCTCCCCCGTCAGCCCCAGTAGTTAGGATAGTCTCTCTCCTTTGACCTAATGACTTTATGTCCCTCTCCCCCGTCATCCCCAGTAGTTAGGATAGTCTCTCTCCTTTGACCTAATGACTTTATGTCCATCGCTCCCGCCATCCCCAGTAGTTAGGATAGCCTCTCTCCTTTGACCTAATGACTTTATGGCCAGCTCCCCCGTCACCCCCAGTAGCTAGGATAGCCTCTCTCCTTTGACCTAATGACTTTATGTCCATCTCCCCCGTCATCTCCAGTAGTTAGGATAGTCTCTCTCCTTTGACCTAATGCCTTTATGTCCATCTCCCCCGTCATCTCCAGTAGTTAGGATAGCCTCTCTCCTTTGACCTAATGACTTTATGTCCATCGCTCCCGCCATCCCCAGTAGTTAGCATAGTCTCTCTCCTTTGACCTAATGATTTTATGTCCATCTCCCCCGTCATCCCCAGTAGTTAGCATAGTCTCCCTCCTTTGACCTAATGACTTTATGTCCATCTCCCCCGTCACCCCAAGTAGTTAGGATAGTCTCTTTCCTTTGACCTAATGACTTTATGTCCATCTCCCCTGTCATCCCCAGTAGTTAGGATAGTCTCTTTCCTTTGACCTAATGGCTTTATGTCCATCTCCCCCGTCAGCCCCAGTAGTTAGGATAGTCTCTCTCCTTTGACCTAATGATTTTATGTCCATCGCTCCCGCCATCCCCAGTAGTTAGGATAGTCTCTCTCCTTTGACCTAATGACTTTATGTCCAGCTCCCCCGTCACCTCCAGTAGTTAGGATAGTATCTCTGCTTTGACCTAATGACTTTATGTCCAGCTCCCCCGTCACCCCCAGTAGTTAGGATAGTCTCTCTCCTTTGACCTAATGGCTTTATGTCCATCTCCCCCGTCATCCCCAGTAGTTAGGATAGCCTCTCTCCTTGACCTAATGACTTTATGGCCAGCTCCCCCGTCATCCCCAGTAGTTAGGATAGCCTCTCTCCTTTGACCTAATGACTTTATGTCCATCTCCCCCGTCATCTCCAGTAGTTAGGATAGTCTCTCTCCTTTGACCTAATGACTTTATGTCCATCTCCCCCGTCATCTCCAGTAGTTAGGATAGTCTCTCTCCTTTGACCTAATGACTTTATGTCCATCGCTCCCGCCATCCCCAGTAGTTAGCATAGTCTCTCTCCTTTGACCTAATGACTTCATGTCCATCTCCCCCGTCATCCCCAGTAGTTAGCATAGTCTCTCTCCTTTGACCTAATGACTTTATGTCTATCGCTCCCGCCATCCCCAGTAGTTAGGATAGTCTCTCTCCTTTGACCTAATGACTTTATGTCCATCTCCCCTGTCATGCCCAATAGTTAGGATAGTCTCTCTCCTTTGACCTAATGACTTTATGTCCATCGCTCCCGCCATCCCCAGTAGTTAGGATAGTCTCTCTCCTTTGACCTAATGACTTTATGTCCATCGCTCCCGCCATCCCCAGTAGTTAGGATAGTCTCTCTCCTTTGACCTAATGAATGTATGTTCATCTCCCCTGCCATCCCCAGTACTTAGGATAGTCTCTCTCCTTTGACCTAATGACTTTATGTCCATCGCTCCCGCCATCCCCAGTAGTTAGGATAGCCTCTCTCCTTTGACCTAATGACTTTATGGCCAGCTCCCCCGTCACCCCCAGTAGCTAGGATAGCCTCTCTCCTTTGACCTAATGACTTTATGTCCATCTCCCCCGTCATCTCCAGTAGTTAGGATAGTCTCTCTCCTTTGACCTAATGCCTTTATGTCCATCTCCCCCGTCATCTCCAGTAGTTAGGATAGCCTCTCTCCTTTGACCTAATGACTTTATGTCCATCGCTCCCGCCATCCCCAGTAGTTAGCATAGTCTCTCTCCTTTGACCTAATGATTTTATGTCCATCTCCCCCGTCATCCCCAGTAGTTAGCATAGTCTCTCTCCTTTGACCTAATGACTTTATGTCCATCTCCCCCGTCACCCCAAGTAGTTAGGATAGTCTCTCTCCTTTGACCTAATGACTTTATGTCCATCTCCCCTGTCATCCCCAGTAGTTAGGATAGTCTCTTTCCTTTGACCTAATGGCTTTATGTCCATCTCCCCCGTCAGCCCCAGTAGTTAGGATAGTCTCTCTCCTTTGACCTAATGATTTTATGTCCATCACTCCCGCCATCCCCAGTAGTTAGGATAGTCTCTCTCCTTTGACCTAATGACTTTATGTCCAGCTCCCCCGTCACCTCCAGTAGTTAGGATAGTATCTCTCCTTTGACCTAATGACTTTATGTCCAGCTCCCCCGTCACCCCCAGTAGTTAGGATAGTCTCTCTCCTTTGACCTAATGACTTTATGTCCATCTCCCCCGTCATCCCCAGTAGTTAGGATAGCCTCTCTCCTTGACCTAATGACTTTATGGCCAGCTCCCCCGTCATCCCCAGTAGTTAGGATAGCCTCTCTCCTTTGACCTAATGACTTTATGTCCATCTCCCCCGTCATCTCCAGTAGTTAGGATAGTCTCTCTCCTTTGACCTAATGACTTTATGTCCATCTCCCCCGTCATCTCCAGTAGTTAGGATAGTCTCTCTCCTTTGACCTAATGACTTTATGTCCATCGCTCCCGCCATCCCCAGTAGTTAGCATAGTCTCTCTCCTTTGACCTAATGACTTCATGTCCATCTCCCCCGTCATCCCCAGTAGTTAGCATAGTCTCTCTCCTTTGACCTAATGACTTTATGTCTATCGCTCCCGCCATCCCCAGTAGTTAGGATAGTCTCTCTCCTTTGACTTAATGACTTTATGTCCATCGCTCCCGCCATCCCCAATAGTTAGGATAGCCTCTCTCCTTTGACCTAATGACTTTATGCCCATCTCCCCCGTCATCCCCAGTAGTTAGGATAGTCTCTCTCCTTTGACCTAATGACTTTATGTCCAGCTCCCCCGTCAGCCCCAGTAGTTAGGATAGTCTCTCTCCTTTGACCTAATGACTTTATGTCCCTCTCCCCCGTCATCCCCAGTAGTTAGGATAGTCTCTCTCCTTTGACCTAATGACTTTATGTCCATCGCTCCCGCCATCCCCAGTAGTTAGGATAGCCTCTCTCCTTTGACCTAATGACTTTATGGCCAGCTCCCCCGTCACCCCCAGTAGCTAGGATAGCCTCTCTCCTTTGACCTAATGACTTTATGTCCATCTCCCCCGTCATCTCCAGTAGTTAGGATAGTCTCTCTCCTTTGACCTAATGCCTTTATGTCCATCTCCCCCGTCATCTCCAGTAGTTAGGATAGCCTCTCTCCTTTGACCTAATGACTTTATGTCCATCGCTCCCGCCATCCCCAGTAGTTAGCATAGTCTCTCTCCTTTGACCTAATGATTTTATGTCCATCTCCCCCGTCATCCCCAGTAGTTAGCATAGTCTCCCTCCTTTGACCTAATGACTTTATGTCCATCTCCCCCGTCACCCCAAGTAGTTAGGATAGTCTCTTTCCTTTGACCTAATGACTTTATGTCCATCTCCCCTGTCATCCCCAGTAGTTAGGATAGTCTCTTTCCTTTGACCTAATGGCTTTATGTCCATCTCCCCCGTCAGCCCCAGTAGTTAGGATAGTCTCTCTCCTTTGACCTAATGATTTTATGTCCATCGCTCCCGCCATCCCCAGTAGTTAGGATAGTCTCTCTCCTTTGACCTAATGACTTTATGTCCAGCTCCCCCGTCACCTCCAGTAGTTAGGATAGTATCTCTGCTTTGACCTAATGACTTTATGTCCAGCTCCCCCGTCACCCCCAGTAGTTAGGATAGTCTCTCTCCTTTGACCTAATGGCTTTATGTCCATCTCCCCCGTCATCCCCAGTAGTTAGGATAGCCTCTCTCCTTGACCTAATGACTTTATGGCCAGCTCCCCCGTCATCCCCAGTAGTTAGGATAGCCTCTCTCCTTTGACCTAATGACTTTATGTCCATCTCCCCCGTCATCTCCAGTAGTTAGGATAGTCTCTCTCCTTTGACCTAATGACTTTATGTCCATCTCCCCCGTCATCTCCAGTAGTTAGGATAGTCTCTCTCCTTTGACCTAATGACTTTATGTCCATCGCTCCCGCCATCCCCAGTAGTTAGCATAGTCTCTCTCCTTTGACCTAATGACTTCATGTCCATCTCCCCCGTCATCCCCAGTAGTTAGCATAGTCTCTCTCCTTTGACCTAATGACTTTATGTCTATCGCTCCCGCCATCCCCAGTAGTTAGGATAGTCTCTCTCCTTTGACCTAATGACTTTATGTCCATCTCCCCTGTCATGCCCAATAGTTAGGATAGTCTCTCTCCTTTGACCTAATGACTTTATGTCCATCGCTCCCGCCATCCCCAGTAGTTAGGATAGTCTCTCTCCTTTGACCTAATGACTTTATGTCCATCGCTCCCGCCATCCCCAGTAGTTAGGATAGTCTCTCTCCTTTGACCTAATGAATGTATGTTCATCTCCCCTGCCATCCCCAGTACTTAGGATAGTCTCTCTCCTTTGACCTAATGACTTTATGTCAATCGCTCCCGCCATCCCCAATAGTTAGGATAGTCTCTCTCCTTTGACCTAATTACTTTACGTCCATCGCTCCCGCCATCCCCAGTAGTTAGGATAGTCTCTCTCCTTTGACCTAATGACTTTATGTCCATCGCTCCCGCCATCCCCAGTAGTTAGGATAGCCTCTCTCCTTTGACCTAATGACTTTATGTCCATCTCCCCCGTCATCCCCAGTAGTTAGGATAGTCTCTTTCCTTTGACTTAATGACTTTATGTCCATCGCTCCCGCCATCCCCAGTAGTTAGGATAGCCTCTCTCTTTTGACCTAATGACTTTATGCCCATCTCCCCGTCATCCCCAGTAGTTAGGATAGCCTCTCTCCTTTGACCTAATGACTTTATGTCCATCTCCCCTGTCATCCCCAGTAGTTAGGATAGTCTCTCTCCTTTGACTTAATGACTTTATGTCCATCGCTCCCGCCATCCCCAGTAGTTAGGATAGCCTCTTTCCTTTGACCTAATGACTTTATGCCCATCTCCCCCGTCATACCCAGTAGTTAGGATAGCCTCTCTCCTTTGACCTAATGACTTTATGGCCATCTCCCCCGTCATTCCCAGTAGTTAGGATAGTCTCTCTCCTTTGATCTAATGACTTTATCTCCATCGCTCCCGCCATCCCGAGTAGTTAGGATAGTCTCTCTCCTTTGACCTAATGACTTTATGTCCAGCTCCCCCACCATCCTCAGTAGTTAGGATAGCCTCGCTGCTTTGACCTAATGACTTTATGCTCATCTCCCCCGTCATCCCCAGTAGTTAGGATAGTCTCTCTCCTTTGACCTAATGACTTTATGTCCATCGCTCCCGCCATCCCCAGTAGTTAGGATAGCCTCTCTCCTTTGACCTAATGACTTTATGTCCAGGTCCCCCATCACCCCCAGTAGTTAGGATAGCCTCTCTCCTTTGACCTAATGACTTTATGCCCATCTCCCCCGTCATTCCCAGTAGTTAGGATAGTCTCTCTCCTTTGATCTAATGACTTTATGTCCCTCTCCCCCGTCATCCCCAGTAGTTAGGATAGTCTCTCTCCTTTGACCTAATGACTTTATGTCCATCTCCCCCGTCATCCCCAGTTGTTAGGATAGTCTCTCTCCTTTGATCTAATGACTTTATGTCCCTCTCCCCCGTCATCCCCAGTAGTTAGGATAGCCTCTCTCCTTTGACCTAATGACTTTATGCTCATCTCCCTCGTCATCCCCAGTAGTTAGGATAGTCTCTCTCCTTTGACCTAATGACTTTATGTCCAGCTCCCCCGTCAGCCCCAGTAGTTAGGATAGTCTCTCTCCTTTGACCTAATGACTTTATGTCCATCGCTCCCGCCATCCCCTGTAGTTAGGATAGTCTCTCTCCTTTGACCTAATGACTTTATGTCCAGCTCCCCCGCCATCCCCAGTAGTTAGGATAGCCTCTCTCCTTTGACCTAATGACTTTATGTCCATCGCTCCCGCCATCCACAGTAGTTAGGATAGTCTCTCTCCTTTGACCTAATGACTTTATGTCCCTCTCCCCCGTCATCCCAGGTAGTTAGGATAGTCTCTCTCCTTTGACCTAATGACTTTATGTCCATCGCTCCCGCCATCCCCAGTAGTTAGGATAGTCTCTCTCCTTTGACCTAATGACTTTATGTCCCTCTCCCCGTCATCCCCAGTAGTTAGGATAGTCTCTCTCCTTTGACCTAATGACTTTATGTCCATCGCTCCCGCCATCCCCAGTAGTTAGGATAGCCTCTCTCCTTTGACCTAATGACTTTATGGTCAGCTCCCCCGTCACCCCCAGTAGTTAGGATAGTCTCTCTCCTTTGACCTAATGACTTTATGTCCATCTCCCCCGTCATCCCCAGTAGTTAGGATAGCCTCTCTCCTTTGACCTAATGACTTTATGTCCAGCTCCCCCGTCAACCCCAGTAGTTAGGATAGCCTCTCTCCTTTGACCTAATGACTTTATGTCCATCTCCCCCGTCATCTCCAGTAGTTATGATAGACTCTCTCCTTTGACCTAATGACTTTATGTCCATCTCCCCCGTCAACTCCAGTAGTTAGGATACTCTCTCTCCTTTGACCTAATGACTTTATTTTCTTCGCTCCCGCCATCCCCAGTAGTTAGCATAGTCTCTCTCCTTTGACCTAATGACTTTAGGTCCATCGCTCCCGCCATCCCCATTAGTTAGGATAGTCTCTCTCCTTTGACCAAATGAATTTATGTCCATCTCCCCTGCCATCCCCAGTACTTAGGATAGTCTCTCTCCTTTGACCTAATGACTTTATGTCCATCGCTCCCGCCATCCCCAGTAGTTAGGATAGTATCTCTCCTTTGACCTACTTACTTTACGTCCATCGCTCCCGCCATCCCCAGTAGTTAGGACAGCCTCTCTCCTTTGACCTAATGACTTTATGTCCATCTCCCCCGTCATCCCCAGTAGTTAGGATAGTCTCTCTCCTTTGACTTAATGACTTTATGTCCATCGCTCCCGCCATCCCCAATAGTTAGGATAGCCTCTCTCCTTTGACCTAATGACTTTATGCCTATCTCCCCCGTCAGCCCCAGTAGTTAGGATAGCCTCTCTCCTTTGACCTAATGACTTTATGGCCATCTCCCCCGTCATCCCCAGTAGTTAGGATAGTCTCTCTCCTTTGACCTAATGACTTCATCTCCATCGCTCCCGCCATCCCGAGTAGTTAGGATAGTCTCTCTCCTTTGACCTAATGACTTTATTTCCAGCTCCCCCACCATCCCCAGTAGTTAGGATAGCCTCTCTCCTTTGACCTAATGACTTTATGCCCATCTCCCCCGTCATCCCCAGTAGTTAGGATAGTCTCTCTCCTTTGACCTAATGACTTTATGTCCAGCTCCCCCGTCAGCCCCAGTAGTTAGGATCGTCTCTCTCCTTTGACCTAATGACTTTATGTCCATCGCTCCCACCATCCCCAGAAGTTAGGATAGTCTCTCTCCTTTGACCTAATGACTTTATGTCCAGCTCCCCCGCCATCCCCAGTAGTTAGGATAGCCTCTCTCCTTTGACCTAATGACTTTATGTCCATCGCTCCCGCCATCCCCAGTAGTTAGGATAGTCTCTCTCCTTTGACCTAATGACTTTATGTCCCTCTCCCCTTCATCCCCAGTAGTTAGGATAGTCTCTCTCCTTTGACCTAATGACTTTATGTCCATCGCTCCCGCCATCCCCAGTAGTTAGGATAGCCTCTCTCCTTTGACCTAATGACTTTATGGCCAGCTCCCCCATCACCGCCAGTAGCTAGGATAGCCTCTCTCCTTTGACCTAATGACTTTATGTCCATCTCCCCCGTCATCTCCAGTAGTTAGGATAGTCTCTCTCCTTTGACCTAATGACTTTATGTCCATCTCCCCCGTCATCTCCAGTAGTTAGGATAGCCTCTCTCCTTTGACCTAATGACTTTATGTCCATCGCTCCCGCCATCCCCAGTAGTTAGCATAGTCTCTCTCCTTTGACCTAATGACTTTATGTCCATCTCCCCCGTCATCTCCAGTAGTTAGGATAGCCTCTCTCCTTTGACCTAATGACTTTATGTCCATCGCTCCCGCCATCCCCAGTAGTTAGCATAGTCTCTCTCCTTTGACCTAATGACTTTATGTCCATCTCCCCCGTCATCCCCAGTAGTTAGCATAGTCTCTCTCCTTTGACCTAATGACTTTATGTCCATCTCCCCCGTCACCTCAAGTAGTTAGGATAGTCTCTCTCCTTTGACCTAATGACTTTATGTCCATCTCCCCTGTCATCCCCAGTAGTTAGGATAGTCTCTCTCCTTTGACCTAATGGCTTTATGTCCATCTCCCCCGTCAGCCCCAGTAGTTAGGATAGTCTCTCTCCTTTGACTTAATGATTTTATGTCCATCGCTCCCGCCATCCCCAGTAGTTAGGATAGTCTCTCTCCTTTGACCTAATGACTTTATGTCCAGCTCCCCCGTCACCTCCAGTAGTTAGGATAGTATCTCTCCTTTGACCTAATGACTTTATGTCCAGCTCCCCCGTCACCCCCAGTAGTTAGGATAGTCTCTCTCCTTTGACCTAATGACTTTATGTCCATCTCCCCCGTCATCCCCAGTTGTTAGGATAGTCTCTCTCCTTTGATCTAATGACTTTATGTCCCTCTCCCCCGTCATCCCCAGTAGTTAGGATAGCCTCTCTCCTTTGACCTAATGACTTTATGCTCATCTCCCTCGTCATCCCCAGTAGTTAGGATAGTCTCTCTCCTTTGACCTAATGACTTTATGTCCAGCTCCCCCGTCAGCCCCAGTAGTTAGGATAGTCTCTCTCCTTTGACCTAATGACTTTATGTCCATCGCTCCCGCCATCCCCTGTAGTTAGGATAGTCTCTCTCCTTTGACCTAATGACTTTATGTCCAGCTCCCCCGCCATCCCCAGTAGTTAGGATAGCCTCTCTCCTTTGACCTAATGACTTTATGTCCATCGCTCCCGCCATCCACAGTAGTTAGGATAGTCTCTCTCCTTTGACCTAATGACTTTATGTCCCTCTCCCCCGTCATCCCAGGTAGTTAGGATAGTCTCTCTCCTTTGACCTAATGACTTTATGTCCATCGCTCCCGCCATCCCCAGTAGTTAGGATAGTCTCTCTCCTTTGACCTAATGACTTTATGTCCCTCTCCCCGTCATCCCCAGTAGTTAGGATAGTCTCTCTCCTTTGACCTAATGACTTTATGTCCATCGCTCCCGCCATCCCCAGTAGTTAGGATAGCCTCTCTCCTTTGACCTAATGACTTTATGGTCAGCTCCCCCGTCACCCCCAGTAGTTAGGATAGTCTCTCTCCTTTGACCTAATGACTTTATGTCCATCTCCCCCGTCATCCCCAGTAGTTAGGATAGCCTCTCTCCTTTGACCTAATGACTTTATGTCCAGCTCCCCCGTCAACCCCAGTAGTTAGGATAGCCTCTCTCCTTTGACCTAATGACTTTATGTCCATCTCCCCCGTCATCTCCAGTAGTTATGATAGACTCTCTCCTTTGACCTAATGACTTTATGTCCATCTCCCCCGTCAACTCCAGTAGTTAGGATACTCTCTCTCCTTTGACCTAATGACTTTATTTTCTTCGCTCCCGCCATCCCCAGTAGTTAGCATAGTCTCTCTCCTTTGACCTAATGACTTTAGGTCCATCGCTCCCGCCATCCCCATTAGTTAGGATAGTCTCTCTCCTTTGACCAAATGAATTTATGTCCATCTCCCCTGCCATCCCCAGTACTTAGGATAGTCTCTCTCCTTTGACCTAATGACTTTATGTCCATCGCTCCCGCCATCCCCAGTAGTTAGGATAGTATCTCTCCTTTGACCTACTTACTTTACGTCCATCGCTCCCGCCATCCCCAGTAGTTAGGATAGCCTCTCTCCTTTGACCTAATGACTTTATGTCCATCTCCCCCGTCATCCCCAGTAGTTAGGATAGTCTCTCTCCTTTGACTTAATGACTTTATGTCCATCGCTCCCGCCATCCCCAATAGTTAGGATAGCCTCTCTCCTTTGACCTAATGACTTTATGCCTATCTCCCCCGTCATCCCCAGTAGTTAGGATAGCCTCTCTCCTTTGACCTAATGACTTTATGGCCATCTCCCCCGTCATCCCCAGTAGTTAGGATAGTCTCTCTCCTTTGACCTAATGACTTCATCTCCATCGCTCCCGCCATCCCGAGTAGTTAGGATAGTCTCTCTCCTTTGACCTAATGACTTTATTTCCAGCTCCCCCACCATCCCCAGTAGTTAGGATAGCCTCTCTCCTTTGACCTAATGACTTTATGCCCATCTCCCCCGTCATCCCCAGTAGTTAGGATAGTCTCTCTCCTTTGACCTAATGACTTTATGTCCAGCTCCCCCGTCAGCCCCAGTAGTTAGGATCGTCTCTCTCCTTTGACCTAATGACTTTATGTCCATCGCTCCCACCATCCCCAGAAGTTAGGATAGTCTCTCTCCTTTGACCTAATGACTTTATGTCCAGCTCCCCCGCCATCCCCAGTAGTTAGGATAGCCTCTCTCCTTTGACCTAATGACTTTATGTCCATCGCTCCCGCCATCCCCAGTAGTTAGGATAGTCTCTCTCCTTTGACCTAATGACTTTATGTCCCTCTCCCCTTCATCCCCAGTAGTTAGGATAGTCTCTCTCCTTTGACCTAATGACTTTATGTCCATCGCTCCCGCCATCCCCAGTAGTTAGGATAGCCTCTCTCCTTTGACCTAATGACTTTATGGCCAGCTCCCCCATCACCGCCAGTAGCTAGGATAGCCTCTCTCCTTTGACCTAATGACTTTATGTCCATCTCCCCCGTCATCTCCAGTAGTTAGGATAGTCTCTCTCCTTTGACCTAATGACTTTATGTCCATCTCCCCCGTCATCTCCAGTAGTTAGGATAGCCTCTCTCCTTTGACCTAATGACTTTATGTCCATCGCTCCCGCCATCCCCAGTAGTTAGCATAGTCTCTCTCCTTTGACCTAATGACTTTATGTCCATCTCCCCCGTCATCTCCAGTAGTTAGGATAGCCTCTCTCCTTTGACCTAATGACTTTATGTCCATCGCTCCCGCCATCCCCAGTAGTTAGCATAGTCTCTCTCCTTTGACCTAATGACTTTATGTCCATCTCCCCCGTCATCCCCAGTAGTTAGCATAGTCTCTCTCCTTTGACCTAATGACTTTATGTCCATCTCCCCCGTCACCTCAAGTAGTTAGGATAGTCTCTCTCCTTTGACCTAATGACTTTATGTCCATCTCCCCTGTCATCCCCAGTAGTTAGGATAGTCTCTCTCCTTTGACCTAATGGCTTTATGTCCATCTCCCCCGTCAGCCCCAGTAGTTAGGATAGTCTCTCTCCTTTGACCTAATGATTTTATGTCCATCGCTCCCGCCATCCCCAGTAGTTAGGATAGTCTCTCTCCTTTGACCTAATGACTTTATGTCCAGCTCCCCCGTCACCTCCAGTAGTTAGGATAGTATCTCTCCTTTGACCTAATGACTTTATGTCCAGCTCCCCCGTCACCCCCAGTAGTTAGGATAGTCTCTCTCCTTTGACCTAATGACTTTATGTCCATCTCCCCCGTCATCCCCAGTAGTTAGGATAGCCTCTCTCCTTGACCTAATGACTTTATGGCCAGCTCCCCCGTCATCCCCAGTAGTTAGGATAGCCTCTCTCCTTTGACCTAATGGCTTAATGTCCATCTCCCCCGTCATCTCCAGTAGTTAGGATAGTCTCTCTCCTTTGACCTAATGACTTTATGTCCATCTCCCCCGTCATCTCCAGTAGTTAGGATAGTCTCTCTCCTTTGACCTAATGACTTTATGTCCATCGCTCCCGCCATCCCCAGTAGTTAGCATAGTCTCTCTCCTTTGACCTAATGACTTCATGTCCATCTCCCCCGTCATCCCCAGTAGTTAGCATAGTCTCTCTCCTTTGACCTAATGACTTTATGTCTATTGCTCCCGCCATCCCCAGTAGTTAGGATAGTCTCTCTCCTTTGACCTAATGACTTTATGTCCATCTCCCCTGTCATCCCCAATAGTTAGGATAGTCTCTCTCCTTTGACCTAATGACTTTATGTCCATCGCTCCCGCCATCCCCAGTAGTTAGGATATTCTCTCTCCTTTGACCTAATGACTTTATGTCCATCGCTCCCGCCATCCCCAGTAGTTAGGATAGTCTCTCTCCTTTGACCTAATGAATTTATGTTCATCTCCCCTGCCATCCCCAGTACTTAGGATAGTCTCTCTCCTTTGACCTAATGACTTTATGTCCATCGCTCCCGCCATCCCCAGTAGTTAGGATAGTCTCTCTCCTTTGACCTAATTACTTTACGTCCATCGCTCCCGCCATCCCCAGTAGTTAGGATAGTCTCTCTCCTTTGACCTAATGACTTTATGTCCATCGCTCCCGCCATCCCCAGTAGTTAGGATAGTCTCTCTCCTTTGACCTAATGACTTTATGTCCATCGCTCCCGCCATCCCCAGTAGTTAGGATAGCCCCTCTCCTTTGACCTAATGACTTTATGCCCATCTCCCCGTCATCCCCAGTAGTTAGGATAGCCTCTCTCCTTTGACCTAATGACTTTATGTCCATCTCCCCTGTCATCCTCAGTAGTTAGGATAGTCTCTCTCCTTTGACTTAATGACTTTATGTCCATCGCTCCCGCCATCCCCAGTAGTTAGGATAGCCTCTCTCCTTTGACCTAATGACTTTATCTCCATCGCTCCCGCCGTCCCGAGTAGTTAGGATAGCCTCTCTCATTTGACCTAATGACTTTATGTCCATCTCCCCCGTCATCTCCAGTAGTTAGGATAGTCTCTCTCCTTTGACCTGATGCCTTTATGTCCATCTCCCCCGTCATCTCCAGTAGTTAGGATAGCCTCTCTCCTTTGACCTAATGACTTTATGTCCATCGCTCCCGCCATCCCCAGTAGTTAGCATAGTCTCTCTCCTTTGACCTAATGATTTTATGTCCATCTCCCCCGTCATCCCCAGTAGTTAGCATAGTCTCTCTCCTTTGACCTAATGACTTTATGTCCATCTCCCCCGTCACCCCAAGTAGTTAGGATAGTCTCTCTCCTTTGACCTAATGACTTTATGTCCATCTCCCCTGTCATCCCCAGTAGTTAGGATAGTCTCTCTCCTTTGACCTAATGGCTTTATGTCCATCTCCCCCGTCAGCCCCAGTACTTAGGATAGTCTCTCTCCTTTGACCTAATGTTTTTATGTCCATCGCTCCCGCCATCCCCAGTAGTTAGGATAGTCTCTCTCCTTTGACATAATGACTTTATGTCCAGCTCCCCCGTCACCTCCAGTAGTTAGGATAGTATCTCTCCTTTGACCTAATGACTTTATGTCCAGCTCCCCCGTCACCCCCAGTAGTTAGGATAGTCTCTCTCCTTTGACCTAATGACTTTATGTCCATCTCCCCCGTCATCCCCAGTAGTTAGGATAGCCTCTCTCCTTGACCTAATGACTTTATGGCCAGCTCCCCCGTCATCCCCAGTAGTTAGGATAGCCTCTCTCCTTTGACCTAATGACTTTATGTCCATCTCCCCCGTCATCTCCAGTAGTTAGGATAGTCTCTCTCCTTTGACCTAATGACTTTATGTCCATCTCCCCCGTCATCTCCAGTAGTTAGGATAGTCTCTCTCCTTTGACCTAATGACTTTATGTCCATCGCTCCCGCCATCACCAGTAGTTAGCATAGTCTCTCTCCTTTGACCTAATGACTTCATGTCCATCTCCCCCGTCATCCCCAGTAGTTAGCATAGTCTCTCTCCTTTGACCTAATGACTTTATGTCTATCGCTCCCGCCATCCCCAGTAGTTAGGATAGTCTCTCTCCTTTGACCTAATGACTTTATGTCCATCTCCCCTGTCATGCCCAATAGTTAGGATAGTCTCTCTCCTTTGACCTAATGACTTTATGTCCATCGCTCCCGCCATCCCCAGTAGTTAGGATAGTCTCTCTCCTTTGACCTAATGACTTTATGTCCATCGCTCCCGCCATCCCCAGTAGTTAGGATAGTCTCTCTCCTTTGACCTAATGAATGTATGTTCATCTCCCCTGCCATCCCCAGTACTTAGGATAGTCTCTCTCCTTTGACCTAATGACTTTATGTCCATCGCTCCCGCCATCCCCAGTAGTTAGGATAGTCTCTCTCCTTTGACCTAATTACTTTACGTCCATCGCTCCCGCCATCCCCAGTAGTTAGGATAGTCTCTCTCCTTTGACCTAATGACTTTATGTCCATCGCTCCCGCCATCCCCAGTAGTTAGGATAGCCTCTCTCCTTTGACCTAATGACTTTATGTCCATCTCCCCCGTCATCCCCAGTAGTTAGGATAGTCTCTTTCCTTTGACTTAATGACTTTATGTCCATCGCTCCCGCCATCCCCAGTAGTTAGGATAGCCTCTCTCTTTTGACCTAATGACTTTATGCCCATCTCCCCGTCATCCCCAGTAGTTAGGATAGCCTCTCTCCTTTGACCTAATGACTTTATGTCCATCTCCCCTGTCATCCCCAGTAGTTAGGATAGTCTCTCTCCTTTGACTTAATGACTTTATGTCCATCGCTCCCGCCATCCCCAGTAGTTAGGATAGCCTCTCTCCTTTGACCTAATGACTTTATGCCCATCTCCCCCGTCATACCCAGTAGTTAGGATAGCCTCTCTCCTTTGACCTAATGACTTTATGGCCATCTCCCCCGTCATCCCCAGTAGTTAGGATAGTCTCTCTCCTTTGACCTAATGACTTTATCTCCATCGCTCCCGCCATCCCGAGTAGTTAGGATAGTCTCTCTCCTTTGACCTAATGACTTTATGTCCAGCTCCCCCACCATCCTCAGTAGTTAGGATAGCCTCTCTGCTTTGACCTAATGACTTTATGCTCATTTCCCCCGTCATCCCCAGTAGTTAGGATAGTCCCTCTCCTTTGACCTAATGACTTTATGTCCATCGCTCCCGCCATCCCCAGTAGTTAGGATAGCCTCTCTCCTTTGACCTAATGACTTTATGTCCAGGTCCCCATCACCCCCAGTAGTTAGGATAGCCTCTCTCCTTTGACCTAATGACTTTATGCCCATCTCCCCCGTCATTCCCAGTAGTTAGGATAGTCTCTCTCCTTTGATCTAATGACTTTATGTCCCTCTCCCCCGTCATCCCCAGTAGTTAGGATAGTCTCTCTCCTTTGACCTAATGACTTTATGTCCATCTCCCCCGTCATCCCCAGTTGTTAGGATAGTCTCTCTCCTTTGATCTAATGACTTTATGTCCCTCTCCCCCGTCATCCCCAGTAGTTAGGATAGCCTCTCTCCTTTGACCTAATGACTTTATGCTCATCTCCCTCGTCATCCCCAGTAGTTAGGATAGTCTCTCTCCTTTGACCTAATGACTTTATGTCCAGCTCCCCCGTCAGCCCCAGTAGTTAGGATAGTCTCTCTCCTTTGACCTAATGACTTTATGTCCATCGCTCCCGCCATCCCCTGTAGTTAGGATAGTCTCTCTCCTTTGACCTAATGACTTTATGTCCAGCTCCCCCGCCATCCCCAGTAGTTAGGATAGCCTCTCTCCTTTGACCTAATGACTTTATGTCCATCGCTCCCGCCATCCACAGTAGTTAGGATAGTCTCTCTCCTTTGACCTAATGACTTTATGTCCCTCTCCCCCGTCATCCCAGGTAGTTAGGATAGTCTCTCTCCTTTGACCTAATGACTTTATGTCCATCGCTCCCGCCATCCCCAGTAGTTAGGATAGTCTCTCTCCTTTGACCTAATGACTTTATGTCCCTCTCCCCGTCATCCCCAGTAGTTAGGATAGTCTCTCTCCTTTGACCTAATGACTTTATGTCCATCGCTCCCGCCATCCCCAGTAGTTAGGATAGCCTCTCTCCTTTGACCTAATGACTTTATGGTCAGCTCCCCCGTCACCCCCAGTAGTTAGGATAGTCTCTCTCCTTTGACCTAATGACTTTATGTCCATCTCCCCCGTCATCCCCAGTAGTTAGGATAGCCTCTCTCCTTTGACCTAATGACTTTATGTCCAGCTCCCCCGTCAACCCCAGTAGTTAGGATAGCCTCTCTCCTTTGACCTAATGACTTTATGTCCATCTCCCCCGTCATCTCCAGTAGTTATGATAGACTCTCTCCTTTGACCTAATGACTTTATGTCCATCTCCCCCGTCAACTCCAGTAGTTAGGATACTCTCTCTCCTTTGACCTAATGACTTTATTTTCTTCGCTCCCGCCATCCCCAGTAGTTAGCATAGTCTCTCTCCTTTGACCTAATGACTTTATGTCCATCGCTCCCGCCATCCCCATTAGTTAGGATAGTCTCTCTCCTTTGACCTAATGAATTTATGTCCATCTCCCCTGCCATCCCCAGTACTTAGGATAGTCTCTCTCCTTTGACCTAATGACTTTATGTCCATCGCTCCCGCCATCCCCAGTAGTTAGGATAGTATCTCTCCTTTGACCTACTTACTTTACGTCCATCGCTCCCGCCATCCCCAGTAGTTAGGATAGCCTCTCTCCTTTGACCTAATGACTTTATGTCCATCTCCCCCGTCATCCCCAGTAGTTAGGATAGTCTCTCTCCTTTGACTTAATGACTTTATGTCCATCGCTCCCGCCATCCCCAATAGTTAGGATAGCCTCTCTCCTTTGACCTAATGACTTTATGCCTATCTCCCCCGTCATCCCCAGTAGTTAGGATAGCCTCTCTCCTTTGACCTAATGACTTTATGGCCATCTCCCCCGTCATCCCCAGTAGTTAGGATAGTCTCTCTCCTTTGACCTAATGACTTCATCTCCATCGCTCCCGCCATCCCGAGTAGTTAGGATAGTCTCTCTCCTTTGACCTAATGACTTTATTTCCAGCTCCCCCACCATCCCCAGTAGTTAGGATAGCCTCTCTCCTTTGACCTAATGACTTTATGCCCATCTCCCCCGTCATCCCCAGTAGTTAGGATAGTCTCTCTCCTTTGACCTAATGACTTTATGTCCAGCTCCCCCGTCAGCCCCAGTAGTTAGGATAGCCTCTCTCCTTTGACCTAATGACTTTATGTCCATCTCCCCCGTCATCCCCAGTAGTTAGGATAGCCTCTCTCCTTTGACCTAATGACTTTATGTCCAGCTCCCCCGTCAACCCCAGTAGTTAGGATAGCCTCTCTCCTTTGACCTAATGACTTTATGTCCATCTCCCCCGTCATCTCCAGTAGTTATGATAGACTCTCTCCTTTGACCTAATGACTTTATGTCCATCTCCCCCGTCAACTCCAGTAGTTAGGATACTCTCTCTCCTTTGACCTAATGACTTTATTTTCTTCGCTCCCGCCATCCCCAGTAGTTAGCATAGTCTCTCTCCTTTGACCTAATGACTTTATGTCCATCGCTCCCGCCATCCCCATTAGTTAGGATAGTCTCTCTCCTTTGACCTAATGAATTTATGTCCATCTCCCCTGCCATCCCCAGTACTTAGGATAGTCTCTCTCCTTTGACCTAATGACTTTATGTCCATCGCTCCCGCCATCCCCAGTAGTTAGGATAGTATCTCTCCTTTGACCTACTTACTTTACGTCCATCGCTCCCGCCATCCCCAGTAGTTAGGATAGCCTCTCTCCTTTGACCTAATGACTTTATGTCCATCTCCCCCGTCATCCCCAGTAGTTAGGATAGTCTCTCTCCTTTGACTTAATGACTTTATGTCCATCGCTCCCGCCATCCCCAATAGTTAGGATAGCCTCTCTCCTTTGACCTAATGACTTTATGCCTATCTCCCCCGTCATCCCCAGTAGTTAGGATAGCCTCTCTCCTTTGACCTAATGACTTTATGGCCATCTCCCCCGTCATCCCCAGTAGTTAGGATAGTCTCTCTCCTTTGACCTAATGACTTCATCTCCATCGCTCCCGCCATCCCGAGTAGTTAGGATAGTCTCTCTCCTTTGACCTAATGACTTTATTTCCAGCTCCCCCACCATCCCCAGTAGTTAGGATAGCCTCTCTCCTTTGACCTAATGACTTTATGCCCATCTCCCCCGTCATCCCCAGTAGTTAGGATAGTCTCTCTCCTTTGACCTAATGACTTTATGTCCAGCTCCCCCGTCAGCCCCAGTAGTTAGGATCGTCTCTCTCCTTTGACCTAATGACTTTATGTCCATCGCTCCCACCATCCCCAGAAGTTAGGATAGTCTCTCTCCTTTGACCTAATGACTTTATGTCCAGCTCCCCCGCCATCCCCAGTAGTTAGGATAGCCTCTCTCCTTTGACCTAATGACTTTATGTCCATCGCTCCCGCCATCCCCAGTAGTTAGGATAGTCTCTCTCCTTTGACCTAATGACTTTATGTCCCTCTCCCCTTCATCCCCAGTAGTTAGGATAGTCTCTCTCCTTTGACCTAATGACTTTATGTCCATCGCTCCCGCCATCCCCAGTAGTTAGGATAGCCTCTCTCCTTTGACCTAATGACTTTATGGCCAGCTCCCCCAACACCGCCAGTAGCTAGGATAGCCTCTCTCCTTTGACCTAATGACTTTATGTCCATCTCCCCCGTCATCTCCAGTAGTTAGGATAGTCTCTCTCCTTTGACCTAATGACTTTATGTCCATCTCCCCCGTCATCTCCAGTAGTTAGGATAGCCTCTCTCCTTTGACCTAATGACTTTATGTCCATCGCTCCCGCCATCCCCAGTAGTTAGCATAGTCTCTCTCCTTTGACCTAATGACTTTATGTCCATCTCCCCCGTCATCCCCAGTAGTTAGCATAGTCTCTCTCCTTTGACCTAATGACTTTATGTCCATCTCCCCGGTCACCTCAAGTAGTTAAGATAGTCTCTCTCCTTTGACCTAATGACTTTATGTCCATCTCCCCTGTCATCCCCAGTAGTTAGGATAGTCTCTCTCCTTTGACCTAATGGCTTTATGTCCATCTCCCCCGTCAGCCCCAGTAGTTAGGATAGTCTCTCTCCTTTGACCTAATGATTTTATGTCCATCGCTCCCGCCATCCCCAGTAGTTAGGATAGTCTCTCTCCTTTGACCTAATGACTTTATGTCCAGCTCCCCCGTCACCTCCAGTAGTTAGGATAGTATCTCTCCTTTGACCTAATGACTTTATGTCCAGCTCCCCCGTCACCCCCAGTAGTTAGGATAGTCTCTCTCCTTTGACCTAATGACTTTATGTCCATCTTCCCCGTCATCCCCAGTAGTTAGGATAGCCTCTCTCCTTGAACTAATGACTTTATGGCCAGCTCCCCCGTCATCCCCAGTAGTTAGGATAGCCTCTCTCCTGTGACCTAATGGCTTAATGTCCATCTCCCCCGTCATCTCCAGTAGTTAGGATAGTCTCTCTCCTTTGACCTAATGACTTTATGTCCATCTCCCCCGTCATCTCCAGTAGTTAGGATAGTCTCTCTCCTTTGACCTAATGACTTTATGTCCATCGCTCCCGCCATCCCCAGTAGTTAGCATAGTCTCTCTCCTTTGACCTAATGACTTCATGTCCATCTCCCCCGTCATCCCCAGTAGTTAGCATAGTCTCTCTCCTTTGACCTAATGACTTTATGTCTATCGCTCCCGCCATCCCCAGTAGTTAGGATATTCTCTCTCCTTTGACCTAATGACTTTATGTCCATCGCTCCCGCCATCCCCAGTAGTTAGGATAGTCTCTCTCCTTTGACCTAATGAATTTATGTTCATCTCCCCTGCCATCCCCAGTACTTAGGATAGTCTCTCTCCTTTGACCTAATGACTTTATGTCCATCGCTCCCGCCATCCCCAGTAGTTAGGATAGTCTCTCTCCTTTGACCTAATTACTTTACGTCCATCGCTCCTGCCATCCCCAGTAGTTAGGATAGTCTCTCTCCTTTGACCTAATGACTTTATGTCCATCGCTCCCGCCATCCCCAGTAGTTAGGATAGTCTCTCTCCTTTGACCTAATGACTTTATGTCCATCGCTCCCGCCATCCCCAGTAGTTAGGATAGCCCCTCTCCTTTGACCTAATGACTTTATGCCCATCTCCCCGTCATCCCCAGTAGTTAGGATAGCCTCTCTCCTTTGACCTAATGACTTTATGTCCATCTCCCCTGTCATCCTCAGTAGTTAGGATAGTCTCTCTCCTTTGACTTAATGACTTTATGTCCATCGCTCCCGCCATCCCCAGTAGTTAGGATAGCCTCTCTCCTTTGACCTAATGACTTTATCTCCATCGCTCCCGCCGTCCCGAGTAGTTAGGATAGTCTCTCTCCTTTGACCTAATGACTTTATGTCCAGCTCCCCCACCATTCTCAGTAGTTAGGATAGCCTCTCTCCTTTGACCTAATGACTTTATGCCCATCTCCCCCGTCATCCCCAGTAGTTAGGATAGTCTCTCTCCTTTGACCTAATGACTTTATGTCCAGCTCCCCCATTACCCCCAGTAGTTAGGATAGCCTCTCTCCTTTGACCTAATGACTTTATGCCCATCTCCCCCGTCATTCCCAGTAGTTAGGATAGTCTCTCTCCTTTGATCTAATGACTTTATGTCCCTCTCCCCCGTCATCCCCAGTAGTTAGGATAGTCTCTCTCCTTTGACCTAATGACTTTATGTCCATCTCCCCCGTCATCCCCAGTTGTTAGGATAGTCTCTCTCCTTTGATCTAATGACTTTATGTCCCTCTCCCCCGTCATCCCCAGTAGTTAGGATAACCTCTCTCCTTTGACCTAATGTTTTTATGGCCATCTCCCCCGTCATCCCCAGTAGTTAGGATAGTCTCTCTCCTTTGACCTAATGACTTTATCTCCATCGCTACCGCCATCCCGAGTAGTTAGGATAGTCTCTCTCCTTTGACCTAATGACTTTATGTCCAGCTCCCCCACCATCCCCAGTAGTTAGGATAGCCTCTCTCCTTTGACCTAATGACTTTATGCCCATCTCCCTCGTCATCCCCAGTAGTTAGGATAGTCTCTCTCCTTTGACCTAATGACTTTATGTCCAGCTCCCCCGTCAGCCCCAGTAGTTAGGATAGTCTCTCTCCTTTGACCTAATGACTTTATGTCCATCGCTCCCGCCATCCCCAGTAGTTAGGATAGTCTCTCTCCTTTGACCTAATGACTTTATGTCCAGCTCCCCCGCCATCCCCAGTAGTTAGGATAGCCTCTCTCCTTTGACCTAATGACTTTATGTCCATCGCTCCCGCCATCCCCAGTAGTTAGGATAGTCTCTCTCCTTTGACCTAATGACTTTATGTCCCTCTCCCCTGTCATCCCCAGTGGTTAGGTTAGTCTCTCTCCTTTGACCTAATGACTTCATGTCCATCGCTCCCGCCATCCCCAGTAGTTAGGATAGTCTCTATCCTTTGACCTAATGACTTTATGTCCCTCTCCCCCGTCATCCCCAGTAGTTAGGATAGTCTCTCTCCTTTGACCTAATGACTTTATGTCCATCGCTCCCGCCATCCCCAGTAGTTAGGATAGCCTCTCTCCTTTGACCTAATGACTTTATGGCCAGCTCCCCCGTCACCCCCAGTAGTTAGGATAGCCTCTCTCCTTTGACCTAATGACTTTATGTCCATCTCACCCGTCATCTCCAGTAGTTAGGATAGTCTCTCTCCTTTGACCTAATGACTTTATGTCCATCTCCCCCGTCATCTCCAGTAGTTAGGATAGTCTCTCTCCTTTGACCTAATGACTTTATGTCCAGCTCCCCCACCATCCCCAGTAGTTAGGATAGCCTCTCTCCTTTGACCTAATGACTTTATGCCCATCTCCCCCGTCATCCCCAGTAGTTAGGATAGTCTCTCTCCTTTGACCTAATGACTTTATGTCCAGCTCCCCCGTCAGCCCCAGTAGTTAGGATAGTCTCTCTCCTTTGACCTAATGACTTTATGTCCATCGCTTCCGCCATCCCCAGTAGTTAGGATAGTCTCTCTCCTTTGACCTAATGACTTTATGTCCAGCTCCCCCGCCATCCCCAGTAGTTAGGATAGCCTCTCTCCTTTGACCTAATGACTTCATGTCCATCGCTCCCGCCATCCCCAGTAGTTAGGATAGTCTCTCTCCTTTGACCTAATGACTTTATGTCCCTCTTCCCCGTCATCCCCAGTAGTTAGGATAGTCTCTCTCCTTTGACCTAATGACTTTATGTCCATCGCTCCCGCCATCCCCAGTAGTTAGGATAGCCTCTCTCCTTTGACCTAATGACTTTATGGCCAGCTCCCCCGTCACCCCCAGTGTCAGGAATTGGAGGCTGTGGAAGCGCTGGAAGCTTTGATCACGCCCCAGTCCTCACCCAAGATGGCCGCCGGCCCTTTATAGGCAGGCTCCTCCCACAAGCCGACTCGTTGTATCTGTTTACCAACGCTCGGTTAGTGTGGAGATTCTCTCGTGAAATTCATCCGTTCCGGCTGCCTACTTTCGCCTATTTTGATTCCTTACTGTACTCTTCAGCCCTTCTTGTGTTTGCCTTGCACTCCCGTTGTTTTTTGCTTTCTCCTTTGCCTGAATTCTACTGCACTGCACGCGGTACTCGGCTTGCTCTGTGCCGTGCTTACTTTTTTCTTTGCCTTCATAATGCATATTTCTGTTGGTATTTCTTTTTGAGCACTATTGGTCTTTTCATTTCTTTTACTTTTAGGTACCGGGGGTATAATTGCAACCTGCGCCGTCACTCTGTTTTAGCGAGCGAAGCTTTTGCTCGCGCTACGACCTTAAGGAGCATTTTCTTAACTGGTGAGTGGGTTTCTTTCACGGTACTTCTTCCTTTCTTCCTAACTGTTCGCCTTCGCGGTCTGTTCTGATTGGGTTCTTTTATTCTTTACCTACTTACCTTTTCTAGTACTTTTTTCTCTGTTATTCTGTTTAGTCTGAACTGTCTGGCTCTAGTATCTTTCTTAGATATCTCTTGTTCTAAATATTCCACTTCTCCTGGATACACTGAGCAGTTTGTATCATATTCATCAGCGGTGGAGTTTGTTCTCAAGTCTAACGGACTTCCTTGCCTGCTGCAAATGGAACTTTCATAACAGGAAGAGAGGAGATCTATTTGCCGCCCAACAGAACCCAATTGGGAACAGGGTTTTTTCTGCCTTAGTGCTTTTTCCCTGAATCTAGGACTGGCCCCCTGGGGATCCCCGCGGTCAGGGAATATCTCTGCCAAGGTAGCCTCCGGAGGGGACAGACCCTATCTGTACGATAAAAAGGCCCGAGCACCAAAGGACAAGACTCCCACAAGGAGGAGGGATCAGAAGAGATCAGAGGCTACTCTTACAGAACCCATTCCGGAAGAAACAGGTGAGGAGTTGGGGGAGGAAGCCTCGGAATCTGACAGAATACAACGCCCGAAATCCTTCATGGCGTCACTCGAGCAGTATCAGGAGTTGGTGGCTGCTCTACAGAACCTTACTATGGAGGTGCAGGCCCTGCGAACAGAGAACATAGCCCTCCGACAGCAAGTGGTGTTACATCGGGATGATCGTGGGGACCTGCCTACTATGCCCCTTTCCTTTGGCAAATACAATGGACATCCAGGAGACCTGAAGGAATTCCTTGATGCTTGCAGGGTGTATTTCGCCTTCCGACCTCACGCTTATGATGCAGCCAGATCAAAGGTTGGGTTCATTATAGCCAATCTTACCGGAAACGCTCTTTCATGGGCTACACCCTTTGTTACCCGAAACGATCCCCTTCTGAGTGATTATGACCGTTTTACGGAAGTTTTCAGTGAAAGGTTTGATAGGCCAGAAGTATTCTATTCATCCTTGGAAGCAATCCTAGACATCAAACAAGGAAATACAGACGTTCAAACTTATCTAACTCGCTTCCAGAGGCTAGCAGCCAAGGCAGATTGGCCTGATTCCGCCCAGCAAACCATCTACAGAAGAGGTCTCCAGGATGAAATCAAAGATGAATTAGCCAGAGTAGCCCGTCCTGCATCTTTTCAGGAGCTAGTGACATTGTCCCTTCAGATTGAATTCCGTCTTCAAGAAAGAAGATCAGAGAGAAGAAGAAACCGAAGCTTCTCACAACCAACCCCTACTCCTCCACCTACAGCCAACCCTGCTACAGATGAGCCTATGCAGATTGGAGCTGCCCGTGGTCCTCTGACGCCAGAAGAAAGCAGGAAAAGGAGAGAGGCAGGACTATGCATGTACTGTGGCTCCTCGACACATTTGTTGAGAGAATGCACTGAAGTCCCTCCTCATCGACAGGGAAACTTCCGCCCCCGATCTATAGCAAGGGAAGTCTCAGGGGAGGTAACAAGCACCCTTGCAGCTACACAAGAGCAGTGAACACCCCGGAAGACAACAGTTTAATGGTGTTCAGAGTGGACCTATGGTTAACCGAAGAAGCTCCCACAGAGGTGTTCGCCATGTTGGATTGTGGAGCAGCGGGAAATTTCATCGACTCCAAGTGGGCTACAGAGCACTTGGTACCCGCCAAACCCAAGGTCACCCCGATTCCGGTAGAAGGGGTTGATGGTAGGCCCTTGTCATCCGGACCCATAACTTTGGAAACTGTTCCATTAAGGGTGAGGTTAGGTCAACATGAAGAGTTTCTGGTGTTTGATCAGATCCGAGCTGCTCATTTTCCATTGGTATTAGGGATTCCTTGGTTAAGAAGACACAACCCTCACATTGATTGGACTGCAAACCGGGTCTCTTTCAATTCTAAGTTCTGTGATAATCACTGTATGACCTTGTGTAACGCTCCCCACACCATAGACCGCAGGAGAAGTATCCAGAAGCCAGTCACAGTGGCCTTGGTTCCCTTACATTACCAGGACTTCTCAGAGGTATTCATGGACATAATTCCAAAACAACTACCACCCCATAGAACCGAGGATTGCTGTATCGATCTGATACCGGAAGCAGTGGTACCGTTCGGAAGAATGTACCCTTTGTCACTACCGGAAAGGAAGGCATTAAGAGAGTATCTAGATGCAAATTTGCAGAACCGACTCATTCAAGAGTCCAAATCTTCATGTGGTGCCTCCCTATTCTTCATCCCAAAAAAGGACTCGACAGAGCTTCGCCCTTGTATAGACTACAGGGGTCTCAACAAGGTCACTGTCCGGGATAGATATCCCATGCCCTTGATTCAGGACGTCTTGGAGGCTGTACAAGGGGCGGAGTACTTCACGAAGCTTGACCTGAGAGGCGCCTATCACCTCTTGCGAATCAGACAAGGAGACGAGTGGAAGACGGCTTTCCGCACCCCATTCGGGCTCTATGAATATTGTGTGATGCCCTTTGGCCTAGTAAACGCACCAGCCGTCTTCCAGAGGTACATGGACAAGGTTTTCGCTGACATGCTGTTTGTGTCGGTAGTGGTGTACCTGGACGACATCCTGATCTACTCCAAGTCCTTGTCTGAGCACAGATCATTGGTCCGACTGGTTTTACAACGTTTGCAGTCCCATTATCTGCTAGTAAAGCCAGAGAAGTGTTCATTCGAATCCAAGAGGGTGTCCTACTTGGGTTTCGTATTGTCTAAGGAAGGTATTGAAATGGATGCAAATAAGGTAAAGGCCATAAGAAACTGGAAAGATCCTACCAACATCAAGGAACTGCAAGGGTTTCTAGGATTGGCACATTTTTATAGGAGGTTTATTCCCAATTTTTCCAAAAAGGTACTCCCTCTGACCTCCTTGTTGAAGAAGGGCGTTAGATTCACTTTTGACGGAGAACCTCGAAAAGCATTCGACTTTTTAAAGGAATGTTTTTCCACAGCACCCATCCTGGTTCAACCAGATCAGGCTAAGCCCTTTATTCTGGAAACAGATGCTTCTACGGGGGCAGTAGGTGCAGTATTACTTCAAGAGACAGAAGACAGCTATGAACATCCGATCGCATACTACTCCAAGACTTTAACTAGTAGTGAGCGAAACTACTCTGTTATCGAAAAGGAACTTTTGGCCATAAAGCTGGCCTGCCAAGAGTGGAGGCACCTCTTGCAGGGAGCCACACATCCTTTCACTATTAGAACTGACCACCGCAACCTACGGGTCTTACAACAATTGGAATGTTCCAACGCCAGACACGCCAGATGGGCGTATTTTTTCCTACAATACGACTTCATGATAACTTACATACCTGGCACAGAAAACAAGAAGGCAGACACCTTATCTAGAAGCCTAGGAGATCCATCCGGATCCTATATAGGACATGAACTGGTATTGCCACATCTCACTGTGTTGGCTTCTACGGTTTCGTTTCTTCAGGATTTAATCCCTCAATATCAGATGTGTTCTGAATTTCCGCTATCTACTAAACAGGAAAAGGACGGGTTGTTTTATCATGAAGGAGCCCTCTATATCCCCACAAAGAAGCTGCAAGAACAGATACTTTCTTGGTGTCATGACACCCCCCTGACAGGGCATTCTGGTATTAGGAAGACCTTTGATTTGGTCCGGAGAGGATACTGGTGTCCTACCCTACGAAGGGACGTAGGTCAGTATGTCTCTACTTGTTCAATATGTCCTTCCAACAAACACCAAACAGGAAAACCTCTGGGGTTATTACACCAACACTCCTTACCGGATCGCCCATGGGAACACTTATCCACTGACTTTATTGTGGATCTGCCTCCTTCATACGGAATGACCACGATCATGGTGACGGTCGATTCCTTTAGCAAACTGGCACATTTCTCCGCCTTCAAGCAAGTGCATTCGGCCTCAGAGATGGCTGCAACTTTTCTCCAAGACATAGTCCGTCTACATGGCCTACCTAAAACCATAGTTTCGGACAGAGGACCACAATTTACCTCAAAGTTTTGGTCTTCCCTCTGCCAGGTTCTCGGAATTCATAAGGCTCTTTCCTCAGGATACCATCCTCAAAGCAACGGCCAAACGGAGAGACTCAATGCCAATCTGGAGCAATATCTCAGGTGTTTTTGCAGTCCACAGCAGGAAGAGTGGTATCGCTTCCTCCCACAAGCGGAATTCGCCTACAACAACTCTCTTCACACCTCGATCCAGATGAGTCCTTTCTATTGTACCTATGGCTACCATCCTCAACACCTGCCCGGGCTCAGTCCGCCTTCAACCAAAATTCCAACTCTGGATACGATTCTACAGGACTTGCAAGAAGCTCACAAACTCGCTAAGGAGGCACACCAAGCAAGTCAACTTTCACAAAAGAGATGGGCCGACAAGGGTCGGAGAGCCCATCCCAGCTGGAAGGTGGGACAATTAGTCTGGTTATCCACCAGATTCCTACCCAAGTGGGTTCATAGGGGGAAGTTCTCCTCTCGTTTCCTTGGGCCATTTTCCATCATACAACAAATCAATCCAGTTGCTTATAAACTCAGGATGCCAGAATACCTCAGAAGGGTACATCCTGTCTTTCATGTCTCCCTTCTCAAAGAACATAAGGAGGATCCTTTCAAGAGACCAGTGAACCGTACACGAGCCCGTGTGAAACCAACACCTGAAGAATACGAGGTGTCTCATCTGGTGGATTCTAGTTACCGCAAAGGGCGGTTGTACTATCTGGTTCATTGGAAGAACTATCCAGTAGCAGAGAGGACGTGGGAACCTGTGGGTCATATACACGCCCCGCGTTTGGTGCAGAAGTTCCATCAACTCCATCCGGGCAAACCCGGGGGTGCCCCGAGAAAGAGGGGGTATACTGTCAGGAATTGGAGGCTGTGGAAGCGCTGGAAGCTTTGATCACGCTCCAGTCCTCACCCAAGATGGCCGCCGGCCCTTTATAGGCAGGCTCCTCCCACAAGCCGACGCGTTGTATCTGTTTACCAACGCTCGGTTCGTGTGGAGATTCTCTCGTGAAATTCATCCGTTCCGGCTGCCTACTTTCGCCTATTTTGATTCCTTACTGTACTCTTCAGCCCTTCTTGTGTTTGCCTTGCACTCCCGTTGTTTTTTGCTTTCTCCTTTGCCTGAATTCTACTGCACTGCACGCGGTACTCGGCTTGCTCTGTGCCGTGCCGTGCTTACTTTTTTCTTTGCCTTCATAATGCATATTTCTGTTGGTATTTCTTTTTGAGCACTATTGGTTTTTTCATTTCTTTTACTTTTAGGTACCGGGGGTATAATTGCAACCGGCGCCGTCACTCTGTTTTAGCGAGCGAAGCTTTTGCTCGCGCTACGACCTTAAGGAGCATTTTCTTAACTGGTGAGTGGGTTTCTTTCACGGTACTTCTTCCTTTCTTCCTAACTGTTCGCCTTCGCGGTCTGTTCTGATTGGGTTCTTTTATTCTTTACCTACTTACCTTTTCTAGTACTTTTTTCTCTGTTATTCTGTTTAGTCTGAACTGTCTGGCTCTAGTATCTTTCTTAGATATCTCCTGTTCTAAATATTCCACTTCTCCTGGATACACTGAGCAGTTTGTATCATATTCATCAGCGGTGGAGTTTGTTCTCAAGTCTAACGGACTTCCTTGCCTGCTGCAAATGGAACTTTCATAACGGGAAGAGAGGAGATCTATTTGCCGCCCAACAGAACCCAATTGGGAACAGGGTTTTTTCTGCCTTAGTGCTTTTTCCCTGAATCTAGGACTGGCCCCCTGGGGATCCCCGCGGTCAGGGAATATCTCTGCCAAGGTAGCCTCCGGAGGGGACAGACCCTATCTGTACGATAAAAAGGCCCGAGCACCAAAGGACAAGACTCCCACAAGGAGGAGGGATCAGAAGAGATCAGAGGCTACTCTTACAGAACCCATTCCGGAAGAAACAGGTGAGGAGTTGGGGGAGGAAGCCTCGGTATCTGACACCCAGTAGTTAGGATAGCCTCTCTCCTTTGACCTAATGACTTTATGTCCATCTCCCCCGTCATCTCCAGTAGTTAGGATAGTCTCTCTCCTTTGACCTAATGACTTTATGTCCATCTCCCCCGTCATCTCCAGTAGTTAGGATAGCCTCTCTCCTTTGACCTAATGACTTTATGTCCATCGCTCCCGCCATCCCCAGTAGTTAGCATAGTCTCTCTCCTTTGACCTAATGACTTTATGTCCATCTCCCCCGTCACCCCCAGTAGTTAGGATAGTCTCTCTCCTTTGACCTAATGACTTTATGTCCATCTCCCCTGTCATCCCCAGTAGTTAGGATAGTCTCTCTCCTTTGACCTAATGGCTTTATGTCCATCTCCCCCGTCGGCCCCACTAGTTAGGATAGTCTCTCTCCTTTGACCTAATGACTTTATGTCCATCGCTCCCGCCATCCCCAGTAGTTAGGATAGTCTCTCTCCTTTGACCTAATGACTTTTTGTCCAGCTCCCCCGCGATCCCCAGTAGTTAGGATAGCCTCTCTCCTTTGACCTAATGACTTTATGTCCATCGCTCCCGCCATCCCCAGTAGTTAGGATAGTCTCTCTCCTTTGACCTAATAACTTTATGTCCAGCTCCCCCGTCACCTCCAGTAGTTAGGATAGTATCTCTCCTTTGACCTAATGACTTTATGTCCAGCTCCCCCGTCACCCCCAGTAGTTAGGATAGTCTCTCTCCTTTGACCTAATGACTTTATGTCCCTCTCCCCCGTCATCCCCAGTAGTTAGGATAGTCTCTCTCCTTTGACCTAATGACTTTATGTCCAGCTCCCCCGTCAGCCCCAGTAGTTAGGATAGTCTCTCTCCTTTAACCTAATGACTTTATGTCCATCGCTCCCGCCATCCCCAGTAGTTAGGATAGTCTCTCTCCTTTGACCTAATGACTTTATGTCCAGCTCCCCCGCCATCCCCAGTAGTTAGGATAGCCTCTCTCCTTTGACCTAATGACTTTATGTCCATCGCTCCAGCCATCCCCAGTAGTTAGGATAGTCTCTCTCCTTTGACCTAATGACTTTATGTCCCTCTCCACCGTCACCCCCAGTAGTTAGGATAGTCTCTCTCCTTTGACCTAATGACTTTATGTCCATCGCTCCCGCCATCCCCAGTAGTTAGGATAGCCTCTCTCCTTTGACCTAATGACTTTATGGCCAGCTCCCCCGTCACCCCCAGTAGTTAGGATAGCCTCTCTCCTTTGACCTAATAACTTTATGTCCATCTCCCCCGTCATCTCCAGTAGTTAGGATAGTCTCTCTCCTTTGACCTAATGACTTTATGTCCATCTCCCCCGTCATCTCCAGTAGTTAGCATAGTCTCTCTCCTTTGACCTAATGACTTTATGTCCATCGCTCCCGCCATCCCCAGTAGTTAGCATAGTCTCTCTCCTTTGACCTAATGACTTTATGTCCATCTCCCCCGTCATCCCCAGTAGTTAGCATAGTCTCTCTCCTTTGACCTAATGACTTTATGTCCATCTCCCCCGTCACCCCCAGTAGTTAGGATGGTCTCTCTCCTTTGACCTAATGACTTTATGTCCATCTCCCCTGTCATCCCCAGTAGTTAGGATGGTCTCTCTCCTTTGACCTAATGGCTTTATGTCCATCTCCCCCGTCAGCCCCAGTAGTTAGGATAGTCTCTCTCCTTTGACCTAATGACTTTATGTCCATCGCTCCCGCCATCCCCAGTAGTTGGGATAGTCTCTCTCCTTTGACCTAATGACTTTATGTCCAGCTCACCCGCCATTCCCAGTAGTTAGGATAGCCTCTCTCCTTTGACCTAATGACTTTATGTCCATCGCTCCCGCCATCCCCAGTAGTTAGGATAGTCTCTCTCCTTTGACCTAATGACTTTATGTCCAGCTCCCCCGTCACCTCCAGTAGTTAGGATAGTATCTCTCCTTTGACCTAATGACTTTATGTCCAGCTCCCCCGTCACCCCCAGTAGTTAGGATAGTCTCTCTCCTTTGACCTAATGACTTTATGTCCATCTCCCCCGTCATCTCCAGTAGTTAGGATAGCCTCTCTCCTTGACCTAATGACTTTATAGCCAGCTCCCCCGTCATCCCCAGTAGTTAGGATAGCCTCTCTCCTTTGACCTAATGACTTTATGTCCATCTCCCCCGTCATCTCCAGTAGTTAGGATAGTCTCTCTCCTTTGACCTAATGACTTTATGTCCATCTCCCCCGTCATCTCCAGTAGTTAGGATAGTCTCTCTCCTTTGACCTAATGACTTTATGTCCATCGCTCCCGCCATCCCCAGTAGTTAGCGTAGTCTCTCTCCTTTGACCTAATGACTTCATGTCCATCTCCCCCGTCATCCCCAGTAGTTAGCATAGTCTCTCTCCTTTGACCTAATGACGTTATGTCTATCGCTCCCACCATCCCCAGTAGTTAGGATAGTCTCTCTCCTTTGACCTAATGACTTTATGTCCATCCCCCCTGTTATCTCCAATAGTTAGGATAGTCTCTCTCCTTTGACCTAATGACTTTATGTCCATCGCTCCCGCCATCCCCAGTAGTTAGGATAATCTCTCTCCTTTGACCTAATGACTTTATGTCCATCGCTCCCGCCATCCCCAGTAGTTAGGATAGTCTCTCTCCTTTGACCTAATGAATTTATGTCAATCTTCCCTGTCATCCCCAGTACTTAGGATAGTCTCTCTCCTTTGACCTAATGACTTTATGTCCATCGCTCCCGCCATCCCCAGTAGTTAGGATAGTCTCTCTCCTTTGACCTAATGACTTTATGTCCATCGCTCCCGCCATCCCCAGTAGTTAGGATAGCCTCTCTCCTTTGACCTAATGACTTTATGTCCATCTCCCCCGTCATCCCCAGTAGTTAGGATAGTCTCTCTCCTTTGACTTAATGACTTTATGTCCATTGCTCCCACTATCCCCAGTAGTTAGGATAGCCTCTCTCCTTTGACCTAATGACTTTATGCCCATCTCCCCGTCATCCCCAGTAGTTAGGATAGCCTCTCTCCTTTGACCTAATGACTTTATGTCCATCTCCCCTGTCATCCCCAGTAGTTAGGATAGTCTCTCTCCTTTGACTTAATGACTTTATGTCCATCGCTCCCGCCATCCCCAGTAGTTAGGATAGCCTCTCTCCTTTGACCTAATGACTTTATGCCCATCTCCCCCGTCATCCCCAGTAGTTAGGATAGCCTCTCTCCTTTGACCTAATGACTTTATGGCCATCTCCCCCGTCATCCCCAGTAGTTAGGATAGTCTCTCTCCTTTGACCTAATGACTTTATCTCCATCGCTCCCGCCATCCCGAGTAGTTAGGATAGTCTCTCTCCTTTGACCTAATGACTTTATGTCCAGCTCCCCCACCATCCTCAGTAGTTAGGATAGCCTCTCTCCTTTGACCTAATGACTTTATGCCCATCTCCCCCGTCATCCCCAGTAGTTAGGATAGTCTCTCTCCTTTGACCTAATGACTTTATGTCCAGCTCCCACATCACCCCCAGTAGTTAGGATAGCCTCTCTCCTTTGACCTAAAGACTTTATGCCCATCTCCCCCGTCATTCCCAGTAGTTAGGATAGTCTCTCTCCTTTGATCTAATGACTTTATGTCCCTCTCCCCCGTCATCCCCAGTAGTTAGGATAGTCTCTCTCCTTTGACCTAATGACTTTATGACCATCGCTCCCGCCATCCCCAGTAGTTAGGATAGTCTCTTTCCTTTGACCTAATGACTTTATGCCCATCTCCCCCGTCATCCCGAGTAGTTTGGATAGTCTCTCTCCTTTGACCTAATGACTTTATGTCCATCGCTCCCGCCATCCCCAGTAGTTTCGATAGTCTCTCTCCTTTGACCTAATGACTTCATGTCCATCGCTCCCGCCATCCCCAGTAGTTAGGAAAGCCTCTCTCCGTTCACCTAGTGACTTTATGTCCAGCTCCCCAGCCATCCCCAGTAGTTAGGATAGCTCTCTCCTTTGACCTAATGACTTTATGCCCATCTCCCCCGTCATCCCCAGTAGATAGGATAGTCTCTCTCCTTTGACCTAATGACTTTATGTCCATCTCACCCGTCATATCCAGTAGTTAGGATAGTCTCTCTCCTTTGACCTAATGACTTTATGTCCAGCTCCCCGTCACCTCCATTAGTTAGGATAGTATCTCTCCTTTGACCTAATGACTTTATGTCCAGCTCCCCCGTCACCCCCATTAGTTAGGATAGTCCCTCTCCTTTGACCTAATGACTTTATGTCCATCTCCCCCGTCATCCACAATAGTTAGGATAGCCTCTCTCCTTTGACCTAATGACTTCATGGCCAGCTCCCCCGTCACCCCCAGTAGTTAGGATAGCCTCTCTCCTTTGACCTAATGACTTTATGTCCATCTCCCCCGTCATCTCCAGTAGTTAGGATAGTCTCTCTCCTTTGACCTAATGACTTTATGTCCATCTCCCCCGTCACCTCCATTAGTTAGGATAGTATCTCTCCTTTGACCTAATGACTTTATGTCCAGCTCCCCCGTCACCCCCAGTAGTTAGGATAGTCTCTCTCCTTTGACCTAATGACTTTATGTCCATCTGCCCCGTCATCCCCAATAGTTAGGATAGCCTCTCTCCTTTGACCTAATGACTTTATGGCCAGCTCCCCCGTCACCCCCAGTAGTTAGGATAGCCTCTCTCCTTTGACCTAATGACTTTATGTCCATCTCCCCCGTCATCTCCAGTAGTTAGGATAGTCTCTCTCCTTTGACCTAATGACTTTATGTCCATCGCTCCCGCCATCCCCAGTAGTTAGCATAGTCTCTCTCCTTTGACTTAATGACTTTATGTCCATCTCCCCCGTCATCCCCAGTAGTTAGCATAGTCTCTCTCCTTTGACCTAATGACTTTATGTCTATCGCTCCCGCCATCCCCAGTAGTTAGGATAGTCTCTCTCCTTTGACCTAATGACTTTATGTCCATCTCCCCTGTCATCCCCAGTAGTTAGGATAGTCTCTCTCCTTTGACCTAATGACTTTATGTCCATCGCTCCCGCCATCCCCAGTAGTTAGGATAGTCTCTCGCCTTTGACCTAATGACTTTATGTCCATCTCCCATGCCATCCCCAGTACTTAGGATAGTCTCTCTCCTTTGACCTAATGAATTTATGTCCATCTCCCCTGCCATCCCCAGTACTTAGGATAGTCTCTCTCCTTTGACCTAATGACTTTATGTCCACCGCTCCCGCCATCCCCAGTAGTTAGGATAGTCTCTCTCCTTTGACCTAATTACTTTACGTCCACCGCTCCCGCCATCCCCAGTAGTTAGGATAGCCTCTCTCCTTTGACCTAATGACTTTATGTCCATCTCCCCCGTCATCCCCAGTAGTTAGGATAGTCTCTCTCCTTTGACCTAATGACTTTATGTCCAGCTCACCCATCAGCCCCAGTAGTTAGGATAGTCTCTCTCCTTTGACCTAATGACTTTATGTCCATCTCCCCCGTCATCCCCAGTAGTTAGGATAGTCTCTCTCCTTTGACTTAAGGACTTTATGTCCATCGCTCCCGCCATCCCCAGTAGTTAGGATAGCCTCTCTCCTTTGACCTACTGATTTATGTCCATCTCCCCCGTCATCCCCAGTAGTTAGGATAGTCTCTCTCCTTTGACCTAATGACTTTATGTCCAGCTCCCCCGTCACCTCCATTAGTTAGGATAGTATCTCTCCTTTGACCTAATGACTTTATGTCCAGCTCCCCCGTCACCCCCAGTAGTTAGGATAGTCTCTCTCCTTTGACCTAATGACTTTATGTCCATCTCCCACGTCATCCCCAATAGTTAGGATAGCCTCTCTCCTTTGACCTAATGACTTTATGGCCAGCTCCCCCGTCACCCCCAGTAGTTAGGATAGCCTCTCTCCTTTGACCTAATGACTTTATGTCCATCTCCCCCGTCATCTTCAGTAGTTAGGATAGTCTCTCTCCTTTGACCTAATGACTTTATGTCAATCTCCCCCGTCATCTCCAGTAATTAGGATAGTCTCTCTCCTTTGACCTAATGACTTTATGTCCATCGCCCCCGCCATCCCCAGTAGTTAGCATAGTCTCTCTCCTTTGACCTAATGACTTTATGTCCATCTCCCCCGTCATCCCCAGTAGTTGGCATAGTCTCTCTCCTTTGACCTAATGACTTTATGTCTATCGCTCCCGCCATCCCCAGTAGTTAGGATAGTCTCTCTCCTTTGACCTAATGACTTTATGTCCATCTCCCCTGTCATCCCCAGTAGTTAGGATAGTCTCTCTCCTTTGACCTAATGACTTCATGTCCATCGCTTCCGCCATCCCCAGTACTTAGGATAGTCTCTCTCCTTTGACCTAATGACTTTATGTCCATCGCTCCCGCCATCCCCAGTAGTTAGGATAGCCTCTCTCCTTTGACCTAATGTCTTTATGTCCATCTCCCCCATCATCCCCAGTAGTTAGGATAGTCTCTCTCCTTTGACCTAATGACTTTATGTCCAGCTCTCCCATCAGCCCCAGTAGTTAGGATAGTCTCTCTCCTTTGACCTAATGACTTCATGTCCATCGCTCCCGCCATCCCCAGTAGTTAGGATAGTCTCTCTCCTTTGACCTAATGACTTTATGTCCATCTCCCCCGTCATCCCCAGTAGATAGGATAGTCTCTCTCCTTTGACCTAATGACTTAATGTCCATCTCCCCTGTCATCCCCAGTAGTTAGGATAGTCTCTCTCCTTTGACTTAATGACTTCATGTCCATCGCTCCCGCCATCCCCAATAGTTAGGATAGCCTCTCTCCTTTGACCTACTGATTTATGTCCATCTCCCACGTCATCCCCAGTAGTTAGGATAGTCTCTCTCCTTTGACCTAATGACTTTATGTCCAGCTCCCCCGTCACCTCCATTAGTTAGGATAGTATCTCTCCTTTGACCTAATGACTTTATGTCCAGCTCCCTCGTCACCCCCAGTAGTTAGGATAGTCTCTCTCCTTTGACCTAATGACTTTATGTCCATCTCCCCCGTCATCCCCAGTAGTTAGGATAGCCTCTCTCCTTTGACCTAATGACTTTATGGCCAGCTCCCCGTCACCCCCAGTAGTTAGGATAGCCTCTCTCCTTTGACCCAATGACTTTATGTCCATCTCCCCCGTCATCTCCAGTAGTTAGGATAGTCTCTCTCCTTTGACCTAATGACTTTATGTCCATCTCCCCCGTCATCTCCAGTAGTTAGGATAGTCTCTCTCCTTTGACCTAATGACTTTATGTCCATCGCTCCCGCCATCCCCAGTAGTTAGCATAGTCTCTCTCCTTTGACCTAATGACTTTATGTCCATCTCCCCCGTCATCCCCAGTACTTAGCATAGTCTCTCTCCTTTGACCTAATGACTTTATGTCTATCGCTCCCGCCATCCCCAGTTGTTAGGATAGTCTCTCTCCTTTGACCTAATGACTTTATGTCCATCTCCCCTGTCATCCCCAGTAGTTAGGATAGTCTCTCTCCTTTGACCTAATGACTTTATGTCCATCGCTCCCGCCATCCCCAGTAGTTAGGATAGTCTCTCTCCTTTGACCTAATGACTTTATGTCCATCGCTCCCGCCATCCCCAGTAGTTAGGATAGTCTCTCTCCTTTGACCTAATGAATTTATGTCCATCTCCCCTGCCATCCCCAGTACTTAGGATAGTCTCTCTCCTTTGACCTAATGACTTCATGTCCATCGCTCCCGCCATCCCCAGTAGTTAGGATACTCTCTCTCCTTTGACCTAATTACTTTACGTCCATCGTTCCCGCGATCCCCAGTAGTTAGGATAGTCTCTCTCCTTTGACCTAATGACTTTACGTCCATCGCTCCCGCCATCTCCAGTAGTTTGGATAGCCTCTCTCCTTTGACCTAATGACTTTATGTCCATCTCCCCCGTCATCTCCAGTAGTTAGGATAGTCTCTCTCCTTTGACCTAATGACTTTATGTCCATCTCCCCCGTCACCTCCATTAGTTAGGATAGTATCTCTCCTTTGACCTAATGACTTTATGTCCAGCTCCCCCGTCACCCCCAGTAGTTAGGATAGTCTCTCTCCTTTGACCTAATGACTTTATGTCCATCTGCCCCGTCATCCCCAATAGTTAGGATAGCCTCTCTCCTTTGACCTAATGACTTTATGGCCAGCTCCCCCGTCACCCCCAGTAGTTAGGATAGCCTCTCTCCTTTGACCTAATGACTTTATGTCCATCTTCCCCGTCTTCTCCAGTAGTTAGGATAGTCTCTCTCCTTTGACCTAATGACTTTATGTCCATCTCCCCCGTCATCTCCAGTAGTTAGCATAGTCTCTCTCCTTTGACCTAATGACTTTATGTCCATCGCGCCCGCCATCCCCAGTAGTTAGCATAGTCTCTCTCCTTTGACCTAATGACTTTATGTCCATCTCCCCCGTCATCCCTAGTAGTTAGCATAGTCTCTCTCCTTTGACCTAATGACTTTATGTCCATCTCCCCCGTCATCCCCAATAGTTAGGATAGCCTCTCTCCTTTGACCTAATGACTTTATGGCCAGCTCCCCCGTCACCCCCAGTAGTTAGGATAGCCTCTCTCCTTTGACCTAATGACTTTATGTCCATCTCCCCCGTCATCTCCAGTAGTTAGGATAGTCTCTCTCCTTTGACCTAAGGACTTTATGTCCATCTCCCCCGTCATCTCCAGTAGTTAGGATGGTCTCTCTCCTTTGACCTAATGACTTTATGTCCATCTCCCCCGTCATCCCCAATAGTTAGGATAGCCTCTCTCCTTTGACCTAATGACTTTATGGCCAATTCCCCCGTCACCCCCAGTAGTTAGGATAGCCTCTCTCCTTTGACCTAATGACTTTATGTCCATCTCCCCCGTCATCTCCAGTAGTTAGGATAGTCTCTCTCCTTTGACCTAATGACTTTATGTCCATCTCCCCCGTCATCCCCAGTAGTTAGGATAGCCTCTCTCCTTTGACCTAATGACTTTATGGCCAGCTCCCCCGTCACCCCCAGTAGTTAGGATAGCCTCTCTCCTTTGACCTAATGACTTTATGTCCATCTCCCCCGTCATCTCCAGTAGTTAGGATAGTCTCTCTCCTTTGACCTAATGACTTTATGTCCATCTCCCCCGTCATCTCCAGTAGTTAGGATAGTCTCTCTCCTTTGACCTAATGACTTTATGTCCATCGCTCCCGCCATCCCCAGTAGTTAGCATAGTCTCTCTCCTTTGACCTAATGACTTTATGTCCATCTCCCCCGTCATCCCCAGTAGTTAGCATAGTCTCTCTCCTTTGACCTAATGACTTTATGTCTATCGCTCCCGCCATCCCCAGTAGTTAGGATAGTCTCTCTCCTTTGACCTAATGACTTTATGTCCATCTCCCCTGTCATCCCCAGTAGTTAGGATAGTCTCTCTACTTTGACCTAATGACTTTATGTCCATCGCTCCCGCCATCCCCAGTAGTTAGGATAGTCTCTCTCCTTTGACCTAATGACTTTATGTCCATCGCTCCCGCCATCCCCAGTAGTTAGGATAGTCTCTCTCCTTTGACCTAATGAATTTATGTCCATCTCCCCTGCCATCCCCAGTACTTAGGATAGTCTCTCTCCTTTGACCTAATGACTTCATGTCCATCGCTCCCGCCATCCCCAGTAGTTAGGATAGTCTCTCTCCTTTGACCTAATTACTTTACGTCCATCGCTCCCGCCATCCCCAGTAGTTAGGATAGTCTCTCTCCTTTGACCTAATGACTTTATGTCCATCGCTCCCGCCATCCCCAGTAGTTAGGATAGCCTCTCTCCTTTGACCTAATGACTTTATGTCCATCTCCCCCGTCATCTCCAGTAGTTAGGATAGTCTCTCTCCTTTGACCTAATGACTTTATGTCCATCTCCCCCGTCACCTCCATTAGTTAGGATAGTATCTCTCCTTTGACCTAATGACTTTATGTCCAGCTCCCCCGTCACCCCCAGTAGTTAGGATAGTCTCTCTCCTTTGACCTAATGACTTTATGTCCATCTGCCCCGTCATCCCCAATAGTTAGGATAGTCTCTCTCCTTTGACCTAATGACTTTATGTCCATCTCCCCCGTCATCCCTAGTAGTTAGCATAGTCTCTCTCCTTTGACCTAATGACTTTATGTTCATCTCCCCCGTCATCCCCAATAGTTAGGATAGCCTCTCTCCTTTGACCTAATGACTTTATGGCCAGCTCCCCCGTCACCCCCAGTAGTTAGGATAGCCTCTCTCCTTTGACCTAATGACTTTATGTCCATCTCCCACGTCATCCCCAGTAGTTAGGATAGTCTCTCTCCTTTGACCTAATGACTTTATGTCCAGCTCCCCCGTCACCTCCATTAGTTAGGATAGTATCTCTCCTTTGACCTAATGACTTTATGTCCAGCTCCCTCGTCACCCCCAGTAGTTAGGATAGTCTCTCTCCTTTGACCTAATGACTTTATGTCCATCTCCCCCGTCATCCCCAGTAGTTAGGATAGCCTCTCTCCTTTGACCTAATGACTTTATGGCCAGCTCCCCGTCACCCCCAGTAGTTAGGATAGCCTCTCTCCTTTGACCCAATGACTTTATGTCCATCTCCCCCGTCATCTCCAGTAGTTAGGATAGTCTCTCTCCTTTGACCTAATGACTTTATGTCCATCTCCCCCGTCATCTCCAGTAGTTAGGATAGTCTCTCTCCTTTGACCTAATGACTTTATGTCCATCGCTCCCGCCATCCCCAGTAGTTAGCATAGTCTCTCTCCTTTGACCTAATGACTTTATGTCCATCTCCCCCGTCATCCCCAGTACTTAGCACAGTCTCTCTCCTTTGACCTAATGACTTCATGTCTATCGCGCCCGCCATCCCCAGTAGTTAGGATAGTCTCTCTCCTTTGACCTAATGACTTTATGTCCATCGCTCCCGCCATCCCCAGTAGTTAGCATAGTCTCTCTCCTTTGACCTAATGACTTTATGTCCATCTCCCCCGTCATCCCCAGTAGTTAGCATAGTCTCTCTCCTTTGACCTAATGACTTTATGTCTATCGCTCCCGCCATCCCCAGTAGTTAGGATAGTCTCTCTCCTTTGACCTAATGACTTTATGTCCATCTCCCCTGTCATCCCCAGTAGTTAGGATAGTCTCTCTCCTTTGACCTAATGACTTTATGTCCATCGCTCCCGCCATCCCCAGTAGTTAGGATAGTCTCTCTCCTTTGACCTAATGACTTTATGTCCATCGCTCCCGCCATCCCCAGTAGTTAGGATAGTCTCTCTCCTTTGACCTAATGAATTTATGTCCATCTCCCCTGCCATCCCCAGTACTTAGGATAGTCTCTCTCCTTTGACCTAATGACTTCATGTCCATCGCTCCCGCCATCCCCAGTAGTTAGGATAGTCTCTCTCCTTTGACCTAATTACTTTACGTCCATCGCTCCCGCCATCCCCAGTAGTTAGGATAGTCTCTCTCCTTTGACCTAATGACTTTATGTCCATCGCTCCCGCCATCCCCAGTAGTTAGGATAGCCTCTCTCCTTTGACCTAATGACTTTATGTCCATCTCCCCCGTCATCTCCAGTAGTTAGGATAGTCTCTCTCCTTTGACCTAATGACTTTATGTCCATCTCCCCCGTCACCTCCATTAGTTAGGATAGTATCTCTCCTTTGACCTAATGACTTTATGTCCAGCTCCCCCGTCACCCCCAGTAGTTAGGATAGTCTCTCTCCTTTGACCTAATGACTTTATGTCCATCTGCCCCGTCATCCCCAATAGTTAGGATAGTCTCTCTCCTTTGACCTAATGACTTTATGTCCATCTCCCCCGTCATCCCTAGTAGTTAGCATAGTCTCTCTCCTTTGACCTAATGACTTTATGTCCATCTCCCCCGTCATCCCCAATAGTTAGGATAGCCTCTCTCCTTTGACCTAATGACTTTATGGCCAGCTCCCCCGTCACCCCCAGTAGTTAGGATAGCCTCTCTCCTTTGACCTAATGACTTTATGTCCATCTCCCACGTCATCCCCAGTAGTTAGGATAGTCTCTCTCCTTTGACCTAATGACTTTATGTCCAGCTCCCCCGTCACCTCCATTAGTTAGGATAGTATCTCTCCTTTGACCTAATGACTTTATGTCCAGCTCCCTCGTCACCCCCAGTAGTTAGGATAGTCTCTCTCCTTTGACCTAATGACTTTATGTCCATCTCCCCCGTCATCCCCAGTAGTTAGGATAGCCTCTCTCCTTTGACCTAATGACTTTATGGCCAGCTCCCCGTCACCCCCAGTAGTTAGGATAGCCTCTCTCCTTTGACCCAATGACTTTATGTCCATCTCCCCCGTCATCTCCAGTAGTTAGGATAGTCTCTCTCCTTTGACCTAATGACTTTATGTCCATCTCCCCCGTCATCTCCAGTAGTTAGGATAGTCTCTCTCCTTTGACCTAATGACTTTATGTCCATCGCTCCCGCCATCCCCAGTAGTTAGCATAGTCTCTCTCCTTTGACCTAATGACTTTATGTCCATCTCCCCCGTCATCCCCAGTACTTAGCATAGTCTCTCTCCTTTGACCTAATGACTTTATGTCTATCGCTCCCGCCATCCCCAGTAGTTAGGATAGTCTCTCTCCTTTGACCTAATGACTTTATGTCCATCTCCCCTGTCATCCCCAGTAGTTAGGATAGTCTCTCTCCTTTGACCTAATGACTTTATTTCCATCGCTCCCGCCATCCCCAGTAGTTAGGATAGTCTCTCTCCTTTGACCTAATGACTTTATGTCCATCGCTCCCGCCATCCCCAGTAGTTAGGATAGTCTCTCTCCTTTGACCTAATGAATTTATGTCCATCTCCCCTGCCATCCCCAGTACTTAGGATAGTCTCTCTCCTTTGACCTAATGACTTCATGTCCATCGCTCCCGCCATCCCCAGTAGTTAGGATAGTCTCTCTCCTTTGACCTAATGACTTTATGTCCATCTGCCCCGTCATCCCCAATAGTTAGGATAGTCTCTCTCCTTTGACCTAATGACTTTATGTCCATCTCCCCCGTCATCCCTAGTAGTTAGCATAGTCTCTCTCCTTTGACCTAATGACTTTATGTCCATCTCCCCCGTCATCCCTAGTAGTTAGCATAGTCTCTCTCCTTTGACCTAATGACTTTATGTCCATCTCCCCCGTCATCCCCAATAGTTAGGATAGCCTCTCTCCTTTGACCTAATGACTTCATGTCCATCGCTCCCGCCATCCCCAGTAGTTAGGATACTCTCTCTCCTTTGACCTAATTACTTTACGTCCATCGCTCCCGCCATCCCCAGTAGTTAGGATAGTCTCTCTCCTTTGACCTAATGACTTTACGTCCATCGCTCCCGCCATCTCCAGTAGTTAGGATAGCCTCTCTCCTTTGACCTAATGACTTTATGTCCATCTCCCCCGTCATCTCCAGTAGTTAGGATAGTCTCTCTCCTTTGACCTAATGACTTTATTTCCATCTCCCCCGTCACCTCCATTAGTTAGGATAGTATCTCTCCTTTGACCTAATGACTTTATGTCCAGCTCCCCCGTCACCCCCAGTAGTTAGGATAGTCTCTCTCCTTTGACCTAATGACTTTATGTCCATCTGCCCCGTCATCCCCAATAGTTAGGATAGCCTCTCTCCTTTGACCTAATGACTTTATGGCCAGCTCCCCCGTCACCCCCAGTAGTTAGGATAGCCTCTCTCCTTTGACCTAATGACTTTATGTCCATCTTCCCCGTCATCTCCAGTAGTTAGGATAGTCTCTCTCCTTTGACCTAATGACTTTATGTCCATCTCCCCCGTCATCTCCTGTAGTTAGCATAGTCTCTCTCCTTTGACCTAATGACTTTATGTCCATCGCGCCCGCCATCCCCAGTAGTTAGCATAGTCTCTCTCCTTTGACCTAATGACTTTATGTCCATCTCCCCCGTCATCCCTAGTAGTTAGCATAGTCTCTCTCCTTTGACCTAATGACTTTATGTCCATCTCCCCCGTCATCCCCAATAGTTAGGATAGCCTCTCTCCTTTGACCTAATGACTTTATGGCCAGCTCCCCCGTCACCCCCAGTAGTTAGGATAGCCTCTCTCCTTTGACCTAATGACTTTATGTCCATCTCCCCCGTCATCTCCAGTAGTTAGGATAGTCTCTCTCCTTTGACCTAAGGACTTTATGTCCATCTCCCCCGTCATCTCCAGTAGTTAGGATGGTCTCTCTCCTTTGACCTAATGACTTTATGTCCATCTCCCCCGTCATCCCCAATAGTTAGGATAGCCTCTCTCCTTTGACCTAATGACTTTATGGCCAGCTCCCCCGTCACCCCCAGTAGTTAGGATAGCCTCTCTCCTTTGACCTAATGACTTTATGTCCATCTCCCCCGTCATCTCCAGTAGTTAGGATAGTCTCTCTCCTTTGACCTAATGACTTTATGTCCATCTCCCCCGTCATCCCCAGTAGTTAGGATAGCCTCTCTCCTTTGACCTAATGACTTTATGGCCAGCTCCCCCGTCACCCCCAGTAGTTAGGATAGCCTCTCTCCTTTGACCTAATGACTTTATGTCCATCTCCCCCGTCATCTCCAGTAGTTAGGATAGTCTCTCTCCTTTGACCTAATGACTTTATGTCCATCGCTCCCGCCATCCCCAGTAGTTAGCATAGTCTCTCTCCTTTGACCTAATGACTTTATTTCCATCTCCCCCGTCATCCCCAGTAGTTAGCATAGTCTCTCTCCTTTGACCTAATGACTTTATGTCTATCGCTCCCGCCATCCCCAGTAGTTAGGATAGTCTCTCTCCTTTGACCTAATGACTTTATGTCCATCTCCCCTGTCATCCCCAGTAGTTAGGATAGTCTCTCTCCTTTGACCTAATGACTTTATGTCCATCGCTCCCGCCATCCCCAGTAGTTAGGATAGTCTCTCTCCTTTGACCTAATGACTTTATGTCCATCGCTCCCGCCATCCCCAGTAGTTAGGATAGTCTCTCTCCTTTGACCTAATGAATTTATGTCCATCTCCCCTGCCATCCCCAGTACTTAGGATAGTCTCTCTCCTTTGACCTAATGACTTCATGTCCATCGCTCCCGCCATCCCCAGTAGTTAGGATAGTCTCTCTCCTTTGACCTAATTACTTTACGTCCATCGCTCCCGCCATCCCCAGTAGTTAGGATAGTCTCTCTCCTTTGACCTAATGACTTTATGTCCATCGCTCCCGCCATCCCCAGTAGTTAGGATAGCCTCTCTCCTTTGACCTAATGACTTTATGTCCATCTCCCCCGTCATCTCCAGTAGTTAGGATAGTCTCTCTCCTTTGACCTAATGACTTTATGTCCATCTCCCCCGTCACCTCCATTAGTTAGGATAGTATCTCTCCTTTGACCTAATGACTTTATGTCCAGCTCCCCCGTCACCCCCAGTAGTTAGGATAGTCTCTCTCCTTTGACCTAATGACTTTATGTCCATCTGCCCCGTCATCCCCATTAGTTAGGATAGCCTCTCTACTTTGACCTAATGACTTTATGGCCAGCTCCCCCGTCACCCCCAGTAGTTAGGATAGCCTCTCTCCTTTGACCTAATGACTTTATGTCCATCTTCCCCGTCATCTCCAGTAGTTAGGATAGTCTCTCTCCTTTGACCTAATGACTTTATGTCCATCTCCCCCGTCATCTCCAGTAGTTAGGATAGTCTCTCTCCTTTGACCTAATGACTTTATGTCCATCGCGCCCGCCATCCCCAGTAGTTAGCATAGTCTCTCTCCTTTGACCTAATGACTTTATGTCCATCTCCTCCGTCATCCCCAGTAGTTAGCATAGTCTCTCTCCTTTGACCTAATGACTTTATGTCCATCTCCCCCGTCATCCCCAATAGTTAGGATAGCCTCTCTCCTTTGACCTAATGACTTTATGGCCAGCTCCCCCGTCACCCCCAGTAGTTAGGATAGCCTCTCTCCTTTGACCTAATGACTTTATGTCCATCTCCCCCGTCATCTCCAGTAGTTAGGATAGTCTCTCTCCTTTGACCTAATGACTTTATGTCCATCTCCCCCGTCATCTCCAGTAGTTAGGATAGTCTCTCTCCTTTGACCTAATGACTTTATGTCCATCTCCCCAGTCATCCCCAATAGTTAGGATAGCCTCTCTCCTTTGACCTAATGACTTTATGGCCAGCTCCCCCGTCACCCCCAGTAGTTAGGATAGCCTCTCTCCTTTGACCTAATGACTTTATGTCCATCTCCCCCGTCATCTCCAGTAGTTAGGATAGTCTCTCTCCTTTGACCTAATGACTTTATGTCCATCTCCCCCGTCATCTCCAGTAGTTAGGATAGTCTCTCTCCTTTGACCTAATGACTTTATGTCCATCTCCCCCATCACCCCCAGTAGTTAAGATAGTCTCTCTCCTTTGACCTAATGACTTTATGTCCATCTCCCCCGTCATCCCCAGTAGTTAGGATAGCCTCTCTCCTTTGACCTAATGACTTTATGTCCAGCTCCCCCGTCACCCCCAGTAGTTAGGATAGCCTCTCTCCTTTGACCTAATGACTTTATGTCCATCTCCCCTGTCACCTCCAGTAGTTAGGATAGTCTCTCTCCTTTCACTTAATGACTTTATGTCCATCTCCCCCGTCATCTCCAGTAGTTAGAATAGTCTCTCTCCTTTGACCTAATGACTTTATGTCCATCGCTCCCGCCATCCCCAGTAGTTAGCATAGTCTCTCTCCTTTGACCTAATGACTTTATGTCCATCTCCCCCGTCATCCCCAGTAGTTAGCATAGTCTCTCTCCTTTGACCTAATGACTTCATGTCCATCGCTCCCGCCATCCCCAGTAGTTAGCATAGTCTCTCTCCTTTGACCTAATGACTTTATGTCCAGCTCCCCCGTCACCCCCAGTAGTTAGGATAGCCTCTCTCCTTTGACCTAATGACTTTATGTCCATCTCCCCTGTCACCTCCAGTAGTTAGGATAGTCTCTCTCCTTTCACTTAATGACTTTATGTCCATCTCCCCCGTCATCTCCAGTAGTTAGAATAGTCTCTCTCCTTTGACCTAATGACTTTATGTCCATCTCCCCTGTCATCCCCAGTAGTTAGGATAGTCTCTCTCCTTTGACCTAATGACTTTATGTCCATCGCTCCCGCCATCCCCAGTTGTTAGGATAGTCTCTCTCCTTTGACCTAATGACTTTATGTCCATCTCCCCTGTCATCCCCAGTAGTTAGGATAGTCTCTCTCCTTTGACCTAATGACTTTATGTCCATCGCTCCCGCCATCCCCAGTAGTTAGGATAGTCTCTCTCCTTTGACCTAATGACTTTATGTCCATCGCTCCCGCCATCCCCAGTAGTTAGGATAGTCTCTCTCCTTTGACCTAATGAATTTATGTCCATCTCCCCTGCCATCCCCAGTACTTAGGATAGTCTCTCTCCTTTGACCTAATGACTTCATGTCCATCGCTCCCGCCATCCCCAGTAGTTAGGATACTCTCTCTCCTTTGACCTAATTACTTTACGTCCATCGTTCCCGCGATCCCCAGTAGTTAGGATAGTCTCTCTCCTTTGACCTAATGACTTTACGTCCATCGCTCCCGCCATCTCCAGTAGTTTGGATAGCCTCTCTCCTTTGACCTAATGACTTTATGTCCATCTCCCCCGTCATCTCCAGTAGTTAGGATAGTCTCTCTCCTTTGACCTAATGACTTTATGTCCATCTCCCCCGTCACCTCCATTAGTTAGGATAGTATCTCTCCTTTGACCTAATGACTTTATGTCCAGCTCCCCCGTCACCCCCAGTAGTTAGGATAGTCTCTCTCCTTTGACCTAATGACTTTATGTCCATCTGCCCCGTCATCCCCAATAGTTAGGATAGCCTCTCTCCTTTGACCTAATGACTTTATGGCCAGCTCCCCCGTCACCCCCAGTAGTTAGGATAGCCTCTCTCCTTTGACCTAATGACTTTATGTCCATCTTCCCCGTCATCTCCAGTAGTTAGGATAGTCTCTCTCCTTTGACCTAATGACTTTATGTCCATCTCCCCCGTCATCTCCAGTAGTTAGCATAGTCTCTCTCCTTTGACCTAATGACTTTATGTCCATCGCGCCCGCCATCCCCAGTAGTTAGCATAGTCTCTCTCCTTTGACCTAATGACTTTATGTCCATCTCCCCCGTCATCCCTAGTAGTTAGCATAGTCTCTCTCCTTTGACCTAATGACTTTATGTCCATCTCCCCCGTCATCCCCAATAGTTAGGATAGCCTCTCTCCTTTGACCTAATGACTTTATGGCCAGCTCCCCCGTCACCCCCAGTAGTTAGGATAGCCTCTCTCCTTTGACCTAATGACTTTATGTCCATCTCCCCCGTCATCTCCAGTAGTTAGGATAGTCTCTCTCCTTTGACCTAAGGACTTTATGTCCATCTCCCCCGTCATCTCCAGTAGTTAGGATGGTCTCTCTCCTTTGACCTAATGACTTTATGTCCATCTCCCCCGTCATCCCCAATAGTTAGGATAGCCTCTCTCCTTTGACCTAATGACTTTATGGCCAATTCCCCCGTCACCCCCAGTAGTTAGGATAGCCTCTCTCCTTTGACCTAATGACTTTATGTCCATCTCCCCCGTCATCTCCAGTAGTTAGGATAGTCTCTCTCCTTTGACCTAATGACTTTATGTCCATCTCCCCCGTCATCCCCAGTAGTTAGGATAGCCTCTCTCCTTTGACCTAATGACTTTATGGCCAGCTCCCCCGTCACCCCCAGTAGTTAGGATAGCCTCTCTCCTTTGACCTAATGACTTTATGTCCATCTCCCCCGTCATCTCCAGTAGTTAGGATAGTCTCTCTCCTTTGACCTAATGACTTTATGTCCATCTCCCCCGTCATCTCCAGTAGTTAGGATAGTCTCTCTCCTTTGACCTAATGACTTTATGTCCATCGCTCCCGCCATCCCCAGTAGTTAGCATAGTCTCTCTCCTTTGACCTAATGACTTTATGTCCATCTCCCCCGTCATCCCCAGTAGTTAGCATAGTCTCTCTCCTTTGACCTAATGACTTTATGTCTATCGCTCCCGCCATCCCCAGTAGTTAGGATAGTCTCTCTCCTTTGACCTAATGACTTTATGTCCATCTCCCCTGTCATCCCCAGTAGTTAGGATAGTCTCTCTACTTTGACCTAATGACTTTATGTCCATCGCTCCCGCCATCCCCAGTAGTTAGGATAGTCTCTCTCCTTTGACCTAATGACTTTATGTCCATCGCTCCCGCCATCCCCAGTAGTTAGGATAGTCTCTCTCCTTTGACCTAATGAATTTATGTCCATCTCCCCTGCCATCCCCAGTACTTAGGATAGTCTCTCTCCTTTGACCTAATGACTTCATGTCCATCGCTCCCGCCATCCCCAGTAGTTAGGATAGTCTCTCTCCTTTGACCTAATTACTTTACGTCCATCGCTCCCGCCATCCCCAGTAGTTAGGATAGTCTCTCTCCTTTGACCTAATGACTTTATGTCCATCGCTCCCGCCATCCCCAGTAGTTAGGATAGCCTCTCTCCTTTGACCTAATGACTTTATGTCCATCTCCCCCGTCATCTCCAGTAGTTAGGATAGTCTCTCTCCTTTGACCTAATGACTTTATGTCCATCTCCCCCGTCACCTCCATTAGTTAGGATAGTATCTCTCCTTTGACCTAATGACTTTATGTCCAGCTCCCCCGTCACCCCCAGTAGTTAGGATAGTCTCTCTCCTTTGACCTAATGACTTTATGTCCATCTGCCCCGTCATCCCCAATAGTTAGGATAGTCTCTCTCCTTTGACCTAATGACTTTATGTCCATCTCCCCCGTCATCCCTAGTAGTTAGCATAGTCTCTCTCCTTTGACCTAATGACTTTATGTTCATCTCCCCCGTCATCCCCAATAGTTAGGATAGCCTCTCTCCTTTGACCTAATGACTTTATGGCCAGCTCCCCCGTCACCCCCAGTAGTTAGGATAGCCTCTCTCCTTTGACCTAATGACTTTATGTCCATCTCCCACGTCATCCCCAGTAGTTAGGATAGTCTCTCTCCTTTGACCTAATGACTTTATGTCCAGCTCCCCCGTCACCTCCATTAGTTAGGATAGTATCTCTCCTTTGACCTAATGACTTTATGTCCAGCTCCCTCGTCACCCCCAGTAGTTAGGATAGTCTCTCTCCTTTGACCTAATGACTTTATGTCCATCTCCCCCGTCATCCCCAGTAGTTAGGATAGCCTCTCTCCTTTGACCTAATGACTTTATGGCCAGCTCCCCGTCACCCCCAGTAGTTAGGATAGCCTCTCTCCTTTGACCCAATGACTTTATGTCCATCTCCCCCGTCATCTCCAGTAGTTAGGATAGTCTCTCTCCTTTGACCTAATGACTTTATGTCCATCTCCCCCGTCATCTCCAGTAGTTAGGATAGTCTCTCTCCTTTGACCTAATGACTTTATGTCCATCGCTCCCGCCATCCCCAGTAGTTAGCATAGTCTCTCTCCTTTGACCTAATGACTTTATGTCCATCTCCCCCGTCATCCCCAGTACTTAGCACAGTCTCTCTCCTTTGACCTAATGACTTCATGTCTATCGCGCCCGCCATCCCCAGTAGTTAGGATAGTCTCTCTCCTTTGACCTAATGACTTTATGTCCATCGCTCCCGCCATCCCCAGTAGTTAGCATAGTCTCTCTCCTTTGACCTAATGACTTTATGTCCATCTCCCCCGTCATCCCCAGTAGTTAGCATAGTCTCTCTCCTTTGACCTAATGACTTTATGTCTATCGCTCCCGCCATCCCCAGTAGTTAGGATAGTCTCTCTCCTTTGACCTAATGACTTTATGTCCATCTCCCCTGTCATCCCCAGTAGTTAGGATAGTCTCTCTCCTTTGACCTAATGACTTTATGTCCATCGCTCCCGCCATCCCCAGTAGTTAGGATAGTCTCTCTCCTTTGACCTAATGACTTTATGTCCATCGCTCCCGCCATCCCCAGTAGTTAGGATAGTCTCTCTCCTTTGACCTAATGAATTTATGTCCATCTCCCCTGCCATCCCCAGTACTTAGGATAGTCTCTCTCCTTTGACCTAATGACTTCATGTCCATCGCTCCCGCCATCCCCAGTAGTTAGGATAGTCTCTCTCCTTTGACCTAATTACTTTACGTCCATCGCTCCCGCCATCCCCAGTAGTTAGGATAGTCTCTCTCCTTTGACCTAATGACTTTATGTCCATCGCTCCCGCCATCCCCAGTAGTTAGGATAGCCTCTCTCCTTTGACCTAATGACTTTATGTCCATCTCCCCCGTCATCTCCAGTAGTTAGGATAGTCTCTCTCCTTTGACCTAATGACTTTATGTCCATCTCCCCCGTCACCTCCATTAGTTAGGATAGTATCTCTCCTTTGACCTAATGACTTTATGTCCAGCTCCCCCGTCACCCCCAGTAGTTAGGATAGTCTCTCTCCTTTGACCTAATGACTTTATGTCCATCTGCCCCGTCATCCCCAATAGTTAGGATAGTCTCTCTCCTTTGACCTAATGACTTTATGTCCATCTCCCCCGTCATCCCTAGTAGTTAGCATAGTCTCTCTCCTTTGACCTAATGACTTTATGTCCATCTCCCCCGTCATCCCCAATAGTTAGGATAGCCTCTCTCCTTTGACCTAATGACTTTATGGCCAGCTCCCCCGTCACCCCCAGTAGTTAGGATAGCCTCTCTCCTTTGACCTAATGACTTTATGTCCATCTCCCACGTCATCCCCAGTAGTTAGGATAGTCTCTCTCCTTTGACCTAATGACTTTATGTCCAGCTCCCCCGTCACCTCCATTAGTTAGGATAGTATCTCTCCTTTGACCTAATGACTTTATGTCCAGCTCCCTCGTCACCCCCAGTAGTTAGGATAGTCTCTCTCCTTTGACCTAATGACTTTATGTCCATCTCCCCCGTCATCCCCAGTAGTTAGGATAGCCTCTCTCCTTTGACCTAATGACTTTATGGCCAGCTCCCCGTCACCCCCAGTAGTTAGGATAGCCTCTCTCCTTTGACCCAATGACTTTATGTCCATCTCCCCCGTCATCTCCAGTAGTTAGGATAGTCTCTCTCCTTTGACCTAATGACTTTATGTCCATCTCCCCCGTCATCTCCAGTAGTTAGGATAGTCTCTCTCCTTTGACCTAATGACTTTATGTCCATCGCTCCCGCCATCCCCAGTAGTTAGCATAGTCTCTCTCCTTTGACCTAATGACTTTATGTCCATCTCCCCCGTCATCCCCAGTACTTAGCATAGTCTCTCTCCTTTGACCTAATGACTTTATGTCTATCGCTCCCGCCATCCCCAGTAGTTAGGATAGTCTCTCTCCTTTGACCTAATGACTTTATGTCCATCTCCCCTGTCATCCCCAGTAGTTAGGATAGTCTCTCTCCTTTGACCTAATGACTTTATTTCCATCGCTCCCGCCATCCCCAGTAGTTAGGATAGTCTCTCTCCTTTGACCTAATGACTTTATGTCCATCGCTCCCGCCATCCCCAGTAGTTAGGATAGTCTCTCTCCTTTGACCTAATGAATTTATGTCCATCTCCCCTGCCATCCCCAGTACTTAGGATAGTCTCTCTCCTTTGACCTAATGACTTCATGTCCATCGCTCCCGCCATCCCCAGTAGTTAGGATAGTCTCTCTCCTTTGACCTAATGACTTTATGTCCATCTGCCCCGTCATCCCCAATAGTTAGGATAGTCTCTCTCCTTTGACCTAATGACTTTATGTCCATCTCCCCCGTCATCCCTAGTAGTTAGCATAGTCTCTCTCCTTTGACCTAATGACTTTATGTCCATCTCCCCCGTCATCCCTAGTAGTTAGCATAGTCTCTCTCCTTTGACCTAATGACTTTATGTCCATCTCCCCCGTCATCCCCAATAGTTAGGATAGCCTCTCTCCTTTGACCTAATGACTTCATGTCCATCGCTCCCGCCATCCCCAGTAGTTAGGATACTCTCTCTCCTTTGACCTAATTACTTTACGTCCATCGCTCCCGCCATCCCCAGTAGTTAGGATAGTCTCTCTCCTTTGACCTAATGACTTTACGTCCATCGCTCCCGCCATCTCCAGTAGTTAGGATAGCCTCTCTCCTTTGACCTAATGACTTTATGTCCATCTCCCCCGTCATCTCCAGTAGTTAGGATAGTCTCTCTCCTTTGACCTAATGACTTTATTTCCATCTCCCCCGTCACCTCCATTAGTTAGGATAGTATCTCTCCTTTGACCTAATGACTTTATGTCCAGCTCCCCCGTCACCCCCAGTAGTTAGGATAGTCTCTCTCCTTTGACCTAATGACTTTATGTCCATCTGCCCCGTCATCCCCAATAGTTAGGATAGCCTCTCTCCTTTGACCTAATGACTTTATGGCCAGCTCCCCCGTCACCCCCAGTAGTTAGGATAGCCTCTCTCCTTTGACCTAATGACTTTATGTCCATCTTCCCCGTCATCTCCAGTAGTTAGGATAGTCTCTCTCCTTTGACCTAATGACTTTATGTCCATCTCCCCCGTCATCTCCTGTAGTTAGCATAGTCTCTCTCCTTTGACCTAATGACTTTATGTCCATCGCGCCCGCCATCCCCAGTAGTTAGCATAGTCTCTCTCCTTTGACCTAATGACTTTATGTCCATCTCCCCCGTCATCCCTAGTAGTTAGCATAGTCTCTCTCCTTTGACCTAATGACTTTATGTCCATCTCCCCCGTCATCCCCAATAGTTAGGATAGCCTCTCTCCTTTGACCTAATGACTTTATGGCCAGCTCCCCCGTCACCCCCAGTAGTTAGGATAGCCTCTCTCCTTTGACCTAATGACTTTATGTCCATCTCCCCCGTCATCTCCAGTAGTTAGGATAGTCTCTCTCCTTTGACCTAAGGACTTTATGTCCATCTCCCCCGTCATCTCCAGTAGTTAGGATGGTCTCTCTCCTTTGACCTAATGACTTTATGTCCATCTCCCCCGTCATCCCCAATAGTTAGGATAGCCTCTCTCCTTTGACCTAATGACTTTATGGCCAGCTCCCCCGTCACCCCCAGTAGTTAGGATAGCCTCTCTCCTTTGACCTAATGACTTTATGTCCATCTCCCCCGTCATCTCCAGTAGTTAGGATAGTCTCTCTCCTTTGACCTAATGACTTTATGTCCATCTCCCCCGTCATCCCCAGTAGTTAGGATAGCCTCTCTCCTTTGACCTAATGACTTTATGGCCAGCTCCCCCGTCACCCCCAGTAGTTAGGATAGCCTCTCTCCTTTGACCTAATGACTTTATGTCCATCTCCCCCGTCATCTCCAGTAGTTAGGATAGTCTCTCTCCTTTGACCTAATGACTTTATGTCCATCGCTCCCGCCATCCCCAGTAGTTAGCATAGTCTCTCTCCTTTGACCTAATGACTTTATTTCCATCTCCCCCGTCATCCCCAGTAGTTAGCATAGTCTCTCTCCTTTGACCTAATGACTTTATGTCTATCGCTCCCGCCATCCCCAGTAGTTAGGATAGTCTCTCTCCTTTGACCTAATGACTTTATGTCCATCTCCCCTGTCATCCCCAGTAGTTAGGATAGTCTCTCTCCTTTGACCTAATGACTTTATGTCCATCGCTCCCGCCATCCCCAGTAGTTAGGATAGTCTCTCTCCTTTGACCTAATGACTTTATGTCCATCGCTCCCGCCATCCCCAGTAGTTAGGATAGTCTCTCTCCTTTGACCTAATGAATTTATGTCCATCTCCCCTGCCATCCCCAGTACTTAGGATAGTCTCTCTCCTTTGACCTAATGACTTCATGTCCATCGCTCCCGCCATCCCCAGTAGTTAGGATAGTCTCTCTCCTTTGACCTAATTACTTTACGTCCATCGCTCCCGCCATCCCCAGTAGTTAGGATAGTCTCTCTCCTTTGACCTAATGACTTTATGTCCATCGCTCCCGCCATCCCCAGTAGTTAGGATAGCCTCTCTCCTTTGACCTAATGACTTTATGTCCATCTCCCCCGTCATCTCCAGTAGTTAGGATAGTCTCTCTCCTTTGACCTAATGACTTTATGTCCATCTCCCCCGTCACCTCCATTAGTTAGGATAGTATCTCTCCTTTGACCTAATGACTTTATGTCCAGCTCCCCCGTCACCCCCAGTAGTTAGGATAGTCTCTCTCCTTTGACCTAATGACTTTATGTCCATCTGCCCCGTCATCCCCATTAGTTAGGATAGCCTCTCTACTTTGACCTAATGACTTTATGGCCAGCTCCCCCGTCACCCCCAGTAGTTAGGATAGCCTCTCTCCTTTGACCTAATGACTTTATGTCCATCTTCCCCGTCATCTCCAGTAGTTAGGATAGTCTCTCTCCTTTGACCTAATGACTTTATGTCCATCTCCCCCGTCATCTCCAGTAGTTAGGATAGTCTCTCTCCTTTGACCTAATGACTTTATGTCCATCGCGCCCGCCATCCCCAGTAGTTAGCATAGTCTCTCTCCTTTGACCTAATGACTTTATGTCCATCTCCTCCGTCATCCCCAGTAGTTAGCATAGTCTCTCTCCTTTGACCTAATGACTTTATGTCCATCTCCCCCGTCATCCCCAATAGTTAGGATAGCCTCTCTCCTTTGACCTAATGACTTTATGGCCAGCTCCCCCGTCACCCCCAGTAGTTAGGATAGCCTCTCTCCTTTGACCTAATGACTTTATGTCCATCTCCCCCGTCATCTCCAGTAGTTAGGATAGTCTCTCTCCTTTGACCTAATGACTTTATGTCCATCTCCCCCGTCATCTCCAGTAGTTAGGATAGTCTCTCTCCTTTGACCTAATGACTTTATGTCCATCTCCCCAGTCATCCCCAATAGTTAGGATAGCCTCTCTCCTTTGACCTAATGACTTTATGGCCAGCTCCCCCGTCACCCCCAGTAGTTAGGATAGCCTCTCTCCTTTGACCTAATGACTTTATGTCCATCTCCCCCGTCATCTCCAGTAGTTAGGATAGTCTCTCTCCTTTGACCTAATGACTTTATGTCCATCTCCCCCGTCATCTCCAGTAGTTAGGATAGTCTCTCTCCTTTGACCTAATGACTTTATGTCCATCTCCCCCATCACCCCCAGTAGTTAAGATAGTCTCTCTCCTTTGACCTAATGACTTTATGTCCATCTCCCCCGTCATCCCCAGTAGTTAGGATAGCCTCTCTCCTTTGACCTAATGACTTTATGTCCAGCTCCCCCGTCACCCCCAGTAGTTAGGATAGCCTCTCTCCTTTGACCTAATGACTTTATGTCCATCTCCCCTGTCACCTCCAGTAGTTAGGATAGTCTCTCTCCTTTCACTTAATGACTTTATGTCCATCTCCCCCGTCATCTCCAGTAGTTAGAATAGTCTCTCTCCTTTGACCTAATGACTTTATGTCCATCGCTCCCGCCATCCCCAGTAGTTAGCATAGTCTCTCTCCTTTGACCTAATGACTTTATGTCCATCTCCCCCGTCATCCCCAGTAGTTAGCATAGTCTCTCTCCTTTGACCTAATGACTTCATGTCCATCGCTCCCGCCATCCCCAGTAGTTAGCATAGTCTCTCTCCTTTGACCTAATGACTTTATGTCCAGCTCCCCCGTCACCCCCAGTAGTTAGGATAGCCTCTCTCCTTTGACCTAATGACTTTATGTCCATCTCCCCTGTCACCTCCAGTAGTTAGGATAGTCTCTCTCCTTTCACTTAATGACTTTATGTCCATCTCCCCCGTCATCTCCAGTAGTTAGAATAGTCTCTCTCCTTTGACCTAATGACTTTATGTCCATCTCCCCTGTCATCCCCAGTAGTTAGGATAGTCTCTCTCCTTTGACCTAATGACTTTATGTCCATCGCTCCCGCCATCCCCAGTAGTTAGGATAGTCTCTCTCCTTTGACCTAATGACTTTATGTCCATCGCTCCCGCCATCCCCATTAGTTAGGATAGTCTCTCTCCTTTGACCTAATGAATTTATGTCCATCTCCCCTGCCATCCCCAGTACTTAGGATAGTCTCTCTCCTTTGACCTAATGACTTTATATCCATCGCTCCCGCCATCCCCAGTAGTTAGGATAGTCTCTCTCCTTTGACCTAATTACTTTACGTCCATCGCTCCCGCCATCCCCAGTAGTTAGGATAGTCTCTCTCCTTTGACCTAATGACTTTATGTCCATCGCTCCCGCCATCCCCAGTAGTTAGGATAGCCTCTCTCCTTTGACCTAATGACTTTATGTCCATCTCCCCGTCATCCCCAGTAGTTAGGATAGCCTCTCTCCTTTGACCTAATGACTTTATGTCCATCTCCCCTGTCATCCCCAGTAGTTAGGATAGTCTCTCTCCTTTGACCTAATGACTTTATGTCCAGCTCCCCCGTCACCCCCAGTAGTTAGGATAGCCTCTCTCCTTTGACCTAATGACTTTATGTCCATCTCCCCCGTCATCTCCAGTAGTTAGGATAGTCTCTCTCCTTTGACCTAATGACTTTATGTCCATCTCCCCCTTCATCTCCAGTAGTTAGGATAGTCTCTCTCCTTTGACCTAATGACTTTATGTCCATCTCCCCCGTCATCGACAATAGTTAGGATAGCCTCTCTCCTTTGACCTAATGACTTTATGGCCAGCTCCCCCGTCACCCCCAGTAGTTAGGATAGCCTCTCTTCTTTGACCTAATGACTTTATGTCCATCTCCCCGTCATCTCCAGTAGTTAGGATAGTCTCTCTCCTTTGACCTAATGACTTTATGTCCATCTCCCCGTCACCCCCAGTAGTTAAGATAGTCTCTCTCCTTTGACCTAATGACTTTATGTCCATCTCCCCCGTCATCCCCAGTAGTTAGGATAGCCTCTCTCCTTTGACCTAATGACTTTATGTCCAGCTCCCCCGTCACCCCCAGTAGTTAGGATAGCCTCTCTCCTTTGACCTAATGACTTTATGTCCATCTCCCCTGTCACCTCCAGTAGTTAGGATAGTCTCTCTCCTTTGACCTAATGACTTTATGTCCATCTCCCCCGTCATCTCCAGTAGTTAGAATAGTTTCTCTCCTTTGACCTAATGACTTTATGTCCATCGCTCCCGCCATCCCCAGTAGTTAGCATAGTCTCTCTCCTTTGACCTAATGACTTTATGTCCATCTCCCCCGTCATCCCCAGTAGTTAGCATAGTCTCTCTCCTTTGACCTAATGACTTCATGTCTATCGCTCCCGTCATCCCCAGTAGTTAGCATAGTTTCTCTCCTTTGACCTAATGACTTTATGTCCAGCTACCCCGTCACCCCCAGTAGTTAGGATAGCCTCTCTCCTTTGACCTAATGACTTTATGTCCATCTCCCCTGTCACCTCCAGTAGTTAGGATAGTCTCTCTCCTTTGACCTAATGACTTTATGTCCATCGCTCCCGCCATCCCCAGTAGTTAGGATAGTCTCTCTCCTTTGACCTAATGACTTTATGTCCATTGCTCCCGCCATCCCCATTAGTTAGGATAGTCTCTCTCCTTTGACCTAATGAATTTATGTCCATCTCCCCTGCCATCCCCAGTACTTAGGATAGTCTCTCTCCTTTGACCTAATGACTTTATGTCCATCGCTCCCGCCATCCCCAGTAGTTAGGATAGTCTCTCTCCTTTGACCTAATTACTTTACGTCCATCGCTCCCGCCATCCCCAGTAGTTAGGATAGTCTCTCTCCTTTGACCTAATGACTTTATGTCCATCGCTCCCGCCATCCCCAGTAGTTAGGATAGCCTCTCTCCTTTGACCTAATGACGTTATGTCCATCTCCCCGTCATCCCCAGTAGTTAGGATAGCCTCTCTCCTTTGACCTAATGACTTTATGTCCATCTCCCCTGTCATCCCCAGTAGTTAGGATAGTCTCTCTCCTTTGACTTAATGACTTTATGTCCATCGCTCCCGCCATCCCCAGTAGTTAGGATAGCCTCTCTCCTTTGACCTAATGACTTTATGTCCATCGCTCCCGCCATCCCCAGTAGTTAGGATATCCTCTCTCCTTTGACCTAATGACTTTATGGCCATCTCCCCTGTCATCCCCAGTAGTTAGGATAGTCTCTCTCCTTTGACCAAATGACTTTATCTCCATCGCTCCCGCCATCCCGAGTAGTTAGCATAGTTTCTCTCCTTTGACCTAATGACTTTATGTCCAGCTACCCCGTCACCCCCAGTAGTTAGGATAGCCTCTCTCCTTTGACCTAATGACTTTATGTCCATCTCCCCTGTCACCTCCAGTAGTTAGGATAGTCTCTCTCCTTTCACTTAATGACTTTATGTCCATCGCTCCCGCCATCCCCAGTAGTTAGCATAGTCTCTCTCCTTTGACCTAATGACTTTATGTCCATCTCCCCCGTCATCCCCAGTAGTTAGCATAGTCTCTCTCCTTTGACCTAATGACTTCATGTCTATCGCTCCCGTCATCCCCAGTAGTTAGCATAGTTTCTCTCCTTTGACCTAATGACTTTATGTCCAGCTACCCCGTCACCCCCAGTAGTTAGGATAGCCTCTCTCCTTTGACCTAATGACTTTATGTCCATCTCCCCTGTCATCTCCAGTAGTTAGGATAGCCTCTCTCCTTTGACCTAATGACTTTATGGCCATCTCCCCCGTCATCCCCAGTAGTTAGGATAGTCTCTCTCCTTTGACCTAATGACTTTATGTCCATCTCCCCTGTCATCCCCAGTAGTTAGGATAGTCTCTCTCCTTTGACCTAATGACTTTATGTCCATCGCTTCCGCCATCCCCAGTAGTTAGGATAGTCTCTCTCCTTTGACCTAATGACTTTATGTCCATCGCTCCCGCCATCCCCAATAGTTAGGATAGTCTCTCTCCTTTGACCTAATGAATTTATGTCCATCTCCCCTGCCATCCCCAGTACTTAGGATAGTCTCTCTCCTTTGACCTAATGACTTTATGTCCATCGCTCCCGCCATCCCCAGTAGTTAGGATAGTCTCTCTCCTTTGACCTAATGACTTTATGTCCATCGCTCCCGCCATCCCCAGTAGTTAGGATAGGCTCTCTCCTTTGACCTAATGACTTTATGTCCATCGCTCCCGCCATCCCCATTAGTTAGGATAGTCTCTCTCCTTTGACCTAATGAATTTATGTCCATCTCCCCTGCCATCCCCAGTACTTAGGATAGTCTCTCTCCTTTGACCTAATGACTTTATGTCCATCGCTCCCGCCATCCCCAGTAGTTAGGATAGTCTCTCTCCTTTGACCTAATTACTTTACGTCCATCGCTCCCGCCATCCCCAGTAGTTAGGATAGTCTCTCTCCTTTGACCTAATGACTTTATGTCCATCGCTCCCGCCATCCCCAGTAGTTAGGATAGCCTCTCTCCTTTTACCTAATGACTTTATGTCCATCTCCCCGTCATCCCCAGTAGTTAGGATAGCCTCTCTCCTTTGACCTAATGACTTTATGTCCATCTCCCCTGTCATCCCCAGTAGTTAGGATAGTCTCTCTCCTTTGACTTAATGACTTTATGTCCATCGCTCCCGCCATCCCCAGTAGTTAGGATAGCCTCTCTCCTTTGACCTAATGACTTTATGTCCATCGCTCCCGCCATCCCCAGTAGTTAGGATATCCTCTCTCCTTTGACCTAATGACTTTATGGCCATCTCCCCTGTCATCCCCAGTAGTTAGGATAGTCTCTCTCCTTTGACCTAATGACTTTATCTCCATCGCTCCCGCCATCCCGAGTAGTTAGGATAGTCTCTCTCCTTTGACCTAATGACTTTATGTCCAGCTCCCCCACCATCCCCAGTAGTTAGGATAGCCTCTCTCCTTTGACCTAATGACTTTATGGCCATCTCCCCCGTCATCCCCAGTAGTTAGGATAGTCTCTCTCCTTTGACCTAATGACTTTATGTCCATCTCCCCTGTCATCCCCAGTAGTTAGGATAGTCTCTCTCCTTTGACCTAATGACTTTATGTCCATCGCTCCCGCCATCCCCAGTAGTTAGGATAGTCTCTCTCCTTTGACCTAATGACTTTATGTCCATCGCTCCCGCCATCCCCAGTAGTTAGGATAGTCTCTCTCCTTTGACCTAATGAATTTATGTCCATCTCCCCTGCCATCCCCAGTACTTAGGATAGTCTCTCTCCTTTGACCTAATGACTTTATGTCCATCGCTCCCGCCATCCCCAGTAGTTAGGATAGTCTCTCTCCTTTGACCTAATTACTTTACGTCCATCGCTCCCGCCATCCCCAGTAGTTAGGATAGTCTCTCTCCTTTGACCTAATGACTTTATGTCCATCGCTCCCGCCATCCCCAGTAGTTAGGATAGCCTCTCTCCTTTGACCTAATGACTTTATGTCCATCTCCCCCGTCACCCCCAGTAGTTAGGATAGTCTCTCTCCTTTGACCTAATGACTTAATGTCCAGCTCCCCCGTCAGCCCCAGTAGTTAGGATAATCTCTCTCCTTTGACCTAATGACTTTATGTCCATCGCTCCCGCCATCCCCAGTAGTTAGGATAGTCTCTCTCCTTTGACCAAATGACTTTATGTCCATCTCCCCCTGTCATCCCCAGTAGTTAGGATAGTCTCTCTCCTTTGACCTAATGACTTTATGTCCAGCTCCCCCGTCACTTCCAGTAGTTAGGATAGTACCTCTCCTTTGACCTAATGACTTTATGTCCATCTCCCCCGTCATCCCCAGTAGTTAGGAAAGCCTCTCTCCTTTGACCTAATGACTTTATGTCCAGCTCCCCCGTCACCCCCAGTAGTTAGGATAGCCTCTCTCCTTTGACCTAATGACTTTATGTCCATCTCCCCTGTCACCTCCAGTAGTTAGGATAGTCTCTCTCCTTTCACTTAATGACTTTATGTCCATCTCCCCCGTCATCTCTAGTAGTTAGAATAGTCTCTCTCCTTTGACCTAATGACTTTATGTCCATCGCTCCCGCCATCCCCAGTAGTTAGCATAGTCTCTCTCCTTTGACCTAATGACTTTATGTCCATCTCCCCCGTCATCCCCAGTAGTTAGCATAGTCTCTCTCCTTTGACCTAATGACTTCATGTCCATCTCCCCCGTCATCCCCAGTAGTTAGCATAGTCTCTCTCCTTTGACCTAATGACTTCATGTCCATCGCTCCCGCCATCCCCAGTAGTTAGCATAGTCTCTCTCCTTTGACCTAATGACTTTATGTCCAGCTCCCCCGTCACCCCCAGTAGTTAGGATAGCCTCTCTCCTTTGACCGAATGACTTTATGTCCATCTCCCCTGTCACCTCCAGTAGTTAGGATAGTCTCTCTCCTTTCACTTAATGACTTCATGTCCATCTCCCCCGTCATCTCCAGTAGTTAGAATAGTCTCTCTCCTTTGACCTAATGACTTTATGTCCATCGCTCCCGCCATCCCCAGTAGTTAGGATAGTCTCTCTCCTTTGACCTAATGAGTTTATGTCCATCACTCCCGCCATCCCCATTAGTTAGGATAGTCTCTCTCCTTTGACCTAATGAATTTATGTCCATCTCCCCTGCCATCTCCAGTACTTAGGATAGTCTCTCTCCTTTGACCTAATGACTTTATGTCCATCGCTCCCGCCATCCCCAGTAGTTAGGATAGTCTCTCTCCTTTGACCTAATTACTTTACGTCCATCGCTCCCGCCATCCCCAGTAGTTAGGATAGTCTCTCTCCTTTGACCTAATGACTTTATGTCCATCGCTCCCGCCATCCCCAGTAGTTAGGATAGCCTCTCTCCTTTGACCGAATGACTTTATGTCCATCTCCCCGTCATCCCCAGTAGTTAGGATAGCCTCTCTCCTTTGACCTAATGACTTTATGTCCATCTCCCCTGTCATCCCCAGTAGTTAGGATAGTCTCTCTCCTTTGACTTAATGACTTTATGTCCATCGCTCCCGCCATCCCCAGTAGTTAGGATAGCCTCTCTCCTTTGACCTAATGACTTTATGTCCATCGCTCCCGCCATCCCCAGTAGTTAGGATATCCTCTCTCCTTTTACCTAATGACTTTATGGCCATCTCCCCTGTCATCCCCAGTAGTTAGGATAGTCTCTCTCCTTTGACCTAATGACTTTATCTCTATCGCTCCCGCCATCCCGAGTAGTTAGGATAGTCTCTCTCCTTTGACCTAATGACTTTATGTCCAGCTCCCCCACCATCCCCAGTAGTTAGGATAGCCTCTCTCCTCTGACCTAATGACTTTATGGCCATATCCCCCGTCATCCCCAGTAGTTAGGATAGTCTCTCTCCTTTGACCTAATGACTTTATGTCCATCTCCCCTGTCATCCCCAGTAGTTAGGATAGTCTCTCTCCTTTGACCTAATGACTTTATGTCCATCGCTCCTGCCATCCCAGGTAGTTAGGATAGTCTCTCTCCTTTGACCTAATGACTTTATGTCCATCGCTCCCGCCATCCCCATTAGTTAGGATAGTCTCTCTCCTTTGACCTAATGAATTTATGTCCATCTCCCCTGCCATCCCCAGTACTTAGGATAGTCTCTCTCCTTTGACCTAATGACTATATGTCCATCGCTCCCGCCATCCCCAGTAGTTAGGATAGTCTCTCTCCTTTGACCTAATTACTTTACGTCCATCGCTCCCGCCATCCCCAGTAGTTAGGATAGTCTCTCTCCTTTGACCTAATGACTTTATGTCCATCGCTCCCGCCATCCCCAGTAGTTAGGATAGCCTCTCTACTTTGACCTAATGACTTTATGTCCATCTCCCCCGTCATCCCCAGTAGTTAGGATAGCCTATATCCTTTGACCTAATGACTTTATGTCCATCTCCCCTGTCATCCCCAGTAGTTAGGATAGTCTCTCTCCTTTGACTTAATGACTTTATGTCCATCGCTCCCGCCATCCCCAGTAGTGAGGATAGCCTCTCTCCTTTGACCTAATGACTTTATGTCCATCGCTCCCGCCATCCCCAGTAGTTAGGATAGCCTCTCTCCTTTGACCTAATGACTTTATGTCCATCTCCCCTGTCATCCCCAGTAGTTAGGATAGTCTCTCTCCTTTGACTTAATGACTTTATGTCCATCGCTCCCGCCATCCCCAGTAGTTAGGATAGCCTCTCTCCTTTGACCTAATTACTTTACGTCCATCGCTCCCGCCATCCCCAGTAGTTAGGATAGTCTCTCTCCTTTGACCTAATGACTTTATGTCCATCGCTCCCGCCATCCCCAGTAGTTAGGATAGCCTCTCTCCTTTGACCTAATGACTTTATGTCCATCTCCCCGTCATCCCCAGTAGTTAGGATAGCCTCTCTCCTTTGACCTAATGACTTTATGTCCATCTCCCCTGTCATCCCCAGTAGTTAGGATAGTCTCTCTCCTTTGACCTAATGACTTTATGTCCAGCTCCCCCGTCACCCCCAGTAGTTAGGATAGCCTCTCTCCTTTGACCTAATGACTTTATGTCCATCTCCCCCGTCATCTCCAGTAGTTAGGATAGTCTCTCTCCTTTGACCTAATGACTTTATGTCCATCTCCCCCTTCATCTCCAGTAGTTAGGATAGTCTCTCTCCTTTGACCTAATGACTTTATGTCCATCTCCCCCGTCATCCCCAATAGTTAGGATAGCCTCTCTCCTTTGACCTAATGACTTTATGGCCAGCTCCCCCGTCACCCCCAGTAGTTAGGATAGCCTCTCTCCTTTGACCTAATGACTTTATGTCCATCTCCCCGTCATCTCCAGTAGTTAGGATAGTCTCTCTCCTTTGACCTAATGACTTTATGTCCATCTCCCCTGTCACCCCCAGTAGTTAAGATAGTCTCTCTCCTTTGACCTAATGACTTTATGTCCATCTCCCCCGTCATCCCCAGTAGTTAGGATAGCCTCTCTCCTTTGACCTAATGACTTTATGTCCAGCTCCCCCGTCACCCCCAGTAGTTAGGATAGCCTCTCTCCTTTGACCTAATGACTTTATGTCCATCTCCCCTGTCACCTCCAGTAGTTAGGATAGTCTCTCTCCTTTGACCTAATGACTTTATGTCCATCTCCCCCGTCATCTCCAGTAGTTAGAATAGTTTCTCTCCTTTGACCTAATGACTTTATGTCCATCGCTCCCGCCATCCCCAGTAGTTAGCATAGTCTCTCTCCTTTGACCTAATGACTTTATGTCCATCTCCCCCGTCATCCCCAGTAGTTAGCATAGTCTCTCTCCTTTGACCTAATGACTTCATGTCTATCGCTCCCGTCATCCCCAGTAGTTAGCATAGTTTCTCTCCTTTGACCTAATGACTTTATGTCCAGCTACCCCGTCACCCCCAGTAGTTAGGATAGCCTCTCTCCTTTGACCTAATGACTTTATGTCCATCTCCCCTGTCACCTCCAGTAGTTAGGATAGTCTCTCTCCTTTCACTTAATGACTTTATGTCCATCTCCCCCGTCATCTCCAGTAGTTAGAATAGTCTCTCTCCTTTGACCTAATGACTTTATGTCCATCTCCCCTGTCATCCCCAGTAGTTAGGATAGTCTCTCTCCTTTGACCTAATGACTTTATGTCCATCGCTCCCGCCATCCCCAGTAGTTAGGATAGTCTCTCTCCTTTGACCTAATGACTTTATGTCCATCGCTCCCGCCATCCCCATTAGTTAGGATAGTCTCTCTCCTTTGACCTAATGAATTTATGTCCATCTCCCCTGCCATCCCCAGTACTTAGGATAGTCTCTCTCCTTTGACCTAATGACTTTATGTCCATCGCTCCCGCCATCCCCAGTAGTTAGGATAGTCTCTCTCCTTTGACCTAATTACTTTACGTCCATCGCTCCCGCCATCCCCAGTAGTTAGGATAGTCTCTCTCCTTTGACCTAATGACTTTATGTCCATCGCTCCCGCCATCCCCAGTAGTTAGGATAGCCTCTCTCCTTTGACCTAATGACGTTATGTCCATCTCCCCGTCATCCCCAGTAGTTAGGATAGCCTCTCTCCTTTGACCTAATGACTTTATGTCCATCTCCCCTGTCATCCCCAGTAGTTAGGATAGTCTCTCTCCTTTGACTTAATGACTTTATGTCCATCGCTCCCGCCATCCCCAGTAGTTAGGATAGCCTCTCTCCTTTGACCTAATGACTTTATGTCCATCGCTCCCGCCATCCCCAGTAGTTAGGATATCCTCTCTCCTTTGACCTAATGACTTTATGGCCATCTCCCCTGTCATCCCCAGTAGTTAGGATAGTCTCTCTCCTTTGACCTAATGACTTTATCTCCATCGCTCCCGCCATCCCGAGTAGTTAGGATAGTCTCTCTCCTTTGACCTAATGACTTTATGTCCAGCTCTCCCACCATCCCCAGTAGTTAGGATAGCCTCTCTCCTTTGACCTAATGACTTTATGGCCATCTCCCCCGTCATCCCCAGTAGTTAGGATAGTCTCTCTCCTTTGACCTAATGACTTTATGTCCATCTCCCCTGTCATCCCCAGTAGTTAGGATAGTCTCTCTCCTTTGACCTAATGACTTTATGTCCATCGCTTCCGCCATCCCCAGTAGTTAGGATAGTCTCTCTCCTTTGACCTAATGACTTTATGTCCATCGCTCCCGCCATCCCCAATAGTTAGGATAGTCTCTCTCCTTTGACCTAATGAATTTATGTCCATCTCCCCTGCCATCCCCAGTACTTAGGATAGTCTCTCTCCTTTGACCTAATGACTTCATGTCCATCGCTCCCGCCATCCCCAGTAGTTAGGATAGTCTCTCTCCTTTGACCTAATGACTTTATGTCCATCGCTCCCGCCATCCCCAGTAGTTAGGATAGGCTCTCTCCTTTGACCTAATGACTTTATGTCCATCGCTCCCGCCATCCCCATTAGTTAGGATAGTCTCTCTCCTTTGACCTAATGAATTAATGTCCATCTCCCCTGCCATCCCCAGTACTTAGGATAGTCTCTCTCCTTTGACCTAATGACTTTATGTCCATCGCTCCCGCCATCCCCAGTAGTTAGGATAGTCTCTCTCCTTTGACCTAATTACTTTACGTCCATCGCTCCCGCCATCCCCAGTAGTTAGGATAGTCTCTCTCCTTTGACCTAATGACTTTATGTCCATTGCTCCCGCCATCCCCAGTAGTTAGGATAGCCTCTCTCCTTTGACCTAATGACTTTATGTCCATCTCCCCGTCATCCCCAGTAGTTAGGATAGCCTCTCTCCTTTGACCTAATGACTTTATGTCCATCTCCCCTGTCATCCCCAGTAGTTAGGATAGTCTCTCTCCTTTGACTTAATGACTTTATGTCCATCGCTCCCGCCATCCCCAGTAGTTAGGATAGCCTCTCTCCTTTGACCTAATGACTTTATGTCCATCGCTCCCGCCATCCCCAGTAGTTAGGATATCCTCTCTCCTTTGACCTAATGACTTCATGGCCATCTCCCCTGTCATCCCTAGTAGTTAGGATAGTCTCTCTCCTTTGACCTAATGACTTTATCTCCATCGCTCCCGCCATCCCGAGTAGTTAGGATAGTCTCTCTCCTTTGACCTAATGACTTTATGTCCAGCTCCCCCACCATCCCCAGTAGTTAGGATAGCCTCTCTCCTTTGACCTAATGACTTTATGGCCATCTCCCCCGTCATCCCCAGTAGTTAGGATAGTCTCTCTCCTTTGACCTAATGACTTTATGTCCATCTCCCCTGTCATCCCCAGTAGTTAGGATAGTCTCTCTCCTTTGACCTAATGACTTTATGTCCATCGCTCCCGCCATCCCCAGTAGTTAGGATAGTCTCTCTCCTTTGACCTAATGACTTTATGTCCATCGCTCCCGCCATCCCCAGTAGTTAGGATAGTCTCTCTCCTTTGACATAATGAATTTATGTCCATCTCCCCTGCCATCCCCAGTACTTAGGATAGTCTCTCTCCTTTGACCTAATGACTTTATGTCCATCGCTCCCGCCATCCCCAGTAGTTAGGATAGTCTCTCTCCTTTGACCTAATTACTTTACGTCCATCGCTCCCGCCATCCCCAGTAGTTAGGATAGTCTCTCTCCTTTGACCTAATGACTTTATGTCCATCGCTCCCGCCATCCCCAGTAGTTAGGATAGCCTCTCTCCTTTGACCTAATGACTTTATGTCCATCTCCCCCGTCACCCCCAGTAGTTAGGATAGTCTCTCTCCTTTGACCTAATGACTTAATGTCCAGCTCCCCCGTCAGCCCCAGTAGTTAGGATAATCTCTCTCCTTTGACCTAATGACTTTATGTCCATCGCTCCCGCCATCCCCAGTAGTTAGGATAGTCTCTCTCCTTTGACCTAATGACTTTATGTCCATCTCCCCCTGTCATCCCCAGTAGTTAGGATAGTCTCTCTCCTTTGACCTAATGACTTCATGTCCAGCTCCCCCGTCACTTCCAGTAGTTAGGATAGTACCTCTCCTTTGACCTAATGACTTTATGTCCAGCTCCCCCGTCACCCCCAGTAGTTAAGATAGTCTCTCTCCTTTGACCTAATGACTTTATGTCCATCTCCCCCGTCATCCCCAGTAGTTAGGAAAGCCTCTCTCCTTTGACCTAATGACTTTATGTCCAGCTCCCCCGTCACCCCCAGTAGTTAGGATAGCCTCTCTCCTTTGACCTAATGACTTTATGTCCATCTCCCCTGTCACCTCCAGTAGTTAGGATAGTCTCTCTCCTTTCACTTAATGACTTTATGTCCATCTCCCCCGTCATCTCCAGTAGTTAGAATAGTCTCTCTCCTTTGACCTAATGACTTTATGTCCATCGCTCCCGCCATCCCCAGTAGTTAGCATAGTCTCTCTCCTTTGACCTAATGACTTTATGTCCATCTCCCCCGTCATCCCCAGTAGTTAGCATAGTCTCTCTCCTTTGACCTAATGACTTCATGTCCATCTCCCCCGTCATCCCCAGTAGTTAGCATAGTCTCTCTCCTTTGACCTAATGACTTCATGTCCATCGCTCCCGCCATCCCCAGTAGTTAGCATAGTCTCTATCCTTTGACCTATTGACTTTATGTCCAGCTCCCCCGTCACCCCCAGTAGTTAGGATAGCCTCTCTCCTTTGACCGAATGACTTTATGTCCATCTCCCCTGTCACCTCCAGTAGTTAGGATAGTCTCTCTCCTTTCACTTAATGACTTCATGTCCATCTCCCCCGTCATCTCCAGTAGTTAGAATAGTCTCTCTCCTTTGACCTAATGACTTTATGTCCATCGCTCCCGCCATCCCCAGTAGTTAGGATAGTCTCTCTCCTTTGACCTAATGAGTTTATGTCCATCACTCCCGCCATCCCCATTAGTTAGGATAGTCTCTCTCCTTTGACCTAATGAATTTATGTCCATCTCCCCTGCCATCCCCAGTACTTAGGATAGTCTCTCTCCTTTGACCTAATGACTTTATGTCCATCGCTCCCGCCATCCCCAGTAGTTAGGATAGTCTCTCTCCTTTGACCTAATTACTTTACGTCCATCGCTCCCGCCATCCCCAGTAGTTAGGATAGTCTCTCTCCTTTGACCTAATGACTTTATGTCCATCGCTCCCGCCATCCCCAGTAGTTAGGATAGCCTCTCTCCTTTGACCTAATGACTTTATGTCCATCTCCCCGTCATCCCCAGTAGTTAGGATAGCCTCTCTCATTTGACCTAATGACTTTATGTCCATCTCCCCTGTCATCCCCAGTAGTTAGGATAGTCTCTCTCCTTTGACTTAATGACTTTATGTCCATCGCTCCCGCCATCCCCAGTAGTTAGGATAGTCTCTCTCCTTTGACATAATGAATTTATGTCCATCTCCCCTGCCATCCCCAGTACTTAGGATAGTCTCTCTCCTTTGACCTAATGACTTTATGTCCATCGCTCCCGCCATCCCCAGTAGTTAGGATAGTCTCTCTCCTTTGACCTAATTACTTTACGTCCATCGCTCCCGCCATCCCCAGTAGTTAGGATAGTCTCTCTCCTTTGACCTAATGACTTTATGTCCATCGCTCCCGCCATCCCCAGTAGTTAGGATAGCCTCTCTCCTTTGACCTAATGACTTTATGTCCATCTCCCCCGTCACCCCCAGTAGTTAGGATAGTCTCTCTCCTTTGACCTAATGACTTAATGTCCAGCTCCCCCGTCAGCCCCAGTAGTTAGGATAATCTCTCTCCTTTGACCTAATGACTTTATGTCCATCGCTCCCGCCATCCCCAGTAGTTAGGATAGTCTCTCTCCTTTGACCTAATGACTTTATGTCCATCTCCCCCTGTCATCCCCAGTAGTTAGGATAGTCTCTCTCCTTTGACCTAATGACTTTATGTCCAGCTCCCCCGTCACTTCCAGTAGTTAGGATAGTACCTCTCCTTTGACCTAATGACTTTATGTCCAGCTCCCCCGTCACCCCCAGTAGTTAAGATAGTCTCTCTCCTTTGACCTAATGACTTTATGTCCATCTCCCCCGTCATCCCCAGTAGTTAGGAAAGCCTCTCTCCTTTGACCTAATGACTTTATGTCCAGCTCCCCCGTCACCCCCAGTAGTTAGGATAGCCTCTCTCCTTTGACCTAATGACTTTATGTCCATCTCCCCTGTCACCTCCAGTAGTTAGGATAGTCTCTCTCCTTTCACTTAATGACTTTATGTCCATCTCCCCCGTCATCTCCAGTAGTTAGAATAGTCTCTCTCCTTTGACCTAATGACTTTATGTCCATCGCTCCCGCCATCCCCAGTAGTTAGCATAGTCTCTCTCCTTTGACCTAATGACTTTATGTCCATCTCCCCCGTCATCCCCAGTAGTTAGCATAGTCTCTCTCCTTTGACCTAATGACTTCATGTCCATCTCCCCCGTCATCCCCAGTAGTTAGCATAGTCTCTCTCCTTTGACCTAATGACTTCATGTCCATCGCTCCCGCCATCCCCAGTAGTTAGCATAGTCTCTCTCCTTTGACCTAATGACTTTATGTCCAGCTCCCCCGTCACCCCCAGTAGTTAGGATAGCCTCTCTCCTTTGACCGAATGACTTTATGTCCATCTCCCCTGTCACCTCCAGTAGTTAGGATAGTCTCTCTCCTTTCACTTAATGACTTCATGTCCATCTCCCCCGTCATCTCCAGTAGTTAGAATAGTCTCTCTCCTTTGACCTAATGACTTTATGTCCATCGCTCCCGCCATCCCCAGTAGTTAGGATAGTCTCTCTCCTTTGACCTAATGAGTTTATGTCCATCACTCCCGCCATCCCCATTAGTTAGGATAGTCTCTCTCCTTTGACCTAATGAATTTATGTCCATCTCCCCTGCCATCCCCAGTACTTAGGATAGTCTCTCTCCTTTGACCTAATGACTTTATGTCCATCGCTCCCGCCATCCCCAGTAGTTAGGATAGTCTCTCTCTTTTGACCTAATTACTTTACGTCCATCGCTCCCGCCATCCCCAGTAGTTAGGATAGTCTCTCTCCTTTGACCTAATGACTTTATGTCCATCGCTCCCGCCATCCCCAGTAGTTAGGATAGCCTCTCTCCTTTGACCTAATGACTTTATGTCCATCTCCCCGTCATCCCCAGTAGTTAGGATAGCCTCTCTCCTTTGACCTAATGACTTTATGTCCATCTCCCCTGTCATCCCCAGTAGTTAGGATAGTCTCTCTCCTTTGACTTAATGACTTTATTTCCATCGCTCCCGCCATCCCCAGTAGTTAGGATAGCCTCTCTCCTTTGACCTAATGACTTTATGTCCATCGCTCCCGCCATCCCCAGTAGTTAGGATATCCTCTCTCCTTTTACCTAATGACTTTATGGCCATCTCCCCTGTCATCCCCAGTAGTTAGGATAGTCTCTCTCCTTTGACCTAATGACTTTATCTCCATCGCTCCTGCCATCCCGAGTAGTTAGGATAGTCTCTCTCCTTTGACCTAATGACTTCATGTCCAGCTCCCCCACCATCCCCAGTAGTTAGGATAGCCTCTCTCCTTTGACCTAATGACTTTATGGCCATATCCCCCGTCATCCCCAGTAGTTAGGATAGTCTCTCTCCTTTGACCTAATGACTTTATGTCCATCTCCCCTGTCATCCCCAGTAGTTAGGATAGTCTCTCTCCTTTGACCTAATGACTTTATGTCCATCGCTCCTGCCATCCCAGGTAGTTAGGATAGTCTCTCTCCTTTGACCTAATGACTTTATGTCCATCGCTCCCGCCATCCCCATTAGTTAGGATAGTCTCTCTCCTTTGACCTAATGAATTTATGTCCATCTCCCCTGCCATCCCCAGTACCTAGGATAGTCTCTCTCCTTTGACCTAATGACTATATGTCCATCGCTCCCGCCATCCCCAGTAGTTAGGATAGTCTCTCTCCTTTGACCTAATTACTTTACGTCCATCGCTCCCGCCATCCCCAGTAGTTAGGATAGTCTCTCTCCTTTGACCTAATGACTTTATGTCCATCGCTCCCGCCATCCCCAGTAGTTAGGATAGCCTCTCTACTTTGACCTAATGACTTTATGTCCATCTCCCCCGTCATCCCCAGTAGTTAGGATAGCCTATATCCTTTGACCTAATGACTTTATGTCCATCTCCCCTGTCATCCCCAGTAGTTAGGATAGTCTCTCTCCTTTGACTTAATGACTTTATGTCCATCGCTCCCGCCATCCCCAGTAGTGAGGATAGCCTCTCTCCTTTGACCTAATGACTTTATGTCCATCGCTCCCGCCATCCCCAGTAGTTAGGATAGCCTCTCTCCTTTGACCTAATGACTTTATGTCCATCTCCCCTGTCATCCCCAGTAGTTAGGATAGTCTCTCTCCTTTGACTTAATGACTTTATGTCCATCGCTCCCGCCATCCCCAGTAGTTAGGATAGCCTCTCTCCTTTGACCTAATGACTTTATGCCCATCTCCCCCGTCATCCCCAGTAGTTAGGATAGCCTCTCTCCTTTGACCTAATGACTTTATGGCCATCTCCCCCGTCATCCCCAGTAGTTAGGATAGTCTCTCTCCTTTGACCTAATGACTTTATCTCCATCGCTCCCGCCATCCCGAGTAGTTAGGATAGTCTCTCTCCTTTGACCTAATGACTTTATGTCCATCTCCCCCGTCATCCCCAGTTGTTAGGATAGTCTCTCTCCTTTGATCTAATGACTTTATGTCCCTCTCCCCCGTCATCCCCAGTAGTTAGGATAGTCTCTCTCCTTTGACCTAATGACTTTATGACCATCGCTCCCGCCATCCCCAGTAGTTAGGATAGTCTCTTTCCTTTGACCTAATGACTTTATGCCCATCTCCCCCGTCATCCCGAGTAGTTTCGATAGTCTCTCTCCTTTGACCTAATGACTTTATGTCCATCGCTCCCGCCATCCCCAGTAGTTTCGATAGTCTCTCTCCTTTGACCTAATGACTTTATGTCCATCGCTCCCGCCATCCCCAGTAGTTAGGAAAGCCTCTCTCCGTTGACCTAGTGACTTTATGTCCAGCTCCCCCGCCATCCCCAGTAGCTAGGATAGCTCTCTCCTTTGACCTAATGACTTTATGTCCATCTCCCCCGTCATCCCCAGTAGTTAGGATAGCCTCTCTCCTTTGACCTAATGACTTTATGTCCAGCTCCCCCGTCACCCCCAGTAGTTAGGATAGCCTCTCTCCTTTGACCTAATGACTTTATGTCCATCTCCCCTGTCACCTCCAGTAGTTAGGATAGTCTCTCTCCTTTGACCTAATGACTTTATGTCCATCTCCCCCGTCATCTCCAGTAGTTAGAATAGTTTCTCTCCTTTGACCTAATGACTTTATGTCCATCGCTCCCGCCATCCCCAGTAGTTAGCATAGTCTCTCTCCTTTGACCTAATGACTTTATGTCCATCTCCCCCGTCATCCCCAGTAGTTAGCATAGTCTCTCTCCTTTGACCTAATGACTTCATGTCTATCGCTCCCGTCATCCCGAGTAGTTAGCATAGTTTCTCTCCTTTGACCTAATGACTTTATGTCCAGCTACCCCGTCACCCCCAGTAGTTAGGATAGCCTCTCTCCTTTGACCTAATGACTTTATGTCCATCTCCCCTGTCACCTCCAGTAGTTAGGATAGTCTCTCTCCTTTCACTTAATGACTTTATGTCCATCTCCCCCGTCATCTCCAGTAGTTAGAATAGTCTCTCTCCTTTGACCTAATGACTTTATGTCCATCTCCCCTGTCATCCCCAGTAGTTAGGATAGTCTCTCTCCTTTGACCTAATGACTTTATGTCCATCGCTCCCGCCATCCCCAGTAGTTAGGATAGTCTCTCTCCTTTGACCTAATGACTTTATGTCCATCGCTCCCGCCATCCCCATTAGTTAGGATAGTCTCTCTCCTTTGACCTAATGAATTTATGTCCATCTCCCCTGCCATCCCCAGTACTTAGGATAGTCTCTCTCCTTTGACCTAATGACTTTATGTCCATCGCTCCCGCCATCCCCAGTAGTTAGGATAGTCTCTCTCCTTTGACCTAATTACTTTACGTCCATCGCTCCCGCCATCCCCAGTAGTTAGGATAGTCTCTCTCCTTTGACCTAATGACTTTATGTCCATCGCTCCCGCCATCCCCAGTAGTTAGGATAGCCTCTCTCCTTTGACCTAATGACGTTATGTCCATCTCCCCGTCATCCCCAGTAGTTAGGATAGCCTCTCTCCTTTGACCTAATGACTTTATGTCCATCTCCCCTGTCATCCCCAGTAGTTAGGATAGTCTCTCTCCTTTGACTTAATGACTTTATGTCCATCGCTCCCGCCATCCCCAGTAGTTAGGATAGCCTCTCTCCTTTGACCTAATGACTTTATGTCCATCGCTCCCGCCATCCCCAGTAGTTAGGATATCCTCTCTCCTTTGACCTAATGACTTTATGGCCATCTCCCCTGTCATCCCCAGTAGTTAGGATAGTCTCTCTCCTTTGACCTAATGACTTTATCTCCATCGCTCCCGCCATCCCGAGTAGTTAGGATAGTCTCTCTCCTTTGACCTAATGACTTTATGTCCAGCTCTCCCACCATCCCCAGTAGTTAGGATAGCCTCTCTCCTTTGACCTAATGACTTTATGGCCATCTCCCCCGTCATCCCCAGTAGTTAGGATAGTCTCTCTCCTTTGACCTAATGACTTTATGTCCATCTCCCCTGTCATCCCCAGTAGTTAGGATAGTCTCTCTCCTTTGACCTAATGACTTTATGTCCATCGCTTCCGCCATCCCCAGTAGTTAGGATAGTCTCTCTCCTTTGACCTAATGACTTTATGTCCATCGCTCCCGCCATCCCCAATAGTTAGGATAGTCTCTCTCCTTTGACCTAATGAATTTATGTCCATCTCCCCTGCCATCCCCAGTACTTAGGATAGTCTCTCTCCTTTGACCTAATGACTTCATGTCTATCGCTCCCGCCATCCCCAGTAGTTAGGATAGTCTCTCTCCTTTGACCTAATGACTTTATGTCCATCGCTCCCGCCATCCCCAGTAGTTAGGATAGGCTCTCTCCTTTGACCTAATGACTTTATGTCCATCGCTCCCGCCATCCCCATTAGTTAGGATAGTCTCTCTCCTTTGACCTAATGAATTTATGTCCATCTCCCCTGCCATCCCCAGTACTTAGGATAGTCTCTCTCCTTTGACCTAATGACTTTATGTCCATCGCTCCCGCCATCCCCAGTAGTTAGGATAGTCTCTCTCCTTTGACCTAATTACTTTACGTCCATCGCTCCCGCCATCCCCAGTAGTTAGGATAGTCTCTCTCCTTTGACCTAATGACTTTATGTCCATTGCTCCCGCCATCCCCAGTAGTTAGGATAGCCTCTCTCCTTTGACCTAATGACTTTATGTCCATCTCCCCGTCATCCCCAGTAGTTAGGATAGCCTCTCTCCTTTGACCTAATGACTTTATGTCCATCTCCCCTGTCATCCCCAGTAGTTAGGATAGTCTCTCTCCTTTGACTTAATGACTTTATGTCCATCGCTCCCGCCATCCCCAGTAGTTAGGATAGCCTCTCTCCTTTGACCTAATGACTTTATGTCCATCGCTCCCGCCATCCCCAGTAGTTAGGATATCCTCTCTCCTTTGACCTAATGACTTCATGGCCATCTCCCCTGTCATCCCTAGTAGTTAGGATAGTCTCTCTCCTTTGACCTAATGACTTTATCTCCATCGCTCCCGCCATCCCGAGTAGTTAGGATAGTCTCTCTCCTTTGACCTAATGACTTTATGTCCAGCTCCCCCACCATCCCCAGTAGTTAGGATAGCCTCTCTCCTTTGACCTAATGACTTTATGGCCATCTCCCCCGTCATCCCCAGTAGTTAGGATAGTCTCTCTCCTTTGACCTAATGACTTTATGTCCATCTCCCCTGTCATCCCCAGTAGTTAGGATAGTCTCTCTCCTTTGACCTAATGACTTTATGTCCATCGCTCCCGCCATCCCCAGTAGTTAGGATAGTCTCTCTCCTTTGACCTAATGACTTTATGTCCATCGCTCCCGCCATCCCCAGTAGTTAGGATAGTCTCTCTCCTTTGACATAATGAATTTATGTCCATCTCCCCTGCCATCCCCAGTACTTAGGATAGTCTCTCTCCTTTGACCTAATGACTTTATGTCCATCGCTCCCGCCATCCCCAGTAGTTAGGATAGTCTCTCTCCTTTGACCTAATTACTTTACGTCCATCGCTCCCGCCATCCCCAGTAGTTAGGATAGTCTCTCTCCTTTGACCTAATGACTTTATGTCCATCGCTCCCGCCATCCCCAGTAGTTAGGATAGCCTCTCTCCTTTGACCTAATGACTTTATGTCCATCTCCCCCGTCACCCCCAGTAGTTAGGATAGTCTCTCTCCTTTGACCTAATGACTTAATGTCCAGCTCCCCCGTCAGCCCCAGTAGTTAGGATAATCTCTCTCCTTTGACCTAATGACTTTATGTCCATCGCTCCCGCCATCCCCAGTAGTTAGGATAGTCTCTCTCCTTTGACCTAATGACTTTATGTCCATCTCCCCCTGTCATCCCCAGTAGTTAGGATAGTCTCTCTCCTTTGACCTAATGACTTTATGTCCAGCTCCCCCGTCACTTCCAGTAGTTAGGATAGTACCTCTCCTTTGACCTAATGACTTTATGTCCAGCTCCCCCGTCACCCCCAGTAGTTAAGATAGTCTCTCTCCTTTGACCTAATGACTTTATGTCCATCTCCCCCGTCATCCCCAGTAGTTAGGAAAGCCTCTCTCCTTTGACCTAATGACTTTATGTCCAGCTCCCCCGTCACCCCCAGTAGTTAGGATAGCCTCTCTCCTTTGACCTAATGACTTTATGTCCATCTCCCCTGTCACCTCCAGTAGTTAGGATAGTCTCTCTCCTTTCACTTAATGACTTTATGTCCATCTCCCCCGTCATCTCCAGTAGTTAGAATAGTCTCTCTCCTTTGACCTAATGACTTTATGTCCATCGCTCCCGCCATCCCCAGTAGTTAGCATAGTCTCTCTCCTTTGACCTAATGACTTTATGTCCATCTCCCCCGTCATCCCCAGTAGTTAGCATAGTCTCTCTCCTTTGACCTAATGACTTCATGTCCATCTCCCCCGTCATCCCCAGTAGTTAGCATAGTCTCTCTCCTTTGACCTAATGACTTCATGTCCATCGCTCCCGCCATCCCCAGTAGTTAGCATAGTCTCTATCCTTTGACCTATTGACTTTATGTCCAGCTCCCCCGTCACCCCCAGTAGTTAGGATAGCCTCTCTCCTTTGACCGAATGACTTTATGTCCATCTCCCCTGTCACCTCCAGTAGTTAGGATAGTCTCTCTCCTTTGACTTAATGACTTCATGTCCATCTCCCCCGTCATCTCCAGTAGTTAGAATAGTCTCTCTCCTTTGACCTAATGACTTTATGTCCATCGCTCCCGCCATCCCCAGTAGTTAGGATAGTCTCTCTCCTTTGACCTAATGAGTTTATGTCCATCACTCCCGCCATCCCCATTAGTTAGGATAGTCTCTCTCCTTTGACCTAATGAATTTATGTCCATCTCCCCTGCCATCCCCAGTACTTAGGATAGTCTCTCTCCTTTGACCTAATGACTTTATGTCCATCGCTCCCGCCATCCCCAGTAGTTAGGATAGTCTCTCTCCTTTGACCTAATTACTTTACGTCCATCGCTCCCGCCATCCCCAGTAGTTAGGATAGTCTCTCTCCTTTGACCTAATGACTTTATGTCCATCGCTCCCGCCATCCCCAGTAGTTAGGATAGCCTCTCTCCTTTGACCTAATGACTTTATGTCCATCTCCCCGTCATCCCCAGTAGTTAGGATAGCCTCTCTCATTTGACCTAATGACTTTATGTCCATCTCCCCTGTCATCCCCAGTAGTTAGGATAGTCTCTCTCCTTTGACTTAATGACTTTATGTCCATCGCTCCCGCCATCCCCAGTAGTTAGGATAGTCTCTCTCCTTTGACATAATGAATTTATGTCCATCTCCCCTGCCATCCCCAGTACTTAGGATAGTCTCTCTCCTTTGACCTAATGACTTTATGTCCATCGCTCCCGCCATCCCCAGTAGTTAGGATAGTCTCTCTCCTTTGACCTAATTACTTTACGTCCATCGCTCCCGCCATCCCCAGTAGTTAGGATAGTCTCTCTCCTTTGACCTAATGACTTTATGTCCATCGCTCCCGCCATCCCCAGTAGTTAGGATAGCCTCTCTCCTTTGACCTAATGACTTTATGTCCATCTCCCCCGTCACCCCCAGTAGTTAGGATAGTCTCTCTCCTTTGACCTAATGACTTAATGTCCAGCTCCCCCGTCAGCCCCAGTAGTTAGGATAATCTCTCTCCTTTGACCTAATGACTTTATGTCCAGCTCCCCCGTCAGCCCCAGTAGTTAGGATAATCTCTCTCCTTTGACCTAATGACTTTATCTCCATCGCTCCTGCCATCCCGAGTAGTTAGGATAGTCTCTCTCCTTTGACCTAATGACTTTATGTCCAGCTCCCCCACCATCCCCAGTAGTTAGGATAGCCTCTCTCCTTTGACCTAATGACTTTATGGCCATATCCCCCGTCATCCCCAGTAGTTAGGATAGTCTCTCTCCTTTGACCTAATGACTTTATGTCCATCTCCCCTGTCATCCCCAGTAGTTAGGATAGTCTCTCTCCTTTGACCTAATGACTTTATGTCCATCGCTCCTGCCATCCCAGGTAGTTAGGATAGTCTCTCTCCTTTGACCTAATGACTTTATGTCCATCGCTCCCGCCATCCCCATTAGTTAGGATAGTCTCTCTCCTTTGACCTAATGAATTTATGTCCATCTCCCCTGCCATCCCCAGTACCTAGGATAGTCTCTCTCCTTTGACCTAATGACTATATGTCCATCGCTCCCGCCATCCCCAGTAGTTAGGATAGTCTCTCTCCTTTGACCTAATTACTTTACGTCCATCGCTCCCGCCATCCCCAGTAGTTAGGATAGTCTCTCTCCTTTGACCTAATGACTTTATGTCCATCGCTCCCGCCATCCCCAGTAGTTAGGATAGCCTCTCTACTTTGACCTAATGACTTTATGTCCATCTCCCCCGTCATCCCCAGTAGTTAGGATAGCCTATATCCTTTGACCTAATGACTTTATGTCCATCTCCCCTGTCATCCCCAGTAGTTAGGATAGTCTCTCTCCTTTGACTTAATGACTTTATGTCCATCGCTCCCGCCATCCCCAGTAGTGAGGATAGCCTCTCTCCTTTGACCTAATGACTTTATGTCCATCGCTCCCGCCATCCCCAGTAGTTAGGATAGCCTCTCTCCTTTGACCTAATGACTTTATGTCCATCTCCCCTGTCATCCCCAGTAGTTAGGATAGTCTCTCTCCTTTGACTTAATGACTTTATGTCCATCGCTCCCGCCATCCCCAGTAGTTAGGATAGCCTCTCTCCTTTGACCTAATTACTTTACGTCCATCGCTCCCGCCATCCCCAGTAGTTAGGATAGTCTCTCTCCTTTGACCTAATGACTTTATGTCCATCGCTCCCGCCATCCCCAGTAGTTAGGATAGCCTCTCTCCTTTGACCTAATGACTTTATGTCCATCTCCCCGTCATCCCCAGTAGTTAGGATAGCCTCTCTCCTTTGACCTAATGACTTTATGTCCATCTCCCCTGTCATCCCCAGTAGTTAGGATAGTCTCTCTCCTTTGACCTAATGACTTTATGTCCAGCTCCCCCGTCACCCCCAGTAGTTAGGATAGCCTCTCTCCTTTGACCTAATGACTTTATGTCCATCTCCCCCGTCATCTCCAGTAGTTAGGATAGTCTCTCTCCTTTGACCTAATGACTTTATGTCCATCTCCCCCTTCATCTCCAGTAGTTAGGATAGTCTCTCTCCTTTGACCTAATGACTTTATGTCCATCTCCCCCGTCATCCCCAATAGTTAGGATAGCCTCTCTCCTTTGACCTAATGACTTTATGGCCAGCTCCCCCGTCACCCCCAGTAGTTAGGATAGCCTCTCTCCTTTGACCTAATGACTTTATGTCCATCTCCCCGTCATCTCCAGTAGTTAGGATAGTCTCTCTCCTTTGACCTAATGACTTTATGTCCATCTCCCCTGTCACCCCCAGTAGTTAAGATAGTCTCTCTCCTTTGACCTAATGACTTTATGTCCATCTCCCCCGTCATCCCCAGTAGTTAGGATAGCCTCTCTCCTTTGACCTAATGACTTTATGTCCAGCTCCCCCGTCACCCCCAGTAGTTAGGATAGCCTCTCTCCTTTGACCTAATGACTTTATGTCCATCTCCCCTGTCACCTCCAGTAGTTAGGATAGTCTCTCTCCTTTGACCTAATGACTTTATGTCCATCTCCCCCGTCATCTCCAGTAGTTAGAATAGTTTCTCTCCTTTGACCTAATGACTTTATGTCCATCGCTCCCGCCATCCCCAGTAGTTAGCATAGTCTCTCTCCTTTGACCTAATGACTTTATGTCCATCTCCCCCGTCATCCCCAGTAGTTAGCATAGTCTCTCTCCTTTGACCTAATGACTTCATGTCTATCGCTCCCGTCATCCCCAGTAGTTAGCATAGTTTCTCTCCTTTGACCTAATGACTTTATGTCCAGCTACCCCGTCACCCCCAGTAGTTAGGATAGCCTCTCTCCTTTGACCTAATGACTTTATGTCCATCTCCCCTGTCACCTCCAGTAGTTAGGATAGTCTCTCTCCTTTCACTTAATGACTTTATGTCCATCTCCCCCGTCATCTCCAGTAGTTAGAATAGTCTCTCTCCTTTGACCTAATGACTTTATGTCCATCTCCCCTGTCATCCCCAGTAGTTAGGATAGTCTCTCTCCTTTGACCTAATGACTTTATGTCCATCGCTCCCGCCATCCCCAGTAGTTAGGATAGTCTCTCTCCTTTGACCTAATGACTTTATGTCCATCGCTCCCGCCATCCCCATTAGTTAGGATAGTCTCTCTCCTTTGACCTAATGAATTTATGTCCATCTCCCCTGCCATCCCCAGTACTTAGGATAGTCTCTCTCCTTTGACCTAATGACTTTATGTCCATCGCTCCCGCCATCCCCAGTAGTTAGGATAGTCTCTCTCCTTTGACCTAATTACTTTACGTCCATCGCTCCCGCCATCCCCAGTAGTTAGGATAGTCTCTCTCCTTTGACCTAATGACTTTATGTCCATCGCTCCCGCCATCCCCAGTAGTTAGGATAGCCTCTCTCCTTTGACCTAATGACGTTATGTCCATCTCCCCGTCATCCCCAGTAGTTAGGATAGCCTCTCTCCTTTGACCTAATGACTTTATGTCCATCTCCCCTGTCATCCCCAGTAGTTAGGATAGTCTCTCTCCTTTGACTTAATGACTTTATGTCCATCGCTCCCGCCATCCCCAGTAGTTAGGATAGCCTCTCTCCTTTGACCTAATGACTTTATGTCCATCGCTCCCGCCATCCCCAGTAGTTAGGATATCCTCTCTCCTTTGACCTAATGACTTTATGGCCATCTCCCCTGTCATCCCCAGTAGTTAGGATAGTCTCTCTCCTTTGACCTAATGACTTTATCTCCATCGCTCCCGCCATCCCGAGTAGTTAGGATAGTCTCTCTCCTTTGACCTAATGACTTTATGTCCAGCTCTCCCACCATCCCCAGTAGTTAGGATAGCCTCTCTCCTTTGACCTAATGACTTTATGGCCATCTCCCCCGTCATCCCCAGTAGTTAGGATAGTCTCTCTCCTTTGACCTAATGACTTTATGTCCATCTCCCCTGTCACCTCCAGTAGTTAGGATAGTCTCTCTCCTTTCACTTAATGACTTTATGTCCATCTCCCCCGTCATCTCCAGTAGTTAGAATAGCCTCTCTCCTTTGACCTAATGACTTTATGTCCATCTCCCCTGTCATCCCCAGTAGTTAGGATAGTCTCTCTCCTTTGACTTAATGACTTTATGTCCATCGCTCCCGCCATCCCCAGTAGTTAGGATAGCCTCTCTCCTTTGACCTAATGACTTTATGTCCATCGCTCCCGCCATCCCCAGTAGTTAGGATATCCTCTCTCCTTTGACCTAATGACTTCATGGCCATCTCCCCTGTCATCCCTAGTAGTTAGGATAGTCTCTCTCCTTTGACCTAATGACTTTATCTCCATCGCTCCCGCCATCCCGAGTAGTTAGGATAGTCTCTCTCCTTTGACCTAATGACTTTATGTCCAGCTCCCCCACCATCCCCAGTAGTTAGGATAGCCTCTCTCCTTTGACCTAATGACTTTATGGCCATCTCCCCCGTCATCCCCAGTAGTTAGGATAGTCTCTCTCCTTTGACCTAATGACTTTATGTCCATCTCCCCTGTCATCCCCAGTAGTTAGGATAGTCTCTCTCCTTTGACCTAATGACTTTATGTCCATCGCTCCCGCCATCCCCAGTAGTTAGGATAGTCTCTCTCCTTTGACCTAATGACTTTATGTCCATCGCTCCCGCCATCCCCAGTAGTTAGGATAGTCTCTCTCCTTTGACATAATGAATTTATGTCCATCTCCCCTGCCATCCCCAGTACTTAGGATAGTCTCTCTCCTTTGACCTAATGACTTTATGTCCATCGCTCCCGCCATCCCCAGTAGTTAGGATAGTCTCTCTCCTTTGACCTAATTACTTTACGTCCATCGCTCCCGCCATCCCCAGTAGTTAGGATAGTCTCTCTCCTTTGACCTAATGACTTTATGTCCATCGCTCCCGCCATCCCCAGTAGTTAGGATAGCCTCTCTCCTTTGACCTAATGACTTTATGTCCATCTCCCCCGTCACCCCCAGTAGTTAGGATAGTCTCTCTCCTTTGACCTAATGACTTAATGTCCAGCTCCCCCGTCAGCCCCAGTAGTTAGGATAATCTCTCTCCTTTGACCTAATGACTTTATGTCCATCGCTCCCGCCATCCCCAGTAGTTAGGATAGTCTCTCTCCTTTGACCTAATGACTTTATGTCCATCTCCCCCTGTCATCCCCAGTAGTTAGGATAGTCTCTCTCCTTTGACCTAATGACTTTATGTCCAGCTCCCCCGTCACTTCCAGTAGTTAGGATAGTACCTCTCCTTTGACCTAATGACTTTATGTCCAGCTCCCCCGTCACCCCCAGTAGTTAAGATAGTCTCTCTCCTTTGACCTAATGACTTTATGTCCATCTCCCCCGTCATCCCCAGTAGTTAGGAAAGCCTCTCTCCTTTGACCTAATGACTTTATGTCCAGCTCCCCCGTCACCCCCAGTAGTTAGGATAGCCTCTCTCCTTTGACCTAATGACTTTATGTCCATCTCCCCTGTCACCTCCAGTAGTTAGGATAGTCTCTCTCCTTTCACTTAATGACTTTATGTCCATCTCCCCCGTCATCTCCAGTAGTTAGAATAGTCTCTCTCCTTTGACCTAATGACTTTATGTCCATCGCTCCCGCCATCCCCAGTAGTTAGCATAGTCTCTCTCCTTTGACCTAATGACTTTATGTCCATCTCCCCCGTCATCCCCAGTAGTTAGCATAGTCTCTCTCCTTTGACCTAATGACTTCATGTCCATCTCCCCCGTCATCCCCAGTAGTTAGCATAGTCTCTCTCCTTTGACCTAATGACTTCATGTCCATCGCTCCCGCCATCCCCAGTAGTTAGCATAGTCTCTATCCTTTGACCTATTGACTTTATGTCCAGCTCCCCCGTCACCCCCAGTAGTTAGGATAGCCTCTCTCCTTTGACCGAATGACTTTATGTCCATCTCCCCTGTCACCTCCAGTAGTTAGGATAGTCTCTCTCCTTTGACTTAATGACTTCATGTCCATCTCCCCCGTCATCTCCAGTAGTTAGAATAGTCTCTCTCCTTTGACCTAATGACTTTATGTCCATCGCTCCCGCCATCCCCAGTAGTTAGGATAGTCTCTCTCCTTTGACCTAATGAGTTTATGTCCATCACTCCCGCCATCCCCATTAGTTAGGATAGTCTCTCTCCTTTGACCTAATGAATTTATGTCCATCTCCCCTGCCATCCCCAGTACTTAGGATAGTCTCTCTCCTTTGACCTAATGACTTTATGTCCATCGCTCCCGCCATCCCCAGTAGTTAGGATAGTCTCTCTCCTTTGACCTAATTACTTTACGTCCATCGCTCCCGCCATCCCCAGTAGTTAGGATAGTCTCTCTCCTTTGACCTAATGACTTTATGTCCATCGCTCCCGCCATCCCCAGTAGTTAGGATAGCCTCTCTCCTTTGACCTAATGACTTTATGTCCATCTCCCCGTCATCCCCAGTAGTTAGGATAGCCTCTCTCATTTGACCTAATGACTTTATGTCCATCTCCCCTGTCATCCCCAGTAGTTAGGATAGTCTCTCTCCTTTGACTTAATGACTTTATGTCCATCGCTCCCGCCATCCCCAGTAGTTAGGATAGTCTCTCTCCTTTGACATAATGAATTTATGTCCATCTCCCCTGCCATCCCCAGTACTTAGGATAGTCTCTCTCCTTTGACCTAATGACTTTATGTCCATCGCTCCCGCCATCCCCAGTAGTTAGGATAGTCTCTCTCCTTTGACCTAATTACTTTACGTCCATCGCTCCCGCCATCCCCAGTAGTTAGGATAGTCTCTCTCCTTTGACCTAATGACTTTATGTCCATCGCTCCCGCCATCCCCAGTAGTTAGGATAGCCTCTCTCCTTTGACCTAATGACTTTATGTCCATCTCCCCCGTCACCCCCAGTAGTTAGGATAGTCTCTCTCCTTTGACCTAATGACTTAATGTCCAGCTCCCCCGTCAGCCCCAGTAGTTAGGATAATCTCTCTCCTTTGACCTAATGACTTTATGTCCAGCTCCCCCGTCAGCCCCAGTAGTTAGGATAATCTCTCTCCTTTGACCTAATGACTTTATCTCCATCGCTCCTGCCATCCCGAGTAGTTAGGATAGTCTCTCTCCTTTGACCTAATGACTTTATGTCCAGCTCCCCCACCATCCCCAGTAGTTAGGATAGCCTCTCTCCTTTGACCTAATGACTTTATGGCCATATCCCCCGTCATCCCCAGTAGTTAGGATAGTCTCTCTCCTTTGACCTAATGACTTTATGTCCATCTCCCCTGTCATCCCCAGTAGTTAGGATAGTCTCTCTCCTTTGACCTAATGACTTTATGTCCATCGCTCCTGCCATCCCAGGTAGTTAGGATAGTCTCTCTCCTTTGACCTAATGACTTTATGTCCATCGCTCCCGCCATCCCCATTAGTTAGGATAGTCTCTCTCCTTTGACCTAATGAATTTATGTCCATCTCCCCTGCCATCCCCAGTACCTAGGATAGTCTCTCTCCTTTGACCTAATGACTATATGTCCATCGCTCCCGCCATCCCCAGTAGTTAGGATAGTCTCTCTCCTTTGACCTAATTACTTTACGTCCATCGCTCCCGCCATCCCCAGTAGTTAGGATAGTCTCTCTCCTTTGACCTAATGACTTTATGTCCATCGCTCCCGCCATCCCCAGTAGTTAGGATAGCCTCTCTACTTTGACCTAATGACTTTATGTCCATCTCCCCCGTCATCCCCAGTAGTTAGGATAGCCTATATCCTTTGACCTAATGACTTTATGTCCATCTCCCCTGTCATCCCCAGTAGTTAGGATAGTCTCTCTCCTTTGACTTAATGACTTTATGTCCATCGCTCCCGCCATCCCCAGTAGTGAGGATAGCCTCTCTCCTTTGACCTAATGACTTTATGTCCATCGCTCCCGCCATCCCCAGTAGTTAGGATAGCCTCTCTCCTTTGACCTAATGACTTTATGTCCATCTCCCCTGTCATCCCCAGTAGTTAGGATAGTCTCTCTCCTTTGACTTAATGACTTTATGTCCATCGCTCCCGCCATCCCCAGTAGTTAGGATAGCCTCTCTCCTTTGACCTAATTACTTTACGTCCATCGCTCCCGCCATCCCCAGTAGTTAGGATAGTCTCTCTCCTTTGACCTAATGACTTTATGTCCATCGCTCCCGCCATCCCCAGTAGTTAGGATAGCCTCTCTCCTTTGACCTAATGACTTTATGTCCATCTCCCCGTCATCCCCAGTAGTTAGGATAGCCTCTCTCCTTTGACCTAATGACTTTATGTCCATCTCCCCTGTCATCCCCAGTAGTTAGGATAGTCTCTCTCCTTTGACCTAATGACTTTATGTCCAGCTCCCCCGTCACCCCCAGTAGTTAGGATAGCCTCTCTCCTTTGACCTAATGACTTTATGTCCATCTCCCCCGTCATCTCCAGTAGTTAGGATAGTCTCTCTCCTTTGACCTAATGACTTTATGTCCATCTCCCCCTTCATCTCCAGTAGTTAGGATAGTCTCTCTCCTTTGACCTAATGACTTTATGTCCATCTCCCCCGTCATCCCCAATAGTTAGGATAGCCTCTCTCCTTTGACCTAATGACTTTATGGCCAGCTCCCCCGTCACCCCCAGTAGTTAGGATAGCCTCTCTCCTTTGACCTAATGACTTTATGTCCATCTCCCCGTCATCTCCAGTAGTTAGGATAGTCTCTCTCCTTTGACCTAATGACTTTATGTCCATCTCCCCTGTCACCCCCAGTAGTTAAGATAGTCTCTCTCCTTTGACCTAATGACTTTATGTCCATCTCCCCCGTCATCCCCAGTAGTTAGGATAGCCTCTCTCCTTTGACCTAATGACTTTATGTCCAGCTCCCCCGTCACCCCCAGTAGTTAGGATAGCCTCTCTCCTTTGACCTAATGACTTTATGTCCATCTCCCCTGTCACCTCCAGTAGTTAGGATAGTCTCTCTCCTTTGACCTAATGACTTTATGTCCATCTCCCCCGTCATCTCCAGTAGTTAGAATAGTTTCTCTCCTTTGACCTAATGACTTTATGTCCATCGCTCCCGCCATCCCCAGTAGTTAGCATAGTCTCTCTCCTTTGACCTAATGACTTTATGTCCATCTCCCCCGTCATCCCCAGTAGTTAGCATAGTCTCTCTCCTTTGACCTAATGACTTCATGTCTATCGCTCCCGTCATCCCCAGTAGTTAGCATAGTTTCTCTCCTTTGACCTAATGACTTTATGTCCAGCTACCCCGTCACCCCCAGTAGTTAGGATAGCCTCTCTCCTTTGACCTAATGACTTTATGTCCATCTCCCCTGTCACCTCCAGTAGTTAGGATAGTCTCTCTCCTTTCACTTAATGACTTTATGTCCATCTCCCCCGTCATCTCCAGTAGTTAGAATAGTCTCTCTCCTTTGACCTAATGACTTTATGTCCATCTCCCCTGTCATCCCCAGTAGTTAGGATAGTCTCTCTCCTTTGACCTAATGACTTTATGTCCATCGCTCCCGCCATCCCCAGTAGTTAGGATAGTCTCTCTCCTTTGACCTAATGACTTTATGTCCATCGCTCCCGCCATCCCCATTAGTTAGGATAGTCTCTCTCCTTTGACCTAATGAATTTATGTCCATCTCCCCTGCCATCCCCAGTACTTAGGATAGTCTCTCTCCTTTGACCTAATGACTTTATGTCCATCGCTCCCGCCATCCCCAGTAGTTAGGATAGTCTCTCTCCTTTGACCTAATTACTTTACGTCCATCGCTCCCGCCATCCCCAGTAGTTAGGATAGTCTCTCTCCTTTGACCTAATGACTTTATGTCCATCGCTCCCGCCATCCCCAGTAGTTAGGATAGCCTCTCTCCTTTGACCTAATGACGTTATGTCCATCTCCCCGTCATCCCCAGTAGTTAGGATAGCCTCTCTCCTTTGACCTAATGACTTTATGTCCATCTCCCCTGTCATCCCCAGTAGTTAGGATAGTCTCTCTCCTTTGACTTAATGACTTTATGTCCATCGCTCCCGCCATCCCCAGTAGTTAGGATAGCCTCTCTCCTTTGACCTAATGACTTTATGTCCATCGCTCCCGCCATCCCCAGTAGTTAGGATATCCTCTCTCCTTTGACCTAATGACTTTATGGCCATCTCCCCTGTCATCCCCAGTAGTTAGGATAGTCTCTCTCCTTTGACCTAATGACTTTATCTCCATCGCTCCCGCCATCCCGAGTAGTTAGGATAGTCTCTCTCCTTTGACCTAATGACTTTATGTCCAGCTCTCCCACCATCCCCAGTAGTTAGGATAGCCTCTCTCCTTTGACCTAATGACTTTATGGCCATCTCCCCCGTCATCCCCAGTAGTTAGGATAGTCTCTCTCCTTTGACCTAATGACTTTATGTCCATCTCCCCTGTCATCCCCAGTAGTTAGGATAGTCTCTCTCCTTTGACCTAATGACTTTATGTCCATCGCTTCCGCCATCCCCAGTAGTTAGGATAGTCTCTCTCCTTTGACCTAATGACTTTATGTCCATCGCTCCCGCCATCCCCAATAGTTAGGATAGTCTCTCTCCTTTGACCTAATGAATTTATGTCCATCTCCCCTGCCATCCCCAGTACTTAGGATAGTCTCTCTCCTTTGACCTAATGACTTCATGTCCATCGCTCCCGCCATCCCCAGTAGTTAGGATAGTCTCTCTCCTTTGACCTAATGACTTTATGTCCATCGCTCCCGCCATCCCCAGTAGTTAGGATAGGCTCTCTCCTTTGACCTAATGACTTTATGTCCATCGCTCCCGCCATCCCCATTAGTTAGGATAGTCTCTCTCCTTTGACCTAATGAATTAATGTCCATCTCCCCTGCCATCCCCAGTACTTAGGATAGTCTCTCTCCTTTGACCTAATGACTTTATGTCCATCGCTCCCGCCATCCCCAGTAGTTAGGATAGTCTCTCTCCTTTGACCTAATTACTTTACGTCCATCGCTCCCGCCATCCCCAGTAGTTAGGATAGTCTCTCTCCTTTGACCTAATGACTTTATGTCCATTGCTCCCGCCATCCCCAGTAGTTAGGATAGCCTCTCTCCTTTGACCTAATGACTTTATGTCCATCTCCCCGTCATCCCCAGTAGTTAGGATAGCCTCTCTCCTTTGACCTAATGACTTTATGTCCATCTCCCCTGTCATCCCCAGTAGTTAGGATAGTCTCTCTCCTTTGACTTAATGACTTTATGTCCATCGCTCCCGCCATCCCCAGTAGTTAGGATAGCCTCTCTCCTTTGACCTAATGACTTTATGTCCATCGCTCCCGCCATCCCCAGTAGTTAGGATATCCTCTCTCCTTTGACCTAATGACTTCATGGCCATCTCCCCTGTCATCCCTAGTAGTTAGGATAGTCTCTCTCCTTTGACCTAATGACTTTATCTCCATCGCTCCCGCCATCCCGAGTAGTTAGGATAGTCTCTCTCCTTTGACCTAATGACTTTATGTCCAGCTCCCCCACCATCCCCAGTAGTTAGGATAGCCTCTCTCCTTTGACCTAATGACTTTATGGCCATCTCCCCCGTCATCCCCAGTAGTTAGGATAGTCTCTCTCCTTTGACCTAATGACTTTATGTCCATCTCCCCTGTCATCCCCAGTAGTTAGGATAGTCTCTCTCCTTTGACCTAATGACTTTATGTCCATCGCTCCCGCCATCCCCAGTAGTTAGGATAGTCTCTCTCCTTTGACCTAATGACTTTATGTCCATCGCTCCCGCCATCCCCAGTAGTTAGGATAGTCTCTCTCCTTTGACATAATGAATTTATGTCCATCTCCCCTGCCATCCCCAGTACTTAGGATAGTCTCTCTCCTTTGACCTAATGACTTTATGTCCATCGCTCCCGCCATCCCCAGTAGTTAGGATAGTCTCTCTCCTTTGACCTAATTACTTTACGTCCATCGCTCCCGCCATCCCCAGTAGTTAGGATAGTCTCTCTCCTTTGACCTAATGACTTTATGTCCATCGCTCCCGCCATCCCCAGTAGTTAGGATAGCCTCTCTCCTTTGACCTAATGACTTTATGTCCATCTCCCCCGTCACCCCCAGTAGTTAGGATAGTCTCTCTCCTTTGACCTAATGACTTAATGTCCAGCTCCCCCGTCAGCCCCAGTAGTTAGGATAATCTCTCTCCTTTGACCTAATGACTTTATGTCCATCGCTCCCGCCATCCCCAGTAGTTAGGATAGTCTCTCTCCTTTGACCTAATGACTTTATGTCCATCTCCCCCTGTCATCCCCAGTAGTTAGGATAGTCTCTCTCCTTTGACCTAATGACTTTATGTCCAGCTCCCCCGTCACTTCCAGTAGTTAGGATAGTACCTCTCCTTTGACCTAATGACTTTATGTCCAGCTCCCCCGTCACCCCCAGTAGTTAAGATAGTCTCTCTCCTTTGACCTAATGACTTTATGTCCATCTCCCCCGTCATCCCCAGTAGTTAGGAAAGCCTCTCTCCTTTGACCTAATGACTTTATGTCCAGCTCCCCCGTCACCCCCAGTAGTTAGGATAGCCTCTCTCCTTTGACCTAATGACTTTATGTCCATCTCCCCTGTCACCTCCAGTAGTTAGGATAGTCTCTCTCCTTTCACTTAATGACTTTATGTCCATCTCCCCCGTCATCTCCAGTAGTTAGAATAGTCTCTCTCCTTTGACCTAATGACTTTATGTCCATCGCTCCCGCCATCCCCAGTAGTTAGCATAGTCTCTCTCCTTTGACCTAATGACTTTATGTCCATCTCCCCCGTCATCCCCAGTAGTTAGCATAGTCTCTCTCCTTTGACCTAATGACTTCATGTCCATCTCCCCCGTCATCCCCAGTAGTTAGCATAGTCTCTCTCCTTTGACCTAATGACTTCATGTCCATCGCTCCCGCCATCCCCAGTAGTTAGCATAGTCTCTATCCTTTGACCTATTGACTTTATGTCCAGCTCCCCCGTCACCCCCAGTAGTTAGGATAGCCTCTCTCCTTTGACCGAATGACTTTATGTCCATCTCCCCTGTCACCTCCAGTAGTTAGGATAGTCTCTCTCCTTTCACTTAATGACTTCATGTCCATCTCCCCCGTCATCTCCAGTAGTTAGAATAGTCTCTCTCCTTTGACCTAATGACTTTATGTCCATCGCTCCCGCCATCCCCAGTAGTTAGGATAGTCTCTCTCCTTTGACCTAATGAGTTTATGTCCATCACTCCCGCCATCCCCATTAGTTAGGATAGTCTCTCTCCTTTGACCTAATGAATTTATGTCCATCTCCCCTGCCATCCCCAGTACTTAGGATAGTCTCTCTCCTTTGACCTAATGACTTTATGTCCATCGCTCCCGCCATCCCCAGTAGTTAGGATAGTCTCTCTCCTTTGACCTAATTACTTTACGTCCATCGCTCCCGCCATCCCCAGTAGTTAGGATAGTCTCTCTCCTTTGACCTAATGACTTTATGTCCATCGCTCCCGCCATCCCCAGTAGTTAGGATAGCCTCTCTCCTTTGACCTAATGACTTTATGTCCATCTCCCCGTCATCCCCAGTAGTTAGGATAGCCTCTCTCATTTGACCTAATGACTTTATGTCCATCTCCCCTGTCATCCCCAGTAGTTAGGATAGTCTCTCTCCTTTGACTTAATGACTTTATGTCCATCGCTCCCGCCATCCCCAGTAGTTAGGATAGTCTCTCTCCTTTGACATAATGAATTTATGTCCATCTCCCCTGCCATCCCCAGTACTTAGGATAGTCTCTCTCCTTTGACCTAATGACTTTATGTCCATCGCTCCCGCCATCCCCAGTAGTTAGGATAGTCTCTCTCCTTTGACCTAATTACTTTACGTCCATCGCTCCCGCCATCCCCAGTAGTTAGGATAGTCTCTCTCCTTTGACCTAATGACTTTATGTCCATCGCTCCCGCCATCCCCAGTAGTTAGGATAGCCTCTCTCCTTTGACCTAATGACTTTATGTCCATCTCCCCCGTCACCCCCAGTAGTTAGGATAGTCTCTCTCCTTTGACCTAATGACTTAATGTCCAGCTCCCCCGTCAGCCCCAGTAGTTAGGATAATCTCTCTCCTTTGACCTAATGACTTTATGTCCATCGCTCCCGCCATCCCCAGTAGTTAGGATAGTCTCTCTCCTTTGACCTAATGACTTTATGTCCATCTCCCCCTGTCATCCCCAGTAGTTAGGATAGTCTCTCTCCTTTGACCTAATGACTTTATGTCCAGCTCCCCCGTCACTTCCAGTAGTTAGGATAGTACCTCTCCTTTGACCTAATGACTTTATGTCCAGCTCCCCCGTCACCCCCAGTAGTTAAGATAGTCTCTCTCCTTTGACCTAATGACTTTATGTCCATCTCCCCCGTCATCCCCAGTAGTTAGGAAAGCCTCTCTCCTTTGACCTAATGACTTTATGTCCAGCTCCCCCGTCACCCCCAGTAGTTAGGATAGCCTCTCTCCTTTGACCTAATGACTTTATGTCCATCTCCCCTGTCACCTCCAGTAGTTAGGATAGTCTCTCTCCTTTCACTTAATGACTTTATGTCCATCTCCCCCGTCATCTCCAGTAGTTAGAATAGTCTCTCTCCTTTGACCTAATGACTTTATGTCCATCGCTCCCGCCATCCCCAGTAGTTAGCATAGTCTCTCTCCTTTGACCTAATGACTTTATGTCCATCTCCCCCGTCATCCCCAGTAGTTAGCATAGTCTCTCTCCTTTGACCTAATGACTTCATGTCCATCTCCCCCGTCATCCCCAGTAGTTAGCATAGTCTCTCTCCTTTGACCTAATGACTTCATGTCCATCGCTCCCGCCATCCCCAGTAGTTAGCATAGTCTCTCTCCTTTGACCTAATGACTTTATGTCCAGCTCCCCCGTCACCCCCAGTAGTTAGGATAGCCTCTCTCCTTTGACCGAATGACTTTATGTCCATCTCCCCTGTCACCTCCAGTAGTTAGGATAGTCTCTCTCCTTTCACTTAATGACTTCATGTCCATCTCCCCCGTCATCTCCAGTAGTTAGAATAGTCTCTCTCCTTTGACCTAATGACTTTATGTCCATCGCTCCCGCCATCCCCAGTAGTTAGGATAGTCTCTCTCCTTTGACCTAATGAGTTTATGTCCATCACTCCCGCCATCCCCATTAGTTAGGATAGTCTCTCTCCTTTGACCTAATGAATTTATGTCCATCTCCCCTGCCATCCCCAGTACTTAGGATAGTCTCTCTCCTTTGACCTAATGACTTTATGTCCATCGCTCCCGCCATCCCCAGTAGTTAGGATAGTCTCTCTCTTTTGACCTAATTACTTTACGTCCATCGCTCCCGCCATCCCCAGTAGTTAGGATAGTCTCTCTCCTTTGACCTAATGACTTTATGTCCATCGCTCCCGCCATCCCCAGTAGTTAGGATAGCCTCTCTCCTTTGACCTAATGACTTTATGTCCATCTCCCCGTCATCCCCAGTAGTTAGGATAGCCTCTCTCCTTTGACCTAATGACTTTATGTCCATCTCCCCTGTCATCCCCAGTAGTTAGGATAGTCTCTCTCCTTTGACTTAATGACTTTATTTCCATCGCTCCCGCCATCCCCAGTAGTTAGGATAGCCTCTCTCCTTTGACCTAATGACTTTATGTCCATCGCTCCCGCCATCCCCAGTAGTTAGGATATCCTCTCTCCTTTTACCTAATGACTTTATGGCCATCTCCCCTGTCATCCCCAGTAGTTAGGATAGTCTCTCTCCTTTGACCTAATGACTTTATCTCCATCGCTCCTGCCATCCCGAGTAGTTAGGATAGTCTCTCTCCTTTGACCTAATGACTTCATGTCCAGCTCCCCCACCATCCCCAGTAGTTAGGATAGCCTCTCTCCTTTGACCTAATGACTTTATGGCCATATCCCCCGTCATCCCCAGTAGTTAGGATAGTCTCTCTCCTTTGACCTAATGACTTTATGTCCATCTCCCCTGTCATCCCCAGTAGTTAGGATAGTCTCTCTCCTTTGACCTAATGACTTTATGTCCATCGCTCCTGCCATCCCAGGTAGTTAGGATAGTCTCTCTCCTTTGACCTAATGACTTTATGTCCATCGCTCCCGCCATCCCCATTAGTTAGGATAGTCTCTCTCCTTTGACCTAATGAATTTATGTCCATCTCCCCTGCCATCCCCAGTACCTAGGATAGTCTCTCTCCTTTGACCTAATGACTATATGTCCATCGCTCCCGCCATCCCCAGTAGTTAGGATAGTCTCTCTCCTTTGACCTAATTACTTTACGTCCATCGCTCCCGCCATCCCCAGTAGTTAGGATAGTCTCTCTCCTTTGACCTAATGACTTTATGTCCATCGCTCCCGCCATCCCCAGTAGTTAGGATAGCCTCTCTACTTTGACCTAATGACTTTATGTCCATCTCCCCCGTCATCCCCAGTAGTTAGGATAGCCTATATCCTTTGACCTAATGACTTTATGTCCATCTCCCCTGTCATCCCCAGTAGTTAGGATAGTCTCTCTCCTTTGACTTAATGACTTTATGTCCATCGCTCCCGCCATCCCCAGTAGTGAGGATAGCCTCTCTCCTTTGACCTAATGACTTTATGTCCATCGCTCCCGCCATCCCCAGTAGTTAGGATAGCCTCTCTCCTTTGACCTAATGACTTTATGTCCATCTCCCCTGTCATCCCCAGTAGTTAGGATAGTCTCTCTCCTTTGACTTAATGACTTTATGTCCATCGCTCCCGCCATCCCCAGTAGTTAGGATAGCCTCTCTCCTTTGACCTAATGACTTTATGCCCATCTCCCCCGTCATCCCCAGTAGTTAGGATAGCCTCTCTCCTTTGACCTAATGACTTTATGGCCATCTCCCCCGTCATCCCCAGTAGTTAGGATAGTCTCTCTCCTTTGACCTAATGACTTTATCTCCATCGCTCCCGCCATCCCGAGTAGTTAGGATAGTCTCTCTCCTTTGACCTAATGACTTTATGTCCATCTCCCCCGTCATCCCCAGTTGTTAGGATAGTCTCTCTCCTTTGATCTAATGACTTTATGTCCCTCTCCCCCGTCATCCCCAGTAGTTAGGATAGTCTCTCTCCTTTGACCTAATGACTTTATGACCATCGCTCCCGCCATCCCCAGTAGTTAGGATAGTCTCTTTCCTTTGACCTAATGACTTTATGCCCATCTCCCCCGTCATCCCGAGTAGTTTCGATAGTCTCTCTCCTTTGACCTAATGACTTTATGTCCATCGCTCCCGCCATCCCCAGTAGTTTCGATAGTCTCTCTCCTTTGACCTAATGACTTTATGTCCATCGCTCCCGCCATCCCCAGTAGTTAGGAAAGCCTCTCTCCGTTGACCTAGTGACTTTATGTCCAGCTCCCCCGCCATCCCCAGTAGCTAGGATAGCTCTCTCCTTTGACCTAATGACTTTATGTCCATCTCCCCCGTCATCCCCAGTAGTTAGGATAGCCTCTCTCCTTTGACCTAATGACTTTATGTCCAGCTCCCCCGTCACCCCCAGTAGTTAGGATAGCCTCTCTCCTTTGACCTAATGACTTTATGTCCATCTCCCCTGTCACCTCCAGTAGTTAGGATAGTCTCTCTCCTTTGACCTAATGACTTTATGTCCATCTCCCCCGTCATCTCCAGTAGTTAGAATAGTTTCTCTCCTTTGACCTAATGACTTTATGTCCATCGCTCCCGCCATCCCCAGTAGTTAGCATAGTCTCTCTCCTTTGACCTAATGACTTTATGTCCATCTCCCCCGTCATCCCCAGTAGTTAGCATAGTCTCTCTCCTTTGACCTAATGACTTCATGTCTATCGCTCCCGTCATCCCCAGTAGTTAGCATAGTTTCTCTCCTTTGACCTAATGACTTTATGTCCAGCTACCCCGTCACCCCCAGTAGTTAGGATAGCCTCTCTCCTTTGACCTAATGACTTTATGTCCATCTCCCCTGTCACCTCCAGTAGTTAGGATAGTCTCTCTCCTTTCACTTAATGACTTTATGTCCATCTCCCCCGTCATCTCCAGTAGTTAGAATAGTCTCTCTCCTTTGACCTAATGACTTTATGTCCATCTCCCCTGTCATCCCCAGTAGTTAGGATAGTCTCTCTCCTTTGACCTAATGACTTTATGTCCATCGCTCCCGCCATCCCCAGTAGTTAGGATAGTCTCTCTCCTTTGACCTAATGACTTTATGTCCATCGCTCCCGCCATCCCCATTAGTTAGGATAGTCTCTCTCCTTTGACCTAATGAATTTATGTCCATCTCCCCTGCCATCCCCAGTACTTAGGATAGTCTCTCTCCTTTGACCTAATGACTTTATGTCCATCGCTCCCGCCATCCCCAGTAGTTAGGATAGTCTCTCTCCTTTGACCTAATTACTTTACGTCCATCGCTCCCGCCATCCCCAGTAGTTAGGATAGTCTCTCTCCTTTGACCTAATGACTTTATGTCCATCGCTCCCGCCATCCCCAGTAGTTAGGATAGCCTCTCTCCTTTGACCTAATGACGTTATGTCCATCTCCCCGTCATCCCCAGTAGTTAGGATAGCCTCTCTCCTTTGACCTAATGACTTTATGTCCATCTCCCCTGTCATCCCCAGTAGTTAGGATAGTCTCTCTCCTTTGACTTAATGACTTTATGTCCATCGCTCCCGCCATCCCCAGTAGTTAGGATAGCCTCTCTCCTTTGACCTAATGACTTTATGTCCATCGCTCCCGCCATCCCCAGTAGTTAGGATATCCTCTCTCCTTTGACCTAATGACTTTATGGCCATCTCCCCTGTCATCCCCAGTAGTTAGGATAGTCTCTCTCCTTTGACCTAATGACTTTATCTCCATCGCTCCCGCCATCCCGAGTAGTTAGGATAGTCTCTCTCCTTTGACCTAATGACTTTATGTCCAGCTCTCCCACCATCCCCAGTAGTTAGGATAGCCTCTCTCCTTTGACCTAATGACTTTATGGCCATCTCCCCCGTCATCCCCAGTAGTTAGGATAGTCTCTCTCCTTTGACCTAATGACTTTATGTCCATCTCCCCTGTCATCCCCAGTAGTTAGGATAGTCTCTCTCCTTTGACCTAATGACTTTATGTCCATCGCTTCCGCCATCCCCAGTAGTTAGGATAGTCTCTCTCCTTTGACCTAATGACTTTATGTCCATCGCTCCCGCCATCCCCAATAGTTAGGATAGTCTCTCTCCTTTGACCTAATGAATTTATGTCCATCTCCCCTGCCATCCCCAGTACTTAGGATAGTCTCTCTCCTTTGACCTAATGACTTCATGTCTATCGCTCCCGCCATCCCCAGTAGTTAGGATAGTCTCTCTCCTTTGACCTAATGACTTTATGTCCATCGCTCCCGCCATCCCCAGTAGTTAGGATAGGCTCTCTCCTTTGACCTAATGACTTTATGTCCATCGCTCCCGCCATCCCCATTAGTTAGGATAGTCTCTCTCCTTTGACCTAATGAATTTATGTCCATCTCCCCTGCCATCCCCAGTACTTAGGATAGTCTCTCTCCTTTGACCTAATGACTTTATGTCCATCGCTCCCGCCATCCCCAGTAGTTAGGATAGTCTCTCTCCTTTGACCTAATTACTTTACGTCCATCGCTCCCGCCATCCCCAGTAGTTAGGATAGTCTCTCTCCTTTGACCTAATGACTTTATGTCCATTGCTCCCGCCATCCCCAGTAGTTAGGATAGCCTCTCTCCTTTGACCTAATGACTTTATGTCCATCTCCCCGTCATCCCCAGTAGTTAGGATAGCCTCTCTCCTTTGACCTAATGACTTTATGTCCATCTCCCCTGTCATCCCCAGTAGTTAGGATAGTCTCTCTCCTTTGACTTAATGACTTTATGTCCATCGCTCCCGCCATCCCCAGTAGTTAGGATAGCCTCTCTCCTTTGACCTAATGACTTTATGTCCATCGCTCCCGCCATCCCCAGTAGTTAGGATATCCTCTCTCCTTTGACCTAATGACTTCATGGCCATCTCCCCTGTCATCCCTAGTAGTTAGGATAGTCTCTCTCCTTTGACCTAATGACTTTATCTCCATCGCTCCCGCCATCCCGAGTAGTTAGGATAGTCTCTCTCCTTTGACCTAATGACTTTATGTCCAGCTCCCCCACCATCCCCAGTAGTTAGGATAGCCTCTCTCCTTTGACCTAATGACTTTATGGCCATCTCCCCCGTCATCCCCAGTAGTTAGGATAGTCTCTCTCCTTTGACCTAATGACTTTATGTCCATCTCCCCTGTCATCCCCAGTAGTTAGGATAGTCTCTCTCCTTTGACCTAATGACTTTATGTCCATCGCTCCCGCCATCCCCAGTAGTTAGGATAGTCTCTCTCCTTTGACCTAATGACTTTATGTCCATCGCTCCCGCCATCCCCAGTAGTTAGGATAGTCTCTCTCCTTTGACATAATGAATTTATGTCCATCTCCCCTGCCATCCCCAGTACTTAGGATAGTCTCTCTCCTTTGACCTAATGACTTTATGTCCATCGCTCCCGCCATCCCCAGTAGTTAGGATAGTCTCTCTCCTTTGACCTAATTACTTTACGTCCATCGCTCCCGCCATCCCCAGTAGTTAGGATAGTCTCTCTCCTTTGACCTAATGACTTTATGTCCATCGCTCCCGCCATCCCCAGTAGTTAGGATAGCCTCTCTCCTTTGACCTAATGACTTTATGTCCATCTCCCCCGTCACCCCCAGTAGTTAGGATAGTCTCTCTCCTTTGACCTAATGACTTAATGTCCAGCTCCCCCGTCAGCCCCAGTAGTTAGGATAATCTCTCTCCTTTGACCTAATGACTTTATGTCCATCGCTCCCGCCATCCCCAGTAGTTAGGATAGTCTCTCTCCTTTGACCTAATGACTTTATGTCCATCTCCCCCTGTCATCCCCAGTAGTTAGGATAGTCTCTCTCCTTTGACCTAATGACTTTATGTCCAGCTCCCCCGTCACTTCCAGTAGTTAGGATAGTACCTCTCCTTTGACCTAATGACTTTATGTCCAGCTCCCCCGTCACCCCCAGTAGTTAAGATAGTCTCTCTCCTTTGACCTAATGACTTTATGTCCATCTCCCCCGTCATCCCCAGTAGTTAGGAAAGCCTCTCTCCTTTGACCTAATGACTTTATGTCCAGCTCCCCCGTCACCCCCAGTAGTTAGGATAGCCTCTCTCCTTTGACCTAATGACTTTATGTCCATCTCCCCTGTCACCTCCAGTAGTTAGGATAGTCTCTCTCCTTTCACTTAATGACTTTATGTCCATCTCCCCCGTCATCTCCAGTAGTTAGAATAGTCTCTCTCCTTTGACCTAATGACTTTATGTCCATCGCTCCCGCCATCCCCAGTAGTTAGCATAGTCTCTCTCCTTTGACCTAATGACTTTATGTCCATCTCCCCCGTCATCCCCAGTAGTTAGCATAGTCTCTCTCCTTTGACCTAATGACTTCATGTCCATCTCCCCCGTCATCCCCAGTAGTTAGCATAGTCTCTCTCCTTTGACCTAATGACTTCATGTCCATCGCTCCCGCCATCCCCAGTAGTTAGCATAGTCTCTATCCTTTGACCTATTGACTTTATGTCCAGCTCCCCCGTCACCCCCAGTAGTTAGGATAGCCTCTCTCCTTTGACCGAATGACTTTATGTCCATCTCCCCTGTCACCTCCAGTAGTTAGGATAGTCTCTCTCCTTTGACTTAATGACTTCATGTCCATCTCCCCCGTCATCTCCAGTAGTTAGAATAGTCTCTCTCCTTTGACCTAATGACTTTATGTCCATCGCTCCCGCCATCCCCAGTAGTTAGGATAGTCTCTCTCCTTTGACCTAATGAGTTTATGTCCATCACTCCCGCCATCCCCATTAGTTAGGATAGTCTCTCTCCTTTGACCTAATGAATTTATGTCCATCTCCCCTGCCATCCCCAGTACTTAGGATAGTCTCTCTCCTTTGACCTAATGACTTTATGTCCATCGCTCCCGCCATCCCCAGTAGTTAGGATAGTCTCTCTCCTTTGACCTAATTACTTTACGTCCATCGCTCCCGCCATCCCCAGTAGTTAGGATAGTCTCTCTCCTTTGACCTAATGACTTTATGTCCATCGCTCCCGCCATCCCCAGTAGTTAGGATAGCCTCTCTCCTTTGACCTAATGACTTTATGTCCATCTCCCCGTCATCCCCAGTAGTTAGGATAGCCTCTCTCATTTGACCTAATGACTTTATGTCCATCTCCCCTGTCATCCCCAGTAGTTAGGATAGTCTCTCTCCTTTGACTTAATGACTTTATGTCCATCGCTCCCGCCATCCCCAGTAGTTAGGATAGTCTCTCTCCTTTGACATAATGAATTTATGTCCATCTCCCCTGCCATCCCCAGTACTTAGGATAGTCTCTCTCCTTTGACCTAATGACTTTATGTCCATCGCTCCCGCCATCCCCAGTAGTTAGGATAGTCTCTCTCCTTTGACCTAATTACTTTACGTCCATCGCTCCCGCCATCCCCAGTAGTTAGGATAGTCTCTCTCCTTTGACCTAATGACTTTATGTCCATCGCTCCCGCCATCCCCAGTAGTTAGGATAGCCTCTCTCCTTTGACCTAATGACTTTATGTCCATCTCCCCCGTCACCCCCAGTAGTTAGGATAGTCTCTCTCCTTTGACCTAATGACTTAATGTCCAGCTCCCCCGTCAGCCCCAGTAGTTAGGATAATCTCTCTCCTTTGACCTAATGACTTTATGTCCAGCTCCCCCGTCAGCCCCAGTAGTTAGGATAATCTCTCTCCTTTGACCTAATGACTTTATCTCCATCGCTCCTGCCATCCCGAGTAGTTAGGATAGTCTCTCTCCTTTGACCTAATGACTTTATGTCCAGCTCCCCCACCATCCCCAGTAGTTAGGATAGCCTCTCTCCTTTGACCTAATGACTTTATGGCCATATCCCCCGTCATCCCCAGTAGTTAGGATAGTCTCTCTCCTTTGACCTAATGACTTTATGTCCATCTCCCCTGTCATCCCCAGTAGTTAGGATAGTCTCTCTCCTTTGACCTAATGACTTTATGTCCATCGCTCCTGCCATCCCAGGTAGTTAGGATAGTCTCTCTCCTTTGACCTAATGACTTTATGTCCATCGCTCCCGCCATCCCCATTAGTTAGGATAGTCTCTCTCCTTTGACCTAATGAATTTATGTCCATCTCCCCTGCCATCCCCAGTACCTAGGATAGTCTCTCTCCTTTGACCTAATGACTATATGTCCATCGCTCCCGCCATCCCCAGTAGTTAGGATAGTCTCTCTCCTTTGACCTAATTACTTTACGTCCATCGCTCCCGCCATCCCCAGTAGTTAGGATAGTCTCTCTCCTTTGACCTAATGACTTTATGTCCATCGCTCCCGCCATCCCCAGTAGTTAGGATAGCCTCTCTACTTTGACCTAATGACTTTATGTCCATCTCCCCCGTCATCCCCAGTAGTTAGGATAGCCTATATCCTTTGACCTAATGACTTTATGTCCATCTCCCCTGTCATCCCCAGTAGTTAGGATAGTCTCTCTCCTTTGACTTAATGACTTTATGTCCATCGCTCCCGCCATCCCCAGTAGTGAGGATAGCCTCTCTCCTTTGACCTAATGACTTTATGTCCATCGCTCCCGCCATCCCCAGTAGTTAGGATAGCCTCTCTCCTTTGACCTAATGACTTTATGTCCATCTCCCCTGTCATCCCCAGTAGTTAGGATAGTCTCTCTCCTTTGACTTAATGACTTTATGTCCATCGCTCCCGCCATCCCCAGTAGTTAGGATAGCCTCTCTCCTTTGACCTAATGACTTTATGCCCATCTCCCCCGTCATCCCCAGTAGTTAGGATAGCCTCTCTCCTTTGACCTAATGACTTTATGGCCATCTCCCCCGTCATCCCCAGTAGTTAGGATAGTCTCTCTCCTTTGACCTAATGACTTTATCTCCATCGCTCCCGCCATCCCGAGTAGTTAGGATAGTCTCTCTCCTTTGACCTAATGACTTTATGTCCATCTCCCCCGTCATCCCCAGTTGTTAGGATAGTCTCTCTCCTTTGATCTAATGACTTTATGTCCCTCTCCCCCGTCATCCCCAGTAGTTAGGATAGTCTCTCTCCTTTGACCTAATGACTTTATGACCATCGCTCCCGCCATCCCCAGTAGTTAGGATAGTCTCTTTCCTTTGACCTAATGACTTTATGCCCATCTCCCCCGTCATCCCGAGTAGTTTCGATAGTCTCTCTCCTTTGACCTAATGACTTTATGTCCATCGCTCCCGCCATCCCCAGTAGTTTCGATAGTCTCTCTCCTTTGACCTAATGACTTTATGTCCATCGCTCCCGCCATCCCCAGTAGTTAGGAAAGCCTCTCTCCGTTGACCTAGTGACTTTATGTCCAGCTCCCCCGCCATCCCCAGTAGCTAGGATAGCTCTCTCCTTTGACCTAATGACTTTATGCCCATCTCCCCCGTCATCCCCAGTAGATAGGATAGTCTCTCTCCTTTGACCTAATGACTTTATGTCCATCTCCCCCGTCATCCCCAGTAGTTAGGATAGTCTCTCTCCTTTGACTTAATGACTTTATGTCCATCGCTCCCGCCATCCCCAGTAGTTAGGAAAGCCTCTCTCCGTTGACCTAGTGACTTTATGTCCAGCTCCCCCGCCATCCCCAGTAGCTAGGATAGCTCTCTCCTTTGACCTAATGACTTTATGCCCATCTCCCCCGTCATCTCCAGTAGTTAGGATAGTCTCTCTCCTTTGACCTAATGACTTTATGTCCATCGCTCCCGCCATCCCCAGTAGTTAGGATAGTCTCTCTCCTTTGACCTAATGACTTTATGTCCATCGCTCCCGCCATCCCCAGTAGTTAGGATAGTCTCTCTCCTTTGACCTAATGAATTTATGTCCATCTCCCCTGCCATCCCCAGTACTTAGGATAGTCTCTCTCCTTTGACCTAATGACTTTATGTCCATCGCTCCCGCCATCCCCAGTAGTTAGGATAGTCTCCTTCCTTTGACCTAATTACTTTACGTCCATCGCTCCCGCCATCCCCAGTAGTTAGGATAGTCTCTCTCCTTTGACCTAATGACTTTATGTCCATCGCTCCCGCCATCCCCAGTAGTTAGGATAGCCTCTCTCCTTTGACCTAATGACTTTATGTCCATCTCCCCCGTCACCCCCAGTAGTTAGGATAGTCTCTCTCCTTTGACCTAATGACTTAATGTCCAGCTCCCCCGTCAGCCCCAGTAGTTAGGATAATCTCTCTCCTTTGACCTAATGACTTTATGTCCATCGCTCCCGCCATCCCCAGTAGTTAGGATAGTCTCTCTCCTTTGACCTAATGACTTTATGTCCATCTCCCCCTGTCATCCCCAGTAGTTAGGATAGTCTCTCTCCTTTGACCTAATGACTTTATGTCCAGCTCCCCCGTCACTTCCAGTAGTTAGGATAGTACCTCTCCTTTGACCTAATGACTTTATGTCCAGCTCCCCCGTCACCCCCAGTAGTTAAGATAGTCTCTCTCCTTTGACCTAATGACTTTATGTCCATCTCCCCCGTCATCCCCAGTAGTTAGGATAGCCTCTCTCCTTTGACCTAATGACTTTATGTCCAGCTCCCCCGTCACCCCCAGTAGTTAGGATAGCCTCTCTCCTTTGACCTAATGACTTTATGTCCATCTCCCCTGTCACCTCCAGTAGTTAGGATAGTCTCTCTCCTTTCACTTAATGACTTTATGTCCATCTCCCCCGTCATCTCCAGTAGTTAGAATAGTCTCTCTCCTTTGACCTAATGACTTTATGTCCATCGCTCCCGCCATCCCCAGTAGTTAGCATAGTCTCTCTCCTTTGACCTAATGACTTTATGTCCATCTCCCCCGTCATCCCCAGTAGTTAGCATAGTCTCTCTCCTTTGACCTAATGACTTCATGTCCATCTCCCCCGTCATCCCCAGTAGTTAGCATAGTCTCTCTCCTTTGACCTAATGACTTCATGTAAATCGCTCCCGCCATCCCCAGTAGTTAGCATAGTCTCTCTCCTTTGACCTAATGACTTTATGTCCAGCTCCCCCGTCACCCCCAGTAGTTAGGATAGCCTCTCTCCTTTGACCGAATGACTTTATGTCCATCTCCCCTGTCACCTCCAGTAGTTAGGATAGTCTCTCTCCTTTCACTTAATGACTTCATGTCCATCTCCCCCGTCATCTCCAGTAGTTAGAATAGTCTCTCTCCTTTGACCTAATGACTTTATGTCCATCGCTCCCGCCATCCCCAGTAGTTAGGATAGTCTCTCTCCTTTGACCTAATGAGTTTATGTCCATCACTCCCGCCATCCCCATTAGTTAGGATAGTCTCTCTCCTTTGACCTAATGAATTTATGTCCATCTCCCCTGCCATCCCCAGTACTTAGGATAGTCTCTCTCCTTTGACCTAATGACTTTATGTCCATCGCTCCCGCCATCCCCAGTAGTTAGGATAGTCTCTCTCCTTTGACCTAATTACTTTACGTCCATCGCTCCCGCCATCCCCAGTAGTTAGGATAGTCTCTCTCCTTTGACCTAATGACTTTATGTCCATCGCTCCCGCCATCCCCAGTAGTTAGGATAGCCTCTCTCCTTTGACCTAATGACTTTATGTCCATCTCCCCGTCATCCCCAGTAGTTAGGATAGCCTCTCTCCTTTGACCTAATGACTTTATGTCCATCTCCCCTGTCATCCCCAGTAGTTAGGATAGTCTCTCTCCTTTGACTTAATGACTTTATGTCCATCGCTCCCGCCATCCCCAGTAGTTAGGATAGCCTCTCTCCTTTGACCTAATGACTTTATGTCCATCTCCCCTGTCATCCCCAGTAGTTAGGACAGTCTCTCTCCTTTGACTTAATGACTTTATGTCCATCGCTCCCGCCATCCCCAGTAGTTAGGATAGCCTCTCTCCTTTGACCTAATGACTTTATGCCCATCTCCCCCGTCATCCCCAGTAGTTAGGATAGCCTCTCTCCTTTGACCTAATGACTTTATGGCCATCTCCCCCGTCATCCCCAGTAGTTAGGATAGTCTCTCTCCTTTGACCTAATGACTTTATCTCCATCGCTCCCGCCATCCCGAGTAGTTAGGATAGTCTCTCTCCTTTGACCTAATGACTTTATGTCCATCTCCCCCGTCATCCCCAGTTGTTAGGATAGTCTCTCTCCTTTGATCTAATGACTTTATGTCCCTCTCCCCCGTCATCCCCAGTAGTTAGGATAGTCTCTCTCCTTTGACCTAATGACTTTATGACCATCGCTCCCGCCATCCCCAGTAGTTAGGATAGTCTCTTTCCTTTGACCTAATGACTTTATGCCCATCTCCCCCGTCATCCCGAGTAGTTTGGATAGTCTCTCTCCTTTGACCTAATGACTTTATGTCCATCGCTCCCGCCATCCCCAGTAGTTAGGATAGCCTCTCTCCTTTGACCTAATGACTTTATGCCCATCTCCCCCGTCATCCCCAGTAGTTAGGATAGCCTCTCTCCTTTGACCTAATGACTTTATGGCCATCTCCCCCGTCATCCCCAGTAGTTAGGATAGTCTCTCTCCTTTGACCTAATGACTTTATCTCCATCGCTCCCGCCATCCCGAGTAGTTAGGATAGTCTCTCTCCTTTGACCTAATGACTTTATGTCCATCTCCCCCGTCATCCCCAGTTGTTAGGATAGTCTCTCTCCTTTGATCTAATGACTTTATGTCCCTCTCCCCCGTCATCCCCAGTAGTTAGGATAGTCTCTCTCCTTTGACCTAATGACTTTATGACCATCGCTCCCGCCATCCCCAGTAGTTAGGATAGTCTCTTTCCTTTGACCTAATGACTTTATGCCCATCTCCCCCGTCATCCCGAGTAGTTTGGATAGTCTCTCTCCTTTGACCTAATGACTTTATGTTCATTGCTCCCGCCATCCCCAGTAGTTTCGATAGTCTCTCTCCTTTGACCTAATGACTTTATGTCCATCGTTCCCGCCATCCCCAGTAGTTAGGAAAGCCTCTCTCCGTTGACCTAGTGACTTTATGTCCAGCTCCCCCGCCATCCCCAGTAGCTAGGATAGCTCTCTCCTTTGACCTAATGACTTTATGCCCATCTCCCCCGTCATCCCCAGTAGATAGGATAGTCTCTCTCCTTTGACCTAATGACTTTATGTCCATCTCCCCCGTCATCCCCAGTAGTTAGGATAGTCTCTCTCCTTTGACTTAATGACTTTATGTCCATCGCTCCCGCCATCCCCAGTAGTTAGGAAAGCCTCTCTCCGTTGACCTAGTGACTTTATGTCCAGCTCCCCCGCCATCCCCAGTAGCTAGGATAGCTCTCTCCTTTGACCTAATGACTTTATGCCCATCTCCCCCGTCATCTCCAGTAGTTAGGATAGTCTCTCTCCTTTGACCTAATGACTTTATGTCCATCGCTCCCGCCATCCCCAGTAGTTAGGATAGTCTCTCTCCTTTGACCTAATGACTTTATGTCCATTGCTCCCGCCATCCCCAGTAGTTAGGATAGTCTCTCTCCTTTGACCTAATGAATTTATGTCCATCTCCCCTGCCATCCCCAGTACTTAGGATAGTCTCTCTCCTTTGACCTAATGACTTTATGTCCATCGCTCCCGCCATCCCAGTAGTTAGGATAGTCTCTCTCCTTTGACCTAATTACTTTACGTCCATCGCTCCCGCCATCCCCAGTAGTTAGGATAGTCTCTCTCCTTTGACCTAATGACTTTATGTCCATCGCTCCCGCCATCCCCAGTAGTTAGGATAGCCTCTCTCCTTTGACCTAATGACTTTATGTCCATCTCCCCCGTCACCCCCAGTAGTTAGGATAGTCTCTCTCCTTTGACCTAATGACTTAATGTCCAGCTCCCCCGTCAGCCCCAGTAGTTAGGATAATCTCTCTCCTTTGACCTAATGACTTTATGTCCATCGCTCCCGCCATCCCCAGTAGTTAGGATAGTCTCTCTCCTTTGACCTAATGACTTTATGTCCATCTCCCCCTGTCATCCCCAGTAGTTAGGATAGTCTCTCTCCTTTGACCTAATGACTTTATGTCCAGCTCCCTCGTCACTTCCAGTAGTTAGGATAGTACCTCTCCTTTGACCTAATGACTTTATGTCCAGCTCCCCCGTCACCCCCAGTAGTTACGATAGTCTCTCTCCTTTGACCTAATGACTTTATGTCCATCTCCCCCGTCATCCCCAGTAGTTAGGATAGCCTCTCTCCTTTGACCTAATGACTTTATGTCCAGCTCCCCCGTCACCCCCAGTAGTTAGGATAGCCTCTCTCCTTTGACCTAATGACTTTATGTCCATCTCCCCTGTCACCTCCAGTAGTTAGGATAGTCTCTCTCCTTTCACTTAATGACTTTATGTCCATCTCCCCCGTCATCTCCAGTAGTTAGAATAGTCTCTCTCCTTTGACCTAATGACTTTATGTCCATCGCTCCCGCCATCCCCAGTAGTTAGCATAGTCTCTCTCCTTTGACCTAATGACTTTATGTCCATCTCCCCCGTCATCCCCAGTAGTTAGCATAGTCTCTCTCCTTTGACCTAATGACTTCATGTCCATCTCCCCCGTCATCCCCAGTAGTTAGCCTAGTCTCTCTCCTTTGACCTAATGACTTCATGTCCATCGCTCCCGCCATCCCCAGTAGTTAGCATAGTCTCTCTCCTTTGACCTAATGACTTTATGTCCAGCTCCCCCGTCACCCCCAGTAGTTAGGATAGCCTCTCTCCTTTGACCGAATGACTTTATGTCCATCTCCCCTGTCACCTCCAGTAGTTAGGATAGTCTCTCTCCTTTCACTTAATGACTTCATGTCCATCTCCCCCGTCATCTCCAGTAGTTAGAATAGTCTCTCTCCTTTGACCTAATGATTTTATGTCCATCGCTCCCGCCATCCCCAGTAGTTAGGATAGTCTCTCTCCTTTGACCTAATGAGTTTATGTCCATCACTCCCGCCATCCCCATTAGTTAGGATAGTCTCTCTCCTTTGACCTAATGAATTTATGGCCATCTCCCCTGCCATCCCCAGTACTTAGGATAGTCTCTCTCCTTTGACCTAATGACTTTATGTCCATCGCTCCCGCCATCCCCAGTAGTTAGGATAGTCTCTCTCCTTTGACCTAATTACTTTACGTCCATCGCTCCCGCCATCCCCAGTAGTTAGGATAGTCTCTCTCCTTTGACCTAATGACTTTATGTCCATCGCTCCCGCCATCCCCAGTAGTTAGGATAGCCTCTCTCCTTTGACCTAATGACTTTATGTCCATCTCCCCGTCATCCCCAGTAGTTAGGATAGCCTCTCTCCTTTGACCTAATGACTTTATGTCCATCTCCCCTGTCATCCCCAGTAGTTAGGATAGTCTCTCCCCTTTGACTTAATGACTTTATGTCCATCGCTCCCGCCATCCCCAGTAGTTAGGATAGCCTCTCTCCTTTGACCTAATGACTTTATGTCCATCGCTCCCGCCATCCCCAGTAGTTAGGATATCCTCTCTCCTTTTACCTAATGACTTTATGGCCATCTCCCTTGTCATCCCCAGTAGTTAGGATAGTCTCTCTCCTTTGACCTAATGACTTTATCTCCATCGCTCCCGCCATCCCGAGTAGTTAGGATAGTCTCTCTCCTTTGACCTAATGACTTTATGTCCAGCTCCCACATCACCCCCAGTAGTTAGGATAGCCTCTCTCCTTTGACCTAAAGACTTTATGCCCATCTCCCCCGTCATTCCCAGTAGTTAGGATAGTCTCTCTCCTTTGATCTAATGACTTTATGTCCCTCTCCCCCGTCATCCCCAGTAGTTAGGATAGTCTCTCTCCTTTGACCTAATGACTTTATGACCATCGCTCCCGCCATCCCCAGTAGTTAGGATAGTCTCTTTCCTTTGACCTAATGACTTTATGCCCATCTCCCCCGTCATCCCGAGTAGTTTGGATAGTCTCTCTCCTTTGACCTAATGACTTTATGTCCATCGCTCCCGCCATCCCCAGTAGTTTCGATAGTCTCTCTCCTTTGACCTAATGACTTCATGTCCATCGCTCCCGCCATCCCCAGTAGTTAGGAAAGCCTCTCTCCGTTCACCTAGTGACTTTATGTCCAGCTCCCCTGCCATCCCCAGTAGTTAGGATAGCTCTCTCCTTTGACCTAATGACTTTATGCCCATCTCCCCCGTCATCCCCAGTAGATAGGATAGTCTCTCTCCTTTGACCTAATGACTTTATGTCCATCTCCCCCGTCATATCCAGTAGTTAGGATAGTCTCTCTCCTTTGACTTAATGACTTTATGTCCATCAATCCCGCCATCCCCAGTAGTTAGGATAGCCTCTCTCCTTTGACCTACTGATTTATGTCCATCTCCCCCCTCATCCCCAGTAGTTAGGATAGTCTCTCTCCTTTGACCTAATGACTTTATGTCCAGCTCCCCGTCACCTCCATTAGTTAGGATAGTATCTCTCCTTTGACCTAATGACTTTATGTCCAGCTCCCCCGTCACCCCCATTAGTTAGGATAGTCCCTCTCCTTTGACCTAATGACTTTATGTCCATCTCCCCCGTCATCCACAGTAGTTAGGATAGCCTCTCTCCTTTGACCTAATGACTTCATGGCCAGCTCCCCCGTCACCCCCAGTAGTTAGGATAGCCTCTCTCCTTTGACCTAATGACTTTATGTCCATCTCCCCCGTCATCTCCAGTAGTTAGGATAGTCTCTCTCCTTTGACCTAATGACTTTATGTCCATCTCCCCCGTCACCTCCATTAGTTAGGATAGTATCTCTCCTTTGACCTAATGACTTTATGTCCAGCTCCCCCGTCACCCCCAGTAGTTAGGATAGTCTCTCTCCTTTGACCTAATGACTTTATGTCCATCTCCCCCGTCATCCCCAATAGTTAGGATAGCCTCTCTCCTTTGACCTAATGACTTTATGGCCAGCTCCCCCGTCACCCCCAGTAGTTAGGATAGCCTCTCTCCTTTGACCTAATGACTTTATGTCCATCTCCCCCGTCATCTCCAGTAGTTAGGATAGTCTCTCTCCTTTGACCTAATGACTTTATGTCCATCGCTCCCGCCATCCCCAGTAGTTAGCATAGTCTCTCTCCTTTGACCTAATGACTTTATGTCCATCTCCCCCGTCATCCCCAGTAGTTAGCATAGTCTCTCTCCTTTGACCTAATGACTTTATGTCTATCGCTCCCGCCATCCCCAGTAGTTAGGATAGTCTCTCTCCTTTGACCTAATGACTTTATGTCCATCTCCCCTGTCATCCCCAGTAGTTAGGATAGTCTCTCTCCTTTGACCTAATGACTTTATGTCCATCGCTCCCGCCATCCCCAGTAGTTAGGATAGTCTCTCTCCTTTGACCTAATGACTTTATGTCCATCTCCCATGCCATCCCCAGTACTTAGGATAGTCTCTCTCCTTTGACCTAATGAATTTATGTCCATCTCCCCTGCCATCCCCAGTACTTAGGATAGTCTCTCTCCTTTGACCTAATGACTTTATGTCCACCGCTCCCGCCATCCCCAGTAGTTAGGATAGTCTCTCTCCTTTGACCTAATTACTTTACGTCCATCGCTCCCGCCATCCCCAGTAGTTAGGATAGCCTCTCTCCTTTGACCTAATGACTTTATGTCCATCTCCCCCGTCATCCCCAGTAGTTAGGATAGTCTCTCTCCTTTGACCTAATGACTTTATGTCCAGCTCCCCCATCAGCCCCAGTAGTTAGGATAGTCTCTCTCCTTTGACCTAATGACTTTATGTCCATCTCCCCCGTCATCCCCAGTAGTTAGGATAGTCTCTCTCCTTTGACTTAATGACTTTATGTCCATCGCTCCCGCCATCCCCAGTAGTTAGGATAGCCTCTCTCCTTTGACCTACTGATTTATGTCCATCTCCCCCGTCACACCCAGTAGTTAGGATAGTCTCTCTCCTTTGACCTAATGACTTTATGTCCAGCTCCCCCGTCACCTCCATTAGTTAGGATAGTATCTCTCCTTTGACCTAATGACTTTATGTCCAGCTCCCCCGTCACCCCCAGTAGTTAGGATAGTCTCTCTCCTTTGACCTAATGACTTTATGTCCATCCCCCCCGTCATCCCCAATAGTTAGGATAGCCTCTCTCCTTTGACCTAATGACTTTATGGCCAGCTCCCCCGTCACCCCCAGTAGTTAGGATAGCCTCTCTCCTTTGACCTAATGACTTTATGTCCATCTCCCCCGTCATCTCCAGTAGTTAGGATAGTCTCTCTCCTTTGACCTAATGACTTTATGTCCATCTCCCCCGCCACCTCCATTAGTTAGGATAGTATCTCTCCTTTGACCTAATGACTTTATGTCCAGCTCCCCCGTCACCCCCAGTAGTTAGGATAGTCTCTCTCCTTTGACCTAATGACTTTATGTCCATCTCCCCCGTCATCCCCAATAGTTAGGATAGCCTCTCTCCTTTGACCTAATGACTTTATGTCCATCTCCCCGTCATCTCCAGTAGTTAGGATAGTCTCTCTCCTTTGACCTAATGACTTTATGTCCATCTCCCCTGTCACCCCAGTAGTTAAGATAGTCTCTCTCCTTTGACCTAATGACTTTATGTCCATCTCCCCCGTCATCCCCAGTAGTTAGGATAGCCTCTCTCCTTTGACCTAATGACTTTATGTCCAGCTCCCCCGTCACCCCCAGTAGTTAGGATAGCCTCTCTCCTTTGACCTAATGACTTTATGTCCATCTCCCCTGTCACCTCCAGTAGTTAGGATAGTCTCTCTCCTTTGACCTAATGACTTTATGTCCATCTCCCCCGTCATCTCCAGTAGTTAGAATAGTTTCTCTCCTTTGACCTAATGACTTCATGTCCATCGCTCCCGCCATCCCCAGTAGTTAGCATAGTCTCTCTCCTTTGACCTAATGACTTTATGTCCATCTCCCCCGTCATCCCCAGTAGTTAGCATAGTCTCTCTCCTTTGACCTAATGACTTCATGTCTATCGCTCCCGTCATCCCCAGTAGTTAGCATAGTTTCTCTCCTTTGACCTAATGACTTTATGTCCAGCTACCCCGTCACCCCCAGTAGTTAGGATAGCCTCTCTCCTTTGACCTAATGACTTTATGTCCATCTCCCCTGTCACCTCCAGTAGTTAGGATAGTCTCTCTCCTTTCACTTAATGACTTTATGTCCATCTCCCCAGTCATCTCCAGTAGTTAGAATAGTCTCTCTCCTTTGACCTAATGACTTTATGTCCATCTCCCCTGTCATCCCCAGTAGTTAGGATAGTCTCTCTCCTTTGACCTAATGACTTTATGTCCATCGCTCCCGCCATCCCCAGTAGTTAGGATAGTCTCTCTCCTTTGACCTAATGACTTTATGTCCATCGCTCCCGCCATCCCCATTAGTTAGGATAGTCTCTCTCCTTTGACCTAATGAATTTATGTCCATCTCCCCTGCCATCCCCAGTACTTAGGATAGTCTCTCTCCTTTGACCTAATGACTTTATGTCCATCGCTCCCGCCATCCCCAGTAGTTAGGATAGTCTCTCTCCTTTGACCTAATTACTTTACGTCCATCGCTCCCGCCATCCCCAGTAGTTAGGATAGTCTCTCTCCTTTGACCTAATGACTTTATGTCCATCGCTCCCGCCATCCCCAGTAGTTAGGATAGCCTCTCTCCTTTGACCTAATGACGTTATGTCCATCTCCCCGTCATCCCCAGTAGTTAGGATAGCCTCTCTCCTTTGACCTAATGACTTTATGTTCATCTCCCCTGTCATCCCCAGTAGTTAGGATAGTCTCTCTCCTTTGACTTAATGACTTTATGTCCATCGCTCCCGCCATCCCCAGTAGTTAGGATAGCCTCTCTCCTTTGACCTAATGACTTTATGTCCATCGCTCCCGCCATCCCCAGTAGTTAGGATATCCTCTCTCCTTTGACCTAATGACTTTATGGCCATCTCCCCTGTCATCCCCAGTAGTTAGGATAGTCTCTCTCCTTTGACCTAATGACTTTATCTCCATCGCTCCCGCCATCCCGAGTAGTTAGGATAGTCTCTCTCCTTTGACCTAATGACTTTATGTCCAGCTCTCCCACCATCCCCAGTAGTTAGGATAGCCTCTCTCCTTTGACCTAATGACTTTATGGCCATCTCCCCCGTCATCCCCAGTAGTTAGGATAGTCTCTCTCCTTTGACCTAATGACTTTATGTCCATCTCCCCTGTCATCCCCAGTAGTTAGGATAGTCTCTCTCCTTTGACCTAATGACTTTATGTCCATCGCTTCCGCCATCCCCAGTAGTTAGGATAGTCTCTCTCCTTTGACCTAATGACTTTATGTCCATCGCTCCCGCCATCCCCAATAGTTAGGATAGTCTCTCTCCTTTGACCTAATGAATTTATGTCCATCTCCCCTGCCATCCCCAGTACTTAGGATAGTCTCTCTCCTTTGACCTAATGACTTCATGTCCATCGCTCCCGCCATCCCCAGTAGTTAGGATAGTCTCTCTCCTTTTACCTAATGACTTTATGTCCATCGCTCCCGCCATCCCCAGTAGTTAGGATAGGCTCTCTCCTTTGACCTAATGACTTTATGTCCATCGCTCCCGCCATCCCCATTAGTTAGGATAGTCTCTCTCCTTTGACCTAATGAATTTATGTCCATCTCCCCTGCCATCCCCAGTACTTAGGATAGTCTCTCTCCTTTGACCTAATGACTTTATGTCCATCGCTCCCGCCATCCCCAGTAGTTAGGATAGTCTCTCTCCTTTGACCTAATTACTTTACGTCCATCGCTCCCGCCATCCCCAGTAGTTAGGATAGTCTCTCTCCTTTGACCTAATGACTTTATGTCCATCGCTCCCGCCATCCCCAGTAGTTAGGATAGCCTCTCTCCTTTGACCTAATGACTTTATGTCCATCTCCCCGTCATCCCCAGTAGTTAGGATAGCCTCTCTCCTTTGACCTAATGACTTTATGTCCATCTCCCCTGTCATCCCCAGTAGTTAGGATAGTCTCTCTCCTTTGACTTAATGACTTTATGTCCATCGCTCCCGCCATCCCCAGTAGTTAGGATAGCCTCTCTCCTTTGACCTAATGACTTTATGTCCATCGCTCCCGCCATCCCCAGTAGTTAGGATATCCTCTCTCCTTTGACCTAATGACTTTATGGCCATCTCCCCTGTCATCCCCAGTAGTTAGGATAGTCTCTCTCCTTTGACCTAATGACTTTATCTCCATCGCTCCCGCCATCCCGAGTAGTTAGGATAGTCTCTCTCCTTTGACCTAATGACTTTATGTCCAGCTCCCCCACCATCCCCAGTAGTTAGGATAGCCTCTCTCCTTTGACCTAATGACTTTATGGCCATCTCCCCCGTCATCCCCAGTAGTTAGGATAGTCTCTCTCCTTTGACCTAATGACTTTATGTCCATCTCCCCTGTCATCCCCAGTAGTTAGGATAGTCTCTCTCCTTTGACCTAATGACTTTATGTCCATCGCTCCCGCCATCCCCAGTAGTTAGGATAGTCTCTCTCCTTTGACCTAATGACTTTATGTCCATCGCTCCCGCCATCCCCAGTAGTTAGGATAGTCTCTCTCCTTTGACATAATGAATTTATGTCCATCTCCCCTGCCATCCCCAGTACTTAGGATAGTCTCTCTCCTTTGACCTAATGACTTTATGTCCATCGCTCCCGCCATCCCCAGTAGTTAGGATAGTCTCTCTCCTTTGACCTAATTACTTTACGTCCATCGCTCCCGCCATCCCCAGTAGTTAGGATAGTCTCTCTCCTTTGACCTAATGACTTTATGTCCATCGCTCCCGCCATCCCCAGTAGTTAGGATAGCCTCTCTCCTTTGACCTAATGACTTTATGTCCATCTCCCCCGTCACCCCCAGTAGTTAGGATAGTCTCTCTCCTTTGACCTAATGACTTAATGTCCAGCTCCCCCGTCAGCCCCAGTAGTTAGGATAATCTCTCTCCTTTGACCTAATGACTTTATGTCCATCGCTCCCGCCATCCCCAGTAGTTAGGATAGTCTCTCTCCTTTGACCTAATGACTTTATGTCCATCTCCCCCTGTCATCCCCAGTAGTTAGGATAGTCTCTCTCCTTTGACCTAATGACTTTATGTCCAGCTCCCCCGTCACTTCCAGTAGTTAGGATAGTACCTCTCCTTTGACCTAATGACTTTATGTCCAGCTCCCCCGTCACCCCCAGTAGTTAAGATAGTCTCTCTCCTTTGACCTAATGACTTTATGTCCATCTCCCCCGTCATCCCCAGTAGTTAGGAAAGCCTCTCTCCTTTGACCTAATGACTTTATGTCCAGCTCCCCCGTCACCCCCAGTAGTTAGGATAGCCTCTCTCCTTTGACCTAATGACTTTATGTCCATCTCCCCTGTCACCTCCAGTAGTTAGGATAGTCTCTCTCCTTTCACTTAATGACTTTATGTCCATCTCCCCCGTCATCTCCAGTAGTTAGAATAGTCTCTCTCCTTTGACCTAATGACTTTATGTCCATCGCTCCCGCCATCCCCAGTAGTTAGCATAGTCTCTCTCCTTTGACCTAATGACTTTATGTCCATCTCCCCCGTCATCCCCAGTAGTTAGCATAGTCTCTCTCCTTTGACCTAATGACTTCATGTCCATCTCCCCCGTCATCCCCAGTAGTTAGCATAGTCTCTCTCCTTTGACCTAATGACTTCATGTCCATCGCTCCCGCCATCCCCAGTAGTTAGCATAGTCTCTCTCCTTTGACCTAATGACTTTATGTCCAGCTCCCCCGTCACCCCCAGTAGTTAGGATAGCCTCTCTCCTTTGACCGAATGACTTTATGTCCATCTCCCCTGTCACCTCCAGTAGTTAGGATAGTCTCTCTCCTTTCACTTAATGACTTCATGTCCATCTCCCCCGTCATCTCCAGTAGTTAGAATAGTCTCTCTCCTTTGACCTAATGACTTTATGTCTATCGCTCCCGCCATCCCCAGTAGTTAGGATAGTCTCTCTCCTTTGACCTAATGAGTTTATGTCCATCACTCCCGCCATCCCCATTAGTTAGGATAGTCTCTCTCCTTTGACCTAATGAATTTATGTCCATCTCCCCTGCCATTCCCAGTACTTAGGATAGTCTCTCTCCTTTGACCTAATGACTTTATGTCCATCGCTCCCGCCATCCCCAGTAGTTAGGATAGTCTCTCTCCTTTGACCTAATTACTTTACGTCCATCGCTCCCGCCATCCCCAGTAGTTAGGATAGTCTCTCTCCTTTGACCTAATGACTTTATGTCCATCGCTCCCGCCATCCCCAGTAGTTAGGATAGCCTCTCTCCTTTGACCTAATGACTTTATGTCCATCTCCCCGTCATCCCCAGTAGTTAGGATAGCCTCTCTCCTTTGACCTAATGACTTTATGTCCATCTCCCCTGTCATCCCCAGTAGTTAGGATAGTCTCTCTCCTTTGACTTAATGACTTTATGTCCATCGCTCCCGCCATCCCCAGTAGTTAGGATAGCCTCTCTCCTTTGACCTAATGACTTTATGTCCATCGCTCCCGCCATCCCCAGTAGTTAGGATATCCTCTCTCCTTTTACCTAATGACTTTATGGCCATCTCCCCTGTCATCCCCAGTAGTTAGGATAGTCTCTCTCCTTTGACCTAATGACTTTATCTCCATCGCTCCTGCCATCCCGAGTAGTTAGGATAGTCTCTCTCCTTTGACCTAATGACTTTATGTCCAGCTCCCCCACCATCCCCAGTAGTTAGGATAGCCTCTCTCCTTTGACCTAATGACTTTATGGCCATATCCCCCGTCATCCCCAGTAGTTAGGATAGTCTCTCTCCTTTGACCTAATGACTTTATGTCCATCTCCCCTGTCATCCCCAGTAGTTAGGATAGTCTCTCTCCTTTGACCTAATGACTTTATGTCCATCGCTCCTGCCATCCCAGGTAGTTAGGATAGTCTCTCTCCTTTGACCTAATGACTTTATGTCCATCGCTCCCGCCATCCCCATTAGTTAGGATAGTCTCTCTCCTTTGACCTAATGAATTTATGTCCATCTCCCCTGCCATCCCCAGTACCTAGGATAGTCTCTCTCCTTTGACCTAATGACTTTATGTCCATCGCTCCCGCCATCCCCAGTAGTTAGGATAGTCTCTCTCCTTTGACTTAATGACTTTATGTCCATCGCTCCCGCCATCCCCAGTAGTTAGGATAGCCTCTCTCCTTTGACCTAATGACTTTATGTCCATCGCTCCCGCCATCCCCAGTAGTTAGGATATCCTCTCTCCTTTTACCTAATGACTTTATGGCCATCTCCCCTGTCATCCCCAGTAGTTAGGATAGTCTCTCTCCTTTGACCTAATGACTTTATCTCCATCGCTCCTGCCATCCCGAGTAGTTAGGATAGTCTCTCTCCTTTGACCTAATGACTTTATGTCCAGCTCCCCCACCATCCCCAGTAGTTAGGATAGCCTCTCTCCTTTGACCTAATGACTTTATGGCCATATCCCCCGTCATCCCCAGTAGTTAGGATAGTCTCTCTCCTTTGACCTAATGACTTTATGTCCATCTCCCCTGTCATCCCCAGTAGTTAGGATAGTCTCTCTCCTTTGACCTAATGACTTTATGTCCATCGCTCCTGCCATCCCAGGTAGTTAGGATAGTCTCTCTCCTTTGACCTAATGACTTTATGTCCATCGCTCCCGCCATCCCCAGTAGTTAGGATAGCCTCTCTACTTTGACCTAATGACTTTATGTCCATCTCCCCCGTCATCCCCAGTAGTTAGGATAGCCTATATCCTTTGACCTAATGACTTTATGTCCATCTCCCCTGTCATCCCCAGTAGTTAGGATAGTCTCTCTCCTTTGACTTAATGACTTTATGTCCATCGCTCCCGCCATCCCCAGTAGTGAGGATAGCCTCTCTCCTTTGACCTAATGACTTTATGTCCATCGCTCCCGCCATCCCCAGTAGTTAGGATAGCCTCTCTCCTTTGACCTAATGACTTTATGTCCATCTCCCCTGTCATCCACAGTAGTTAGGATAGTCTCTCTCCTTTGACTTAATGACTTTATGTCCATCGCTCCCGCCATCCCCAGTAGTTAGGATAGCCTCTCTCCTTTGACCTAATGACTTTATGCCCATCTCCCCCGTCATCCCCAGTAGTTAGGATAGCCTCTCTCCTTTGACCTAATGACTTTATGGCCATCTCCCCCGTCATCCCCAGTAGTTAGGATAGTCTCTCTCCTTTGACCTAATGACTTTATCTCCATCGCTCCCGCCATCCCGAGTAGTTAGGATAGTCTCTCTCCTTTGACCTAATGACTTTATGTCCATCTCCCCCGTCATCCCCAGTTGTTAGGATAGTCTCTCTCCTTTGATCTAATGACTTTATGTCCCTCTCCCCCGTCATCCCCAGTAGTTAGGATAGTCTCTCTCCTTTGACCTAATGACTTTATGACCATCGCTCCCGCCATCCCCAGTAGTTAGGATAGTCTCTTTCCTTTGACCTAATGACTTTATGCCCATCTCCCCCGTCATCCCGAGTAGTTTCGATAGTCTCTCTCCTTTGACCTAATGACTTTATGTCCATCGCTCCCGCCATCCCCAGTAGTTTCGATAGTCTCTCTCCTTTGACCTAATGACTTTATGTCCATCGCTCCCGCCATCCCCAGTAGTTAGGAAAGCCTCTCTCCGTTGACCTAATGACTTTATGTCCAGCTCCCCCGCCATCCCCAGTAGCTAGGATAGCTCTCTCCTTTGACCTAATGACTTTATGCCCATCTCCCCCGTCATCCCCAGTAGATAGGATAGTCTCTCTCCTTTGACCTAATGACTTTATGTCCATCTCCCCCGTCATCCCCAGTAGTTAGGATAGTCTCTCTCCTTTGACTTAATGACTTTATGTCCATCGCTCCCGCCATCCCCAGTAGTTAGGAAAGCCTCGCTCCGTTGACCTAGTGACTTTATGTCCAGCTCCCCCGCCATCCCCAGTAGCTAGGATAGCTCTCTCCTTTGACCTAATGACTTTATGCCCATCTCCCCCGTCATCTCCAGTAGTTAGGATAGTCTCTCTCCTTTGACCTAATGACTTTATGTCCATCGCTCCCGCCATCCCCAGTAGTTAGGATAGTCTCTCTCCTTTGACCTAATGACTTTATGTCCATCGCTCCCGCCATCCCCAGTAGTTAGGATAGTCTCTCTCCTTTGACCTAATGAATTTATGTCCATCTCCCCTGCCATCCCCAGTACTTAGGATAGTCTCTCTCCTTTGACCTAATGACTTTATGTCCATCGCTCCCGCCATCCCCAGTAGTTAGGATAGTCTCTCTCCTTTGACCTAATTACTTTACGTCCATCGCTCCCGCCATCCCCAGTAGTTAGGATAGTCTCTCTCCTTTGACCTAATGACTTTATGTCCATCGCTCCCGCCATCCCCAGTAGTTAGGATAGCCTCTCTCCTTTGACCTAATGACTTTATGTCCATCTCCCCCGTCACCCCCAGTAGTTAGGATAGTCTCTCTCCTTTGACCTAATGACTTAATGTCCAGCTCCCCCGTCAGCCCCAGTAGTTAGGATAATCTCTCTCCTTTGACCTAATGACTTTATGTCCATCGCTCCCGCCATCCCCAGTAGTTAGGATAGTCTCTCTCCTTTGACCTAATGACTTTATGTCCATCTCCCCCTGTCATCCCCAGTAGTTAGGATAGTCTCTCTCCTTTGACCTAATGAATTTATGTCCATCTCCCCCGTCACTTCCAGTAGTTAGGATAGTACCTCTCCTTTGACCTAATGACTTTATGTCCAGCTCCCCCGTCACCCCCAGTAGTTAAGATAGTCTCTCTCCTTTGACCTAATGACTTTATGTCCATCTCCCCCGTCATCCCCAGTAGTTAGGATAGCCTCTCTCCTTTGACCTAATGACTTTATGTCCAGCTCCCCCGTCACCCCCAGTAGTTAGGATAGCCTCTCTCCTTTGACCTAATGACTTTATGTCCATCTCCCCTGTCACCTCCAGTAGTTAGGATAGTCTCTATCCTTTCACTTAATGACTTTATGTCCATCTCCCCCGTCATCTCCAGTAGTTAGAATAGTCTCTCTCCTTTGACCTAATGACTTTATGTCCATCTCCCCCGTCATCCCCAGTAGTTAGCATAGTCTCTCTCCTTTGACCTAATGACTTCATGTCCATCTCCCCCGTCATCCCCAGTAGTTAGCATAGTCTCTCTCCTTTGACCTAATGACTTCATGTCCATCGCTCCCGCCATCCCCAGTAGTTAGCATAGTCTCTCTCCTTTGACCTAATGACTTTATGTCCAGCTCCCCCGTCACCCCCAGTAGTTAGGATAGCCTCTCTCCTTTGACCGAATGACTTTATGTCCATCTCCCCTGTCACCTCCAGTAGTTAGGATAGTCTCTCTCCTTTCACTTAATGACTTCATGTCCATTTCCCCCGTCATCTCCAGTAGTTAGAATAGTCTCTCTCCTTTGACCTAATGACTTTATGTCCATCGCTCCCGCCATCCCCAGTAGTTAGGATAGTCTCTCTCCTTTGACCTAATGAGTTTATGTCCATCACTCCCGCCATCCCCATTAGTTAGGATAGTCTCTCTCCTTTGACCTAATGAATTTATGTCCATCTCCCCTGCCATCCCCAGTACTTAGGATAGTCTCTCTCCTTTGACCTAATGACTTTATGTCCATCGCTCCCGCCATCCCCAGTAGTTAGGATAGTCTCTCTCCTTTGACCTAATTACTTTACGTCCATCGCTCCCGCCATCCCCAGTAGTTAGGATAGTCTCTCTCCTTTGACCTAATGACTTTATGTCCATCGCTCCCGCCATCCCCAGTAGTTAGGATAGCCTCTCTCCTTTGACCTAATGACTTTATGTCCATCTCCCCGTCATCCCCAGTAGTTAGGATAGCCTCTCTCCTTTGACCTAATGACTTTATGTCCATCTCCCCTGTCATCCCCAGTAGTTAGGATAGTCTCTCTCCTTTGACTTAATGACTTTATGTCCATCGCTCCCGCCATCCCCAGTAGTTAGGATAGCCTCTCTCCTTTGACCTAATGACTTTATGTCCATCTCCCCTGTCATCCCCAGTAGTTAGGACAGTCTCTCTCCTTTGACTTAATGACTTTATGTCCATCGCTCCCGCCATCCCCAGTAGTTAGGATAGCCTCTCTCCTTTGACCTAATGACTTTATGCCCATCTCCCCCGTCATCCCCAGTAGTTAGGATAGCCTCTCTCCTTTGACCTAATGACTTTATGGCCATCTCCCCCGTCATCCCCAGTAGTTAGGATAGTCTCTCTCCTTTGACCTAATGACTTTATCTCCATCGCTCCCGCCATCCCGAGTAGTTAGGATAGTCTCTCTCCTTTGACCTAATGACTTTATGTCCATCTCCCCCGTCATCCCCAGTTGTTAGGATAGTCTCTCTCCTTTGATCTAATGACTTTATGTCCCTCTCCCCCGTCATCCCCAGTAGTTAGGATAGTCTCTCTCCTTTGACCTAATGACTTTATGACCATCGCTCCCGCCATCCCCAGTAGTTAGGATAGTCTCTTTCCTTTGACCTAATGACTTTATGCCCATCTCCCCCGTCATCCCGAGTAGTTTGGATAGTCTCTCTCCTTTGACCTAATGACTTTATGTTCATCGCTCCCGCCATCCCCAGTAGTTTCGATAGTCTCTCTCCTTTGACCTAATGACTTTATGTCCATCGTTCCCGCCATCCCCAGTAGTTAGGAAAGCCTCTCTCCGTTGACCTAGTGACTTTATGTCCAGCTCCCCCGCCATCCCCAGTAGCTAGGATAGCTCTCTCCTTTGACCTAATGACTTTATGCCCATCTCCCCCGTCATCCCCAGTAGATAGGATAGTCTCTCTCCTTTGACCTAATGACTTTATGTCCATCTCCCCCGTCATCCCCAGTAGTTAGGATAGTCTCTCTCCTTTGACTTAATGACTTTATGTCCATCGCTCCCGCCATCCCCAGTAGTTAGGAAAGCCTCTCTCCGTTGACCTAGTGACTTTATGTCCAGCTCCCCGCCATCCCCAGTAGCTAGGATAGCTCTCTCCTTTGACCTAATGACTTTATGCCCATCTCCCGCGTCATCTCCAGTAGTTAGGATAGTCTCTCTCCTTTGACCTAATGACTTTATGTCCATCGCTCCCGCCATCCCCAGTAGTTAGGATAGTCTCTCTCCTTTGACCTAATGACTTTATGTCCATCGCTCCCGCCATCCCCAGTAGTTAGGATAGTCTCTCTCCTTTGACCTAATGAATTTATGTCCATCTCCCCTGCCATCCCCAGTACTTAGGATAGTCTCTCTCCTTTGACCTAATGACTTTATGTCCATCGCTCCCGCCATCCCAGTAGTTAGGATAGTCTCTCTCCTTTGACCTAATTACTTTACGTCCATCGCTCCCGCCATCCCCAGTAGTTAGGATAGTCTCTCTCCTTTGACCTAATGACTTTATGTCCATCGCTCCCGCCATCCCCAGTAGTTAGGATAGCCTCTCTCCTTTGACCTAATGACTTTATGTCCATCTCCCCCGTCACCCCCAGTAGTTAGGATAGTCTCTCTCCTTTGACCTAATGACTTAATGTCCAGCTCCCCCGTCAGCCCCAGTAGTTAGGATAATCTCTCTCCTTTGACCTAATGACTTTATGTCCATCGCTCCCGCCATCCCCAGTAGTTAGGATAGTCTCTCTCCTTTGACCTAATGACTTTATGTCCATCTCCCCCTGTCATCCCCAGTAGTTAGGATAGTCTCTCTCCTTTGACCTAATGACTTTATGTCCAGCTCCCTCGTCACTTCCAGTAGTTAGGATAGTACCTCTCCTTTGACCTAATGACTTTATGTCCAGCTCCCCCGTCACCCCCAGTAGTTAAGATAGTCTCTCTCCTTTGACCTAATGACTTTATGTCCATCTCCCCCGTCATCCCCAGTAGTTAGGATAGCCTCTCTCCTTTGACCTAATGACTTTATGTCCAGCTCCCCCGTCACCCCCAGTAGTTAGGATAGCCTCTCTCCTTTGACCTAATGAATTTATGTCCATCTCCCCTGTCACCTCCAGTAGTTAGGATAGTCTCTCTCCTTTCACTTAATGACTTTATGTCCATCTCCCCCGTCATCTCCAGTAGTTAGAATAGTCTCTCTCCTTTGACCTAATGACTTTATGTCCATCGCTCCCGCCATCCCCAGTAGTTAGCATAGTCTCTCTCCTTTGACCTAATGACTTTATGTCCATCTCCCCCGTCATCCCCAGTAGTTAGCATAGTCTCTCTCCTTTGACCTAATGACTTCATGTCCATCTCCCCCGTCATCCCCAGTAGTTAGCCTAGTCTCTCTCCTTTGACCTAATGACTTCATGTCCATCGCTCCCGCCATCCCCAGTAGTTAGCATAGTCTCTCTCCTTTGACCTAATGACTTTATGTCCAGCTCCCCCGTCACCCCCAGTAGTTAGGATAGCCTCTCTCCTTTGACCGAATGACTTTATGTCCATCTCCCCTGTCACCTCCAGTAGTTAGGATAGTCTCTCTCCTTTCACTTAATGACTTCATGTCCATCTCCCCCGTCATCTCCAGTAGTTAGAATAGTCTCTCTCCTTTGACCTAATGACTTTATGTCCATCGCTCCCGCCATCCCCAGTAGTTAGGATAGTCTCTCTCCTTTGACCTAATGAGTTTATGTCCATCACTCCCGCCATCCCCATTAGTTAGGATAGTCTCTCTCCTTTGACCTAATGAATTTATGGCCATCTCCCCTGCCATCCCCAGTACTTAGGATAGTCTCTCTCCTTTGACCTAATGACTTTATGTCCATCGCTCCCGCCATCCCCAGTAGTTAGGATAGTCTCTCTCCTTTGACCTAATTACTTTACGTCCATCGCTCCCGCCATCCCCAGTAGTTAGGATAGTCTCTCTCCTTTGACCTAATGACTTTATGTCCATCGCTCCCGCCATCCCCAGTAGTTAGGATAGCCTCTCTCCTTTGACCTAATGACTTTATGTCCATCTCCCCGTCATCCCCAGTAGTTAGGATAGCCTCTCTCCTTTGACCTAATGACTTTATGTCCATCTCCCCTGTCATCCCCAGTAGTTAGGATAGTCTCTCCCCTTTGACTTAATGACTTTATGTCCATCGCTCCCGCCATCCCCAGTAGTTAGGATAGCCTCTCTCCTTTGACCTAATGACTTTATGTCCATCGCTCCCGCCATCCCCAGTAGTTAGGATATCCTCTCTCCTTTTACCTAATGACTTTATGGCCATCTCCCTTGTCATCCCCAGTAGTTAGGATAGTCTCTCTCCTTTGACCTAATGACTTTATCTCCATCGCTCCCGCCATCCCGAGTAGTTAGGATAGTCTCTCTCCTTTGACCTAATGACTTTATGTCCAGCTCCCCCACCATCCCCAGTAGTTAGGATAGCCTCTCTCCTTTGACCTAATGACTTTATGGCCATCTCCCCCGTCATCCCCAGTAGTTAGGATAGTCTCTCTCCTTTGACCTAATGACTTTATGTCCATCTCCCCTGTCATCCGCAGTAGTTAGGATAGTCTCTCTCCTTTGACCTAATGACTTTATGTCCATCGCTCCTGCCATCCCAGGTAGTTAGGATAGTCTCTCTCCTTTGACCTAATGACTTTTTGTCCATCGCTCCCGCCATCCCCATTAGTTAGGATAGTCTCTCTCCTTTGACCTAATGAATTTATGTCCATCTCCCCTGCCATCCCCAGTACTTAGGATAGTCTCTCTCCTTTGACCTAATGACTTTATGTCCATCGCTCCCCCACCATCCTCAGTAGTTAGGATAGCCTCTCTCCTTTGACCTAATGACTTTATGCCCATCTCCCCCGTCATCCCCAGTAGTTAGGATAGTCTCTCTCCTTTGACCTAATGACTTTATGTCCAGCTCCCACATCACCCCCAGTAGTTAGGATAGCCTCTCTCCTTTGACCTAAAGACTTTATGCCCATCTCCCCCGTCATTCCCAGTAGTTAGGATAGTCTCTCTCCTTTGATCTAATGACTTTATGTCCCTCTCCCCCGTCATCCCCAGTAGTTAGGATAGTCTCTCTCCTTTGACCTAATGACTTTATGACCATCGCTCCCGCCATCCCCAGTAGTTAGGATAGTCTCTTTCCTTTGACCTAATGACTTTATGCCCATCTCCCCCGTCATCCCGAGTAGTTTGGATAGTCTCTCTCCTTTGACCTAATGACTTTATGTCCATCGCTCCCGCCATCCCCAGTAGTTTCGATAGTCTCTCTCCTTTGACCTAATGACTTCATGTCCATCGCTCCCGCCATCCCCAGTAGTTAGGAAAGCCTCTCTCCGTTCACCTAGTGACTTTATGTCCAGCTCCCCTGCCATCCCCAGTAGTTAGGATAGCTCTCTCCTTTGACCTAATGACTTTATGCCCATCTCCCCCGTCATCCCCAGTAGATAGGATAGTCTCTCTCCTTTGACCTAATGACTTTATGTCCATCTCCCCCGTCATATCCAGTAGTTAGGATAGTCTCTCTCCTTTGACTTAATGACTTTATGTCCATCAATCCCGCCATCCCCAGTAGTTAGGATAGCCTCTCTCCTTTGACCTTCTGATTTATGTCCATCTCCCCCCTCATCCCCAGTAGTTAGGATAGTCTCTCTCCTTTGACCTAATGACTTTATGTCCAGCTCCCCGTCACCTCCATTAGTTAGGATAGTATCTCTCCTTTGACCTAATGACTTTATGTCCAGCTCCCCCGTCACCCCCATTAGTTAGGATAGTCCCTCTCCTTTGACCTAATGACTTTATGTCCATCTCCCCCGTCATCCACAGTAGTTAGGATAGCCTCTCTCCTTTGACCTAATGACTTCATGGCCAGCTCCCCCGTCACCCCCAGTAGTTAGGATAGCCTCTCTCCTTTGACCTAATGACTTTATGTCCATCTCCCCCGTCATCTCCAGTAGTTAGGATAGTCTCTCTCCTTTGACCTAATGACTTTATGTCCATCTCCCCCGTCACCTCCATTAGTTAGGATAGTATCTCTCCTTTGACCTAATGACTTTATGTCCAGCTCCCCCGTCACCCCCAGTAGTTAGGATAGTCTCTCTCCTTTGACCTAATGACTTTATGTCCATCTCCCCCGTCATCCCCAATAGTTAGGATAGCCTCTCTCCTTTGACCTAATGACTTTATGGCCAGCTCCCCGTCACCCCCAGTAGTTAGGATAGCCTCTCTCCTTTGACCTAATGACTTTATGTCCATCTCCCCCGTCATCTCCAGTAGTTAGGATAGTCTCTCTCCTTTGACCTAATGACTTTATGTCCATCGCTCCCGCCATCCCCAGTAGTTAGCATAGTCTCTCTCCTTTGACCTAATGACTTTATGTCCATCTCCCCCGTCATCCCCAGTAGTTAGCATAGTCTCTCTCCTTTGACCTAATGACTTTATGTCTATCGCTCCCGCCATCCCCAGTAGTTAGGATAGTCTCTCTCCTTTGACCTAATGACTTTATGTCCATCTCCCCTGTCATCCCCAGTAGTTAGGATAGTCTCTCTCCTTTGACCTAATGACTTTATGTCCATCGCTCCCGCCATCCCCAGTAGTTAGGATAGTCTCTCTCCTTTGACCTAATGACTTTATGTCCATCTCCCATGCCATCCCCAGTACTTAGGATAGTCTCTCTCCTTTGACCTAATGAATTTATGTCCATCTCCCCTGCCATCCCCAGTACTTAGGATAGTCTCTCTCCTTTGACCTAATGACTTTATGTCCACCGCTCCCGCCATCCCCAGTAGTTAGGATAGTCTCTCTCCTTTGACCTAATTACTTTACGTCCATCGCTCCCGCCATCCCCAGTAGTTAGGATAGCCTCTCTCCTTTGACCTAATGACTTTATGTCCATCTCCCCCGTCATCCCCAGTAGTTAGGATAGTCTCTCTCCTTTGACCTAATGACTTTATGTCCAGCTCCCCCATCAGCCCCAGTAGTTAGGATAGTCTCTCTCCTTTGACCTAATGACTTTATGTCCATCTCCCCCGTCATCCCCAGTAGTTAGGATAGTCTCTCTCCTTTGACTTAATGACTTTATGTCCATCGCTCCCGCCATCCCCAGTAGTTAGGATAGCCTCTCTCCTTTGACCCACTGATTTATGTCCATCTCCCCCGTCATCCCCAGTAGTTAGGATAGTCTCTCTCCTTTGACCTAATGACTTTATATCCAGCTCCCCCGTCACCTCCATTAGTTAGGATAGTATCTCTCCTTTGACCTAATGACTTTATGTCCAGCTCCCCCGTCACCCCCAGTAGTTAGGATAGTCTCTCTCCTTTGACCTAATGACTTTATGTCCATCCCCCCCGTCATCCCCAATAGTTAGGATAGCCTCTCTCCTTTGACCTAATGACTTTATGGCCAGCTCCCCCGTCACCCCCAGTAGTTAGGATAGCCTCTCTCCTTTGACCTAATGACTTTATGTCCATCTCCCCCGTCATCTCCAGTAGTTAGGATAGTCTCTCTCCTTTGACCTAATGACTTTATGTCCATCTCCCCCGCCACCTCCATTAGTTAGGATAGTATCTCTCCTTTGACCTAATGACTTTATGTCCAGCTCCCCCGTCACCCCCAGTAGTTAGGATAGTCTCTCTCCTTTGACCTAATGACTTTATGTCCATCTCCCCCGTCATCCCCAATAGTTAGGATAGCCTCTCTCCTTTGACCTAATGACTTTATGGCCAGCTCCCCCGTCACCCCCAGTAGTTAGGATAGCCTCTCTCCTTTGACCTAATGACTTTATGTCCATCTCCCCCGTCATCTCCAGTAGTTAGGATAGTCTCTCTCCTTTGACCTAATGACTTTATGTCCATCTCCCCCGTCATCTCCAGTAATTAGGATAGTCTCTCTCCTTTGACCTAATGACTTTATGTCCATCGCCCCCGCCATCCCCAGTAGTTAGCATAGTCTCTCTCCTTTGACCTAATGACTTTATGTCCATCTCCCCCATCATCCCCAGTAGTTGGCATAGTCTCTCTCCTTTGACCTAATGACTTTATGTCTATCGCTCCCGCCATCCCCAGTAGTTAGGATAGTCTCTCTCCTTTGACCTAATGACTTTATGTCCATCTCCCCTGTCATCCCCAGTAGTTAGGATAGTCTCTCTCCTTTGACCTAATGACTTTATGTCCATCGCTCCCGCCATCCCCAGTAGTTAGGATAGTCTCTCTCCTTTGACCTAATGACTTTATGTCCATCGCTCCCGCCATCCCCAGTAGTTAGGATAGTCTCTCTCCTTTGACCTAATGAATTTATGTCCATCTCCCCTGCCATCCCCAGTACTTAGGATAGTCTCTCTCCTTTGACCTAATGACTTTATGTCCATCGCTCCCGCCATCCCCAGTAGTTAGGATAGCCTCTCTCCTTTGACCTAATGTCTTTATGTCCATCTCCCCCGTCATCCCCAGTAGTTAGGATAGTCTCTCTCCTTTGACCTAATGACTTTATGTCCAGCTCTCCCATCAGCCCCAGTAGTTAGGATAGTCTCTCTCCTTTGACCTAATGACTTCATGTCCATCGCTCCCGCCATCCCCAGTAGTTAGGATAGTCTCTCTCCTTTGACCTAATGACTTTATGTCCATCTCCCCCGTCATCCCCAGTAGATAGGATAGTCTCTCTCCTTTGACCTAATGACTTTATGTCCATCTCCCCTGTCATCCCCAGTAGTTAGGATAGTCTCTCTCCTTTGACTTAATGACTTCATGTCCATCGCTCCCGCCATCCCCAATAGTTAGGATAGCCTCTCTCCTTTGACCTACTGATTTATGTCCATCTCCCCCGTCATCCCCAGTAGTTAGGATAGTCTCTCTCCTTTGACCTAATGACTTTATGTCCAGCTCCCCCGTCACCTCCATTAGTTAGGATAGTATCTCTCCTTTGACCTAATGACTTTATGTCCAGCTCCCTCGTCACCCCCAGTAGTTAGGATAGTCTCTCTCCTTTGACCTAATGACTTTATGTCCATCTCCCCCGTCATCCCCAGTAGTTAGGATAGCCTCTCTCCTTTGACCTAATGACTTTATGGCCAGCTCCCCCGTCACCCCCAGTAGTTAGGATAGCCTCTCTCCTTTGACCTAATGACTTTATGTCCATCTCCCCCGTCATCTCCAGTAGTTAGGATAGTCTCTCTCCTTTGACCTAATGACTTTATGTCCATCTCCCCCGTCATCCCCAGTACTTAGCATAGTCTCTCTCCTTTGACCTAATGACTGTATGTCTATCGCTCCCGCCATCCCCAGTAGTTAGGATAGTCTCTCTCCTTTGACCTAATGACTTTATGTCCATCTCCCCTGTCATCCCCAGTAGTTAGGATAGTCTCTCTCCTTTGACCTAATGACTTTATGTTCATCGCTCCCGCCATCCCCAGTAGTTAGGATAGTCTCTCTCCTTTGACCTAATGACTTTATGTCCATCGCTCCCGCCATCCCCAGTAGTTAGGATAGTCTCTCTCCTTTGACCTAATGAATTTATGTCCATCTCCCCTGCCATCCCCAGTACTTAGGATAGTCTCTCTCCTTTGACCTAATGACTTCATGTCCATCGCTCCCGCCATCCCCAGTAGTTAGGATACTCTCTCTCCTTTGACCTAATTACTTTACGTCCATCGCTCCCGCCATCCCCAGTAGTTAGGATAGTCTCTCTCCTTTGACCTAATGACTTTACGTCCATCGCTCCCGCCATCTCCAGTAGTTAGGATAGCCTCTCTCCTTTGACCTAATGACTTTATGTCCATCTCCCCCGTCATCTCCAGTAGTTAGGATAGTCTCTCTCCTTTGACCTAATGACTTTATGTCCATCTCCCCCGTCACCTCCATTAGTTAGGATAGTATCTCTCCTTTGACCTAATGACTTTATGTCCAGCTCCCCCGTCACCCCCAGTAGTTAGGATAGTCTCTCTCCTTTGACCTAATGACTTTATGTCCATCTGCCCCGTCATCCCCAATAGTTAGGATAGCCTCTCTCCTTTGACCTAATGACTTTATGGCCAGCTCCCCCGTCACCCCCAGTAGTTAGGATAGCCTCTCTCCTTTGACCTAATGACTTTATGTCCATCTTCCCCGTCATCTCCAGTAGTTAGGATAGTCTCTCTCCTTTGACCTAATGACTTTATGTCCATCTCCCCCGTCATCTCCAGTAGTTAGCATAGTCTCTCTCCTTTGACCTAATGACTTTATGTCCATCGCGCCCGCCATCCCCAGTAGTTAGCATAGTCTCTCTCCTTTGACCTAATGACTTTATGTCCATCTCCCCGTCATCCCCAGTAGTTAGCATAGTCTCTCTCCTTTGACCTAATGACTTTATGTGCATCTCCCCCGTCATCCCCAATAGTTAGGATAGCCTCTCTCCTTTGACCTAATGACTTTATGGCCAGCTCCCCCGTCACCCCCAGTAGTTAGGATAGCCTCTCTCCTTTGACCTAATGACTTTATGTCCATCTCCCCCGTCATCTCCAGTAGTTAGGATAGTCTCTCTCCTTTGACCTAATGACTTTATGTCCATCTCCCCCGTCATCTCCAGTAGTTAGGATGGTCTCTCTCCTTTGACCTAATGACTTTATGTCCATCTCCCCCGTCATCCCCAATAGTTAGGATAGCCTCTCTCCTTTGACCTAATGACTTTATGGCCAGCTCCCCCGTCACCCCCAGTAGTTAGGATAGCCTCTCTCCTTTGACCTAATGACTTTATGTCCATCTCCCCCGTCATCTCCAGTAGTTAGGATAGTCTCTCTCCTTTGACCTAATGACTTTATGTCCATCTCCCCCGTCATCCCCAGTAGTTAGGATAGCCTCTCTCCTTTGACCTAATGACTTTATGGCCAGCTCCCCCGTCACCCCCAGTAGTTAGGATAGCCTCTCTCCTTTGACCTAATGACTTTATGTCCATCTCCCCCGTCATCTCCAGTAGTTAGGATAGTCTCTCTCCTTTGACCTAATGACTTTATGTCCATCTCCCCCGTCATCTCCAGTAGTTAGGATAGTCTCTCTCCTTTGACCTAATGACTTTATGTCCATCGCTCCCGCCATCCCCAGTAGTTAGCATAGTCTCTCTCCTTTGACCTAATGACTTTATGTCCATCTCCCCCGTCATCCCCAGTAGTTAGCATAGTCTCTCTCCTTTGACCTAATGACTTTATGTCTATCGCTCCCGCCATCCCCAGTAGTTAGGATAGTCTCTCTCCTTTGACCTAATGACTTTATGTCCATCTCCCCTGTCATCCCCAGTAGTTAGGATAGTCTCTCTCCTTTGACCTAATGACTTTATGTCCATCGCTCCCGCCATCCCGAGTAGTTAGGATAGTCTCTCTCCTTTGACCTAATGACTTTATGTCCATCTCCCCCGTCATCCCCAGTTGTTAGGATAGTCTCTCTCCTTTGATCTAATGACTTTATGTCCCTCTCCCCCGTCATCCCCAGTAGTTAGGATAGTCTCTCTCCTTTGACCTAATGACTTTATGACCATCGCTCCCGCCATCCCCAGTAGTTAGGATAGTCTCTTTCCTTTGACCTAATGACTTTATGCCCATCTCCCCCGTCATCCCGAGTAGTTTCGATAGTCTCTCTCCTTTGACCTAATGACTTTATGTCCATCGCTCCCGCCATCCCCAGTAGTTTCGATAGTCTCTCTCCTTTGACCTAATGACTTTATGTCCATCGCTCCCGCCATCCCCAGTAGTTAGGAAAGCCTCTCTCCGTTGACCTAATGACTTTATGTCCAGCTCCCCCGCCATCCCCAGTAGCTAGGATAGCTCTCTCCTTTGACCTAATGACTTTATGCCCATCTCCCCCGTCATCCCCAGTAGATAGGATAGTCTCTCTCCTTTGACCTAATGACTTTATGTCCATCTCCCCCGTCATCCCCAGTAGTTAGGATAGTCTCTCTCCTTTGACTTAATGACTTTATGTCCATCGCTCCCGCCATCCCCAGTAGTTAGGAAAGCCTCTCTCCGTTGACCTAGTGACTTTATGTCCAGATCCCCCGCCATCCCCAGTAGCTAGGATAGCTCTCTCCTTTGACCTAATGACTTTATGCCCATCTCCCCCGTCATCTCCAGTAGTTAGGATAGTCTCTCTCCTTTGACCTAATGACTTTATGTCCATCGCTCCCGCCATCCCCAGTAGTTAGGATAGTCTCTCTCCTTTGACCTAATGACTTTATGTCCATCGCTCCCGCCATCCCCAGTAGTTAGGATAGTCTCTCTCCTTTGACCTAATGAATTTATGTCCATCTCCCCTGCCATCCCCAGTACTTAGGATAGTCTCTCTCCTTTGACCTAATGACTTTATGTCCATCGCTCCCGCCATCCCCAGTAGTTAGGATAGTCTCTCTCCTTTGACCTAATTACTTTACGTCCATCGCTCCCGCCATCCCCAGTAGTTAGGATAGTCTCTCTCCTTTGACCTAATGACTTTATGTCCATCGCTCCCGCCATCCCCAGTAGTTAGGATAGCCTCTCTCCTTTGACCTAATGACTTTATGTCCATCTCCCCCGTCACCCCCAGTAGTTAGGATAGTCTCTCTCCTTTGACCTAATGACTTAATGTCCAGCTCCCCCGTCAGCCCCAGTAGTTAGGATAATCTCTCTCCTTTGACCTAATGACTTTATGTCCATCGCTCCCGCCATCCCCAGTAGTTAGGATAGTCTCTCTCCTTTGACCTAATGACTTTATGTCCATCTCCCCCTGTCATCCCCAGTAGTTAGGATAGTCTCTCTCCTTTGACCTAATGACTTTATGTCCAGCTCCCCCGTCACTTCCAGTAGTTAGGATAGTACCTCTCCTTTGACCTAATGACTTTATGTCCAGCTCCCCCGTCACCCCCAGTAGTTAAGATAGTCTCTCTCCTTTGACCTAATGACTTTATGTCCATCTCCCCCGTCATCCCCAGTAGTTAGGATAGCCTCTCTCCTTTGACCTAATGACTTTATGTCCAGCTCCCCCGTCACCCCCAGTAGTTAGGATAGCCTCTCTCCTTTGACCTAATGACTTTATGTCCATCTCCCCTGTCACCTCCAGTAGTTAGGATAGTCTCTCTCCTTTCACTTAATGACTTTATGTCCATCTCCCCCGTCATCTCCAGTAGTTAGAATAGTCTCTCTCCTTTGACCTAATGACTTTATGTCCATCGCTCCCGCCATCCCCAGTAGTTAGCATAGTCTCTCTCCTTTGACCTAATGACTTTATGTCCATCTCCCCCGTCATCCCCAGTAGTTAGCATAGTCTCTCTCCTTTGACCTAATGACTTCATGTCCATCTCCCCCGTCATCCCCAGTAGTTAGCATAGTCTCTCTCCTTTGACCTAATGACTTCATGTCCATCGCTCCCGCCATCCCCAGTAGTTAGCATAGTCTCTCTCCTTTGACCTAATGACTTTATGTCCAGCTCCCCCGTCACCCCCAGTAGTTAGGATAGCCTCTCTCCTTTGACCGAATGACTTTATGTCCATCTCCCCTGTCACCTCCAGTAGTTAGGATAGTCTCTCTCCTTTCACTTAATGACTTCATGTCCATTTCCCCCGTCATCTCCAGTAGTTAGAATAGTCTCTCTCCTTTGACCTAATGACTTTATGTCCATCGCTCCCGCCATCCCCAGTAGTTAGGATAGTCTCTCTCCTTTGACCTAATGAGTTTATGTCCATCACTCCCGCCATCCCCATTAGTTAGGATAGTCTCTCTCCTTTGACCTAATGAATTTATGTCCATCTCCCCTGCCATCCCCAGTACTTAGGATAGTCTCTCTCCTTTGACCTAATGACTTTATGTCCATCGCTCCCGCCATCCCCAGTAGTTAGGATAGTCTCTCTCCTTTGACCTATTTACTTTACGTCCATCGCTCCCGCCATCCCCAGTAGTTAGGATAGTCTCTCTCCTTTGACCTAATGACTTTATGTCCATCGCTCCCGCCATCCCCAGTAGTTAGGATAGCCTCTCTCCTTTGACCTAATGACTTTATGTCCATCTCCCCGTCATCCCCAGTAGTTAGGATAGCCTCTCTCCTTTGACCTAATGACTTTATGTCCATCTCCCCTGTCATCCCCAGTAGTTAGGATAGTCTCTCTCCTTTGACTTAATGACTTTATGTCCATCGCTCCCGCCATCCCCAGTAGTTAGGATAGCCTCTCTCCTTTGACCTAATGACTTTATGTCCATCTCCCCTGTCATCCCCAGTAGTTAGGACAGTCTCTCTCCTTTGACTTAATGACTTTATGTCCATCGCTCCCGCCATCCCCAGTAGTTACGATAGCCTCTCTCCTTTGACCTAATGACTTTATGCCCATCTCCCCCGTCATCCCCAGTAGTTAGGATAGCCTCTCTCCTTTGACCTAATGACTTTATGGCCATCTCCCCCGTCATCCCCAGTAGTTAGGATAGTCTCTCTCCTTTGACCTAATGACTTTATCTCCATCGCTCCCGCCATCCCGAGTAGTTAGGATAGTCTCTCTCCTTTGACCTAATGACTTTATGTCCATCTCCCCCGTCATCCCCAGTTGTTAGGATAGTCTCTCTCCTTTGATCTAATGACTTTATGTCCCTCTCCCCCGTCATCCCCAGTAGTTAGGATAGTCTCTCTCCTTTGACCTAATGACTTTATGACCATCGCTCCCGCCATCCCCAGTAGTTAGGATAGTCTCTTTCCTTTGACCTAATGACTTTATGCCCATCTCCCCCGTCATCCCGAGTAGTTTGGATAGTCTCTCTCCTTTGACCTAATGACTTTATGTTCATCGCTCCCGCCATCCCCAGTAGTTTCGATAGTCTCTCTCCTTTGACCTAATGACTTTATGTCCATCGTTCCCGCCATCCCCAGTAGTTAGGAAAGCCTCTCTCCGTTGACCTAGTGACTTTATGTCCAGCTCCCCCGCCATCCCCAGTAGCTAGGATAGCTCTCTCCTTTGACCTAATGACTTTATGCCCATCTCCCCCGTCATCCCCAGTAGATAGGATAGTCTCTCTCCTTTGACCTAATGACTTTATGTCCATCTCCCCCGTCATCCCCAGTAGTTAGGATAGTCTCTCTCCTTTGACTTAATGACTTTATGTCCATCGCTCCCGCCATCCCCAGTAGTTAGGAAAGCCTCTCTCCGTTGACCTAGTGACTTTATGTCCAGCTCCCCCGCCATCCCCAGTAGCTAGGATAGCTCTCTCCTTTGACCTAATGACTTTATGCCCATCTCCCCCGTCATCTCCAGTAGTTAGGATAGTCTCTCTCCTTTGACCTAATGACTTTATGTCCATCGCTCCCGCCATCCCCAGTAGTTAGGATAGTCTCTCTCCTTTGACCTAATGACTTTATGTCCATCGCTCCCGCCATCCCCAGTAGTTAGGATAGTCTCTCTCCTTTGACCTAATGAATTTATGTCCATCTCCCCTGCCATCCCCAGTACTTAGGATAGTCTCTCTCCTTTGACCTAATGACTTTATGTCCATCGCTCCCGCCATCCCAGTAGTTAGGATAGTCTCTCTCCTTTGACCTAATTACTTTACGTCCATCGCTCCCGCCATCCCCAGTAGTTAGGATAGTCTCTCTCCTTTGACCTAATGACTTTATGTCCATCGCTCCCGCCATCCCCAGTAGTTAGGATAGCCTCTCTCCTTTGACCTAATGACTTTATGTCCATCTCCCCCGTCACCCCCAGTAGTTAGGATAGTCTCTCTCCTTTGACCTAATGACTTAATGTCCAGCTCCCCCGTCAGCCCCAGTAGTTAGGATAATCTCTCTCCTTTGACCTAATGACTTTATGTCCATCGCTCCCGCCATCCCCAGTAGTTAGGATAGTCTCTCTCCTTTGACCTAATGACTTTATGTCCATCTCCCCCTGTCATCCCCAGTAGTTAGGATAGTCTCTCTCCTTTGACCTAATGACTTTATGTCCAGCTCCCTCGTCACTTCCAGTAGTTAGGATAGTACCTCTCCTTTGACCTAATGACTTTATGTCCAGCTCCCCCGTCACCCCCAGTAGTTAAGATAGTCTCTCTCCTTTGACCTAATGACTTTATGTCCATCTCCCCCGTCATCCCCAGTAGTTAGGATAGCCTCTCTCCTTTGACCTAATGACTTTATGTCCAGCTCCCCCGTCACCCCCAGTAGTTAGGATAGCCTCTCTCCTTTGACCTAATGACTTTATGTCCATCTCCCCTGTCACCTCCAGTAGTTAGGATAGTCTCTCTCCTTTCACTTAATGACTTTATGTCCATCTCCCCCGTCATCTCCAGTAGTTAGAATAGTCTCTCTCCTTTGACCTAATGACTTTATGTCCATCTCCCCCGTCATCCCCAGTAGTTAGCATAGTCTCTCTCCTTTGACCTAATGACTTCATGTCCATCTCCCCCGTCATCCCCAGTAGTTAGCCTAGTCTCTCTCCTTTGACCTAATGACTTCATGTCCATCGCTCCCGCCATCCCCAGTAGTTAGCATAGTCTCTCTCCTTTGACCTAATGACTTTATGTCCAGCTCCCCCGTCACCCCCAGTAGTTAGGATAGCCTCTCTCCTTTGACCGAATGACTTTATGCCCATCTCCCCTGTCACCTCCAGTAGTTAGGATAGTCTCTCTCCTTTCACTTAATGACTTCATGTCCATCTCCCCCGTCATCTCCAGTAGTTAGAATAGTCTCTCTCCTTTGACCTAATGACTTTATGTCCATCGCTCCCGCCATCCCCAGTAGTTAGGATAGTCTCTCTCCTTTGACCTAATGAGTTTATGTCCATCACTCCCGCCATCCCCATTAGTTAGGATAGTCTCTCTCCTTTGACCTAATGAATTTATGGCCATCTCCCCTGCCATCCCCAGTACTTAGGATAGTCTCTCTCCTTTGACCTAATGACTTTATGTCCATCGCTCCCGCCATCCCCAGTAGTTAGGATAGTCTCTCTCCTTTGACCTAATTACTTTACGTCCATCGCTCCCGCCATCCCCAGTAGTTAGGATAGTCTCTCTCCTTTGACCTAATGACTTTATGTCCATCGCTCCCGCCATCCCCAGTAGTTAGGATAGCCTCTCTCCTTTGACCTAATGACTTTATGTCCATCTCCCCGTCATCCCCAGTAGTTAGGATAGCCTCTCTCCTTTGACCTAATGACTTTATGTCCATCTCCCCTGTCATCCCCAGTAGTTAGGATAGTCTCTCCCCTTTGACTTAATGACTTTATGTCCATCGCTCCCGCCATCCCCAGTAGTTAGGATAGCCTCTCTCCTTTGACCTAATGACTTTATGTCCATCGCTCCCGCCATCCCCAGTAGTTAGGATATCCTCTCTCCTTTTACCTAATGACTTTATGGCCATCTCCCTTGTCATCCCCAGTAGTTAGGATAGTCTCTCTCCTTTGACCTAATGACTTTATCTCCATCGCTCCCGCCATCCCGAGTAGTTAGGATAGTCTCTCTCCTTTGACCTAATGACTTTATGTCCAGCTCCCCCACCATCCCCAGTAGTTAGGATAGCCTCTCTCCTTTGACCTAATGACTTTATGGCCATCTCCCCCGTCATCCCCAGTAGTTAGGATAGTCTCTCTCCTTTGACCTAATGACTTTATGTCCATCTCCCCTGTCATCCGCAGTAGTTAGGATAGTCTCTCTCCTTTGACCTAATGACTTTATGTCCATCGCTCCTGCCATCCCAGGTAGTTAGGATAGTCTCTCTCCTTTGACCTAATGACTTTTTGTCCATCGCTCCCGCCATCCCCATTAGTTAGGATAGTCTCTCTCCTTTGACCTAATGAATTTATGTCCATCTCCCCTGCCATCCCCAGTACTTAGGATAGTCTCTCTCCTTTGACCTAATGACTTTATGTCCATCGCTCCCCCACCATCCTCAGTAGTTAGGATAGCCTCTCTCCTTTGACCTAATGACTTTATGCCCATCTCCCCCGTCATCCCCAGTAGTTAGGATAGTCTCTCTCCTTTGACCTAATGACTTTATGTCCAGCTCCCACATCACCCCCAGTAGTTAGGATAGCCTCTCTCCTTTGACCTAAAGACTTTATGCCCATCTCCCCCGTCATTCCCAGTAGTTAGGATAGTCTCTCTCCTTTGATCTAATGACTTTATGTCCCTCTCCCCCGTCATCCCCAGTAGTTAGGATAGTCTCTCTCCTTTGACCTAATGACTTTATGACCATCGCTCCCGCCATCCCCAGTAGTTAGGATAGTCTCTTTCCTTTGACCTAATGACTTTATGCCCATCTCCCCCGTCATCCCGAGTAGTTTGGATAGTCTCTCTCCTTTGACCTAATGACTTTATGTCCATCGCTCCCGCCATCCCCAGTAGTTTCGATAGTCTCTCTCCTTTGACCTAATGACTTCATGTCCATCGCTCCCGCCATCCCCAGTAGTTAGGAAAGCCTCTCTCCGTTCACCTAGTGACTTTATGTCCAGCTCCCCTGCCATCCCCAGTAGTTAGGATAGCTCTCTCCTTTGACCTAATGACTTTATGCCCATCTCCCCCGTCATCCCCAGTAGATAGGATAGTCTCTCTCCTTTGACCTAATGACTTTATGTCCATCTCCCCCGTCATATCCAGTAGTTAGGATAGTCTCTCTCCTTTGACTTAATGACTTTATGTCCATCAATCCCGCCATCCCCAGTAGTTAGGATAGCCTCTCTCCTTTGACCTACTGATTTATGTCCATCTCCCCCCTCATCCCCAGTAGTTAGGATAGTCTCTCTCCTTTGACCTAATGACTTTATGTCCAGCTCCCCGTCACCTCCATTAGTTAGGATAGTATCTCTCCTTTGACCTAATGACTTTATGTCCAGCTCCCCCGTCACCCCCATTAGTTAGGATAGTCCCTCTCCTTTGACCTAATGACTTTATGTCCATCTCCCCCGTCATCCACAGTAGTTAGGATAGCCTCTCTCCTTTGACCTAATGACTTCATGGCCAGCTCCCCCGTCACCCCCAGTAGTTAGGATAGCCTCTCTCCTTTGACCTAATGACTTTATGTCCATCTCCCCCGTCATCTCCAGTAGTTAGGATAGTCTCTCTCCTTTGACCTAATGACTTTATGTCCATCTCCCCCGTCACCTCCATTAGTTAGGATAGTATCTCTCCTTTGACCTAATGACTTTATGTCCAGCTCCCCCGTCACCCCCAGTAGTTAGGATAGTCTCTCTCCTTTGACCTAATGACTTTATGTCCATCTCCCCCGTCATCCCCAATAGTTAGGATAGCCTCTCTCCTTTGACCTAATGACTTTATGGCCAGCTCCCCCGTCACCCCCAGTAGTTAGGATAGCCTCTCTCCTTTGACCTAATGACTTTATGTCCATCTCCCCCGTCATCTCCAGTAGTTAGGATAGTCTCTCTCCTTTGACCTAATGACTTTATGTCCATCGCTCCCGCCATCCCCAGTAGTTAGCATAGTCTCTCTCCTTTGACCTAATGACTTTATGTCCATCTCCCCCGTCATCCCCAGTAGTTAGCATAGTCTCTCTCCTTTGACCTAATGACTTTATGTCTATCGCTCCCGCCATCCCCAGTAGTTAGGATAGTCTCTCTCCTTTGACCTAATGACTTTATGTCCATCTCCCCTGTCATCCCCAGTAGTTAGGATAGTCTCTCTCCTTTGACCTAATGACTTTATGTCCATCGCTCCCGCCATCCCCAGTAGTTAGGATAGTCTCTCTCCTTTGACCTAATGACTTTATGTCCATCTCCCATGCCATCCCCAGTACTTAGGATAGTCTCTCTCCTTTGACCTAATGAATTTATGTCCATCTCCCCTGCCATCCCCAGTACTTAGGATAGTCTCTCTCCTTTGACCTAATGACTTTATGTCCACCGCTCCCGCCATCCCCAGTAGTTAGGATAGTCTCTCTCCTTTGACCTAATTACTTTACGTCCATCGCTCCCGCCATCCCCAGTAGTTAGGATAGCCTCTCTCCTTTGACCTAATGACTTTATGTCCATCTCCCCCGTCATCCCCAGTAGTTAGGATAGTCTCTCTCCTTTGACCTAATGACTTTATGTCCAGCTCCCCCATCAGCCCCAGTAGTTAGGATAGTCTCTCTCCTTTGACCTAATGACTTTATGTCCATCTCCCCCGTCATCCCCAGTAGTTAGGATAGTCTCTCTCCTTTGACTTAATGACTTTATGTCCATCGCTCCCGCCATCCCCAGTAGTTAGGATAGCCTCTCTCCTTTGACCCACTGATTTATGTCCATCTCCCCCGTCATCCCCAGTAGTTAGGATAGTCTCTCTCCTTTGACCTAATGACTTTATGTCCAGCTCCCCCGTCACCTCCATTAGTTAGGATAGTATCTCTCCTTTGACCTAATGACTTTATGTCCAGCTCCCCCGTCACCCCCAGTAGTTAGGATAGTCTCTCTCCTTTGACCTAATGACTTTATGTCCATCCCCCCGTCATCCCCAATAGTTAGGATAGCCTCTCTCCTTTGACCTAATGACTTTATGGCCAGCTCCCCCGTCACCCCCAGTAGTTAGGATAGCCTCTCTCCTTTGACCTAATGACTTTATGTCCATCTCCCCCGTCATCTCCAGTAGTTAGGATAGTCTCTCTCCTTTGACCTAATGACTTTATGTCCATCTCCCCCGCCACCTCCATTAGTTAGGATAGTATCTCTCCTTTGACCTAATGACTTTATGTCCAGCTCCCCCGTCACCCCCAGTAGTTAGGATAGTCTCTCTCCTTTGACCTAATGACTTTATGTCCATCTCCCCCGTCATCCCCAATAGTTAGGATAGCCTCTCTCCTTTGACCTAATGACTTTATGGCCAGCTCCCCCGTCACCCCCAGTAGTTAGGATAGCCTCTCTCCTTTGACCTAATGACTTTATGTCCATCTCCCCCGTCATCTCCAGTAGTTAGGATAGTCTCTCTCCTTTGACCTAATGACTTTATGTCCATCTCCCCCGTCATCTCCAGTAATTAGGATAGTCTCTCTCCTTTGACCTAATGACTTTATGTCCATCGCCCCCGCCATCCCCAGTAGTTAGCATAGTCTCTCTCCTTTGACCTAATGACTTTATGTCCATCTCCCCCATCATCCCCAGTAGTTGGCATAGTCTCTCTCCTTTGACCTAATGACTTTATGTCTATCGCTCCCGCCATCCCCAGTAGTTAGGATAGTCTCTCTCCTTTGACCTAATGACTTTATGTCCATCTCCCCTGTCATCCCCAGTAGTTAGGATAGTCTCTCTCCTTTGACCTAATGACTTTATGTCCATCGCTCCCGCCATCCCCAGTAGTTAGGATAGTCTCTCTCCTTTGACCTAATGACTTTATGTCCATCGCTCCCGCCATCCCCAGTAGTTAGGATAGTCTCTCTCCTTTGACCTAATGAATTTATGTCCATCTCCCCTGCCATCCCCAGTACTTAGGATAGTCTCTCTCCTTTGACCTAATGACTTTATGTCCATCGCTCCCGCCATCCCCAGTAGTTAGGATAGCCTCTCTCCTTTGACCTAATGTCTTTATGTCCATCTCCCCCGTCATCCCCAGTAGTTAGGATAGTCTCTCTCCTTTGACCTAATGACTTTATGTCCAGCTCTCCCATCAGCCCCAGTAGTTAGGATAGTCTCTCTCCTTTGACCTAATGACTTCATGTCCATCGCTCCCGCCATCCCCAGTAGTTAGGATAGTCTCTCTCCTTTGACCTAATGACTTTATGTCCATCTCCCCCGTCATCCCCAGTAGATAGGATAGTCTCTCTCCTTTGACCTAATGACTTTATGTCCATCTCCCCTGTCATCCCCAGTAGTTAGGATAGTCTCTCTCCTTTGACTTAATGACTTCATGTCCATCGCTCCCGCCATCCCCAATAGTTAGGATAGCCTCTCTCCTTTGACCTACTGATTTATGTCCATCTCCCCCGTCATCCCCAGTAGTTAGGATAGTCTCTCTCCTTTGACCTAATGACTTTATGTCCAGCTCCCCCGTCACCTCCATTAGTTAGGATAGTATCTCTCCTTTGACCTAATGACTTTATGTCCAGCTCCCTCGTCACCCCCAGTAGTTAGGATAGTCTCTCTCCTTTGACCTAATGACTTTATGTCCATCTCCCCCGTCATCCCCAGTAGTTAGGATAGCCTCTCTCCTTTGACCTAATGACTTTATGGCCAGCTCCCCCGTCACCCCCAGTAGTTAGGATAGCCTCTCTCCTTTGACCTAATGACTTTATGTCCATCTCCCCCGTCATCTCCAGTAGTTAGGATAGTCTCTCTCCTTTGACCTAATGACTTTATGTCCATCTCCCCCGTCATCCCCAGTACTTAGCATAGTCTCTCTCCTTTGACCTAATGACTGTATGTCTATCGCTCCCGCCATCCCCAGTAGTTAGGATAGTCTCTCTCCTTTGACCTAATGACTTTATGTCCATCTCCCCTGTCATCCCCAGTAGTTAGGATAGTCTCTCTCCTTTGACCTAATGACTTTATGTCCATCGCTCCCGCCATCCCCAGTAGTTAGGATAGTCTCTCTCCTTTGACCTAATGACTTTATGTCCATCGCTCCCGCCATCCCCAGTAGTTAGGATAGTCTCTCTCCTTTGACCTAATGAATTTATGTCCATCTCCCCTGCCATCCCCAGTACTTAGGATAGTCTCTCTCCTTTGACCTAATGACTTCATGTCCATCGCTCCCGCCATCCCCAGTAGTTAGGATACTCTCTCTCCTTTGACCTAATTACTTTACGTCCATCGCTCCCGCCATCCCCAGTAGTTAGGATAGTCTCTCTCCTTTGACCTAATGACTTTACGTCCATCGCTCCCGCCATCTCCAGTAGTTAGGATAGCCTCTCTCCTTTGACCTAATGACTTTATGTCCATCTCCCCCGTCATCTCCAGTAGTTAGGATAGTCTCTCTCCTTTGACCTAATGACTTTATGTCCATCTCCCCCGTCACCTCCATTAGTTAGGATAGTATCTCTCCTTTGACCTAATGACTTTATGTCCAGCTCCCCCGTCACCCCCAGTAGTTAGGATAGTCTCTCTCCTTTGACCTAATGACTTTATGTCCATCTGCCCCGTCATCCCCAATAGTTAGGATAGCCTCTCTCCTTTGACCTAATGACTTTATGGCCAGCTCCCCCGTCACCCCCAGTAGTTAGGATAGCCTCTCTCCTTTGACCTAATGACTTTATGTCCATCTTCCCCGTCATCTCCAGTAGTTAGGATAGTCTCTCTCCTTTGACCTAATGACTTTATGTCCATCTCCCCCGTCATCTCCAGTAGTTAGCATAGTCTCTCTCCTTTGACCTAATGACTTTATGTCCATCGCGCCCGCCATCCCCAGTAGTTAGCATAGTCTCTCTCCTTTGACCTAATGACTTTATGTCCATCTCCCCGTCATCCCCAGTAGTTAGCATAGTCTCTCTCCTTTGACCTAATGACTTTATGTGCATCTCCCCCGTCATCCCCAATAGTTAGGATAGCCTCTCTCCTTTGACCTAATGACTTTATGGCCAGCTCCCCCGTCACCCCCAGTAGTTAGGATAGCCTCTCTCCTTTGACCTAATGACTTTATGTCCATCTCCCCCGTCATCTCCAGTAGTTAGGATAGTCTCTCTCCTTTGACCTAATGACTTTATGTCCATCTCCCCCGTCATCTCCAGTAGTTAGGATGGTCTCTCTCCTTTGACCTAATGACTTTATGTCCATCTCCCCCGTCATCCCCAATAGTTAGGATAGCCTCTCTCCTTTGACCTAATGACTTTATGGCCAGCTCCCCCGTCACCCCCAGTAGTTAGGATAGCCTCTCTCCTTTGACCTAATGACTTTATGTCCATCTCCCCCGTCATCTCCAGTAGTTAGGATAGTCTCTCTCCTTTGACCTAATGACTTTATGTCCATCTCCCCCGTCATCCCCAGTAGTTAGGATAGCCTCTCTCCTTTGACCTAATGACTTTATGGCCAGCTCCCCCGTCACCCCCAGTAGTTAGGATAGCCTCTCTCCTTTGACCTAATGACTTTATGTCCATCTCCCCCGTCATCTCCAGTAGTTAGGATAGTCTCTCTCCTTTGACCTAATGACTTTATGTCCATCTCCCCCGTCATCTCCAGTAGTTAGGATAGTCTCTCTCCTTTGACCTAATGACTTTATGTCCATCGCTCCCGCCATCCCCAGTAGTTAGCATAGTCTCTCTCCTTTGACCTAATGACTTTATGTCCATCTCCCCCGTCATCCCCAGTAGTTAGCATAGTCTCTCTCCTTTGACCTAATGACTTTATGTCTATCGCTCCCGCCATCCCCAGTAGTTAGGATAGTCTCTCTCCTTTGACCTAATGACTTTATGTCCATCTCCCCTGTCATCCCCAGTAGTTAGGATAGTCTCTCTCCTTTGACCTAATGACTTTATGTCCATCGCTCCCGCCATCCCCAGTAGTTAGGATAGTCTCTCTCCTTTGACCTAATGACTTTATGTCCATCGCTCCCGCCATCCCCAGTAGTTAGGATAGTCTCTCTCCTTTGACCTAATGAATTTATGTCCATCTCCCCTGCCATCCCCAGTACTTAGGATAGTCTCTCTCCTTTGACCTAATGACTTCATGTCCATCGCTCCCGCCATCCCCAGTAGTTAGGATAGTCTCTCTCCTTTGACCTAATTACTTTACGTCCATCGCTCCCGCCATCCCCAGTAGTTAGGATAGTCTCTCTCCTTTGACCTAATGACTTTATGTCCATCGCTCCCGCCATCCCCAGTAGTTAGGATAGCCTCTCTCCTTTGACCTAATGACTTTATGTCCATCTCCCCCGTCATCTCCAGTAGTTAGGATAGTCTCTCTCCTTTGACCTAATTACTTTATGTCCATCTCCCCCGTCACCTCCATTAGTTAGGATAGTATCTCTCCTTTGACCTAATGACTTTATGTCCAGCTCCCCCGTCACCCCCAGTAGTTAGGATAGTCTCTCTCCTTTGACCTAATGACTTTATGTCCATCTGCCCCGTCATCCCCAATAGTTAGGATAGCCTCTCTACTTTGACCTAATGACTTTATGGCCAGCTCCCCCGTCACCCCCAGTAGTTAGGATAGCCTCTCTCCTTTGACCTAATGACTTTATGTCCATCTTCCCCGTCATCTCCAGTAGTTAGGATAGTCTCTCTCCTTTGACCTAATGACTTTATGTCCATCTCCCCCGTCATCTCCAGTAGTTAGGATAGTCTCTCTCCTTTGACCTAATGACTTTATGTCCATCGCGCCCGCCATCCCCAGTAGTTAGCATAGTCTCTCTCCTTTGACCTAATGACTTTATGTCCATCTCCTCCGTCATCCCCAGTAGTTAGCATAGTCTCTCTCCTTTGACCTAATGACTTTGGGCCTCATTAGGACCCTGGCGGAGAGGGTTTTACGCCAGCGTAGTGCATGGCGTACCTCTCCGCCATACTACGAGTTCCCGTAGCGCCATGGCGGCCTTTTCCGCCTGGTTTTACCAGGCGGAGAAAACCATGGCGCTACGGGACCTCGTTGTTAATTACGCCACCGTATTTTACGGTGGCGTAATTAACTCCTTCCCCACTCCCATTATACCCTATGGGGCAAAAATGGGAATGGGGAAGGGCAGAATGGGGATTGGGGATTTACCGCCCCGCCAAGGTCGGAATGGGGCGGTAAATCCGCCAACCCCCATGGCGCTATCGGCGGCTTTCCGCCATGCTTCGCGGTGCATTTAGCACCGCGAAATCCGCCTGGGTCGTAATGAGGCCCTTTATGTCCATCTCCCCCGTCATCCCCAATAGTTAGGATAGCCTCTCTCCTTTGACCTAATGACTTTATGGCCAGCTCCCCCGTCACCCCCAGTAGTTAGGATAGCCTCTCTCCTTTGACCTAATGACTTTATGTCCATCTCCCCCGTCATCTCCAGTAGTTAGGATAGTCTCTCTCCTTTGACCTAATGACTTTATGTCCATCTCCCCCGTCATCTCCAGTAGTTAGGATAGTCTCTCTCCTTTGACCTAATGACTTTATGTCCATCTCCCCAGTCATCCCCAATAGTTAGGATAGCCTCTCTCCTTTGACCTAATGACTTTATGGCCAGCTCCCCCGTCACCCCCAGTAGTTAGGATAGCCTCTCTCCTTTGACCTAATGACTTTATGTCCATCTCCCCCGTCATCTCCAGTAGTTAGGATAGTCTCTCTCCTTTGACCTAATGACTTTATGTCCATCTCCCCCGTCACCCCCAGTAGTTAAGATAGTCTCTCTCCTTTGACCTAATGACTTTATGTCCATCTCCCCCGTCATCCCCAGTAGTTAGGATAGCCTCTCTCCTTTGACCTAATGACTTTATGTCCAGCTCCCCCGTCACCCCCAGTAGTTAGGATAGCCTCTCTCCTTTGACCTAATGACTTTATGTCCATCTCCCCTGTCACCTCCAGTAGTTAGGATAGTCTCTCTCCTTTCACTTAATGACTTTATGTCCATCTCCCCCGTCATCTCCAGTAGTTAGAAAAGTCTCTCTCCTTTGACCTAATGACTTTATGTCCATCGCTCCCGCCATCCCCAGTAGTTAGCATAGTCTCTCTCCTTTGACCTAATGACTTTATGTCCATCTCCCCCGTCATCCCCAGTAGTTAGCATAGTCTCTCTCCTTTGACCTATTGACTTCATGTCCATCGCTCCCGCCATCCCCAGTAGTTAGGATAGTCTCTCTCCTTTGACCTAATTACTTTACGTCCATCGCTCCCGCCATCCCCAGTAGTTAGGATAGTCTCTCTCCTTTGACCTAATGACTTTATGTCCATCGCTCCCGCCATCCCCAGTAGTTAGGATAGCCTCTCTCCTTTGACCTAATGACTTTAAGTCCATCTCCCCCGTCATCTCCAGTCGTTAGGATAGTCTCTCTCCTTTGACCTAATGACTTTATGTCCATCTCCCCCGTCACCTCCATTAGTTAGGATAGTATCTCTCCTTTGACCTAATGACTTTATGTCCATCTGCCCCGTCATCCCCAGTAGTTAGGATAGCCTCTCTACTTTGACCTAATGACTTTATGGCCAGCTCCCCCGTCACCCCCAGTAGTTAGGATAGCCTCTCTCCTTTGACCTAATGACTTTATGTCCATCTTCCCCGTCATCTCCAGTAGTTAGGATAGTCTCTCTCCTTTGACCTAATGACTTTATGTCCATCTCCCCCGTCATCTCCAGTAGTTAGGATAGTCTCTCTCCTTTGACCTAATGACTTTATGTCCATCGCGCCCGCCATCCCCAGTAGTTAGCATAGTCTCTCTCCTTTGACCTAATGACTTTATGTCCATCTCCTCCGTCATCCCCAGTAGTTAGCATAGTCTCTCTCCTTTGACCTAATGACTTTATGTCCATCTCCCCCGTCATCCCCAATAGTTAGGATAGCCTCTTTCCTTTGACCTAATGACTTTATGGCCAGCTCCCCCGTCACCCCCAGTAGTTAGGATAGCCTCTCTCCTTTGACATAATGACTTTATGTCCATCTCCCCGTCATCTCCAGTAGTTAGGATAGTCTCTCTCCTTTGACCTAATGACTTTATGTCCATCTCCCCAGTCATCCCCAATAGTTAGGATAGCCTCTCTCCTTTGACCTAATGACTTTATGGCCAACTCCCCCGTCACCCCCAGTAGTTAGGATAGCATCTCTCCTTTGACCTAATGACTTTATGTCCATCTCCCCCGTCATCTCCAGTAGTTAGGATAGTCTCTCTCCTTTGACCTAATGACTTTATGTCCATCTCCCCCGTCACCCCCAGTAGTTAAGATAGTCTCTCTCCTTTGACCTAATGACTTTATGTCCATCTCCCCCGTCATCCCCAGTAGTTAGGATAGCCTCTCTCCTTTGACCTAATGACTTTATGTCCAGCTCCCCCGTCACCCCCAGTAGTTAGGATAGCCTCTCTCCTTTGACCTAATGACTTTATGTCCATCTCCCCTGTCACCTCCAGTAGTTAGGATAGTCTCTCTCCTTTCACTTAATGACTTTATGTCCATCTCCCCCGTCATCTCCAGTAGTTAGAAAAGTCTCTCTCCTTTGACCTAATGACTTTATGTCCATCGCTCCCGCCATCCCCAGTAGTTAGCATAGTCTCTCTCCTTTGACCTAATGACTTTATGTCCATCTCCCCCGTCATCCCCAGTAGTTAGCATAGTCTCTCTCCTTTGACCTAATGACTTCATGTCCATCGCTCCCGCCATCCCCAGTAGTTAGCATAGTCTCTCTCCTTTGACCTAATGACTTTATGTCCAGCTCCCCCGTCACCCCCAGTAGTTAGGATAGCCTCTCTCCTTTGACCTAATGACTTTATGTCCATCTCCCCTGTCACCTCCAGTAGTTAGGATAGTCTCTCTCCTTTCACTTAATGACTTTATGTACATCTCCCCCGTCATCTCCAGTAGTTAGAATAGTCTCTCTCCTTTGACCTAATGACTTTATGTCCATCTCCCCTGTCATCCCCAGTAGTTAGGATAGTCTCTCTCCTTTGACCTAATGACTTTATGTCCATCGCTCCCGCCATCCCCAGTAGTTAGGATAGTCTCTCTCCTTTGACCTAATGACTTTATGTCCATCGCTCCCGCCATCCCCATTAGTTAGGATAGTCTCTCTCCTTTGACCTAATGAATTTATGTCCATCTCCCCTGCCATCCCCAGTACTTAGGATAGTCTATCTCCTTTGACCTAATGACTTTATGTCCATCGCTCCCGCCATCCCCAGTAGTTAGGATAGTCTCTCTCCTTTGACCTAATTACTTTACGTCCATCGCTCCCGCCATCCCCAGTAGTTAGGATAGTCTCTCTCCTTTGACCTAATGACTTTATGTCCATCGCTCCCGCCATCCCCAGTAGTTAGGATAGCCTCTCTCCTTTGACCTTATGACTTTATGTCCATCTCCCCGTCATCCCCAGTAGTTAGGATAGCCTCTCTCCTTTGACCTAATGACTTTATGTCCATCTCCCCTGTCATCCCCAGTAGTTAGGATAGCCTCTCTCCTTTGACCTAATGACTTTATGTCCATCTCCCCTGTCATCCCCAGTAGTTAGGATAGTCTCTCTCCTTTGACCTAATGACTTTATGTCCAGCTCCCCCGTCACCCCCAGTAGTTAGGATAGCCTCTCTCCTTTGACCTAATGACTTTATGTCCATCTCCCCCGTCATCTCCAGTAGTTAGGATAGTCTCTCTCCTTTGACCTAATGACTTTATGTCCATCTCCCCCTTCATCTCCAGTAGTTAGGATAGTCTCTCTCCTTTGACCTAATGACTTTATGTCCATCTCCCCCGTCATCCCCAATAGTTAGGATAGCCTCTCTCCTTTGACCTAATGACTTTATGGCCAGCTCCCCCGTCACCCCCAGTAGTTAGGATAGCCTCTCTCCTTTGACCTAATGACTTTATGTCCATCTCCCCGTCATCTCCAGTAGTTAGGATAGTCTCTCTCCTTTGACCTAATGACTTTATGTCCATCTCCCCCGTCACCCCCAGTAGTTAAGATAGTCTCTCTCCTTTGACCTAATGACTTTATGTCCATCTCCCCCGTCATCCCCAGTAGTTAGGATAGCCTCTCTCCTTTGACCTAATGACTTTATGTCCAGCTCCCCCGTCACCCCCAGTAGTTAGGATAGCCTCTCTCCTTTGACCTAATGACTTTATGTCCATCTCCCCTGTCACCTCCAGTAGTTAGGATAGTCTCTCTCCTTTGACCTAATGACTTTATGTCCATCTCCCCCGTCATCTCCAGTAGTTAGAATAGTCTCTCTCCTTTGACCTAATGACTTTATGTCCATCGCTCCCGCCATCCCCAGTAGTTAGCATAGTCTCTCTCCTTTGACCTAATGACTTTATGTCCATCGCTCCCGCCATCCCCAGTAGTTAGCATAGTCTCTCTCCTTTGACCTAATGACTTTATGTCCATCTCCCCCGTCATCCCCAGTAGTTAGGATAGTCTCTCTCCTTTGACTTAATGACTTTATGTCCATCGCTCCCGCCATCCCCAGTAGTTAGGATAGCCTCTCTCCTTTGACCTAATGACTTTATGTCCATCGCTCCCGCCATCCCCAGTAGTTAGGATATCCTCTCTCCTTTGACCTAATGACTTTATGGCCATCTCCCCTGTCATCCCCAGTAGTTAGGATAGTCTCTCTCCTTTGACCTAATGACTTTGGGCCTCATTACGACCCTGGCGGAAAGTGACTGACCGGACCGCATCAGCGTAAATAGCGTTTCCGCCATTGCACGAAGGAGCAAAGTGCGGCTAATCACGACCCATCGGGCACGAGCATTACGCCATGGCGGAATCCGAAAGGCTGCGATGGCGGAAATGACCCCAAAACGGCCCTTACCGCCGCCGTACGCTGCACCAGGTGCAATACCGCCACCCATCTTAGCGGTCACCGTAATGAGCGGTCACCGTAACGAGCGGGCACCGCAAATTACGGCCACCGTAAATATACGGAAACGGAAGTAAAAGCATGTGGCCGGAACGGGAAACAGCACGCCGCACAACTATAAAATCCGAATCCCAACACAACCATTAAAAATCCGACCCTGACACACATCCCAACCCGTTAGCAACCCCAGTTAAAAAAATAAATATGGGAAAGGTAGCCAAGAAAGCGTGTGACCGCAAGCGGCAGGTACACTTCTCCCGAGAGGAACTGACCGTGCTCACCGAGACCCTCCAGGAAAATGCCGCCGTCGTCTTCTCCAGTCAAATGACCAGGACGGCCCTTGCCAACAAGAAGGCCATATGGGCCCTGGTGGCACAGCGCGTAAGTGCGGTGGGGACAACACCCCGCACGCCACAGCAATGTCGCAAGCGGTGGGACGACCTGCGGATCCGCGTACGCAGCATACTTTCTGCGAACAGGAACATCGCCACAGCTACCGGGGGGGGTTCAGAGTCGCCCATCAAGTTGACCCCCTGGGAGGATATCTGCGCCTCCACCATAGGAATGGAGAGCATAGAGGGAGTCGGAGGGATGGAGAAAGGAGTGCCGACATCCGGAGAATCAGGTAGGTTGGCCAAGAGAAACAATGCGAAATCCACAAACCACGAACATGTGCAGTACCATGTGACCCCATAGTGCAATACATACTTTGCCCTGACAGCGCCCTCTAAAAGTCAGAATGAATAAACAAATCAATCAAGATGCCATAAACAACCCCTACATGTGCAGCATGCACCCCCTAACTGCAGGCAGCCAAATGAATGCATCCTCAATCCACACGAAAATGAGACCACCTCCAAGGCCCAGTCCCAAATCAGCCTCATGTACCACCCCAATGCATCTGATACGTTGCCATTCTAAATCCGACAGACCCATAACTAACGCTCGCCCCTCTTTACTCCACCACAGGGTCCGATACCAACGACGAGCTGCAGGACACCCCTACCAGCACGCCTGCAAAGAGGGCCAGGACCAACGTCCCAAGAGCCTCCACCTCAGGTGCAAGGATCAAGACACGGCAGCAGCAGGAATCAAGTGGCAGCACACTGGAGGGGACTGCAACAGGCACCCCAGCAGCCAGCAAGTCCACAACCCCAGCACCACAGGTCCCCCCAAAGAACGTATCTGATGGCACTGCCTCTGGTGGTAGCAGCACCATAGGTGACACAGCTGTCATGCCAGCATGCTCCGACACGGAAAACAGTGCTGGCGACGTAGGTACCATCCATGACCTTTCCCAATCCCCCTGCATGTTCCATCCCCTACACCATGACGAAACCACGCAGGGGCACCCTGAAGACGACGACTGGCCAACCCCCACAAGTCCTGTGCCAAGGCAACATGTGTTGAGCAGCCCCCCTGTCACACCACCGCAAATGTCCATGGCCCAGCAGAGGCAACAGTCCCTCGACCTGCTGATCGAGCAACAGCAGGAAGTGTCCACGCTACTCAAGGACCATGCAAATGAATGCGGGGGTTCCAGGGCAGCCATGGAAACATCCACCGAGACACTCAGGGCACAAATAGAGAAAAGTAGTGAGAGCCTCAGGGGAGAAATGGAGAGAAGCACCGAGAGCCTGAGAGCACAAATGGAGAGAAGCACCGAGAGCCTGAGAGCACAAATGGAGAAAAGCACCGAGAGCCTGAGAGCACAAATGGAGAAAAGCACCGAGAGCCTGAGGGGGGAACTGCATGCGACGTCCAAAGACGTTTGTGCTGAACTTGCTGCTGTGCGCCGTGTGCTCTCGGAGCTCTCACAAACCCTCAGAGACATGCATGGACGCGAGCAGGCAGAGACATCATCCGTGGCAAGTTCCGTCCAGGGCAGCCCCCAACGCAGATCTGGCAGGAACCTGCGCTCCACGGGCAGGGGTGCCCCTGATACCCGTAGAGGGGGCTTGCAATAGCGTCCAACCACGGACAGCATGCATATTTGGACACTGGTGTTGGGGGGGGAGGTAGTAGGGTGGAGGGGGTGTGTTGGGCTTCACTGGGTGGCGGGTCCATAGGGTGTATAAATCAAATCACATTAACAATACAGCACCTCATTATCATCCAATGACATGTGTGGACATTGATATTTGCGTACGAGGCCTTCATAGGCGTACAGTCCACAATGTGCCTGTACTACACACACACAGTGCCACAGGTCCCCTTTCCGTGTAATAGGCACCATGCGTGGTTGCTAGAAGCATGCATCTATGATGCTCTGTCGGATTGCACGTGCATCCTGTGCCTCATGGACTCCTTGAGGTGCCTCCACATCCCCACCCTCATCATCATCATCATCTTCAGGTGCATGCAGTACAGCGTCAGGGGGCATGGGCACATTCCTACGTATGCACATGTTGTGCAGCATGACACATGCCATGACCATCTTAGAAACCTTCTCATGGCTGTACATGAGTGCCCCGCCAGACCTGCTGAGGCTGCGGAAACGAGCCTTCAGTAGGCCGAATGCCTGTTCAATGACCACACGGGTACGTGAGTGGGCATGGTTGTAGTCCTCCTCATGCTCGTTCTGTGGGCTCCGGATTGGTGTAAGGAGCCATCTCTTCAGTGGATACCCGGCATCACCTGTATGAGACGAATAAAGGGTGTCAGTGGAATGATAGTGCTAAGTAGCCCCCCCCCCCCCCTGCAAGGTCATTGACGCATCAAATGGGCCACGATGTCATGCATGGAATGAGACTCACCGAGTAGCCAGGATCTGTGCCCTGCGTGTCGCTCCATGTAGCGTGGTATTCTTGTGTTCCTCAGGACCATAGAATCATGGGTAGATCCTGGAAATCTGGCACAACAATGCGTAAATATCTTGTTGGAGTCACACACCATTTGCACATTGATTGAATGAAATTGTTTCCGGTTGCGGTACTGGACCTCCATGGCATGTGGGACAACCAATTCAACATGGGTGCAGTCGATGGCACCAATGCAACCCGGGATGCCGCCAAGTGCATGGAATCCCACTTTAGCGTTGGTAATCTCCTGGTACGTGCGTGGTAGTGTGATGTGGTCGTCGGCGTGCTTCAGGAGGGCATCGTGCACTTGGAAGAGTGTCCGTGAGAACAGTGGCTGTGAAATGCCATGCAACTGTCCCACTGTGTGCTGGTAGGTGCCTGTGGCCAGGAAGTGGAGTGCAGACACCACCTTCAGTAGGGGTGGGATGGCGGTTGGGCTATCTATCATGCTCACGAGGTCAGCATGTGTCATGTCCACAATGGCGATTATGGTGTCCCGGTCCAAACGGTAGAGGGTGTGGATCTGCTCAGCAGTGAGGTTGAACGGATCGGCTCGGAGGCGTGGGATTGCGGGCCGCCTGCGTGGTGGTAGTGGCAGTGCTTGTGGGCCTTGCTGACCCTGCCTTGCCCTCCTCCTCCTCCTTCTCCTCCGTCTCCCCTGTGCGCCCGGTTGTTGTACCTGTTGTTGTTCGTCGTCTTCTTGTAGTTGTAGCACTTGCAGTGCTATCTGGTCCCCCAGGCCCAACATCGCTAGTCCTGCCGGTAGCATTTTGGAGTGGGAGTGGTTGTGGGAGGGGTTTGGGTCTGCTATATATGTGCTGTCGGCCTGTATGGCCTCCACCTGTGCTGATAGAATGAATCTGTGGCAGATGCTATCCCTTCTGGCCGAGCACGTCCCGCACGTAAGGCTGCATTTGGCCGCATGGCATCTTGGGATTGGAATCATGTATCTAATCCCGATGGCAGTGTGATGTACTTTGACTGATCTTCATGGTATGCTCCCATTGTTACACATGCTATGATTGCAGCCGCTTACATACCTGTGAAGAGTCAGTGGTATGTAGGGCTCGATCGATGGCCGACCCTCATGCAGCACAGTAACGTACTTCACCGACGGGCGTGGCGTCCCATTTGTGATTGCAGCCAGTTAGCATCATGACACACAGCCGCACTACATTGATGTAATTGTGAATGCAAGCGTTCACAGAAGCCTTTTCGACATAATGTTGCAAGTGAGGAATTCGAAGGCCAGCATTTTGGGCTTTGAAGTAGCGGCGAGGATACGCCCACAGGTCTGGCTGGAAATGTAACGTTCTATTGTAGAATGTCCTTGGGACATGGCCCATAACGAGCAGGCAATGAATGATATGAATTGAATGGGATGCGCAATAGCGTAGTGGACGATAAGGCAGGACGTTCCCAAATCCATCTTGCTTCACAACACTACAGATCCGGCCAGGGGCACAGTGGTTTTTGCGGACTGCATTACGCACAGACGCGATGGAAGTTTCACATATTATGTGAGTGAATATTCATGCGTTTTCATTGCGGGATGAGGGAATGATGAATGGATGCATGGACTGATGATTCCGTTTAGGGTCTGCCATGTACATGGGTTTTTTGATTCACTCCCCTTCCCCTGCGTTATGTGATGCAAGGCTGCCATAGTGGGACATACGTCTATCTGCCCTTGTCGGATCCTCCCTGTCTCGACGCGCCTTCATACACTTGTGTCTAGGCACGTTACTAATCCCATGTCATGGGTTCTATCTTGACGGACGCATGCACAGTAACCGACGTTGCCAATGGTGTATTTAGCTCGATTGGTTTCGTTATGATTCGATACTGATTTAGGGGTGTGTATATTCCTTTGGAGTGGGCTAGCATGCATATGGGTGTGGATTTGGTGTGTTGAATGAAGATTGTAATGCATCATGAGTCCCGTAATGCAATCGGTTAATTTGTGTTTGTTTTGGGTGACAGGTATCTCCTGCCCTATTGCAGATGCCATCTCTACGCCACTCCTCCAGATGGTTTTTACTCTCGACTCCTGCAGCTTTGGGTGAATCAGTGGAGCACCATTTCGATCTTATGGGACGATCGCCAATGGGCCACATGCCCTTACGCTGTACTGGTGGCTAGGTGCAACATTTCGGCCTTTCAGCTCGACTAGTGCCTGCCTCATGGGACGGACCTGCGGTTCTTGCCGCTTCCATGTTGCCTTTTGGAACGTTGATGTAGGCCCTGTGTGCCATGATGGTACAGGGCGTCACACAAGTGGAAGCCGGTCAATTATTGCAGATGCAGCCCTCGGTGATGATGGTTGTTTTGGTGTTATTTTGCAAATTGCTGTGGGGCCTTTGTCATTTGGATGTGCATTTAAATTGTATTCCGATATTTGTCGTGTTGCGTTGTTCTTTGCAGGTGATGTGGCGATTTTCGATTTGTGGCGGTATGTATTGCGAGATGATCTGCATTGTGTTCCGCCTTCTGAGTTGAGTTGTGTGGTACAGTACTGGCCGCATTTGCCTACGTAGCACAGTATGGTCACGGATAGGGGCTGCCATTGTGTCTGTTTACATGATGTGCTGTTCAGGGGCGGGGGATTGGCTTTTGGCCGACTGGTGCCTGTCAGCCAGGTCGATTGGTGGAATGATGGGTTGTTCAGAATGTGGCTGGTTACAGGTGACTGTGTTTGCGTGCGTTTGTTGGAGGGGGACTGGGGTCATGTCCATTGGAATGGCTTCTGTATTGATGCCATCTGTGCCCTGCAGCTCCCATCGGCCCCTCTTGGGATGAGCCTGGCTGCTCAGTCACTCTGCCAACTTGTGTGGTACATGCTTCTGCTGATGGTTGGTTTGTTTACTGGCATGAGTACAGGGCTGGTGCAATCCCCCTCAGGATGCTGTTTTGGATGTTGCCTTGCGCTGGTGGCAAGCGATGGGGGACTACTGTTGTTTTGTGTCATGTGTTCTTGATTTTCATTTTGATTTATTGTACCTTCACATGCCTGTGCTGCGTCAGTACGGCTATGGTGACATGCCGTACATGGATGCCCACTCACGGGGCGCTTTGAGCCCCTGCATGCTTTTCTACGTTGGCATGCATGGGTGAATTGTGGATTTCACTGGTTGCATAGTGTGAGTACATTGCGCCTGCCAGGAGTTGTGCAATGAGGCCAGGGAGTGGAGTACAGGCACTCAGTGGGCCATTTACGGTTGGTTCACGTTGCCGTATTTCTCGCCATGGCGGAATGGTACTTTACGACGTGCTTGATGGCGTTCAGTACATGTCCGCTAGGGTCAGAATTCGCGTACCGTTGCGCCATGGCGGTGATTCCGGTTTTGCAAAGCGCGCGTGCGCGTACTTGGTGCAGTTAGCGTTGCCGTTCACTGCGGTGTCGCTAATGGCATCGTACTTTACGGTGACGGGTCATGATCGCAACGAGCGGTGTTCGATGGCGGTATTGCATTTCCGCCATCATTTTTCCATTTCCGCCAGGGTCGTAATGAGGCCCTTTATCTCCATCGCTCCCGCCATCCCGAGTAGTTAGGATAGTCTCTCTCCTTTGACCTAATGACTTTATGTCCAGCTCCCCCACCATCCCCAGTAGTTAGGATAGCCTCTCTCCTTTGACCTAATGACTTTATGGCCATCTCCCCCGTCATCCCCAGTAGTTAGGATAGTCTCTCTCCTTTGACCTAATGACTTTATGTCCATCTCCCCTGTCATCCCCAGTAGTTAGGATAGTCTCTCTCCTTTGACCTAATGACTTTATGTCCATCGCTCCTGCCATCCCAGGTAGTTAGGATAGTCTCTCTCCTTTGACCTAATGACTTTATGTCCATCGCTCCCGCCATCCCCATTAGTTAGGATAGTCTCTCTCCTTTGACCTAATGAATTTATGTCCATCTCCCCTGCCATCCCCAGTACTTAGGATAGTCTCTCTCCTTTGACCTAATGACTTTATGTCCATCGCTCCCGCCATCCCCAGTAGTTAGGATAGTCTCTCTCCTTTGACCTAATTACTTTACGTCCATCGCTCCCGCCATCCCCAGTAGTTAGGATAGTCTCTCTCCTTTGACCTAATGACTTTATGTCCATCGCTCCCGCCATCCCCAGTAGTTAGGATAGCCTCTCTACTTTGACCTAATGACTTTATGTCCATCTCCCCCGTCATCCCCAGTAGTTAGGATAGCCTCTATCCTTTGACCTAATGACTTTATGTCCATCTCCCCTGTCATCCCCAGTAGTTAGGATAGTCTCTCTCCTTTGACTTAATGACTTTATGTCCATCGCTCCCGCCATCCCCAGTAGTGAGGATAGCCTCTCTCCTTTGACCTAATGACTTTATGTCCATCGCTCCCGCCATCCCCAGTAGTTAGGATAGCCTCTATCCTTTGACCTAATGACTTTATGTCCATCTCCCCTGTCATCCCCAGTAGTTAGGATAGTCTCTCTCCTTTGACTTAATGACTTTATGTCCATCGCTCCCGCCATCCCCAGTAGTTAGGATATCCTCTCTCCTTTGACCTAATGACTTTATGCCCATCTCCCCCGTCATCCCCAGTAGTTAGGATAGCCTCTCTCCTTTGACCTAATGACTTTATGGCCATCTCCCCCGTCATCCCCAGTAGTTAGGATAGTCTCTCTCCTTTGACCTAATGACTTTATCTCCATCGCTCCCGCCATCCCGAGTAGTTAGGATAGTCTCTCTCCTTTGACCTAATGACTTTATGTCCATCTCCCCCGTCATCCCCAGTTGTTAGGATAGTCTCTCTCCTTTGACCTAATGACTTTATGACCATCGCTCCCGCCATCCCCAGTAGTTAGGATAGTCTCTTTCCTTTGACCTAATGACTTTATGCCCATCTCCCCCGTCATCCCGAGTAGTTTGGATAGTCTCTCTCCTTTGACCTAATGACTTTATCTCCATCGCTCCCGCCATCCCGAGAAGTTAGGATAGTCTCTCTCCTTTTACCTAATGACTTTACGTCCCTCTCCCCCGTCATCCCCAGTAGTTAGGATAGTCTCTCTCCTTTGACCTAATGACTTTATGACCATCGCTCCCGCCATCCCCAGTAGTTAGGATAGTCTCTTTCCTTTGACCTAATGACTTTATGCCCATCTCCCCCGTCATCCCGAGTAGTTTGGATAGTCTCTCTCCTTTGACCTAATGACTTTATGTCCATCGCTCCCGCCATCCCCAGTAGTTTCGATAGTCTCTCTCCTTTGACCTAATGACTTTATGTCCATCGCTCCCGCCATCCCCAGTAGTTAGGAAAGCCTCTCTCCGTTGACCTAGTGACTTTATGTCCAGCTCCCCCGCCATCCCCAGTAGCTAGGATAGCTCTCTCCTTTGACCTAATGACTTTATGCCCATCTCCCCCGTCATCCCCAGTAGATAGGATAGTCTCTCTCCTTTGACCTAATGACTTTATGTCCATCTCCCCCGTCATCCCCAGTAGTTAGGATAGTCTCTCTCCTTTGACTTAATGACTTTATGTCCATCGCTCCCGCCATACCCAGTAGTTAGGATAGCCTCTCTCCTTTGACCTACTGATTTATGTCCATCTCCCCCGTCATCCCCAGTAGTTAGGATAGTCTCTCTCCTTTGACCTAATGACTTTATGTCCAGCTCCCCCGTCACCTCCATTAGTTAGGATAGTATCTCTCCTTTGACCTAATGACTTCATGTCCAGCTCCCCCGTCACCCCCAGTAGTTAGGATAGTCTCTCTCCTTTGACCTAATGACTTTATGTCCATCTCCCCCGTCATCCCCAATAGTTAGGATAGCCTCTCTCCTTTGACCTAATGACTTTATGTCCATCTCCCCCGTCATCTCCAGTAGTTAGGATAGTCTCTCTCCTTTGACCTAATGACTTTATGTCCATCTCCCCCGTCACCTCCATTAGTTAGAATAGTATCTCTCCTTTGACCTAATGACTTTATGTCCAGCTCCCCCGTAACCCCCAGTAGTTAGGATAGTCTCTCTCCTTTGACCTAATGACTTTATGTCCATCTCCCCCGTCATCCCCAATAGTTAGGATAGCCCCTCTCCTTTGACCTAATGACTTTATGGCCAGCTCCCCAGTCACCCCCAGTAGTTAGGATAGCCTCTTTCCTTTGACCTAATGACTTTATGTCCATCTTCCCCGTCATCTCCAGTAGTTAGGATAGTCTCTCTCCTTTGACCTAATAACTTTATGTCCAGCTCCCCCGTCACCTCCAGTAGTTAGGATAGTATCTCTCCTTTGACCTAATGACTTTATGTCCAGCTCCCCCGTCACCCCCAGTAGTTAGGATAGTCTCTCTCCTTTGACCTAATGACTTTATGTCCATCTCCCCCGTCATCCACAGTAGTTAGGATAGCCTCTCTCCTTTGACCTAATGACTTTATGTCTATCGCTCCCGCCATCTCCAGTAGTTAGGATAGTCTCTCTCCTTTGACCTAATGACTTTATGTCCCTCTCCCCCGTCATCCCCAGTAGTTAGGATAGTCTCTCTCCTTTGACCTAATGACTTTATGTCCAGCTCCCCCGTCAGCCCCAGTAGTTAGGATAGTCTCTCTCCTTTAACCTAATGACTTTATGTCCATCGCTCCCGCCATCCCCAGTAGTTAGGATAGTCTCTCTCCTTTGACCTAATGACTTTATGTCCAGCTCCCCCGCCATCCCCAGTAGTTAGGATAGCCTCTCTCCTTTGACCTAATGACTTTATGTCCATCGCTCCAGCCATCCCCAGTAGTTAGGATAGTCTCTCTCCTTTGACCTAATGACTTTATGTCCCTCTCCACCGTCACCCCCAGTAGTTAGGATAGTCTCTCTTCTTTGACCTAATGACTTTATGTCCATCGCTCCCGCCATCCCCAGTAGTTAGGATAGCCTCTCTCCTTTGACCTAATGACTTTATGGCCAGCTCCCCCGTCACCCCCAGTAGTTAGGATAGCCTCTCTCCTTTGACCTAATAACTTTATGTCCATCTCCCCCGTCATCTCCAGTAGTTAGGATAGTCTCTCTCCTTTGACCTAATGACTTTATGTCCATCTCCCCCGTCATCTCCAGTAGTTAGCATAGTCTCTCTCCTTTGACCTAATGACTTTATGTCCATCGCTCCCGCCATCCCCAGTAGTTAGCATAGTCTCTCTCCTTTGACCTAATGACTTTATGTCCATCTCCCCCGTCATCCCCAGTAGTTAGCATAGTCTCTCTCATTTGACCTAATGACTTTATGTCCATCTCCCCCGTCACCCCCAGTAGTTAGGATGGTCTCTCTCCTTTGACCTAATGACTTTATGTCCATCTCCCCTGTCATCCCCAGTAGTTAGGATGGTCTCTCTCCTTTGACCTAATGGCTTTATGTCCATCTCCCCCGTCAGCCCCAGTAGTTAGGATAGTCTCTCTCCTTTGACCTAATGACTTTATGTCCATCGCTCCCGCCATCCCCAGTAGTTGAGATAGTCTCTCTCCTTTGACCTAATGACTTTATGTCCAGCTCACCCGCCATTCCCAGTAGTTAGGATAGCCTCTCTCCTTTGACCTAATGACTTTATGTCCATCGCTCCCGCCATCCCCAGTAGTTAGGATAGTCTCTCTCCTTTGACCTAATGACTTTATGTCCAGCTCCCCCGTCACCTCCAGTAGTTAGGATAGTATCTCTCCTTTGACCTAATGACTTTATGTCCAGCTCCCCCGTCACCCCCAGTAGTTAGGATAGTCTCTCTCCTTTGACATAATGACTTTATGTCCATCTCCCCCGTCATCCCCACTAGTTAGGATAGCCTCTCTCCTTGACCTAATGACTTTATAGCCAGCTCCCCCGTCATCCCCAGTAGTTAGGATAGCCTCTCTCCTTTGACCTAATGACTTTATGTCCATCTCCCCCGTCATCTCCAGTAGTTAGGATAGTCTCTCTCCTTTGACCTAATGACTTTATGTCCATCTCCCCCGTCATCTCCAGTAGTTAGGATAGTCTCTCTCCTTTGACCTAATGACTTTATGTCCATCGCTCCCGCCATCCCCAGTAGTTAGCATAGTCTCTCTCCTTTGACCTAATGACTTCATGTCCATCTCCCCCGTCATCCCCAGTAGTTAGCATAGTCTCTCTCCTTTGACCTAATGACTTTATGTCTATCGCTCCCACCATCCCCAGTAGTTAGGATAGTCTCTCTCCTTTGACCTAATGACTTTATGTCCATCCCCCCTGTTATCCCCAATAGTTAGGATAGTCTCTCTCCTTTGACCTAATGACTTCATGTCCATCGCTCCCGCCATCCCCAGTAGTTAGGATAATCTCTCTCCTTTGACCTAATGACTTTATGTCCATCGCTCCCGCCATCCCCAGTAGTTAGGATAGTCTCTCTCCTTTGACCTAATGAATTTATGTCCATCTCCCCTGCCATCCCCAGTACTTAGGATAGTCTCTCTCCTTTGACCTAATGACTTTATGTCCATCGCTCCCGCCATCCCCAGTAGTTAGGATAGTCTCTCTCCTTTGACCTAATGACTTTATGTCCATCGCTCCCGCCATCCCCAGTAGTTAGGATAGCCTCTCTCCTTTGACCTAATGACTTTATGTCCATCTCCCCCGTCATCCCCAGTAGTTAGGATAGTCTCTCTCCTTTGACTTAATGACTTTATGTCCATTGCTCCCGCTATCCCCAGTAGTTAGGATAGCCTCTCTCCTTTGACCTAATGACTTTATGCCCATCTCCCCGTCATCCCCAGTAGTTAGGATAGCCTCTCTCCTTTGACCTAATGACTTTATGTCCATCTCCCCTGTCATCCCCAGTAGTTAGGATAGTCTCTCTCCTTTGACTTAATGACTTTATGTCCATCGCTGCCGCCATCCCCAGTAGTTAGGATAGCCTCTCTCCTTTGACCTAATGACTTTATGCCCATCTCCCCCGTCATCCCAGTAGTTAGGATAGCCTCTCTCCTTTGACCTAATGACTTTATGGCCATCTCCCCCGTCATCCCCAGTAGTTAGGATAGTCTCTCTCCTTTGACCTAATGACTTTATCTCCATCGCTCCCGCCATCCCGAGTAGTTAGGATAGTCTCTCTCCTTTGACCTAATGACTTTATGTCCAGCTCCCCCACCATCCTCAGTAGTTAGGATAGCCTCTCTCCTTTGACCTAATGACTTTATGCCCATCTCCCCCGTCATCCCCAGTAGTAAGGATAGTCTCTCTCCTTTGACCTAATGACTTTATGTCCATCTCCCCCATCACCCCCAGTAGTTAGGATAGCCTCTCTCCTTTGACCTAAAGACTTTATGCCCATCTCCCCCGTCATTCCCAGTAGTTAGGATAGTCTCTCTCCTTTGACCTAATGACTTTACGACCATCGCTCCCGCCATCCCCAGTAGTTAGGACAGTCTCTTTCCTTTGACCTAATGACTTTATGCCCATCTCCCCCGTCATCCCGAGTAGTTTGGATAGTCTCTCTCCTTTGACCTAATGACTTTATGTCCATCGCTCCCGCCATCCCCAGTGGTTTCGATAGTCTCTCTCCTTTGACCTAATGACTTCATGTCCATCGCTCCCGCCATCCCCAGTAGTTAGGAAAGCCTCTCTCCGTTCACCTAGTGACTTTATGTCCAGCTCCCCTGCCATCCCCAGTAGTTAGGATAGCTCTCTCCTTTGACCTAATGACTTTATGCCCATCTCCCCCGTCATCCCCAGTAGATAGGATAGTCTCTCTCCTTTGACCTAATGACTTTATGTCCATCTCCCCCGTCATCCCCAGTAGTTAGCATAGTCTCTCTCCTTTGACCTAATGACTTTATGTCCATCTCCCCCGTCATATCCAGTAGTTAGGATAGTCTCTCTCCTTTGACTTAATGACTTTATGTCCATCGCTCCCGCCATCCCCAGTAGTTAGGATAGCCTCTCTCCTTTGACCTACTGATTTATGTCCATCTCCCCCCTCATCCCCAGTAGTTAGGATAGTCTCTCTCCTTTGACCTAATGACTTTATGTCCAGCTCCCCCGTCACCTCCATTAGTTAGGATAGTATCTCTCCTTTGACCTAATGACTTTATGTCCAGCTCCCCCGTCACCCCCATTAGTTAGGATAGTCCCTCTCCTTTGACCTAATGACTCTATGTCCATCTCCCCCGTCATCCACAATAGTTAGGATAGCCTCTCTCCTTTGACCTAATGACTTCATGGCCAGCTCCCCCGTCACCCCCAGTAGTTAGGATAGCCTCTCTCCTTTGACCTAATGACTTTATGTCCATCTCCCCCGTCATCTCCAGTAGTTAGGATAGTCTCTCTCCTTTGACCTAATGACTTTATGTCCATCTACCCCGTCACCTCCATTAGTTAGGATAGTATCTCTCCTTTGACCTAATGACTTTATGTCCAGCTCCCCCATCGCCCCCAGTAGTTAGGATAGTCTCTCTCCTTTGACCTAATGACTTTATGTCCATCTCCCCCGTCATCCCCAATAGTTAGGATAGCCTCTCTCCTTTGACCTAATGACTTTATGGCCAGCTCCCCCGTCATCTCCAGTAGTTAGGATAGTCTCTCTCCTTTGACCTAATGACTTTATGTCCATCGCTCCCGCCATCCCCAGTAGTTAGCATAGTCTCTCTCCTTTGACCTAATGACTTTATGTCCATCTCCCCCGTCATCCCCAGTAGTTAGCATAGTCTCTCTCCTTTGACCTAATGACTTTATGTCTATCGCTCCCGCCATCCCCAGTAGTTAGGATAGTCTCTCTCCTTTGACCTAATGACTTTATGTCCATCTCCCCTGTCATCCCCAGTAGTTAGGATAGTCTCTCTCCTTTGACCTAATGACTTTATGTCCATCGCTCCCGCCATCCCCAGTAGTTAGGATAGTCTCTCTCCTTTGACCTAATGACTTTATGTCCATCTCCCCTGCCATCCCCAGTACTTAGGATAGTCTCTCTCCTTTGACCTAATGAATTTATGTCCATCTCCCCTGCCATCCCCAGTACTTAGGATAGTCTCTCTCCTTTGACCTAATGACTTTATGTCCACCGCTCCCGCCATCCCCAGTAGTTAGGATAGTCTCTCTCCTTTGACCTAATTACTTTACCTCCATCGCTCCCGCCATCCCCAGTAGTTAGGATAGCCTCTCTCCTTTGACCTAATGACTTTATGTCCATCTCCCCCGTCATCCCCAGTAGTTAGGATAGTCTCTCTCCTTTGACCTAATGACTTTATGTCCAGCTCCCCCATCAGCCCCAGTAGTTAGGATAGTCTCTCTCCTTTGACCTAATGACTTTATGTCCATCTCCCCCGTCATCCCCAGTAGTTAGGATAGTCTCTCTCCATTGACTTAATGACTTTATGTCCATCGCTCCCGCCATCCCCAGTAGTTAGGATAGTCTCTCTCCTTTGATTAATGACTTTATGTCCATCGCTCCCGCCATCCCCAGTAGTTAGGATAGCCTCTCTCCTTTGACCTACTGATTTATGTCCATCTCCCCCGTCATCCCCAGTAGTTAGGATAGTCTCTCTCCTTTGACCTAATGACTTTATGTCCAGCTCCGCCGTCACCTCCATTAGTTAGGATAGTATCTCTCCTTTGACCTAATGACTTTATGTCCAGCTCCCCCGTCACCCCCAGTAGTTAGGATAGTCTCTCTCCTTTGACCTAATGACTTTATGTCCATCTCCCCCGTCATCCCCAATAGTTAGGATAGCCTCTCTCCTTTGACCTAATGACTTTATGGCCAGCTCCCCCGTCACCCCCAGTAGTTAGGATAGCCTCTCTCCTTTGACCTAATGACTTTATGTCCATCTCCCCCGTCATCTCCAGTAGTTAGGATAGTCTCTCTCCTTTGACCTAATGACTTTATGTCCATCTCCCCCGCCACCTCCATTAGTTAGGATAGTATCTCTCCTTTGACCTAATGACTTTATGTCCAGCTCCCCCGTCACCCCCAGTAGTTAGGATAGTCTCTCTCCTTTGACCTAATGACTTTATGTCCATCTCCCCCGTCATCCCCAATAGTTAGGATAGCCTCTCTCCTTTGACCTAATGACTTTATGGCCAGCTCCCCCGTCACCCCCAGTAGTTAGGATAGCCTCTCTCCTTTGACCTAATGACTTTATGTCCATCTCCCCCGTCATCTCCAGTAGTTAGGATAGTCTCTCTCCTTTGACCTAATGACTTTATGTCCATCTCCCCCGTCATCTCCAGTAATTAGGATAGTCTCTCTCCTTTGACCTAATGACTTTATGTCCATCGCCCCCGCCATCCCCAGTAGTTAGCATAGTCTCTCTCCTTTGACCTAATGACTTTATGTCCATCTCCCCCGTCATCCCCAGTAGTTGGCATAGTCTCTCTCCTTTGACCTAATGACTTTATGTCTATCGCTCCCGCCATCCCCAGTAGTTAGGATAGTCTCTCTCCTTTGACCTAATGACTTTATGTCCATCTCCCCTGTCATCCCCAGTAGTTAGGATAGTCTCTCTCCTTTGACCTAATGACTTTATGTCCATCGCTCCCGCCATCCCCAGTAGTTAGGATAGTCTCTCTCCTTTGACCTAATGACTTTATGTCCATCGCTCCCGCCATCCCCAGTAGTTAGGATAGTCTCTCTCCTTTGACCTAATGAATTTATGTCCATCTCCCCTGCCATCCCCAGTACTTAGGATAGTCTCTCTCCTTTGACCTAATGACTTTATGTCCATCGCTCCCGCCATCCCCAGTAGTTAGGATAGCCTCTCTCCTTTGACCTAATGACTTTATGTCCATCTCCCCCGTCATCCCCAGTAGTTAGGATAGTCTCTCTCCTTTGACCTAATGACTTTATGTCCAGCTCCCCCATCAGCCCCAGTAGTTAGGATAGTCTCTCTCCTTTGACCTAATGACTTCATGTCCATCGCTCCCGCCATCCCCAGTAGTTAGGATAGTCTCTCTCCTTTGACCTAATGACTTTATGTCCATCTCCCCCGCCATCCCCAGTAGATAGGATAGTCTCTCTCCTTTGACCTAATGACTTTATGTCCATCTCCCCCGTCATCCCCAGTAGTTAGGATAGTCTCTCTCCTTTGACTTAATGACTTCATGTCCATCGCTCCCGCCATCCCCAGTAGTTAGGATAGCCTCTCTCCTTTGACCTACTGATTTATGTCCATCTCCCCCGTCATCCCCAGTAGTTAGGATAGTCTCTCTCCTTTGACCTAATGACTTTATGTCCAGCTCCCCGTCACCTCCATTAGTTAGGATAGTATCTCTCCTTTGACCTAATGACTTTATGTCCAGCTCCCTCGTCACCCCCAGTAGTTAGGATAGTCTCTCTCCTTTGACCTAATGACTTTATGTCCATCTCCCCAGTCATCCCCAGTAGTTAGGATAGCCTCTCTCCTTTGACCTAATGACTTTATAGCCAGCTCCCCCGTCACCCCCAGTAGTTAGGATAGCCTCTCTCCTTTGACCTAATGACTTTATGTCCATCTCCCCCGTCATCTCCAGTAGTTAGGATAGTCTCTCTCCTTTGACCTAATGACTTTATGTCCATCTCCCCCGTCATCTCCAGTAGTTAGGATAGTCTCTCTCCTTTGACCTAATGACTTTATGTCCATCGCTCCCGCCATCCCCAGTAGTTAGCATAGTCTCTCTCCTTTGACCTAATGACTTTATGTCCATCTCCCCCGTCATCCCCAGTAGTTAGCATAGTCTCTCTCCTTTGACCTAATGACTTTATGTCTATCGCTCCCGCCATCCCCAGTAGTTAGGATAGTCTCTCTCCTTTGACCTAATGACTTTATGTCCATCTCCCCTGTCATCCCCAGTAGTTAGGATAGTCTCTCTCCTTTGACCTAATGACTTTATGTCCATCGCTCCCGCCATCCCCAGTAGTTAGGATAGTCTCTCTCCTTTGACCTAATGACTTTATGTCCACCGCTCCCGCCATCCCCAGTAGTTAGGATAGTCTCTCTCCTTTGACCTAATGAATTTATGTCCATCTCCCCTGCCATCCCCAGTACTTAGGATAGTCTCTCTCCTTTGACCTAATGACTTCATGTCCATCGCTCCCGCCATCCCCAGTAGTTAGGATAGTCTCTCTCCTTTGACCTAATTACTTTACGTCCATCGCTCCCGCCATCCCCAGTAGTTAGGATAGTCTCTCTCCTTTGACTTACTGACTTTATGTCCATCGCTCCCGCCATCCCCAGTAGTTAGGATAGCCTCTCTCCTTTGACCTAATGACTTTATGTCCATCTCCCCCGTCATCTCCAGTAGTTAGGATAGTCTCTCTCCTTTGACCTAATGACTTTATGTCCATCTCCCCCGTCACCTCCATTAGTTAGGATAGTATCTCTCCTTTGACCTAATGACTTTATGTCCAGCTCCCCCGTCACCCCCAGTAGTTAGGATAGTCTCTCTCCTTTGACCTAATGACTTTATGTCCATCTGCCCCGTCATCCCCAATAGTTAGGATTGCCTCTCTCCTTTGACCTAATGACTTTATGGCCAGCTCCCCCGTCACCCCCAGTAGTTAGGATAGCCTCTCTCCTTTGACCTAATGACTTTATGTCCATCTTCCCCGTCATCTCCAGTAGTTAGGATAGTCTCTCTCCTTTGACCTAAAGACTTTATGTCCATCTCCCCCGTCATCTCCAGTAGTTAGGATAGTCTCTCTCCTTTGACCTAATGACTTTATGTCCATCGCGCCCGCCATCCCCAGTAGTTAGCATAGTCTCTCTCCTTTGACCTAATGACTTTATGTCCATCTCCCCCGTCATCCCCAGTAGTTAGCATAGTCTCTCTCCTTTGACCTAATGACTTTATGTCTATCGCTCCCGCCATCCCCAGTAGTTAGTATAGTCTCTCTCCTTTGACCTAATGACTTTATGTCCATCTCCCCTGTCATCCCCAGTAGTTAGGATAGTCTCTCTCCTTTGACCTAATGACTTTATGTCCATCGCTCCCGCCATCCCCAGTAGTTAGGATAGTCTCTCTCCTTTGACCTAATGACTTTATGTCCATCGCTCCCGCCATCCCCAGTAGTTAGGATAGTCTCTCTCCTTTGACCTAATGAATTTATGTCCATCTCCCCTGCCATCCCCAGTACTTAGGATAGTCTCTCTCCTTTGACCTAATGACTTCATGTCCATCGCTCCCGCCATCCCCAGTAGTTAGGATAGTCTCTCTCCTTTGACCTAATTACTTTACGTCCATCGCTCCCGCCATCCCCAGTAGTTAGGATAGTCTCTCTCCTTTGACCTAATGACTTTATGTCCATCGCTCCCACCATCCCCAGTAGTTAGGATAGCCTCTCTCCTTTGACCTAATGACTTTATGTCCATCTCCCCCGTCATCTCCAGTAGTTAGGATAGTCTCTCTCCTTTGACCTAATGACTTTATGTCCAGCTCCCCCGTCACCCCCAGTAGTTAGGATAGTCTCTCTCCTTTGACCTAATGACTTTATGTCCATCTGCCCCGTCATCCCCAATAGTTAGGATAGCCTCTCTCCTTTGACCTAATGACTTTATGGCCAGCTCCCCAGTCACCCCCAGTAGTTAGGATAGCCTCTCTCCTTTGACCTAATGACTTTATGTCCATCTTCCCCGTCATCTCCAGTAGTTAGGATTGTCTCTCTCCTTTGACCTAATAACTTTATGTCCAGCTCCCCCGTCACCTCCAGTAGTTAGGATAGTATCTCTCCTTTGACCTAATGACTTTATGTCCAGCTCCCCCGTCACCCCCAGTAGTTAGGATAGTCTCTCTCCTTTGACCTAATGACTTTATGTCCATCTCCCCCGTCATCCCCAGTAGTTAGGATAGCCTCTCTCCTTTGACCTAATGACTTTATGTCTATCGCTCCCGCCATCTCCAGTAGTTAGGATAGTCTCTCTCCTTTGACCTAATGACTTTATGTCCCTCTCCCCCGTCATCCCCAGTAGTTAGGATAGTCTCTCTCCTTTGACCTAATGACTTTATGTCCAGCTCCCCCGTCAGCCCCAGTAGTTAGGATAGTCTCTCTCCTTTAACCTAATGACTTTATGTCCATCGCTCCCGCCATCCCCAGTAGTTAGGATAGTCTCTCTCCTTTGACCTAATGACTTTATGTCCAGCTCCCCCGCCATCCCCAGTAGTTAGGATAGCCTCTCTCCTTTGACCTAATGACTTTATGTCCATTGCTCCAGCCATCCCCAGTAGTTAGGATAGTCTCTCTCCTTTGACCTAATGACTTTATGTCCCTCTCCACCGTCACCCCCAGTAGTTAGGATAGTCTCTCTTCTTTGACCTAATGACTTTATGTCCATCGCTCCCGCCATCCCCAGTAGTTAGGATAGCCTCTCTCCTTTGACCTAATGACTTTATGGCCAGCTCCCCCGTCACCCCCAGTAGTTAGGATAGCCTCTCTCCTTTGACCTAATAACTTTATGTCCATCTCCCCCGTCATCTCCAGTAGTTAGGATAGTCTCTCTCCTTTGACCTAATGACTTTATGTCCATCTCCCCCGTCATCTCCAGTAGTTAGCATAGTCTGTCTCCTTTGACCTAATGACTTTATGTCCATCGCTCCCGCCATCCCCAGTAGTTAGCATAGTCTCTCTCCTTTGACCTAATGACTTTATGTCCATCTCCCCCATCATCCCCAGTAGTTAGCATAGTCTCTCTCATTTGACCTAATGACTTTATGTCCATCTCCCCCGTCACCCCCAGTAGTTAGGATGGTCTCTCTCCTTTGACCTAATGACTTTATGTCCATCTCCCCTGTCATCCCCAGTAGTTAGGATGGTCTCTCTCCTTTGACCTAATGGCTTTATGTCCATCTCCCCCGTCAGCCCCAGTAGTTAGGATAGTCTCTCTCCTTTGACCTAATGACTTTATGTCCATCGCTCCCGCCATCCCCAGTAGTTGGGATAGTCTCTCTCCTTTGACCTAATGACTTTATGTCCAGCTCACCCGCCATTCCCAGTAGTTAGGATAGCCTCTCTCCTTTGACCTAATGACTTTATGTCCATCGCTCCCGCCATCCCCAGTAGTTAGGATAGTCTCTCTCCTTTGACCTAATGACTTTATGTCCAGCTCCCCCGTCACCTCCAGTAGTTAGGATAGTATCTCTCCTTTGACCTAATGACTTTATGTCCAGCTCCCCCGTCACCCCCAGTAGTTAGGATAGTCTCTCTCCTTTGACATAATGACTTTATGTCCATCTCCCCCGTCATCCCCAGTAGTTAGGATAGCCTCTCTCCTTGACCTAATGACTTTATAGCCAGCTCCCCCGTCATCCCCAGTAGTTAGGATAGCCTCTCTCCTTTGACCTAATGACTTTATGTCCATCTCCCCCGTCATCTCCAGTAGTTAGGATAGTCTCTCTCCTTTGACCTAATGACTTTATGTCCATCTCCCCCGTCATCTCCAGTAGTTAGGATAGTCTCTCTCCTTTGACCTAATGACTTTATGTCCATCGCTCCCGCCATCCCCAGTAGTTAGCATAGTCTATCTCCTTTGACCTAATGACTTCATGTCCATCTCCCCCGTCATCCCCAGTAGTTAGCATAGTCTCTCTCCTTTGACCTAATGACTTTATGTCTATCGCTCCCACCATCCCCAGTAGTTAGGATAGTCTCTCTCCTTTGACCTAATGACTTTATGTCCATCCCCCCTGTTATCCCCAATAGTTAGGATAGTCTCTCTCCTTTGACCTAATGACTTCATGTCCATCGCTCCCGCCATCCCCAGTAGTTAGGATAATCTCTCTCCTTTGACCTAATGACTTTATGTCCATCGCTCCCGCCATCCCCAGTAGTTAGGATAGTCTCTCTCCTTTGACCTAATGAATTTATGTCCATCTCCCCTGCCATCCCCAGTACTTAGGATAGTCTCTCTCCTTTGACCTAATGACTTTATGTCCATCGCTCCCGCCATCCCCAGTAGTTAGGATAGTCTCTCTCCTTTGACCTAATGACTTTATGTCCATCGCTCCCGCCATCCCCAGTAGTTAGGATAGCCTCTCTCCTTTGACCTAATGACTTTATGTCCATCTCCCCCGTCATCCCCAGTAGTTAGGATAGTCTCTCTCCTTTGACTTAATGACTTTATGTCCATTGCTCCCGCTATCCCCAGTAGTTAGGATAGCCTCTCTCCTTTGACCTAATGACTTTATGCCCATCTCCCCGTCATCCCCAGTAGTTAGGATAGCCTCTCTCCTTTGACCTAATGACTTTATGTCCATCTCCCCTGTCATCCCCAGTAGTTAGGATAGTCTCTCTCCTTTGACTTAATGACTTTATGTCCATCGCTCCCGCCATCCCCAGTAGTTAGGATAGCCTCTCTCCTTTGACCTAATGACTTTATGCCCATCTCCCCCGTCATCCCCAGTAGTTAGGATAGCCTCTCTCCTTTGACCTAATGACTTTATGGCCATCTCCCCCGTCATCCCCAGTAGTTAGGATAGTCTCTCTCCTTTGACCTAATGACTTTATCTCCATCGCTCCCGCCATCCCGAGTAGTTAGGATAGTCTCTCTCCTTTGACCTAATGACTTTATGTCCAGCTCCCCCACCATCCTCAGTAGTTAGGATAGCCTCTCTCCTTTGACCTAATGACTTTATGCCCATCTCCCCCGTCATCCCCAGTAGTTAGGATAGTCTCTCTCCTTTGACCTAATGACTTTATGTCCATCTCCCCCATCACCCCCAGTAGTTAGGATAGCCTCTCTCCTTTGACCTAAAGACTTTATGCCCATCTCCCCCGTCATTCCCAGTAGTTAGGATAGTCTCTCTCCTTTGACCTAATGACTTTACGACCATCGCTCCCGCCATCCCCAGTAGTTAGGATAGTCTCTTTCCTTTGACCTAATGACTTTATGCCCATCTCCCCCGTCATCCCGAGTAGTTTGGATAGTCTCTCTCCTTTGACCTAATGACTTTATGTCCATCGCTCCCGCCATCCCCAGTAGTTTCGATAGTCTCTCTCCTTTGACCTAATGACTTCATGTCCATCGCTCCCGCCATCCCCAGTAGTTAGGAAAGCCTCTCTCCGTTCACCTAGTGACTTTATGTCCAGCTCCCCTGCCATCCCCAGTAGTTAGGATAGCTCTCTCCTTTGACCTAATGACTTTATGCCCATCTCCCCCGTCATCCCCAGTAGATAGGATAGTCTCTCTCCTTTGACCTAATGACTTTATGTCCATCTCCCCCGTCATATCCAGTAGTTAGGATAGTCTCTCTCCTTTGACTTAATGACTTTATGTCCATCGCTCCCGCCATCCCCAGTAGTTAGGATAGCCTCTCTCCTTTGACCTACTGATTTATGTCCATCTCCCCCCTCATCCCCAGTAGTTAGGATAGTCTCTCTCCTTTGACCTAATGACTTTATGTCCAGCTCCCCCGTCACCTCCATTAGTTAGGATAGTATCTCTCCTTTGACCTAATGACTTTATGTCCAGCTCCCCCGTCACCCCCATTAGTTAGGATAGTCCCTCTCCTTTGACCTAATGACTTTATGTCCATCTCCCCCGTCATCCCCAGTAGTTAGCATAGTCTCGCTCCTTTGACCTAATGACTTTATGTCTATCGCTCCCGCCATCCCCAGTAGTTAGGATAGTCTCTCTCCTTTGACCTAATGACTTTTTGTCCATCTCCCCTGTCATCCCCAGTAGTTAGGATAGTCTCTCTCCTTTGACCTAATGACTTTATGTCCATCGCTCCCGCCATCCCCAGTAGTTAGGATAGTCTCTCTCCTTTGACCTAATGACTTTATGTCCATCTCCCCTGCCATCCCCAGTACTTAGGATAGTCTCTCTCCTTTGACCTAATGAATTTATGTCCATCTCCCCTGCCATCCCCAGTACTTAGGATAGTCTCTCTCCTTTGACCTAATGACTTTATGTCCACCGCTCCCGCCATCCCCAGTAGTTAGGATAGTCTCTCTCCTTTGACCTAATTACTTTACGTCCATCGCTCCCGCCATCCCCAGTAGTTAGGATAGCCTCTCTCCTTTGACCTAATGACTTTATGTCCATCTCCCCCGTCATCCCCAGTAGTTAGGATAGTCTCTCTCCTTTGACCTAATGACTTTATGTCCAGCTCCCCCATCAGCCCCAGTAGTTAGGATAGTCTCTCTCCTTTGACCTAATGACTTTATGTCCATCTCCCCCGTCATCCCCAGTAGTTAGGATAGTCTCTCTCCTTTGACTTAATGACTTTATGTCCATCGCTCCCGCCATCCCCAGTAGTTAGGATAGTCTCTCTCCTTTGATTAATGACTTTATGTCCATCGCTCCCGCCATCCCCAGTAGGTAGGATAGCCTCTCTCCTTTGACCTACTGATTTATGTCCATCTCCCCCGTCATCCCCAGTAGTTAGGATAGTCTCTCTCCTTTGACCTAATGACTTTATGTCCAGCTCCGCCGTCACCTCCATTAGTTAGGATAGTATCTCTCCTTTGACCTAATGACTTTATGTCCAGCTCCCCCGTCACCCCCAGTAGTTAGGATAGTCTCTCTCCTTTGACCTAATGACTTTATGTCCATCTCCCCCGTCATCCCCAATAGTTAGGATAGTCTCTCTCCTTTGACCTAATGACTTTATGTCCATCTCCCCCGTCATCCCCAATAGTTAGGATAGCCTCTCTCCTTTAACCTAATGACTTTATGTCCATCGCTCCCGCTATCCCCATTAGTTAGGATAGTCTCTCTCCTTTGACCTAATGAATTTATGTCCATCTCCCCTGCCATCCCCAGTACTTAGGATAGTCTCTCTCCTTTGACCTAATGACTTCATGTCCATCGCTCCCGCCATCCCCAGTAGTTAGGATAGTCTCTCTCCTTTGACCTAATTACTTTACGTCCATCGCTCCCGCCATCCCCAGTAGTTAGGATAGTCTCTCTCCTTTGACCTAATGACTTTATGTCCATCTCCCCCGTCATCTCCAGTAGTTAGGATAGTCTCTCTCCTTTGACCTAATGACTTTATGTCCATCTCCCCCGTCACCTCCATTAGTTAGGATAGTATCTCTCCTTTGACCTAATGACTTTATGTCCAGCTCCCCCGTCACCCCCAGTAGTTAGGATAGTCTCTCTCCTTTGACCTAATGACTTTATGTCCATCTGCCCCGTCATCCCCAATAGTTAGGATTGCCTCTCTCCTTTGACCTAATGACTTTATGGCCAGCTCCCCCGTCACCCCCAGTAGTTAGGATAGCCTCTCTCCTTTGACCTAATGACTTTATGTCCATCTTCCCCGTCATTTCCAGTAGTTAGGATAGTCTCTCTCCTTTGACCTAATGACTTTATGTCCATCTCCCCCGTCATCTCCAGTAGTTAGGATAGTCTCTCTCCTTTGACCTAATGACTTTATGTCCATCGCGCCCGCCATCCCCAGTAGTTAGCATAGTCTCTCTCCTTTGACCTAATGACTTTATGTCCATCTCCCCCGTCATCCCCAGTAGTTAGCATAGTCTCTCTCCTTTGACCTAATGACTTTATGTCTATCGCTCCCGCCATCCCCAGTAGTTAGGATAGTCTCTCTCCTTTGACCTAATGACTTTATGTCCATCTCCCCTGTCATCCCCAGTAGTTAGGATAGTCTCTCTCCTTTGACCTAATGACTTTATGTCCATCGCTCCCGCCATCCCCAGTAGTTAGGATAGTCTCTCTCCTTTGACCTAATGACTTTATGTCCATCGCTCCCGCCATCCCCAGTAGTTAGGATAGTCTCTCTCCTTTGACCTAATGAATTTATGTCCATCTCCCCTGCCATCCCCAGTACTTAGGATAGTCTCTCTCCTTTGACCTAATGACTTCATGTCCATCGCTCCCGCCATCCCCAGTAGTTAGGATAGTCTCTCTCCTTTGACCTAATTACTTTACGTCCATCGCTCCCGCCATCCCCAGTAGTTAGGATAGTCTCTCTCCTTTGACCTAATGACTTTATGTCCATCGCTCCCGCCATCCCCAGTAGTTAGGATAGCCTCTCTCCTTTGACCTAATGACTTTATGTCCATCTCCCCCGTCATCTCCAGTAGTTAGGATAGTCTCTCTCCTTTGACCTAATGACTTTATGTCCATCTCCCCCGTCACCTCCATTAGTTAGGATAGTATCTCTCCTTTGACCTAATGACTTTATGTCCAGCTCCCCCGTCACCCCCAGTAATTAGGATAGTCTCTCTCCTTTGACCTAATGACTTTATGTCCATCTGCCCCGTCATCCCCAATAGTTAGGATAGCCTCTCTCCTTTGACCTAATGACTTTATGGCCAGCTCCCCAGTCACCCCCAGTAGTTAGGATAGCCTCTCTCCTTTGACCTAATGACTTTATGTCCATCTTCCCTGTCATCTCCAGTAGTTAGGATAGTCTCTCTCCTTTGACCTAATAACTTTATGTCCAGCTCCCCCGTCACCTCCAGTAGTTAGGATAGTATCTCTCCTTTGACCTAATGACTTTATGTCCATCTCCCCCGTCATCCCCAGTAGTTAGGATAGCCTCTCTCCTTTGACCTAATGACTTTATGTCTATCGCTCCCGCCATCTCCAGTAGTTAGGATAGTCTCTCTCCTTTGACCTAATGACTTTATGTCCCTCTCCCCCGTCATCCCCAGTAGTTAGGATAGTCTCTCTCCTTTGACCTAATGACTTTATGTCCAGCTCCCCCGTCAGCCCCAGTAGTTAGGATAGTCTCTCTCCTTTAACCTAATGACTTTATGTCCATCGCTCCCGCCATCCCCAGTAGTTAGGATAGTCTCTCTCCTTTGACCTAATGACTTTATGTCCAGCTCCCCCGCCATCCCCAGTAGTTAGGATAGCCTCTCTCCTTTGACCTAATGACTTTATGTCCATCGCTCCAGCCATCCCCAGTAGTTAGGATAGTCTCTCTCCTTTGACCTAATGACTTTATGTCCCTCTCCACCGTCACCCCCAGTAGTTAGGATAGTCTCTCTTCTTTGACCTAATGACTTTATGTCCATCGCTCCCGCCATCCCCAGTAGTTAGGATAGCCTCTCTCCTTTGGCCTAATGACTTTATGGCCAGCTCCCCCGTCACCCCCAGTAGTTAGGATAGCCTCTCTCCTTTGACCTAATAACTTTATGTCCATCTCCCCCGTCATCTCCAGTAGTTAGGATAGTCTCTCTCCTTTGACCTAATGACTTTATGTCCATCTCCCCCGTCATCTCCAGTAGATAGCATAGTCTCTCTCCTTTGACCTAATGACTTTATGTCCATCGCTCCCGCCATCCCCAGTAGTTAGCATAGTCTCTCTCCTTTGACCTAATGACTTTATGTCCATCTCCCCCGTCATCCCCAGTAGTTAGCATAGTCTCTCTCATTTGACCTAATGACTTTATGTCCATCTCCCCCGTCACCCCCAGTAGTTAGGATGGTCTCTCTCCTTTGACCTAATGACTTTATGTCCATCTCCCCTGTCACCCCCAGTAGTTAGGATGGTCTCTCTCCTTTGACCTAATGGCTTTATGTCCATCTCCCCCGTCAGCCCCAGTAGTTAGGATAGTCTCTCTCCTTTGACCTAATGACTTTATGTCCATCGCTCCCGCCATCCCCAGTAGTTGGGATAGTCTCTCTCCTTTGACCTAATGACTTTATGTCCAGCTCACCCGCCATTCCCAGTAGTTAGGATAGTCTCTCTCCTTTGACCTAATGACTTTATGTCCATCTCCCCCGTCATCTCCAGTAGATAGCATAGTCTCTCTCCTTTGACCTAATGACTTTATGTCCATCGCTCCCGCCATCCCCAGTAGTTAGCATAGTCTCTCTCCTTTGACCTAATGACTTTATGTCCATCGCTCCCACCATCCCCAGTAGTTAGGATAGTCTCTCTCCTTTGACCTAATGACTTTATGTCCAGCTCCCCCGTCACCTCCAGTAGTTAGGATAGTATCTCTCCTTTGACCTAATGACTTTATGTCCAGCTCCCCCGTCACCCCCAGTAGTTAGGATAGTCTCTCTCCTTTGACATAATGACTTTATGTCCATCTCCCCCGTCATCCCCAGTAGTTAGGATAGCCTCTCTCCTTGACCTAATGACTTTATAGCCAGCTCCCCCGTCATCCCCAGTAGTTAGGATAGCCTCTCTCCTTTGACCTAATGACTTTATGTCCATCTCCCCCGTCATCTCCAGTAGTTAGGATAGTCTCTCTCCTTTGACCTAATGACTTTATGTCCATCTCCCCCGTCATCTCCAGTAGTTAGGATAGTCTCTCTCCTTTGACCTAATGACTTTATGTCCATCGCTCCCGCCATCCCCAGTAGTTAGCATAGTCTCTCTCCTTTGACCTAATGACTTCATGTCCATCTCCCCCGTCATCCCCAGTAGTTAGCATAGTCTCTCTCCTTTGACCTAATGACTTTATGTCTATCGCTCCCACCATCCCCAGTAGTTAGGATAGTCTCTCTCCTTTGACCTAATGACTTTATGTCCATCCCCCCTGTTATCCCCAATAGTTAGGATAGTCTCTCTCCTTTGACCTAATGACTTCATGTCCATCGCTCCCGCCATCCCCAGTAGTTAGGATAATCTCTCTCCTTTGACCTAATGACTTTATGTCCATCGCTCCCGCCATCCCCAGTAGTTAGGATAGTCTCTCTCCTTTGACCTAATGAATTTATGTCCATCTCCCCTGCCATCCCCAGTACTTAGGATAGTCTCTCTCCTTTGACCTAATGACTTTATGTCCATCGCTCCCGCCATCCCCAGTAGTTAGGATAGTCTCTCTCCTTTGACCTAATGACTTTATGTCCATCGCTCCCGCCATCCCCAGTAGTTAGGATAGCCTCTCTCCTTTGACCTAATGACTTTATGTCCATCTCCCCCGTCATCCCCAGTAGTTAGGATAGTCTCTCTCCTTTGACTTAATGACTTTATGTCCATTGCTCCCGCTATCCCCAGTAGTTAGGATAGCCTCTCTCCTTTGACCTAATGACTTTATGCCCATCTCCCCGTCATCCCCAGTAGTTAGGATAGCCTCTCTCCTTTGACCTAATGACTTTATGTCCATCTCCCCTGTCATCCCCAGTAGTTAGGATAGTCTCTCTCCTTTGACTTAATGACTTTATGTCCATCGCTCCCGCCATCCCCAGTAGTTAGGATAGCCTCTCTCCTTTGACCTAATGACTTTATGCCCATCTCCCCCGTCATCCCCAGTAGTTAGGATAGCCTCTCTCCTTTGACCTAATGACTTTATGGCCATCTCCCCCGTCATCCCCAGTAGTTAGGATAGTCTCTCTCCTTTGACCTAATGACTTTATCTCCATCGCTCCCGCCATCCCGAGTAGTTAGGATAGTCTCTCTCCTTTGACCTAATGACTTTATGTCCAGCTCCCCCACTATCCTCAGTAGTTAGGATAGCCTCTCTCCTTTGACTTAATGACTTTATGCCCATCTCCCCCGTCATCCCCAGTAGTTAGGATAGTCTCTCTCCTTTGACCTAATGACTTTATGTCCATCTCCCCCATCACCCCCAGTAGTTAGGATAGCCTCTCTCCTTTGACCTAAAGACTTTATGCCCATCTCCCCCGTCATTCCCAGTAGTTAGGATAGTCTCTCTCCTTTGACCTAATGACTTTACAACCATCGCTCCCGCCATCCCCAGTAGTTAGGATAGTCTCTTTCCTTTGACCTAATGACTTTATGCCCATCTCCCCCGTCATCCCGAGTAGTTTGGATAGTCTCTCTCCTTTGACCTAATGACTTTATGTCCATCGCTCCCGCCATCCCCAGTAGTTTCGATAGTCTCTCTCCTTTGACCTAATGACTTCATGTCCATCGCTCCCGCCATCCCCAGTAGTTAGGAAAGCCTCTCTCTGTTCACCTAGTGACTTTATGTCCAGCTCCCCTGCCATCCCCAGTAGTTAGGATAGCTCTCTCCTTTGACCTAATGACTTTATGCCCATCTCCCCCGTCATCCCCAGTAGATAGGATAGTCTCTCTCCTTTGACCTAATGACTTTATGTCCATCTCCCCCGTCATATCCAGTAGTTAGGATAGTCTCTCTCCTTTGACTTAATGACTTTATGTCCATCGCTCCCGCCATCCCCAGTAGTTAGGATAGCCTCTCTCCTTTGACCTACTGATTTATGTCCATCTCCCCCCTCATCCCCAGTAGTTAGGATAGTCTCTCTCCTTTGACCTAATGACTTTATGTCCAGCTCCCCCGTCACCTCCATTAGTTAGGATAGTATCTCTCCTTTGACCTAATGACTTTATGTCCAGCTCCCCCGTCACCCCCATTAGTTAGGATAGTCCCTCTCCTTTGACCTAATGACTCTATGTCCATCTCCCCCGTCATCCCCAATAGTTAGGATAGCCTCTCTCCTTTGACCTAATGACTTTATGGCCAGCTCCCCCGTCATCTCCAGTAGTTAGGATAGTCTCTCTCCTTTGACCTAATGACTTTATGTCCATCGCTCCCGCCATCCCCAGTAGTTAGCATAGTCTCTCTCCTTTGACCTAATGACTTTATGTCCATCTCCCCCGTCATCCCCAGTAGTTAGCATAGTCTCTCTCCTTTGACCTAATGACTTTATGTCTATCGCTCCCGCCATCCCCAGTAGTTAGGATAGTCTCTCTCCTTTGACCTAATGACTTTATGTCCATCTCCCCTGTCATCCCCAGTAGTTAGGATAGTCTCTCTCCTTTGACCTAATGACTTTATGTCCATCGCTCCCGCCATCCCCAGTAGTTAGGATAGTCTCTCTCCTTTGACCTAATGACTTTATGTCCATCTCCCCTGCCATCCCCAGTACTTAGGATAGTCTCTCTCCTTTGACCTAATGAATTTATGTCCATCTCCCCTGCCATCCCCAGTACTTAGGATAGTCTCTCTCCTTTGACCTAATGACTTTATGTCCACCGCTCCCGCCATCCCCAGTAGTTAGGATAGTCTCTCTCCTTTGACCTAATTACTTTACGTCCATCGCTCCCGCCATCCCCAGTAGTTAGGATAGCCTCTCTCCTTTGACCTAATGACTTTATGTCCATCTCCCCCGTCATCCCCAGGAGTTAGGATAGTCTCTCTCCTTTGACCTAATGACTTTATGTCCATCTCCCCGTCATCCCCAGTAGTTAGGATAGTCTCTCTCCTTTGACTTAATGACTTTATGTCCATCGCTCCCGCCATCCCCAGTAGTTAGGATAGTCTCTCTCCTTTGACTTAATGACTTTATGTCCATCGCTCCCGCCATCCCCAGTAGTTAGGATAGCCACTCTCCTTTGACCTACTGATTTATGTCCATCTCCCCCGTCATCCCCAGTAGTTAGGATAGTCTCTCTCCTTTGACCTAATGACTTTATGTCCAGCTCCGCCGTCACCTCCATTAGTTAGGATAGTATCTCTCCTTTGACCTAATGACTTTATGTCCAGCTCCCCCGTCACCCCCAGTAGTTAGGATAGTCTCTCTCCTTTGACCTAATTACTTTATGTCCATCTACCCCGTCATCCCCAATAGTTAGGATAGCCTCTCTCCTTTGACCTAATGACTTTATGGCCAGCTCCCCCGTCACCCCCAGTAGTTAGGATAGCCTCTCTCCTTTGACCTAATGACTTTATGTCCATCTCCCCCGTCATCTCCAGTAGTTAGGATAGTCTCTCTCCTTTGACCTAATGACTTTATGTCCATCTCCCCCGCCACCTCCATTAGTTAGGATAGTATCTCTCCTTTGACCTAATGACTTCATGTCCAGCTCCCCCGTCACCCCCAGTAGTTAGGATAGTCTCTCTCCTTTGACCTAATGACTTTATGTCCATCTCCCTCGTCATCCCCAATAGTTAGGATAGCCTCTCTCCTTTGACCTAATGACTTTATGGCCAGCTCCCCCGTCACCCCCAGTAGTTAGGATAGCCTCTCTCCTTTGACCTAATGACTTTATGTCCATCTCCCCCGTCATCTCCAGTAGTTAGGATAGTCTCTCTCCTTTGACCTAATGACTTTATGTCCATCTCCCCCGTCATCTCCAGTAATTAGGATAGTCTCTCTCCTTTGACCTAATGACTTTATGTCCATCGCCCCCGCCATCCCCAGTAGTTAGCATAGTCTCTCTCCTTTGACCTAATGACTTTATGTCCATCTCCCCCGTCATCCCCAGTAGTTGGCATAGTCTCTCTCCTTTGACCTAATGACTTTATGTCCAGCTCCCCCGTCACCTCCAGTAGTTAGGATAGTATCTCTCCTTTGACCTAATGACTTTATGTCCAGCTCCCCCGTCACCCCCAGTAGTTAGGATAGTCTCTCTCCTTTGACATAATGACTTTATGTCCATCTCCCCCGTCATCCCCAGTAGTTAGGATAGCCTCTCTCCTTGACCTAATGACTTTATAGCCAGCTCCCCCGTCATCCCCAGTAGTTAGGATAGCCTCTCTCCTTTGACCTAATGACTTTATGTCCATCTCCCCCGTCATCTCCAGTAGTTAGGATAGTCTCTCTCCTTTGACCTAATGACTTTATGTCCATCTCCCCCGTCATCTCCAGTAGTTAGGATAGTCTCTCTCCTTTGACCTAATGACTTTATGTCCATCGCTCCCGCCATCCCCAGTAGTTAGCATAGTCTCTCTCCTTTGACCTAATGACTTCATGTCCATCTCCCCCGTCATCCCCAGTAGTTAGCATAGTCTCTCTCCTTTGACCTAATGACTTTATGTCTATCGCTCCCACCATCCCCAGTAGTTAGGATAGTCTCTCTCCTTTGACCTAATGACTTTATGTCCATCCCCCCTGTTATCCCCAATAGTTAGGATAGTCTCTCTCCTTTGACCTAATGACTTCATGTCCATCGCTCCCGCCATCCCCAGTAGTTAGGATAATCTCTCTCCTTTGACCTAATGACTTTATGTCCATCGCTCCCGCCATCCCCAGTAGTTAGGATAGTCTCTCTCCTTTGACCTAATGAATTTATGTCCATCTCCCCTGCCATCCCCAGTACTTAGGATAGTCTCTCTCCTTTGACCTAATGACTTTATGTCCATCGCTCCCGCCATCCCCAGTAGTTAGGATAGTCTCTCTCCTTTGACCTAATGACTTTATGTCCATCGCTCCCGCCATCCCCAGTAGTTAGGATAGCCTCTCTCCTTTGACCTAATGACTTTATGTCCATCTCCCCCGTCATCCCCAGTAGTTAGGATAGTCTCTCTCCTTTGACTTAATGACTTTATGTCCATTGCTCCCGCTATCCCCAGTAGTTAGGATAGCCTCTCTCCTTTGACCTAATGACTTTATGCCCATCTCCCCGTCATCCCCAGTAGTTAGGATAGCCTCTCTCCTTTGACCTAATGACTTTATGTCCATCTCCCCTGTCATCCCCAGTAGTTAGGATAGTCTCTCTCCTTTGACTTAATGACTTTATGTCCATCGCTCCCGCCATCCCCAGTAGTTAGGATAGTCTCTCTCCTTTGACCTAATGACTTTATGCCCATCTCCCCCGTCATCCCCAGTAGTTAGGATAGCCTCTCTCCTTTGACCTAATGACTTTATGGCCATCTCCCCCGTCATCCCCAGTAGTTAGGATAGTCTCTCTCCTTTGACCTAATGACTTTATCTCCATCGCTCCCGCCATCCCGAGTAGTTAGGATAGTCTCTCTCCTTTGACCTAATGACTTTATGTCCAGCTCCCCCACCATCCTCAGTAGTTAGGATAGCCTCTCTCCTTTGACTTAATGACTTTATGCCCATCTCCCCCGTCATCCCCAGTAGTTAGGATAGTCTCTCTCCTTTGACCTAATGACTTTATGTCCATCTCCCCCATCACCCCCAGTAGTTAGGATAGCCTCTCTCCTTTGACCTAAAGACTTTATGCCCATCTCCCCCGTCATTCCCAGTAGTTAGGATAGTCTCTCTTCTTTGACCTAATGACTTTACGACCATCGCTCCCGCCATCCCCAGTAGTTAGGATAGTCTCTTTCCTTTGACCTAATGACTTTATGCCCATCTCCCCCGTCATCCCGAGTAGTTTGGATAGTCTCTCTCCTTTGACCTAATGACTTTATGTCCATCGCTCCCGCCATCCCCAGTAGTTTCGATAGTCTCTCTCCTTTGACCTAATGACTTCATGTCCATCGCTCACGCCATCCCCAGTAGTTAGGAAAGCCTCTCTCCGTTCACCTAGTGACTTTATGTCCAGCTCCCCTGCCATCCCCAGTAGTTAGGATAGCTCTCTCCTTTGACCTAATGACTTTATGCCCATCTCCCCCGTCATCCCCAGTAGATAGGATAGTCTCTCTCCTTTGACCTAATGACTTTATGTCCATCTCCCCCGTCATATCCAGTAGTTAGGATAGTCTCTCTCCTTTGACTTAATGACTTTATGTCCATCGCTCCCGCCATCCCCAGTAGTTAGGATAGCCTCTCTCCTTTGACCTACTGATTTATGTCCATCTCCCCCCTCATCCCCAGTAGTTAGGATAGTCTCTCTCCTTTGACCTAATGACTTTATGTCCAGCTCCCCCGTCACCTCCATTAGTTAGGATAGTATCTCTCCTTTGACCTAATGACTTTATGTCCAGCTCCCCCGTCACCCCCATTAGTTAGGATAGTCCCTCTCCTTTGACCTAATGACTCTATGTCCATCTCCCCCGTCATCCACAATAGTTAGGATAGCCTCTCTCCTTTGACCTAATGACTTCATGGCCAGCTCCCCCGTCACCCCCAGTAGTTAGGATATCCTCTCTCCTTTGACCTAATGACTTTATGTCCATCTCCCCCGTCATCTCCAGTAGTTAGGATAGTCTCTCTCCTTTGACCTAATGACTTTATGTCCATCTACCCCGTCACCTCCATTAGTTAGGATAGTATCTCTCCTTTGACCTAATGACTTTATGTCCAGCTCCCCCATCACCCCCAGTAGTTAGGATAGTCTCTCTCCTTTGACCTAATGACTTTATGTCCATCTCCCCCGTCATCCCCAATAGTTAGGATAGCCTCTCTCCTTTGACCTAATGACTTTATGGCCAGCTCCCCCGTCATCTCCAGTAGTTAGGATAGTCTCTCTCCTTTGACCTAATGACTTTATGTCCATCGCTCCCGCCATCCCCAGTAGTTAGCATAGTCTCTCTCCTTTGACCTAATGACTTTATGTCCATCTCCCCCGTCATCCCCAGTAGTTAGCATAGTCTCTCTCCTTTGACCTAATGACTTTATGTCTATCGCTCCCGCCATCCCCAGTAGTTAGGATAGTCTCTCTCCTTTGACCTAATGACTTTATGTCCATCTCCCCTGTCATCCCCAGTAGTTAGGATAGTCTCTCTCCTTTGACCTAATGACTTTATGTCCATCGCTCCCGCCATCCCCAGTAGTTAGGATAGTCTCTCTCCTTTGACCTAATGACTTTATGTCCATCTCCCCTGCCATCCCCAGTACTTAGGATAGTCTCTCTCCTTTGACCTAATGAATTTATGTCCATCTCCCCTGCCATCCCCAGTACTTAGGATAGTCTCTCTCCTTTGACCTAATGACTTTATGTCCACCGCTCCCGCCATCCCCAGTAGTAAGGATAGTCTCTCTCCTTTGACCTAATTACTTTACGTCCATCGCTCCCGCCATCCCCAGTAGTTAGGATAGCCTCTCTCCTTTGACCTAATGACTTTATGTCCATCTCCCCCGTCATCCCCAGTAGTTAGGATAGTCTCTCTCCTTTGACCTAATGACTTTATGTCCATCTCCCCGTCATCCCCAGTAGTTAGGATAGTCTCTCTCCTTTGACTTAATGACTTTATGTCCATCGCTCCCGCCATCCCCAGTAGTTAGGATAGTCTCTCTCCTTTGACTTAATGACTTTATGTCCATCGCTCCCGCCATCCCCAGTAGTTAGGATAGCCTCTCTCCTTTGACCTACTGATTTATGTCCATCTCCCCCGTCATCCCCAGTAGTTAGGATAGTCTCTCTCCTTTGACCTAATGAATTTATGTCCAGCTCCGCCGTCACCTCCATTAGTTAGGATAGTATCTCTCCTTTGACCTAATGACTTTATGTCCAGCTCCCCCGTCACCCCCAGTAGTTAGGATAGTCTCTCTCCTTTGACCTAATGACTTTATGTCCATCTCCCCCGTCATCCCCAATAGTTAGGATAGCCTCTCTCCTTTGACCTAATGACTTTATGGCCAGCTCCACCGTCACCCCCAGTAGTTAGGATAGCCTCTCTCCTTTGACCTAATGACTTTATGTCCATCTCCCCCGTCATCTCCAGTAGTTAGGATAGTCTCTCTCCTTTGACCTAATGACTTTATGTCCATCTCCCCCGCCACCTCCATTAGTTAGGATAGTATCTCTCCTTTGACCTAATGACTTCATGTCCAGCTCCCCCGTCACCCCCAGTAGTTAGGATAGTCTCTCTCCTTTGACCTAATGACTTTATGTCCATCTCCCCCGTCATCCCCAATAGTTAGGATAGCCTCTCTCCTTTGACCTAATGACTTTATGGCCAGCTCCCCCGTCACCCCCAGTAGTTAGGATAGCCTCTCTCCTTTGACCTAATGACTTTATGTCCATCTCCCCCGTCATCTCCAGTAGTTAGGATAGTCTCTCTCCTTTGACCTAATGACTTTATGTCCATCTCCCCCGTCATCTCCAGTAATTAGGATAGTCTCTCTCCTTTGACCTAATGACTTTAAGTCCATCGCCCCCGCCATCCCCAGTAGTTAGCATAGTCTCTCTCCTTTGACCTAATGACTTTATGTCCATCTCCCCCGTCATCCCCAGTAGTTGGCATAGTCTCTCTCCTTTGACCTAATGACTTTATGTCCATCGCTCCCGCCATCCCCAGTAGTTAGGATAGTCTCTCTCCTTTGACCTAATGACTTTATGTCCATCTCCCCTGTCATCCCCAGTAGTTAGGATAGTCTCTCTCCTTTGACCTAATGACTTTATGTCCATCGCTCCCGCCATCCCCAGTAGTTAGGATAGTCTCTCTCCTTTGACCTAATGACTTTATGTCCATCGCTCCCGCCATCCCCAGTAGTTAGGATAGTCTCTCTCCTTTGACCTAATGAATTTATGTCCATCTCCCCTGCCATCCCCAGTACTTAGGATAGTCTCTCTCCTTTGACCTAATGACTTTATGTCCATCGCTCCCGCCATCCCCAGTAGTTAGGATAGCCTCTCTCCTTTGACCTAATGACTTTATGTCCATCTCCCCCGTCATCCCCAGTAGTTAGGATAGTCTCTCTCCTTTGACCTAATGACTTCATGTCCATCGCTCCCGCCATCCCCAGTAGTTAGGATAGTCTCTCTCCTTTGACCTAATGACTTTATGTCCATCTCCCCCGCCATCCCCAGTAGATAGGATAGTCTCTCTCCTTTGACCTAATGACTTTATGTCCATCTCCCCCGTCATCCCCAGTAGTTAGGATAGTCTCTCTCCTTTGACTTAATGACTTCATGTCGATCGCTCCCGCCATCCCCAGTAGTTAGGATAGCCTCTCTCCTTTGACCTACTGATTTATGTCCATCTCCCCCGTCATCCCCAGTAGTTAGGATAGTCTCTCTCCTTTGACCTAATGACTTTATGTCCAGCTCCCCCGTCACCTCCATTAGTTAGGATAGTATCTCTCCTTTGACCTAATGACTTTATGTCCAGCTCCCTCGTCACCCCCAGTAGTTAGGATAGTCTCTCTCCTTTGACCTAATGACTTTATGTCCATCTCCCCAGTCATCCCCAGTAGTTAGGATAGCCTCTCTCCTTTGACCTAATGACTTTATGGCCAGCTCCCCCGTCACCCCCAGTAGTTAGGATAGCCTCTCTCCTTTGACCTAATGACTTTATGTCCATCTCCCCCGTCATCTCCAGTAGTTAGGATAGTCTCTCTCCTTTGACCTAATGACTTTATGTCCATCTCCCCCGTCATCTCCAGTAGTTAGGATAGTCTCTCTCCTTTGACCTAATGACTTTATGTCCATCGCTCCCGCCATCCCCAGTAGTTAGCATAGTCTCTCTCCTTTGACCTAATGACTTTATGTCCATCTCCCCCGTCATCCCCAGTAGTTAGCATAGTCTCTCTCCTTTGACCTAATGACTTTATGTCTATCGCTCCCGCCATCCCCAGTAGTTAGGATAGTCTCTCTCCTTTGACCTAATGACTTTATGTCCATCTCCCCTGTCATCCCCAGTAGTTAGGATAGTCTCTCTCCTTTGACCTAATGACTTTATGTCCATCGCTCCCGCCATCCCCAGTAGTTAGGATAGTCTCTCTCCTTTGACCTAATGACTTTATGTCCACCGCTCCCGCCATCCCCAGTAGTTAGGATAGTCTCTCTCCTTTGACCTAATGAATTTATGTCCATCTCCCCTGCCATCCCCAGTACTTAGGATAGTCTCTCTCCTTTGACCTAATGACTTCATGTCCATCGCTCCCGCCATCCCCAGTAGTTAGGATAGTCTCTCTCCTTTGACCTAATTACTTTACGTCCATCGCTCCCGCCATCCCCAGTAGTTAGGAGAGTCTCTCTCCTTTGACTTAATGACTTTATATCCATTGCTCCCGCCATCCCCAGTAGTTAGGATAGCCTCTCTCCTTTGACCTAATGACTTTATGTCCATCTCCCCCGTCATCTCCAGTAGTTAGGATAGTCTCTCTCCTTTGACCTAATGACTTTATGTCCATCTCCCCCGTCACCTCCATTAGTTGGGATAGTATCTCTCCTTTGACCTAATGACTTTATGTCCAGCTCCCCCGTCACCCCCAGTAGTTAGGATAGTCTCTCTCCTTTGACCTAATGACTTTATGTCCATCTGCCCCGTCATCCCCAATAGTTAGGATTGCCTCTCTCCTTTGACCTAATGACTTTATGGCCAGCTCCCCCGTCACCCCCAGTAGTTAGGATAGCCTCTCTCCTTTGACCTAATGACTTTATGTCCATCTTCCCCGTCATCTCCAGTAGTTAGGATAGTCTCTCTCCTTTGACCTAATGACTTTATGTCCATCGCGCCCGCCATCCCCAGTAGTTAGCATAGTCTCTCTCCTTTGACCTAATGACTTTATGTCCATCTCCCCCGTCATCCCCAGTAGTTAGCATAGTCTCTCTCCTTTGACCTAATGACTTTATGTCCATCTCCCCCGTCATCCCCAATAGTTAGGATTGCCTCTCTCCTTTGACCTAATGACTTTATGGCCAGCTCCCCCGTCACCCCCAGTAGTTAGGATAGCCTCTCTCCTTTGACCTAATGACTTTATGTCCATCTTCCCCGTCATCTCCAGTAGTTAGGATAGTCTCTCTCCTTTGACCTAATGACTTTATGTCCATCTCCCCCGTCATCTCCAGTAGTTAGGATAGTCTCTCTCCTTTGACCTAATGACTTTATGTCCATCTCCCCCGTCACCTCCATTAGTTGGGATAGTATCTCTCCTTTGACCTAATGACTTTATGTCCAGCTCCCCCGTCACCCCCAGTAGTTAGGATAGTCTCTCTCCTTTGACCTAATGACTTTATGTCCATCTGCCCCGTCATCCCCAATAGTTAGGATTGCCTCTCTCCTTTGACCTAATGACTTTATGGCCAGCTCCCCCGTCACCCCCAGTAGTTAGGATAGCCTCTCTCCTTTGACCTAATGACTTTATGTCCATCTTCCCCGTCATCTCCAGTAGTTAGGATAGTCTCTCTCCTTTGACCTAATGACTTTATGTCCATCGCGCCCGCCATCCCCAGTAGTTAGCATAGTCTCTCTCCTTTGACCTAATGACTTTATGTCCATCTCCCCCGTCATCCCCAGTAGTTAGCATAGTCTCTCTCCTTTGACCTAATGACTTTATGTCCATCTGCCCCGTCATCCCCAATAGTTAGGATTGCCTCTCTCCTTTGACCTAATGACTTTATGGCCAGCTCCCCCGTCACCCCCAGTAGTTAGGATAGCCTCTCTCCTTTGACCTAATGACTTTATGTCCATCTTCCCCGTCATCTCCAGTAGTTAGGATAGTCTCTCTCCTTTGACCTAATGACTTTATGTCCATCGCGCCCGCCATCCCCAGTAGTTAGCATAGTCTCTCTCCTTTGACCTAATGACTTTATGTCCATCTCCCCCGTCATCCCCAGTAGTTAGCATAGTCTCTCTCCTTTGACCTAATGACTTTATGTCCATCTCCCCCGTCATCCCCAATAGTTAGGATAGCCTCTCTCCTTTGACCTAATGACTTTATGGCCAGCTCCCCCGTCACCCCCAGTAGTTAGGATAGACTCTCTCCTTTGACCTGATGACTTTATGTCCATCTCCCCCGTCATCTCCAGTAGTTAGGATAGTCTCTCTCCTTTGACCTAATGACTTTATGTCCATCTCCCCCGTCATCTCCAGTAGTTAGGATAGTCTCTCTCCTTTGACCTAATGACTTTATGTCCATCGCCCCCGTCATCCCCAATAGTTAGGATAGCCTCTCTCCTTTGACCTAATGACTTTATGGCCAGCTCCCCCGTCACCCCCAGTAGTTAGGATAGCCTCTCTCCTTTGACCTAATGACTTTATGTCCATCTCCCCCGTCATCTCCAGTAGTTAGGATAGTCTCTCTCCTTTGACCTAATGACTTTATGTCCATCTCCCCGTCACCCCCAGTAGTTAAGATAGTCTCTCTCCTTTGACCTAATGACTTTATGTCCATCTCCCCCGTCATCCCCAGTAGTTAGGATAGCCTCTCTCCTTTGACCTAATGACTTTATGGCCAGCTCCCCCGTCACCCCCAGTAGTTAGGATAGCCTCTCTCCTTTGACCTAATGACTTTATGTCCATCTCCCCCGTCATCTCCAGTAGTTAGGATAGTCTCTCTCCTTTGACCTAATGACTTTATGTCCATCTCCCCCGTCATCTCCAGTAGTTAGGATAGTCTCTCTCCTTTGACCTAATGACTTTATGTCCATCGCTCCCGCCATCCCCAGTAGTTAGCATAGTCTCTCTCCTTTGACCTAATGACTTTATGTCCATCTCCCCCGTCATCCCCAGTAGTTAGCATAGTCTCTCTCCTTTGACCTAATGACTTTATGTCTATCGCTCCCGCCATCCCCAGTAGTTAGGATAGTCTCTCTCCTTTGACCTAATGACTTTATGTCCATCTCCCCTGTCATCCCCAGTAGTTAGGATAGTCTCTCTCCTTTGACCTAATGACTTTATGTCCATCGCTCCCGCCATCCCCAGTAGTTAGGATAGTCTCTCTCCTTTGACCTAATGACTTTATGTCCATCGCTCCCGCCATCCCCAGTAGTTAGGATAGTCTCTCTCCTTTGACCTAATGAATTTATGTCCATCTCCCCTGCCATCCCCAGTACTTAGGATAGTCTCTCTCCTTTGACCTAATGACTTCATGTCCATCGCTCCCGCCATCCCCAGTAGTTAGGATAGTCTCTCTCCTTTGACCTAATTACTTTACGTCCATCGCTCCCGCCATCCCCAGTGGTTAGGATAGTCTCTCTCCTTTGACCTAATGACTTTATGTCCATCGCTCCCGCCATCCCCAGTAGTTAGGATAGCCTCTCTCCTTTGACCTAATGACTTTATGTCCATCTCCCCCGTCATCTCCAGTAGTTAGGATAGTCTCTCTCCTTTGACCTAATGACTTTATGTCAATCTCCCCCGTCACCTCCATTAGTTAGGATAGTATCTCTCCTTTGACCTAATGACTTTATGTCCAGCTCCCCCGTCACCCCCAGTAGTTAGGATAGTCTCTCTCCTTTGACCTAATGACTTTATGTCCATCTGCCCCGTCATCCCCAATAGTTAGGATAGCCTCTCTCCTTTGACCTAATGACTTTATGGCCAGCTCCCCCGTCACCCCCAGTAGTTAGGATAGCCTCTCTCCTTTGACCTAATGACTTTATGTCCATCTTCCCCGTCATCACCAGTAGTTAGGATAGTCTCTCTCCTTTGACCTAATGACTTTATGTCCATCTCCCCCGTCATCTCCAGTAGTTAGGATAGTCTCTCTCCTTTGACCTAATGACTTTATGTCCATCGCGCCCGCCATCCCCAGTAGTTAGCATAGTCTCTCTCCTTTGACCTAATGACTTTATGTCCATCTCCCCCGTCATCCCCAGTAGTTAGCATAGTCTCTCTCCTTTGACCTAATGACTTTATGTCCATCTCCCCCGTCATCCCCAATAGTTAGGATAGCCTCTCTCCTTTGACCTAATGACTTTATGGCCAGCTCCCCCGTCACCCCCAGTAGTTAGGATAGCCTCTCTCCTTTGACCTAATGACTTTATGTCCATCTCCCCCGTCATCTCCAGTAGTTAGGATAGTCTCTCTCCTTTGACCTAATGACTTTATGTCCATCTCCCCCGTCATCTCCAGTAGTTAGGATAGTCTCTCTCCTTTGACCTAATGACTTTATGTCCATCTCCCCCGTCATCCCCAATAGTTAGGATAGCCTCTCTCCTTTGACCTAATGACTTTATGGCCAGCTCCCCCGTCACCCCCAGTAGTTAGGATAGCCTCTCTCCTTTGACCTAATGACTTTATGTCCATCTCCCCCGTCATCTCCAGTAGTTAGGATAGTCTCTCTCCTTTGACCTAATGACTTTATGTCCATCTCCCCCGTCACCCCCAGTAGTTAAGATAGTCTCTCTCCTTTGACCTAATGACTTTATGTCCATCTCCCCCGTCATCCCCAGTAGTTAGGATAGCCTCTCTCCTTTGACCTAATGACTTTATGTCCAGCTCCCCCGTCACCCCCAGTAGTTAGGATAGCCTCTCTCCTTTGACCTAATGACTTTATGTCCATCTCCCCTGTCACCTCCAGTAGTTAGGATAGTCTCTCTCCTTTCACTTAATGACTTTATGTCCATCTCCCCCGTCATCTCCAGTAGTTAGAATAGTCTCTCTCCTTTGACCTAATGTCTTTATGTCCATCGCTCCCGCCATCCCCAGTAGTTAGCATAGTCTCTCTCCTTTGACCTAATGACTTTATGTCCATCTCCCCCGTCATCCCCAGTAGTTAGCATAGTCTCTCTCCTTTGACCTAATGACTTCATGTCCATCGCTCCCGCCATCCCCAGTAGTTAGGATAGTCTCTCTCCTTTGACCTAATGACTTTATGTCCATCTCCCCCGTCATCCCCAGTAGTTAGGATAGTCTCTCTCCTTTGACTTAATGACTTCATGTCCATCGCTCCCGCCATCCCCAGTAGTTAGGATAGCCTCTCTCCTTTGACCTACTGATTTATGTCCATCTCCCCCGTCATCCCCAGTAGTTAGGATAGCCTCTCTCCTTTGACCTAATGACTTTATGTCCATCTCCCCCGTCATCCCCAGTAGTTAGCATAGTCTCTCTCCTTTGACCTAATGACTTCATGTCCATCGCTCCCGCCATCCCCAGTAGTTAGGATAGTCTCTCTCCTTTGACCTAATGACTTTATGTCCATCTCCCCCGTCATCCCCAGTAGATAGGATAGTCTCTCTCCTTTGACCTAATGACTTTATGTCCATCTCCCCCGTCATCCCCAGTAGTTAGGATAGTCTCTCTCCTTTGACTTAATGACTTCATGTCCATCGCTCCCGCCATCCCCAGTAGTTAGGATAGCCTCTCTCCTTTGACCTACTTATTTATGTCCATCTCCCCCGTCATCCCCAGTAGTTAGGATAGCCTCTCTCCTTTGACCTAATGACTTTATGTCCAGCTCCCCCGTCACCTCCATTAGTTAGGATAGTATCTCTCCTTTGACCTAATGACTTTATGTCCAGCTCCCTCGTCACCCCCAGTAGTTAGGATAGTCTCTCTCCTTTGACCTAATGACTTTATGTCCATCTCCCCCGTCATCCCCAGTAGTTAGGATAGCCTCTCTCCTTTGACCTAATGACTTTATGGCCAGCTCCCCCGTCACCCCCAGCAGTTAGGATAGCCTCTCTCCTTTGACCTAATGACTTTATGTCCATCTCCCCCGTCATCTCCAGTAGTTAGGATAGTCTCTCTCCTTTGACCTAATGACTTTATGTCCATCTCCCCCGTCATCTCCAGTAGTTAGGATAGTCTCTCTCCTTTGACCTAATGACTTTATGTCCATCGCTCCCGCCATCCCCAGTAGTTAGCATAGTCTCTCTCCTTTGACCTAATGACTTTATGTCCATCTCCCCTGTCATCCCCAGTAGTTAGGATAGTCTCTCTCCTTTGACCTAATGACTTTATGTCCATCGCTCCCGCCATCCCCAGTAGTTAGGATAGTCTCTCTCCTTTGACCTAATGACTTTATGTCCACCGCTCCCGCCATCCCCAGTAGTTAGGATAGTCTCTCTCCTTTGACCTAATGAATTTATGTCCATCTCCCCTGCCATCCCCAGTACTTAGGATAGTCTCTCTCCTTTGACCTAATGACTTTATGTCCATCGCTCCCGCCATCCCCAGTAGTTAGGATAGTCTCTCTCCTTTGACCTAATGACTTTATGTCCACCGCTCCCGCCATCCCCAGTAGTTAGGATAGTCTCTCTCCTTTGACCTAATGAATTTATGTCCATCTCCCCTGCCATCCCCAGTAGTTAGGATAGTCTCTCTCCTTTGACCTAATTACTTTACGTCCATCGCTCCCGCCATCCCCAGTAGTTAGGATAGTCTCTCTCCTTTGACTTAATGACTTTATGTCCATCGCACCCGCCATCCCCAGTAGTTAGGATAGCCTCTCTCCTTTGACCTAATGACTTTATGTCCATCTCCCCCGTCATCTCCAGTAGTTAGGATAGTCTCTCTCCTTTGACCTAATGACTTTATGTCCATCTCCCCCGTCACCTCCATTAGTTAGGATAGTATCTCTCCTTTGACCTAATGACTTTATGTCCAGCTCCCCCGTCACCCCCAGTAGTTCGGATAGTCTCTCTCCTTTGACCTAATGGCTTTATGTCCATCTGCCCCATCATCCCCAATAGTTAGGATAGCCTCTCTCCTTTGACCTAATGACTTTATGGCCAGCTCCCCCGTCATCCCCAGTAGTTAGGATAGCCTCTCTCCTTTGACCTAATGACTTTATGTCCATCTTCCCCGTCATCTCCAGTAGTTAGGATAGTCTCTCTCCTTTGACCTAATGACTTTATGTCCATCTCCCCCGTCATCTCCAGTAGTTAGGATAGTCTCTCTCCTTTGACCTAATGACTTTATGTCCATCGCGCCCGCCATCCCCAGTAGTTAGCATAGTCTCTCTCCTTTGACCTAATGACTTTATGTCCATCTCCCCCGTCATCCCCAGTAGTTAGCATAGTCTCTCTCCTTTGACCTAATGACTTTATGTCCATCTCCCCCGTCATCCCCAATAGTTAGGCTAGCCTCTCTCCTTTGACCTAATGACTTTATGGCCAGCTCCCCCGTCACCCCCAGTAGTTAGGATAGCCTCTCTCCTTTGACCTAATGACTTTATGTCCATCTCCCCCGTCATCTCCAGTAGTTAGGATAGTCTCTCTCCTTTGACCTAATGACTTTATGTCCATCTCCCCCGTCATCTCCAGTAGTTAGGATAGTCTCTCTCCTTTGACCTAATGACTTTATGTCCATCGCCCCCGTCATCCCCAGTAGTTAGGATAGCCTCTCTCCTTTGACCTAATGACTTTATGGCCAGCTCCCCCGTCACCCCCAGTAGTTAGGATAGCCTCTCTCCTTTGACCTAATGACTTTATGTCCATCTCCCCGTCATCTCCAGTAGTTAGGATAGTCTCTCTCCTTTGACCTAATGACTTTATGTCCATCTCCCCCGTCACCCCCAGTAGTTAAGATAGTCTCTCTCCTTTGACCTAATGACTTCATGTCCATCTCCCCCGTCATCCCCAGTAGTTAGGATAGCCTCTCTCCTTTGACCTAAAGACTTTATGGCCAGCTCCCCCGTCACCCCCAGTAGTTAGGATAGCCTCTCTCCTTTGACCTAATGACTTTATGTCCATCTCCCCCGTCATCTCCAGTAGTTAGGATAGTCTCTCTCCTTTGACCTAATGACTTTATGTCCATCTCCCCTGTCACCTCCAGTAGTTAGGATAGTCTCTCTCCTTTGACCTAATGACTTTATGTCCATCGCTCCCGCCATCCCCAGTAGTTAGCATAGTCTCTCTCCTTTGACCTAATGACTTTATGTCCATCTCCCCCGTCATCCCCAGTAGTTAGCATAGTCTCTCTCCTTTGACCTAATGACTTTATGTCTATCGCTCCCTCCATCCCCAGTAGTTAGGATAGTCTCTCTCCTTTGACCTAATGACTTTATGTCCATCTCCCCTGTCATCACCAGTAGTTAGGATAGTCTCTCTCCTTTGACCTAATGACTTTATGTCCATCGCTCCCGCCATCCCCAGTAGTTAGGATAGTCTCTCTCCTTTGACCTAATGACTTTATGTCCATCGCTCCCGCCATCCCCAGTAGTTAGGATAGTCTCTCTTCTTTGACCTAATGAATTTATGTCCATCTCCCCTGCCATCCCCAGTACTTAGGATAGTCTCTCTCCTTTGACCTAATGACTTCATGTCCATCGCTCCCGCCATCCCCAGTAGTTAGGATAGTCTCTCTCCTTTGACCTAATTACTTTACGTCCATCGCTCCCGCCATCCCCAGTAGTTAGGATAGTCTCTCTCCTTTGACCTAATGACTTTATGTCCATCGCTCCCGCCATCCCCAGTAGTTAGGATAGCCTCTCTCCTTTGACCTAATGACTTTATGTCCATCTCCCCCGTCATCTCCAGTAGTTAGGATAGTCTCTCTCCTTTGACCTAATGACTTTATGTCCATCTCCCCCGTCACCTCCATTAGTTAGGATAGCATCTCTCCTTTGACCTAATGACTTTATGTCGAGCTCCCCCGTCACCCCCAGTAGTTAGGATAGTCTCTCTCCTTTGACCTAATGACTTTATGTCCATCTGCCCCGTCATCCCCAATAGTTAGGATAGCCTCTCTCCTTTGACCTAATGACTTTATGGCCAGCTCCCCCGTCACCCCCAGTAGTTAGGATAGCCTCTCTCCTTTGACCTAATGACTTTATGTCCATCTTCCCCGTCATCTCCAGTAGTTAGGATAGCCTCTCTCCTTTGACCTAATGACTTTATGTCCATCTCCCCCGTCATCTCCAGTAGTTAGGATAGTCTCTCTCCTTTGACCTAATGACTTTATGTCCATCGCGCCCGCCATCCCCAGTAGTTAGCATAGTCTCTCTCCTTTGACCTAATGACTTTATGTCCATCGCTCCCGCCATCCCCAGTAGTTAGGATAGCCTCTCTCCTTTGACCTAATGACTTTATGTCCATCTCCCCCGTCATCCCCAGTAGTTAGGATAGTCTCTCTCCTTTGACCTAATGACTTCATGTCCATCGCTCCCGCCATCCCCAGTAGTTAGGATAGTCTCTCTCCTTTGACCTAATGACTTTATGTCCATCTCCCCCGCCATCCCCAGTAGATAGGATAGTCTCTCTCCTTTGACCTAATGACTTTATGTCCATCTCCCCCGTCATCCCCAGTAGTTAGGATAGTCTCTCTCCTTTGACTTAATGACTTCATGTCGATCGCTCCCGCCATCCCCAGTAGTTAGGATAGCCTCTCTCCTTTGACCTACTGATTTATGTCCATCTCCCCCGTCATCCCCAGTAGTTAGGATAGTCTCTCTCCTTTGACCTAATGACTTTATGTCCAGCTCCCCCGTCACCTCCATTAGTTAGGATAGTATCTCTCCTTTGACCTAATGACTTTATGTCCAGCTCCCTCGTCACCCCCAGTAGTTAGGATAGTCTCTCTCCTTTGACCTAATGACTTTATGTCCATCTCCCCAGTCATCCCCAGTAGTTAGGATAGCCTCTCTCCTTTGACCTAATGACTTTATGGCCAGCTCCCCCGTCACCCCCAGTAGTTAGGATAGTATCTCTCCTTTGACCTAATGACTTTATGTCCAGCTCCCCCGTCACCCCCAGTAGTTAGGATAGTCTCTCTCCTTTGACCTAATGACTTTATGTCCATCTCCCCTGTCATCCCCAGTAGTTAGGATAGTCTCTCTCCTTTGACCTAATGACTTTATGTCCATCGCTCCTGCCATCCCAGGTAGTTAGGATAGTCTCTCTCCTTTGACCTAATGACTTTATGTCCATCGCTCCCGCAATCCCCATTAGTTAGGATAGTCTCTCTCCTTTGACCTAATGAATTTATGTCCATCTCCCCTGCCATCCCCAGTACTTAGGATAGTCTCTCTCCTTTGACCTAATGACTTTATATCCATCGCTCCCGCCATCCCCAGTAGTTAGGATAGTCTCTCTCCTTTGACCTAATTACTTTACGTCCATCGCTCCCGCCATCCCCAGTAGTTAGGATAGTCTCTCTCCTTTGACCTAATGACTTTATGTCCATCGCTCCCACCATCCCCAGTAGTTAGGATAGCCTCTCTACTTTGACCTAATGACTTTATGTCCATCTCCCCCGTCATCCCCAGTAGTTAGGGTAGCCTCTCTCCTTTGTCCTAATGACCTTATGTCCATCTCCTCTGTCATCCCCAGTAGTTAGGATAGTCTCTCTCCTTTGACTTAATGACTTTAGGTCCATCGCTCCCGCCATCCCCAGTAGTGAGGATAGCCTCTCTCCTTTGACCTAATGACTTTATGTCCATCGCTCCCGCCATCCCCAGTAGTTAGGATAGCCTCTCTCCTTTGACCTAATGACTTTATGTCCATCTCCCCTGTCATCCCCAGTAGTTAGGATAGTCTCTATCCTTTGACTTAATGACTTTATGTCCATCGCTCCCGCCATCCCCAGTAGTTAGGATAGCCTCTCTCCTTTGACCTAATGACTTTATGCCCATCTCCCCCGTCATCCCCAGTAGTTAGGATAGCCTCTCTCCTTTGACCTAATGACTTTATGGCCATCTCCCCCGTCATCCCCAGTAGTTAGGATAGTGTCTCTCCTTTGACCTAATGACTTTATCTCCATCGCTCCTGCCATCCCGAGTAGTTAGGATAGTCTCTCTCCTTTGACCTAATGACTTTATGTCCATCTCCCCCGTCATCCCCAGTTGTTAGGATAGTCTCTCTCCTTTGATCTAATGACTTTATGTCCCTCTCCCCCGTCATCCCCAGTAGTTAGGATAGTCTCTCTCCTTTGACCTAATGACTTTATGACCATCGCTCCCGCCATCCCCAGTAGTTAGGATAGTCTCTTTCCTTTGACCTAATGACTTTATGCCCATCTCCCCCGTCATCCCGAGTAGTTTGGATAGTCTCTCTCCTTTGACCTAATGACTTTATGTCCCTCTCCCCCGTCATCCCCAGTAGTTAGGATAGTCTCTCTCCTTTGACCTAATGACTTTATGTCCATCGCTCCTGCCATCCCCAGTAGTTAGGATAGTCTCTCTCCTTTGACCTAATGAATTTATGTCCATCTCCCCTGCCATCCCCAGTACTTAGGATAGTCTCTCTCCTTTGACCTAATGACTTTATGTCCATCGCTCCCGCCATCCCCAGTAGTTAGGATAGTCTCTCTCCTTTGACCTAATTACTTTACGTCCATCGCTCCCGCCATCCCCAGTAGTTAGGATAGTCTCTCTCCTTTGACCTAATGACTTTATGTCCATCGCTCCCGCCATCCCCAGTAGTTAGGATAGCCTCTCTCCTTTGACCTAATGACTTTATGTCCATCTCCCCCGTCACCCCCAGTAGTTAGGATAGTCTCTCTCCTTTGACCTAATGACTTAATGTCCAGCTCCCCCGTCAGCCCCAGTAGTTAGGATAATCTCTCTCCTTTGACCTAATGACTTTAGGTCCATCGCTCCCGCCATCCCCAGTAGTGAGGATAGCCTCTCTCCTTTGACCTAATGACTTTATGTCCATCGCTCCCGCCATCCCCAGTAGTTAGGATAGCCTCTCTCCTTTGACCTAATGACTTTATGTCCATCTCCCCTGTCATCCCCAGTAGTTAGGATAGTCTCTCTCCTTTGACTTAATGACTTTATGTCCATCGCTCCCGCCATCCCCAGTAGTTAGGATAGCCTCTCTCCTTTGACCTAATGACTTTATGCCCATCTCCCCCGTCATCCCCAGTAGTTAGGATAGCCTCTCTCCTTTGACCTAATGACTTTATGGCCATCTCCCCCGTCATCCCCAGTAGTTAGGATAGTGTCTCTCCTTTGACCTAATGACTTTATGGCCATCTCCCCCGTCATCCCCAGTAGTTAGGATAGCCTCTCTCCTTTGACCTAATGACTTTATGTCCATCTTCCCCGTCATCTCCAGTAGTTAGGATAGTCTCTCTCCTTTGACCTAATGACTTTATGTCCATCTCCCCCGTCATCTCCAGTAGTTAGGATAGTCTCTCTCCTTTGACCTAATGACTTTATGTCCATCGCGCCCGCCATCCCCAGTAGTTAGCATAGTCTCTCTCCTTTGACCTAATGACTTTATGTCCATCTCCCCCGTCATCCCCAGTAGTTAGCATAGTCTCTCTCCTTTGACCTAATGACTTTATGTCCATCTCCCCCGTCATCCCCAATAGTTAGGCTAGCCTCTCTCCTTTGACCTAATGACTTTATGGCCAGCTCCCCCGTCACCCCCAGTAGTTAGGATAGCCTCTCTCCTTTGACCTAATGACTTTATGTCCATCTCCCCCGTCATCTCCAGTAGTTAGGATAGTCTCTCTCCTTTGACCTAATGACTTTATGTCCATCTCCCCCGTCATCTCCAGTAGTTAGGATAGTCTCTCTCCTTTGACCTAATGACCTTATGTCCATCGCCCCCGTCATCCCCAGTAGTTAGGATAGCCTCTCTCCTTTGACCTAATGACTTTATGGCCAGCTCCCCCGTCACCCCCAGTAGTTAGGATAGCCTCTCTCCTTTGACCTAATGACTTTATGTCCATCTCCCCGTCATCTCCAGTAGTTAGGATAGTCTCTCTCCTTTGACCTAATGACTTTATGTCCATCTCCCCCGTCACCCCCAGTAGTTAAGATAGTCTCTCTCCTTTGACCTAATGACTTCATGTCCATCTCCCCCGTCATCCCCAGTAGTTAGGATAGCCTCTCTCCTTTGACCTAAAGACTTTATGGCCAGCTCCCCCGTCACCCCCAGTAGTTAGGATAGCCTCTCTCCTTTGACCTAATGACTTTATGTCCATCTCCCCCGTCATCTCCAGTAGTTAGGATAGTCTCTCTCCTTTGACCTAATGACTTTATGTCCATCTCCCCCGTCACCTCCAGTAGTTAGGATAGTCTCTCTCCTTTGACCTAATGACTTTATGTCCATCGCTCCCGCCATCCCCAGTAGTTAGCATAGTCTCTCTCCTTTGACCTAATGACTTTATGTCCATCTCCCCCGTCATCCCCAGTAGTTAGCATAGTCTCTCTCCTTTGACCTAATGACTTTATGTCTATCGTTCCCTCCATCCCCAGTAGTTAGGATAGTCTCTCTCCTTTGACCTAATGACTTTATGTCCATCTCCCCTGTCATCCCCAGTAGTTAGGATAGTCTCTCTCCTTTGACCTAATGACTTTATGTCCATCGCTCCCGCCATCCCCAGTAGTTAGGATAGTCTCTCTCCTTTGACCTAATGACTTTATGTCCATCGCTCCCGCCATCCCCAGTAGTTAGGATAGTCTCTCTTCTTTGACCTAATGAATTTATGTCCATCTCCCCTGCCATCCCCAGTACTTAGGATAGTCTCTCTCCTTTGACCTAATGACTTCATGTCCATCGCTCCCGCCATCCCCAGTAGTTAGGATAGTCTCTCTCCTTTGACCTAATTACTTTACGTCCATCGCTCCCGCCATCCCCAGTAGTTAGGATAGTCTCTCTCCTTTGACCTAATGACTTTATGTCCATCGCTCCCGCCATCCCCAGTAGTTAGGATAGCCTCTCTCCTTTGACCTAATGACTTTATGTCCATCTCCCCCGTCATCTCCAGTAGTTAGGATAGTCTCTCTCCTTTGACCTAATGACTTTATGTCCATCTCCCCCGTCACCTCCATTAGTTAGGATAGCATCTCTCCTTTGACCTAATGACTTTATGTCGAGCTCCCCCGTCACCCCCAGTAGTTAGGATAGTCTCTCTCCTTTGACCTAATGACTTTATGTCCATCTGCCCCGTCATCCCCAATAGTTAGGATAGCCTCTCTCCTTTGACCTAATGACTTTATGGCCAGCTCCCCCGTCACCCCCAGTAGTTAGGATAGCCTCTCTCCTTTGACCTAATGACTTTATGTCCATCTTCCCCGTCATCTCCAGTAGTTAGGATAGCCTCTCTCCTTTGACCTAATGACTTTATGTCCATCTCCCCCGTCATCTCCAGTAGTTAGGATAGTCTCTCTCCTTTGACCTAATGACTTTATGTCCATCGCGCCCGCCATCCCCAGTAGTTAGCATAGTCTCTCTCCTTTGACCTAATGACTTTATGTCCATCTCCCCCGTCATCCCCAGTAGTTAGCATAGTCTCTCTCCTTTGACCTAATGACTTTATGTCCATCTCCCCCGTCATCCCCAATAGTTAGGATAGCCTCTCTCCTTTGACCTAATGACTTTATGGCCAGCTCCCCCGTCACCCCCAGTAGTTAGGATAGCCTCTCTCCTTTGACCTAATGACTTTATGTCCATCTCCCCCGTCATCTCCAGTAGTTAGGATAGTCTCTCTCCTTTGACCTAATGACTTTATGTCCATCTCCCCCGTCATCTCCAGTAGTTAGGATAGTCTCTCTCCTTTGACCTAATGACTTTATGTCCATCTCCCCCGTCATCCCCAATAGTTAGGATAGCCTCTCTCCTTTGACCTAATGACTTTATGGCCAGCTCCCCCGTCACCCCCAGTAGTTAGGATAGCCTCTCTCCTTTGACCTAATGACTTTATGGCCAGCTCCCCCGTCACCCCCAGTAGTTAGGATACCCTCTCTCCTTTGACCTAATGACTTTATGTCCATCTCCCCCGTCATCTCCAGTAGTTAGGATAGTCTCTCTCCTTTGACCTAATGACTTTATGTCCATCTCCCCCGTCACCCCCAGTAGTTAACATAGTCTCTCTCCTTTGACCTAATGACTTTATGTCCATCTCCCCCGTCATCCCCAGTAGTTAGGATAGCCTCTCTCCTTTGACCTAATGACTTTATGTCCAGCTCCCCCGTCACCCCCAGTAGTTAGGATAGCCTCTCTCCTTTGACCTAATGACTTTATGTCCATCTCCCCGTCACCTCCAGTAGTTAGGATAGTCTCTCTCCTTTCACTTAATGACTTTATGTCCATCTCCCCCGTCATCTCCAGTAGTTAGAATAGTCTCTCTCCTTTGACCTAATGTCTTTATGTCCATCTCCCCCGTCATCCCCAGTAGTTAGCATAGTCTCTCTCCATTGACCTAATGACTTCATTTCCATCGCTCCCGCCATCCCCAGTAGTTAGCATAGTCTCTCTCCTTTGACCTAATGACTTTATGTCCAGCTCCCCCGTCACCCCCAGTAGTTAGGATAGCCTCTCTCCTTTGACCTAATGACTTTATGTCCATCTCCCCTGTCACCTCCAGTAGTTAGGATAGTCTCTCTCCTTTCACTTAATGACTTTATGTCCATCTCCCCCGTCATCTCCAGTAGTTAGAATAGTCTCTCTCCTTTGACCTAATGACTTTATGTCCATCTCCCCTGTCATCCCCAGTAGTTAGGATAGTCTCTCTCCTTTGACCTAATGACTTTATGTCCATCGCTCCCGCCATCCCCAGTAGTTAGGATAGTCTCTCTCCTTTGACCTAATGACTTTATGTCCATCGCTCCCGCCATCCCCATTAGTTAGGATAGTCTCTCTCCTTTGACCTAATGAATTTATGTCCATCTCCCCTGCCATCCCCAGTACTTAGGATAGTCTCTCTCCTTTGACCTAATGACTTTATGTCCAGCTCCCCCGTCACCTCCATTAGTTAGGATAGTATCTCTCCTTTGACCTAATGACTTTATGTCCAGCTCCCTCGTCACCCCCAGTAGTTAGGATAGTCTCTCTCCTTTGACCTAATGACTTTATGTCCATCTCCCCCGTCATCCCCAGTAGTTAGGATAGCCTCTCTCCTTTGACCTAATGACTTTATGGCCAGCTCCCCCGTCACCCCCAGTAGTTAGGATAGCCTCTCTCCTTTGACCTAATGACTTTATGTCCATCTCCCCCGTCATCTCCAGTAGTTAGGATAGTCTCTCTCCTTTGACCTAATGACTTTATGTCCATCTCCCCCGTCATCTCCAGTAGTTAGGATAGTCTCTCTCCTTTGACCTAATGACTTTATGTCCATCGCTCCCGCCATCCCCAGTAGTTAGCATAGTCTCTCTCCTTTGACCTAATGACTTTATGTCCATCTCCCCTGTCATCCCCAGTAGTTAGGATAGTCTCTCTCCTTTGACCTAATGACTTTATGTCCATCGCTCCCGCCATCCCCAGTAGTTAGGATAGTCTCTCTCCTTTGACCTAATGACTTTATGTCCACCGCTCCCGCCATCCCCAGTAGTTAGGATAGTCTCTCTCCTTTGACCTAATGAATTTATGTCCATCTCCCCTGCCATCCCCAGTACTTAGGATAGTCTCTCTCCTTTGACCTAATGACTTTATGTCCATCGCTCCCGCCATCCCCAGTAGTTAGGATAGTCTCTCTCCTTTGACCTAATGACTTTATGTCCACCGCTCCCGCCATCCCCAGTAGTTAGGATAGTCTCTCTCCTTTGACCTAATGAATTTATGTCCATCTCCCCTGCCATCCCCAGTAGTTAGGATAGTCTCTCTCCTTTGACCTAATTACTTTACGTCCATCGCTCCCGCCATCCCCAGTAGTTAGGATAGTCTCTCTCCTTTGACTTAATGACTTTATGTCCATCGCACCCGCCATCCCCAGTAGTTAGGATAGCCTCTCTCCTTTGACCTAATGACTTTATGTCCATCTCCCCCGTCATCTCCAGTAGTTAGGATAGTCTCTCTCCTTTGACCTAATGACTTTATGTCCATCTCCCCCGTCACCTCCATTAGTTAGGATAGTATCTCTCCTTTGACCTAATGACTTTATGTCCAGCTCCCCCGTCACCCCCAGTAGTTAGGATAGTCTCTCTCCTTTGACCTAATGACTTTATGTCCATCGCTCCCGCCATCCCCAGTAGTTAGGATAGTCTCTCTCCTTTGACCTAATGACTTTATGTCCATCGCTCCCGCCATCCCCATTAGTTAGGATAGTCTCTCTCCTTTGACCTAATGAATTTATGTCCATCTCCCCTGCCATCCCCAGTAGTTAGGATAGTCTCTCTCCTTTGACCTAATTACTTTACGTCCATCGCTCCCGCCATCCCCAGTAGTTAGGATAGTCTCTCTCCTTTGACTTAATGACTTTATGTCCATCGCACCCGCCATCCCCAGTAGTTAGGATAGCCTCTCTCCTTTGACCTAATGACTTTATGTCCATCTCCCCTGTCACCTCCAGTAGTTAGGATAGTCTCTCTCCTTTCACTTAATGACTTTATGTCCATCTCCCCCGTCATCTCCAGTAGTTAGAATAGTCTCTCTCCTTTGACCTAATGACTTTATGTCCATCTCCCCTGTCATCCCCAGTAGTTAGGATAGTCTCTCTCCTTTGACCTAATGACTTTATGTCCATCGCTCCCGCCATCCCCAGTAGTTAGGATAGTCTCTCTCCTTTGACCTAATGACTTTATGTCCATCGCTCCCGCCATCCCCATTAGTTAGGATAGTCTCTCTCCTTTGACCTAATGAATTTATGTCCATCTCCCCTGCCATCCCCAGTACTTAGGATAGTCTCTCTCCTTTGACCTAATGACTTTATGTCCATCTCCCCCGTCATCCCCAGTAGTTAGGATAGTCTCTCTCCTTTGACCTAATGACTTTATGTCCAGCTCCCCCGTCACCTCCATTAGTTAGGATAGTATCTCTCCTTTGACCTAATGACTTTATGTCCAGCTCCCTCGTCACCCCCAGTAGTTAGGATAGTCTCTCTCCTTTGACCTAATGACTTTATGTCCATCTCCCCCGTCATCCCCAGTAGTTAGGATAGCCTCTCTCCTTTGACCTAATGACTTTATGGCCAGCTCCCCCGTCACCCCCAGTAGTTAGGATAGCCTCTCTCCTTTGACCTAATGACTTTATGTCCATCTCCCCCGTCATCTCCAGTAGTTAGGATAGTCTCTCTCCTTTGACCTAATGACTTTATGTCCATCTCCCCCGTCATCTCCAGTAGTTAGGATAGTCTCTCTCCTTTGACCTAATGACTTTATGTCCATCGCTCCCGCCATCCCCAGTAGTTAGCATAGTCTCTCTCCTTTGACCTAATGACTTTATGTCCATCTCCCCTGTCATCCCCAGTAGTTAGGATAGTCTCTCTCCTTTGACCTAATGACTTTATGTCCATCGCTCCCGCCATCCCCAGTAGTTAGGATAGTCTCTCTCCTTTGACCTAATGACTTTATGTCCACCGCTCCCGCCATCCCCAGTAGTTAGGATAGTCTCTCTCCTTTGACCTAATGAATTTATGTCCATCTCCCCTGCCATCCCCAGTACTTAGGATAGTCTCTCTCCTTTGACCTAATGACTTTATGTCCATCGCTCCCGCCATCCCCAGTAGTTAGGATAGTCTCTCTCCTTTGACCTAATGACTTTATGTCCACCGCTCCCGCCATCCCCAGTAGTTAGGATAGTCTCTCTCCTTTGACCTAATGAATTTATGTCCATCTCCCCTGCCATCCCCAGTAGTTAGGATAGTCTCTCTCCTTTGACCTAATTACTTTACGTCCATCGCTCCCGCCATCCCCAGTAGTTAGGATAGTCTCTCTCCTTTGACTTAATGACTTTATGTCCATCGCACCCGCCATCCCCAGTAGTTAGGATAGCCTCTCTCCTTTGACCTAATGACTTTATGTCCATCTCCCCCGTCATCTCCAGTAGTTAGGATAGTCTCTCTCCTTTGACCTAATGACTTTATGTCCATCTCCCCCGTCACCTCCATTAGTTAGGATAGTATCTCTCCTTTGACCTAATGACTTTATGTCCAGCTCCCCCGTCACCCCCAGTAGTTCGGATAGTCTCTCTCCTTTGACCTAATGGCTTTATGTCCATCTGCCCCATCATCCCCAATAGTTAGGATAGCCTCTCTCCTTTGACCTAATGACTTTATGGCCAGCTCCCCCGTCATCCCCAGTAGTTAGGATAGCCTCTCTCCTTTGACCTAATGACTTTATGTCCATCTTCCCCGTCATCTCCAGTAGTTAGGATAGTCTCTCTCCTTTGACCTAATGACTTTATGTCCATCTCCCCCGTCATCTCCAGTAGTTAGGATAGTCTCTCTCCTTTGACCTAATGACTTTATGTCCATCGCGCCCGCCATCCCCAGTAGTTAGCATAGTCTCTCTCCTTTGACCTAATGACTTTATGTCCATCTCCCCCGTCATCCCCAGTAGTTAGCATAGTCTCTCTCCTTTGACCTAATGACTTTATGTCCATCTCCCCCGTCATCCCCAATAGTTAGGCTAGCCTCTCTCCTTTGACCTAATGACTTTATGGCCAGCTCCCCCGTCACCCCCAGTAGTTAGGATAGCCTCTCTCCTTTGACCTAATGACTTTATGTCCATCTCCCCCATCATCTCCAGTAGTTAGGATAGTCTCTCTCCTTTGACCTAATGACTTTATGTCCATCTCCCCCGTCATCTCCAGTAGTTAGGATAGTCTCTCTCCTTTGACCTAATGACTTTATGTCCATCGCCCCCGTCATCCCCAGTAGTTAGGATAGCCTCTCTCCTTTGACCTAATGACTTTATGGCCAGCTCCCCCGTCACCCCCAGTAGTTAGGATAGCCTCTCTCCTTTGACCTAATGACTTTATGTCCATCTCCCCCGTCATCTCCAGTAGTTAGGATAGTCTCTCTCCTTTGACCTAATGACTTTATGTCCATCTCCCCCGTCACCCCCAGTAGTTAAGATAGTCTCTCTCCTTTGACCTAATGACTTCATGTCCATCTCCCCCGTCATCCCCAGTAGTTAGGATAGCCTCTCTCCTTTGACCTAAAGACTTTATGGCCAGCTCCCCCGTCACCCCCAGTAGTTAGGATAGCCTCTCTCCTTTTACCTAATGACTTTATGTCCATCTCCCCCGTCATCTCCAGTAGTTAGGATAGTCTCTCTCCTTTGACCTAATGACTTTATGTCCATCTCCCCCGTCACCTCCAGTAGTTAGGATAGTCTCTCTCCTTTGACCTAATGACTTTATGTCCATCGCTCCCGCCATCCCCAGTAGTTAGCATAGTCTCTCTCCTTTGACCTAATGACTTTATGTCCATCTCCCCCGTCATCCCCAGTAGTTAGCATAGTCTCTCTCCTTTGACCTAATGACTTTATGTCTATCGCTCCCTCCATCCCCAGTAGTTAGGATAGTCTCTCTCCTTTGACCTAATGACTTTATGTCCATCTCCCCTGTCATCCCCAGTAGTTAGGATAGTCTCTCTCCTTTGACCTAATGACTTTATGTCCATCGCTCCCGCCATCCCCAGTAGTTAGGATAGTCTCTCTCCTTTGACCTAATGACTTTATGTCCATCGCTCCCGCCATCCCCAGTAGTTAGGATAGTCTCTCTTCTTTGACCTAATGAATTTATGTCCATCTCCCCTGCCATCCCCAGTACTTAGGATAGTCTCTCTCCTTTGACCTAATGACTTCATGTCCATCGCTCCCGCCATCCCCAGTAGTTAGGATAGTCTCTCTCCTTTGACCTAATTACTTTACGTCCATCGCTCCCGCCATCCCCAGTAGTTAGGATAGTCTCTCTCCTTTGACCTAATGACTTTATGTCCATCGCTCCCGCCATCCCCAGTAGTTAGGATAGCCTCTCTCCTTTGACCTAATGACTTTATGTCCATCTCCCCCGTCATCTCCAGTAGTTAGGATAGTCTCTCTCCTTTGACCTAATGACTTTATGTCCATCTCCCCCGTCACCTCCATTAGTTAGGATAGCATCTCTCCTTTGACCTAATGACTTTATGTCGAGCTCCCCCGTCACCCCCAGTAGTTAGGATAGTCTCTCTCCTTTGACCTAATGACTTTATGTCCATCTGCCCCGTCATCCCCAATAGTTAGGATAGCCTCTCTCCTTTGACCTAATGACTTTATGGCCAGCTCCCCCGTCACCCCCAGTAGTTAGGATAGCCTCTCTCCTTTGACCTAATGACTTTATGTCCATCTTCCCCGTCATCTCCAGTAGTTAGGATAGCCTCTCTCCTTTGACCTAATGACTTTATGTCCATCTCCCCCGTCATCTCCAGTAGTTAGGATAGTCTCTCTCCTTTGACCTAATGACTTTATGTCCATCGCGCCCGCCATCCCCAGTAGTTAGCATAGTCTCTCTCCTTTGACCTAATGACTTTATGTCCATCTCCCCCGTCATCCCCAGTAGTTAGCATAGTCTCTCTCCTTTGACCTAATGACTTTATGTCCATCTCCCCCGTCATCCCCAATAGTTAGGATAGCCTCTCTCCTTTGACCTAATGACTTTATGGCCAGCTCCCCCGTCACCCCCAGTAGTTAGGATAGCCTCTCTCCTTTGACCTAATGACTTTATGTCCATCTCCCCCGTCATCTCCAGTAGTTAGGATAGTCTCTCTCCTTTGACCTAATGACTTTATGTCCATCTCCCCCGTCATCTCCAGTAGTTAGGATAGTCTCTCTCCTTTGACCTAATGACTTTATGTCCATCTCCCCCGTCATCCCCAATAGTTAGGATAGCCTCTCTCCTTTGACCTAATGACTTTATGGCCAGCTCCCCCGTCACCCCCAGTAGTTAGGATACCCTCTCTCCTTTGACCTAATGACTTTATGTCCATCTCCCCCGTCATCTCCAGTAGTTAGGATAGTCTCTCTCCTTTGACCTAATGACTTTATGTCCATCTCCCCCATCACCCCCAGTAGTTAAGATAGTCTCTCTCCTTTGACCTAATGACTTTATGTCCATCTCCCCCGTCATCCCCAGTAGTTAGGATAGCCTCTCTCCTTTGACCTAATGACTTTATGTCCAGCTCCCCCGTCACCCCCAGTAGTTAGGATAGCCTCTCTCCTTTGACCTAATGACTTTATGTCCATCTCCCCTGTCACCTCCAGTAGTTAGGATAGTCTCTCTCCTTTCACTTAATGACTTTATGTCCATCTCCCCCGTCATCTCCAGTAGTTAGAATAGTCTCTCTCCTTTGACCTAATGTCTTTATGTCCATCGCTCCCGCCATCCCCAGTAGTTAGCATAGTCTCTCTCCTTTGACCTAATGACTTTATGTCCATCTCCCCCGTCATCCCCAGTAGTTAGCATAGTCTCTCTCCTTTGACCTAATGACTTCATTTCCATCGCTCCCGCCATCCCCAGTAGTTAGCATAGTCTCTCTCCTTTGACCTAATGACTTTATGTCCAGCTCCCCCGTCACCCCCAGTAGTTAGGATAGCCTCTCTCCTTTGACCTAATGACTTTATGTCCATCTCCCCTGTCACCTCCAGTAGTTAGGATAGTCTCTCTCCTTTCACTTAATGACTTTATGTCCATCTCCCCCGTCATCTCCAGTAGTTAGAATAGTCTCTCTCCTTTGACCTAATGACTTTATGTCCATCTCCCCTGTCATCCCCAGTAGTTAGGATAGTCTCTCTCCTTTGACCTAATGACTTTATGTCCATCGCTCCCGCCATCCCCAGTAGTTAGGATAGTCTCTCTCCTTTGACCTAATGACTTTATGTCCATCGCTCCCGCCATCCCCATTAGTTAGGATAGTCTCTCTCCTTTGACCTAATGAATTTATGTCCATCTCCCCTGCCATCCCCAGTACTTAGGATAGTCTCTCTCCTTTGACCTAATGACTTTATGTCCATCGCTCCCGCCATCCCCAGTAGTTAGGATAGTCTCTCTCCTTTGACCTAATTACTTTACGTCCATCGCTCCCGCCATCCCCAGTAGTTAGGATAGTCTCTCTCCTTTGACCTAATGACTTTATGTCCATCGCTCCCGCCATCCCCAGTAGTTAGGATAGCCTCTCTCCTTTGACCTAATGACTTTATGTCCATCGCTCCCGCCATCCCCAGTATTTAGGATATCCTCTCTCCTTTGACCTAATTACTTTATGGCCATCTCCCCTGTCATCCCCAGTAGTTAGGATAGTCTCTCTCCTTTGACCTAATGACTTTATCTCCATCGCTCCTGCCATCCCGAGTAGTTAGGATAGTCTCTCTCCTTTGACCTAATGACTTTATGTCCAGCTCCCCCACCATCCCCAGTAGTTAGGATAGCCTCTCTCCTTTGACCTAATGACTTTATGGCCATCTCCCCCGTCATCCCCAGGAGTTAGGATAGTCTCTCTCCTTTGACCTAATGACTTTATGTCCATCTCCCCTGTCATCCCCAGTAGTTAGGATAGTCTCTCTCCTTTGACCTAATGACTTTATGTCCATCGCTTCCGCCATCCCCAGTAGTTAGGATAGTCTCTCTCCTTTGACCTAATGACTTTATGTCCATCGCTCCCGCCATGCCCAGTAGTTAGGATAGTCTCTCTCCTTTGACCTAATGAATTTATGTCCATCTCCCCTGCCATCCCCAGTACTTAGGATAGTCTCTCTCCTTTGACCTAATGACTTTATGTCCATCGCTCCCGCCATCCCCAGTAGTTAGGATAGTCTCTCTCCTTTGACCTAATGACTTTATGTCCATCGCTCCCGCCATCCCCAGTAGTTAGAATAGTCTCTCTCCTTTGACCTAATGACTTTATGTCCATCTCCCCTGCCATCCCCAGTACTTAGGATAGTCTCTCTCCTTTGACCTAATGACTTTATGTCCATCGCTCCCGCCATCCCCAGTAGTTAGGATAGTCTCTCTCCTTTGACCTAATTACTTTACGTCCATCGCTCCCGCCATCCCCAGTAGTTAGGATAGTCTCTCTCCTTTGACCTAATGACTTTACGTCCATCGCTCCCGCCATCCCCAGTAGTTAGGATAGCCTCTCTCCTTTGACCTAATGACTTTATGTCCATCTCCCCGTCATCCCCAGTAGTTAGGATAGCCTCTCTCCTTTGACCTAATGACTTTATGTCCATCTCCCCTGTCATCCCCAGTAGTTAGGATAGTCTCTCTCCTTTGACTTAATGACTTTATGTCCATCGCTCCCGCCATCCCCAGTAGTTAGGATAGCCTCTCTCCTTTGACCTAATGACTTTATGTCCATCGCTCCCGCCATCCCCAGTAGTTAGGCTATCCTCTCTCCTTTGACCTAATGACTTTATGGCCATCTCCCCTGTCATCCCCAGTAGTTAGGATAGTCTCTCTCCTTTGACCTAATGACTTTATCTCCATCGCTCCCGCCATCCCGAGTAGTTAGGATAGTCTCTCTCCTTTGACCTAATGACTTTATGTCCAGCTCCCCCACCATCCCCAGTAGTTAGGATAGCCTCTCTCCTTTGACCTAATGACTTTATGGCCATCTCCCCCGTCATCCCCAGTAGTTAGGATAGTCTCTCTCCTTTGACCTAATGACTTTATGTCCATCTCCCCTGTCATCCCCAGTAGTTAGGATAGTCTCTCTCCTTTGACCTAATGACTTTATGTCCATCGCTCCCGCCATCCCCAGTAGTTAGGATAGTCTCTCTCCTTTGACCTAATGACTTTATGTCCATCGCTCCTGCCATCCCCAGTAGTTAGGATAGTCTCTCTCCTTTGACCTAATGAATTTATGTCCATCTCCCCTGCCATCCCCAGTACTTAGGATAGTCTCTCTCCTTTGACCTAATGACTTTATGTCCATCGCTCCCGCCATCCCCAGTAGTTAGGATAGTCTCTCTCCTTTGACCTAATTACTTTACGTCCATCGCTCCCGCCATCCCCAGTAGTTAGGATAGTCTCTCTCCTTTGACCTAATGACTTTATGTCCATCGCTCCCGCCATCCCCAGTAGTTAGGATAGCCTCTCTCCTTTGACCTAATGACTTTATGTCCATCTCCCCCGTCACCCCCAGTAGTTAGGATAGTCTCTCTCCTTTGACCTAATGACTTAATGTCCAGCTCCCCCGTCAGCCCCAGTAGTTAGGATAATCTCTCTCCTTTGACCTAATGACTTTATGTCCATCGCTCCCGCCATCCCCAGTAGTTAGGATAGTCTCTCTCCTTTGACCTAATGACTTTATGTCCATCTCCCCCTGTCATCCCCAGTAGTTAGGATAGTCTCTCTCTTTTGACCTAATGACTTTATGTCCAGCTCCCCCGTCACTTCCAGTAGTTAGGATAGTACCTCTCCTTTGACCTAATGACTTTATGTCCAGCTCCCCTGTCACCCCCAGTAGTTAAGATAGTCTCTCTCCTTTGACCTAATGACTTTATGTCCATCTCCCCCGTCATCCCCAGTAGTTAGGATAGCCTCTCTCCTTTGACCTAATGACTTTATGTCCAGCTCCCCCGTCACCCCCAGTAGTTAGGATAGCCTCTCTCCTTTGACCTAATGACTTTATGTCCATCTCCCCTGTCACCTCCAGTAGTTAGGATAGTCTCTCTCCTTTCACTTAATGACTTTATGTCCATCTCCCCCGTCATCTCCAGTAGTTATAATAGTCTCTCTCCTTTGACCTAATGACTTTATGTCCATCGCTCCCGCCATCCCCAGTAGTTAGCATAGTCTCTCTCCTTTGACCTAATGACTTTATGTCCATCTCCCCCGTCATCCCCAGTAGTTAGCATAGTCTCTCTCCTTTGACCTAATGACTTCATGTCCATCGCTCCCGCCATCCCCAGTAGTTAGCATAGTCTCTCTCCTTTGACCTAATGACTTTATGTCCAGCTCCCCCGTCACCCCCAGTAGTTAGGATAGCCTCTCTCCTTTGACCTAATGACTTTATGTCCATCTCCCCTGTCACCTCCAGTAGTTAGGATAGTCTCTCTCCTTTCACTTAATGACTTTATGTCCATCTCCCCCGTCATCTCCAGTAGTTAGAATAGTCTCTCTCCTTTGACCTAATGACTTTATGTCCATCTCCCCTGCCATCCCCAGTAGTTAGGATAGTCTCTCTCCTTTGACCTAATGACTTTATGTCCATCGCTCCCGCCATCCCCAGTAGTTAGGATAGTCTCTCTCCTTTGACCTAATGACTTTATGTCCATCACTCCCGCCATCCCCATTAGTTAGGATAGTCTCTCTCCTTTGACCTAATGAATTTATGTCCATCTCCCCTGCCATCCCCAGTACTTAGGATAGTCTCTCTCCTTTGACCTAATGACTTTATGTCCATCGCTCCCGCCATCCCCAGTAGTTAGGATAGTCTCCCTCCTTTGACCTAATTACTTTACGTCCATCGCTCCCGCCATCCCCAGTAGTTAGGATAGTCTCTCTCCTTTGACCTAATGACTTCATGTCCATCGCTCCCGCCATCCCCAGTAGTTAGGATAGCCTCTCTCCTTTGACCTAATGACTTTATGTCCATCTCCCCGTCATCCCCAGTAGTTAGGATAGCCTCTCTCCTTTGACCTAATGACTTTATGTCCATCTCCCCTGTCATCCCCAGTAGTTAGGATAGTCTCTCTCCTTTGACTTAATGACTTTATGTCCATCGCTCCCGCCATCCCCCGTAGTTAGGATAGCCTCTCTCCTTTGACCTAATGACTTTATGTCCATCGCTCCCGCCATCCCCAGTAGTTAGGATATCCTCTCTCCTTTGACCTAATGACTTTATGGCCATCTCCCCTGTCATCCCCAGTAGTTAGGATAGTCTCTCTCCTTTGACCTAATGACTTTATCTCCATCGCTCCCGCCATCCCGAGTAGTTAGGATAGTCTCTCTCCTTTGACCTAATGACTTTATGTCCAGCTCCCCCACCATCCCCAGTAGTTAGGATAGCCTCTCTCCTTTGACCTAATGACTTTATGGCCATCTCCCCCGTCATCCCCAGTAGTTAGGATAGTCTCTCTCCTTTGACCTAATGACTTTATGTCCATCTCCCCTGTCATCCCCAGTAGTTAGGATAGTCTCTCTCCTTTGACCTAATGACTTTATGTCCATCGCTCCTGCCATCCCAGGTAGTTAGGATAGTCTCTCTCCTTTGACCTAATGACTTTATGTCCATCGCTCCCGCAATCCCCATTAGTTAGGATAGTCTCTCTCCTTTGACCTAATGAATTTATGTCCATCTCCCCTGCCATCCCCAGTACTTAGGATAGTCTCTCTCCTTTGACCTAATGACTTTATATCCATCGCTCCCGCCATCCCCAGTAGTTAGGATAGTCTCTCTCCTTTGACCTAATTACTTTACGTCCATCGCTCCCGCCATCCCCAGTAGTTAGGATAGTCTCTCTCCTTTGACCTAATGACTTTATGTCCATCGCTCCCACCATCCCCAGTAGTTAGGATAGCCTCTCTACTTTGACCTAATGACTTTATGTCCATCTCCCCCATCATCCCCAGTAGTTAGGGTAGCCTCTCTCCTTTGACCTAATGACTTTATGTCCATCTCCTCTGTCATCCCCAGTAGTTAGGATAGTCTCTCTCCTTTGACTTAATGACTTTAGGTCCATCGCTCCCGCCATCCCCAGTAGTGAGGATAGCCTCTCTCCTTTGACCTAATGACTTTATGTCCATCGCTCCCGCCATCCCCAGTAGTTAGGATAGCCTCTCTCCTTTGACCTAATGACTTTATGTCCATCTCCCCTGTCATCCCCAGTAGTTAGGATAGTCTCTATCCTTTGACTTAATGACTTTATGTCCATCGCTCCCGCCATCCCCAGTAGTTAGGATAGCCTCTCTCCTTTGACCTAATGACTTTATGCCCATCTCCCCCGTCATCCCCAGTAGTTAGGATAGCCTCTCTCCTTTGACCTAATGACTTTATGGCCATCTCCCCCGTCATCCCCAGTAGTTAGGATAGTGTCTCTCCTTTGACCTAATGACTTTATCTCCATCGCTCCTGCCATCCCGAGTAGTTAGGATAGTCTCTCTCCTTTGACCTAATGACTTTATGTCCATCTCCCCCGTCATCCCCAGTTGTTAGGATAGTCTCTCTCCTTTGATCTAATGACTTTATGTCCCTCTCCCCCGTCATCCCCAGTAGTTAGGATAGTCTCTCTCCTTTGACCTAATGACTTTATGACCATCGCTCCCGCCATCCCCAGTAGTTAGGATAGTCTCTTTCCTTTGACCTAATGACTTTATGCCCATCTCCCCCGTCATCCCGAGTAGTTTGGATAGTCTCTCTCCTTTGACCTAATGACTTTATGTCCCTCTCCCCCGTCATCCCCAGTAGTTAGGATAGTCTCTCTCCTTTGACCTAATGACTTTATGTCCATCGCTCCTGCCATCCCCAGTAGTTAGGATAGTCTCTCTCCTTTGACCTAATGAATTTATGTCCATCTCCCCTGCCATCCCCAGTACTTAGGATAGTCTCTCTCCTTTGACCTAATGACTTTATGTCCATCGCTCCCGCCATCCCCAGTAGTTAGGATAGTCTCTCTCCTTTGACCTAATTACTTTACGTCCATCGCTCCCGCCATCCCCAGTAGTTAGGATAGTCTCTCTCCTTTGACCTAATGACTTTATGTCCATCGCTCCCGCCATCCCCAGTAGTTAGGATAGCCTCTCTCCTTTGACCTAATGACTTTATGTCCATCTCCCCCGTCACCCCCAGTAGTTAGGATAGTCTCTCTCCTTTGACCTAATGACTTAATGTCCAGCTCCCCCGTCAGCCCCAGTAGTTAGGATAATCTCTCTCCTTTGACCTAATGACTTTATGTCCATCGCTCCCGCCATCCCCAGTAGTTAGGATAGTCTCTCTCCTTTGACCTAATGACTTTATGTCCATCTCCCCCTGTCATCCCCAGTAGTTAGGATAGTCTCTCTCCTTTGACCTAATGACTTTATGTCCAGCTCCCCCGTCACTTCCAGTAGTTAGGATAGTACCTCTCCTTTGACCTAATGACTTTATGTCCAGCTCCCCTGTCACCCCCAGTAGTTAAGATAGTCTCTCTCCTTTGACCTAATGACTTTATGTCCATCTCCCCCGTCATCCCCAGTAGTTAGGATAGCCTCTCTCCTTTGACCTAATGACTTTATGTCCAGCTCCCCCGTCACCCCCAGTAGTTAGGATAGCCTCTCTCCTTTGACCTAATGACTTTATGTCCATCTCCCCTGTCACCTCCAGTAGTTAGGATAGTCTCTCTCCTTTCACTTAATGACTTTATGTCCATCTCCCCCGTCATCTCCAGTAGTTATAATAGTCTCTCTCCTTTGACCTAATGACTTTATGTCCATCGCTCCCGCCATCCCCAGTAGTTAGCATAGTCTCTCTCCTTTGACCTAATGACTTTATGTCCATCTCCCCCGTCATCCCCAGTAGTTAGCATAGTCTCTCTCCTTTGACCTAATGACTTCATGTCCATCGCTCCCGCCATCCCCAGTAGTTAGCATAGTCTCTCTCCTTTGACCTAATGACTTTATGTCCAGCTCCCCCGTCACCCCCAGTAGTTAGGATAGCCTCTCTCCTTTGACCTAATGACTTTATGTCCATCTCCCCTGTCACCTCCAGTAGTTAGGATAGTCTCTCTCCTTTCACTTAATGACTTTATGTCCATCTCCCCCGTCATCTCCAGTAGTTAGAATAGTCTCTCTCCTTTGACCTGATGACTTTATGTCCATCTCCCCTGCCATCCCCAGTAGTTAGGATAGTCTCTCTCCTTTGACCTAATGACTTTATGTCCATCGCTCCCGCCATCCCCAGTAGTTAGGATAGTCTCTCTCCTTTGACCTAATGACTTTATGTCCATCACTCCCGCCATCCCCATTAGTTAGGATAGTCTCTCTCCTTTGACCTAATGAATTTATGTCCATCTCCCCTGCCATCCCCAGTACTTAGGATAGTCTCTCTCCTTTGACCTAATGACTTTATGTCCATCGCTCCCGCCATCCCCAGTAGTTAGGATAGTCTCTCTCCTTTGACCTAATTACTTTACGTCCATCGCTCCCGCCATCCCCAGTAGTTAGGATAGTCTCTCTCCTTTGACCTAATGACTTTATGTCCATCGCTCCCGCCATCCCCAGTAGTTAGGATAGCCTCTCTCCTTTGACCTAATGACTTTATGTCCATCTCCCCGTCATCCCCAGTAGTTAGGATAGCCTCTCTCCTTTGACCTAATGACTTTATGTCCATCTCCCCTGTCATCCCCAGTAGTTAGGATAGTCTCTCTCCTTTGACTTAATGACTTTATGTCCATCGCTCCCGCCATCCCCAGTAGTTAGGATAGCCTCTCTCCTTTGACCTAATGACTTTATGTCCATCGCTCCCGCCATCCCCAGTAGTTAGGATATCCTCTCTCCTTTGACCTAATGACTTTATGGCCATCTCCCCTGTCATCCCCAGTAGTTAGGATAGTCTCTCTCCTTTGACCTAATGACTTTATCTCCATCGCTCCCGCCATCCCGAGTAGTTAGGATAGTCTCTCTCCTTTGACCTAATGACTTTATGTCCAGCTCCCCCACCATCCCCAGTAGTTAGGATAGCCTCTCTCCTTTGACCTAATGACTTTATGGCCATCTCCCCCGTCATCCCCAGTAGTTAGGATAGTCTCTCTCCTTTGACCTAATGACTTTATGTCCATCTCCCCTGTCATCCCCAGTAGTTAGGATAGTCTCTCTCCTTTGACCTAATGACTTTATGTCCATCGCTCCTGCCATCCCAGGTAGTTAGGATAGTCTCTCTCCTTTGACCTAATGACTTTATGTCCATCGCTCCCGCAATCCCCATTAGTTAGGATAGTCTCTCTCCTTTGACCTAATGAATTTATGTCCATCTCCCCTGCCATCCCCAGTACTTAGGATAGTCTCTCTCCTTTGACCTAATGACTTCATATCCATCGCTCCCGCCATCCCCAGTAGTTAGGATAGTCTCTCTCCTTTGACCTAATTACTTTACGTCCATCGCTCCCGCCATCCCCAGTAGTTAGGATAGTCTCTCTCCTTTGACCTAATGACTTTATGTCCATCGCTCCCACCATCCCCAGTAGTTAGGATAGCCTCTCTACTTTGACCTAATGACTTTATGTCCATCTCCCCCGTCATCCCCAGTAGTTAGGGTAGCCTCTCTCCTTTGACCTAATGACTTTATGTCCATCTCCTCTGTCATCCCCAGTAGTTAGGATAGTCTCTCTCCTTTGACTTAATGACTTTAGGTCCATCGCTCCCGCCATCCCCAGTAGTGAGGATAGCCTCTCTCCTTTGACCTAATGACTTTATGTCCATCGCTCCCGCCATCCCCAGTAGTTAGGATAGCCTCTCTCCTTTGACCTAATGACTTTATGTCCATCTCCCCTGTCATCCCCAGTAGTTAGGATAGTCTCTCTCCTTTGACTTAATGACTTTATGTCCATCGCTCCCGCCATCCCCAGTAGTTAGGATAGCCTCTCTCCTTTGACCTAATGACTTTATGCCCATCTCCCCCGTCATCCCCAGTAGTTAGGATAGCCTCTCTCCTTTGACCTAATGACTTTATGGCCATCTCCCCCGTCATCCCCAGTAGTTAGGATAGTGTCTCTCCTTTGACCTAATGACTTTATGGCCATCTCCCCCGTCATCCCCAGTAGTTAGGATAGCCTCTCTCCTTTGACCTAATGACTTTATGTCCATCTTCCCCGTCATCTCCAGTAGTTAGGATAGTCTCTCTCCTTTGACCTAATGACTTTATGTCCATCTCCCCCGTCATCTCCAGTAGTTAGGATAGTCTCTCTCCTTTGACCTAATGACTTTATGTCCATCGCGCCCGCCATCCCCAGTAGTTAGCATAGTCTCTCTCCTTTGACCTAATGACTTTATGTCCATCTCCCCCGTCATCCCCAGTAGTTAGCATAGTCTCTCTCCTTTGACCTAATGACTTTATGTCCATCTCCCCCGTCATCCCCAATAGTTAGGCTAGCCTCTCTCCTTTGACCTAATGACTTTATGGCCAGCTCCCCCGTCACCCCCAGTAGTTAGGATAGCCTCTCTCCTTTGACCTAATGACTTTATGTCCATCTCCCCCGTCATCTCCAGTAGTTAGGATAGTCTCTCTCCTTTGACCTAATGACTTTATGTCCATCTCCCCCGTCATCTCCAGTAGTTAGGATAGTCTCTCTCCTTTGACCTAATGACCTTATGTCCATCGCCCCCGTCATCCCCAGTAGTTAGGATAGCCTCTCTCCTTTGACCTAATGACTTTATGGCCAGCTCCCCCGTCACCCCCAGTAGTTAGGATAGCCTCTCTCCTTTGACCTAATGACTTTATGTCCATCTCCCCGTCATCTCCAGTAGTTAGGATAGTCTCTCTCCTTTGACCTAATGACTTTATGTCCATCTCCCCCGTCACCCCCAGTAGTTAAGATAGTCTCTCTCCTTTGACCTAATGACTTCATGTCCATCTCCCCCGTCATCCCCAGTAGTTAGGATAGCCTCTCTCCTTTGACCTAAAGACTTTATGGCCAGCTCCCCCGTCACCCCCAGTAGTTAGGATAGCCTCTCTCCTTTGACCTAATGACTTTATGTCCATCTCCCCCGTCATCTCCAGTAGTTAGGATAGTCTCTCTCCTTTGACCTAATGACTTTATGTCCATCTCCCCCGTCACCTCCAGTAGTTAGGATAGTCTCTCTCCTTTGACCTAATGACTTTATGTCCATCGCTCCCGCCATCCCCAGTAGTTAGCATAGTCTCTCTCCTTTGACCTAATGACTTTATGTCCATCTCCCCCGTCATCCCCAGTAGTTAGCATAGTCTCTCTCCTTTGACCTAATGACTTTATGTCTATCGTTCCCTCCATCCCCAGTAGTTAGGATAGTCTCTCTCCTTTGACCTAATGACTTTATGTCCATCTCCCCTGTCATCCCCAGTAGTTAGGATAGTCTCTCTCCTTTGACCTAATGACTTTATGTCCATCGCTCCCGCCATCCCCAGTAGTTAGGATAGTCTCTCTCCTTTGACCTAATGACTTTATGTCCATCGCTCCCGCCATCCCCAGTAGTTAGGATAGTCTCTCTTCTTTGACCTAATGAATTTATGTCCATCTCCCCTGCCATCCCCAGTACTTAGGATAGTCTCTCTCCTTTGACCTAATGACTTCATGTCCATCGCTCCCGCCATCCCCAGTAGTTAGGATAGTCTCTCTCCTTTGACCTAATTACTTTACGTCCATCGCTCCCGCCATCCCCAGTAGTTAGGATAGTCTCTCTCCTTTGACCTAATGACTTTATGTCCATCGCTCCCGCCATCCCCAGTAGTTAGGATAGCCTCTCTCCTTTGACCTAATGACTTTATGTCCATCTCCCCCGTCATCTCCAGTAGTTAGGATAGTCTCTCTCCTTTGACCTAATGACTTTATGTCCATCTCCCCCGTCACCTCCATTAGTTAGGATAGCATCTCTCCTTTGACCTAATGACTTTATGTCGAGCTCCCCCGTCACCCCCAGTAGTTAGGATAGTCTCTCTCCTTTGACCTAATGACTTTATGTCCATCTGCCCCGTCATCCCCAATAGTTAGGATAGCCTCTCTCCTTTGACCTAATGACTTTATGGCCAGCTCCCCCGTCACCCCCAGTAGTTAGGATAGCCTCTCTCCTTTGACCTAATGACTTTATGTCCATCTTCCCCGTCATCTCCAGTAGTTAGGATAGCCTCTCTCCTTTGACCTAATGACTTTATGTCCATCTCCCCCGTCATCTCCAGTAGTTAGGATAGTCTCTCTCCTTTGACCTAATGACTTTATGTCCATCGCGCCCGCCATCCCCAGTAGTTAGCATAGTCTCTCTCCTTTGACCTAATGACTTTATGTCCATCTCCCCCGTCATCCCCAGTAGTTAGCATAGTCTCTCTCCTTTGACCTAATGACTTTATGTCCATCTCCCCCGTCATCCCCAATAGTTAGGATAGCCTCTCTCCTTTGACCTAATGACTTTATGGCCAGCTCCCCCGTCACCCCCAGTAGTTAGGATAGCCTCTCTCCTTTGACCTAATGACTTTATGTCCATCTCCCCCGTCATCTCCAGTAGTTAGGATAGTCTCTCTCCTTTGACCTAATGACTTTATGTCCATCTCCCCCGTCATCTCCAGTAGTTAGGATAGTCTCTCTCCTTTGACCTAATGACTTTATGTCCATCTCCCCCGTCATCCCCAATAGTTAGGATAGCCTCTCTCCTTTGACCTAATGACTTTATGGCCAGCTCCCCCGTCACCCCCAGTAGTTAGGATAGCCTCTCTCCTTTGACCTAATGACTTTATGGCCAGCTCCCCCGTCACCCCCAGTAGTTAGGATACCCTCTCTCCTTTGACCTAATGACTTTATGTCCATCTCCCCCGTCATCTCCAGTAGTTAGGATAGTCTCTCTCCTTTGACCTAATGACTTTATGTCCATCTCCCCCGTCACCCCCAGTAGTTAAGATAGTCTCTCTCCTTTGACCTAATGACTTTATGTCCATCTCCCCCGTCATCCCCAGTAGTTAGGATAGCCTCTCTCCTTTGACCTAATGACTTTATGTCCAGCTCCCCCGTCACCCCCAGTAGTTAGGATAGCCTCTCTCCTTTGACCTAATGACTTTATGTCCATCTCCCCCGTCACCTCCAGTAGTTAGGATAGTCTCTCTCCTTTCACTTAATGACTTTATGTCCATCTCCCCCGTCATCTCCAGTAGTTAGAATAGTCTCTCTCCTTTGACCTAATGTCTTTATGTCCATCGCTCCCGCCATCCCCAGTAGTCAGCATAGTCTCTCTCCTTTGACCTAATGACTTTATGTCCATCTCCCCCGTCATCCCCAGTAGTTAGCATAGTCTCTCTCCTTTGACCTAATGACTTCATTTCCATCGCTCCCGCCATCCCCAGTAGTTAGCATAGTCTCTCTCCTTTGACCTAATGACTTTATGTCCAGCTCCCCCGTCACCCCCAGTAGTTAGGATAGCCTCTCTCCTTTGACCTAATGACTTTATGTCCATCTCCCCTGTCACCTCCAGTAGTTAGGATAGTCTCTCTCCTTTCACTTAATGACTTTATGTCCATCTCCCCCGTCATCTCCAGTAGTTAGAATAGTCTCTCTCCTTTGACCTAATGACTTTATGTCCATCTCCCCTGTCATCCCCAGTAGTTAGGATAGTCTCTCTCCTTTGACCTAATGACTTTATGTCCATCGCTCCCGCCATCCCCAGTAGTTAGGATAGTCTCTCTCCTTTGACCTAATGACTTTATGTCCATCGCTCCCGCCATCCCCATTAGTTAGGATAGTCTCTCTCCTTTGACCTAATGAATTTATGTCCATCTCCCCTGCCATCCCCAGTACTTAGGATAGTCTCTCTCCTTTGACCTAATGACTTTATGTCCATCTCCCCCGTCATCCCCAGTAGTTAGGATAGTCTCTCTCCTTTGACCTAATGACTTTATGTCCAGCTCCCCCGTCACCTCCATTAGTTAGGATAGTATCTCTCCTTTGACCTAATGACTTTATGTCCAGCTCCCTCGTCACCCCCAGTAGTTAGGATAGTCTCTCTCCTTTGACCTAATGACTTTATGTCCATCTCCCCCGTCATCCCCAGTAGTTAGGATAGCCTCTCTCCTTTGACCTAATGACTTTATGGCCAGCTCCCCCGTCACCCCCAGTAGTTAGGATAGCCTCTCTCCTTTGACCTAATGACTTTATGTCCATCTCCCCCGTCATCTCCAGTAGTTAGGATAGTCTCTCTCCTTTGACCTAATGACTTTATGTCCATCTCCCCCGTCATCTCCAGTAGTTAGGATAGTCTCTCTCCTTTGACCTAATGACTTTATGTCCATCGCTCCCGCCATCCCCAGTAGTTAGCATAGTCTCTCTCCTTTGACCTAATGACTTTATGTCCATCTCCCCTGTCATCCCCAGTAGTTAGGATAGTCTCTCTCCTTTGACCTAATGACTTAATGTCCATCGCTCCCGCCATCCCCAGTAGTTAGGATAGTCTCTCTCCTTTGACCTAATGACTTTATGTCCACCGCTCCCGCCATCCCCAGTAGTTAGGATAGTCTCTCTCCTTTGACCTAATGAATTTATGTCCATCTCCCCTGCCATCCCCAGTACTTAGGATAGTCTCTCTCCTTTGACCTAATGACTTTATGTCCATCGCTCCCGCCATCCCCAGTAGTTAGGATAGTCTCTCTCCTTTGACCTAATGACTTTATGTCCACCGCTCCCGCCATCCCCAGTAGTTAGGATAGTCTCTCTCCTTTGACCTAATGAATTTATGTCCATCTCCCCTGCCATCCCCAGTAGTTAGGATAGTCTCTCTCCTTTGACCTAATTACTTTACATCCATCGCTCCCGCCATCCCCAGTAGTTAGGATAGTCTCTCTCCTTTGACTTAATGACTTTATGTCCATCGCACCCGCCATCCCCAGTAGTTAGGATAGCCTCTCTCCTTTGACCTAATGACTTTATGTCCATCTCCCCCGTCATCTCCAGTAGTTAGGATAGTCTCTCTCCTTTGACCTAATGACTTTATGTCCATCTCCCCCGTCACCTCCATTAGTTAGGATAGTATCTCTCCTTTGACCTAATGACTTTATGTCCAGCTCCCCCGTCACCCCCAGTAGTTAGGATAGTCTCTCTCCTTTGACCTAATGACTTTATGTCCATCGCTCCCGCCATCCCCAGTAGTTAGGATAGTCTCTCTCCTTTGACCTAATGACTTTATGTCCATCGCTCCCGCCATCCCCATTAGTTAGGATAGTCTCTCTCCTTTGACCTAATGAATTTATGTCCATCTCCCCTGCCATCCCCAGTAGTTAGGATAGTCTCTCTCCTTTGACCTAATTACTTTACGTCCATCGCTCCCGCCATCCCCAGTAGTTAGGATAGTCTCTCTCCTTTGACTTAATGACTTTATGTCCATCGCACCCGCCATCCCCAGTAGTTAGGATAGCCTCTCTCCTTTGACCTAATGACTTTATGTCCATCTCCCCTGTCACCTCCAGTAGTTAGGATAGTCTCTCTCCTTTCACTTAATGACTTTATGTCCATCTCCCCCGTCATCTCCAGTAGTTAGAATAGTCTCTCTCCTTTGACCTAATGACTTTATGTCCATCTCCCCTGTCATCCCCAGTAGTTAGGATAGTCTCTCTCCTTTGACCTAATGACTTTATGTCCATCGCTCCCGCCATCCCCAGTAGTTAGGATAGTCTCTCTCCTTTGACCTAATGACTTTATGTCCATCGCTCCCGCCATCCCCATTAGTTAGGATAGTCTCTCTCCTTTGACCTAATGAATTTATGTCCATCTCCCCTGCCATCCCCAGTACTTAGGATAGTCTCTCTCCTTTGACCTAATGACTTTATGTCCATCTCCCCCGTCATCCCCAGTAGTTAGGATAGTCTCTCTCCTTTGACCTAATGACTTTATGTCCAGCTCCCCCGTCACCTCCATTAGTTAGGATAGTATCTCTCCTTTGACCTAATGACTTTATGTCCAGCTCCCTCGTCACCCCCAGTAGTTAGGATAGTCTCTCTCCTTTGACCTAATGACTTTATGTCCATCTCCCCCGTCATCCCCAGTAGTTAGGATAGCCTCTCTCCTTTGACCTAATGACTTTATGGCCAGCTCCCCCGTCACCCCCAGTAGTTAGGATAGCCTCTCTCCTTTGACCTAATGACTTTATGTCCATCTCCCCCGTCATCTCCAGTAGTTAGGATAGTCTCTCTCCTTTGACCTAATGACTTTATGTCCATCTCCCCCGTCATCTCCAGTAGTTAGGATAGTCTCTCTCCTTTGACCTAATGACTTTATGTCCATCGCTCCCGCCATCCCCAGTAGTTAGCATAGTCTCTCTCCTTTGACCTAATGACTTTATGTCCATCTCCCCTGTCATCCCCAGTAGTTAGGATAGTCTCTCTCCTTTGACCTAATGACTTTATGTCCATCGCTCCCGCCATCCCCAGTAGTTAGGATAGTCTCTCTCCTTTGACCTAATGACTTTATGTCCACCGCTCCTGCCATCCCCAGTAGTTAGGATAGTCTCTCTCCTTTGACCTAATGAATTTATGTCCATCTCCCCTGCCATCCCCAGTACTTAGGATAGTCTCTCTCCTTTGACCTAATGACTTTATGTCCATCGCTCCCGCCATCCCCAGTAGTTAGGATAGTCTCTCTCCTTTGACCTAATGACTTTATGTCCACCGCTCCCGCCATCCCCAGTAGTTAGGATAGTCTCTCTCCTTTGACCTAATGAATTTATGTCCATCTCCCCTGCCATCCCCAGTAGTTAGGATAGTCTCTCTCCTTTGACCTAATTACTTTACGTCCATCGCTCCCGCCATCCCCAGTAGTTAGGATAGTCTCTCTCCTTTGACTTAATGACTTTATGTCCATCGCACCCGCCATCCCCAGTAGTTAGGATAGCCTCTCTCCTTTGACCTAATGACTTTATGTCCATCTCCCCCGTCATCTCCAGTAGTTAGGATAGTCTCTCTCCTTTGACCTAATGACTTTATGTCCATCTCCCCCGTCACCTCCATTAGTTAGGATAGTATCTCTCCTTTGACCTAATGACTTTATGTCCAGCTCCCCCGTCACCCCCAGTAGTTCGGATAGTCTCTCTCCTTTGACCTAATGGCTTTATGTCCATCTGCCCCATCATCCCCAATAGTTAGGATAGCCTCTCTCCTTTGACCTAATGACTTTATGGCCAGCTCCCCCGTCATCCCCAGTAGTTAGGATAGCCTCTCTCCTTTGACCTAATGACTTTATGTCCATCTTCCCCGTCATCTCCAGTAGTTAGGATAGTCTCTCTCCTTTGACCTAATGACTTTATGTCCATCTCCCCCGTCATCTCCAGTAGTTAGGATAGTCTCTCTCCTTTGACCTAATGACTTTATGTCCATCGCGCCCGCCATCCCCAGTAGTTAGCATAGTCTCTCTCCTTTGACCTAATGACTTTATGTCCATCTCCCCCGTCATCCCCAGTAGTTAGCATAGTCTCTCTCCTTTGACCTAATGACTTTATGTCCATCTCCCCCGTCATCCCCAATAGTTAGGCTAGCCTCTCTCCTTTGACCTAATGACTTTATGGCCAGCTCCCCCGTCACCCCCAGTAGTTAGGATAGCCTCTCTCCTTTGACCTAATGACTTTATGTCCATCTCCCCCATCATCTCCAGTAGTTAGGATAGTCTCTCTCCTTTGACCTAATGACTTTATGTCCATCTCCCCCGTCATCTCCAGTAGTTAGGATAGTCTCTCTCCTTTGACCTAATGACTTTATGTCCATCGCCCCCGTCATCCCCAGTAGTTAGGATAGCCTCTCTCCTTTGACCTAATGACTTTATGGCCAGCTCCCCCGTCACCCCCAGTAGTTAGGATAGCCTCTCTCCTTTGACCTAATGACTTTATGTCCATCTCCCCCGTCATCTCCAGTAGTTAGGATAGTCTCTCTCCTTTGACCTAATGACTTTATGTCCATCTCCCCCGTCACCCCCAGTAGTTAAGATAGTCTCTCTCCTTTGACCTAATGACTTCATGTCCATCTCCCCCGTCATCCCCAGTAGTTAGGATAGCCTCTCTCCTTTGACCTAAAGACTTTATGGCCAGCTCCCCCGTCACCCCCAGTAGTTAGGATAGCCTCTCTCCTTTTACCTAATGACTTTATGTCCATCTCCCCCGTCATCTCCAGTAGTTAGGATAGTCTCTCTCCTTTGACCTAATGACTTTATGTCCATCTCCCCCGTCACCTCCAGTAGTTAGGATAGTCTCTCTCCTTTGACCTAATGACTTTATGTCCATCGCTCCCGCCATCCCCAGTAGTTAGCATAGTCTCTCTCCTTTGACCTAATGACTTTATGTCCATCTCCCCCGTCATCCCCAGTAGTTAGCATAGTCTCTCTCCTTTGACCTAATGACTTTATGTCTATCGCTCCCTCCATCCCCAGTAGTTAGGATAGTCTCTCTCCTTTGACCTAATGACTTTATGTCCATCTCCCCTGTCATCCCCAGTAGTTAGGATAGTCTCTCTCCTTTGACCTAATGACTTTATGTCCATCGCTCCCGCCATCCCCAGTAGTTAGGATAGTCTCTCTCCTTTGACCTAATGACTTTATGTCCATCGCTCCCGCCATCCCCAGTAGTTAGGATAGTCTCTCTTCTTTGACCTAATGAATTTATGTCCATCTCCCCTGCCATCCCCAGTACTTAGGATAGTCTCTCTCCTTTGACCTAATGACTTCATGTCCATCGCTCCCGCCATCCCCAGTAGTTAGGATAGTCTCTCTCCTTTGACCTAATTACTTTACGTCCATCGCTCCCGCCATCCCCAGTAGTTAGGATAGTCTCTCTCCTTTGACCTAATGACTTTATGTCCATCGCTCCCGCCATCCCCAGTAGTTAGGATAGCCTCTCTCCTTTGACCTAATGACTTTATGTCCATCTCCCCCGTCATCTCCAGTAGTTAGGATAGTCTCTCTCCTTTGACCTAATGACTTTATGTCCATCTCCCCCGTCACCTCCATTAGTTAGGATAGCATCTCTCCTTTGACCTAATGACTTTATGTCGAGCTCCCCCGTCACCCCCAGTAGTTAGGATAGTCTCTCTCCTTTGACCTAATGACTTTATGTCCATCTGCCCCGTCATCCCCAATAGTTAGGATAGCCTCTCTCCTTTGACCTAATGACTTTATGGCCAGCTCCCCCGTCACCCCCAGTAGTTAGGATAGCCTCTCTCCTTTGACCTAATGACTTTATGTCCATCTTCCCCGTCATCTCCAGTAGTTAGGATAGCCTCTCTCCTTTGACCTAATGACTTTATGTCCATCTCCCCCGTCATCTCCAGTAGTTAGGATAGTCTCTCTCCTTTGACCTAATGACTTTATGTCCATCGCGCCCGCCATCCCCAGTAGTTAGCATAGTCTCTCTCCTTTGACCTAATGACTTTATGTCCATCTCCCCCGTCATCCCCAGTAGTTAGCATAGTCTCTCTCCTTTGACCTAATGACTTTATGTCCATCTCCCCCGTCATCCCCAATAGTTAGGATAGCCTCTCTCCTTTGACCTAATGACTTTATGGCCAGCTCCCCCGTCACCCCCAGTAGTTAGGATAGCCTCTCTCCTTTGACCTAATGACTTTATGTCCATCTCCCCCGTCATCTCCAGTAGTTAGGATAGTCTCTCTCCTTTGACCTAATGACTTTATGTCCATCTCCCCCGTCATCTCCAGTAGTTAGGATAGTCTCTCTCCTTTGACCTAATGACTTTATGTCCATCTCCCCCGTCATCCCCAATAGTTAGGATAGCCTCTCTCCTTTGACCTAATGACTTTATGGCCAGCTCCCCCGTCACCCCCAGTAGTTAGGATACCCTCTCTCCTTTGACCTAATGACTTTATGTCCATCTCCCCCGTCATCTCCAGTAGTTAGGATAGTCTCTCTCCTTTGACCTAATGACTTTATGTCCATCTCCCCCATCACCCCCAGTAGTTAAGATAGTCTCTCTCCTTTGACCTAATGACTTTATGTCCATCTCCCCCGTCATCCCCAGTAGTTAGGATAGCCTCTCTCCTTTGACCTAATGACTTTATGTCCAGCTCCCCCGTCACCCCCAGTAGTTAGGATAGCCTCTCTCCTTTGACCTAATGACTTTATGTCCATCTCCCCTGTCACCTCCAGTAGTTAGGATAGTCTCTCTCCTTTCACTTAATGACTTTATGTCCATCTCCCCCGTCATCTCCAGTAGTTAGAATAGTCTCTCTCCTTTGACCTAATGTCTTTATGTCCATCGCTCCCGCCATCCCCAGTAGTTAGCATAGTCTCTCTCCTTTGACCTAATGACTTTATGTCCATCTCCCCCGTCATCCCCAGTAGTTAGCATAGTCTCTCTCCTTTGACCTAATGACTTCATTTCCATCGCTCCCGCCATCCCCAGTAGTTAGCATAGTCTCTCTCCTTTGACCTAATGACTTTATGTCCAGCTCCCCCGTCACCCCCAGTAGTTAGGATAGCCTCTCTCCTTTGACCTAATGACTTTATGTCCATCTCCCCTGTCACCTCCAGTAGTTAGGATAGTCTCTCTCCTTTCACTTAATGACTTTATGTCCATCTCCCCCGTCATCTCCAGTAGTTAGAATAGTCTCTCTCCTTTGACCTAATGACTTTATGTCCATCTCCCCTGTCATCCCCAGTAGTTAGGATAGTCTCTCTCCTTTGACCTAATGACTTTATGTCCATCGCTCCCGCCATCCCCAGTAGTTAGGATAGTCTCTCTCCTTTGACCTAATGACTTTATGTCCATCGCTCCCGCCATCCCCATTAGTTAGGATAGTCTCTCTCCTTTGACCTAATGAATTTATGTCCATCTCCCCTGCCATCCCCAGTACTTAGGATAGTCTCTCTCCTTTGACCTAATGACTTTATGTCCATCGCTCCCGCCATCCCCAGTAGTTAGGATAGTCTCTCTCCTTTGACCTAATTACTTTACGTCCATCGCTCCCGCCATCCCCAGTAGTTAGGATAGTCTCTCTCCTTTGACCTAATGACTTTATGTCCATCGCTCCCGCCATCCCCAGTAGTTAGGATAGCCTCTCTCCTTTGACCTAATGACTTTATGTCCATCGCTCCCGCCATCCCCAGTATTTAGGATATCCTCTCTCCTTTGACCTAATTACTTTATGGCCATCTCCCCTGTCATCCCCAGTAGTTAGGATAGTCTCTCTCCTTTGACCTAATGACTTTATCTCCATCGCTCCTGCCATCCCGAGTAGTTAGGATAGTCTCTCTCCTTTGACCTAATGACTTTATGTCCAGCTCCCCCACCATCCCCAGTAGTTAGGATAGCCTCTCTCCTTTGACCTAATGACTTTATGGCCATCTCCCCCGTCATCCCCAGGAGTTAGGATAGTCTCTCTCCTTTGACCTAATGACTTTATGTCCATCTCCCCTGTCATCCCCAGTAGTTAGGATAGTCTCTCTCCTTTGACCTAATGACTTTATGTCCATCGCTTCCGCCATCCCCAGTAGTTAGGATAGTCTCTCTCCTTTGACCTAATGACTTTATGTCCATCGCTCCCGCCATCCCCAGTAGTTAGGATAGTCTCTCTCCTTTGACCTAATGAATTCATGTCCATCTCCCCTGCCATCCCCAGTACTTAGGATAGTCTCTCTCCTTTGACCTAATGACTTTATGTCCATCGCTCCCGCCATCCCCAGTAGTTAGGATAGTCTCTCTCCTTTGACCTAATGACTTTATGTCCATCGCTCCCGCCATCCCCAGTAGTTAGAATAGTCTCTCTCCTTTGACCTAATGACTTTATGTCCATCTCCCCTGCCATCCCCAGTACTTAGGATAGTCTCTCTCCTTTGACCTAATGACTTTATGTCCATCGCTCCCGCCATCCCCAGTAGTTAGGATAGTCTCTCTCCTTTGACCTAATTACTTTACGTCAATCGCTCCCGCCATCCCCAGTAGTTAGGATAGCCTCTCTCCTTTGACCTAATGACTTTATGTCCATCTCCCCTGTCATCCCCAGTAGTTAGGATAGTCTCTCTCCTTTGACTTAATGACTTTATGTCCATCGCTCCCGCCATCCCCAGTAGTTAGGATAGCCTCTCTCCTTTGACCTAATGACTTTATGTCCATCGCTCCCGCCATCCCCAGTAGTTAGGCTATCCTCTCTCCTTTGACCTAATGACTTTATGGCCATCTCCCCTGTCATCCCCAGTAGTTAGGATAGTCTCTCTCCTTTGACCTAATGACTTTATCTCCATCGCTCCCGCCATCCCGAGTAGTTAGGATAGTCTCTCTCCTTTGACCTAATGACTTTATGTCCAGCTCCCCCACCATCCCCAGTAGTTAGGATAGCCTCTCTCCTTTGACCTAATGACTTTATGGCCATCTCCCCCGTCATCCCCAGTAGTTAGGATAGTCTCTCTCCTTTGACCTAATGACTTTATGTCCATCTCCCCTGTCATCCCCAGTAGTTAGGATAGTCTCTCTCCTTTGACCTAATGACTTTATGTCCATCGCTCCCGCCATCCCCAGTAGTTAGGATAGTCTCTCTCCTTTGACCTAATGACTTTATGTCCATCGCTCCTGCCATCCCCAGTAGTTAGGATAGTCTCTCTCCTTTGACCTAATGAATTTATGTCCATCTCCCCTGCCATCCCCAGTACTTAGGATAGTCTCTCTCCTTTGACCTAATGACTTTATGTCCATCGCTCCCGCCATCCCCAGTAGTTAGGATAGTCTCTCTCCTTTGACCTAATTACTTTACGTCCATCGCTCCCGCCATCCCCAGTAGTTAGGATAGTCTCTCTCCTTTGACCTAATGACTTTATGTCCATCGCTCCCGCCATCCCCAGTAGTTAGGATAGCCTCTCTCCTTTGACCTAATGACTTTATGTCCATCTCCCCCGTCACCCCCAGTAGTTAGGATAGTCTCTCTCCTTTGACCTAATGACTTAATGTCCAGCTCCCCCGTCAGCCCCAGTAGTTAGGATAATCTCTCTCCTTTGACCTAATGACTTTATGTCCATCGCTCCCGCCATCCCCAGTAGTTAGGATAGTCTCTCTCCTTTGACCTAATGACTTTATGTCCATCTCCCCCTGTCATCCCCAGTAGTTAGGATAGTCTCTCTCTTTTGACCTAATGACTTTATGTCCAGCTCCCCCGTCACTTCCAGTAGTTAGGATAGTACCTCTCCTTTGACCTAATGACTTTATGTCCAGCTCCCCTGTCACCCCCAGTAGTTAAGATAGTCTCTCTCCTTTGACCTAATGACTTTATGTCCATCTCCCCCGTCATCCCCAGTAGTTAGGATAGCCTCTCTCCTTTGACCTAATGACTTTATGTCCAGCTCCCCCGTCACCCCCAGTAGTTAGGATAGCCTCTCTCCTTTGACCTAATGACTTTATGTCCATCTCCCCTGTCACCTCCAGTAGTTAGGATAGTCTCTCTCCTTTCACTTAATGACTTTATGTCCATCTCCCCCGTCATCTCCAGTAGTTATAATAGTCTCTCTCCTTTGACCTAATGACTTTATGTCCATCGCTCCCGCCATCCCCAGTAGTTAGCATAGTCTCTCTCCTTTGACCTAATGACTTTATGTCCATCTCCCCCGTCATCCCCAGTAGTTAGCATAGTCTCTCTCCTTTGACCTAATGACTTCATGTCCATCGCTCCCGCCATCCCCAGTAGTTAGCATAGTCTCTCTCCTTTGACCTAATGACTTTATGTCCAGCTCCCCCGTCACCCCCAGTAGTTAGGATAGCCTCTCTCCTTTGACCTAATGACTTTATGTCCATCTCCCCTGTCACCTCCAGTAGTTAGGATAGTCTCTCTCCTTTCACTTAATGACTTTATGTCCATCTCCCCCGTCATCTCCAGTAGTTAGAATAGTCTCTCTCCTTTGACCTAATGACTTTATGTCCATCTCCCCTGCCATCCCCAGTAGTTAGGATAGTCTCTCTCCTTTGACCTAATGACTTTATGTCCATCGCTCCCGCCATCCCCAGTAGTTAGGATAGTCTCTCTCCTTTGACCTAATGACTTTATGTCCATCACTCCCGCCATCCCCATTAGTTAGGATAGTCTCTCTCCTTTGACCTAATGAATTTATGTCCATCTCCCCTGCCATCCCCAGTACTTAGGATAGTCTCTCTCCTTTGACCTAATGACTTTATGTCCATCGCTCCCGCCATCCCCAGTAGTTAGGATAGTCTCTCTCCTTTGACCTAATTACTTTACGTCCATCGCTCCCGCCATCCCCAGTAGTTAGGATAGTCTCTCTCCTTTGACCTAATGACTTTATGTCCATCGCTCCCGCCATCCCCAGTAGTTAGGATAGCCTCTCTCCTTTGACCTAATGACTTTATGTCCATCTCCCCGTCATCCCCAGTAGTTAGGATAGCCTCTCTCCTTTGACCTAATGACTTTATGTCCATCTCCCCTGTCATCCCCAGTAGTTAGGATAGTCTCTCTCCTTTGACTTAATGACTTTATGTCCATCGCTCCCGCCATCCCCAGTAGTTAGGATAGCCTCTCTCCTTTGACCTAATGACTTTATGTCCATCGCTCCCGCCATCCCCAGTAGTTAGGATATCCTCTCTCCTTTGACCTAATGACTTTATGGCCATCTCCCCTGTCATCCCCAGTAGTTAGGATAGTCTCTCTCCTTTGACCTAATGACTTTATCTCCATCGCTCCCGCCATCCCGAGTAGTTAGGATAGTCTCTCTCCTTTGACCTAATGACTTTATGTCCAGCTCCCCCACCATCCCCAGTAGTTAGGATAGCCTCTCTCCTTTGACCTAATGACTTTATGGCCATCTCCCCCGTCATCCCCAGTAGTTAGGATAGTCTCTCTCCTTTGACCTAATGACTTTATGTCCATCTCCCCTGTCATCCCCAGTAGTTAGGATAGTCTCTCTCCTTTGACCTAATGACTTTATGTCCATCGCTCCTGCCATCCCAGGTAGTTAGGATAGTCTCTCTCCTTTGACCTAATGACTTTATGTCCATCGCTCCCGCAATCCCCATTAGTTAGGATAGTCTCTCTCCTTTGACCTAATGAATTTATGTCCATCTCCCCTGCCATCCCCAGTACTTAGGATAGTCTCTCTCCTTTGACCTAATGACTTTATATCCATCGCTCCCGCCATCCCCAGTAGTTAGGATAGTCTCTCTCCTTTGACCTAATTACTTTACGTCCATCGCTCCCGCCATCCCCAGTAGTTAGGATAGTCTCTCTCCTTTGACCTAATGACTTTATGTCCATCGCTCCCACCATCCCCAGTAGTTAGGATAGCCTCTCTACTTTGACCTAATGACTTTATGTCCATCTCCCCCGTCATCCCCAGTAGTTAGGGTAGCCTCTCTCCTTTGACCTAATGACTTTATGTCCATCTCCTCTGTCATCCCCAGTAGTTAGGATAGTCTCTCTCCTTTGACTTAATGACTTTAGGTCCATCGCTCCCGCCATCCCCAGTAGTGAGGATAGCCTCTCTCCTTTGACCTAATGACTTTATGTCCATCGCTCCCGCCATCCCCAGTAGTTAGGATAGCCTCTCTCCTTTGACCTAATGACTTTATGTCCATCTCCCCTGTCATCCCCAGTAGTTAGGATAGTCTCTATCCTTTGACTTAATGACTTTATGTCCATCGCTCCCGCCATCCCCAGTAGTTAGGATAGCCTCTCTCCTTTGACCTAATGACTTTATGCCCATCTCCCCCGTCATCCCCAGTAGTTAGGATAGCCTCTCTCCTTTGACCTAATGACTTTATGGCCATCTCCCCCGTCATCCCCAGTAGTTAGGATAGTGTCTCTCCTTTGACCTAATGACTTTATCTCCATCGCTCCTGCCATCCCGAGTAGTTAGGATAGTCTCTCTCCTTTGACCTAATGACTTTATGTCCATCTCCCCCGTCATCCCCAGTTGTTAGGATAGTCTCTCTCCTTTGATCTAATGACTTTATGTCCCTCTCCCCCGTCATCCCCAGTAGTTAGGATAGTCTCTCTCCTTTGACCTAATGACTTTATGACCATCGCTCCCGCCATCCCCAGTAGTTAGGATAGTCTCTTTCCTTTGACCTAATGACTTTATGCCCATCTCCCCCGTCATCCCGAGTAGTTTGGATAGTCTCTCTCCTTTGACCTAATGACTTTATGTCCCTCTCCCCCGTCATCCCCAGTAGTTAGGATAGTCTCTCTCCTTTGACCTAATGAATTTATGTCCATCTCCCCTGCCATCCCCAGTACTTAGGATAGTCTCTCTCCTTTGACCTAATGACTTTATGTCCATCGCTCCCGCCATCCCCAGTAGTTAGGATAGTCTCTCTCCTTTGACCTAATTACTTTACGTCCATCGCTCCCGCCATCCCCAGTAGTTAGGATAGTCTCTCTCCTTTGACCTAATGACTTTATGTCCATCGCTCCCGCCATCCCCAGTAGTTAGGATAGCCTCTCTCCTTTGACCTAATGACTTTATGTCCATCTCCCCCGTCACCCCCAGTAGTTAGGATAGTCTCTCTCCTTTGACCTAATGACTTAATGTCCAGCTCCCCCGTCAGCCCCAGTAGTTAGGATAATCTCTCTCCTTTGACCTAATGACTTTATGTCCATCGCTCCCGCCATCCCCAGTAGTTAGGATAGTCTCTCTCCTTTGACCTAATGACTTTATGTCCATCTCCCCCTGTCATCCCCAGTAGTTAGGATAGTCTCTCTCCTTTGACCTAATGACTTTATGTCCAGCTCCCCCGTCACTTCCAGTAGTTAGGATAGTACCTCTCCTTTGACCTAATGACTTTATGTCCAGCTCCCCTGTCACCCCCAGTAGTTAAGATAGTCTCTCTCCTTTGACCTAATGACTTTATGTCCATCTCCCCCGTCATCCCCAGTAGTTAGGATAGCCTCTCTCCTTTGACCTAATGACTTTATGTCCAGCTCCCCCGTCACCCCCAGTAGTTAGGATAGCCTCTCTCCTTTGACCTAATGACTTTATGTCCATCTCCCCTGTCACCTCCAGTAGTTAGGATAGTCTCTCTCCTTTCACTTAATGACTTTATGTCCATCTCCCCCGTCATCTCCAGTAGTTATAATAGTCTCTCTCCTTTGACCTAATGACTTTATGTCCATCGCTCCCGCCATCCCCAGTAGTTAGCATAGTCTCTCTCCTTTGACCTAATGACTTTATGTCCATCTCCCCCGTCATCCCCAGTAGTTAGCATAGTCTCTCTCCTTTGACCTAATGACTTCATGTCCATCGCTCCCGCCATCCCCAGTAGTTAGCATAGTCTCTCTCCTTTGACCTAATGACTTTATGTCCAGCTCCCCCGTCACCCCCAGTAGTTAGGATAGCCTCTCTCCTTTGACCTAATGACTTTATGTCCATCTCCCCTGTCACCTCCAGTAGTTAGGATAGTCTCTCTCCTTTCACTTAATGACTTTATGTCCATCTCCCCCGTCATCTCCAGTAGTTAGAATAGTCTCTCTCCTTTGACCTGATGACTTTATGTCCATCTCCCCTGCCATCCCCAGTAGTTAGGATAGTCTCTCTCCTTTGACCTAATGACTTTATGTCCATCGCTCCCGCCATCCCCAGTAGTTAGGATAGTCTCTCTCCTTTGACCTAATGACTTTATGTCCATCACTCCCGCCATCCCCATTAGTTAGGATAGTCTCTCTCCTTTGACCTAATGAATTTATGTCCATCTCCCCTGCCATCCCCAGTACTTAGGATAGTCTCTCTCCTTTGACCTAATGACTTTATGTCCATCGCTCCCGCCATCCCCAGTAGTTAGGATAGTCTCTCTCCTTTGACCTAATTACTTTACGTCCATCGCTCCCGCCATCCCCAGTAGTTAGGATAGTCTCTCTCCTTTGACCTAATGACTTTATGTCCATCGCTCCCGCCATCCCCAGTAGTTAGGATAGCCTCTCTCCTTTGACCTAATGACTTTATGTCCATCTCCCCGTCATCCCCAGTAGTTAGGATAGCCTCTCTCCTTTGACCTAATGACTTTATGTCCATCTCCCCTGTCATCCCCAGTAGTTAGGATAGTCTCTCTCCTTTGACTTAATGACTTTATGTCCATCGCTCCCGCCATCCCCAGTAGTTAGGATAGCCTCTCTCCTTTGACCTAATGACTTTATGTCCATCGCTCCCGCCATCCCCAGTAGTTAGGATATCCTCTCTCCTTTGACCTAATGACTTTATGTCCAGCTCCCCCACCATCCCCAGTAGTTAGGATAGCCTCTCTCCTTTGACCTAATGACTTTATGGCCATCTCCCCCGTCATCCCCAGTAGTTAGGATAGTCTCTCTCCTTTGACCTAATGACTTTATGTCCATCTCCCCTGTCATCCCCAGTAGTTAGGATAGTCTCTCTCCTTTGACCTAATGACTTTATGTCCATCGCTCCTGCCATCCCAGGTAGTTAGGATAGTCTCTCTCCTTTGACCTAATGACTTTATGTCCATCGCTCCCGCAATCCCCATTAGTTAGGATAGTCTCTCTCCTTTGACCTAATGAATTTATGTCCATCTCCCCTGCCATCCCCAGTACTTAGGATAGTCTCTCTCCTTTGACCTAATGACTTCATATCCATCGCTCCCGCCATCCCCAGTAGTTAGGATAGTCTCTCTCCTTTGACCTAATTACTTTACGTCCATCGCTCCCGCCATCCCCAGTAGTTAGGATAGTCTCTCTCCTTTGACCTAATGACTTTATGTCCATCGCTCCCACCATCCCCAGTAGTTAGGATAGCCTCTCTACTTTGACCTAATGACTTTATGTCCATCTCCCCCGTCATCCCCAGTAGTTAGGGTAGCCTCTCTCCTTTGACCTAATGACTTTATGTCCATCTCCTCTGTCATCCCCAGTAGTTAGGATAGTCTCTCTCCTTTGACTTAATGACTTTAGGTCCATCGCTCCCGCCATCCCCAGTAGTGAGGATAGCCTCTCTCCTTTGACCTAATGACTTTATGTCCATCGCTCCCGCCATCCCCAGTAGTTAGGATAGCCTCTCTCCTTTGACCTAATGACTTTATGTCCATCTCCCCTGTCATCCCCAGTAGTTAGGATAGTCTCTCTCCTTTGACTTAATGACTTTATGTCCATCGCTCCCGCCATCCCCAGTAGTTAGGATAGCCTCTCTCCTTTGACCTAATGACTTTATGCCCATCTCCCCCGTCATCCCCAGTAGTTAGGATAGCCTCTCTCCTTTGACCTAATGACTTTATGGCCATCTCCCCCGTCATCCCCAGTAGTTAGGATAGTGTCTCTCCTTTGACCTAATGACTTTATCTCCATCGCTCCTGCCATCCCGAGTAGTTAGGATAGTCTCTCTCCTTTGACCTAATGACTTTATGTCCATCTCCCCCGTCATCCCCAGTTGTTAGGATAGTCTCTCTCCTTTGATCTAATGACTTTATGTCCCTCTCCCCCGTCATCCCCAGTAGTTAGGATAGTCTCTCTCCTTTGACCTAATGACTTTATGACCATCGCTCCCGCCATCCCCAGTAGTTAGGATAGTCTCTTTCCTTTGACCTAATGACTTTATGCCCATCTCCCCCGTCATCCCGAGTAGTTTGGATAGTCTCTCTCCTTTGACCTAATGACTTTATGTCCATCGCTCCCGCCATCCCCAGTAGTTTCGATAGTCTCTCTCCTTTGACCTAATGACTTTATGTCCATCGCTCCCGCCATCCCCAGTAGTTAGGAAAGCCTCTCTCCGTTGACCTAGTGACTTTATGTCCAACTCCCCCGCCATCTCCAGTAGCTAGGATAGCTCTCTCCTTTGACCTAATGACTTTATGCCCATCTCCCCCGTCATCCCCAGTAGATAGGATAGTGTCTCTCCTTTGACCTAATGACTTTATGTCCATCTCCCCCGTCATCCCCAGTAGTTAGGATAGTCTCTCTCCTTTGACTTAATGACTTTATGTCCATCGCTCCCGCCATCCCCAGTAGTTAGGATAGCCTCTCTCCTTTGACCTACTGATTTATGTCCATCTCCCCCGTCATCCCCAGTAGTTAGGATAGTCTCTCTCCTTTGACCTAATGACTTTATGTCCAGCTCCCCCGTCACCTCCATTAGTTAGGATAGTATCTCTCCTTTGACCTAATGACTTTATGTCCAGCTCCCCCGTCACCCCCAGTAGTTAGGATAGTCTCTCTCCTTTGACCTAATGACTTTATGTCCATCTCCCCCGTCATCCCCAATAGTTAGGATAGCCTCTCTCCTTTGACCTAATGACTTTATAGCCAGCTCCCCCGTCACCCCCAGTAGTTAGGATAGCCTCTCTCCTTTGACCTAATGACTTTATGTCCATCTCCCCCGTCATCTCCAGTAGTTAGGATAGTCTCTCTCCTTTGACCTAATGACTTTATGTCCATCTCCCCTGTCACCTCCATTAGTTAGGATAGTATCTCTCCTTTGACCTAAAGACTTTATGTCCAGCTCCCCCGTCACCCCCAGTAGTTAGGATAGTCTCTCTCCTTTGACCTAATGACTTTATGTCCATCTCCCCCGTCATCCCCAATAGTTAGGATAGCCCCTCTCCTTTGACCTAATGACTTTATGGCCAGCTCCCCCGTCACCCCCAGTAGTTAGGATAGCCTCTCTCCTTTGACCTAATGACTTTATGTCCATCTTCCCCGTCATCTCCAGTAGTTAGGATAGTCTCTCTCCTTTGACCTAATGACTTTATGTCCATCTCCCCCGTCATCTCCAGTAGTTAGGATAGTCTCTCTCCTTTGACCTAATGACTTTATGTCCATCGCGCCCGCCATCCCCAGTAGTTAGCATAGTCTATCTCCTTTGACCTAATGACTTTATGGCCATCTCCCCCGTCATCCCCAGTAGTTAGCATAGTCTCTCTCCTTTGACCTAATGATTTTATGTCCATCTCCCCCGTCATCCCCAATAGTTAGGATAGCCTCTCTCCTTTGACCTAATGACTTTATGGCCAGCTCCCCCGTCACCCCCAGTAGTTAGGATAGCCTCTCTCCTTTGACCTAATGACTTTATGTCCATCTCCCCCATCATCTCCAGTAGTTAGGATAGTCTCTCTCCTTTGACCTAATGACTTTATGTCCATCTCCCCCGTCATCTCCAGTAGTTAGGATAGCCTCTCTCCTTTGACCTAATGACTTTATGTCCATCTCCCCCGTCATCCCCAATAGTTAGGATAGCCTCTCTCCTTTGACCTAATGACTTTATGGCCAGCTCCCCCGTCACCCCCAGTAGTTAGGATAGCCTCTCTCCTTTGACCTAATGACTTTATGTCCATCTCCCCCGTCATCTCCAGTAGTTAGGATAGTCTCTCTCCTTTGACCTAATGACTTTATGTCCATCTCCCCCGTCATCCCCAGTAGTTAGCATAGTCTCTCTCCTTTGACCTAATGACTTTATGTCCATCTCCCCCGTCATCTCCAGTAGTTAGGATAGTCTCTCTCCTTTGACCTAATGACTTTATGTCCATCGCTCCCCCGTCAACCCCAGTAGTTAGGATAGTCTCTCTCCTTTGACCTAATGAATTTATGTCCATCTCCCCTGCCATCCCCAGTACTTAGGATAGTCTCTCTCCTTTGACCTAATGACTTTATGTCCATTGCTCCCGCCATCCCCAGTAGTTAGGATAGTCTCTCTCCTTTGACCTAATTACTTTACGTCCATCGCTCCCGCCATCCCCAGTAGTTAGGATAGCCTCTCTCCTTTGACCTAATGACTTTATGTCCATCTCCCCCGTCATCCCCAGTAGTTAGGATAGTCTCTCTCCTTTGACCTAATGACTTTATGTCCAGCTCCCCCATCAGCCCCAGTAGTTAGGATAGTCTCTCTCCTTTGACCTAATGACTTTATGTACATCGCTCCCGCCATCCCCAGTAGTTAGGATAGTCTCTCTCCTTTGACCTAATGACTTTATGTCCATCTCCCCCGTCATCCCCAGTAGATAGGATAGTCTCTCTCCTTTGACTTAATGACTTTATGTCCATCGCTCCCGCCATCCCCAGTAGTTAGGATAGCCTGTCTCCTTTGACCTACTGATTTATGTCCATCTCCCCCGTCATCCCCAGTAGTTAGGATAGTCTCTCTCCTTTGACCTAATGACTTTATGTCCAGCTCCCCCGTCACCTCCATTAGTTAGGATAGTATCTCTCCTTTGACCTAATGACTTTATGTCCATCTCCCCCGTCATCCCCAGTAGTTAGGATAGCCTCTCTCCTTTGACCTAATGACTTTATGGCCAGCTCCCCCGTCACCCCCAGTAGTTAGGATAGCCTCTCTCCTTTGACCTAATGACTTTATGTCCATCTCCCCCGTCATCTCCAGTAGTTAGGATAGTCTCTCTCCTTTGACCTAATGACTTTGGCCCTCATTACGACCCTGGCGGAAAGTGACTGACCGGAGCGCCACAGCGTAAATAGCGTTTCCGCCATTGCACGAAGGAGCAAAGTGCGGCCCATTCCGACCCATCGGGCACGAGCACCACGCCACGGCGGAAGTGCAAAGTCCGCGATGGCGGAAATGACCCCAAAACGGGCCACACCGCCGCCGTACGGCGCCCTGGGTGCTATACCGCCACCCCTCTTAGCGGTCACCGCAGTGTGCGCCTACCGGAAAGTACGGTGACCAGAAATATACGGAAACGGAAGTAAAAACATGGGCCCGGAACGGGAAACATCCCGCCGTACACCTATAAAACCACTAAAACCACACAACCACTAAAATCACTACCCTGAAACACACCCCAACCCATCACCCACCCTAGCGAAACCAAGAAAAATGGGAAAAGTAGCGAAGAAAGCGTGCGACCGCAAGCGGCAGGTCCACTTCTCCCGTGAGGAACTCACCGTGCTAACAGAGACCCTCCAGGAGAATGCTGCCGTCGTCTTCTCCACGCAAATGACCAGAACGGCACTTGCAAACAAGAAGACCATATGGGCTCTGGTGGCACAGCGGGTAAGTGCGGTGGGGACCGCACCCCGCACCCCACAGCAATGCCGCAAGCGATGGGACGACCTGCGGATACGCGTCCGCAGCATACTCTCTGCCAACCGCAACATTGCCACAGCCACCGGGGGAGGTCCTGAATCACCCATCAAGTTGACCCCCTGGGAAGAAATCTGTGCCTCAACCATCGGAATGGAGAGCATAGAGGGAGTCGGAGGGATGGAGAAAGGAGTGCAGACATCCGAAGATTCAGGTAGGTGGGCCAGATAAAACAATGCCAAATCCACACAGTCCATCCATGTGAAGTACCATGCGTCCACATAGTGCAACAGAAACACATGTCCAGGAGAACGTCCACACACATCGGCCTGATAGAGCACGTTAAAACCCACAATAAATACATAAATAATTAAAAACCCCTAATACACGCACTACACGTGCAGCAGGCACACCCTAACTGCAGGCTGCAAAACAATTGCACCCTCACTCCACACACAAATTAAAGCACCTCCAAGGCCCCGACCCAAATCACCCTCAGGTACCACCCCAAAGCATGTGATACAATGCCATTCCAATTCCCACAGACCCATCAATAACCCTCGCCCTCCTTTACTCCACCACAGGGTCCGATCCAAACGACGAGCTACAGGACACCCCTACCAGCACACCTGCAAAGAGGGCCAAGACCAACGGCCAGAGAACCTCCACCTCAGCTGCACGCATCAAGACACGGCAGCAGCACAAATCAGGTGGCAGCACAGAGGAGGGAACATCAACAGGCACCCCAGCAGCCAGCATGCCCACAACACCACCACCACAGGTCCCCCCAATGGATGCCACAGAAGGCACTGCCTCTGGTGGCAGCAGCACCATAGGTGACACCCCATTGATGGCAGCATGCTCGGACACAGAAAACGGGGATGTCGAAGTCAGATCCATCCATGACCTGTCCCAATCCCCCTGTCTGTCCCATCCCGTACAACATGAGGATACCACGCAGGGGCACCCACAAGACGACGACTGGCCATCCCCCACAAGCCCTGTGGCAAGGCAACATGAGGACAACAGCCCCTCTGTGACACCCCCGCAAATGGCCATGGCCCAGCAGAGGCAACAGTCCCTCGACCAGTTAATCGTACAACAGCAGCAACTGGCCACACTCCTCAAGGACCATGCCGATGAATGTGGGGGCACTAAGGCAGACATAGAAACATCAACTGAGACACTTAGGGCAGAAATGGAGAGAGGTACAGAGACGCTAAGGGCACAAATGGAGAGTAGCACCGAGAGCCTGAGAGTCCAAATGGAGAGTAGCACCGAGAGCCTGAGAGTCCAAATGGAGAGTAGCACCGAGAGCCTGAGAGTCCAAATGGAGAGTAGCACCGAGAGCCTGAGAGTCCAAATGGAGAGAAGCACCGAGAGCCTGAGGGGGGAACTGCATGCGACGTCCAAAGACGTATGTGCCGAACTTGCCGCAGTGCGCCGTGTGCTCACTGAGCTCTCGCAAACCCTTAGGGACATGCATGGACGTGAGCAGGCAGACACATCATCCGTTGCAAGTTCCGTCCAGGGCAGCCCCCAACGTAGATCTGGAAGGAACCTGCGCTCCACAGGCAGGGGTGCCCCTGATACCCGCAGATGGGGCTTGCAATAGCGACAGCCCACTGACAATGAGCATCTTTGGACACTGGTGTTCGGGGGGGAGGTAGGAGGGTGGAGGGGGTGTGTTGGGCTCACTTGGGTGGCGGGTCGATAGGGTGTTCAACATGACATCACATATGCCATAAAAAGTGCACGATCAACCAATGAGATGTGTGGACATTGATCTTTGTGTACTAGGCCATCATAGGCGTACAGTCCATATTGTGCATGTCCCAGACACACGCAGTGCCACGAGTCCCGTGTCCATGTATCAGCCACCAGGCGTGAGTGCTAGAAGCATACATCAATGAGATGCTGACGAATGTCACGGGCCTCCGGTGCCTCGCAGACTCCATGAGGTGCTGCCACATCCCCACCCTCATCATGACCATCATCAGGTGCTTGCAGTTCTGCGTCAGGGGGCATGGGCACATTTCTACGTACGCACATGTTGTGGAGCATGACACATGCCATGACCATCTTTGCAACCTTCTCATGGCGGTACAGGAGTGCCCCGCCAGACCTGCTGAGGCAGCGGAAACGAGTCTTTAGTAGGCCGAATGCCTGTTCAATGACTACACGGGTACGTGAGTGGGCATGGTTGTAGTCCTCCTCATGCTGGTCCCGTGGGTTCCGGACTGGTGTGAGGAGCCATCTCTTCAGTGGATATCCAGCATCACCTGTATGTGGACGAGAAACGTATGATGTGGAATGCCATTGATACGTACGCACACCCCCCCCCCTTCCTGCCAGGTCATTGCCAATTCACATACCCCACATAATCATGCATGTAATGAGACTCACCGAGTAGCCAGGATCTGTTCCCTGCGTGTCGCTCCATGTAGCGTGGTATTGTAGAGTTCCTCAAGACCATAGAATCATGGGTTGATCCAGGGAATCGGGCACAACAATGTGTAATGATCCTGTTGGAGTCACACACCATTTGTACATTCAGGGAATGAAATTGTTTTCGGTTGCGGTACTGGGCCTCCATGGCATGTGGGACGACCAATTCAACATGGGTGCAGTCGATGGCACCAATGCAACCCGGTATGCCGGCAAGTGCATGGAATCCCACTTTTGTGTTGGTAATTTCCTGCTCCGAGCGTGGTAGAGAGATGTAGTCGTCTGCGTGCTGCAGGAGGGCATCGAGCACTTGCAATAGTGTCCGTGAGAACAGTGGCTGAGAAATGCCATGCAACTGTCCGACTGTGTGCTGGTAGGTGCCTGTGGCCAGGAAGTGGAGTACAGACACCACCTTCAGTAGGGGTGGGATGGCGGTTGGGCTATCTATCATGCTGACAAGGTCAGCCTGTGTCATGTCCACAATGGCGGCTATGGTGTCCCGGTCCAGACGGTAGAGGGTGTGGATCTGCTCATCAGTGAGGTTGAACGGATGTGCTCGGAGGCGTGGGATTGCGGGCTGCCTGCGTGGTGGTAGTGGCTGTGCTGGTGGGCCTTGCTGGCCCTGCCTTGGCCTCCTCCTCCTCCTGCGTCTCCTCCGTGCGGCTGGTTGTAGTTGGTGTTCGTCTTCTTCTTGGAGTTGGAGCACTTGCAGTGCTATCAGGTCCCCCAGGGCCAACATCGCGAGTCCTGCCGGTAGCATTTCGGTGTGGTTGTGGGAGGAGACTGGCTGTGCAATTTATGTGTTTTCAGGCTGTATGGCCTCCACCTGTGGTGATTAATTCCACCTGTGCAAACTGCTCTCCCCTTTGGCCGAGCACGTCCCGCGCACAACGCTGCAATTCGGGGAATGGTATCTTGCTATTGCAATCATGTATTTGTACCCGATGGCCGTGTAAGATTGGTTGATATGTTCATTCTGCTGTGGTCCCATTGTTTCACATACTATCTGTGCAGTCGCGAACAGACTTGTGAAGGGTCAGTGGAACGTAGTACTCGAGTAACGGTGGGCCCTCATGCATCACTGTACCGAGTTGCAACGACGGGCGGGGCGTCCCATTTGTGGGTGAAGGCAGTTGCCATTTTCACACACAGCCGCACTCGATGGAATAATTAGTGATTTCAAACGGCCACAGATGCCTTTTCGACGTGATGTTGCAAATGAGGAATTCGAAGGGCGGCGCTTTCGGTTTCCAGCTAGCGGCGAGGAGATGCCCACAGGTCTGACTGCAAATATAACGTTCTATTGTTCAATGTCCTTGAGACAGGGCCCATGGCGAGGAAGCAATGATTGATATGAATAGTTTGGGATGCGCAATAGCTACGTGGGCGATGAGGCCGGCCGTTCACAAATACATGTTACTTCACAACACTGGAATTACGGGCTGGGGCACTGTGGATTTTGCAGGCTGCATAACGCACAGACTCAATGGATGTTTCTAATGTTATGTGAGTAATTATTCAGGCGTTTTGATCCCGGGATGAGGGAATGATGAATGGATGCATGGGCAGGTGATTTGATACAGAGTTTGCCATGTACAGGGCTTCTTGGGATCTATCCGCCTCCCCTACGCTATGTGATGCAGGGCTGCCATAGTGGGACCATCGTCTATCTGGCCTTGTTGAGCCCTCCCTGTCTCGACGCGCCCTCAGACACTTGTGTCCATGCACGTTAACATTCCCATCTGATGGATTCTGTTTTGACAGACGCATGCACAGGTACACTCGTTTGTGATGGTGTTTGCACCTCGATATAGATGGTTATGAGTCGCAAGTGGTTTTGGGGTGGTGATGATCCTTTGGAGTGGGCTAGCATGCATATGGCTGTGGATTTCGTGTGATCATTGAAGTGAGTTGTTGGAATGTAGTTCTGATGGCCATTCTGTTCTTTTTCTTTTCTTTTGGTTGACAGGTATCTCCTCCCCTTTTGCCACTGCCATCTGTATGCCACTCCTGCAGATGGGTTTTACTCCCGACACCTGCTGCTTCGTGTTAATCAGTGGAGCAGCATTACGATCTTATGGGACGATCGCCAATGGCCCACATGCCCTTACGCAGTACTGGTGGCTCGGAGCAACATTTCGGCCTTTCAGCTGGACTAGTGCCTCCCCATTGGGACGGCCCTGCGGTTCTGTGCGCTTCCATGTTGCCTTTTCGTACGTGAATGTGGCTCTGTGTACCATGGGGGAACAGGGCGACACACAAGTAGTGGCTGGTCATTTCTTGCGGATGCAGCCCACAATGGTGATTAGTGTTTTGGAGTTCATGGCCTGATGGCTGTATGGGCTTGGTGACTTTGATGTGCATAAAATTTCTATTCTGATTTGGCCCGTGTAGCGTTTTTCTTTGCAAGTGATGTGGCATATGCCTATTTGGGGGGCGATGTATTGTGAGGAGATCTGCATTGGGTTCCAGCTTCGGGGTTTAGTTGCGTGGTACTGTACTGGGCGCGTTTGCCTACTAAGCCCGTGAGGTCAGGGATGGGGGCTGCCTATATGACAGTTTGAATGTTGTCATGCTCAGGGGCGGGGGATTGGGTTTTGTGTAACAGATGCCGGTCAGCCAGGTGGACTGGTGGAATGATGTGATTCTCGGAATATTGCTGGTCACAGGTGCCTGTGTTTGCGTGCGTTTCTTGGTGGGGGACTGTGGTCATGTCCATTGGGATGGCTTCTGTATTCGTGCCATCTGTGCCCTGCAGCTCCCATTGGCCCCTCTTGTGTTTCTTTTGTTCGTTGCCATGCATGGGTGACTTGTACATTTCAATGGTTGCATTGTGACTTCATTGCACCTACGGGGAGTTGTACTTTGTGGGCAGGGAGCGGTGTACAGGCACTTAGTGGGGCCGTTTACGGTTGATTCGCGATGCCGTACTTCTCACCATGGCGGAATGGTACATTACGCCATGCCTGATGGCGTTAGGTACATGTCCGCTAGGGTCGGAATTGGCGTACCCTTGCGCCATGGTGGTGTTTGCGGTTTCGCATGGCGCGCGCGCGCGTGCTTGGTGCAGTTAGCGTTGGCGTTCACTACGGTGTCGCTAATGGCTTCGTACTTTGCGGTGACGGGTCATAGTCGCACCGAGCGCTATTCGATGGCGGTATTGCATTTCCGCCATCGTTTTCCGATTTCCGCAAGGGTCGTAATGAGGGCCTTTATGTCCATCTCCCCCGTCATCTCCAGTAGTTAGGATAGTCTCTCTCCTTTGACCTAATGACTTTATGTCCATCGCTCCCGCCATCCCCAGTAGTTAACATAGTCTCTCTCCTTTGACCTAATTACTTTATGTCCATCTCCCCCGTCATCCCCAGTAGTTAGCATAGTCTCTCTCCTTTCACCTAATGACTTTATGTCTATCGCTCCCGCCATCCCCAGTAGTTAGGATAGTCTCTCTCCTTTGACCTAATGACTTTATGTCCATCTCCCCTGTCATCCCCAGTAGTTAGGATAGTCTCTCTCCTTTGACCTAATGACTTTATGTCCATCGCTCCCGCCATCCCCAGCAGTTAGGATAGTCTCTCTCCTTTGACCTAATGACTTTATGTCCATCGCTCCCGCCATCCCCAGTAGTTAGGATAGTCTCTCTCCTTTGACCTAATGAATTTATGTCCATCTCCCCTGCCATCCCCAGTACTTAGGATAGTCTCTCTGCTTTGACCTAATGACTTTATGTCCATCGCTCCCGCCATCCCCAGTAGTTAGGATAGTCTCTCTCCTTTGACCTAATTACTTTACGTCCATCGCTCCCGCCATCCCCAGTAGTTAGGATAGTCTCTCTCCTTTGACCTAATGACTTTATGTCCATCGCTCCCGCCATCCCCAGTAGTTAGGATAGCCTCTCTCCTTTGACCTAATGACTTTATGTCCATCTCCCCCGTCATCCCCAGTAGTTAGGATAGTCTCTCTCCTTTGACCTAATGACTTTATGTCCAGCTCCCCCGTCAGCCCCAGTAGTTAGGATAGTCTCTCTCCTTTGACCTAATGACTTTATGTCCATCGCTCCCGCCATCCCCAGTAGTTAGGATAGTCTCTCTCCTTTGACCTAATGACTTTATGTCCATCTCCCCCTGTCATCCCCAGTAGTTAGGATAGTCTCTCTCCTTTGACCTAATGACTTTATGTCCAGCTCCCCCATCACCTCCAGTAGTTAGGATAGTATCTCTCCTTTGACCTAATGACTTTATGTCCAGCTCCCCCGTCACCCCCAGTAGTTAGGATAGTCTCTCTCCTTTGACCTAATGACTTTATGTCCATCTCCCCCGTCATCCCCAGTAGTTAGGATAGCCTCTCTCCTTTGACCTAATGACGTTATGTCCAGCTCCCCCGTCACCCCCAGTAGTTAGGATAGCCTCTCTCCTTTGACTTAATGACTTTATGTCCATCTCCCCCGTCATCCCAGTAGTTAGCATAGTCTCGCTCCTTTGACCTAATGACTTCATGTCCATCGCTCCCGCCATCCCCAGTAGTTAGCATAGTCTCTCTCCTTTGACCTAATGACTTCATGTCCATCGCTCCCGCCATCCCCAGTAGTTAAGATAGTCTCTCTCCTTTGACCTAATGACTTTATGTCCATCTCCCCTGTCATCCCCAGTAGTTAGGATAGTCTCTCTCCTTTGACCTAATGAATTTATGTCCATCGCTCCCGCCATCCCCAGTAGTTAGGATAGTCTCTCTCCTTTGACCTAATGACTTTATGTCCATCGCTCCCGCCATCCCCATTAGTTAGGATAGTCTCTCTCCTTTGACCTAATGAATTTATGTCCATCTCCCCTGCCATCCCGAGTACTTAGGATAGTCTCTCTCCTTTGACCTAATGACTTTATGTCCATCGCTCCCGCCATCCCCAGTAGTTAGGATAGTCTCTCTCCTTTGACCTAATTACTTTACGTCCATCGCTCCCGCCATCCCCAGTAGTTAGGATAGTCTCTCTCCTTTGACCTAATGACTTTATGTCCATCGCTCCCGCCATCCCCAGTAGTTAGGATAGCCTCTCTCCTTTGACCTAATGACTTTATGTCCATCTCCCCGTCATCCCCAGTAGTTAGGATAGCCTCTCTCCTTTGACCTAATGACTTTATGTCCATCTCCCCTGTCATCCCCAGTAGTTAGGATAGTCTCTCTCCTTTGACTTAATGACTTTATGTCCATCGCTCCCGCCATCCCCAGTAGTTAGGATAGCCTCTCTCCTTTGACCTAATGACTTTATGTCCATCGCTCCCGCCATCCCCAGTAGTTAGGATATCCTCTCTCCTTTGACCTAATGACTTTATGGCCATCTCCCCTGTCATCCCCAGTAGTTAGGATAGTCTCTCTCCTTTGACCTAATGACTTTATCTCCATCGCTCCCGCCATCCCGAGTAGTTAGGATAGTCTCTCTCCTTTGACCTAATGACTTTATGTCCAGCTCCCCCACCATCCCCAGTAGTTAGGATAGCCTCTCTCCTTTGACCTAATGACTTTATGGCCATCTCCCCCGTCATCCCCAGTAGTTAGGATAGTCTCTCTCCTTTGACCTAATGACTTTATGTCCATCTCCCCTGTCATCCCCAGTAGTTAGGATAGTCTCTCTCCTTTGACCTAATGACTTTATGTCCATCGCTCCTGCCATCCCAGGTAGTTAGGATAGTCTCTCTCCTTTGACCTAATGACTTTATGTCCATCGCTCCCGCAATCCCCATTAGTTAGGATAGTCTCTCTCCTTTGACCTAATGAATTTATGTCCATCTCCCCTGCCATCCCCAGTACTTAGGATAGTCTCTCTCCTTTGACCTAATGACTTCATATCCATCGCTCCCGCCATCCCCAGTAGTTAGGATAGTCTCTCTCCTTTGACCTAATTACTTTACGTCCATCGCTCCCGCCATCCCCAGTAGTTAGGATAGTCTCTCTCCTTTGACCTAATGACTTTATGTCCATCGCTCCCACCATCCCCAGTAGTTAGGATAGCCTCTCTACTTTGACCTAATGACTTTATGTCCATCTCCCCCGTCATCCCCAGTAGTTAGGGTAGCCTCTCTCCTTTGACCTAATGACTTTATGTCCATCTCCTCTGTCATCCCCAGTAGTTAGGATAGTCTCTCTCCTTTGACTTAATGACTTTAGGTCCATCGCTCCCGCCATCCCCAGTAGTGAGGATAGCCTCTCTCCTTTGACCTAATGACTTTATGTCCATCGCTCCCGCCATCCCCAGTAGTTAGGATAGCCTCTCTCCTTTGACCTAATGACTTTATGTCCATCTCCCCTGTCATCCCCAGTAGTTAGGATAGTCTCTCTCCTTTGACTTAATGACTTTATGTCCATCGCTCCCGCCATCCCCAGTAGTTAGGATAGCCTCTCTCCTTTGACCTAATGACTTTATGCCCATCTCCCCCGTCATCCCCAGTAGTTAGGATAGCCTCTCTCCTTTGACCTAATGACTTTATGGCCATCTCCCCCGTCATCCCCAGTAGTTAGGATAGTGTCTCTCCTTTGACCTAATGACTTTATCTCCATCGCTCCTGCCATCCCGAGTAGTTAGGATAGTCTCTCTCCTTTGACCTAATGACTTTATGTCCATCTCCCCCGTCATCCCCAGTTGTTAGGATAGTCTCTCTCCTTTGATCTAATGACTTTATGTCCCTCTCCCCCGTCATCCCCAGTAGTTAGGATAGTCTCTCTCCTTTGACCTAATGACTTTATGACCATCGCTCCCGCCATCCCCAGTAGTTAGGATAGTCTCTTTCCTTTGACCTAATGACTTTATGCCCATCTCCCCCGTCATCCCGAGTAGTTTGGATAGTCTCTCTCCTTTGACCTAATGACTTTATGTCCATCGCTCCCGCCATCCCCAGTAGTTTCGATAGTCTCTCTCCTTTGACCTAATGACTTTATGTCCATCGCTCCCGCCATCCCCAGTAGTTAGGAAAGCCTCTCTCCGTTGACCTAGTGACTTTATGTCCAACTCCCCCGCCATCTCCAGTAGCTAGGATAGCTCTCTCCTTTGACCTAATGACTTTATGCCCATCTCCCCCGTCATCCCCAGTAGATAGGATAGTGTCTCTCCTTTGACCTAATGACTTTATGTCCATCTCCCCCGTCATCCCCAGTAGTTAGGATAGTCTCTCTCCTTTGACTTAATGACTTTATGTCCATCGCTCCCGCCATCCCCAGTAGTTAGGATAGCCTCTCTCCTTTGACCTACTGATTTATGTCCATCTCCCCCGTCATCCCCAGTAGTTAGGATAGTCTCTCTCCTTTGACCTAATGACTTTATGTCCAGCTCCCCCGTCACCTCCATTAGTTAGGATAGTATCTCTCCTTTGACCTAATGACTTTATGTCCAGCTCCCCCGTCACCCCCAGTAGTTAGGATAGTCTCTCTCCTTTGACCTAATGACTTTATGTCCATCTCCCCCGTCATCCCCAATAGTTAGGATAGCCTCTCTCCTTTGACCTAATGACTTTATAGCCAGCTCCCCCGTCACCCCCAGTAGTTAGGATAGCCTCTCTCCTTTGACCTAATGACTTTATGTCCATCTCCCCCGTCATCTCCAGTAGTTAGGATAGTCTCTCTCCTTTGACCTAATGACTTTATGTCCATCTCCCCTGTCACCTCCATTAGTTAGGATAGTATCTCTCCTTTGACCTAAAGACTTTATGTCCAGCTCCCCCGTCACCCCCAGTAGTTAGGATAGTCTCTCTCCTTTGACCTAATGACTTTATGTCCATCTCCCCCGTCATCCCCAATAGTTAGGATAGCCCCTCTCCTTTGACCTAATGACTTTATGGCCAGCTCCCCCGTCACCCCCAGTAGTTAGGATAGCCTCTCTCCTTTGACCTAATGACTTTATGTCCATCTTCCCCGTCATCTCCAGTAGTTAGGATAGTCTCTCTCCTTTGACCTAATGACTTTATGTCCATCTCCCCCGTCATCTCCAGTAGTTAGGATAGTCTCTCTCCTTTGACCTAATGACTTTATGTCCATCGCGCCCGCCATCCCCAGTAGTTAGCATAGTCTATCTCCTTTGACCTAATGACTTTATGGCCATCTCCCCCGTCATCCCCAGTAGTTAGCATAGTCTCTCTCCTTTGACCTAATGACTTTATGTCCATCTCCCCCGTCATCCCCAATAGTTAGGATAGCCTCTCTCCTTTGACCTAATGACTTTATGGCCAGCTCCCCCGTCACCCCCAGTAGTTAGGATATCCTCTCTCCTTTGACCTAATGACTTTATGGCCATCTCCCCTGTCATCCCCAGTAGTTAGGATAGTCTCTCTCCTTTGACCTAATGACTTTATCTCCATCGCTCCCGCCATCCCGAGTAGTTAGGATAGTCTCTCTCCTTTGACCTAATGACTTTATGTCCAGCTCCCCCACCATCCCCAGTAGTTAGGATAGCCTCTCTCCTTTGACCTAATGACTTTATGGCCATCTCCCCCGTCATCCCCAGTAGTTAGGATAGTCTCTCTCCTTTGACCTAATGACTTTATGTCCATCTCCCCTGTCATCCCCAGTAGTTAGGATAGTCTCTCTCCTTTGACCTAATGACTTTATGTCCATCGCTCCTGCCATCCCAGGTAGTTAGGATAGTCTCTCTCCTTTGACCTAATGACTTTATGTCCATCGCTCCCGCAATCCCCATTAGTTAGGATAGTCTCTCTCCTTTGACCTAATGAATTTATGTCCATCTCCCCTGCCATCCCCAGTACTTAGGATAGTCTCTCTCCTTTGACCTAATGACTTCATATCCATCGCTCCCGCCATCCCCAGTAGTTAGGATAGTCTCTCTCCTTTGACCTAATTACTTTACGTCCATCGCTCCCGCCATCCCCAGTAGTTAGGATAGTCTCTCTCCTTTGACCTAATGACTTTATGTCCATCGCTCCCACCATCCCCAGTAGTTAGGATAGCCTCTCTACTTTGACCTAATGACTTTATGTCCATCTCCCCCGTCATCCCCAGTAGTTAGGGTAGCCTCTCTCCTTTGACCTAATGACTTTATGTCCATCTCCTCTGTCATCCCCAGTAGTTAGGATAGTCTCTCTCCTTTGACTTAATGACTTTAGGTCCATCGCTCCCGCCATCCCCAGTAGTGAGGATAGCCTCTCTCCTTTGACCTAATGACTTTATGTCCATCGCTCCCGCCATCCCCAGTAGTTAGGATAGCCTCTCTCCTTTGACCTAATGACTTTATGTCCATCTCCCCTGTCATCCCCAGTAGTTAGGATAGTCTCTCTCCTTTGACTTAATGACTTTATGTCCATCGCTCCCGCCATCCCCAGTAGTTAGGATAGCCTCTCTCCTTTGACCTAATGACTTTATGCCCATCTCCCCCGTCATCCCCAGTAGTTAGGATAGCCTCTCTCCTTTGACCTAATGACTTTATGGCCATCTCCCCCGTCATCCCCAGTAGTTAGGATAGTGTCTCTCCTTTGACCTAATGACTTTATCTCCATCGCTCCTGCCATCCCGAGTAGTTAGGATAGTCTCTCTCCTTTGACCTAATGACTTTATGTCCATCTCCCCCGTCATCCCCAGTTGTTAGGATAGTCTCTCTCCTTTGATCTAATGACTTTATGTCCCTCTCCCCCGTCATCCCCAGTAGTTAGGATAGTCTCTCTCCTTTGACCTAATGACTTTATGACCATCGCTCCCGCCATCCCCAGTAGTTAGGATAGTCTCTTTCCTTTGACCTAATGACTTTATGCCCATCTCCCCCGTCATCCCGAGTAGTTTGGATAGTCTCTCTCCTTTGACCTAATGACTTTATGTCCATCGCTCCCGCCATCCCCAGTAGTTTCGATAGTCTCTCTCCTTTGACCTAATGACTTTATGTCCATCGCTCCCGCCATCCCCAGTAGTTAGGAAAGCCTCTCTCCGTTGACCTAGTGACTTTATGTCCAACTCCCCCGCCATCTCCAGTAGCTAGGATAGCTCTCTCCTTTGACCTAATGACTTTATGCCCATCTCCCCCGTCATCCCCAGTAGATAGGATAGTGTCTCTCCTTTGACCTAATGACTTTATGTCCATCTCCCCCGTCATCCCCAGTAGTTAGGATAGTCTCTCTCCTTTGACTTAATGACTTTATGTCCATCGCTCCCGCCATCCCCAGTAGTTAGGATAGCCTCTCTCCTTTGACCTACTGATTTATGTCCATCTCCCCCGTCATCCCCAGTAGTTAGGATAGTCTCTCTCCTTTGACCTAATGACTTTATGTCCAGCTCCCCCGTCACCTCCATTAGTTAGGATAGTATCTCTCCTTTGACCTAATGACTTTATGTCCAGCTCCCCCGTCACCCCCAGTAGTTAGGATAGTCTCTCTCCTTTGACCTAATGACTTTATGTCCATCTCCCCCGTCATCCCCAATAGTTAGGATAGCCTCTCTCCTTTGACCTAATGACTTTATAGCCAGCTCCCCCGTCACCCCCAGTAGTTAGGATAGCCTCTCTCCTTTGACCTAATGACTTTATGTCCATCTCCCCCGTCATCTCCAGTAGTTAGGATAGTCTCTCTCCTTTGACCTAATGACTTTATGTCCATCTCCCCTGTCACCTCCATTAGTTAGGATAGTATCTCTCCTTTGACCTAAAGACTTTATGTCCAGCTCCCCCGTCACCCCCAGTAGTTAGGATAGTCTCTCTCCTTTGACCTAATGACTTTATGTCCATCTCCCCCGTCATCCCCAATAGTTAGGATAGCCCCTCTCCTTTGACCTAATGACTTTATGGCCAGCTCCCCCGTCACCCCCAGTAGTTAGGATAGCCTCTCTCCTTTGACCTAATGACTTTATGTCCATCTTCCCCGTCATCTCCAGTAGTTAGGATAGTCTCTCTCCTTTGACCTAATGACTTTATGTCCATCTCCCCCGTCATCTCCAGTAGTTAGGATAGTCTCTCTCCTTTGACCTAATGACTTTATGTCCATCGCGCCCGCCATCCCCAGTAGTTAGCATAGTCTATCTCCTTTGACCTAATGACTTTATGGCCATCTCCCCCGTCATCCCCAGTAGTTAGCATAGTCTCTCTCCTTTGACCTAATGACTTTATGTCCATCTCCCCCGTCATCCCCAATAGTTAGGATAGCCTCTCTCCTTTGACCTAATGACTTTATGGCCAGCTCCCCCGTCACCCCCAGTAGTTAGGATAGCCTCTCTCCTTTGACCTAATGACTTTATGTCCATCTCCCCCATCATCTCCAGTAGTTAGGATAGTCTCTCTCCTTTGACCTAATGACTTTATGTCCATCTCCCCCGTCATCTCCAGTAGTTAGGATAGCCTCTCTCCTTTGACCTAATGACTTTATGTCCATCTCCCCCGTCATCCCCAATAGTTAGGATAGCCTCTCTCCTTTGACCTAATGACTTTATGGCCAGCTCCCCCGTCACCCCCAGTAGTTAGGATAGCCTCTCTCCTTTGACCTAATGACTTTATGTCCATCTCCCCCGTCATCTCCAGTAGTTAGGATAGTCTCTCTCCTTTGACCTAATGACTTTATGTCCATCTCCCCCGTCATCCCCATGAGTTAGCATAGTCTCTATCCTTTGACCTAATGACTTTATGTCCATCTCCCCCGTCATCTCCAGTAGTTAGGATAGTCTCTCTCCTTTGACCTAATGACTTTATGTCCATCGCTCCCCCGTCACCCCCAGTAGTTAGGATAGTCTCTCTCCTTTGACCTAATGAATTTATGTCCATCTCCCCTGCCATCCCCAGTACTTAGGATAGTCTCTCTCCTTTGACCTAATGACTTTATGTCCATTGCTCCCGCCATCCCCAGTAGTTAGGATAGTCTCTCTCCTTTGACCTAATTACTTTACGTCCATCGCTCCCGCCATCCCCAGTAGTTAGGATAGCCTCTCTCCTTTGACCTAATGACTTTATGTCCATCTCCCCCGTCATCCCCAGTAGTTAGGATAGTCTCTCTCCTTTGACCTAATGACTTTATGTCCAGCTCCCCCATCAGCCCCAGTAGTTAGGATAGTCTCTCTCCTTTGACCTAATGACTTTATGTCCATCGCTCCCGCCATCCCCAGTAGTTAGGATAGTCTCTCTCCTTTGACCTAATGACTTTATGTCCATCTCCCCCGTCATCCCCAGTAGATAGGATAGTCTCTCTCCTTTGACTTAATGACTTTATGTCCATCGCTCCCGCCATCCCCAGTAGTTAGGATAGCCTGTCTCCTTTGACCTACTGATTTATGTCCATCTCCCCCGTCATCCCCAGTAGTTAGGATAGTCTCTCTCCTTTGACCTAATGACTTTATGTCCAGCTCCCCCGTCACCTCCATTAGTTAGGATAGTATCTCTCCTTTGACCTAATGACTTTATGTCCATCTCCCCCGTCATCCCCAATAGTTAGGATAGCCTCTCTCCTTTGACCTAATGACTTTATGGCCAGCTCCCCCGTCACCCCCAGTAGTTAGGATAGCCTCTCTCCTTTGACCTAATGACTTTATGTCCATCTCCCCCGTCATCTCCAGTAGTTAGGATAGTCTCTCTCCTTTGACCTAATGACTTTATGTCCATCTCCCCCGTCATCCCCAGTAGTTAGCATAGTCTCTCTCCTTTGACCTAATGACTTTATGTCTATCGCTCCCGCCATCCCCAGTAGTTAGGATAGTCTCTCTCCTTTGACCTAATGACTTTATGTCCATCTCCCCTGTCATCCCCAGTAGTTAGGATAGTCTCTCTCCTTTGACCTAATGACTTTATGTCCATCGCTCCCGCCATCCCCAGCAGTTAGGATAGTCTCTCTCCTTTGACCTAATGACTTTATGTCCATCGCTCCCGCCATCCCCAGTAGTTAGGATAGTCTCTCTCCTTTGACCTAATGAATTTATGTCCATCTCCCCTGCCATCCCCAGTACTTAGGATAGTCTCTCTGCTTTGACCTAATGACTTTATGTCCATCGCTCCCGCCATCCCCAGTAGTTAGGATAGTCTCTCTCCTTTGACCTAATTACTTTACGTCCATCGCTCCCGCCATCCCCAGTAGTTAGGATAGTCTCTCTCCTTTGACCTAATGACTTTATGTCCATCGCTCCCGCCATCCCCAGTAGTTAGGATAGCCTCTCTCCTTTGACCTAATGACTTTATGTCCATCTCCCCCGTCATCCCCAGTAGTTAGGATAGTCTCTCTCCTTTGACCTAATGACTTTATGTCCAGCTCCCCCGTCAGCCCCAGTAGTTAGGATAGTCTCTCTCCTTTGACCTAATGACTTTATGTCCATCGCTCCCGCCATCCCCAGTAGTTAGGATAGTCTCTCTCCTTTGACCTAATGACTTTATGTCCATCTCCCCCTGTCATCCCCAGTAGTTAGGATAGTCTCTCTCCTTTGACCTAATGACTTTATGTCCAGCTCCCCCATCACCTCCAGTAGTTAGGATAGTATCTCTCCTTTGACCTAATGACTTTATGTCCAGCTCCCCCGTCACCCCCAGTAGTTAGGATAGTCTCTCTCCTTTGACCTAATGACTTTATGTCCATCTCCCCCGTCATCCCCAGTAGTTAGGATAGCCTCTCTCCTTTGACCTAATGACGTTATGTCCAGCTCCCCCGTCACCCCCAGTAGTTAGGATAGCCTCTCTCCTTTGACTTAATGACTTTATGTCCATCTCCCCCGTCATCCCAGTAGTTAGCATAGTCTCGCTCCTTTGACCTAATGACTTCATGTCCATCGCTCCCGCCATCCCCAGTAGTTAGCATAGTCTCTCTCCTTTGACCTAATGACTTCATGTCCATCGCTCCCGCCATCCCCAGTAGTTAAGATAGTCTCTCTCCTTTGACCTAATGACTTTATGTCCATCTCCCCTGTCATCCCCAGTAGTTAGGATAGTCTCTCTCCTTTGACCTAATGAATTTATGTCCATCGCTCCCGCCATCCCCAGTAGTTAGGATAGTCTCTCTCCTTTGACCTAATGACTTTATGTCCATCGCTCCCGCCATCCCCATTAGTTAGGATAGTCTCTCTCCTTTGACCTAATGAATTTATGTCCATCTCCCCTGCCATCCCGAGTACTTAGGATAGTCTCTCTCCTTTGACCTAATGACTTTATGTCCATCGCTCCCGCCATCCCCAGTAGTTAGGATAGTCTCTCTCCTTTGACCTAATTACTTTACGTCCATCGCTCCCGCCATCCCCAGTAGTTAGGATAGTCTCTCTCCTTTGACCTAATGACTTTATGTCCATCGCTCCCGCCATCCCCAGTAGTTAGGATAGCCTCTCTCCTTTGACCTAATGACTTCATGTCCATCTCCCCGTCATCCCCAGTAGTTAGGATAGCCTCTCTCCTTTGACCTAATGACTTTATGTCCATCTCCCCTGTCATCCCCAGTAGTTAGGATAGTCTCTCTCCTTTGACTTAATGACTTTATGTCCATCGCTCCCGCCATCCCCAGTAGTTAGGATAGCCTCTCTCCTTTGACCTAATGACTTTATGTCCATCGCTCCCGCCATCCCCAGTAGTTAGGATATCCTCTCTCCTTTGACCTAATGACTTTATGGCCATCTCCCCTGTCATCCCCAGTAGTTAGGATAGTCTCTCTCCTTTGACCTAATGACTTTATCTCCATCGCTCCCGCCATCCCGAGTAGTTAGGATAGTCTCTCTCCTTTGACCTAATGACTTTATGTCCAGCTCCCCCACCATCCCCAGTAGTTAGGATAGCCTCTCTCCTTTGACCTAATGACTTTATGGCCATCTCCCCCGTCATCCCCAGTAGTTAGGATAGTCTCTCTCCTTTGACCTAATGACTTTATGTCCATCTCCCCTGTCATCCCCAGTAGTTAGGATAGTCTCTCTCCTTTGACCTAATGACTTTATGTCCATCGCTCCTGCCATCCCAGGTAGTTAGGATAGTCTCTCTCCTTTGACCTAATGACTTTATGTCCATCGCTCCCGCAATCCCCATTAGTTAGGATAGTCTCTCTCCTTTGACCTAATGAATTTATGTCCATCTCCCCTGCCATCCCCAGTACTTAGGATAGTCTCTCTCCTTTGACCTAATGACTTCATATCCATCGCTCCCGCCATCCCCAGTAGTTAGGATAGTCTCTCTCCTTTGACCTAATTACTTTACGTCCATCGCTCCCGCCATCCCCAGTAGTTAGGATAGTCTCTCTCCTTTGACCTAATGACTTTATGTCCATCGCTCCCACCATCCCCAGTAGTTAGGATAGCCTCTCTACTTTGACCTAATGACTTTATGTCCATCTCCCCCGTCATCCCCAGTAGTTAGGGTAGCCTCTCTCCTTTGACCTAATGACTTTATGTCCATCTCCTCTGTCATCCCCAGTAGTTAGGATAGTCTCTCTCCTTTGACTTAATGACTTTAGGTCCATCGCTCCCGCCATCCCCAGTAGTGAGGATAGCCTCTCTCCTTTGACCTAATGACTTTATGTCCATCGCTCCCGCCATCCCCAGTAGTTAGGATAGCCTCTCTCCTTTGACCTAATGACTTTATGTCCATCTCCCCTGTCATCCCCAGTAGTTAGGATAGTCTCTCTCCTTTGACTTAATGACTTTATGTCCATCGCTCCCGCCATCCCCAGTAGTTAGGATAGCCTCTCTCCTTTGACCTAATGACTTTATGCCCATCTCCCCCGTCATCCCCAGTAGTTAGGATAGCCTCTCTCCTTTGACCTAATGACTTTATGGCCATCTCCCCCGTCATCCCCAGTAGTTAGGATAGTGTCTCTCCTTTGACCTAATGACTTTATCTCCATCGCTCCTGCCATCCCGAGTAGTTAGGATAGTCTCTCTCCTTTGACCTAATGACTTTATGTCCATCTCCCCCGTCATCCCCAGTTGTTAGGATAGTCTCTCTCCTTTGATCTAATGACTTTATGTCCCTCTCCCCCGTCATCCCCAGTAGTTAGGATAGTCTCTCTCCTTTGACCTAATGACTTTATGACCATCGCTCCCGCCATCCCCAGTAGTTAGGATAGTCTCTTTCCTTTGACCTAATGACTTTATGCCCATCTCCCCCGTCATCCCGAGTAGTTTGGATAGTCTCTCTCCTTTGACCTAATGACTTTATGTCCATCGCTCCCGCCATCCCCAGTAGTTTCGATAGTCTCTCTCCTTTGACCTAATGACTTTATGTCCATCGCTCCCGCCATCCCCAGTAGTTAGGAAAGCCTCTCTCAGTTGACCTAGTGACTTTATGTCCAACTCCCCCGCCATCTCCAGTAGCTAGGATAGCTCTCTCCTTTGACCTAATGACTTTATGCCCATCTCCCCCGTCATCCCCAGTAGATAGGATAGTGTCTCTCCTTTGACCTAATGACTTTATGTCCATCTCCCCCGTCATCCCCAGTAGTTAGGATAGTCTCTCTCCTTTGACTTAATGACTTTATGTCCATCGCTCCCGCCATCCCCAGTAGTTAGGATAGCCTCTCTCCTTTGACCTACTGATTTATGTCCATCTCCCCCGTCATCCCCAGTAGTTAGGATAGTCTCTCTCCTTTGACCTAATGACTTTATGTCCAGCTCCCCCGTCACCTCCATTAGTTAGGATAGTATCTCTCCTTTGACCTAATGACTTTATGTCCAGCTCCCCCGTCACCCCCAGTAGTTAGGATAGTCTCTCTCCTTTGACCTAATGACTTTATGTCCATCTCCCCCGTCATCCCCAATAGTTAGGATAGCCTCTCTCCTTTGACCTAATGACTTTATAGCCAGCTCCCCCGTCACCCCCAGTAGTTAGGATAGCCTCTCTCCTTTGACCTAATGACTTTATGTCCATCTCCCCCGTCATCTCCAGTAGTTAGGATAGTCTCTCTCCTTTGACCTAATGACTTTATGTCCATCTCCCCTGTCACCTCCATTAGTTAGGATAGTATCTCTCCTTTGACCTAAAGACTTTATGTCCAGCTCCCCCGTCACCCCCAGTAGTTAGGATAGTCTCTCTCCTTTGACCTAATGACTTTATGTCCATCTCCCCCGTCATCCCCAATAGTTAGGATAGCCCCTCTCCTTTGACCTAATGACTTTATGGCCAGCTCCCCCGTCACCCCCAGTAGTTAGGATAGCCTCTCTCCTTTGACCTAATGACTTTATGTCCATCTTCCCCGTCATCTCCAGTAGTTAGGATAGTCTCTCTCCTTTGACCTAATGACTTTATGTCCATCTCCCCCGTCATCTCCAGTAGTTAGGATAGTCTCTCTCCTTTGACCTAATGACTTTATGTCCATCGCGCCCGCCATCCCCAGTAGTTAGCATAGTCTATCTCCTTTGACCTAATGACTTTATGGCCATCTCCCCCGTCATCCCCAGTAGTTAGCATAGTCTCTCTCCTTTGACCTAATGACTTTATGTCCATCTCCCCCGTCATCCCCAATAGTTAGGATAGCCTCTCTCCTTTGACCTAATGACTTTATGGCCAGCTCCCCCGTCACCCCCAGTAGTTAGGATAGCCTCTCTCCTTTGACCTAATGACTTTATGTCCATCTCCCCCATCATCTCCAGTAGTTAGGATAGTCTCTCTCCTTTGACCTAATGACTTTATGTCCATCTCCCCCGTCATCTCCAGTAGTTAGGATAGCCTCTCTCCTTTGACCTAATGACTTTATGTCCATCTCCCCCGTCATCCCCAATAGTTAGGATAGCCTCTCTCCTTTGACCTAATGACTTTATGGCCAGCTCCCCCGTCACCCCCAGTAGTTAGGATAGCCTCTCTCCTTTGACCTAATGACTTTATGTCCATCTCCCCCGTCATCTCCAGTAGTTAGGATAGTCTCTCTCCTTTGACCTAATGACTTTATGTCCATCTCCCCCGTCATCCCCAGTAGTTAGCATAGTCTCTCTCCTTTGACCTAATGACTTTATGTCCATCTCCCCCGTCATCTCCAGTAGTTAGGATAGTCTCTCTCCTTTGACCTAATGACTTTATGTCCATCGCTCCCCCGTCACCCCCAGTAGTTAGGATAGTCTCTCTCCTTTGACCTAATGAATTTATGTCCATCTCCCCTGCCATCCCCAGTACTTAGGATAGTCTCTCTCCTTTGACCTAATGACTTTATGTCCATTGCTCCCGCCATCCCCAGTAGTTAGGATAGTCTCTCTCCTTTGACCTAATTACTTTACGTCCATCGCTCCCGCCATCCCCAGTAGTTAGGATAGCCTCTCTCCTTTGACCTAATGACTTTATGTCCATCTCCCCCGTCATCCCCAGTAGTTAGGATAGTCTCTCTCCTTTGACCTAATGACTTTATGTCCAGCTCCCCCATCAGCCCCAGTAGTTAGGATAGTCTCTCTCCTTTGACCTAATGACTTTATGTCCATCGCTCCCGCCATCCCCAGTAGTTAGGATAGTCTCTCTCCTTTGACCTAATGACTTTATGTCCATCTCCCCCGTCATCCCCAGTAGATAGGATAGTCTCTCTCCTTTGACTTAATGACTTTATGTCCATCGCTCCCGCCATCCCCAGTAGTTAGGATAGCCTGTCTCCTTTGACCTACTGATTTATGTCCATCTCCCCCGTCATCCCCAGTAGTTAGGATAGTCTCTCTCCTTTGACCTAATGACTTTATGTCCAGCTCCCCCGTCACCTCCATTAGTTAGGATAGTATCTCTCCTTTGACCTAATGACTTTATGTCCATCTCCCCCGTCATCCCCAGTAGTTAGGATAGCCTCTCTCCTTTGACCTAATGACTTTATGGCCAGCTCCCCCGTCACCCCCAGTAGTTAGGATAGCCTCTCTCCTTTGACCTAATGACTTTATGTCCATCTCCCCCGTCATCTCCAGTAGTTAGGATAGTCTCTCTCCTTTGACCTAATGACTTTGGCCCTCATTACGACCCTGGCGGAAAGTGACTGACCGGAGCGCCACAGCGTAAATAGCGTTTCCGCCATTGCACGAAGGAGCAAAGTGCGGCCCATTCCGACCCATCGGGCACGAGCACCACGCCACGGCGGAAGTGCAAAGTCCGCGATGGCGGAAATGACCCCAAAACGGGCCACACCGCCGCCGTACGGCGCCCTGGGTGCTATACCGCCACCCCTCTTAGCGGTCACCGCAGTGTGCGCCTACCGGAAAGTACGGTGACCAGAAATATACGGAAACGGAAGTAAAAACATGGGCCCGGAACGGGAAACATCCCGCCGTACACCTATAAAACCACTAAAACCACACAACCACTAAAATCACTACCCTGAAACACACCCCAACCCATCACCCACCCTAGCGAAACCAAGAAAAATGGGAAAAGTAGCGAAGAAAGCGTGCGACCGCAAGCGGCAGGTCCACTTCTCCCGTGAGGAACTCACCGTGCTAACAGAGACCCTCCAGGAGAATGCTGCCGTCGTCTTCTCCACGCAAATGACCAGAACGGCACTTGCAAACAAGAAGACCATATGGGCTCTGGTGGCACAGCGGGTAAGTGCGGTGGGGACCGCACCCCGCACCCCACAGCAATGCCGCAAGCGATGGGACGACCTGCGGATACGCGTCCGCAGCATACTCTCTGCCAACCGCAACATTGCCACAGCCACCGGGGGAGGTCCTGAATCACCCATCAAGTTGACCCCCTGGGAAGAAATCTGTGCCTCCACCATCGGAATGGAGAGCATAGAGGGAGTCGGAGGGATGGAGAAAGGAGTGCAGACATCCGAAGATTCAGGTAGGTGGGCCAGATAAAACAATGCCAAATCCACACAGTCCATCCATGTGAAGTACCATGCGTCCACATAGTGCAACAGAAACACATGTCCAGGAGAACGTCCACACACATCGGCCTGATAGAGCACGTTAAAACCCACAATAAATACATAAATAATTAAAAACCCCTAATACACGCACTACACGTGCAGCAGGCACACCCTAACTGCAGGCTGCAAAACAATTGCACCCTCACTCCACACACAAATTAAAGCACCTCCAAGGCCCCGACCCAAATCACCCTCAGGTACCACCCCAAAGCATGTGATACAATGCCATTCCAATTCCCACAGACCCATCAATAACCCTCGCCCTCCTTTACTCCACCACAGGGTCCGATCCAAACGACGAGCTACAGGACACCCCTACCAGCACACCTGCAAAGAGGGCCAAGACCAACGGCCAGAGAACCTCCACCTCAGCTGCACGCATCAAGACACGGCAGCAGCACAAATCAGGTGGCAGCACAGAGGAGGGAACATCAACAGGCACCCCAGCAGCCAGCATGCCCACAACACCACCACCACAGGTCCCCCCAATGGATGCCACAGAAGGCACTGCCTCTGGTGGCAGCAGCACCATAGGTGACACCCCATTGATGGCAGCATGCTCGGACACAGAAAACGGGGATGTCGAAGTCAGATCCATCCATGACCTGTCCCAATCCCCCTGTCTGTCCCATCCCGTACAACATGAGGATACCACGCAGGGGCACCCACAAGACGACGACTGGCCATCCCCCACAAGCCCTGTGGCAAGGCAACATGAGGACAACAGCCCCTCTGTGACACCCCCGCAAATGGCCATGGCCCAGCAGAGGCAACAGTCCCTCGACCAGTTAATCGTACAACAGCAGCAACTGGCCACACTCCTCAAGGACCATGCCGATGAATGTGGGGGCACTAAGGCAGACATAGAAACATCAACTGAGACACTTAGGGCAGAAATGGAGAGAGGTACAGAGACGCTAAGGGCACAAATGGAGAGTAGCACCGAGAGCCTGAGAGTCCAAATGGAGAGTAGCACCGAGAGCCTGAGAGTCCAAATGGAGAGTAGCACCGAGAGCCTGAGAGTCCAAATGGAGAGTAGCACCGAGAGCCTGAGAGTCCAAATGGAGAGAAGCACCGAGAGCCTGAGGGGGGAACTGCATGCGACGTCCAAAGACGTATGTGCCGAACTTGCCGCAGTGCGCCGTGTGCTCACTGAGCTCTCGCAAACCCTTAGGGACATGCATGGACGTGAGCAGGCAGACACATCATCCGTTGCAAGTTCCGTCCAGGGCAGCCCCCAACGTAGATCTGGAAGGAACCTGCGCTCCACAGGCAGGGGTGCCCCTGATACCCGCAGATGGGGCTTGCAATAGCGACAGCCCACTGACAATGAGCATCTTTGGACACTGGTGTTCGGGGGGGAGGTAGGAGGGTGGAGGGGGTGTGTTGGGCTCACTTGGGTGGCGGGTCGATAGGGTGTTCAACATGACATCACATATGCCATAAAAAGTGCACGATCAACCAATGAGATGTGTGGACATTGATCTTTGTGTACTAGGCCATCATAGGCGTACAGTCCATATTGTGCATGTCCCAGACACACGCAGTGCCACGAGTCCCGTGTCCATGTATCAGCCACCAGGCGTGAGTGCTAGAAGCATACATCAATGAGATGCTGACGAATGTCACGGGCCTCCGGTGCCTCGCAGACTCCATGAGGTGCTGCCACATCCCCACCCTCATCATGACCATCATCAGGTGCTTGCAGTTCTGCGTCAGGGGGCATGGGCACATTTCTACGTACGCACATGTTGTGGAGCATGACACATGCCATGACCATCTTTGCAACCTTCTCATGGCGGTACAGGAGTGCCCCGCCAGACCTGCTGAGGCAGCGGAAACGAGTCTTTAGTAGGCCGAATGCCTGTTCAATGACTACACGGGTACGTGAGTGGGCATGGTTGTAGTCCTCCTCATGCTGGTCCCGTGGGTTCCGGACTGGTGTGAGGAGCCATCTCTTCAGTGGATATCCAGCATCACCTGTATGTGGACGAGAAACGTATGATGTGGAATGCCATTGATACGTACGCACACCCCCCCCCCTTCCTGCCAGGTCATTGCCAATTCACATACCCCACATAATCATGCATGTAATGAGACTCACCGAGTAGCCAGGATCTGTTCCCTGCGTGTCGCTCCATGTAGCGTGGTATTGTAGAGTTCCTCAAGACCATAGAATCATGGGTTGATCCAGGGAATCGGGCACAACAATGTGTAATGATCCTGTTGGAGTCACACACCATTTGTACATTCAGGGAATGAAATTGTTTTCGGTTGCGGTACTGGGCCTCCATGGCATGTGGGACGACCAATTCAACATGGGTGCAGTCGATGGCACCAATGCAACCCGGTATGCCGGCAAGTGCATGGAATCCCACTTTTGTGTTGGTAATTTCCTGCTCCGAGCGTGGTAGAGAGATGTAGTCGTCTGCGTGCTGCAGGAGGGCATCGAGCACTTGCAATAGTGTCCGTGAGAACAGTGGCTGAGAAATGCCATGCAACTGTCCGACTGTGTGCTGGTAGGTGCCTGTGGCCAGGAAGTGGAGTACAGACACCACCTTCAGTAGGGGTGGGATGGCGGTTGGGCTATCTATCATGCTGACAAGGTCAGCCTGTGTCATGTCCACAATGGCGGCTATGGTGTCCCGGTCCAGACGGTAGAGGGTGTGGATCTGCTCATCAGTGAGGTTGAACGGATGTGCTCGGAGGCGTGGGATTGCGGGCTGCCTGCGTGGTGGTAGTGGCTGTGCTGGTGGGCCTTGCTGGCCCTGCCTTGGCCTCCTCCTCCTCCTGCGTCTCCTCCGTGCGGCTGGTTGTAGTTGGTGTTCGTCTTCTTCTTGGAGTTGGAGCACTTGCAGTGCTATCAGGTCCCCCAGGGCCAACATCGCGAGTCCTGCCGGTAGCATTTCGGTGTGGTTGTGGGAGGAGACTGGCTGTGCAATTTATGTGTTTTCAGGCTGTATGGCCTCCACCTGTGGTGATTAATTCCACCTGTGCAAACTGCTCTCCCCTTTGGCCGAGCACGTCCCGCGCACAACGCTGCAATTCGGGGAATGGTATCTTGCTATTGCAATCATGTATTTGTACCCGATGGCCGTGTAAGATTGGTTGATATGTTCATTCTGCTGTGGTCCCATTGTTTCACATACTATCTGTGCAGTCGCGAACAGACTTGTGAAGGGTCAGTGGAACGTAGTACTCGAGTAACGGTGGGCCCTCATGCATCACTGTACCGAGTTGCAACGACGGGCGGGGCGTCCCATTTGTGGGTGAAGGCAGTTGCCATTTTCACACACAGCCGCACTCGATGGAATAATTAGTGATTTCAAACGGCCACAGATGCCTTTTCGACGTGATGTTGCAAATGAGGAATTCGAAGGGCGGCGCTTTCGGTTTCCAGCTAGCGGCGAGGAGATGCCCACAGGTCTGACTGCAAATATAACGTTCTATTGTTCAATGTCCTTGAGACAGGGCCCATGGCGAGGAAGCAATGATTGATATGAATAGTTTGGGATGCGCAATAGCTACGTGGGCGATGAGGCCGGCCGTTCACAAATACATGTTACTTCACAACACTGGAATTACGGGCTGGGGCACTGTGGATTTTGCAGGCTGCATAACGCACAGACTCAATGGATGTTTCTAATGTTATGTGAGTAATTATTCAGGCGTTTTGATCCCGGGATGAGGGAATGATGAATGGATGCATGGGCAGGTGATTTGATACAGAGTTTGCCATGTACAGGGCTTCTTGGGATCTATCCGCCTCCCCTACGCTATGTGATGCAGGGCTGCCATAGTGGGACCATCGTCTATCTGGCCTTGTTGAGCCCTCCCTGTCTCGACGCGCCCTCAGACACTTGTGTCCATGCACGTTAACATTCCCATCTGATGGATTCTGTTTTGACAGACGCATGCACAGGTACACTCGTTTGTGATGGTGTTTGCACCTCGATATAGATGGTTATGAGTCGCAAGTGGTTTTGGGGTGGTGATGATCCTTTGGAGTGGGCTAGCATGCATATGGCTGTGGATTTCGTGTGATCATTGAAGTGAGTTGTTGGAATGTAGTTCTGATGGCCATTCTGTTCTTTTTCTTTTCTTTTGGTTGACAGGTATCTCCTCCCCTTTTGCCACTGCCATCTGTATGCCACTCCTGCAGATGGGTTTTACTCCCGACACCTGCTGCTTCGTGTTAATCAGTGGAGCAGCATTACGATCTTATGGGACGATCGCCAATGGCCCACATGCCCTTACGCAGTACTGGTGGCTCGGAGCAACATTTCGGCCTTTCAGCTGGACTAGTGCCTCCCCATTGGGACGGCCCTGCGGTTCTGTGCGCTTCCATGTTGCCTTTTCGTACGTGAATGTGGCTCTGTGTACCATGGGGGAACAGGGCGACACACAAGTAGTGGCTGGTCATTTCTTGCGGATGCAGCCCACAATGGTGATTAGTGTTTTGGAGTTCATGGCCTGATGGCTGTATGGGCTTGGTGACTTTGATGTGCATAAAATTTCTATTCTGATTTGGCCCGTGTAGCGTTTTTCTTTGCAAGTGATGTGGCATATGCCTATTTGGGGGGCGATGTATTGTGAGGAGATCTGCATTGGGTTCCAGCTTCGGGGTTTAGTTGCGTGGTACTGTACTGGGCGCGTTTGCCTACTAAGCCCGTGAGGTCAGGGATGGGGGCTGCCTATATGACAGTTTGAATGTTGTCATGCTCAGGGGCGGGGGATTGGGTTTTGTGTAACAGATGCCGGTCAGCCAGGTGGACTGGTGGAATGATGTGATTCTCGGAATATTGCTGGTCACAGGTGCCTGTGTTTGCGTGCGTTTCTTGGTGGGGGACTGTGGTCATGTCCATTGGGATGGCTTCTGTATTCGTGCCATCTGTGCCCTGCAGCTCCCATTGGCCCCTCTTGTGTTTCTTTTGTTCGTTGCCATGCATGGGTGACTTGTACATTTCAATGGTTGCATTGTGACTTCATTGCACCTACGGGGAGTTGTACTTTGTGGGCAGGGAGCGGTGTACAGGCACTCAGTGGGGCCGTTTACGGTTGATTCGCGATGCCGTACTTCTCACCATGGCGGAATGGTACATTACGCCATGCCTGATGGCGTTAGGTACATGTCCGCTAGGGTCGGAATTGGCGTACCCTTGCGCCATGGTGGTGTTTGCGGTTTCGCATGGCGCGCGCGCGCGTGCTTGGTGCAGTTAGCGTTGGCGTTCACTACGGTGTCGCTAATGGCTTCGTACTTTGCGGTGACGGGTCATAGTCGCACCGAGCGCTATTCGATGGCGGTATTGCATTTCCGCCATCGTTTTCCGATTTCCGCAAGGGTCGTAATGAGGGCCTTTATGTCCATCTCCCCCGTCATCTCCAGTAGTTAGGATAGTCTCTCTCCTTTGACCTAATGACTTTATGTCCATCGCTCCCGCCATCCCCAGTAGTTAACATAGTCTCTCTCCTTTGACCTAATTACTTTATGTCCATCTCCCCCGTCATCCCCAGTAGTTAGCATAGTCTCTCTCCTTTCACCTAATGACTTTATGTCTATCGCTCCCGCCATCCCCAGTAGTTAGGATAGTCTCTCTCCTTTGACCTAATGACTTTATGTCCATCTCCCCTGTCATCCCCAGTAGTTAGGATAGTCTCTCTCCTTTGACCTAATGACTTTATGTCCATCGCTCCCGCCATCCCCAGCAGTTAGGATAGTCTCTCTCCTTTGACCTAATGACTTTATGTCCATCGCTCCCGCCATCCCCAGTAGTTAGGATAGTCTCTCTCCTTTGACCTAATGAATTTATGTCCATCTCCCCTGCCATCCCCAGTACTTAGGATAGTCTCTCTGCTTTGACCTAATGACTTTATGTCCATCGCTCCCACCATCCCCAGTAGTTAGGATAGTCTCTCTCCTTTGACCTAATTACTTTACGTCCATCGCTCCCGCCATCCCCAGTAGTTAGGATAGTCTCTCTCCTTTGACCTAATGACTTTATGTCCATCGCTCCCGCCATCCCCAGTAGTTAGGATAGCCTCTCTCCTTTGACCTAATGACTTTATGTCCATCTCCCCCGTCATCCCCAGTAGTTAGGATAGTCTCTCTCCTTTGACCTAATGACTTTATGTCCAGCTCCCCCGTCAGCCCCAGTAGTTAGGATAGTCTCTCTCCTTTGACCTAATGACTTTATGTCCATCGCTCCCGCCATCCCCAGTAGTTAGGATAGTCTCTCTCCTTTGACCTAATGACTTTATGTCCATCTCCCCCTGTCATCCCCAGTAGTTAGGATAGTCTCTCTCCTTTGACCTAATGACTTTATGTCCAGCTCCCCCATCACCTCCAGTAGTTAGGATAGTATCTCTCCTTTGACCTAATGACTTTATGTCCAGCTCCCCCGTCACCCCCAGTAGTTAGGATAGTCTCTCTCCTTTGACCTAATGACTTTATGTCCATCTCCCCCGTCATCCCCAGTAGTTAGGATAGCCTCTCTCCTTTGACCTAATGACGTTATGTCCAGCTCCCCCGTCACCCCCAGTAGTTAGGATAGCCTCTCTCCTTTGACTTAATGACTTTATGTCCATCTCCCCCGTCATCCCAGTAGTTAGCATAGTCTCGCTCCTTTGACCTAATGACTTCATGTCCATCGCTCCCGCCATCCCCAGTAGTTAGCATAGTCTCTCTCCTTTGACCTAATGACTTCATGTCCATCGCTCCCGCCATCCCCAGTAGTTAAGATAGTCTCTCTCCTTTGACCTAATGACTTTATGTCCATCTCCCCTGTCATCCCCAGTAGTTAGGATAGTCTCTCTCCTTTGACCTAATGAATTTATGTCCATCGCTCCCGCCATCCCCAGTAGTTAGGATAGTCTCTCTCCTTTGACCTAATGACTTTATGTCCATCGCTCCCGCCATCCCCATTAGTTAGGATAGTCTCTCTCCTTTGACCTAATGAATTTATGTCCATCTCCCCTGCCATCCCGAGTACTTAGGATAGTCTCTCTCCTTTGACCTAATGACTTTATGTCCATCGCTCCCGCCATCCCCAGTAGTTAGGATAGTCTCTCTCCTTTGACCTAATTACTTTACGTCCATCGCTCCCGCCATCCCCAGTAGTTAGGACAGTCTCTCTCCTTTGACCTAATGACTTTATGTCCATCGCTCCCGCCATCCCCAGTAGTTAGGATAGCCTCTCTCCTTTGACCTAATGACTTTATGTCCATCTCCCCGTCATCCCCAGTAGTTAGGATAGCCTCTCTCCTTTGACCTAATGACTTTATGTCCATCTCCCCTGTCATCCCCAGTAGTTAGGATAGTCTCTCTCCTTTGACTTAATGACTTTATGTCCATCGCTCCCGCCATCCCCAGTAGTTAGGATAGCCTCTCTCCTTTGACCTAATGACTTTATGTCCATCGCTCCCGCCATCCCCAGTAGTTAGGATAGCCTCTCTCCTTTGACCTAATGACTTTATGGCCATCTCCCCTGTCATCCCCAGTAGTTAGGATAGTCTCTCTCCTTTCACCTAATGACTTTATCTTCATCGCTCCAGCCATCCCGAGTAGTTAGGATAGTCTCTCTCCTTTGACCTAATGACTTTATGTCCAGCTCCCCCACCATCCCCAGTAGTTAGGATAGCCTCTCTCCTTTGACCTAATGACTTTATGGCCATCTCCCCCGTCATCCCCAGTAGTTAGGATAGTCTCTCTCCTTTGACCTAATGACTTTATGTCCATCTCCCCTGTCATCCCCAGTAGTTAGGATAGTCTCTCTCCTTTGACCTAATGACTTTATGTCCATCGCTCCTGCCATCCAAGGTAGTTAGGATAGTCTCTCTCCTTTAACCTAATGACTTTATGTCCATCGCTCCCGCCATCCCCATTAGTTAGGATAGTCTCTCTCCTTTGACCTAATGAATTTATGTCCATCTCCCCTGCCATCCCCAGTACTTAGGATAGTCTCTCTCCTTTGACCTAATGACTTTATGTCCATCGCTCCCGCCATCCCCAGTAGTTAGGATAGTCTCTCTCCTTTGACCTAATTACTTTACGTCCATCGCTCCCGCTATCCCCAGTAGTTAGGATAGTCTCTCTCCTTTGTCCTAATGACTTTATGTCCATCGCTCCCGCCATCCCCAGTAGTTAGGATAGCCTCTCTCCTTTGACCTAATGACTTTATGTCCATCTCCCCCGTCATCCCCAGTAGTTAGGATAGTCTCTCTCCTTTGACCTAATGACTTTATGTCCAGCTCCCCCATCAGCCCCAGTAGTTAGGATAGTCTCTCTCCTTTGACCTAATGACTTTATGTCCATCGCTCCCGCCATCCCCAGTAGTTAGGATAGTCTCTCTCCTTTGACCTAATGACTTTATGTCCATCTCCCCCGTCATCCCCAGTAGATAGGATAGTCTCTCTCCTTTGACTTAATGACTTTATGTCCATCGCTCCCGCCATCCCCAGTAGTTAGGATAGCCTGTCTCCTTTGACCTACTGATTTATGTCCATCTCCCCCGTCATCCCCAGTAGTTAGGATAGTCTCTCTCCTTTGACCTAATGACTTTATGTCCAGCTCCCCCGTCACCTCCATTAGTTAGGATAGTATCTCTCCTTTGACCTAATGACTTTATGTCCATCTCCCCGTCATCCCCAGTAGTTAGGATAGCCTCTCTCCTTTGACCTAATGACTTTATGGCCAGCTCCCCCGTCACCCCCAGTAGTTAGGATAGCCTCTCTCCTTTGACCTAATGACTTTATGTCCATCTCCCCCGTCATCTCCAGTAGTTAGGATAGTCTCTCTCCTTTGACCTAATGACTTTATGTCCATCTCCCCCGTCATCTCCAGTAGTTAGGATAGTCTCTCTCCTTTGACCTAATGACTTTATGTCCATCGCTCCCGCCATCCCCAGTAGTTAACATAGTCTCTCTCCTTTGACCTAATGACTTTATGTCCATCTCCCCCGTCATCCCCAGTAGTTAGCATAGTCTCTCTCCTTTCACCTAATGACTTTATGTCTATCGCTCCCGCCATCCCCAGTAGTTAGGATAGTCTCTCTCCTTTGACCTAATGACTTTATGTCCATCTCCCCTGTCATCCCCAGTAGTTAGGATAGTCTCTCTCCTTTGACCTAATGACTTTATGTCCATCGCTCCCGCCATCCCCAGCAGTTAGGATAGTCTCTCTCCTTTGACCTAATGACTTTATGTCCATCGCTCCCGCCATCCCCAGTAGTTAGGATAGTCTCTCTCCTTTGACCTAATGAATTTATGTCCATCTCCCCTGCCATCCCCAGTACTTAGGATAGTCTCTCTCCTTTGACCTAATGACTTTATGTCCATCGCTCCCGCCATCCCCACTAGTTAGGATAGTCTCTCTCCTTTGACCTAATTACTTTACGTCCATCGCTCCCGCCATCCCCAGTAGTTAGGATAGTCTCTCTCCTTTGACCTAATGACTTTATGTCCATCGCTCCCGCCATCCCCAGTAGTTAGGATAGCCTCTCTCCTTTGACCTAATAACTTTATGTCCATCTCCCCCGTCATCCCCAGTAGTTAGGATAGTCTCTCTCCTTTGACCTAATGACTTTATGTCCAGCTCCCCCGTCAGCCCCAGTAGTTAGGATAGTCTCTCTCCTTTGACCTAATGACTTTATGTCCATCGCTCCCGCCATCCCCAGTAGTTAGGATAGTCTCTCTCCTTTGACCTAATGACTTTATGTCCATCTCCCCCTGTCATCCCCAGTAGTTAGGATAGTCTCTCTCCTTTGACCTAATGACTTTATGTCCAGCTCCCCCGTCACCTCCAGTAGTTAGGATAGTATCTCTCCTTTGACCTAATGACTTTATGTCCAGCTCCCCCGTCACCCCCAGTAGTTAGGATAGTCTCTCTCCTTTGACCTAATGACTTTATGTCCATCTCCCCCGTCATCCCCAGTAGTTAGGATAGCCTCTCTCCTTTGACCTAATGACGTTATGTCCAGCTCCCCCGTCACCCCCAGTAGTTAGGATAGCCTCTCTCCTTTGACTTAATGACTTTATGTCCATCTCCCCCGTCATCCCCAGTAGTTAGCATAGTCTCGCTCCTTTGACCTAATGACTTCATGTCCATCGCTCCCGCCATCCCCAGTAGTTAGCATAGTCTCTCTCCTTTGACCTAATGACTTCATGTCCATCGCTCCCGCCATCCCCAGTAGTTAAGATAGTCTCTCTCCTTTGACCTAATGACTTTATGTCCATCTCCCCTGTCATCCCCAGTAGTTAGGATAGTCTCTCTCCTTTGACCTAATGACTTTATGTCCATCGCTCCCGCCATCCCCAGTAGTTAGGATAGTCTCTCTCCTTTGACCTAATGACTTTATGTCCATCGCTCCCGCCATCCCCATTAGTTAGGATAGTCTCTCTCCTTTGACCTAATGAATTTATGTCCATCTCCCCTGCCATCCCGAGTACTTAGGATAGTCTCTCTCCTTTGACCTAATGACTTTATGTCCATCGCTCCCGCCATCCCCAGTAGTTAGGATAGTCTCTCTCCTTTGACCTAATTACTTTACGTCCATCGCTCCCGCCATCCCCAGTAGTTAGGACAGTCTCTCTCCTTTGACCTAATGACTTTATGTCCATCGCTTCCGCCATCCCCAGTAGTTAGGATAGCCTCTCTCCTTTGACCTAATGACTTTATGTCCATCTCCCCGTCATCCCCAGTAGTTAGGATAGCCTCTCTCCTTTGACCTAATGACTTTATGTCCATCTCCCCTGTCATCCCCAGTAGTTAGGATAGTCTCTCTCCTTTGACTTAATGACTTTATGTCCATCGCTCCCGCCATCCCCAGTAGTTAGGATAGCCTCTCTCCTTTGACCTAATGACTTTATGTCATCACTCCCGCCATCCCCAGTAGTTAGGATAGCCTCTCTCCTTTGACCTAATGACTTTATGGCCATCTCCCCTGTCATCCCCAGTAGTTAGGATAGTCTCTCTCCTTTCACCTAATGACTTTATCTTCATCGCTCCAGCCCTCCCGAGTAGTTAGGATAGTCTCTCTCCTTTGACCTAATGACTTTATGTCCAGCTCCCCCACCATCCCCAGTAGTTAGGATAGCCTCTCTCCTTTGACCTAATGACTTTATGGCCATCTCCCCCGTCATCCCCAGTAGTTAGGATAGTCTCTCTCCTTTGACCTAATGACTTTATGTCCATCTCCCCTGTCATCCCCAGTAGTTAGGATAGTCTCTCTCCTTTGACCTAATGACTTTATGTCCATCGCTCCTGCCATCCAAGGTAGTTAGGATAGTCTCTCTCCTTTAACCTAATGACTTTATGTCCATCGCTCCCGCCATCCCCATTAGTTAGGATAGTCTCTCTCCTTTGACCTAATGAATTTATGTCCATCTCCCCTGCCATCCCCAGTACTTAGGATAGTCTCTCTCCTTTGACCTAATGACTTTATGTCCATCGCTCCCACCATCCCCAGTAGTTAGGATAGTCTCTCTCCTTTGACCTAATTACTTTACGTCCATCGCTCCCGCTATCCCCAGTAGTTAGGATAGTCTCTCTCCTTTGACCTAATGACTTTATGTCCATCGCTCCCGCCATCCCCAGTAGTTAGGATAGCCTCTCTCCTTTGACCTTATGACTTTATGTCCATCTCCCCCGTCATCCCCAGTAGTTAGGATAGCCTCTCTCCTTTGACCTAATGACTTTATGTCCATCTCCCCTGTCATCCCCAGTAGTTAGGATAGTCTCTCTCCTTTGACTTAATGACTTTATGTCCATCGCTCCCGCCATCCCCAGTAGTGAGGATAGCCTCTCTCCTTTGACCTAATGACTTTATGTCCATCGCTCCCGCCATCCCTAGTAGTTAGGATAGCCTCTCTCCTTTGACCTAATGACTTTATGTCCATCTCCCCTGTCATCCCCAGTAGTTAGGATAGTCTCTCTCCTTTGACTTAATGACTTTATGTCCATCGCTCCCGCCATCCCCAGTAGTTAGGATAGCCTCTCTCCTTTGACCTAATGACTTTATGCCCATCTCCCCCGTCATCCCCAGTAGTTAGGATAGCCTCTCTCCTTTGACCTAATGACTTTATGGCCATCTCCCCCGTCATCCCCAGTAGTTAGGATAGTCTCTCTCCTTTGACCTAATGACTTTATCTCCATCGCTCCCGCCATCCCGAGTAGTTAGGATAGTCTCTCTCCTTTGACCTAATGACTTTATGTCCAGCTCCCCCACCATCCCCAGTAGTTAGGATAGCCTCTCTCCTTTGACTTAATGACTTTATGCCCATCTCCCCCGTCATCCCCAGTAGTTAGGATAGTCTCTCTCCTTTGACTTAATGACTTTATGTCCATTGCTCCCGTCATCCCCAGTTGTTAGGATAGTCTCTTTCCTTTCACCTAATGACTTTATGTCCATCGTTCCCGCCATCCCCAGTAGTTAGGATAGTCTCTCTCCTTTGACCTAATGACTTTATGTCCATCGCTCCCGCCATCCCCAGTAGTTAGGATAGCCTCTCTCCTTTGACCTAATGACTTTATGCCCATCTCCCCCGTCATCCCCATTAGTTAAGAAAGTCTCTCTCCTTTGACCTAATGACTGTATGCCCATCTCCCCGTCATCCCCAGTAGTTAGGATAGCCTCTCTCCTTTGACCTAATGACTTTATGGCCATCTCCCCCGTCATCCCCAGTAGTTAGGATAGTCTCTCTCCATTGACCTAATGACTTTATCTCCATCGCTCCCGCCATCCCGAGTAGTTATGATAGTCTCTCTCCTTTGACCTAATGACTTTATGTCCAGCTCCCCCACCATCCCCAGTAGTTAGGATAGCCTCTCTCCTTTGACTTAATGACTTTATGCCCATCTCCCCCGTCATCCCCAGTAGTTAGGATAGTCTCTCTCCTTTGACCTAATGACTTTATGTCCAGCTCCCCCTTCACCCCCAGTAGTTAGGATAGCCTCTCTCCTTTGACCTAATGACTTTATGCCCATCTCCCCCGTCATTCCCAGTAGTTAGGATAGTCTCTCTCCTTTGATCTAATGACTTTATGTCCCTCTCCCCCGTCATCCCCAGTAGTTAGGATAGTCTCTCTCCTTTGACCTAATGACTTTATGTCCATCTCCCCCGTCATCCCCAGTAGTTAGGATAGTCTCTCTCCTTTGATCTAATGACTTTATGTCCCTCTCCCCCATCATCCCCAGTAGTTAGGATAGTCTCTTTCCTTTGACCTAATGACTTTATGCCCATCTCCCCCGTCATCCCGAGTAGTTTGGATAGTCTCTCTCCTTTGACCTAATGACTTTATGTCCATCGCTCCCGCCATCCCCGTAGTTTCGATAGTCTCTCTCCTTTGACCTAATGACTTTATGTCCATCGCTCCCGCCATCCCCAGTAGTTAGGATAGCCTCTCTCCGTTGACCTAGTGACTTTATGTCCAGCTCCCCCGCCATCCCCAGTAGTTAGGATAGCTCTCTCCTTTGACCTAATGACTTTATGCCCATCTCCCCCGTCATCCCCAGTAGATAGGGTAGTCTCTCTCCTTTGACCTAATGACTTTATGTCCATCTCCCCCGTCATCCCCAGTAGTTAGGATAGTCTCTCTCCTTTGACTTAATGACTTTATGTCCATCGCTCCCGCCATCCCCAGTAGTTAGGATAGTCTCTCTCCTTTGACCTAATGACTTTATGTCCATCTCCCCCGTCATCCCCAGTAGTTAGGATAGTCTCTCTCATTTGACCTAATGACTTTATGTCCATCTCCCCCGTCATCTCCAGTAGTTAGGATAGCCTCTCTCCTTTGACCTAATGACTTTATGTCCAGCTCCCCCGCCATCCACAGTAGTTAGGATAGCCTCTCTCCTTTGACCTAATGACTTTATGTCCATCGCTCCCGCCATCCCCAGTCGTTAGGATAGCCTCTCTCCTTTGACCTAATGACTTTATGTCCATCGCTCCCGCCATCCCCAGTAGTTAGGATAGCCTCTCTCCTGTGACCTAATGACTTTATGTCCATCGCTCCCGCCATCCCCAGTAGTTAGGATAGTCTCTCTCCTTTGACCTAATGACTTTATGTCCATCGCTCCTGCCATCCAAGGTAGTTAGGATAGTCTCTCTCCTTTAACCTAATGACTTTATGTCCATCGCTCCCGCTATCCCCATTAGTTAGGATAGTCTCTCTCCTTTGACCTAATGAATTTATGTCCATCTCCCCTGCCATCCCCAGTACTTAGGATAGTCTCTCTCCTTTGACCTAATGACTTTATGTCCATCGCTCCCGCCATCACCAGTAGTTAGGATAGTCTCTCTCCTTTGACCTAATTACTTTACGTCCATCGCTCCCGCTATCCCCAGTAGTTAGGATAGTCTCTCTCCTTTGACCTAATGACTTTATGTCCATCGCTCCCGCCATCCCCAGTAGTTAGGATAGCCTCTCTCCTTTGACCTAATGACTTTATGTCCATCTCCCCCGTCATCCCCAGTAGTTAGGATAGCCTCTCTCCTTTGACCTAATGACTTTATGTCCATCTCCCCTGTCATCCCCAGTAGTTAGGATAGTCTCTCTCCTTTGACTTAATGACTTTATGTCCATCGCTCCCGCCATCCCCAGTAGTGAGGATAGCCTCTCTCCTTTGACCTAATGACTTTATGTCCATCGCTCCCGCCATCCCCAGTAGTTAGGATAGCCTCTCTCCTTTGACCTAATGACTTTATGTCCATCTCCCCTCTCATCCCCAGTAGTTAGGATAGTCTCTCTCCTTTGACTTAATGACTTTATGTCCATCGCTCCCGCCATCCCCAGTAGTTAGGATAGCCTCTCTCCTTTGACCTAATGACTTTATGCCCATCTCCCCCGTCATCCCCAGTAGTTAGGATAGCCTCTCTCCTTTGACCTAATGACTTTATGGCCATCTCCCCCGTCATCCCCAGTAGTTAGGATAGTCTCTCTCCTTTGACCTAATGACTTTATCTCCATCGCTCCCGCCATCCCGAGTAGTTAGGATAGTCTCTCTCCTTTGACCTAATGACTTTATGTCCAGCTCCCCCACCATCCCCAGTAGTTAGGATAGCCTCTCTCCTTTGACTTAATGACTTTATGCCCATCTCCCCCGTCATCCCCAGTAGTTAGGATAGTCTCTCTCCTTTGACTTAATGACTTTATGTCCATTGCTCCCGTCATCCCCAGTTGTTAGGATAGTCTCTTTCCTTTCACCTAATGACTTTATGTCCATCGTTCCCGCCATCCCCAGTAGTTAGGATAGTCTCTCTCCTTTGACCTAATGACTTTATGTCCATCGCTCCCGCCATCCCCAGTAGTTAGGATAGCCTCTCTCCTTTGACCTAATGACTTTATGCCCATCTCCCCCGTCATCCCCATTAGTTAAGAAAGTCTCTCTCCTTTGACCTAATGACTGTATGCCCATCTCCCCGTCATCCCCAGTAGTTAGGATAGCCTCTCTCCTTTGACCTAATGACTTTATGGCCATCTCCCCCGTCATCCCCAGTAGTTAGGATAGTCTCTCTCCTTTGACCTAATGACTTTATCTCCATCGCTCCCGCCATCCCGAGTAGTTATGATAGTCTCTCTCCTTTGACCTAATGACTTTATGTCCAGCTCCCCCACCATCCCCAGTAGTTAGGATAGCCTCTCTCCTTTGACTTAATGACTTTATGCCCATCTCCCCCGTCATCCCCAGTAGTTAGGATAGTCTCTCTCCTTTGACCTAATGACTTTATGTCCAGCTCCCCCTTCACCCCCAGTAGTTAGGATAGCCTCTCTCCTTTGACCTAATGACTTTATGCCCATCTCCCCCGTCATTCCCAGTAGTTAGGATAGTCTCTCTCCTTTGATCTAATGACTTTATGTCCCTCTCCCCCGTCATCCCCAGTAGTTAGGATAGTCTCTCTCCTTTGACCTAATGACTTTATGTCCATCTCCCCCGTCATCCCCAGTAGTTAGGATAGTCTCTCTCCTTTGATCTAATGACTTTATGTCCCTCTCCCCCATCATCCCCAGTAGTTAGGATAGTCTCTCTCCTTTGACCTAATGACTTTATGTCCATCTCCCCCGTCATCCCCAGTAGTTAGGATAGTCTCTCTCCTTTGACCTAATGACTTTATGTCCATCGCTCCCGCCATCCCCAGTAGTTAGGATAGCCTCTCTCCTTTGACCTAATGACTTTATGTCCATCTCCCCGTCATCCCCAGTAGTTAGGATAGCCTCTCTCCTTTGACCTAATGACTTTATGTCCATCTCCCCTGTCATCCCCAGTAGTTAGGATAGTCTCTCTCCTTTGACTTAATGACTTTATGTCCATCGCTCCCGCCATCCCCAGTAGTTAGGATAGCCTCTCTCCTTTGACCTAATGACTTTATGTCCATCACTCCCGCCATCCCCAGTAGTTAGGATAGCCTCTCTCCTTTGACCTAATGACTTTATGGCCATCTCCCCTGTCATCCCCAGTAGTTAGGATAGTCTCTCTCCTTTCACCTAATGACTTTATCTTCATCGCTCCAGCCATCCCGAGTAGTTAGGATAGTCTCTCTCCTTTGACCTAATGACTTTATGTCCAGCTCCCCCACCATCCCCAGTAGTTAGGATAGCCTCTCTCCTTTGACCTAATGACTTTATGGCCATCTCCCCCGTCATCCCCAGTAGTTAGGATAGTCTCTCTCCTTTGACCTAATGACTTTATGTCCATCTCCCCTGTCATCCCCAGTAGTTAGGATAGTCTCTCTCCTTTGACCTAATGACTTTATGTCCATCGCTCCTGCCATCCAAGGTAGTTAGGATAGTCTCTCTCCTTTAACCTAATGACTTTATGTCCATCGCTCCCGCCATCCCCATTAGTTAGGATAGTCTCTCTCCTTTGACCTAATGAATTTATGTCCATCTCCCCTGCCATCCCCAGTACTTAGGATAGTCTCTCTCCTTTGACCTAATGACTTTATGTCCATCGCTCCCGCCATCCCCAGTAGTTAGGATAGTCTCTCTCCTTTGACCTAATTACTTTACGTCCATCGCTCCCGCTATCCCCAGTAGTTAGGATAGTCTCTCTCCTTTGACCTAATGACTTTATGTCCATCGCTCCCGCCATCCCCAGTAGTTAGGATAGCCTCTCTCCTTTGACCTTATGACTTTATGTCCATCTCCCCCGTCATCCCCAGTAGTTAGGATAGCCTCTCTCCTTTGACCTAATGACTTTATGTCCATCTCCCCTGTCATCCCCAGTAGTTAGGATAGTCTCTCTCCTTTGACTTAATGACTTTATGTCCATCGCTCCCGCCAATCCCAGTAGTGAGGATAGCCTCTCTCCTTTGACCTAATGACTTTATGTCCATCGCTCCCGCCATCCCCAGTAGTTAGGATAGCCTCTCTCCTTTGACCTAATGACTTTATGTCCATCTCCCCTGTCATCCCCAGTAGTTAGGATAGTCTCTCTCCTTTGACTTAATGACTTTATGTCCATCGCTCCCGCCATCCCCAGTAGTTAGGATAGCCTCTCTCCTTTGACCTAATGACTTTATGCCCATCTCCCCCGTCATCCCCAGTAGTTAGGATAGCCTCTCTCCTTTGACCTAATGACTTTACGGCCATCTCCCCCGTCATCCCCAGTAGTTAGGATAGTCTCTCTCCTTTGACCTAATGACTTTATCTCCATCGCTCCCGCCATCCCGAGTAGTTAGGATAGTCTCTCTCCTTTGACCTAATGACTTTATGTCCAGCTCCCCCACCATCCCCAGTAGTTAGGATAGCCTCTCTCCTTTGACTTAATGACTTTATGCCCATCTCCCCCGTCATCCCCAGTAGTTAGGATAGTCTCTCTCCTTTGACTTAATGACTTTATGTCCATTGCTCCCGTCATCCCCAGTTGTTAGGATAGTCTCTTTCCTTTCACCTAATGACTTTAGGTCCATCGTTCCCGCCATCCCCAGTAGTTAGGATAGTCTCTCTCCTTTGACCTAATGACTTTATGTCCATAGCTCCCGCCATCCCCAGTAGTTAGGATAGCCTCTCTCCTTTGACCTAATGACTTTATGCCCATCTCCCCCGTCATCCCCATTAGTTAAGAAAGTCTCTCTCCTTTGACCTAATGACTGTATGCCCATCTCCCCGTCATCCCCAGTAGTTAGGATAGCCTCTCTCCTTTGACCTAATGACTTTATGGCCATCTCCCCCGTCATCCCCAGTAGTTAGGATAGTCTCTCTCCATTGACCTAATGACTTTATCTCCATCGCTCCCGCCATCCCGAGTAGTTATGATAGTCTCTCTCCTTTGACCTAATGACTTTATGTCCAGCTCCCCCACCATCCCCAGTAGTTAGGATAGCCTCTCTCCTTTGACTTAATGACTTTATGCCCATCTCCCCCGTCATCCCCAGTAGTTAGGATAGTCTCTCTCCTTTGACCTAATGACTTTATGTCCATCGCTCCCGCCATCCCCAGTAGTTAGGATAGTCTCTCTCCTTTGACCTAATGACTTTATGTCCATCTCCCCTGTCATCCCCAGTAGTTAGGATAGTCTCTCTCCTTTGACCTAATGACTTTATGTCCATCGCTCCCGCCATCCCCAGTAGTTAGGATAGTCTCTCTCCTTTGACCTAATGACTTTATGTCCATCGCTCCCGCCATCCCCATTAGTTAGGATAGTCTCTCTCCTTTGACCTAATGAATTTATGTCCATCTCCCCTGCCATCCCGAGTACTTAGGATAGTCTCTCTCCTTTGACCTAATGACTTTATGTCCATCGCTCCCGCCATCCCCAGTAGTTAGGATAGTCTCTCTCCTTTGACCTAATTACTTTACGTCCATCGCTCCCGCCATCCCCAGTAGTTAGGACAGTCTCTCTCCTTTGACCTAATGACTTTATGTCCATCGCTTCCGCCATCCCCAGTAGTTAGGATAGCCTCTCTCCTTTGACCTAATGACTTTATGTCCATCTCCCCGTCATCCCCAGTAGTTAGGATAGCCTCTCTCCTTTGACCTAATGACTTTATGTCCATCTCCCCTGTCATCCCCAGTAGTTAGGATAGTCTCTCTCCTTTGACTTAATGACTTTATGTCCATCGCTCCCGCCATCCCCAGTAGTTAGGATAGCCTCTCTCCTTTGACCTAATGACTTTATGTCATCACTCCCGCCATCCCCAGTAGTTAGGATAGCCTCTCTCCTTTGACCTAATGACTTTATGGCCATCTCCCCTGTCATCCCCAGTAGTTAGGATAGTCTCTCTCCTTTCACCTAATGACTTTATCTTCATCGCTCCAGCCATCCCGAGTAGTTAGGATAGTCTCTCTCCTTTGACCTAATGACTTTATGTCCAGCTCCCCCACCATCCCCAGTAGTTAGGATAGCCTCTCTCCTTTGACCTAATGACTTTATGGCCATCTCCCCCGTCATCCCCAGTAGTTAGGATAGTCTCTCTCCTTTGACCTAATGACTTTATGTCCATCTCCCCTGTCATCCCCAGTAGTTAGGATAGTCTCTCTCCTTTGACCTAATGACTTTATGTCCATCGCTCCTGCCATCCAAGGTAGTTAGGATAGTCTCTCTCCTTTAACCTAATGACTTTATGTCCATCGCTCCCGCCATCCCCATTAGTTAGGATAGTCTCTCTCCTTTGACCTAATGAATTTATGTCCATCTCCCCTGCCATCCCCAGTACTTAGGATAGTCTCTCTCCTTTGACCTAATGACTTTATGTCCATCGCTCCCGCCATCCCCAGTAGTTAGGATAGTCTCTCTCCTTTGACCTAATTACTTTACGTCCATCGCTCCCGCTATCCCCAGTAGTTAGGATAGTCTCTCTCCTTTGACCTAATGACTTTATGTCCATCGCTCCCGCCATCCCCAGTAGTTAGGATAGCCTCTCTCCTTTGACCTTATGACTTTATGTCCATCTCCCCCGTCATCCCCAGTAGTTAGGATAGCCTCTCTCCTTTGACCTAATGACTTTATGTCCATCTCCCCTGTCATCCCCAGTAGTTAGGATAGTCTCTCTCCTTTGACTTAATGACTTTATGTCCATCGCTCCCGCCATCCCCAGTAGTGAGGATAGCCTCTCTCCTTTGACCTAATGACTTTATGTCCATCGCTCCCGCCATCCCCAGTAGTTAGGATAGCCTCTCTCCTTTGACCTAATGACTTTATGTCCATCTCCCCTGTCATCCCCAGTAGTTAGGATAGTCTCTCTCCTTTGACTTAATGACTTTATGTCCATCGCTCCCGCCATCCCCAGTAGTTAGGATAGCCTCTCTCCTTTGACCTAATGACTTTATGCCCATCTCCCCCGTCATCCCCAGTAGTTAGGATAGCCTCTCTCCTTTGACCTAATGACTTTATGGCCATCTCCCCCGTCATCCCCAGTAGTTAGGATAGTCTCTCTCCTTTGACCTAATGACTTTATCTCCATCGCTCCCGCCATCCCGAGTAGTTAGGATAGTCTCTCTCCTTTGACCTAATGACTTTATGTCCAGCTCCCCCACCATCCCCAGTAGTTAGGATAGCCTCTCTCCTTTGACTTAATGACTTTATGCCCATCTCCCCCGTCATCCCCAGTAGTTAGGATAGTCTCTCTCCTTTGACTTAATGACTTTATGTCCATTGCTCCCGTCATCCCCAGTTGTTAGGATAGTCTCTTTCCTTTCACCTAATGACTTTATGTCCATCGTTCCCGCCATCCCCAGTAGTTAGGATAGTCTCTCTCCTTTGACCTAATGACTTTATGTCCATCGCTCCCGCCATCCCCAGTAGTTAGGATAGCCTCTCTCCTTTGACCTAATGACTTTATGCCCATCTCCCCCGTCATCCCCATTAGTTAAGAAAGTCTCTCTCCTTTGACCTAATGACTGTATGCCCATCTCCCCGTCATCCCCAGTAGTTAGGATAGCCTCTCTCCTTTGACCTAATGACTTTATGGCCATCTCCCCCGTCATCCCCAGTAGTTAGGATAGTCTCTCTCCATTGACCTAATGACTTTATCTCCATCGCTCCCGCCATCCCGAGTAGTTATGATAGTCTCTCTCCTTTGACCTAATGACTTTATGTCCAGCTCCCCCACCATCCCCAGTAGTTAGGATAGCCTCTCTCCTTTGACTTAATGACTTTATGCCCATCTCCCCCGTCATCCCCAGTAGTTAGGATAGTCTCTCTCCTTTGACCTAATGACTTTATGTCCAGCTCCCCCTTCACCCCCAGTAGTTAGGATAGCCTCTCTCCTTTGACCTAATGACTTTATGCCCATCTCCCCCGTCATTCCCAGTAGTTAGGATAGTCTCTCTCCTTTGATCTAATGACTTTATGTCCCTCTCCCCCGTCATCCCCAGTAGTTAGGATAGTCTCTCTCCTTTGACCTAATGACTTTATGTCCATCTCCCCCGTCATCCCCAGTAGTTAGGATAGTCTCTCTCCTTTGATCTAATGACTTTATGTCCCTCTCCCCCATCATCCCCAGTAGTTAGGATAGTCTCTTTCCTTTGACCTAATGACTTTATGCCCATCTCCCCCGTCATCCCGAGTAGTTTGGATAGTCTCTCTCCTTTGACCTAATGACTTTATGTCCATCGCTCCCGCCATCCCCGTAGTTTCGATAGTCTCTCTCCTTTGACCTAATGACTTTATGTCCATCGCTCCCGCCATCCCCAGTAGTTAGGATAGCCTCTCTCCGTTGACCTAGTGACTTTATGTCCAGCTCCCCCGCCATCCCCAGTAGTTAGGATAGCTCTCTCCTTTGACCTAATGACTTTATGCCCATCTCCCCCGTCATCCCCAGTAGATAGGGTAGTCTCTCTCCTTTGACCTAATGACTTTATGTCCATCTCCCCCGTCATCCCCAGTAGTTAGGATAGTCTCTCTCCTTTGACTTAATGACTTTATGTCCATCGCTCCCGCCATCCCCAGTAGTTAGGATAGTCTCTCTCCTTTGACCTAATGACTTTATGTCCATCTCCCCCGTCATCCCCAGTAGTTAGGATAGTCTCTCTCATTTGACCTAATGACTTTATGTCCATCTCCCCCGTCATCTCCAGTAGTTAGGATAGCCTCTCTCCTTTGACCTAATGACTTTATGTCCAGCTCCCCCGCCATCCACAGTAGTTAGGATAGCCTCTCTCCTTTGACCTAATGACTTTATGTCCATCGCTCCCGCCATCCCCAGTCGTTAGGATAGCCTCTCTCCTTTGACCTAATGACTTTATGTCCATCGCTCCCGCCATCCCCAGTAGTTAGGATAGCCTCTCTCCTGTGACCTAATGACTTTATGTCCATCGCTCCCGCCATCCCCAGTAGTTAGGATAGTCTCTCTCCTTTGACCTAATGACTTTATGTCCATCGCTCCTGCCATCCAAGGTAGTTAGGATAGTCTCTCTCCTTTAACCTAATGACTTTATGTCCATCGCTCCCGCTATCCCCATTAGTTAGGATAGTCTCTCTCCTTTGACCTAATGAATTTATGTCCATCTCCCCTGCCATCCCCAGTACTTAGGATAGTCTCTCTCCTTTGACCTAATGACTTTATGTCCATCGCTCCCGCCATCACCAGTAGTTAGGATAGTCCCTCTCCTTTGACCTAATTACTTTACGTCCATCGCTCCCGCTATCCCCAGTAGTTAGGATAGTCTCTCTCCTTTGACCTAATGACTTTATGTCCATCGCTCCCGCCATCCCCAGTAGTTAGGATAGCCTCTCTCCTTTGACCTAATGACTTTATGTCCATCTCCCCCGTCATCCCCAGTAGTTAGGATAGCCTCTCTCCTTTGACCTAATGACTTTATGTCCATCTCCCCTGTCATCCCCAGTAGTTAGGATAGTCTCTCTCCTTTGACTTAATGACTTTATGTCCATCGCTCCCGCCATCCCCAGTAGTGAGGATAGCCTCTCTCCTTTGACCTAATGACTTTATGTCCATCGCTCCCGCCATCCCCAGTAGTTAGGATAGCCTCTCTCCTTTGACCTAATGACTTTATGTCCATCTCCCCTCTCATCCCCAGTAGTTAGGATAGTCTCTCTCCTTTGACTTAATGACTTTATGTCCATCGCTCCCGCCATCCCCAGTAGTTAGGATAGCCTCTCTCCTTTGACCTAATGACTTTATGCCCATCTCCCCCGTCATCCCCAGTAGTTAGGATAGCCTCTCTCCTTTGACCTAATGACTTTATGGCCATCTCCCCCGTCATCCCCAGTAGTTAGGATAGTCTCTCTCCTTTGACCTAATGACTTTATCTCCATCGCTCCCGCCATCCCGAGTAGTTAGGATAGTCTCTCTCCTTTGACCTAATGACTTTATGTCCAGCTCCCCACCATCCCCAGTAGTTAGGATAGCCTCTCTCCTTTGACTTAATGACTTTATGCCCATCTCCCCCGTCATCCCCAGTAGTTAGGATAGTCTCTCTCCTTTGACTTAATGACTTTATGTCCATTGCTCCCGTCATCCCCAGTTGTTAGGATAGTCTCTTTCCTTTCACCTAATGACTTTATGTCCATCGTTCCCGCCATCCCCAGTAGTTAGGATAGTCTCTCTCCTTTGACCTAATGACTTTATGTCCATCGCTCCCGCCATCCCCAGTAGTTAGGATAGCCTCTCTCCTTTGACCTAATGACTTTATGCCCATCTCCCCCGTCATCCCCATTAGTTAAGAAAGTCTCTCTCCTTTGACCTAATGACTGTATGCCCATCTCCCCGTCATCCCCAGTAGTTAGGATAGCCTCTCTCCTTTGACCTAATGACTTTATGGCCATCTCCCCCGTCATCCCCAGTAGTTAGGATAGTCTCTCTCCTTTGACCTAATGACTTTATCTCCATCGCTCCCGCCATCCCGAGTAGTTATGATAGTCTCTCTCCTTTGACCTAATGACTTTATGTCCAGCTCCCCCACCATCCCCAGTAGTTAGGATAGCCTCTCTCCTTTGACTTAATGACTTTATGCCCATCTCCCCCGTCATCCCCAGTAGTTAGGATAGTCTCTCTCCTTTGACCTAATGACTTTATGTCCAGCTCCCCCTTCACCCCCAGTAGTTAGGATAGCCTCTCTCCTTTGACCTAATGACTTTATGCCCATCTCCCCCGTCATTCCCAGTAGTTAGGATAGTCTCTCTCCTTTGATCTAATGACTTTATGTCCCTCTCCCCCGTCATCCCCAGTAGTTAGGATAGTCTCTCTCCTTTGACCTAATGACTTTATGTCCATCTCCCCCGTCATCCCCAGTAGTTAGGATAGTCTCTCTCCTTTGATCTAATGACTTTATGTCCCTCTCCCCCATCATCCCCAGTAGTTAGGATAGTCTCTCTCCTTTGACCTAATGACTTTATGTCCATCTCCCCCGTCATCCCCAGTAGTTAGGATAGTCTCTCTCCTTTGACCTAATGACTTTATGTCCATCGCTCCCGCCATCCCCAGTAGTTAGGATAGCCTCTCTCCTTTGACCTAATGACTTTATGTCCATCTCCCCGTCATCCCCAGTAGTTAGGATAGCCTCTCTCCTTTGACCTAATGACTTTATGTCCATCTCCCCTGTCATCCCCAGTAGTTAGGATAGTCTCTCTCCTTTGAGTTAATGACTTTATGTCCATCGCTCCCGCCATCCCCAGTAGTTAGGATAGCCTCTCTCCTTTGACCTAATGACTTTATGTCCATCACTCCCGCCATCCCCAGTAGTTAGGATAGCCTCTCTCCTTTGACCTAATGACTTTATGGCCATCTCCCCTGTCATCCCCAGTAGTTAGGATAGTCTCTCTCCTTTCACCTAATGACTTTATCTTCATCGCTCCAGCCATCCCGAGTAGTTAGGATAGTCTCTCTCCTTTGACCTAATGACTTTATGTCCAGCTCCCCCACCATCCCCAGTAGTTAGGATAGCCTCTCTCCTTTGACCTAATGACTTTATGGCCATCTCCCCCGTCATCCCCAGTAGTTAGGATAGTCTCTCTCCTTTGACCTAATGACTTTATGTCCATCTCCCCTGTCATCCCCAGTAGTTAGGATAGTCTCTCTCCTTTGACCTAATGACTTTATGTCCATCGCTCCTGCCATCCAAGGTAGTTAGGATAGTCTCTCTCCTTTAACCTAATGACTTTATGTCCATCGCTCCCGCCATCCCCATTAGTTAGGATAGTCTCTCTCCTTTGACCTAATGAATTTATGTCCATCTCCCCTGCCATCCCCAGTACTTAGGATAGTCTCTCTCCTTTGACCTAATGACTTTATGTCCATCGCTCCCGCCATCCCCAGTAGTTAGGATAGTCTCTCTCCTTTGACCTAATTACTTTACGTCCATCGCTCCCGCTATCCCCAGTAGTTAGGATAGTCTCTCTCCTTTGACCTAATGACTTTATGTCCATCGCTCCCGCCATCCCCAGTAGTTAGGATAGCCTCTCTCCTTTGACCTTATGACTTTATGTCCATCTCCCCCGTCATCCCCAGTAGTTAGGATAGCCTCTCTCCTTTGACCTAATGACTTTATGTCCATCTCCCCTGTCATCCCCAGTAGTTAGGATAGTCTCTCTCCTTTGACTTAATGACTTTATGTCCATCGCTCCCGCCATCCCCAGTAGTGAGGATAGCCTCTCTCCTTTGACCTAATGACTTTATGTCCATCGCTCCCGCCATCCCCAGTAGTTAGGATAGCCTCTCTCCTTTGACCTAATGACTTTATGTCCATCTCCCCTGTCATCCCCAGTAGTTAGGATAGTCTCTCTCCTTTGACTTAATGACTTTATGTCCATCGCTCCCGCCATCCCCAGTAGTTAGGATAGCCTCTCTCCTTTGACCTAATGACTTTATGCCCATCTCCCCCGTCATCCCCAGTAGTTAGGATAGCCTCTCTCCTTTGACCTAATGACTTTATGGCCATCTCCCCCGTCATCCCCAGTAGTTAGGATAGTCTCTCTCCTTTGACCTAATGACTTTATCTCCATCGCTCCCGCCATCCCGAGTAGTTAGGATAGTCTCTCTCCTTTGACCTAATGACTTTATGTCCAGCTCCCCCACCATCCCCAGTAGTTAGGATAGCCTCTCTCCTTTGACTTAATGACTTTATGCCCATCTCCCCCGTCATCCCCAGTAGTTAGGATAGTCTCTCTCCTTTGACTTAATGACTTTATGTCCATTGCTCCCGTCATCCCCAGTTGTTAGGATAGTCTCTTTCCTTTCACCTAATGACTTTAGGTCCATCGTTCCCGCCATCCCCAGTAGTTAGGATAGTCTCTCTCCTTTGACCTAATGACTTTATGTCCATCGCTCCCGCCATCCCCAGTAGTTAGGATAGCCTCTCTCCTTTGACCTAATGACTTTATGCCCATCTCCCCCGTCATCCCGATTAGTTAAGAAAGTCTCTCTCCTTTGACCTAATGACTGTATGCCCATCTCCCCGTCATCCCCAGTAGTTAGGATAGCCTCTCTCCTTTGACCTAATGACTTTATGGCCATCTCCCCCGTCATCCCCAGTAGTTAGGATAGTCTCTCTCCATTGACCTAATGACTTTATCTCCATCGCTCCCGCCATCCCGAGTAGTTATGATAGTCTCTCTCCTTTGACCTAATGACTTTATGTCCAGCTCCCCCACCATCCCCAGTAGTTAGGATAGCCTCTCTCCTTTGACTTAATGACTTTATGCCCATCTCCCCCGTCATCCCCAGTAGTTAGGATAGTCTCTCTCCTTTGACCTAATGACTTTATGTCCATCGCTCCCGCCATCCCCAGTAGTTAGGATAGTCTCTCTCCTTTGACCTAATGACTTTATGTCCATCTCCCCTGTCATCCCCAGTAGTTAGGATAGTCTCTCTCCTTTGACCTAATGACTTTATGTCCATCGCTCCCGCCATCCCCAGTAGTTAGGATAGTCTCTCTCCTTTGACCTAATGACTTTATGTCCATCGCTCCCGCCATCCCCATTAGTTAGGATAGTCTCTCTCCTTTGACCTAATGAATTTATGTCCATCTCCCCTGCCATCCCGAGTACTTAGGATAGTCTCTCTCCTTTGACCTAATGACTTTATGTCCATCGCTCCCGCCATCCCCAGTAGTTAGGATAGTCTCTCTCCTTTGACCTAATTACTTTACGTCCATCGCTCCCGCCATCCCCAGTAGTTAGGACAGTCTCTCTCCTTTGACCTAATGACTTTATGTCCATCGCTTCCGCCATCCCCAGTAGTTAGGATAGCCTCTCTCCTTTGACCTAATGACTTTATGTCCATCTCCCCGTCATCCCCAGTAGTTAGGATAGCCTCTCTCCTTTGACCTAATGACTTTATGTCCATCTCCCCTGTCATCCCCAGTAGTTAGGATAGTCTCTCTCCTTTGACTTAATGACTTTATGTCCATCGCTCCCGCCATCCCCAGTAGTTAGGATAGCCTCTCTCCTTTGACCTAATGACTTTATGTCATCACTCCCGCCATCCCCAGTAGTTAGGATAGCCTCTCTCCTTTGACCTAATGACTTTATGGCCATCTCCCCTGTCATCCCCAGTAGTTAGGATAGTCTCTCTCCTTTCACCTAATGACTTTATCTTCATCGCTCCAGCCATCCCGAGTAGTTAGGATAGTCTCTCTCCTTTGACCTAATGACTTTATGTCCAGCTCCCCCACCATCCCCAGTAGTTAGGATAGCCTCTCTCCTTTGACCTAATGACTTTATGGCCATCTCCCCCGTCATCCCCAGTAGTTAGGATAGTCTCTCTCCTTTGACCTAATGACTTTATGTCCATCTCCCCTGTCATCCCCAGTAGTTAGGATAGTCTCTCTCCTTTGACCTAATGACTTTATGTCCATCGCTCCTGCCATCCAAGGTAGTTAGGATAGTCTCTCTCCTTTAACCTAATGACTTTATGTCCATCGCTCCCGCCATCCCCATTAGTTAGGATAGTCTCTCTCCTTTGACCTAATGAATTTATGTCCATCTCCCCTGCCATCCCCAGTACTTAGGATAGTCTCTCTCCTTTGACCTAATGACTTTATGTCCATCGCTCCCGCCATCCCCAGTAGTTAGGATAGTCTCTCTCCTTTGACCTAATTACTTTACGTCCATCGCTCCCGCTATCCCCAGTAGTTAGGATAGTCTCTCTCCTTTGACCTAATGACTTTATGTCCATCGCTCCCGCCATCCCCAGTAGTTAGGATAGCCTCTCTCCTTTGACCTTATGACTTTATGTCCATCTCCCCCGTCATCCCCAGTAGTTAGGATAGCCTCTCTCCTTTGACCTAATGACTTTATGTCCATCTCCCCTGTCATCCCCAGTAGTTAGGATAGTCTCTCTCCTTTGACTTAATGACTTTATGTCCATCGCTCCCGCCATCCCCAGTAGTGAGGATAGCCTCTCTCCTTTGACCTAATGACTTTATGTCCATCGCTCCCGCCATCCCCAGTAGTTAGGATAGCCTCTCTCCTTTGACCTAATGACTTTATGTCCATCTCCCCTGTCATCCCCAGTAGTTAGGATAGTCTCTCTCCTTTGACTTAATGACTTTATGTCCATCGCTCCCGCCATCCCCAGTAGTTAGGATAGCCTCTCTCCTTTGACCTAATGACTTTATGCCCATCTCCCCCGTCATCCCCAGTAGTTAGGATAGCCTCTCTCCTTTGACCTAATGACTTTATGGCCATCTCCCCCGTCATCCCCAGTAGTTAGGATAGTCTCTCTCCTTTGACCTAATGACTTTATCTCCATCGCTCCCGCCATCCCGAGTAGTTATGATAGTCTCTCTCCTTTGACCTAATGACTTTATGTCCAGCTCCCCCACCATCCCCAGTAGTTAGGATAGCCTCTCTCCTTTGACTTAATGACTTTATGCCCATCTCCCCCGTCATCCCCAGTAGTTAGGATAGTCTCTCTCCTTTGACCTAATGACTTTATGTCCAGCTCCCCCTTCACCCCCAGTAGTTAGGATAGCCTCTCTCCTTTGACCTAATGACTTTATGCCCATCTCCCCCGTCATTCCCAGTAGTTAGGATAGTCTCTCTCCTTTGATCTAATGACTTTATGTCCCTCTCCCCCGTCATCCCCAGTAGTTAGGATAGTCTCTCTCCTTTGACCTAATGACTTTATGTCCATCTCCCCCGTCATCCCCAGTAGTTAGGATAGTCTCTCTCCTTTGATCTAATGACTTTATGTCCCTCTCCCCCATCATCCCCAGTAGTTAGGATAGTCTCTTTCCTTTGACCTAATGACTTTATGCCCATCTCCCCCGTCATCCCGAGTAGTTTGGATAGTCTCTCTCCTTTGACCTAATGACTTTATGTCCATCGCTCCCGCCATCCCCGTAGTTTCGATAGTCTCTCTCCTTTGACCTAATGACTTTATGTCCATCGCTCCCGCCATCCCCAGTAGTTAGGATAGCCTCTCTCCGTTGACCTAGTGACTTTATGTCCAGCTCCCCCGCCATCCCCAGTAGTTAGGATAGCTCTCTCCTTTGACCTAATGACTTTATGCCCATCTCCCCCGTCATCCCCAGTAGATAGGGTAGTCTCTCTCCTTTGACCTAATGACTTTATGTCCATCTCCCCCGTCATCCCCAGTAGTTAGGATAGTCTCTCTCCTTTGACTTAATGACTTTATGTCCATCGCTCCCGCCATCCCCAGTAGTTAGGATAGTCTCTCTCCTTTGACCTAATGACTTTATGTCCATCTCCCCCGTCATCCCCAGTAGTTAGGATAGTCTCTCTCATTTGACCTAATGACTTTATGTCCATCTCCCCCGTCATCTCCAGTAGTTAGGATAGCCTCTCTCCTTTGACCTAATGACTTTATGTCCAGCTCCCCCGCCATCCACAGTAGTTAGGATAGCCTCTCTCCTTTGACCTAATGACTTTATGTCCATCGCTCCCGCCATCCCCAGTCGTTAGGATAGCCTCTCTCCTTTGACCTAATGACTTTATGTCCATCGCTCCCGCCATCCCCAGTAGTTAGGATAGCCTCTCTCCTGTGACCTAATGACTTTATGTCCATCGCTCCCGCCATCCCCAGTAGTTAGGATAGTCTCTCTCCTTTGACCTAATGACTTTATGTCCATCGCTCCTGCCATCCAAGGTAGTTAGGATAGTCTCTCTCCTTTAACCTAATGACTTTATGTCCATCGCTCCCGCTATCCCCATTAGTTAGGATAGTCTCTCTCCTTTGACCTAATGAATTTATGTCCATCTCCCCTGCCATCCCCAGTACTTAGGATAGTCTCTCTCCTTTGACCTAATGACTTTATGTCCATCGCTCCCGCCATCACCAGTAGTTAGGATAGTCTCTCTCCTTTGACCTAATTACTTTACGTCCATCGCTCCCGCTATCCCCAGTAGTTAGGATAGTCTCTCTCCTTTGACCTAATGACTTTATGTCCATCGCTCCCGCCATCCCCAGTAGTTAGGATAGCCTCTCTCCTTTGACCTAATGACTTTATGTCCATCTCCCCCGTCATCCCCAGTAGTTAGGATAGCCTCTCTCCTTTGACCTAATGACTTTATGTCCATCTCCCCTGTCATCCCCAGTAGTTAGGATAGTCTCTCTCCTTTGACTTAATGACTTTATGTCCATCGCTCCCGCCATCCCCAGTAGTGAGGATAGCCTCTCTCCTTTGACCTAATGACTTTATGTCCATCGCTCCCGCCATCCCCAGTAGTTAGGATAGCCTCTCTCCTTTGACCTAATGACTTTATGTCCATCTCCCCTCTCATCCCCAGTAGTTAGGATAGTCTCTCTCCTTTGACTTAATGACTTTATGTCCATCGCTCCCGCCATCCCCAGTAGTTAGGATAGCCTCTCTCCTTTGACCTAATGACTTTATGCCCATCTCCCCCGTCATCCCCAGTAGTTAGGATAGCCTCTCTCCTTTGACCTAATGACTTTATGGCCATCTCCCCCGTCATCCCCAGTAGTTAGGATAGTCTCTCTCCTTTGACCTAATGACTTTATCTCCATCGCTCCCGCCATCCCGAGTAGTTAGGATAGTCTCTCTCCTTTGACCTAATGACTTTATGTCCAGCTCCCCCACCATCCCCAGTAGTTAGGATAGCCTCTCTCCTTTGACTTAATGACTTTATGCCCATCTCCCCCGTCATCCCCAGTAGTTAGGATAGTCTCTCTCCTTTGACTTAATGACTTTATGTCCATTGCTCCCGTCATCCCCAGTTGTTAGGATAGTCTCTTTCCTTTCACCTAATGACTTTATGTCCATCGTTCCCGCCATCCCCAGTAGTTAGGATAGTCTCTCTCCTTTGACCTAATGACTTTATGTCCATCGCTCCCGCCATCCCCAGTAGTTAGGATAGCCTCTCTCCTTTGACCTAATGACTTTATGCCCATCTCCCCCGTCATCCCCATTAGTTAAGAAAGTCTCTCTCCTTTGACCTAATGACTGTATGCCCATCTCCCCGTCATCCCCAGTAGTTAGGATAGCCTCTCTCCTTTGACCTAATGACTTTATGGCCATCTCCCCCGTCATCCCCAGTAGTTAGGATAGTCTCTCTCCTTTGACCTAATGACTTTATCTCCATCGCTCCCGCCATCCCGAGTAGTTATGATAGTCTCTCTCCTTTGACCTAATGACTTTATGTCCAGCTCCCCCACCATCCCCAGTAGTTAGGATAGCCTCTCTCCTTTGACTTAATGACTTTATGCCCATCTCCCCCGTCATCCCCAGTAGTTAGGATAGTCTCTCTCCTTTGACCTAATGACTTTATGTCCAGCTCCCCCTTCACCCCCAGTAGTTAGGATAGCCTCTCTCCTTTGACCTAATGACTTTATGCCCATCTCCCCCGTCATTCCCAGTAGTTAGGATAGTCTCTCTCCTTTGATCTAATGACTTTATGTCCCTCTCCCCCGTCATCCCCAGTAGTTAGGATAGTCTCTCTCCTTTGACCTAATGACTTTATGTCCATCTCCCCCGTCATCCCCAGTAGTTAGGATAGTCTCTCTCCTTTGATCTAATGACTTTATGTTCCTCTCCCCCATCATCCCCAGTAGTTAGGATAGTCTCTCTCCTTTGACCTAATGACTTTATGTCCATCTCCCCCGTCATCCCCAGTAGTTAGGATAGTCTCTCTCCTTTGACCTAATGACTTTATGTCCATCGCTCCCGCCATCCCCAGTAGTTAGGATAGCCTCTCTCCTTTGACCTAATGACTTTATGTCCATCTCCCCGTCATCCCCAGTAGTTAGGATAGCCTCTCTCCTTTGACCTAATGACTTTATGTCCATCTCCCCTGTCATCCCCAGTAGTTAGGATAGTCTCTCTCCTTTGACTTAATGACTTTATGTCCATCGCTCCCGCCATCCCCAGTAGTTAGGATAGCCTCTCTCCTTTGACCTAATGACTTTATGTCCATCACTCCCGCCATCCCCAGTAGTTAGGATAGCCTCTCTCCTTTGACCTAATGACTTTATGGCCATCTCCCCTGTCATCCCCAGTAGTTAGGATAGTCTCTCTCCTTTCACCTAATGACTTTATCTTCATCGCTCCAGCCATCCCGAGTAGTTAGGATAGTCTCTCTCCTTTGACCTAATGACTTTATGTCCAGCTCCCCCACCATCCCCAGTAGTTAGGATAGCCTCTCTCCTTTGACCTAATGACTTTATGGCCATCTCCCCCGTCATCCCCAGTAGTTAGGATAGTCTCTCTCCTTTGACCTAATGACTTTATGTCCATCTCCCCTGTCATCCCCAGTAGTTAGGATAGTCTCTCTCCTTTGACCTAATGACTTTATGTCCATCGCTCCCGCCATCCAAGGTAGTTAGGATAGTCTCTCTCCTTTAACCTAATGACTTTATGTCCATCGCTCCCGCCATCCCCATTAGTTAGGATAGTCTCTCTCCTTTGACCTAATGAATTTATGTCCATCTCCCCTGCCATCCCCAGTACTTAGGATAGTCTCTCTCCTTTGACCTAATGACTTTATGTCCATCGCTCCCGCCATCCCCAGTAGTTAGGATAGTCTCTCTCCTTTGACCTAATTACTTTACGTCCATCGCTCCCGCTATCCCCAGTAGTTAGGATAGTCTCTCTCCTTTGACCTAATGACTTTATGTCCATCGCTCCCGCCATCCCCAGTAGTTAGGATAGCCTCTCTCCTTTGACCTTATGACTTTATGTCCATCTCCCCCGTCATCCCCAGTAGTTAGGATAGCCTCTCTCCTTTGACCTAATGACTTTATGTCCATCTCCCCTGTCATCCCCAGTAGTTAGGATAGTCTCTCTCCTTTGACTTAATGACTTTATGTCCATCGCTCCCGCCATCCCCAGTAGTGAGGATAGCCTCTCTCCTTTGACCTAATGACTTTATGTCCATCGCTCCCGCCATCCCCAGTAGTTAGGATAGCCTCTCTCCTTTGACCTAATGACTTTATGTCCATCTCCCCTGTCATCCCCAGTAGTTAGGATAGTCTCTCTCCTTTGACTTAATGACTTTATGTCCATCGCTCCCGCCATCCCCAGTAGTTAGGATAGCCTCTCTCCTTTGACCTAATGACTTTATGCCCATCTCCCCCGTCATCCCCAGTAGTTAGGATAGCCTCTCTCCTTTGACCTAATGACTTTATGGCCATCTCCCCCGTCATCCCCAGTAGTTAGGATAGTCTCTCTCCTTTGACCTAATGACTTTATCTCCATCGCTCCCGCCATCCCGAGTAGTTAGGATAGTCTCTCTCCTTTGACCTAATGACTTTATGTCCAGCTCCCCCACCATCCCCAGTAGTTAGGATAGCCTCTCTCCTTTGACTTAATGACTTTATGCCCATCTCCCCCGTCATCCCCAGTAGTTAGGATAGTCTCTCTCCTTTGACTTAATGACTTTATGTCCATTGCTCCCGTCATCCCCAGTTGTTAGGATAGTCTCTTTCCTTTCACCTAATGACTTTAGGTCCATCGTTCCCGCCATCCCCAGTAGTTAGGATAGTCTCTCTCCTTTGACCTAATGACTTTATGTCCATCGCTCCCGCCATCCCCAGTAGTTAGGATAGCCTCTCTCCTTTGACCTAATGACTTTATGCCCATCTCCCCCGTCATCCCCATTAGTTAAGAAAGTCTCTCTCCTTTGACCTAATGACTGTATGCCCATCTCCCCGTCATCCCCAGTAGTTAGGATAGCCTCTCTCCTTTGACCTAATGACTTTATGGCCATCTCCCCCGTCATCCCCAGTAGTTAGGATAGTCTCTCTCCATTGACCTAATGACTTTATCTCCATCGCTCCCGCCATCCCGAGTAGTTATGATAGTCTCTCTCCTTTGACCTAATGACTTTATGTCCAGCTCCCCCACCATCCCCAGTAGTTAGGATAGCCTCTCTCCTTTGACTTAATGACTTTATGCCCATCTCCCCCGTCATCCCCAGTAGTTAGGATAGTCTCTCTCCTTTGACCTAATGACTTTATGTCCAGCTCCCCTTTCACCCCCAGTAGTTAGGATAGCCTCTCTCCTTTGACCTAATGACTTTATGCCCATCTCCCCCGTCATTCCCAGTAGTTAGGATAGTCTCTCTCCTTTGATCTAATGACTTTATGTCCCTCTCCCCCGTCATCCCCAGTAGTTAGGATAGTCTCTCTCCTTTGACCTAATGACTTTATGTCCATCTCCCCCGTCATCCCCAGTAGTTAGGATAGTCTCTCTCCTTTGATCTAATGACTTTATGACCCTCTCCCCCATCATCCCCAGTAGTTAGGATAGTCTCTTTCCTTTGACCTAATGACTTTATGCCCATCTCCCCCGTCATCCCGAGTAGTTTGGATAGTCTCTCTCCTTTGACCTAATGACTTTATGTCCATCGCTCCCGCCATCCCCGTAGTTTCGATAGTCTCTCTCCTTTGACCTAATGACTTTATGTCCATCGCTCCCGCCATCCCCAGTAGTTAGGATAGCCTCTCTCCGTTGACCTAGTGACTTTATGTCCAGCTCCCCCGCCATCCCCAGTAGTTAGGATAGCTCTCTCCTTTGACCTAATGACTTTATGCCCATCTCCCCCGTCATCCCCAGTAGATAGGGTAGTCTCTCTCCTTTGACCTAATGACTTTATGTCCATCTCCCCCGTCATCCCCAGTAGTTAGGATAGTCTCTCTCCTTTGACTTAATGACTTTATGTCCATCGCTCCCGCCATCCCCAGTAGTTAGGATAGTCTCTCTCCTTTGACCTAATGACTTTATGTCCATCTCCCCCGTCATCCCCAGTAGTTAGGATAGTCTCTCTCGTTTGACCTAATGACTTTATGTCCATCTCCCCCGTCATCTCCAGTAGTTAGGATAGCCTCTCTCCTTTGACCTAATGACTTTATGTCCAGCTCCCCCGCCATCCACAGTAGTTAGGATAGCCTCTCTCCTTTGACCTAATGACTTTATGTCCATCGCTCCCGCCATCCCCAGTCGTTAGGATAGCCTCTCTCCTTTGACCTAATGACTTTATGTCCATCGCTCCCGCCATCCCCAGTAGTTAGGATAGCCTCTCTCCTGTGACCTAATGACTTTATGTCCATCGCTCCCGCCATCCCCAGTAGTTAGGATAGTCTCTCTCCTTTGACCTAATGACTTTATGTCCATCGCTCCTGCCATCGAAGGTAGTTAGGATAGTCTCTCTCCTTTAACCTAATGACTTTATGTCCATCGCTCCTGCTATCCCCATTAGTTAGGATAGTCTCTCTCCTTTGACCTAATGAATTTATGTCCATCTCCCCTGCCATCCCCAGTACTTAGGATAGTCTCTCTCCTTTGACCTAATGACTTTATGTCCATCGCTCCCGCCATCACCAGTAGTTAGGATAGTCTCTCTCCTTTGACCTAATTACTTTACGTCCATCGCTCCCGCTATCCCCAGTAGTTAGGATAGTCTCTCTCCTTTGACCTAATGACTTTATGTCCATCGCTCCCGCCATCCCCAGTAGTTAGGATAGCCTCTCTCCTTTGACCTAATGACTTTATGTCCATCTCCCCCGTCATCCCCAGTAGTTAGGATAGCCTCTCTCCTTTGACCTAATGACTTTATGTCCATCTCCCCTGTCATCCCCAGTAGTTAGGATAGTCTCTCTCCTTTGACTTAATGACTTTATGTCCATCGCTCCCGCCATCCCCAGTAGTGAGGATAGCCTCTCTCCTTTGACCTAATGACTTTATGTCCATCGCTCCCGCCATCCCCAGTAGTTAGGATAGCCTCTCTCCTTTGACCTAATGACTTTATGTCCATCTCCCCTCTCATCCCCAGTAGTTAGGATAGTCTCTCTCCTTTGACTTAATGACTTTATGTCCATCGCTCCCGCCATCCCCAGTAGTTAGGATAGCCTCTCTCCTTTGACCTAATGACTTTATGCCCATCTCCCCCGTCATCCCCAGTAGTTAGGATAGCCTCTCTCCTTTGACCTAATGACTTTATGGCCATCTCCCCCGTCATCCCCAGTAGTTAGGATAGTCTCTCTCCTTTGACCTAATGACTTTATCTCCATCGCTCCCGCCATCCCGAGTAGTTAGGATAGTCTCTCTCCTTTGACCTAATGACTTTATGTCCAGCTCCCCCACCATCCCCAGTAGTTAGGATAGCCTCTCTCCTTTGACTTAATGACTTTATGCCCATCTCCCCCGTCATCCCCAGTAGTTAGGATAGTCTCTCTCCTTTGACTTAATGACTTTATGTCCATTGCTCCCGTCATCCCCAGTTGTTAGGATAGTCTCTTTCCTTTCACCTAATGACTTTATGTCCATCGTTCCCGCCATCCCCAGTAGTTAGGATAGTCTCTCTCCTTTGACCTAATGACTTTATGTCCATCGCTCCCGCCATCCCCAGTAGTTAGGATAGCCTCTCTCCTTTGACCTAATGACTTTATGCCCATCTCCCCCGTCATCCCCATTAGTTAAGAAAGTCTCTCTCCTTTGACCTAATGACTGTATGCCCATCTCCCCGTCATCCCCAGTAGTTAGGATAGCCTCTCTCCTTTGACCTAATGACTTTATGGCCATCTCCCCCGTCATCCCCAGTAGTTAGGATAGTCTCTCTCCTTTGACCTAATGACTTTATCTCCATCGCTCCCGCCATCCCGAGTAGTTATGATAGTCTCTCTCCTTTGACCTAATGACTTTATGTCCAGCTCCCCCACCATCCCCAGTAGTTAGGATAGCCTCTCTCCTTTGACTTAATGACTTTATGCCCATCTCCCCCGTCATCCCCAGTAGTTAGGATAGTCTCTCTCCTTTGACCTAATGACTTTATGTCCAGCTCCCCCTTCACCCCCAGTAGTTAGGATAGCCTCTCTCCTTTGACCTAATGACTTTATGCCCATCTCCCCCGTCATTCCCAGTAGTTAGGATAGTCTCTCTCCTTTGATCTAATGACTTTATGTCCCTCTCCCCCGTCATCCCCAGTAGTTAGGATAGTCTCTCTCCTTTGACCTAATGACTTTATGTCCATCTCCCCCGTCATCCCCAGTAGTTAGGATAGTCTCTCTCCTTTGATCTAATGACTTTATGTCCCTCTCCCCCATCATCCCCAGTAGTTAGGATAGTCTCTCTCCTTTGACCTAATGACTTTATGTCCATCTCCCCCGTCATCCCCAGTAGTTAGGATAGTCTCTCTCCTTTGATCTAATGACTTTATGTCCCTCTCCCCCATCATCCCCAGTACTTAGGATAGTCTCTCTCCTTTGACCTAATGACTTTATGTCCATCGCTCCCGCCATCCCCGTAGTTTCGATAGTCTCTCTCCTTTGACCTAATGACTTTATGTCCATCGCTCCCGCCATCCCCAGTAGTTAGGATAGCCTCTCTCCGTTGACCTAGTGACTTTATGTCCAGCTCCCCCGCCATCCCCAGTAGTTAGGATAGCTCTCTCCTTTGACCTAATGACTTTATGCCCATCTCCCCCGTCATCCCCAGTAGATAGGGTAGTCTCTCTCCTTTGACCTAATGACTTTATGTCCATCTCCCCCGTCATCCCCAGTAGTTAGGATAGTCTCTCTCCTTTGACTTAATGACTTTATGTCCATCGCTCCCGCCATCCCCAGTAGTTAGGATAGCCTCTCTCCTTTGACCTACTGATTTATGTCCATCTCCCCCGTCCTCCCCAGTAGTTAGGATAGTCTCTCTCCTTTGACCTAATGACTTTATGTCCATCTCCCCCGTCATCCCCAGTAGTTAGGATAGTCTCTCTCCTTTGACCTAATGACTTTATGTCCATCTCCCCCGTCATCCCCAGTAGTTAGGATAGCCTCTCTCCTTTGACCTAATGACTTTATGTCCATCTCCCCCGTCATCCCCAGTAGTTAGGATAGCCTCTCTCCTTTGACCTAATGACTTTATGTCCATCGCTCCCGCCATCCCCAGTCGTTAGGATAGCCTCTCTCCTTTGACCTAATGACTTTATGTCCATCGCTCCCGCCATCCCCAGTAGTTAGGATAGCCTCTCTCCTGTGACCTAATGACTTTATGTCCATCGCTCCCGCCATCCCCAGTAGTTAGGATAGTCTCTCTCCTTTCACCTAATGACTTTATGTCCATCTCCCCCGTCATCCCCAGTAGTTAGGATAGTCTCTCTCCTTTGACCTAATGACTTTATGTCCATCTCCCCCGTCATCCCCAGTAGTTAGGATAGCCTCTCTCCTTTGACCTAATGACTTTATGTCCAGCTCCCCCGCCATCCACAGTAGTTAGGATAGCCTCTCTCCTTTGACCTAATGACTTTATGTCCATCGCTCCCGCCATCCCCAGTCGTTAGGATAGCCTCTCTCCTTTGACCTAATGACTTTATGTCCATCGCTCCCGCCATCCCCAGTAGTTAGGATAGCCTCTCTCCTGTGACCTAATGACTTTATGTCCATCGCTCACGCCATCCCCAGTAGTTAGGATAGTCTCTCTCCTTTCACCTAATGACTTTATGTCCATCTCCCCCGTCATCCCCAGTAGTTAGGATAGTCTCTCTCCTTTGACCTAATGACTTTATGTCCATCTCCCCCGTCATCCCCATTAGTTAGGATAGTCTCTCTCCTTTGACCTAATGACTTTATGTCCCTCTCCCCCGTCATCCCCAGTAGTTAGGATAGCCTCTCTCCTTTGACCTAATGACTTTATGTCCATCGCTCCCGCCATCCCCAGTAGTTAGGATAGCCTCTCTCCTGTGACCTAATGACTTTATGTCCATCGCTCACGCCATCCCCAGTAGTTAGGATAGTCTCTCTCCTTTGACCTAATGACTTTATGTCCAGCTCCCCCATCAGCCCCAGTAGTTAGGATAGTCTCTCTCCTTTGACCTAATGACTTTATGTCCATCTCCCCCGTCATCCCCAGTAGTTAGGATAGTCTCTCTCGTTTGACTTAATGACTTTATGTCCATCGCTCCCGCCATCCCCAGTAGTTAGGATAGTCTCTCTCCTTTGACCTAATGACTTTATGTCCAGCTCCCCCATCAGCCCCAGTAATTAGGATAGTCTCTCTCCTTTGACTTAATGACTTTATGTCCATCGCTCCCGCCATCCCCAGTAGTTAGGATAGTCTCTCTCCTTTGACCTAATTACTTTATGTCCATCTCCCCCGTCATCCCCAGTAGTTAGGATAGTCTCTCTCCTTTGACCTAATGACTTTATGTCCATCTCCCCTGCCATCCCCAGTACTTAGGATAGTCTCTCTCCTTTGACCTAATGACTTTATGTCCATCTCCCCCGTCATCTCCAGTAGTTAGGATAGTCTCTCTCCTTTGACCTAATGACTTTATGTCCCTCTCCCCCGTCATCCCCAGTAGTTAGGATAGTCTCTCTCCTTTGACCTAATGACTTTATGTCCATCGCTCCCGCCATCCCCAGTAGTTAGGATAGCCTCTCTCCTTTGACCTAATGACTTTATGGCCAGCTCCCCCGTCACCCCCAGTAGTTAGGATAGCCTCTCTGCTTTGACCTAATGACTTTATGTCCATCTCCCCCGTCATCTCCAGTAGTTAGGATAGTCTCTCTCCTTTGACCTAATGACTTTATGTCCATCTCCCCCGTCATCTCCAGTAGTTAGGATAGCCTCTCTCCTTTGACCTAATGACTTTATGTCCATCTCCCCCGTCATCCCCAGTAGTTAGGATAGTCTCTCTCCTTTGACCTAATGACTTTATGTCCATCTCCCCCGTCATCTCCAGTAGTTAGGATAGTCTCTCTCCTTTGACCTAATGACTTTATGTCCATCTCCCCTGTCACCTCCATTAGTTAGGATAGTATCTCTCCTTTGACCTAAAGACTTTATGTCCAGCTCCCCCGTCACCCCCAGTAGTTAGGATAGTCTCTCTCCTTTGACCTAATGACTTTATGTCCATCTCCCCCGTCATCCCCAATAGTTAGGATAGCCCCTCTCCTTTGACCTAATGACTTTATGGCCAGCTCCCCCGTCACCCCCAGTAGTTAGGATAGCCTCTCTCCTTTGACCTAATGACTTTATGTCCATCTTCCCCGTCATCTCCAGTAGTTAGGATAGTCTCTCTCCTTTGACCTAATGACTTTATGTCCATCTCCCCCGTCATCTCCAGTAGTTAGGATAGTCTCTCTCCTTTGACCTAATGACTTTATGTCCATCGCGCCCGCCATCCCCAGTAGTTAGCATAGTCTATCTCCTTTGACCTAATGACTTTATGGCCATCTCCCCCGTCATCCCCAGTAGTTAGCATAGTCTCTCTCCTTTGACCTAATGACTTTATGTCCATCTCCCCCGTCATCCCCAATAGTTAGGATAGCCTCTCTCCTTTGACCTAATGACTTTATGGCCAGCTCCCCCGTCACCCCCAGTAGTTAGGATAGCCTCTCTCCTTTGACCTAATGACTTTATGTCCATCTCCCCCATCATCTCCAGTAGTTAGGATAGTCTCTCTCCTTTGACCTAATGACTTTATGTCCATCTCCCCCGTCATCTCCAGTAGTTAGGATAGCCTCTCTCCTTTGACCTAATGACTTTATGTCCATCTCCCCCGTCATCCCCAATAGTTAGGATAGCCTCTCTCCTTTGACCTAATGACTTTATGGCCAGCTCCCCCGTCACCCCCAGTAGTTAGGATAGCCTCTCTCCTTTGACCTAATGACTTTATGTCCATCTCCCCCGTCATCTCCAGTAGTTAGGATAGTCTCTCTCCTTTGACCTAATGACTTTATGTCCATCTCCCCCGTCATCCCCAGTAGTTAGCATAGTCTCTCTCCTTTGACCTAATGACTTTATGTCCATCTCCCCCGTCATCTCCAGTAGTTAGGATAGTCTCTCTCCTTTGACCTAATGACTTTATGTCCATCGCTCCCCCGTCACCCCCAGTAGTTAGGATAGTCTCTCTCCTTTGACCTAATGAATTTATGTCCATCTCCCCTGCCATCCCCAGTACTTAGGATAGTCTCTCTCCTTTGACCTAATGACTTTATGTCCATTGCTCCCGCCATCCCCAGTAGTTAGGATAGTCTCTCTCCTTTGACCTAATTACTTTACGTCCATCGCTCCCGCCATCCCCAGTAGTTAGGATAGCCTCTCTCCTTTGACCTAATGACTTTATGTCCATCTCCCCCGTCATCCCCAGTAGTTAGGATAGTCTCTCTCCTTTGACCTAATGACTTTATGTCCAGCTCCCCCATCAGCCCCAGTAGTTAGGATAGTCTCTCTCCTTTGACCTAATGACTTTATGTCCATCGCTCCCGCCATCCCCAGTAGTTAGGATAGTCTCTCTCCTTTGACCTAATGACTTTATGTCCATCTCCCCCGTCATCCCCAGTAGATAGGATAGTCTCTCTCCTTTGACTTAATGACTTTATGTCCATCGCTCCCGCCATCCCCAGTAGTTAGGATAGCCTGTCTCCTTTGACCTACTGATTTATGTCCATCTCCCCCGTCATCCCCAGTAGTTAGGATAGTCTCTCTCCTTTGACCTAATGACTTTATGTCCAGCTCCCCCGTCACCTCCATTAGTTAGGATAGTATCTCTCCTTTGACCTAATGACTTTATGTCCATCTCCCCCGTCATCCCCAGTAGTTAGGATAGCCTCTCTCCTTTGACCTAATGACTTTATGGCCAGCTCCCCCGTCACCCCCAGTAGTTAGGATAGCCTCTCTCCTTTGACCTAATGACTTTATGTCCATCTCCCCCGTCATCTCCAGTAGTTAGGATAGTCTCTCTCCTTTGACCTAATGACTTTGGCCCTCATTACGACCCTGGCGGAAAGTGACTGACCGGAGCGCCACAGCGTAAATAGCGTTTCCGCCATTGCACGAAGGAGCAAAGTGCGGCCCATTCCGACCCATCGGGCACGAGCACCACGCCACGGCGGAAGTGCAAAGTCCGCGATGGCGGAAATGACCCCAAAACGGGCCACACCGCCGCCGTACGGCGCCCTGGGTGCTATACCGCCACCCCTCTTAGCGGTCACCGCAGTGTGCGCCTACCGGAAAGTACGGTGACCAGAAATATACGGAAACGGAAGTAAAAACATGGGCCCGGAACGGGAAACATCCCGCCGTACACCTATAAAACCACTAAAACCACACAACCACTAAAATCACTACCCTGAAACACACCCCAACCCATCACCCACCCTAGCGAAACCAAGAAAAATGGGAAAAGTAGCGAAGAAAGCGTGCGACCGCAAGCGGCAGGTCCACTTCTCCCGTGAGGAACTCACCGTGCTAACAGAGACCCTCCAGGAGAATGCTGCCGTCGTCTTCTCCACGCAAATGACCAGAACGGCACTTGCAAACAAGAAGACCATATGGGCTCTGGTGGCACAGCGGGTAAGTGCGGTGGGGACCGCACCCCGCACCCCACAGCAATGCCGCAAGCGATGGGACGACCTGCGGATACGCGTCCGCAGCATACTCTCTGCCAACCGCAACATTGCCACAGCCACCGGGGGAGGTCCTGAATCACCCATCAAGTTGACCCCCTGGGAAGAAATCTGTGCCTCCACCATCGGAATGGAGAGCATAGAGGGAGTCGGAGGGATGGAGAAAGGAGTGCAGACATCCGAAGATTCAGGTAGGTGGGCCAGATAAAACAATGCCAAATCCACACAGTCCATCCATGTGAAGTACCATGCGTCCACATAGTGCAACAGAAACACATGTCCAGGAGAACGTCCACACACATCGGCCTGATAGAGCACGTTAAAACCCACAATAAATACATAAATAATTAAAAACCCCTAATACACGCACTACACGTGCAGCAGGCACACCCTAACTGCAGGCTGCAAAACAATTGCACCCTCACTCCACACACAAATTAAAGCACCTCCAAGGCCCCGACCCAAATCACCCTCAGGTACCACCCCAAAGCATGTGATACAATGCCATTCCAATTCCCACAGACCCATCAATAACCCTCGCCCTCCTTTACTCCACCACAGGGTCCGATCCAAACGACGAGCTACAGGACACCCCTACCAGCACACCTGCAAAGAGGGCCAAGACCAACGGCCAGAGAACCTCCACCTCAGCTGCACGCATCAAGACACGGCAGCAGCACAAATCAGGTGGCAGCACAGAGGAGGGAACATCAACAGGCACCCCAGCAGCCAGCATGCCCACAACACCACCACCACAGGTCCCCCCAATGGATGCCACAGAAGGCACTGCCTCTGGTGGCAGCAGCACCATAGGTGACACCCCATTGATGGCAGCATGCTCGGACACAGAAAACGGGGATGTCGAAGTCAGATCCATCCATGACCTGTCCCAATCCCCCTGTCTGTCCCATCCCGTACAACATGAGGATACCACGCAGGGGCACCCACAAGACGACGACTGGCCATCCCCCACAAGCCCTGTGGCAAGGCAACATGAGGACAACAGCCCCTCTGTGACACCCCCGCAAATGGCCATGGCCCAGCAGAGGCAACAGTCCCTCGACCAGTTAATCGTACAACAGCAGCAACTGGCCACACTCCTCAAGGACCATGCCGATGAATGTGGGGGCACTAAGGCAGACATAGAAACATCAACTGAGACACTTAGGGCAGAAATGGAGAGAGGTACAGAGACGCTAAGGGCACAAATGGAGAGTAGCACCGAGAGCCTGAGAGTCCAAATGGAGAGTAGCACCGAGAGCCTGAGAGTCCAAATGGAGAGTAGCACCGAGAGCCTGAGAGTCCAAATGGAGAGTAGCACCGAGAGCCTGAGAGTCCAAATGGAGAGAAGCACCGAGAGCCTGAGGGGGGAACTGCATGCGACGTCCAAAGACGTATGTGCCGAACTTGCCGCAGTGCGCCGTGTGCTCACTGAGCTCTCGCAAACCCTTAGGGACATGCATGGACGTGAGCAGGCAGACACATCATCCGTTGCAAGTTCCGTCCAGGGCAGCCCCCAACGTAGATCTGGAAGGAACCTGCGCTCCACAGGCAGGGGTGCCCCTGATACCCGCAGATGGGGCTTGCAATAGCGACAGCCCACTGACAATGAGCATCTTTGGACACTGGTGTTCGGGGGGGAGGTAGGAGGGTGGAGGGGGTGTGTTGGGCTCACTTGGGTGGCGGGTCGATAGGGTGTTCAACATGACATCACATATGCCATAAAAAGTGCACGATCAACCAATGAGATGTGTGGACATTGATCTTTGTGTACTAGGCCATCATAGGCGTACAGTCCATATTGTGCATGTCCCAGACACACGCAGTGCCACGAGTCCCGTGTCCATGTATCAGCCACCAGGCGTGAGTGCTAGAAGCATACATCAATGAGATGCTGACGAATGTCACGGGCCTCCGGTGCCTCGCAGACTCCATGAGGTGCTGCCACATCCCCACCCTCATCATGACCATCATCAGGTGCTTGCAGTTCTGCGTCAGGGGGCATGGGCACATTTCTACGTACGCACATGTTGTGGAGCATGACACATGCCATGACCATCTTTGCAACCTTCTCATGGCGGTACAGGAGTGCCCCGCCAGACCTGCTGAGGCAGCGGAAACGAGTCTTTAGTAGGCCGAATGCCTGTTCAATGACTACACGGGTACGTGAGTGGGCATGGTTGTAGTCCTCCTCATGCTGGTCCCGTGGGTTCCGGACTGGTGTGAGGAGCCATCTCTTCAGTGGATATCCAGCATCACCTGTATGTGGACGAGAAACGTATGATGTGGAATGCCATTGATACGTACGCACACCCCCCCCCCTTCCTGCCAGGTCATTGCCAATTCACATACCCCACATAATCATGCATGTAATGAGACTCACCGAGTAGCCAGGATCTGTTCCCTGCGTGTCGCTCCATGTAGCGTGGTATTGTAGAGTTCCTCAAGACCATAGAATCATGGGTTGATCCAGGGAATCGGGCACAACAATGTGTAATGATCCTGTTGGAGTCACACACCATTTGTACATTCAGGGAATGAAATTGTTTTCGGTTGCGGTACTGGGCCTCCATGGCATGTGGGACGACCAATTCAACATGGGTGCAGTCGATGGCACCAATGCAACCCGGTATGCCGGCAAGTGCATGGAATCCCACTTTTGTGTTGGTAATTTCCTGCTCCGAGCGTGGTAGAGAGATGTAGTCGTCTGCGTGCTGCAGGAGGGCATCGAGCACTTGCAATAGTGTCCGTGAGAACAGTGGCTGAGAAATGCCATGCAACTGTCCGACTGTGTGCTGGTAGGTGCCTGTGGCCAGGAAGTGGAGTACAGACACCACCTTCAGTAGGGGTGGGATGGCGGTTGGGCTATCTATCATGCTGACAAGGTCAGCCTGTGTCATGTCCACAATGGCGGCTATGGTGTCCCGGTCCAGACGGTAGAGGGTGTGGATCTGCTCATCAGTGAGGTTGAACGGATGTGCTCGGAGGCGTGGGATTGCGGGCTGCCTGCGTGGTGGTAGTGGCTGTGCTGGTGGGCCTTGCTGGCCCTGCCTTGGCCTCCTCCTCCTCCTGCGTCTCCTCCGTGCGGCTGGTTGTAGTTGGTGTTCGTCTTCTTCTTGGAGTTGGAGCACTTGCAGTGCTATCAGGTCCCCCAGGGCCAACATCGCGAGTCCTGCCGGTAGCATTTCGGTGTGGTTGTGGGAGGAGACTGGCTGTGCAATTTATGTGTTTTCAGGCTGTATGGCCTCCACCTGTGGTGATTAATTCCACCTGTGCAAACTGCTCTCCCCTTTGGCCGAGCACGTCCCGCGCACAACGCTGCAATTCGGGGAATGGTATCTTGCTATTGCAATCATGTATTTGTACCCGATGGCCGTGTAAGATTGGTTGATATGTTCATTCTGCTGTGGTCCCATTGTTTCACATACTATCTGTGCAGTCGCGAACAGACTTGTGAAGGGTCAGTGGAACGTAGTACTCGAGTAACGGTGGGCCCTCATGCATCACTGTACCGAGTTGCAACGACGGGCGGGGCGTCCCATTTGTGGGTGAAGGCAGTTGCCATTTTCACACACAGCCGCACTCGATGGAATAATTAGTGATTTCAAACGGCCACAGATGCCTTTTCGACGTGATGTTGCAAATGAGGAATTCGAAGGGCGGCGCTTTCGGTTTCCAGCTAGCGGCGAGGAGATGCCCACAGGTCTGACTGCAAATATAACGTTCTATTGTTCAATGTCCTTGAGACAGGGCCCATGGCGAGGAAGCAATGATTGATATGAATAGTTTGGGATGCGCAATAGCTACGTGGGCGATGAGGCCGGCCGTTCACAAATACATGTTACTTCACAACACTGGAATTACGGGCTGGGGCACTGTGGATTTTGCAGGCTGCATAACGCACAGACTCAATGGATGTTTCTAATGTTATGTGAGTAATTATTCAGGCGTTTTGATCCCGGGATGAGGGAATGATGAATGGATGCATGGGCAGGTGATTTGATACAGAGTTTGCCATGTACAGGGCTTCTTGGGATCTATCCGCCTCCCCTACGCTATGTGATGCAGGGCTGCCATAGTGGGACCATCGTCTATCTGGCCTTGTTGAGCCCTCCCTGTCTCGACGCGCCCTCAGACACTTGTGTCCATGCACGTTAACATTCCCATCTGATGGATTCTGTTTTGACAGACGCATGCACAGGTACACTCGTTTGTGATGGTGTTTGCACCTCGATATAGATGGTTATGAGTCGCAAGTGGTTTTGGGGTGGTGATGATCCTTTGGAGTGGGCTAGCATGCATATGGCTGTGGATTTCGTGTGAACATTGAAGTGAGTTGTTGGAATGTAGTTCTGATGGCCATTCTGTTCTTTTTCTTTTCTTTTGGTTGACAGGTATCTCCTCCCCTTTTGCCACTGCCATCTGTATGCCACTCCTGCAGATGGGTTTTACTCCCGACACCTGCTGCTTCGTGTTAATCAGTGGAGCAGCATTACGATCTTATGGGACGATCGCCAATGGCCCACATGCCCTTACGCAGTACTGGTGGCTCGGAGCAACATTTCGGCCTTTCAGCTGGACTAGTGCCTCCCCATTGGGACGGCCCTGCGGTTCTGTGCGCTTCCATGTTGCCTTTTCGTACGTGAATGTGGCTCTGTGTACCATGGGGGAACAGGGCGACACACAAGTAGTGGCTGGTCATTTCTTGCGGATGCAGCCCACAATGGTGATTAGTGTTTTGGAGTTCATGGCCTGATGGCTGTATGGGCTTGGTGACTTTGATGTGCATAAAATTTCTATTCTGATTTGGCCCGTGTAGCGTTTTTCTTTGCAAGTGATGTGGCATATGCCTATTTGGGGGGCGATGTATTGTGAGGAGATCTGCATTGGGTTCCAGCTTCGGGGTTTAGTTGCGTGGTACTGTACTGGGCGCGTTTGCCTACTAAGCCCGTGAGGTCAGGGATGGGGGCTGCCTATATGACAGTTTGAATGTTGTCATGCTCAGGGGCGGGGGATTGGGTTTTGTGTAACAGATGCCGGTCAGCCAGGTGGACTGGTGGAATGATGTGATTCTCGGAATATTTCTGGTCACAGGTGCCTGTGTTTGCGTGCGTTTCTTGGTGGGGGACTGTGGTCATGTCCATTGGGATGGCTTCTGTATTCGTGCCATCTGTGCCCTGCAGCTCCCATTGGCCCCTCTTGTGTTTCTTTTGTTCGTTGCCATGCATGGGTGACTTGTACATTTCAATGGTTGCATTGTGACTTCATTGCACCTACGGGGAGTTGTACTTTGTGGGCAGGGAGCGGTGTACAGGCACTCAGTGGGGCCGTTTACGGTTGATTCGCGATGCCGTACTTCTCACCATGGCGGAATGGTACATTACGCCATGCCTGATGGCGTTAGGTACATGTCCGCTAGGGTCGGAATTGGCGTACCCTTGCGCCATGGTGGTGTTTGCGGTTTCGCATGGCGCGCGCGCGCGTGCTTGGTGCAGTTAGCGTTGGCGTTCACTACGGTGTCGCTAATGGCTTCGTACTTTGCGGTGACGGGTCATAGTCGCACCGAGCGCTATTCGATGGCGGTATTGCATTTCCGCCATCGTTTTCCGATTTCCGCAAGGGTCGTAATGAGGGCCTTTATGTCCATCTCCCCCGTCATCTCCAGTAGTTAGGATAGTCTCTCTCCTTTGACCTAATGACTTTATGTCCATCGCTCCCGCCATCCCCAGTAGTTAACATAGTCTCTCTCCTTTGACCTAATTACTTTATGTCCATCTCCCCCGTCATCCCCAGTAGTTAGCATAGTCTCTCTCCTTTCACCTAATGACTTTATGTCTATCGCTCCCGCCATCCCCAGTAGTTAGGATAGTCTCTCTCCTTTGACCTAATGACTTTATGTCCATCTCCCCTGTCATCCCCAGTAGTTAGGATAGTCTCTCTCCTTTGACCTAATGACTTTATGTCCATCGCTCCCGCCATCCCCAGCAGTTAGGATAGTCTCTCTCCTTTGACCTAATGACTTTATGTCCATCGCTCCCGCCATCCCCAGTAGTTAGGATAGTCTCTCTCCTTTGACCTAATGAATTTATGTCCATCTCCCCTGCCATCCCCAGTACTTAGGATAGTCTCTCTGCTTTGACCTAATGACTTTATGTCCATCGCTCCCACCATCCCCAGTAGTTAGGATAGTCTCTCTCCTTTGACCTAATTACTTTACGTCCATCGCTCCCGCCATCCCCAGTAGTTAGGATAGTCTCTCTCCTTTGACCTAATGACTTTATGTCCATCGCTCCCGCCATCCCCAGTAGTTAGGATAGCCTCTCTCCTTTGACCTAATGACTTTATGTCCATCTCCCCCGTCATCCCCAGTAGTTAGGATAGTCTCTCTCCTTTGACCTAATGACTTTATGTCCAGCTCCCCCGTCAGCCCCAGTAGTTAGGATAGTCTCTCTCCTTTGACCTAATGACTTTATGTCCATCGCTCCCGCCATCCCCAGTAGTTAGGATAGTCTCTCTCCTTTGACCTAATGACTTTATGTCCATCTCCCCCTGTCATCCCCAGTAGTTAGGATAGTCTCTCTCCTTTGACCTAATGACTTTATGTCCAGCTCCCCCATCACCTCCAGTAGTTAGGATAGTATCTCTCCTTTGACCTAATGACTTTATGTCCAGCTCCCCCGTCACCCCCAGTAGTTAGGATAGTCTCTCTCCTTTGACCTAATGACTTTATGTCCATCTCCCCCGTCATCCCCAGTAGTTAGGATAGCCTCTCTCCTTTGACCTAATGACGTTATGTCCAGCTCCCCCGTCACCCCCAGTAGTTAGGATAGCCTCTCTCCTTTGACTTAATGACTTTATGTCCATCTCCCCCGTCATCCCAGTAGTTAGCATAGTCTCGCTCCTTTGACCTAATGACTTCATGTCCATCGCTCCCGCCATCCCCAGTAGTTAGCATAGTCTCTCTCCTTTGACCTAATGACTTCATGTCCATCGCTCCCGCCATCCCCAGTAGTTAAGATAGTCTCTCTCCTTTGACCTAATGACTTTATGTCCATCTCCCCTGTCATCCCCAGTAGTTAGGATAGTCTCTCTCCTTTGACCTAATGAATTTATGTCCATCGCTCCCGCCATCCCCAGTAGTTAGGATAGTCTCTCTCCTTTGACCTAATGACTTTATGTCCATCGCTCCCGCCATCCCCATTAGTTAGGATAGTCTCTCTCCTTTGACCTAATGAATTTATGTCCATCTCCCCTGCCATCCCGAGTACTTAGGATAGTCTCTCTCCTTTGACCTAATGACTTTATGTCCATCGCTCCCGCCATCCCCAGTAGTTAGGATAGTCTCTCTCCTTTGACCTAATTACTTTACGTCCATCGCTCCCGCCATCCCCAGTAGTTAGGACAGTCTCTCTCCTTTGACCTAATGACTTTATGTCCATCGCTCCCGCCATCCCCAGTAGTTAGGATAGCCTCTCTCCTTTGACCTAATGACTTTATGTCCATCTCCCCGTCATCCCCAGTAGTTAGGATAGCCTCTCTCCTTTGACCTAATGACTTTATGTCCATCTCCCCTGTCATCCCCAGTAGTTAGGATAGTCTCTCTCCTTTGACTTAATGACTTTATGTCCATCGCTCCCGCCATCCCCAGTAGTTAGGATAGCCTCTCTCCTTTGACCTAATGACTTTATGTCCATCGCTCCCGCCATCCCCAGTAGTTAGGATAGCCTCTCTCCTTTGACCTAATGACTTTATGGCCATCTCCCCTGTCATCCCCAGTAGTTAGGATAGTCTCTCTCCTTTCACCTAATGACTTTATCTTCATCGCTCCAGCCATCCCGAGTAGTTAGGATAGTCTCTCTCCTTTGACCTAATGACTTTATGTCCAGCTCCCCCACCATCCCCAGTAGTTAGGATAGCCTCTCTCCTTTGACCTAATGACTTTATGGCCATCTCCCCCGTCATCCCCAGTAGTTAGGATAGTCTCTCTCCTTTGACCTAATGACTTTATGTCCATCTCCCCTGTCATCCCCAGTAGTTAGGATAGTCTCTCTCCTTTGACCTAATGACTTTATGTCCATCGCTCCTGCCATCCAAGGTAGTTAGGATAGTCTCTCTCCTTTAACCTAATGACTTTATGTCCATCGCTCCCGCCATCCCCATTAGTTAGGATAGTCTCTCTCCTTTGACCTAATGAATTTATGTCCATCTCCCCTGCCATCCCCAGTACTTAGGATAGTCTCTCTCCTTTGACCTAATGACTTTATGTCCATCGCTCCCGCCATCCCCAGTAGTTAGGATAGTCTCTCTCCTTTGACCTAATTACTTTACGTCCATCGCTCCCGCTATCCCCAGTAGTTAGGATAGTCTCTCTCCTTTGTCCTAATGACTTTATGTCCATCGCTCCCGCCATCCCCAGTAGTTAGGATAGCCTCTCTCCTTTGACCTAATGACTTTATGTCCATCTCCCCCGTCATCCCCAGTAGTTAGGATAGTCTCTCTCCTTTGACCTAATGACTTTATGTCCAGCTCCCCCATCAGCCCCAGTAGTTAGGATAGTCTCTCTCCTTTGACCTAATGACTTTATGTCCATCGCTCCCGCCATCCCCAGTAGTTAGGATAGTCTCTCTCCTTTGACCTAATGACTTTATGTCCATCTCCCCCGTCATCCCCAGTAGATAGGATAGTCTCTCTCCTTTGACTTAATGACTTTATGTCCATCGCTCCCGCCATCCCCAGTAGTTAGGATAGCCTGTCTCCTTTGACCTACTGATTTATGTCCATCTCCCCCGTCATCCCCAGTAGTTAGGATAGTCTCTCTCCTTTGACCTAATGACTTTATGTCCAGCTCCCCCGTCACCTCCATTAGTTAGGATAGTATCTCTCCTTTGACCTAATGACTTTATGTCCATCTCCCCGTCATCCCCAGTAGTTAGGATAGCCTCTCTCCTTTGACCTAATGACTTTATGGCCAGCTCCCCCGTCACCCCCAGTAGTTAGGATAGCCTCTCTCCTTTGACCTAATGACTTTATGTCCATCTCCCCCGTCATCTCCAGTAGTTAGGATAGTCTCTCTCCTTTGACCTAATGACTTTATGTCCATCTCCCCCGTCATCTCCAGTAGTTAGGATAGTCTCTCTCCTTTGACCTAATGACTTTATGTCCATCGCTCCCGCCATCCCCAGTAGTTAACATAGTCTCTCTCCTTTGACCTAATGACTTTATGTCCATCTCCCCCGTCATCCCCAGTAGTTAGCATAGTCTCTCTCCTTTCACCTAATGACTTTATGTCTATCGCTCCCGCCATCCCCAGTAGTTAGGATAGTCTCTCTCCTTTGACCTAATGACTTTATGTCCATCTCCCCTGTCATCCCCAGTAGTTAGGATAGTCTCTCTCCTTTGACCTAATGACTTTATGTCCATCGCTCCCGCCATCCCCAGCAGTTAGGATAGTCTCTCTCCTTTGACCTAATGACTTTATGTCCATCGCTCCCGCCATCCCCAGTAGTTAGGATAGTCTCTCTCCTTTGACCTAATGAATTTATGTCCATCTCCCCTGCCATCCCCAGTACTTAGGATAGTCTCTCTCCTTTGACCTAATGACTTTATGTCCATCGCTCCCGCCATCCCCACTAGTTAGGATAGTCTCTCTCCTTTGACCTAATTACTTTACGTCCATCGCTCCCGCCATCCCCAGTAGTTAGGATAGTCTCTCTCCTTTGACCTAATGACTTTATGTCCATCGCTCCCGCCATCCCCAGTAGTTAGGATAGCCTCTCTCCTTTGACCTAATAACTTTATGTCCATCTCCCCCGTCATCCCCAGTAGTTAGGATAGTCTCTCTCCTTTGACCTAATGACTTTATGTCCAGCTCCCCCGTCAGCCCCAGTAGTTAGGATAGTCTCTCTCCTTTGACCTAATGACTTTATGTCCATCGCTCCCGCCATCCCCAGTAGTTAGGATAGTCTCTCTCCTTTGACCTAATGACTTTATGTCCATCTCCCCCTGTCATCCCCAGTAGTTAGGATAGTCTCTCTCCTTTGACCTAATGACTTTATGTCCAGCTCCCCCGTCACCTCCAGTAGTTAGGATAGTATCTCTCCTTTGACCTAATGACTTTATGTCCAGCTCCCCCGTCACCCCCAGTAGTTAGGATAGTCTCTCTCCTTTGACCTAATGACTTTATGTCCATCTCCCCCGTCATCCCCAGTAGTTAGGATAGCCTCTCTCCTTTGACCTAATGACGTTATGTCCAGCTCCCCCGTCACCCCCAGTAGTTAGGATAGCCTCTCTCCTTTGACTTAATGACTTTATGTCCATCTCCCCCGTCATCCCCAGTAGTTAGCATAGTCTCGCTCCTTTGACCTAATGACTTCATGTCCATCGCTCCCGCCATCCCCAGTAGTTAGCATAGTCTCTCTCCTTTGACCTAATGACTTCATGTCCATCGCTCCCGCCATCCCCAGTAGTTAAGATAGTCTCTCTCCTTTGACCTAATGACTTTATGTCCATCTCCCCTGTCATCCCCAGTAGTTAGGATAGTCTCTCTCCTTTGACCTAATGACTTTATGTCCATCGCTCCCGCCATCCCCAGTAGTTAGGATAGTCTCTCTCCTTTGACCTAATGACTTTATGTCCATCGCTCCCGCCATCCCCATTAGTTAGGATAGTCTCTCTCCTTTGACCTAATGAATTTATGTCCATCTCCCCTGCCATCCCGAGTACTTAGGATAGTCTCTCTCCTTTGACCTAATGACTTTATGTCCATCGCTCCCGCCATCCCCAGTAGTTAGGATAGTCTCTCTCCTTTGACCTAATTACTTTACGTCCATCGCTCCCGCCATCCCCAGTAGTTAGGACAGTCTCTCTCCTTTGACCTAATGACTTTATGTCCATCGCTTCCGCCATCCCCAGTAGTTAGGATAGCCTCTCTCCTTTGACCTAATGACTTTATGTCCATCTCCCCGTCATCCCCAGTAGTTAGGATAGCCTCTCTCCTTTGACCTAATGACTTTATGTCCATCTCCCCTGTCATCCCCAGTAGTTAGGATAGTCTCTCTCCTTTGACTTAATGACTTTATGTCCATCGCTCCCGCCATCCCCAGTAGTTAGGATAGCCTCTCTCCTTTGACCTAATGACTTTATGTCATCACTCCCGCCATCCCCAGTAGTTAGGATAGCCTCTCTCCTTTGACCTAATGACTTTATGGCCATCTCCCCTGTCATCCCCAGTAGTTAGGATAGTCTCTCTCCTTTCACCTAATGACTTTATCTTCATCGCTCCAGCCCTCCCGAGTAGTTAGGATAGTCTCTCTCCTTTGACCTAATGACTTTATGTCCAGCTCCCCCACCATCCCCAGTAGTTAGGATAGCCTCTCTCCTTTGACCTAATGACTTTATGGCCATCTCCCCCGTCATCCCCAGTAGTTAGGATAGTCTCTCTCCTTTGACCTAATGACTTTATGTCCATCTCCCCTGTCATCCCCAGTAGTTAGGATAGTCTCTCTCCTTTGACCTAATGACTTTATGTCCATCGCTCCTGCCATCCAAGGTAGTTAGGATAGTCTCTCTCCTTTAACCTAATGACTTTATGTCCATCGCTCCCGCCATCCCCATTAGTTAGGATAGTCTCTCTCCTTTGACCTAATGAATTTATGTCCATCTCCCCTGCCATCCCCAGTACTTAGGATAGTCTCTCTCCTTTGACCTAATGACTTTATGTCCATCGCTCCCACCATCCCCAGTAGTTAGGATAGTCTCTCTCCTTTGACCTAATTACTTTACGTCCATCGCTCCCGCTATCCCCAGTAGTTAGGATAGTCTCTCTCCTTTGACCTAATGACTTTATGTCCATCGCTCCCGCCATCCCCAGTAGTTAGGATAGCCTCTCTCCTTTGACCTTATGACTTTATGTCCATCTCCCCCGTCATCCCCAGTAGTTAGGATAGCCTCTCTCCTTTGACCTAATGACTTTATGTCCATCTCCCCTGTCATCCCCAGTAGTTAGGATAGTCTCTCTCCTTTGACTTAATGACTTTATGTCCATCGCTCCCGCCATCCCCAGTAGTGAGGATAGCCTCTCTCCTTTGACCTAATGACTTTATGTCCATCGCTCCCGCCATCCCCAGTAGTTAGGATAGCCTCTCTCCTTTGACCTAATGACTTTATGTCCATCTCCCCTGTCATCCCCAGTAGTTAGGATAGTCTCTCTCCTTTGACTTAATGACTTTATGTCCATCGCTCCCGCCATCCCCAGTAGTTAGGATAGCCTCTCTCCTTTGACCTAATGACTTTATGCCCATCTCCCCCGTCATCCCCAGTAGTTAGGATAGCCTCTCTCCTTTGACCTAATGACTTTATGGCCATCTCCCCCGTCATCCCCAGTAGTTAGGATAGTCTCTCTCCTTTGACCTAATGACTTTATCTCCATCGCTCCCGCCATCCCGAGTAGTTAGGATAGTCTCTCTCCTTTGACCTAATGACTTTATGTCCAGCTCCCCCACCATCCCCAGTAGTTAGGATAGCCTCTCTCCTTTGACTTAATGACTTTATGCCCATCTCCCCCGTCATCCCCAGTAGTTAGGATAGTCTCTCTCCTTTGACTTAATGACTTTATGTCCATTGCTCCCGTCATCCCCAGTTGTTAGGATAGTCTCTTTCCTTTCACCTAATGACTTTATGTCCATCGTTCCCGCCATCCCCAGTAGTTAGGATAGTCTCTCTCCTTTGACCTAATGACTTTATGTCCATCGCTCCCGCCATCCCCAGTAGTTAGGATAGCCTCTCTCCTTTGACCTAATGACTTTATGCCCATCTCCCCCGTCATCCCCATTAGTTAAGAAAGTCTCTCTCCTTTGACCTAATGACTGTATGCCCATCTCCCCGTCATCCCCAGTAGTTAGGATAGCCTCTCTCCTTTGACCTAATGACTTTATGGCCATCTCCCCCGTCATCCCCAGTAGTTAGGATAGTCTCTCTCCATTGACCTAATGACTTTATCTCCATCGCTCCCGCCATCCCGAGTAGTTATGATAGTCTCTCTCCTTTGACCTAATGACTTTATGTCCAGCTCCCCCACCATCCCCAGTAGTTAGGATAGCCTCTCTCCTTTGACTTAATGACTTTATGCCCATCTCCCCCGTCATCCCCAGTAGTTAGGATAGTCTCTCTCCTTTGACCTAATGACTTTATGTCCAGCTCCCCCTTCACCCCCAGTAGTTAGGATAGCCTCTCTCCTTTGACCTAATGACTTTATGCCCATCTCCCCCGTCATTCCCAGTAGTTAGGATAGTCTCTCTCCTTTGATCTAATGACTTTATGTCCCTCTCCCCCGTCATCCCCAGTAGTTAGGATAGTCTCTCTCCTTTGACCTAATGACTTTATGTCCATCTCCCCCGTCATCCCCAGTAGTTAGGATAGTCTCTCTCCTTTGATCTAATGACTTTATGTCCCTCTCCCCCATCATCCCCAGTAGTTAGGATAGTCTCTTTCCTTTGACCTAATGACTTTATGCCCATCTCCCCCGTCATCCCGAGTAGTTTGGATAGTCTCTCTCCTTTGACCTAATGACTTTATGTCCATCGCTCCGCCATCCCCGTAGTTTCGATAGTCTCTCTCCTTTGACCTAATGACTTTATGTCCATCGCTCCCGCCATCCCCAGTAGTTAGGATAGCCTCTCTCCGTTGACCTAGTGACTTTATGTCCAGCTCCCCCGCCATCCCCAGTAGTTAGGATAGCTCTCTCCTTTGACCTAATGACTTTATGCCCATCTCCCCCGTCATCCCCAGTAGATAGGGTAGTCTCTCTCCTTTGACCTAATGACTTTATGTCCATCTCCCCCGTCATCCCCAGTAGTTAGGATAGTCTCTCTCCTTTGACTTAATGACTTTATGTCCATCGCTCCCGCCATCCCCAGTAGTTAGGATAGTCTCTCTCCTTTGACCTAATGACTTTATGTCCATCTCCCCCGTCATCCCCAGTAGTTAGGATAGTCTCTCTCATTTGACCTAATGACTTTATGTCCATCTCCCCCGTCATCTCCAGTAGTTAGGATAGCCTCTCTCCTTTGACCTAATGACTTTATGTCCAGCTCCCCCGCCATCCACAGTAGTTAGGATAGCCTCTCTCCTTTGACCTAATGACTTTATGTCCATCGCTCCCGCCATCCCCAGTCGTTAGGATAGCCTCTCTCCTTTGACCTAATGACTTTATGTCCATCGCTCCCGCCATCCCCAGTAGTTAGGATAGCCTCTCTCCTGTGACCTAATGACTTTATGTCCATCTCCCCCGTCATCCCCAGTAGTTAGGATAGTCTCTCTCCTTTGACCTAATGACTTTATGTCCATCGCTCCTGCCATCCAAGGTAGTTAGGATAGTCTCTCTCCTTTAACCTAATGACTTTATGTCCATCGCTCCCGCCATCCCCATTAGTTAGGATAGTCTCTCTCCTTTGACCTAATGAATTTATGTCCATCTCCCCTGCCATCCCCAGTACTTAGGATAGTCTCTCTCCTTTGACCTAATGACTTTATGTCCATCGCTCCCGCCATCCCCAGTAGTTAGGATAGTCTCTCTCCTTTGACCTAATTACTTTACGTCCATCGCTCCCGCTATCCCCAGTAGTTAGGATAGTCTCTCTCCTTTGACCTAATGACTTTATGTCCATCGCTCCCGCCATCCCCAGTAGTTAGGATAGCCTCTCTCCTTTGACCTTATGACTTTATGTCCATCTCCCCCGTCATCCCCAGTAGTTAGGATAGCCTCTCTCCTTTGACCTAATGACTTTATGTCCATCTCCCCTGTCATCCCCAGTAGTTAGGATAGTCTCTCTCCTTTGACTTAATGACTTTATGTCCATCGCTCCCGCCAATCCCAGTAGTGAGGATAGCCTCTCTCCTTTGACCTAATGACTTTATGTCCATCGCTCCCGCCATCCCCAGTAGTTAGGATAGCCTCTCTCCTTTGACCTAATGACTTTATGTCCATCTCCCCTGTCATCCCCAGTAGTTAGGATAGTCTCTCTCCTTTGACTTAATGACTTTATGTCCATCGCTCCCGCCATCCCCAGTAGTTAGGATAGCCTCTCTCCTTTGACCTAATGACTTTATGCCCATCTCCCCCGTCATCCCCAGTAGTTAGGATAGCCTCTCTCCTTTGACCTAATGACTTTATGGCCATCTCCCCCGTCATCCCCAGTAGTTAGGATAGTCTCTCTCCTTTGACCTAATGACTTTATCTCCATCGCTCCCGCCATCCCGAGTAGTTAGGATAGTCTCTCTCCTTTGACCTAATGACTTTATGTCCAGCTCCCCCACCATCCCCAGTAGTTAGGATAGCCTCTCTCCTTTGACTTAATGACTTTATGCCCATCTCCCCCGTCATCCCCAGTAGTTAGGATAGTCTCTCTCCTTTGACTTAATGACTTTATGTCCATTGCTCCCGTCATCCCCAGTTGTTAGGATAGTCTCTTTCCTTTCACCTAATGACTTTAGGTCCATCGTTCCCGCCATCCCCAGTAGTTAGGATAGTCTCTCTCCTTTGACCTAATGACTTTATGTCCATAGCTCCCGCCATCCCCAGTAGTTAGGATAGCCTCTCTCCTTTGACCTAATGACTTTATGCCCATCTCCCCCGTCATCCCCATTAGTTAAGAAAGTCTCTCTCCTTTGACCTAATGACTGTATGCCCATTTCCCCGTCATCCCCAGTAGTTAGGATAGCCTCTCTCCTTTGACCTAATGACTTTATGGCCATCTCCCCCGTCATCCCCAGTAGTTAGGATAGTCTCTCTCCATTGACCTAATGACTTTATCTCCATCGCTCCCGCCATCCCGAGTAGTTATGATAGTCTCTCTCCTTTGACCTAATGACTTTATGTCCAGCTCCCCCACCATCCCCAGTAGTTAGGATAGCCTCTCTCCTTTGACTTAATGACTTTATGCCCATCTCCCCCGTCATCCCCAGTAGTTAGGATAGTCTCTCTCCTTTGACCTAATGACTTTATGTCCATCGCTCCCGCCATCCCCAGTAGTTAGGATAGTCTCTCTCCTTTGACCTAATGACTTTATGTCCATCTCCCCTGTCATCCCCAGTAGTTAGGATAGTCTCTCTCCTTTGACCTAATGACTTTATGTCCATCGCTCCCGCCATCCCCAGTAGTTAGGATAGTCTCTCTCCTTTGACCTAATGACTTTATGTCCATCGCTCCCGCCATCCCCATTAGTTAGGATAGTCTCTCTCCTTTGACCTAATGAATTTATGTCCATCTCCCCTGCCATCCCGAGTACTTAGGATAGTCTCTCTCCTTTGACCTAATGACTTTATGTCCATCGCTCCCGCCATCCCCAGTAGTTAGGATAGTCTCTCTCCTTTGACCTAATTACTTTACGTCCATCGCTCCCGCCATCCCCAGTAGTTAGGACAGTCTCTCTCCTTTGACCTAATGACTTTATGTCCATCGCTTCCGCCATCCCCAGTAGTTAGGATAGCCTCTCTCCTTTGACCTAATGACTTTATGTCCATCTCCCCGTCATCCCCAGTAGTTAGGATAGCCTCTCTCCTTTGACCTAATGACTTTATGTCCATCTCCCCTGTCATCCCCAGTAGTTAGGATAGTCTCTCTCCTTTGACTTAATGACTTTATGTCCATCGCTCCCGCCATCCCCAGTAGTTAGGATAGCCTCTCTCCTTTGACCTAATGACTTTATGTCATCACTCCCGCCATCCCCAGTAGTTAGGATAGCCTCTCTCCTTTGACCTAATGACTTTATGGCCATCTCCCCTGTCATCCCCAGTAGTTAGGATAGTCTCTCTCCTTTCACCTAATGACTTTATCTTCATCGCTCCAGCCATCCCGAGTAGTTAGGATAGTCTCTCTCCTTTGACCTAATGACTTTATGTCCAGCTCCCCCACCATCCCCAGTAGTTAGGATAGCCTCTCTCCTTTGACCTAATGACTTTATGGCCATCTCCCCCGTCATCCCCAGTAGTTAGGATAGTCTCTCTCCTTTGACCTAATGACTTTATGTCCATCTCCCCTGTCATCCCCAGTAGTTAGGATAGTCTCTCTCCTTTGACCTAATGACTTTATGTCCATCGCTCCTGCCATCCAAGGTAGTTAGGATAGTCTCTCTCCTTTAACCTAATGACTTTATGTCCATCGCTCCCGCCATCCCCATTAGTTAGGATAGTCTCTCTCCTTTGACCTAATGAATTTATGTCCATCTCCCCTGCCATCCCCAGTACTTAGGATAGTCTCTCTCCTTTGACCTAATGACTTTATGTCCATCGCTCCCGCCATCCCCAGTAGTTAGGATAGTCTCTCTCCTTTGACCTAATTACTTTACGTCCATCGCTCCCGCTATCCCCAGTAGTTAGGATAGTCTCTCTCCTTTGACCTAATGACTTTATGTCCATCGCTCCCGCCATCCCCAGTAGTTAGGATAGCCTCTCTCCTTTGACCTTATGACTTTATGTCCATCTCCCCCGTCATCCCCAGTAGTTAGGATAGCCTCTCTCCTTTGACCTAATGACTTTATGTCCATCTCCCCTGTCATCCCCAGTAGTTAGGATAGTCTCTCTCCTTTGACTTAATGACTTTATGTCCATCGCTCCCGCCATCCCCAGTAGTGAGGATAGCCTCTCTCCTTTGACCTAATGACTTTATGTCCATCGCTCCCGCCATCCCCAGTAGTTAGGATAGCCTCTCTCCTTTGACCTAATGACTTTATGTCCATCTCCCCTGTCATCCCCAGTAGTTAGGATAGTCTCTCTCCTTTGACTTAATGACTTTATGTCCATCGCTCCCGCCATCCCCAGTAGTTAGGATAGCCTCTCTCCTTTGACCTAATGACTTTATGCCCATCTCCCCCGTCATCCCCAGTAGTTAGGATAGCCTCTCTCCTTTGACCTAATGACTTTATGGCCATCTCCCCCGCCATCCCCAGTAGTTAGGATAGTCTCTCTCCTTTGACCTAATGACTTTATCTCCATCGCTCCCGCCATCCCGAGTAGTTAGGATAGTCTCTCTCCTTTGACCTAATGACTTTATGTCCAGCTCCCCCACCATCCCCAGTAGTTAGGATAGCCTCTCTCCTTTGACTTAATGACTTTATGCCCATCTCCCCCGTCATCCCCAGTAGTTAGGATAGTCTCTCTCCTTTGACTTAATGACTTTATGTCCATTGCTCCCGTCATCCCCAGTTGTTAGGATAGTCTCTTTCCTTTCACCTAATGACTTTATGTCCATCGTTCCCGCCATCCCCAGTAGTTAGGATAGTCTCTCTCCTTTGACCTAATGACTTTATGTCCATCGCTCCCGCCATCCCCAGTAGTTAGGATAGCCTCTCTCCTTTGACCTAATGACTTTATGCCCATCTCCCCCGTCATCCCCATTAGTTAAGAAAGTCTCTCTCCTTTGACCTAATGACTGTATGCCCATCTCCCCGTCATCCCCAGTAGTTAGGATAGCCTCTCTCCTTTGACCTAATGACTTTATGGCCATCTCCCCCGTCATCCCCAGTAGTTAGGATAGTCTCTCTCCATTGACCTAATGACTTTATCTCCATCGCTCCCGCCATCCCGAGTAGTTATGATAGTCTCTCTCCTTTGACCTAATGACTTTATGTCCAGCTCCCCCACCATCCCCAGTAGTTAGGATAGCCTCTCTCCTTTGACTTAATGACTTTATGCCCATCTCCCCCGTCATCCCCAGTAGTTAGGATAGTCTCTCTCCTTTGACCTAATGACTTTATGTCCAGCTCCCCCTTCACCCCCAGTAGTTAGGATAGCCTCTCTCCTTTGACCTAATGACTTTATGCCCATCTCCCCCGTCATTCCCAGTAGTTAGGATAGTCTCTCTCCTTTGATCTAATGACTTTATGTCCCTCTCCCCCGTCATCCCCAGTAGTTAGGATAGTCTCTCTCCTTTGACCTAATGACTTTATGTCCATCTCCCCCGTCATCCCCAGTAGTTAGGATAGTCTCTCTCCTTTGATCTAATGACTTTATGTCCCTCTCCCCCATCATCCCCAGTAGTTAGGATAGTCTCTTTCCTTTGACCTAATGACTTTATGCCCATCTCCCCCGTCATCCCGAGTAGTTTGGATAGTCTCTCTCCTTTGACCTAATGACTTTATGTCCATCGCTCCCGCCATCCCCGTAGTTTCGATAGTCTCTCTCCTTTGACCTAATGACTTTATGTCCATCGCTCCCGCCATCCCCAGTAGTTAGGATAGCCTCTCTCCGTTGACCTAGTGACTTTATGTCCAGCTCCCCCGCCATCCCCAGTAGTTAGGATAGCTCTCTCCTTTGACCTAATGACTTTATGCCCATCTCCCCCGTCATCCCCAGTAGATAGGGTAGTCTCTCTCCTTTGACCTAATGACTTTATGTCCATCTCCCCCGTCATCCCCAGTAGTTAGGATAGTCTCTCTCCTTTGACTTAATGACTTTATGTCCATCGCTCCCGCCATCCCCAGTAGTTAGGATAGTCTCTCTCCTTTGACCTAATGACTTTATGTCCATCTCCCCCGTCATCCCCAGTAGTTAGGATAGTCTCTCTCATTTGACCTAATGACTTTATGTCCATCTCCCCCGTCATCTCCAGTAGTTAGGATAGCCTCTCTCCTTTGACCTAATGACTTTATGTCCAGCTCCCCCGCCATCCACAGTAGTTAGGATAGCCTCTCTCCTTTGACCTAATGACTTTATGTCCATCGCTCCCGCCATCCCCAGTCGTTAGGATAGCCTCTCTCCTTTGACCTAATGACTTTATGTCCATCGCTCCCGCCATCCCCAGTAGTTAGGATAGCCTCTCTCCTGTGACCTAATGACTTTATGTCCATCGCTCCCGCCATCCCCAGTAGTTAGGATAGTCTCTCTCCTTTGACCTAATGACTTTATGTCCATCGCTCCTGCCATCCAAGGTAGTTAGGATAGTCTCTCTCCTTTAACCTAATGACTTTATGTCCATCGCTCCCGCTATCCCCATTAGTTAGGATAGTCTCTCTCCTTTGACCTAATGAATTTATGTCCATCTCCCCTGCCATCCCCAGTACTTAGGATAGTCTCTCTCCTTTGACCTAATGACTTTATGTCCATCGCTCCCGCCATCACCAGTAGTTAGGATAGTCCCTCTCCTTTGACCTAATTACTTTACGTCCATCGCTCCCGCTATCCCCAGTAGTTAGGATAGTCTCTCTCCTTTGACCTAATGACTTTATGTCCATCGCTCCCGCCATCCCCAGTAGTTAGGATAGCCTCTCTCCTTTGACCTAATGACTTTATGTCCATCTCCCCCGTCATCCCCAGTAGTTAGGATAGCCTCTCTCCTTTGACCTAATGACTTTATGTCCATCTCCCCTGTCATCCCCAGTAGTTAGGATAGTCTCTCTCCTTTGACTTAATGACTTTATGTCCATCGCTCCCGCCATCCCCAGTAGTGAGGATAGCCTCTCTCCTTTGACCTAATGACTTTATGTCCATCGCTCCCGCCATCCCCAGTAGTTAGGATAGCCTCTCTCCTTTGACCTAATGACTTTATGTCCATCTCCCCTCTCATCCCCAGTAGTTAGGATAGTCTCTCTCCTTTGACTTAATGACTTTATGTCCATCGCTCCCGCCATCCCCAGTAGTTAGGATAGCCTCTCTCCTTTGACCTAATGACTTTATGCCCATCTCCCCCGTCATCCCCAGTAGTTAGGATAGCCTCTCTCCTTTGACCTAATGACTTTATGGCCATCTCCCCCGTCATCCCCAGTAGTTAGGATAGTCTCTCTCCTTTGACCTAATGACTTTATCTCCATCGCTCCCGCCATCCCGAGTAGTTAGGATAGTCTCTCTCCTTTGACCTAATGACTTTATGTCCAGCTCCCCCACCATCCCCAGTAGTTAGGATAGCCTCTCTCCTTTGACTTAATGACTTTATGCCCATCTCCCCCGTCATCCCCAGTAGTTAGGATAGTCTCTCTCCTTTGACTTAATGACTTTATGTCCATTGCTCCCGTCATCCCCAGTTGTTAGGATAGTCTCTTTCCTTTCACCTAATGACTTTATGTCCATCGTTCCCGCCATCCCCAGTAGTTAGGATAGTCTCTCTCCTTTGACCTAATGACTTTATGTCCATCGCTCCCGCCATCCCCAGTAGTTAGGATAGCCTCTCTCCTTTGACCTAATGACTTTATGCCCATCTCCCCCGTCATCCCCATTAGTTAAGAAAGTCTCTCTCCTTTGACCTAATGACTGTATGCCCATCTCCCCGTCATCCCCAGTAGTTAGGATAGCCTCTCTCCTTTGACCTAATGACTTTATGGCCATCTCCCCCGTCATCCCCAGTAGTTAGGATAGTCTCTCTCCTTTGACCTAATGACTTTATCTCCATCGCTCCCGCCATCCCGAGTAGTTATGATAGTCTCTCTCCTTTGACCTAATGACTTTATGTCCAGCTCCCCCACCATCCCCAGTAGTTAGGATAGCCTCTCTCCTTTGACTTAATGACTTTATGCCCATCTCCCCCGTCATCCCCAGTAGTTAGGATAGTCTCTCTCCTTTGACCTAAAGACTTTATGTCCAGCTCCCCCTTCACCCCCAGTAGTTAGGATAGCCTCTCTCCTTTGACCTAATGACTTTATGCCCATCTCCCCCGTCATTCCCAGTAGTTAGGATAGTCTCTCTCCTTTGATCTAATGACTTTATGTCCCTCTCCCCCGTCATCCCCAGTAGTTAGGATAGTCTCTCTCCTTTGACCTAATGACTTTATGTCCATCTCCCCCGTCATCCCCAGTAGTTAGGATAGTCTCTCTCCTTTGATCTAATGACTTTATGTCCCTCTCCCCCATCATCCCCAGTAGTTAGGATAGTCTCTCTCCTTTGACCTAATGACTTTATGTCCATCTCCCCCGTCATCCCCAGTAGTTAGGATAGTCTCTCTCCTTTGACCTAATGACTTTATGTCCATCGCTCCCGCCATCCCCAGTAGTTAGGATAGCCTCTCTCCTTTGACCTAATGACTTTATGTCCATCTCCCCGTCATCCCCAGTAGTTAGGATAGCCTCTCTCCTTTGACCTAATGACTTTATGTCCATCTCCCCTGTCATCCCCAGTAGTTAGGATAGTCTCTCTCCTTTGAGTTAATGACTTTATGTCCATCGCTCCCGCCATCCCCAGTAGTTAGGATAGCCTCTCTCCTTTGACCTAATGACTTTATGTCCATCACTCCCGCCATCCCCAGTAGTTAGGATAGCCTCTCTCCTTTGACCTAATGACTTTATGGCCATCTCCCCTGTCATCCCCAGTAGTTAGGATAGTCTCTCTCCTTTCACCTAATGACTTTATCTTCATCGCTCCAGCCATCCCGAGTAGTTAGGATAGTCTCTCTCCTTTGACCTAATGACTTTATGTCCAGCTCCCCCACCATCCCCAGTAGTTAGGATAGCCTCTCTCCTTTGACCTAATGACTTTATGGCCATCTCCCCCGTCATCCCCAGTAGTTAGGATAGTCTCTCTCCTTTGACCTAATGACTTTATGTCCATCTCCCCTGTCATCCCCAGTAGTTAGGATAGTCTCTCTCCTTTGACCTAATGACTTTATGTCCATCGCTCCTGCCATCCAAGGTAGTTAGGATAGTCTCTCTCCTTTAACCTAATGACTTTATGTCCATCGCTCCCGCCATCCCCATTAGTTAGGATAGTCTCTCTCCTTTGACCTAATGAATTTATGTCCATCTCCCCTGCCATCCCCAGTACTTAGGATAGTCTCTCTCCTTTGACCTAATGACTTTATGTCCATCGCTCCCGCCATCCCCAGTAGTTAGGATAGTCTCTCTCCTTTGACCTAATTACTTTACGTCCATCGCTCCCGCTATCCCCAGTAGTTAGGATAGTCTCTCTCCTTTGACCTAATGACTTTATGTCCATCGCTCCCGCCATCCCCAGTAGTTAGGATAGCCTCTCTCCTTTGACCTTATGACTTTATGTCCATCTCCCCCGTCATCCCCAGTAGTTAGGATAGCCTCTCTCCTTTGACCTAATGACTTTATGTCCATCTCCCCTGTCATCCCCAGTAGTTAGGATAGTCTCTCTCCTTTGACTTAATGACTTTATGTCCATCGCTCCCGCCATCCCCAGTAGTGAGGATAGCCTCTCTCCTTTGACCTAATGACTTTATGTCCATCGCTCCCGCCATCCCCAGTAGTTAGGATAGCCTCTCTCCTTTGACCTAATGACTTTATGTCCATCTCCCCTGTCATCCCCAGTAGTTAGGATAGTCTCTCTCCTTTGACTTAATGACTTTATGTCCATCGCTCCCGCCATCCCCAGTAGTTAGGATAGCCTCTCTCCTTTGACCTAATGACTTTATGCCCATCTCCCCCGTCATCCCCAGTAGTTAGGATAGCCTCTCTCCTTTGACCTAATGACTTTATGGCCATCTCCCCCGTCATCCCCAGTAGTTAGGATAGTCTCTCTCCTTTGACCTAATGACTTTATCTCCATCGCTCCCGCCATCCCGAGTAGTTAGGATAGTCTCTCTCCTTTGACCTAATGACTTTATGTCCAGCTCCCCCACCATCCCCAGTAGTTAGGATAGCCTCTCTCCTTTGACTTAATGACTTTATGCCCATCTCCCCCGTCATCCCCAGTAGTTAGGATAGTCTCTCTCCTTTGACTTAATGACTTTATGTCCATTGCTCCCGTCATCCCCAGTTGTTAGGATAGTCTCTTTCCTTTCACCTAATGACTTTAGGTCCATCGTTCCCGCCATCCCCAGTAGTTAGGATAGTCTCTCTCCTTTGACCTAATGACTTTATGTCCATCGCTCCCGCCATCCCCAGTAGTTAGGATAGCCTCTCTCCTTTGACCTAATGACTTTATGCCCATCTCCCCCGTCATCCCCATTAGTTAAGAAAGTCTCTCTCCTTTGACCTAATGACTGTATGCCCATCTCCCCGTCATCCCCAGTAGTTAGGATAGCCTCTCTCCTTTGACCTAATGACTTTATGGCCATCTCCCCCGTCATCCCCAGTAGTTAGGATAGTCTCTCTCCATTGACCTAATGACTTTATCTCCATCGCTCCCGCCATCCCGAGTAGTTATGATAGTCTCTCTCCTTTGACCTAATGACTTTATGTCCAGCTCCCCCACCATCCCCAGTAGTTAGGATAGCCTCTCTCCTTTGACTTAATGACTTTATGCCCATCTCCCCCGTCATCCCCAGTAGTTAGGATAGTCTCTCTCCTTTGACCTAATGACTTTATGTCCATCGCTCCCGCCATCCCCAGTAGTTAGGATAGTCTCTCTCCTTTGACCTAATGACTTTATGTCCATCTCCCCTGTCATCCCCAGTAGTTAGGATAGTCTCTCTCCTTTGACCTAATGACTTTATGTCCATCGCTCCCGCCATCCCCAGTAGTTAGGATAGTCTCTCTCCTTTGACCTAATGACTTTATGTCCATCGCTCCCGCCATCCCCATTAGTTAGGATAGTCTCTCTCCTTTGACCTAATGAATTTATGTCCATCTCCCCTGCCATCCCGAGTACTTAGGATAGTCTCTCTCCTTTGACCTAATGACTTTATGTCCATCGCTCCCGCCATCCCCAGTAGTTAGGATAGTCTCTCTCCTTTGACCTAATTACTTTACGTCCATCGCTCCCGCCATCCCCAGTAGTTAGGACAGTCTCTCTCCTTTGACCTAATGACTTTATGTCCATCGCTTCCGCCATCCCCAGTAGTTAGGATAGCCTCTCTCCTTTGACCTAATGACTTTATGTCCATCTCCCCGTCATCCCCAGTAGTTAGGATAGCCTCTCTCCTTTGACCTAATGACTTTATGTCCATCTCCCCTGTCATCCCCAGTAGTTAGGATAGTCTCTCTCCTTTGACTTAATGACTTTATGTCCATCGCTCCCGCCATCCCCAGTAGTTAGGATAGCCTCTCTCCTTTGACCTAATGACTTTATGTCATCACTCCCGCCATCCCCAGTAGTTAGGATAGCCTCTCTCCTTTGACCTAATGACTTTATGGCCATCTCCCCTGTCATCCCCAGTAGTTAGGATAGTCTCTCTCCTTTCACCTAATGACTTTATCTTCATCGCTCCAGCCATCCCGAGTAGTTAGGATAGTCTCTCTCCTTTGACCTAATGACTTTATGTCCAGCTCCCCCACCATCCCCAGTAGTTAGGATAGCCTCTCTCCTTTGACCTAATGACTTTATGGCCATCTCCCCCGTCATCCCCAGTAGTTAGGATAGTCTCTCTCCTTTGACCTAATGACTTTATGTCCATCTCCCCTGTCATCCCCAGTAGTTAGGATAGTCTCTCTCCTTTGACCTAATGACTTTATGTCCATCGCTCCTGCCATCCAAGGTAGTTAGGATAGTCTCTCTCCTTTAACCTAATGACTTTATGTCCATCGCTCCCGCCATCCCCATTAGTTAGGATAGTCTCTCTCCTTTGACCTAATGAATTTATGTCCATCTCCCCTGCCATCCCCAGTACTTAGGATAGTCTCTCTCCTTTGACCTAATGACTTTATGTCCATCGCTCCCGCCATCCCCAGTAGTTAGGATAGTCTCTCTCCTTTGACCTAATTACTTTACGTCCATCGCTCCCGCTATCCCCAGTAGTTAGGATAGTCTCTCTCCTTTGACCTAATGACTTTATGTCCATCGCTCCCGCCATCCCCAGTAGTTAGGATAGCCTCTCTCCTTTGACCTTATGACTTTATGTCCATCTCCCCCGTCATCCCCAGTAGTTAGGATAGCCTCTCTCCTTTGACCTAATGACTTTATGTCCATCTCCCCTGTCATCCCCAGTAGTTAGGATAGTCTCTCTCCTTTGACTTAATGACTTTATGTCCATCGCTCCCGCCATCCCCAGTAGTGAGGATAGCCTCTCTCCTTTGACCTAATGACTTTATGTCCATCGCTCCCGCCATCCCCAGTAGTTAGGATAGCCTCTCTCCTTTGACCTAATGACTTTATGTCCATCTCCCCTGTCATCCCCAGTAGTTAGGATAGTCTCTCTCCTTTGACTTAATGACTTTATGTCCATCGCTCCCGCCATCCCCAGTAGTTAGGATAGCCTCTCTCCTTTGACCTAATGACTTTATGCCCATCTCCCCCGTCATCCCCAGTAGTTAGGATAGCCTCTCTCCTTTGACCTAATGACTTTATGGCCATCTCCCCCGTCATCCCCAGTAGTTAGGATAGTCTCTCTCCTTTGACCTAATGACTTTATCTCCATCGCTCCCGCCATCCCGAGTAGTTATGATAGTCTCTCTCCTTTGACCTAATGACTTTATGTCCAGCTCCCCCACCATCCCCAGTAGTTAGGATAGCCTCTCTCCTTTGACTTAATGACTTTATGCCCATCTCCCCCGTCATCCCCAGTAGTTAGGATAGTCTCTCTCCTTTGACCTAATGACTTTATGTCCAGCTCCCCCTTCACCCCCAGTAGTTAGGATAGCCTCTCTCCTTTGACCTAATGACTTTATGCCCATCTCCCCCGTCATTCCCAGTAGTTAGGATAGTCTCTCTCCTTTGATCTAATGACTTTATGTCCCTCTCCCCCGTCATCCCCAGTAGTTAGGATAGTCTCTCTCCTTTGACCTAATGACTTTATGTCCATCTCCCCCGTCATCCCCAGTAGTTAGGATAGTCTCTCTCCTTTGATCTAATGACTTTATGTCCCTCTCCCCCATCATCCCCAGTAGTTAGGATAGTCTCTTTCCTTTGACCTAATGACTTTATGCCCATCTCCCCCGTCATCCCGAGTAGTTTGGATAGTCTCTCTCCTTTGACCTAATGACTTTATGTCCATCGCTCCCGCCATCCCCGTAGTTTCGATAGTCTCTCTCCTTTGACCTAATGACTTTATGTCCATCGCTCCCGCCATCCCCAGTAGTTAGGATAGCCTCTCTCCGTTGACCTAGTGACTTTATGTCCAGCTCCCCCGCCATCCCCAGTAGTTAGGATAGCTCTCTCCTTTGACCTAATGACTTTATGCCCATCTCCCCCGTCATCCCCAGTAGATAGGGTAGTCTCTCTCCTTTGACCTAATGACTTTATGTCCATCTCCCCCGTCATCCCCAGTAGTTAGGATAGTCTCTCTCCTTTGACTTAATGACTTTATGTCCATCGCTCCCGCCATCCCCAGTAGTTAGGATAGTCTCTCTCCTTTGACCTAATGACTTTATGTCCATCTCCCCCGTCATCCCCAGTAGTTAGGATAGTCTCTCTCATTTGACCTAATGACTTTATGTCCATCTCCCCCGTCATCTCCAGTAGTTAGGATAGCCTCTCTCCTTTGACCTAATGACTTTATGTCCAGCTCCCCCGCCATCCACAGTAGTTAGGATAGCCTCTCTCCTTTGACCTAATGACTTTATGTCCATCGCTCCCGCCATCCCCAGTCGTTAGGATAGCCTCTCTCCTTTGACCTAATGACTTTATGTCTATCGCTCCCGCCATCCCCAGTAGTTAGGATAGCCTCTCTCCTGTGACCTAATGACTTTATGTCCATCGCTCCCGCCATCCCCAGTAGTTAGGATAGTCTCTCTCCTTTGACCTAATGACTTTATGTCCATCGCTCCTGCCATCCAAGGTAGTTAGGATAGTCTCTCTCCTTTAACCTAATGACTTTATGTCCATCGCTCCCGCTATCCCCATTAGTTAGGATAGTCTCTCTCCTTTGACCTAATGAATTTATGTCCATCTCCCCTGCCATCCCCAGTACTTAGGATAGTCTCTCTCCTTTGACCTAATGACTTTATGTCCATCGCTCCCGCCATCACCAGTAGTTAGGATAGTCTCTCTCCTTTGACCTAATTACTTTACGTCCATCGCTCCCGCTATCCCCAGTAGTTAGGATAGTCTCTCTCCTTTGACCTAATGACTTTATGTCCATCGCTCCCGCCATCCCCAGTAGTTAGGATAGCCTCTCTCCTTTGACCTAATGACTTTATGTCCATCTCCCCCGTCATCCCCAGTAGTTAGGATAGCCTCTCTCCTTTGACCTAATGACTTTATGTCCATCTCCCCTGTCATCCCCAGTAGTTAGGATAGTCTCTCTCCTTTGACTTAATGACTTTATGTCCATCGCTCCCGCCATCCCCAGTAGTGAGGATAGCCTCTCTCCTTTGACCTAATGACTTTATGTCCATCGCTCCCGCCATCCCCAGTAGTTAGGATAGCCTCTCTCCTTTGACCTAATGACTTTATGTCCATCTCCCCTCTCATCCCCAGTAGTTAGGATAGTCTCTCTCCTTTGACTTAATGACTTTATGTCCATCGCTCCCGCCATCCCCAGTAGTTAGGATAGCCTCTCTCCTTTGACCTAATGACTTTATGCCCATCTCCCCCGTCATCCCCAGTAGTTAGGATAGCCTCTCTCCTTTGACCTAATGACTTTATGGCCATCTCCCCCGTCATCCCCAGTAGTTAGGATAGTCTCTCTCCTTTGACCTAATGACTTTATCTCCATCGCTCCCGCCATCCCGAGTAGTTAGGATAGTCTCTCTCCTTTGACCTAATGACTTTATGTCCAGCTCCCCCACCATCCCCAGTAGTTAGGATAGCCTCTCTCCTTTGACTTAATGACTTTATGCCCATCTCCCCCGTCATCCCCAGTAGTTAGGATAGTCTCTCTCCTTTGACTTAATGACTTTATGTCCATTGCTCCCGTCATCCCCAGTTGTTAGGATAGTCTCTTTCCTTTCACCTAATGACTTTATGTCCATCGTTCCCGCCATCCCCAGTAGTTAGGATAGTCTCTCTCCTTTGACCTAATGACTTTATGTCCATCGCTCCCGCCATCCCCAGTAGTTAGGATAGCCTCTCTCCTTTGACCTAATGACTTTATGCCCATCTCCCCCGTCATCCCCATTAGTTAAGAAAGTCTCTCTCCTTTGACCTAATGACTGTATGCCCATCTCCCCGTCATCCCCAGTAGTTAGGATAGCCTCTCTCCTTTGACCTAATGACTTTATGGCCATCTCCCCCGTCATCCCCAGTAGTTAGGATAGTCTCTCTCCTTTGACCTAATGACTTTATCTCCATCGCTCCCGCCATCCCGAGTAGTTATGATAGTCTCTCTCCTTTGACCTAATGACTTTATGTCCAGCTCCCCCACCATCCCCAGTAGTTAGGATAGCCTCTCTCCTTTGACTTAATGACTTTATGCCCATCTCCCCCGTCATCCCCAGTAGTTAGGATAGTCTCTCTCCTTTGACCTAATGACTTTATGTCCAGCTCCCCCTTCACCCCCAGTAGTTAGGATAGCCTCTCTCCTTTGACCTAATGACTTTATGCCCATCTCCCCCGTCATTCCCAGTAGTTAGGATAGTCTCTCTCCTTTGATCTAATGACTTTATGTCCCTCTCCCCCGTCATCCCCAGTAGTTAGGATAGTCTCTCTCCTTTGACCTAATGACTTTATGTCCATCTCCCCCGTCATCCCCAGTAGTTAGGATAGTCTCTCTCCTTTGATCTAATGACTTTATGTCCCTCTCCCCCATCATCCCCAGTAGTTAGGATAGTCTCTCTCCTTTGACCTAATGACTTTATGTCCATCTCCCCCGTCATCCCCAGTAGTTAGGATAGTCTCTCTCCTTTGACCTAATGACTTTATGTCCATCGCTCCCGCCATCCCCAGTAGTTAGGATAGCCTCTCTCCTTTGACCTAATGACTTTATGTCCATCTCCCCGTCATCCCCAGTAGTTAGGATAGCCTCTCTCCTTTGACCTAATGACTTTATGTCCATCTCCCCTGTCATCCCCAGTAGTTAGGATAGTCTCTCTCCTTTGACTTAATGACTTTATGTCCATCGCTCCCGCCATCCCCAGTAGTTAGGATAGCCTCTCTCCTTTGACCTAATGACTTTATGTCCATCACTCCCGCCATCCCCAGTAGTTAGGATAGCCTCTCTCCTTTGACCTAATGACTTTATGGCCATCTCCCCTGTCATCCCCAGTAGTTAGGATAGTCTCTCTCCTTTCACCTAATGACTTTATCTTCATCGCTCCAGCCATCCCGAGTAGTTAGGATAGTCTCTCTCCTTTGACCTAATGACTTTATGTCCAGCTCCCCCACCATCCCCAGTAGTTAGGATAGCCTCTCTCCTTTGACCTAATGACTTTATGGCCATCTCCCCCGTCATCCCCAGTAGTTAGGATAGTCTCTCTCCTTTGACCTAATGACTTTATGTCCATCTCCCCTGTCATCCCCAGTAGTTAGGATAGTCTCTCTCCTTTGACCTAATGACTTTATGTCCATCGCTCCTGCCATCCAAGGTAGTTAGGATAGTCTCTCTCCTTTAACCTAATGACTTTATGTCCATCGCTCCCGCCATCCCCATTAGTTAGGATAGTCTCTCTCCTTTGACCTAATGAATTTATGTCCATCTCCCCTGCCATCCCCAGTACTTAGGATAGTCTCTCTCCTTTGACCTAATGACTTTATGTCCATCGCTCCCGCCATCCCCAGTAGTTAGGATAGTCTCTCTCCTTTGACCTAATTACTTTACGTCCATCGCTCCCGCTATCCCCAGTAGTTAGGATAGTCTCTCTCCTTTGACCTAATGACTTTATGTCCATCGCTCCCGCCATCCCCAGTAGTTAGGATAGCCTCTCTCCTTTGACCTTATGACTTTATGTCCATCTCCCCCGTCATCCCCAGTAGTTAGGATAGCCTCTCTCCTTTGACCTAATGACTTTATGTCCATCTCCCCTGTCATCCCCAGTAGTTAGGATAGTCTCTCTCCTTTGACTTAATGACTTTATGTCCATCGCTCCCGCCATCCCCAGTAGTGAGGATAGCCTCTCTCCTTTGACCTAATGACTTTATGTCCATCGCTCCCGCCATCCCCAGTAGTTAGGATAGCCTCTCTCCTTTGACCTAATGACTTTATGTCCATCTCCCCTGTCATCCCCAGTAGTTAGGATAGTCTCTCTCCTTTGACTTAATGACTTTATGTCCATCGCTCCCGCCATCCCCAGTAGTTAGGATAGCCTCTCTCCTTTGACCTAATGACTTTATGCCCATCTCCCCCGTCATCCCCAGTAGTTAGGATAGCCTCTCTCCTTTGACCTAATGACTTTATGGCCATCTCCCCCGTCATCCCCAGTAGTTAGGATAGTCTCTCTCCTTTGACCTAATGACTTTATCTCCATCGCTCCCGCCATCCCGAGTAGTTAGGATAGTCTCTCTCCTTTGACCTAATGACTTTATGTCCAGCTCCCCCACCATCCCCAGTAGTTAGGATAGCCTCTCTCCTTTGACTTAATGACTTTATGCCCATCTCCCCCGTCATCCCCAGTAGTTAGGATAGTCTCTCTCCTTTGACTTAATGACTTTATGTCCATTGCTCCCGTCATCCCCAGTTGTTAGGATAGTCTCTTTCCTTTCACCTAATGACTTTAGGTCCATCGTTCCCGCCATCCCCAGTAGTTAGGATAGTCTCTCTCCTTTGACCTAATGACTTTATGTCCATCGCTCCCGCCATCCCCAGTAGTTAGGATAGCCTCTCTCCTTTGACCTAATGACTTTATGCCCATCTCCCCCGTCATCCCCATTAGTTAAGAAAGTCTCTCTCCTTTAACCTAATGACTGTATGCCCATCTCCCCGTCATCCCCAGTAGTTAGGATAGCCTCTCTCCTTTGACCTAATGACTTTATGGCCATCTCCCCCGTCATCCCCAGTAGTTAGGATAGTCTCTCTCCATTGACCTAATGACTTTATCTCCATCGCTCCCGCCATCCCGAGTAGTTATGATAGTCTCTCTCCTTTGACCTAATGACTTTATGTCCAGCTCCCCCACCATCCCCAGTAGTTAGGATAGCCTCTCTCCTTTGACTTAATGACTTTATGCCCATCTCCCCCGTCATCCCCAGTAGTTAGGATAGTCTCTCTCCTTTGACCTAATGACTTTATGTCCAGCTCCCCTTTCACCCCCAGTAGTTAGGATAGCCTCTCTCCTTTGACCTAATGACTTTATGCCCATCTCCCCCGTCATTCCCAGTAGTTAGGATAGTCTCTCTCCTTTGATCTAATGACTTTATGTCCCTCTCCCCCGTCATCCCCAGTAGTTAGGATAGTCTCTCTCCTTTGACCTAATGACTTTATGTCCATCTCCCCCGTCATCCCCAGTAGTTAGGATAGTCTCTCTCCTTTGATCTAATGACTTTATGTCCCTCTCCCCCATCATCCCCAGTAGTTAGGATAGTCTCTTTCCTTTGACCTAATGACTTTATGCCCATCTCCCCCGTCATCCCGAGTAGTTTGGATAGTCTCTCTCCTTTGACCTAATGACTTTATGTCCATCGCTCCCGCCATCCCCGTAGTTTCGATAGTCTCTCTCCTTTGACCTAATGACTTTATGTCCATCGCTCCCGCCATCCCCAGTAGTTAGGATAGCCTCTCTCCGTTGACCTAGTGACTTTATGTCCAGCTCCCCCGCCATCCCCAGTAGTTAGGATAGCTCTCTCCTTTGACCTAATGACTTTATGCCCATCTCCCCCGTCATCCCCAGTAGATAGGGTAGTCTCTCTCCTTTGACCTAATGACTTTATGTCCATCTCCCCCGTCATCCCCAGTAGTTAGGATAGTCTCTCTCCTTTGACTTAATGACTTTATGTCCATCGCTCCCGCCATCCCCAGTAGTTAGGATAGTCTCTCTCCTTTGACCTAATGACTTTATGTCCATCTCCCCCGTCATCCCCAGTAGTTAGGATAGTCTCTCTCGTTTGACCTAATGACTTTATGTCCATCTCCCCCGTCATCTCCAGTAGTTAGGATAGCCTCTCTCCTTTGACCTAATGACTTTATGTCCAGCTCCCCCGCCATCCACAGTAGTTAGGATAGCCTCTCTCCTTTGACCTAATGACTTTATGTCCATCGCTCCCGCCATCCCCAGTCGTTAGGATAGCCTCTCTCCTTTGACCTAATGACTTTATGTCCATCGCTCCCGCCATCCCCAGTAGTTAGGATAGCCTCTCTCCTGTGACCTAATGACTTTATGTCCATCGCTCCCGCCATCCCCAGTAGTTAGGATAGTCTCTCTCCTTTGACCTAATGACTTTATGTCCATCGCTCCTGCCATCGAAGGTAGTTAGGATAGTCTCTCTCCTTTAACCTAATGACTTTATGTCCATCGCTCCCGCTATCCCCATTAGTTAGGATAGTCTCTCTCCTTTGACCTAATGAATTTATGTCCATCTCCCCTGCCATCCCCAGTACTTAGGATAGTCTCTCTCCTTTGACCTAATGACTTTATGTCCATCGCTCCCGCCATCACCAGTAGTTAGGATAGTCTCTCTCCTTTGACCTAATTACTTTACGTCCATCGCTCCCGCTATCCCCAGTAGTTAGGATAGTCTCTCTCCTTTGACCTAATGACTTTATGTCCATCGCTCCCGCCATCCCCAGTAGTTAGGATAGCCTCTCTCCTTTGACCTAATGACTTTATGTCCATCTCCCCCGTCATCCCCAGTAGTTAGGATAGCCTCTCTCCTTTGACCTAATGACTTTATGTCCATCTCCCCTGTCATCCCCAGTAGTTAGGATAGTCTCTCTCCTTTGACTTAATGACTTTATGTCCATCGCTCCCGCCATCCCCAGTAGTGAGGATAGCCTCTCTCCTTTGACCTAATGACTTTATGTCCATCGCTCCCGCCATCCCCAGTAGTTAGGATAGCCTCTCTCCTTTGACCTAATGACTTTATGTCCATCTCCCCTCTCATCCCCAGTAGTTAGGATAGTCTCTCTCCTTTGACTTAATGACTTTATGTCCATCGCTCCCGCCATCCCCAGTAGTTAGGATAGCCTCTCTCCTTTGACCTAATGACTTTATGCCCATCTCCCCCGTCATCCCCAGTAGTTAGGATAGCCTCTCTCCTTTGACCTAATGACTTTATGGCCATCTCCCCCGTCATCCCCAGTAGTTAGGATAGTCTCTCTCCTTTGACCTAATGACTTTATCTCCATCGCTCCCGCCATCCCGAGTAGTTAGGATAGTCTCTCTCCTTTGACCTAATGACTTTATGTCCAGCTCCCCCACCATCCCCAGTAGTTAGGATAGCCTCTCTCCTTTGACTTAATGACTTTATGCCCATCTCCCCCGTCATCCCCAGTAGTTAGGATAGTCTCTCTCCTTTGACTTAATGACTTTATGTCCATTGCTCCCGTCATCCCCAGTTGTTAGGATAGTCTCTTTCCTTTCACCTAATGACTTTATGTCCATCGTTCCCGCCATCCCCAGTAGTTAGGATAGTCTCTCTCCTTTGACCTAATGACTTTATGTCCATCGCTCCCGCCATCCCCAGTAGTTAGGATAGCCTCTCTCCTTTGACCTAATGACTTTATGCCCATCTCCCCCGTCATCCCCATTAGTTAAGAAAGTCTCTCTCCTTTGACCTAATGACTGTATGCCCATCTCCCCGTCATCCCCAGTAGTTAGGATAGCCTCTCTCCTTTGACCTAATGACTTTATGGCCATCTCCCCCGTCATCCCCAGTAGTTAGGATAGTCTCTCTCCTTTGACCTAATGACTTTATCTCCATCGCTCCCGCCATCCCGAGTAGTTATGATAGTCTCTCTCCTTTGACCTAATGACTTTATGTCCAGCTCCCCCACCATCCCCAGTAGTTAGGATAGCCTCTCTCCTTTGACTTAATGACTTTATGCCCATCTCCCCCGTCATCCCCAGTAGTTAGGATAGTCTCTCTCCTTTGACCTAATGACTTTATGTCCAGCTCCCCCTTCACCCCCAGTAGTTAGGATAGCCTCTCTCCTTTGACCTAATGACTTTATGCCCATCTCCCCCGTCATTCCCAGTAGTTAGGATAGTCTCTCTCCTTTGATCTAATGACTTTATGTCCCTCTCCCCCGTCATCCCCAGTAGTTAGGATAGTCTCTCTCCTTTGACCTAATGACTTTATGTCCATCTCCCCCGTCATCCCCAGTAGTTAGGATAGTCTCTCTCCTTTGATCTAATGACTTTATGTCCCTCTCCCCCATCATCCCCAGTAGTTAGGATAGTCTCTCTCCTTTGACCTAATGACTTTATGTCCATCTCCCCCGTCATCCCCAGTAGTTAGGATAGTCTCTCTCCTTTGATCTAATGACTTTATGTCCCTCTCCCCCATCATCCCCAGTACTTAGGATAGTCTCTCTCCTTTGACCTAATGACTTTATGTCCATCGCTCCCGCCATCCCCGTAGTTTCGATAGTCTCTCTCCTTTGACCTAATGACTTTATGTCCATCGCTCCCGCCATCCCCAGTAGTTAGGATAGCCTCTCTCCGTTGACCTAGTGACTTTATGTCCAGCTCCCCCGCCATCCCCAGTAGTTAGGATAGCTCTCTCCTTTGACCTAATGACTTTATGCCCATCTCCCCCGTCATCCCCAGTAGATAGGGTAGTCTCTCTCCTTTGACCTAATGACTTTATGTCCATCTCCCCCGTCATCCCCAGTAGTTAGGATAGTCTCTCTCCTTTGACTTAATGACTTTATGTCCATCGCTCCCGCCATCCCCAGTAGTTAGGATAGCCTCTCTCCTTTGACCTACTGATTTATGTCCATCTCCCCCGTCCTCCCCAGTAGTTAGGATAGTCTCTCTCCTTTGACCTAATGACTTTATGTCCATCTCCCCCGTCATCCCCAGTAGTTAGGATAGTCTCTCTCCTTTGACCTAATGACTTTATGTCCATCTCCCCCGTCATCCCCAGTAGTTAGGATAGCCTCTCTCCTTTGACCTAATGACTTTATGTCCATCTCCCCCGTCATCCCCAGTAGTTAGGATAGCCTCTCTCCTTTGACCTAATGACTTTATGTCCATCGCTCCCGCCATCCCCAGTCGTTAGGATAGCCTCTCTCCTTTGACCTAATGACTTTATGTCCATCGCTCCCGCCATCCCCAGTAGTTAGGATAGCCTCTCTCCTGTGACCTAATGACTTTATGTCCATCGCTCCCGCCATCCCCAGTAGTTAGGATAGTCTCTCTCCTTTCACCTAATGACTTTATGTCCATCTCCCCCGTCATCCCCAGTAGTTAGGATAGTCTCTCTCCTTTGACCTAATGACTTTATGTCCATCTCCCCCGTCATCCCCAGTAGTTAGGATAGCCTCTCTCCTTTGACCTAATGACTTTATGTCCAGCTCCCCCGCCATCCACAGTAGTTAGGATAGCCTCTCTCCTTTGACCTAATGACTTTATGTCCATCGCTCCCGCCATCCCCAGTCGTTAGGATAGCCTCTCTCCTTTGACCTAATGACTTTATGTCCATCGCTCCCGCCATCCCCAGTAGTTAGGATAGCCTCTCTCCTGTGACCTAATGACTTTATGTCCATCGCTCACGCCATCCCCAGTAGTTAGGATAGTCTCTCTCCTTTCACCTAATGACTTTATGTCCATCTCCCCCGTCATCCCCAGTAGTTAGGATAGTCTCTCTCCTTTGACCTAATGACTTTATGTCCATCTCCCCCGTCATCCCCATTAGTTAGGATAGTCTCTCTCCTTTGACCTAATGACTTTATGTCCCTCTCCCCCGTCATCCCCAGTAGTTAGGATAGCCTCTCTCCTTTGACCTAATGACTTTATGTCCATCGCTCCCGCCATCCCCAGTAGTTAGGATAGCCTCTCTCCTGTGACCTAATGACTTTATGTCCATCGCTCACGCCATCCCCAGTAGTTAGGATAGTCTCTCTCCTTTGACCTAATGACTTTATGTCCAGCTCCCCCATCAGCCCCAGTAGTTAGGATAGTCTCTCTCCTTTGACCTAATGACTTTATGTCCATCTCCCCCGTCATCCCCAGTAGTTAGGATAGTCTCTCTCGTTTGACTTAATGACTTTATGTCCATCGCTCCCGCCATCCCCAGTAGTTAGGATAGTCTCTCTCCTTTGACCTAATGACTTTATGTCCAGCTCCCCCATCAGCCCCAGTAATTAGGATAGTCTCTCTCCTTTGACTTAATGACTTTATGTCCATCGCTCCCGCCATCCCCAGTAGTTAGGATAGTCTCTCTCCTTTGACCTAATTACTTTATGTCCATCTCCCCCGTCATCCCCAGTAGTTAGGATAGTCTCTCTCCTTTGACCTAATGACTTTATGTCCATCTCCCCTGCCATCCCCAGTACTTAGGATAGTCTCTCTCCTTTGACCTAATGACTTTATGTCCATCTCCCCCGTCATCTCCAGTAGTTAGGATAGTCTCTCTCCTTTGACCTAATGACTTTATGTCCCTCTCCCCCGTCATCCCCAGTAGTTAGGATAGTCTCTCTCCTTTGACCTAATGACTTTATGTCCATCGCTCCCGCCATCCCCAGTAGTTAGGATAGCCTCTCTCCTTTGACCTAATGACTTTATGGCCAGCTCCCCCGTCACCCCCAGTAGTTAGGATAGCCTCTCTGCTTTGACCTAATGACTTTATGTCCATCTCCCCCGTCATCTCCAGTAGTTAGGATAGTCTCTCTCCTTTGACCTAATGACTTTATGTCCATCTCCCCCGTCATCTCCAGTAGTTAGGATAGCCTCTCTCCTTTGACCTAATGACTTTATGTCCATCTCCCCCGTCATCCCCAGTAGTTAGGATAGTCTCTCTCCTTTGACCTAATGACTTTATGTCCATCGCTCCCGCCATCCCCAGTAGTTAGGATAGTCTCTCTCCTTTGACCTAATGACTTTATATCCATCGCTCCCGTAGTTCCAAATGTGCTTGTATGGACGAGCACCACTCTTGAATTCCCAAATTAGTGATCCAGTCGTGTTCTTTTCAAATTAAACATGCCTTAATTTTGCACTCCACAAAAAATCTTGATCATTAATGACTTTATTTTGGCTCGAATTGGTTGCAAGCCAGTGTACCTTGGGTTCCCAAATAAATCTTTACATAAATTGGAAAGAATTCAGAGTGCAGCTGCCAGACTGCTCTTAAGGTTTCCTTGAAGAGCCAGCATGGCAAAGGCATTTACCCCATTTCCACTCGTTGCGGAGAGGATTCCATGTAATGCACTGTGCCTTACGTATAAGGTGTTTCAGAACACAGGACCGAATGTTCTCTCTGAGAAAACATCACCCGAGCCAGCACGGTCACTCTGATCTCAGACGGTACACCTGGCAATGGTGCCAAGCATTTTCATATCGGCCGCCTGCCTAAGGGCTGGAATGCCCTTCCATGATCAGAGATGGCGCAAAGTCTTGCTGCTCCCCAGGAAACCCTCTAGTCCCTGCATCCCAGCTTCCTCGTGACGGCACACGGGTGGTGAATTTATCTCCTCTTGCGGGATGGCACTGTGGGGCTCCTTGTGATTTACAAAACTCAAACTCAACCTCCATGCCCCGAATTCCAGTCCTGAATGGATACCTTATAGGTTAAAGTGCCTGCTGCAGAGATTAGATTAACATGAAGATCACAGGTTTGAATCCAGCTGAGAGCAGGCAACCTATCATTATACCTTCCTTGTGGTGGATCCTGGGATACTTTTAATGCGACAGACCACCCACTTCCTATGAAGGCGAATATGCAGGGCTGCTTTACGTTTATCGGGGCGCTATTGGCCTTTCTAAGCAGGGTTCCAATACTTTTAGTCAGGCGTCACTGCCACTTCACAGCTGGGGTTCTATAATGGGGCAGTGCAGTACTTCTAACAAGCATCACAATCGTTTCCTCCCCTTGGGTCTGGCTCGTGAAAAGGCCTGCACCTGCGTGCAGGAGAATAAAGGTTGGTTTGTGATTACGCCGCTTGGGTGGTTGTTTGCATTTTGGGTGTTCGGTCGCCTTGGACAGGATTTCCTGTTCTTCTAGAAGCCTACTCAGCTATCTTGCAATTCTTCGTCTGCATGCACACTCGCATTCTTGCAGCGCAGCTGCGACTCCTATAAATGTTAATGGGAGAGTACTGGAACTTCACAAGCGTACCTCTTCCTGGCCTCTTTCACTATATATCACCATAGCGATCATTAACTTTAAATACTTACAGACTCTTCCCAGCGGAGCCACGACCGTTGACATTTTGACTGGACGCACATGGCGGAATGCAGTGGTGTGGGAGAGGGAATTATTTTGTGGCAGCGCTGTGCAGCTACTACTGGGTCTGAACAACTTCCAGAATTCCCCTTACCATATAGTACGAATGAAGCGAGTATACCTTTGTCGCACAGGAGATAGAGATTTGGAAGCCTTCTGCAACTCCTATGTGTCTACATGGGTGACGGTGTAGAGGTGTGTCGAAACATTGCGCAGGAGAAGAAACTAGAGTAAATACCCTTCGGCTCAGTTGCTAATCTTTAAACAGAACATAATGCAAATCTTAAATGAGGGTGGAATTTAAACTGTGGACCCCCTTTAAATAGGTCTTCCTGGAATTCTTTAAGACCAACTAGAGGTGTTATGGAGATGGTTACAGTGGTGTGTGAGCTGGATTTCTCTTGGGGTGAGTTTGGGATCATCTGATAGTTGATCTGTATCCAGCGCCACGAGACCTGCCCAGCATATGGGGATCTGCAGTAATCCATCTGAACTGCATCACTGAGTCTCATCGTCGACATCCACATTGCGGTCCACCTTGCTCTAAATTCATCTTCTGCACCGTGCAAGGCAGCTGTGCAAGACCAAGGTATATGAATACCTTTATATCCTTGCCCCGACTTATTTTGCCCAGCGCCACCATTGCCATCAACGCAATCAATGGTCGCCACGTCCTTTGTAGCATTTTCAAGTGCATTTGCCTGACCACCCTCTCCTAGACTCGGATTGGCTGCGGCGCACTATTTCCGTCCACCACCGCCACCGATAGGCAGAAGTCGGAGCAAGGGCCGAGTAAAAGGGCCTGTCCTATGCCTGTCGAATGCCATACGAGCCGTCGGCCGGGACCTCTGCTCGACTCATCCACTGGACCCTGCCTGTGAGTACGCCAACCTCCTAGAACTATATTGACCTATCACGGCCATAACGGGCCTAACCTTACCACTTAGACCACCCCCACACCTTTTGTGTATACCAACGACTGTGCACTGCCTGCGCCAGCGGCACCTTGATCGTGTTAGTATTGCCTGCCACAGCGGCACCTTGATCGTGTTAGTATTGCCTGCCACAGTGGCACCTTGATCGTGTTAGTATTGCCTGCCACAGCGGCACCTTGATTGTGTTAGTATTGCCTGCCACAGCGGCACCTTGATTGTGTATGTAGTACCTTGATTGTGTATGTACTGCATGCCACAGTGGCACCTTGATTGTGTATGCACTGCCTACCACAGCAGCACCTTGATTGTGTATGTACTGCCTTGATCGTGTTAGTATTGCCTGCCACAGCAGCACCTTGATTGTGTATGTACTGCCTTGATTGTTTATGTACTGCCTGTGGACCCGCCTGACCAACCCCCACAAGCATCTAACAGCACGTGACCTCAAATGCATTCTTCAGCCCCCCACATATCAGCACCTCCGCCCTTCCTCCTCCATTCCTACCCATTCCTCTGCGCTCTCGCTCTCTGCACCACCTTCAGCCATCTGAACTGCATCACTGAGTCTCACCGTCGACATCCACATTGCGGTCCACCTTGCTCTAAATTCATCTTCTGCACCGTGCAAGGCAGCTGTGCAAGACCAAGGTATATGAATACCTTTGTATCCTTGCCCCGACTTATTTTGCCCAGCGCCACCATTGCCATCAACGCAATCAATGGTCGCCACGTCCTTTGTAGCATTTTCAAGTGCATTTGCCTGACCACCCTCTCCTAGACTCGGATTGGCTGCGGCGCACTATTTCCGTCCACCACCGCCACCGATAGGCAGAAGTCGGAGCACGGAAGTTCCTTGCAGAAGGGCCGAGTAAAAGGGCCTGTCCTATGCCTGTCGAATGCCATATGAGCCGTCGGTCGGGACCTCTGCTCGACTCATCCACTGGACCCTGCCTGTGAGTACGCCAACCTCCTAGAACTATATTGACCTATCACGGCCATAACGGGCCTAACCTTACCACTTAGACCACCCCCACACCTTTTGTGTATACCAACGACTGTGCACTGCCTGCGCCAGCGCCACCTTGATCGTGTTAGTATTGCCTGCCACAGCGGCACCTTGATCGTGTTAGTATTGGCTGCCACAGTGGCACCTTGATCGTGTTAGTATTGCCTGCCACAGCGGCACCTTGATTGTGTTAGTATTGCCTGCCACAGCGGCACCTTGATTGTGTATGTAGTACCTTGATTGTGTATGTACTGCATGCCACAGTGGCACCTTGATTGTGTATGCACTGCCTACCACAGCAGCACCTTGATTGTGTATGTACTGCCTTGATCGTGTTAGTATTGCCTGCCACAGCAGCACCTTGATTGTGTATGTACTGCCTTGATTGTTTATGTACTGCCTGTGGACCCGCCTGACCAACCCCCACAAGCATCTAACAGCACGTGACCTCAAATGCATTCTTCAGCCCCCCACATATCAGCACCTCCGCCCTTCCTCCTCCATTCCTACCCATTCCTCTGCGCTCTCGCTCTCTGCACCACCTTCAGCTTGCCCCCCATCCACCCAGACCCTAAACCATCACCTCTCATCATGCATTCTACCCCATCCACAACACATCACAACACACTTCCTCACAGCACCTCTAACCCACCTGGACTCCTCCTTAGGAGGCACAGGGCCTCATTACACGGTAGGCGGTTGGGGATTACCAGCACCAGTAAGGGCACCGGTGCCGGTAATCCACTACCGCCCTACTACGAGGTCAGACCACACGTTAAGGAAGGGACCCGCTGAGGGACTTCAGAGCAAATAACGGTACTGCTAATAGCGGTACCGTTATTAGCTCTTTCCCCATTCCCACTGAGCCCTATGGGGGCTCGAATGGGAATGGGGAATGGCAATTGGCATGGGGACTTACCGGGTCCTCAAGGGTCTCTATGACCCGGTAAGTCCCCATACCGCCTACCCGGACCCAGAAGGCGGTAGGGGGTAGCCATGGCACTAATTGCGCCATGGTTACCTCCTACCGTGTAATGAGGCCCACAGACTAAGAATCCACACTAAGCCATCCCCCTCACTCCGCAACTCTCCACCATCCACTCTCACCAGGAACTCGAAGCTCAGCCATCGCACCCATACTACCTTCTCACACTCACACTCACCTGTCCACACACGAATCTCACATCTCCCATCGCCCAAACTCATACAACAACCCCCCCACTTACTCATGTCACCATCACCTCGCCTGTCATGAACACCAACAATCATCATCCGCCACCAGCCAAACCCACCCTAAAATGTGCACTCATTAATGCACGCTCCATTCATGCCCATGCTATTGAGATCAATGACCTCATCACCAGCCACAATCTAGACATACTAGCCATATCTGAAACATGGCTCCATGAGACCTCCAACCCATCCATACATCTCGCTCTCCCCCAGGACTACACCATCCTCAGACAGGACCACAAAACCTCCAAAGGAGGAGGCGTTGCCCTCATCTATAAAAATTCCCTCCCCATCAGGCTGTGTGACCAACAATGGAACAGCAACACCGACCTTCTCTACGCCAAATTAGCTCTCTCCCCTTACTGCACCATTAACCTTTTAGTCACATACAGACCACCAAGCTCTCCCCCAGACTACCAAAAGCAAACCCTCCTAATCATAGGCAGTAACCTGAAACACTCCACCAAAACCATTTTAATTGGTGACCTCAACCTAGGCCTAGATGATCCCAAGAACAAGACTGCCGCAATTCTAGCAAAGGATTTCTCCCACTTGGGGTTCAAACATAAAATCACCAGCCCGACTCACTGCAAAGGACGGTCCATCGATTGGATAGCAGATCATAACGGCTCATCGACCATCACCTCTATTGCAGCCCTTCCATGGACAGATCACTATCTCATCCAGTTCTCCATCCCTACCACTCCCACTCCTAAAACCATCACTCTTGCCCCCCTGCTAAAGTCAGAAGCTCCAAAAAATGCACCGCCACAAACCTCGCCCCGCTCCTTGATATCCTTGAGCTTAAGCATCCGTTTAATCAAGATCCCATCTCTCTTGCCAACACCTACAACAATGCCCTTGTCCAAGCCATTGACTCTATTGCCCCACTGGAAGCTAAAAAAGCCAAAAAATCTATGCATTCCAACTCCTGGTTCCCAGAAGAACTAGCTGCCCTGCAAATCAAAAAACAGAAAGCCCTATCCAACTGGCAATCGACTCTCGACGAGTTCAAAGAAATTGCACGGACCTACAAAAGTACCATCTTCAAAGCCAAATCCGAATCAGAGAATCACCAAAGCCAGCTCCAAATCTAGAGAAATATTCTCTATATTCAAAGAGCTCACCACCCCTGATTCCAGCCCTGACGAAATCATCAAGGATGAAGCTTGGCGCACAGGCATCCAGACAGCCCTCCTTAGCAAAGTCAAAACGCTCCAAGACAAAATTGCATCTCAACGTAAAGCACTCAACACTTTACCCATGCTCCCCTCTCTCTCCCCTCTCAACCCACACCCGGAAATAACCCTCTTTGCCTTCAGGGAAGTCACAGAGCGAGAAGTCTCCGCCCTACTCAAAAACATCAAACCCTCAACGTGCAAAGGGGACATCTGCCCGCCCACCATCATTAAAGAGTGCTATAAAGCCCTCAACCCTATCATCACAGCATTCATCAATGCCTCCTTCTCCTCAGGTACCGTACCCCAATGCCTAAAAGAAGCCTGGGTCCGCCCGCTCTTAAAAAAAAACCTCCTTAGACCCATCCTCCCTTAACAACTATCGTCCCATTACCACCGTCCCCTAACTCCTCAAAATCCTAGATAAAGCCGCCCACAACCAAATCCAGCAGTACCTTGATACCTATGCTATCCTAGGCAGAAGGCAATCAGGGATCCGCAAAGGACATGGGACTGAAACTGCCCTTCTAGATTTGAAGAATCAAATCACCAAAATAATGGACACAGGCAAACCTGCTCTCCTCCTTCTACTTGATCTCTCCGCAGCATTCGACCTAGTCGACCATAACATCCTCACATCTCACCTTTTCGATGCAGCCCCCTTCTCCCACAAAGCAACCACATGGATCACATCATTTTGTGAAGGCAGGGCCATGAAAGTCTACTCTGACCAGGCCAACGCTCCTCCACCACCATAATATGTGGAGTCCCACAAGGCTCCTGCACTGCACCACAAGGCTCCTGCACTGCACCAACCCTCTACAACCTCTTCACTAAACCCCTCTTTGACTTACTGGACGCTCTCGGCATAACCTACACCAACTATGCCGATGACACACAAGTCCTCCTCTCACTCACTGGAGACTATGCCAAAGATACAGAAGCTCTCCTCAACATCTACTCCACAATCCAGACCTGGATGGCCATCAATGGTCTTTGCCTCAACGGTGACAAAACTGAAATCATCATCCTGGCCCCCAGCGAAATTCTTTCCAAGCTCAGCCAAGACTATTCACACATAACCGTTGACAACATCAACATACCGGTCTCCTCTGCCGTTAAGACCCTAGGAGTCTACCGGGACACAACACTCTCCATGTCGAGACAAGTCAGCGCCATCTCCTCTTCATCCGCACTGACCACCAAACTCATCCTTGGCATAAAACCCTACCACACCACGCTCAACTGCCTATCCATTGCTAGAGCAACCATAGGAGCCAGACTAGACTACTGCAACGCCCTCTTAGCCGGCACATCCGCAAAAAATCTAAAAAAGCTCCAAATAGTGCAAAACAATGCGCTCCGCGCTGCCCTGCACATCTCCAAATCTGACCATGTATCACAGGCCCGAAGAGATGCGCACTGGCTTCCAGTCAAGGAAAGATACTCACCCTCACACACAAATGTATCAATCATACTGCTCCGTCATACTTATCAGAAACCATAAACAGGAAATCCTTGCTCCGTCCAACAAGAAACCAATATGACAACCAACTCCAAGTTCCCACCATAAGACGAGCTAAAGCTGGAGGCATTGGCTTTCCACACATAGCCCCCAAGCTCTGGAATGACCCCCCCAGCTCTCTCAGAGCCGAACCATCCCTGCTCTCCTTTCGTAAATCCCTCAAAACTACGCTCTTTACTTAACCTGCGCTTTTCACCCTCCACCCCCTACCTAATTTGTACCGCAAACGCTCTGTTGTCTGCTTTGTAACTAAAATAACTCTACTGTAAACATAATGCCTTGTAAAAATACCTTGTATGCCTAGACTGTAAAACAAAATGCCTTGCACTCTACTCAACCTTTCCTCTCTGTAACCAGAAAAATGTATTTGACTTGTAACAGCGCCACGATGCCCCTGGGCTGATTGCGCGCTCTAAAAATCCGAATAAATAAATAAATATATAATCCGGCCTTTTCTCCCCCTGATCTACCTGAGCTTCAATAGTTGACCAATATTGAACCCATGGGATGGGAGGTCCTGATGTCACACTACTTGTTGCACATCTCCCTAGAGGAGGTGAAGGAAGCAGCCTTTGAATCAATTCCTAGATCAAAGCTATGGGTGTATCTGTTTCAATTGGGGATTCCTGTTAATCTTTTAGCAGCCATTCGCGGTCTGCATGTAGGAACCTATGCACACGTGCGTACCCTCATAGATGAAGAACTGTCCAAACCCTTCCCAGTATCTCGGGATGTTAAGCAAGACTGCATCATCACTCCCACTCTCTTTAGCTTATAAATCAGTTAGCTGTTGCGATTCAACGATGTGATATGGACGCCCCTATGTTGGGAGAGAGAAAATGGGAATTCTCCTGTATACAGTTTTGATCTGAAAAACAAGAACAGGCATTTAAAAGGATAGGACTCTGGTTCTATTTTGTTGGTTTTCGGAACTGGGCCCATGATTAAGAGGGACGGCCAGGGGCATTTGTTTTGTGCCGCTACAAGTGAAATTCTTGGACCGGCGCAAGATGAACCAAAGCGAAAGCATTTGCCAAGAATGTTTTCATTAATCAAGAATGAAAGTCGGCATTGGGCCTCCTCACAGGTCCGGCGGCAACCGTACCGGTAAAACCGGCAGGTTGCTGCCAGACTTGCAAATTTTACCAGCGCCTGGTTTGCCAGCAACACTGGGGAATTACAACCATGGCGTTCCGGGAAGTCAGGTGCCGGTAAATGTTAATCCCCATAGGACTCAATGGGAATGGGGACCACAGAAGCACGAGCACCGTTAATAACAGTGCCGGTGCTTCCGTGAAACTCTGCGGGTGGGTGCTTTTGCGCCCACAAGGTCTGACCCTGGCGGGCGGGACAACGCCCGCCCGAAGAGTCGTACCATGCCGGTCCAGTAACAACAGTGCCGGTAGGCTTGCCGGTACCGTTTTTACCGTATCGGCATGGTCATAATGAGGTCCATTGACTTTGTTCGACTCAATATCAGTTAGGCTGGGCCTTGAAATAAATCTATCTAAAACTAAGGTTCTGCTCAGGTCAAAGAGACAGGGGAACTTTTTCTCACCAGTTTCTAGGGGAGGCCGATGAGCTCCACAGGGTCGAATTCTACAGCTATTTGGGGGATTGTCTTGATGAAAGAGGTCATTGGGGGAAACATATTGAAAAGTCCCTGCTCAATTATACGAGCCAAGGGGCTGCTATGCGGGGCTTCATGCATTACTACGGTGGGAATGCAGTGCTTCCCCCTCTGGGGGTTTTGAGGGCCTCTGGTAATTTGTCAGCCCTGTATGGAGCAGAGATTTGGGGTCCCTCTGATCTTGGGAGGATGGAGCAGAAGGATATGGCATTGTTGAAAGAAGAGCTTGTTTCTCTCATAAGGAGTGTCCCATCTCTTCCTCTTAAATTAGAGTTGGGGTGGATGGAGTGGTCTTTCATGCCAAGCTGCGCCCCTTATTGTACTATTATAAACGGTGTACTTCACCCGCCCTTGGAACCTACAAAGAAGCTCTTTTGGACGTGCTGGCACAAGATGGGTCCAGAGCACTTCTGTGGGTCAATGATGTATTCAATGTAAGTTGGACACTTGGTTTTCCCCCACTGTTTGCTCTTACCAACCAAGATTGTTTGATAACGAAAGACTCCATCAAGCAACAGTGCAAGGATTGGTACTAGAGGGTAACATTTTTGGACATTGGCTCGGTAGGTATAAAACAAAATATCTTGAGCTGATTGAGCTGAAACATTCTTTTGGGCAAGAAAAATACCTATCCTGTATTCAAGACCAGGAGGCAGGTATTTTGTTTTTAAAAGCGAGGTTCAGGATACTCCCTCTTGCAGGAGTTGTAAGCTCCTGGGGCCGAGTCGATTCATCTCTGTGTACAATCTGTGGAAAAGTAAATGCAGACCTTACGCGCTTTCTATTCATGTGACCCGTTTATAGGAGCCACGCTGCAAAAAGCATCATTTAAAAGGCACTAAAGATGCCCTAAAATTCTTTTTTAGGCACTCAAAATAGTGCTAAACTCCAAATCCAATCAAATTATTTGAGAAGTGCCTGATGAAGGAATGTATCCTGTAAAATGTTAGGGTATGTTTGAATGAATTCATTCATTTTAGTGTTGCTATTGCTTTTGCTGTGTTTTAAATGTTAATATTGTATTTGATTGATGCTTTTAAAGTTATTTTACTGCTACTACTGCTTCTTGGGCTTCAGGGACCCTATCGTTTTAAGGGGGTAGCAGGGAGATCGTGGCTTCTCCGCGGGTGTGGAGTCAGCATTTGCAGGTCTGCTTTGGGTCCTACTGCGATGTGATGGCCTGAGTGGCCCTGTACCTGTCTTATTTATTTATCTATTCAGGTGTTTTGTGAATGCTGTACGTCACCTTCCAGCTGAGCCTTGTGGATGGCGTCAAGCCCAGCTCTCGACCTTTCACATCTGCCTGGAGGGTGGGAGCTAGGCCTGAATAGCATGACCTTTGACCTAGCATCCCTCCATGACATCCCAGGATGAATTCCTGGAGTGCATTGCAAATGGCCCTGCATGCAGAGTACTCCATTCACCAACCTTACCCTTTGGGCGCTATGGGACCTTCCTTGGTCCTCCTAAACCTCCTGTCCTCAATCCGACATAGCAGGCCCAGTGGCCTCCATCCAAAAATGGTAGCCTCTTCTGCACCCATTAATAGATCATTGCACCCTGACTAACACCTATCACTATTCTTATTCTTCCTCAGGAGGGAATGGAAGAGGGGGAGCACTAATCAATAAGGACAGATGGCAGAGAACTGCAAACGTGTGGTTATTCATAAGTATAAATACATATACAACAAACGTGCCACTAGAACATTTCCTTTATTATTCATTTCACTTTGCAGTGCAAAAAGGGCCATAGTATTCAAGTGATATTGCCATGAGTAAACCAGCTCTGTGGTGGGTGATTTCTCAATGTTCACTATTATTATTAAAATATATCAATCAACAATATATTCTATTAAAAAATGAGTGATGTGTGAGTCTATATTTTCCACTAGCGTACAGTGTGTTAACTGAATGACATCTAGGGTCTTGCATTTTTTGCATATATGGCATTATAGATAACATGATTTGCCCAGGATCACGCACTTTTGGTTAAGTGGTGAAAATGTGATTAGAACCTACTTTGCAATTTAGGCACTTTGCCACATACCTTATGAGCACTAGTTGGTTCAAACATGTGTTATCCTTTGGCTTTCAGGACCTATACAAATACTCAGATACAGCAGATGCAGAACAGCACGCAACCAAGCGACGGGACAGTGGCACGCACAGACTCCATGATGATGACTCCCATTAGGAAAACTAGGGGGGGCACTGTAGTGGGGGCAACCCATTCTTGGGAAACGGGATGTCATTATACCGCCAATAGGACAGCCCACAGACGGACTTGATGTGTTTCATCCTTTCGATTATACCCAATCCAGCGGAGGACCGATGTATAGTGGTGACGATAAGCGACAAAGCTTTTTACTTTCTTGTAGACACAGGGGCGTCTAGATCCTGCATCCTGGAGGGGGAGTATACTATTTCAGGCGATGCCATGAATGCTCAAGGGTTCTCTGTGGCAACGGAATTGGTTCCTTTTACAAAAGATATTGTACTTTCTACAGGGGATCAAGACTTGGCTTTACCCCTGCTATATTCTCGACAGGCACCCATAAACATACTGGGGAGAGATATCATGTGCACACGTCACATGTCCATGTCATTCGCTCACAAAGGGATAGTGTGTTCCACACCAGGGATACACCTTCTAAATGTGAGGGAGATTATTCAAGCCTATTGTGGACAGGCAGTACAGATGGGGGTGCCAGAAGATGACAAACTGTAGCAGAAGGGCACAGGTTGACTACGGTTACAGATGAAGAACTATTCAAAGACAACAGATCAGATCACAAGATGGTGAAATGAGCATCACATATTGGGTGAGGATACATTACAGAGAGGTACCACAGAGAATGTCAATGATGCTAAAAACATTGCAAACATTTCTCGAGGAAGACGTGGCCAAGGTTCCCAGTATCTTATGTACCACAAGTCCCTATGATGTGGGGCTTCTGAAAGGGATAGGAGCAGTGAAAATCAAGCTGAAGCCAGGAGCCATTTTACCAAGAGTTAGGCAAGATTCACTATCGAGGGAGGCAGACGAGGGTATCTATGAAACCATTGCAGCACCAGTGAGGCAGTGCATCCTAGTGCCATCAGAATCACCATGCAATGTGGCTGTGTACCCTGTCAATAAGGCAAGGGGTTGGGGGGTCGTTGCATTTTATATAGGACTTGTGCCCTCTTAACCACATTGTAGAAGCTGAGTTTCCTTTAGTTTCTTGAACCCAGTGACAATTTTGTGTAGCATTCCCACGGAAGCTGCCCACTCCACGCATAGATTTGAAGAATGCATTCTTCTCTATACCATTACACCCAGACACACAGGACTTAACTTAATTTCTATATAGAAATAAGAAATGGAAACATACAAGACTTCCTCAAGGGTGATGTGAATCACCTTTCATATTGAACAGAGTACACCAAATGGACTTAGGCAATGTACAGATGAAGAGCATGGTTATACAGTATGTAGATGACATATTAATCTGCAGCAAGACAGAGCAACAGTTTAGAAACGACTCAGTACACATGTTGACAGTACTAGCAGAAAAAGGGTGCAAGGTAGACAAGGCCAAACTACAATACTGCCAGACAGAAGTGTTGTACATTGGACAACTGATATCCCAAGACGGGAGGAAAGTAACATTAGAAAGAGCAGATGCAACATAACGGACAGCTAAACCCACAACCGTATGACAATTGCAGCAGTTCCTAGGATTATGTAACTACTACAGGGCATGGGTATTCGACTACCGCACTTACACTAGGCCCTTATTGAGTGCACTGAAGAAATCACAAAGAGGGAAGAATACATTACATTTGACAACAGAAATGACTGAGGCATTTGATGAGCTGAAGGAAGCAATATGCACAGCTCCAGTGTTAGGGATCCCAGATTATCAAAGGGAATTATTCCTATTCTCACATTCTGATGGAGTAGGGATGACTGCAGTACTGACACAAAAGACGAGCATGGGGCACAAGCCTCTAGCATATTACAGTGGGAAACTAGACCTAGTAATGAGAGGACACTATGCATGCAAACAGGCATTTGCAGAGAGATGTAGTGAGATGTAGACTTGTCAACCCAGCGACTTTCATTGCCGACATCTTACAGGAGGGTGACTATGCACACGACTGCAATGGAACAGTTCAGTGACACTCGCAAAGTACAGGAGAACGCACTTGAGGGGGGATACGTGTTTTACATTGATGGGTCATCAACAAATGACTAAACAACTCGGGAAAGACATGCTGGGACAGAGGTAGTGAGATTGAGAGTACGGGACAAGCGAGGTGGGGACAAACGCATGTCTACTGTCACACTTTTCAGCACAAGCAGCAGAATGAGTAGCTTTAACATTGGCACTAGAATACAGGAGGGAGAAGGAAGTAACAGTGTATTCAAATTCAGCCTACGTGACATCCACAGTGCATTCTGGGCTGTCATGTTGGCTGAGGAGGGGCTGCAGATGTGGTGATGGGTCACCGGTGCAGCACGCACTCCTATTGGGCAGACTGAAAGAGGCAATAGAACTCCCACAGCGAATAGCAGTAGCGAAGTGCCAAGCACACATGAGGGGGAGGACCCCATTTCCAGGGGCAACGAAGCAGCAGACACGGAAGTCAAATGTGCTGCCTACTTTGGGGACATTTTAGAAATGGATGCTTTGTCCCAAGCGTACGATTATGAGTGAACAATGATACTGAAGGAAGGCTATAACACCTTACCAGCGATACAGATTATGGAGTTGCAGGAAGCTGCACACAGGGAAGAAAAGGAGTTATGGATAAGGAAAGGATGTAAAGTGTCTCTGACAGATTCCTTATGGTGGCTAAATAACACAGGGAAAGTGGTAATGCCATTCCCATTATTGCACACTGCACTGACACAATTACACCATCCGACCCATATAGGGGGGAAGGAAATGCTTGCTGCTCATATTTGAGAAACTTGGTTTTGTCCTAACTTGGCGGAACACGTGGCTGAATTCATGACTAATTGTCTAGTGTGTAAACAATTTACTGCAGGTCTTACATTGAGGGTAGTGAGAGGACCCATACCTCGACCAGTGGGTCGATTCCAACACCTGCACGTCGACTATGTCGACATGATCCAAGTATGCCAAGGGTACTGCTACATGATAGTGGTTGTATGCCCATTTTCCTGTTGCATTGAAGCCGGTCCTTGTCCCCATCCTGATGCCCTTAGAGCGGTGAAATCCCTGGTTCGGCAGATATTCCTATGATGGGGCGTGTGTGAAGTCCTGCAGTCTGACAATGGCCCTCACTTCCCCAATGAAATGTTCCAGCACATTACAACCTTGTTAGGAATCCAACACACATACTCCTGTGCCTATCACCCGCAAGCAAACGGATGTGGGCACTTCAACGGCTTGATCGAGGAAAGTATAGCAAAAACCTTAACAGACTCTCAACAAAAGTTGGCTCCATTGTCTTCCCATAGATTTGTTTGTATTGCGCAATAAACCAGGGTCTGACCACCATTTAACCCCACATAAGGTGGTGACAGGACAGCGCATGCGACTTCCCCTGGCTCCTCCCACTAGGGCAATCAAAGACGCAGAAAAAGTATCTGATGTTTTGGGTCAGGAAATGTATGAGTACACCACTTCCTTGATTGCTAGTGCTTCTTTTATTTCTCGCCAACTTCAAAGACAACGGGAAAGGCCTGAAGCAGGAGAAGAGAGTGGCAACACTGAAGCCATCAATGACTTACTTAAGCAGCCACTGTTGTATCCGGGGGACCATGTCCTCTTACATAATTTGCCAGGAAGTGGGACACACCACGCTTTACAGGACCACACACTGTCAAACTGATCACTGAGCGAGCGGTGAAACTGGTTGGGAAGAATACTTGGAATCACCTCAGGGACTTCAAGCCCTACAAAGTGGTGGCCTCTCCTAGTACCAATATCGAAAAGACCAACAATCCACGAACAGAAGAGCAAAACAATAACTTGGAATCAGCACATCCCAGCAGAGGACATCCAATGGTTACTCGCTCGCGTGCAGGAGAGCTAGGGCAAGGACTTCCTACACATCTAGAGTGAGGACACACTGTCTGTTTGTTATTTTTCTTTCCGCAAACCTGTCAGCCTTTGAAGAATGAACTTTCCCCAACTCCGACCTTCCCTCCTTTTGCTCCTTCTCACCTGAAGATTGGTCTTGAATTGATGATATCTGAGGTCTTCTAGCGCAGTAATCCTTTTCCTTTTTCTGTCTTTCTTTTTTTTCTGGGCAAACGTCTTTCTCGAGGAAGGAAGCCACAGTGTACCGCTTTGATAAGCACTACCTGTGGCCCCTCTCCCGAGAGGGACAATCTGGGGAAAAAGCCTATCGGCACAAAAAACCCAGATGGCAAAATAGCAGCCGCAGCGGTCCGCAGTGAAGATGCCGAGTGGAACGTGGGCTCCGAATGCACCGGAAGAAAAGTGGAATGTCCGGTACGAGAGGAAAAGTTAAGTAGCAGCAGACCAACAAACCCTGGGAGAAGGCAGTCAGGAGAGAGAGGCAGAATGTAAACAACCGCGAGGGGCGCGGTGCAGGTAAGTGCCGTGAGAGGCAGAGAAAAGGAAAGCACGAGAGCCAGAATAAAGAGAAGCAGAGAAGCGACCCAAAGGGCAGCAGCGAAGGGAAAGGAGGCAAGAACAAAGGGAAAGTAAGAAAGCGTATAGCAACCGGAAAAAGACACAGCCGGGATGGCTGACCAAGCGGGTTGCAACGCACTGCGAACAGGGAGGCCGTGGCTGATAAGCCTCCCGGCTCGCAGCGCACGAAACAACTAGACCGCTAGAGCGACATCCGGAAACGTGATGGGACGCTGCAATGGCGGCCCGACAGCCGCAACCTGGACCATAGTGTCCAAGGAAGGCGTCGCATTACACTATGCCCCCTGCCAATGCCGCACCCCCCCGTCTTACCAGGGTGAGCTCTATGAAACTTCCGCAGCATGAAAAATGAGGAGGGCTCCCGCGAATCCTCCTCTCTAGAGTATCCCTTCCAGTGTATCAAATATTCCAGGCGGCCCCACCTGTAACGTGAATCACAAATTCGGGACACCTCAAATTCGGCCTCGGCCCGAGATGGTGGACGTAGGGGCACCGATCGGGTGGAGGAATCCGGGGGAGCCTCCCTTAAAATAGAGGACCCTTTGTAGGAATGGAGGCAACTTCAGGCGGAAAGTCACCGGGTTGACTCTTGCTACAATAGGATATGGACCAATGAAACGGGGTGAAAGTTTAGAAGGACGGGTCCACCGGGGTAAATATTTGGTGGAGAGCCATACCTGGGTGCCCACCTTCCACTCTGGCACCGCCAAACGGTGTCGGTCCGCTTGAGCTTTATTTGCCATTTGACTTTCCGAAAGACTGCGCCTAGCAGTCCTGTGAGCCTCTTGTATTTTGGATAGAACACCTTCTACAGCCGGTAAGTTTGATTCAGCTGATAGAGTGGGGAAAATTGTGCGAGGATGAAACCCATAGGTACAGAAGAATGCAGTGAGGCCAGAAGCAGAATGACGAGTATTGTTGTAAGCAAATTCCGCCGTTGGAAGGAGAGATACCCAGTTGTCATGTTCCTGGTTGACATAACAGCGTAAGTATTGTTCGAGAGTGCCATTCAATCGCTCGGTTTGCTCATTTGTCTGAGGGTGGAAACCAGATGACAGTGCCCTTTCGATGCCCAATCGATGACATAAGGCTGTCCAGAATTTGGAGACATATTGGCTGCCTCTATCCGATGTAATCTTGTCTGGGAGACCATGAAGACGGAAAACATCCTTGAGAAAAACTTCTGCCATTTCGGATGCGGTGGGCAATCCGGGAAGGGGAGTGAAATGAGCCATCTTGGACATATAGTCTACTGTTACCATGATGCAGGTACAAGCACAAGAAACCGGCAGATCCACAATGAAATCTGTCGAGATGTGACTCCATGGATGTAAGGGTACGGCACTCTGCTCGAGTAACCCCAAGGGTTTTGTTGTGTGATTCTTACTGCTGTTGCAGATCCTGCAGGATTGGACATATTGGCTGGCCCCGGACCGCATTCCGGCCCAATAGAAATATCTCTGGACTAGGTCTAGTGTGCCTGTTAGTCCTCGATGCCCGCCGTTTTGTGGTCATGGCACCACTGAATGACCTGTCGTTGGAGGGGGGCTGTAGGTATGAATAACCGATGATTGTGAAACAAAAGACCTTCTTTGTCCATTAAAGCTTCCTTTTCCTTCTTGGGTGTAGACAGAATAGTGGCCTCTTTAACTTGTTGAAGAAAGTTGGTAACATGGAGAAAAACCCGATTTCTGGGAAAGAGTCTTTCTGTAGTTGGGAAATGGGAAGCTTCCAATCCACCTTTCCGTGATAGGGCATCGGCAAGAAGATTCTGACTTCCAGGTATATAAGTAATACGAAAGTCGTACTGGGCAAAGAAATGTGCCCATTGGGCTTGACGAGAGTTGGCACAGTCCATAGTCTGAAGAAATTGCAAATTCTTATGGTCTGTACGAATGGTGAATGGACAGCTACTTCCTTGCAACAAGCGCCTCCATTCCTCACATGCTAATTTCATGGCTAAGAGTTCCCTCTCAATGACCGAATAATTCTGCTGACTTGGTGTAAGAGTACGCGAGAGATAAGCGATGGGATGTTCGTTTCCATCATGTTCTTGGAGTAAGACTGCTCCCACCGCGGCCGCGGAGGCGTCGGTTTCCAGTATAAATGGTTTAGCTTGATCTGGGTGACACAAAATGGGAGCTTGACAAAACAGTTCCTTTAACTGTTTGAAATCCTTTTCTGCTTGGTCATCCCAGCGAAATGGTAAAGAGGACTTTTTCAACAGCCGAGTAATGGGTAACACCACCTCAGAAAAAGAGGGTATGAAACGCCTATAGAAATTTGCTACTCCCAGAAATGTCTGTACCTCTTTGACCGATCTGGGAGAGTGCCAACTAAGAATGGCATCCACCTTTCTTCAATCCATCAGGACCCCTTGGGGAGAGAGACCATATCCCAAATAGGGTACTGTGCTAACACCAAACTGGCATTTCTCCTTCTTTACCAAAAGCTTGTGTTTCTTGAGGCGAAGTAAGACTTCGGTGAGGTGTTTCTGATGTTGCTCAGAATCCTTAGAGTATACCAGTATGTCGTCCAGATAGACAATAACTGAAACAAACATAAGATCTGAAAATACCCGGTCCATAAATCTCTGAAACACCGCTGGTGCGTTGACTAACCCAAAAGGCATTACATGGTATTCAAATAGCCCAAATGGAGTACGGAATGCTGTCTTCCATTCGTCTCCCGACTGGATGCGCAAAAGATGGTAGGCACTGCGCAGATCTAATTTGGTGAAAATAGTAGCTCCTTGAACCGCCTCTAAAATGTCAGATATTAGCGGCATAGGATATCGATCCCGGACCGTAACCTTGTTCAAACCGCGATAATCGATGCATAGTCGAAGGTCAAGAGAGTCTTTCTTTGGTATAAAGAACAAGGGTGCTCCGGCTGGGGACTTGGACGGCCGGATGAGTCCGTTCTGTAGGTTCTCGTCCAAATAAGTCTGGAGAGCCTTCTTTTCGGTTTGTGATAAAGAAAACATACGGCCAAAAGGGACCAGGGCATTAGGAAGGAGATCAATAGCGCAATCCTCCGGCCTATGGGGAGGTAGTTCCAAAGGATTCTTTTCTGCAAAAATGTCCTCAAAAGATGAGAGGTCCATGGGAAGGGAATGGACCCCAACAGTACTGGCTTGAGGTACAATCTGAGCCTTAGCTTCCATATACAGTAGATTCTTTAAACAAGCCTGTCGACAAAACCCAGAGTCAAAGTTAATACTGTTGGTGGACCAATTAATCTGTGGGTTGTGTTTGCGTAACCAGGTAATGCCCAAAATGAGTGGAAAGTGGGCCGCACAGATTATATAGAACTGTATGGATTCTGAATGTTGTTGTATGGACATTTTAAGAATCTCCGTAGTCTGTGTGATGGGGACCGAGCTGAGGGGACTACCATCCACCCCTTCGACCTTCTGATCTTCCTTGCGGTCCATGCGGCGTAAGCCTACTGTATCCACCCAGATGGTATCAACAAAGTTGCCCGCGGCCCCACAATCCAATAGGGCCAGTGCTTCGATCTTGCGATGATCTATACTCGATAGAACCTTTAGTACCATTAGTCTCGAATCTTCCAATGGGTTTGCTGGACCCACTGATAATGACACATAGGGACTTATTGTTTCCCCTCGGATTCCCGTCCCTCCTAGGACCGAGGGTTCTCGTTTCCCGCTCATCGGGATGGAATTTCTGAACAGTTCTTTATTTGGTGTTGGTCAGAACCACAGTATGCGCATAACCCCAAGTCTCTTCTTCTCTTTCTTTCTTCAGGGGGTCAAAGATGGACGAGTGGTCCCGATCTGCATAGACTCTTCTGTTCGTCTCGGCGCTGAGTCTGATGAAGGAGCAGAACTGATGGCGAAGGTCGGATTCCGATTCCGTTGCCTTTCTGTTCTGCGCTCGTGGAGACGATGCTCGATCTGTAAAGCTGCAGCCATCAGTTCCGGAAATGATGCAGGTCGAGGGGATCTGGCTAACTCATCTTTGAGTTCTTCCCGTAATCCTCGTCTGAATATGACATATTGTGTTTGTTCTTGCCAACCAGTTTCTGTGGCTAAGCGTTTGAAAGTGGTAATATATGTGAGTACATCCGTCTGGCCTTGACGTATATCTAACAGGTCTTCACCTGCAGAAAAAGTAATTTCAGGCCTCTCAAACTGTTGTTTCAGTCGGGCTACAAAGGCCTCGTAATCCTGAAGTATCGGATCAGTTCCCAATACTAATGGAGTGGCCCAAGCCAGGGCGTTTCTGGACAGGTTAGAGATCATAAATCCCACCCGGGTATGACAGGTGGGAAAGGTATTTTGTCGGAAGGCGAAATGGATACTACAAGCCTCCAGAAATTATTTTAACTTTTTTGGCGTTCCGTCATATTTTCCTGATGGTAGTGCTATCGGAGGCAAGTCTACCTGTTTGGACTCACGATTGGAAACCAGTTGTTTTAACAAGTTATTTTCAGTCTTTAATGTCTGTACTTCCATGGATAAGTTCCGAACCTCAACTGAGAGGTTTTGAACAGCGGCCACCATCTCTTGCAATTGTTCAGGTGTCGCCATCCTGAGTATTGGGCGTTGCAAGCTGTCAGCCTTTGAAGAAGAATTAACTTCCCCCAACTCCGACCTTCCCTCCTTTTCCTCCTCCTCACCTGAAGATTGGTCTTGAATTGACGATATCTGAGGTCTTCTAGCGCAGTAATCATTTTCCTTTTTCCGTCCTTCTTTTTTTTCTGGGCAAACGTCTTTCTCACGGAAGGAAGCCACAGTGTACTGCTTTGATAAGCACTACCTGTGGCCCCTCTCCCGAGAGGGACAATCTGGGGAAAAAGCCTATCGGCACAAAAAACCCCAATGGCAAAATAGCAGCAGCAGCGGTCCGCAGTGAAGATGCCGAGTGGAACGTGGGCTCCGAATGCACCGGAAGAAAAGTGGAACGTCCGGTATGAGAGGTAAAGGTAAGTAGCAGCAGACCAACAAACCCTGAGAGAAGGCAGTCAGGAGAGAGCGGCAGAATGTAAACAACCGCGAGGGGCACGGAGCAGGTAAGTGCCATGAGAGGCAGAGAAAAGGAAAGCGCGAGAGCCAGAATAAAGAGAAGCAGAGAAGTGACCCAAAGGGCAGCAGCGAAGGGAAAGGAGGCAACAACAAAGCGAAAGTAAGAAAGCGTACAGCAACCGGAAAAAGACACAGCCGGGATGGCTGACCAAGCGGGTTGCAACGCACTGCGAACAGGGAGGGCGTGGCTGATAACCCTCCCGGCTTGCAGCACTCGAAACAACTAGACCGCTAGAGCGACGTCTGCCCGACAGCCGCAACCTGGACCATAGTGTCCAAGGAAGGCGTCGCATGACAACACCTTCATCGTGGAAGTGCGTCTGTTTGCATTTCATTTGTTCCATGATTCCATGTGATCCTTATCCTGAAACTTTCCAAGGCCAATTTGTCCAATTTGCTATCCGAACCAACAATACCAGGAGACGCCACCCTAACATTTATTTCCGTGTCTTCATAGCTTATCCATCTGTACTCTGTAACCCCAGAATAAAAGATGTGTGGGAACAGCTATTCCTTTTTGCTATAGCAGACTATTTTGTTCGCTGGGCTTGAATTAATACAATATTAACACAATAACGCTTGTTTAGCACATTTCAGGCGGACAACTGATATCTTCAAACTACATAAGGATCAAAAGAGGTGTGAGTTTTGGAAAACATTATTAAAAGAATGATTATTGTATCTTGTGTCTTATTCTCATGTAGTATTTTCAACCTCATCTTGTGGCGAGTATCCTATGTTGCTAGAAATGATGTTGTATCCTCTACTAACACAACCCCTACTCTAGCAGGTGGAACGACCATTTCAGGTGGAGAAGTAAGCATTGTATGTACACTAAAGAGAGGTAGATGCAGTGGAGATACAGACATGGGGGTGGAACTCTATCTCACTGATACTGCTTGAGTATCTAACAACATGTGGTACAAGCACATGACCAAACTAGGTAAAGAAACCACTGGGGAGAGCTGCTATGTCTGCCCACTAATCGCCTATGCCAGGAGTGCCTCCAGAATGTTTATAGCAACTGAAATACCAGCAGCAAGAGCACAGTGCCTTATGTACCGATCCATGGTAACAAACTGAGGAAGGGAGAAAAGCAACATTGAGATGGATGTCCAAGGCAACATTTCCCTATGGAGACTGTTATATATGATGAACAATTACTGGCAGCTAGACCAAGCTATACAATACGAACAATTACTGGCAGCTAGACCAAGCTATACAATACGTAACTGACGGCCCACAGAAAGGAGAGACACAAACAATAATGCTGAAAGAATTACCATGGCATAAGAAAGAACCCAAGAAAATAGCAGGAGTGCAAGGATGTTGGGAAAGACCACAAATGGTTGTGTACGGTGAAGTATACACAGCTAAAGGATGGAATGCAGAGAGTAGTAGGTAGAAAGGCACACACACTAGTACAAGCGCCAGTAAACACAGTACAAGGAGAAAATGACAAGTGTCTGAAAGAATGGGGTGTGAGTACCAATTTACTGACCTGGGTGGACTATGAAGCTGGACCAATGCCCATAATACCACTGAATAAACCAGTACTGTGTTTCCAGAATGATGGAGTGGTAAAGGTTGGAGAAACCAAGGTGTGTAGGTACACAGAAAAGCACCCAGCAATGAAGATTGGGATGGCAGTATTAATGGCTCACTATTGGGCGTGCTGATCTAAGGTGTATGAGAATCTGCCACTAAACTGGGGAGGAGCATATTCGTTCATACACATCAACATGGCAGCACTAGTAGTACCACAGAAGGACATCAAGATAGACAACTTCCCTAAAATGGACACTACAAAAAGAAATGAAAGGTCAGTAGAAGTGAGTAGAGTGAAAAGAGATAACTATTTATCATCAGCATCAGAAGCATCACTGGACGATGTGTCACCTGAGCACGGTCTGTTCAGTAGCACAGAAATATTTTTTGTGTCAGTAGTTCCAGCTGTACAGACATACACAAACATGAAATGGCTGCAGACAACGAGATGGGAGCTGATGCAAATGATAAACTCAACAGTAAATGGATTCAGCGCGATAAAAGCAGACCTCTGAACAGTAAAGTTGATGGCACTCCAGAACAGATATGTTCTAGACCTTCTCACTGCAATGGAAGGAGGAGTCAAGATCGGGAGTTCCTGTTGCATGTTCGTGCCTGCAAATGACAGAGAAAATGGCACACTGACAGAAGCGGTAACAAGATTGTCGAAAATGCACACCAAAATGGAGGAGGAAGCTAAACGAACAGGAAAAGATCAAAGCTGGCTGTCATATATATTTCCCTGGACGCCACGGACTGAAAGTACTACTAGGAGTACTGATCCTAGTACTAGTAGGACTGTGTGTGAACAAGACCTGCATTACACAATGCTGCAAAATGACTGAGAAAACAATAGGGATGGAGGTGTTGATAGATATACATGTTGAAGAGAACAAGGACAAGATAGTAGAAGAGAGATGAAGGAGTGCCCCCTATTCCTAACTGAGATGATAAGATTCAACGATCCCTTTGACAACAACAAATACTAGGCGAAATGGGTATGGTGCCACCCAGAAGGAGACTGCAGTTACATGACATGGAGTCTCAATGACCATGCAAATTACTAAAGACATCTTAGGGGAGTGATGAAGATACGGCTACCAAAGGCAACTGTGAGTAAGTATGGTGGTTTGGTCGACAAGTCGACCAGAGGGGGGCTGAAGAGATCCTCACCCCCATGAACATGACAGACCGAAGAGTCAAGAACGCAAGATGCAACTCACTGTTTGACGAGCCCACAGGAGGGCCAGTGGCATCCACATATGCGAACAGATTTTCTCTCAAAAAACCATTCAAACCTTATCCAGTCAACGTCTTTATGGCTACAGGTGCCCCAACAATGATCATGGATCCAAACACCTCACTGGATCAGATTGACTAAATACTTGACATCCATTGTGCTGACGTCATTAGTGACACCATGACATAGCAACGTTAGTCATGAAGAATGCTCGCACCAATGCACAAAGTTACACAGACACACACGTGCATACATAAAGAACATGCTTAGATAGTTCTGTAGATAGAGGTCAGATACATAAATATTCTCATTAGCCAAACGCAGAAACGCAGAACGCAAGGGAAGCAAAGGATGCAGCGCAAGCTAACCCTATGGAACTACAGGGTCATATAAGGAGCCTGGAAGACCAAATACTACTAACCTTTAAGAAATCTAGCACGTTATAGATATATAGAAATCATAGTATAACTGTAGTGAGGTTACATGAGGCCACAGGCCTCGGGACGAGAGACGAAGAAAAGCAGAATTAGCAGAAGATTCCTGGGTCTCAGAGACAATGAGCAACCTGCAACATACTAGCATAAATCCTCACAAATTGCAGACCAGACAGCTCGATTTTGCAGTCCTCAACCACATGGTTCAGCCGAGCAAGACAATGGTCATTCACCCGCGGTGGGAGGATGAGCAGTTCCCAGGGACACAGACACGAAGTGAAGCATGGATTCTTTAACAACGTTGAAACCCTGTGGGCATGCTCAAAGGCAAAAGTGGTAACACACATAGTCTTTCTCATCACCTTGAGAAGGTGCACTGGGCGCTGAGAACAGAGCTGGGTCCCAGGCCTGGGGAGATCAGCTCCAGCCAATCAGGGAACATAAATCCAGGGGTGGATGGCAGAGGGCAAGGGCCAATGATAATCCTGCGACCCTGCAACACTGTAATAGATAGTTTTTGTGGAAGAGTCAGGCAAACCACTTGACATGTGAGGGCCAATAGAATAATCTCTATAGGTGCCGTCTATAGGCACTACCACCCCAACTATCCAATCATGTACCCTTGCAGGTTTTTGGGGAAGAGCCCCATGTTGTGACGCAGTAACTGAACAAAATTGCCTGGCACAGCCTCAGGAGCTTTGATTTCATGAGATTCTCAATGTCCTGTATGATTCCTATTTGTTTATGTAATAAACGACAGTTCTAACTTGCCCTTTGCTGAGTCCTCCATCTGTATACTGGGGGAGGGTTTGTTGGGCCCTGGGAGCTTGAACGGTGAGCTCATAGTCTGAACCCCAGTCCCTCTGTTATACCTGAGCCACCACTGCGTGTGAGGTGCACGCATCACATAATAAAGAAACCTGTCAAGCATGAGTGTATCTTAATTGTTCACATCCTGTGTGGATCCCACCATGTACTACAATGTAAAGTAATGTGACTTGAAAATTCTCCTTTTTGTTTTACCACTGTACTTTCAGGACTTGTGGGCACATGTAACAGGCCCGTTGGATGACAGCCTACTTCCAGACCGAAGGCTGAGATGTATGGGGATGTAGGCACGATTCATTACCAAAGTGTCAGGATGATGGTGTCTCCAAGTGTCAGGGTGCAATTTGAGTGAAGGGCCGGTCTCTTTCCTCAACAGTTCAACAGGACAGGGTTCCCTTCTCTTGCTCCAAATGGGGTCCATCAGGGAAATGTTCAGTTGTGACAGACCAAAATAATCCAAGCCAGGTGATGGGTACACATGAAAGTGTTCCAAAAATGACTCTAAGGTTCAGCAGAAATAAAGGTGTAAATCCAACCCTCACATTCGGTCCCTCCTGCCATTCTCCCAGGACCCCCTTTCTGCCCTGACTACTACTGAGCTGTCCTTCCTGTCCCACGCCATAGCCATGCAGTCTTGTTCTACCATCTGTCTCTGTACACCCTAGGACCAACATGGTCTTCTGGAGACTCCCCATCCCTCTCCTTGCTATCAAATGGGGCAGGTTCTTGTTCTCTCCCCTGCCTAGGATATTCCAGCTGTGTCCCCCTCTCTCGCTGTCCAGTCCTCCTCCCTCCTAATGGAATCTCTGTACTTCCTCCTACCAACAACACGCCATCCTCTGTGGGTACTTCTCCCCATCTCACTGCAATCATCACTTGCCACCAAGTTGTCTTCCTCCTCCTCTACACATCAAACCTCTCCTCCTCGCTCTTGACTATCCCCTGGTCCTCAGGACAAATCTCAAATTCTGCATTATTCAACATACCACACTTTTCCACGGTTGCCGGTCAAATAGGTTTTCCCTGCTTCACAATATTCCCCTCCTTCTGCCAAATGGTATCCCTCACTTTCCTCTCTGAGGGAATACTCCTGACTCTCCCACCCAGCATCGTCCTTTCTGACACGCCAGAGGCTCCTTCCTGCTCCACAGAACTATTACTTCCTTCCCCCACCCGGTCCCCCTCGTATCTACCCAATGCTTCTGCCTCCTTACCAGGCATAGTATCTGCTTCTTCCAGGTCTCCGCTGTCGCGCTCTCTGGCACATGGTCTCCAGGACAGGGACCTGCAAGGGTCTGCGGATCTCCTGCCAGCTCTGCCAAGGCTCAGGACTGGCTGATTGGGCTGGCTACCTTTTAGAAAATATCTTCGCCCCCTGCGTGGTGCTTAAGTGGTATGAGTTGCACCTGTGCTGTATCCGGCTGCACTGGCATGTGATCGGTCCATGTGTCTGTGTTCACGTGGGCTTCAAGGGGGTGGGACTGAGATTATATCAAGGCCAGGCGCTAGCCTAGACTCTCTTCTCAATGTTTGTTGGCTACTGGTAAAGATTAAAGGGCTGGCCTTTTTCTTGGTTTCAGCCTGCAGGGACCCTGCCCTCGGGAGTTCATTGTTGCTGCCCTCTCTATCCAGCAGGTCACGATAAATGCTATACAATCCTTCTGGTGGGTTGGGAGGCTGAAAATCCATGTCTTTTAATTTATATATTAGAGACCTGTTTTCCCCGTCAGTTTCAAAATGTGGGGATGGGATTAAAGCGCCACCCTCTTTTGTGGGGAAGCCTTCAGTTCTCCTTTCTTCTGGCTTTCTTTAGTATAGGAAGGAAGGAAAGCCACTGTGGAAGGGAGAGCATAACATTTCTGCCACTCCATCCACCAGGTGTGAGAGAGGCACGGGTTCCCCGTGACTGCCCTCTCCAGGGTGTATCAGGCAATTCCCATAGCCTTCCTACACTTAAATTTGCATCTTATTTTCTGGGGTCCATTTCAGGTTTTTCTTCTGCAAAAGAGAGGATTATGGGAGATGTGGTTTTTCTCTGTTTGGTCTGTCAGCTAGGTTTGTGTTTGGCTGGAGGAGAATCGGGCTTCCTTTATCCTCTAGGGGTGTCTCCTCTTTGCCCTTTCAGGACCTGTGGGTCATGTGGTCTGCTGAGGGGCCCTGTGATGGTCTGATTGACTGTCCCTTGGTCAAGTGCAGAGCATTCTGTCTCACATAGACACAAACAACAAAACCTGTGATAAAATCACCTACTTATTGTCAATTTTGAGACAAATGTCTGGCTTGTATTATGCATGATGTTAAGAAAATGCATCTCAAACTAGCAGACAACGTTGATTCAAACTAGACCATTTGTACATTCATTTTGAGGCTATTTCATTCTCTTGGAAGAAGGCTAAGATTTGGTAAGTAACTGGAGCTGTGTGTGGACTGTCAGATGCAAATGTACCAGAGTTTCCATAGCAGAAACCTTCCCAGACAACTTAATGCACAACGTGAAGTGTTGGCCTGATCACGAGTTGGGCGGCATCCCGGCTGCGATACTGTCCAACTTTATAAGTGTTAGCGCCCACTGGTCTGTCGGTGATGAGTTGGGTGCTAACTGTCATTCCCCATTCAGTACTGGGGAATTTTCGGGGGAATTACCGTGCAGTAATACCGCTGGCGGTAATTGCACTGAAAATGGGCATTTTCTCTGAAAATTTACCCCCAGCTCAGAGCGGGGTAAAATAAGCCAGAATTGTGATAGGGCCAGCCCTTAAATGCAGCAGTAATAGCATTACCGCTGCATTAAGGGGCTACCGCCCAACTCCTGATCAGGCCCTTAAACTGCTGGGGAGAAGTGACACTTTATCACAGGTACCTTTGTGACTGCTCTGAAGGTGAGAGAGGGCTGGAGCTCCGTTCCCACATATCACCAGTGGGGCGCTGAAGTCATTGCTATGTGGCTCGGATCCGGAGGTGCATTTTCTGTGATAGCTGCTGCACAGGGTTGCATACTTGCCAACCCTACCGATTTAGGCGGTAGGATACCACTTTTAAGCAGTCCTAACGCCTACCGATTTAGTGGCAACAAATACTGATTTAAAAAAATAAATGGGCCTGGATTTAGCAGCCTGTTCAGCCATGGTTGCATGGTGCGCAAGTACACAGAATCCGAGGAACGGTCTTCAGTGGGGATGTGTCGAAGCTGCTGCTTTTATAATGGTGTGTTCTTACTGGCAGCAGTTAGCAGACCAGTGCGCGAGTGCAACCTCCCCAGACTGTCAGAGGCGCCTGTGAAATCCGCTCCAGCACTTCTGGATATCAACAGCCACATGGTTCACCATACCTCAGCTCCCCGGTGCCAGTCATCTACATGCTGGGGCGAGCCGCTGAAGCAATGGCGAGCCACTCCTCCTAATGAGTTCTGGCAGGTGTGAGCTTGCGCCAGGAGCCAGGGGAAAACGCACGTTTCAGCCCCGCCCTGTGCGAGTCTCGCCACTTCCACCCGCCTGCAAGTGCATTATGCCATTTCTTCAGCATAGCTGCTCAACGCAGTGCCCCTCTCTCCGGGACCTACTACATACTTGCCAACCCTACCGATTCAGGTGGTAGGGTAACGTTTTTCAAGCAGTCCTACCGCCTACTGATTTAGTGGCAACAAATACCGATTTTTTCAATATTTTTGAAACTTTAAGATTCCTACAGATTTTTGGTCACAGAATGTTGCCATGTATGGGGTTGTGTTGTGTTGTGTCTTATTGGCTGAATTTGTCTAGTGAACAGTTTTCTTGCTTTTTTTAAAACCCACCAAGACATCGATTATGTTTGGTAAACATGCCGCCATGTCCAAGAATATCAACCCGCACCAGGCTGATGAACCCCGGTAAGGGGGAAACATACATGTGATTGGTCGCTGCATCGTTGAGAACTGTGAATTTGAGGTTGAAAAAGCTATGTGTACAATATGGAATGGACAAAAAAGCCAATTTTCCGGGTCTTGCTTGAGCGCCGTGGAGAATGAGGCATTCAATGTGGCAGACTGGTAATGTGTTGGAACGTCCCCTGGGCACTGGCCTTTGGTACCCTTTCCCAGGTATTTTCCTGCACCTGGCCCCTGTTTAGTCTCCCCTGTCAGTCACTGCCTCCAATTGTTGATTGTGGCGCTTTGTGACTTATGCGTCTGCGCATGTCTTTATGTATGATATGTTGCGGGATACAGAGTGTTCCCCATGTGTGATGGAACACTGGCAACATTCTACTGATGATGCCTGTGTCCTTTTTCCATGCTGCCAACTTTTAGTGCCTGAGAGAACCATTGTACCATTATGTACCATTCAGGCTCCCTTTTCAGGAATGACTACCACACTTTGGCTGGAGGTACGTTGTGTTGGTATTCGATTGTGGGAGGTAATATCTTTTGGTTCAGAGATGTGGCTGCTTGAGATATCAGAACTCCAGGCCCCCATTTCAACCTCCTTAGTAATATGGTTGACAGACTGAGTGCTGTCTCAGAGCTCAGTCTGTCTCTTGGCAAAATCACAGTGCTTCATTTTGATTCATAGGTGCATAACGTAGGCGGCCATTGTATCACCTTTCGCCTGCTTTATGCTATGAAATAGATGTCATTCATAGTCCACATTAGTGTGCGGTGTGAAGTAGGCAGTAAACGTACCCTTCAAGTCTTGAATTAAGTCAATGGATGTCGCTGGCATTTCATTGATGATATCCCTTGTTGCAGGCCCCACTGACAACTTGAGTAGGCATTTTTGTCTTTCCTCATGCACAGGCCTTGTTGCCCCCATGTAGAGATCAAAATCTCTGATCTACTTGGCCTATCTCTGCCCCATGTTGCTTGTGTCTGACACATCAAATGCTCCTGGTAGCTGTACGGCTAGTGAATCAGGAAGTCTATATGGAGCTGTAGCAGGTGGAGCCTCCTGACCTCTTGCCTGAATGTCCTGATTGACTGCTTGGGGGATATCCTGAACAGACATGGCTGAACCCTTGTTATGTGCACTGTCCCTTTAAATCTTCTGAAAATCTTCCGAATACCTTGCACGGCCACCTGCAGTTGCACAAGCAACGTAAAAAGATATGGTACTGAACGGGGAAAGAGAGACTCCTGGAGACAGCCTCCACATTGCACGAGCAACGTGGGTCTGTCTCTTCACTCCCCTTCTCACTCACAGCTGCTCGTGGGAGGATCGCCGTCACGGCCCCAGGTTAATTCCGACATCGGTCGGCCCTTTTCTGTATTGGAAGAGCAACGCCTTCACCGCCGCAGCCACGGGTAATGCCGCTGCCCACTGGCCCGTACTTGTGCCTGTGTGCGCCTGTGGTGCCTGGATTCATTTGTGCTTCCGGTGCAAGCTTTCTCCTCGTCGCCAGTGTGAAGATGCTCTGATTGAGGGACCCCCTTCCCCAGAGTTACACTCCACGCTGCGCAGTAAATAATGGACGGAGCCGAGTGTGCTATAACAAATCTTTATTCTTTCACATCAAGCCGGATACTACCTTGCCACTCCTGCCCCACGCCACTTCCCTCCCTGCCTCCCGCACCACCCCATCCCGCCCCTCAGCCCCGGAACTCCATTGTCAACGTGTCAAGGACATAGCTCTCAACTCACACGCTTTTGGCGGGTGTCAGCCGCCTTGTAAAAGGCTGACTAACGCGCCAAGCCTCCTGCATGCCCATTCATTCCAATGGGCTTCTCACCCGCCAAAAACAAAATCGGGGGATTTCACCCGCCTTTGCAACACAAATGGTTGAGAGCAATGCAAGGATGATAAAAGGTGGAGTGTGGAATTCTCAAAGTGCCCCATAAAACGTAAAACCTCAATTCCTTTTCCTAAATGGGGTGCTACAAATGTAGGAAGGCGAAGAGCAGTAAGGTGGGTGGGTAGAAAGGGTATTTTGGCACTTGCCCGTGCTGTGCTGCTGCCCTCCATGGCGCATTGGCACGTCCTGAAAACAACAAACCAAAATCCTGCGGCACAAGGAATCCAAGGCGTAGGCCTCCTGAGAGCATCGAGCCTACAGCAGAGGGCGCTTGCAGCTGCCAGCAGCAGGAGGCCACGCAGCGCTCAACTGCAGAGTGTGTGCACTGCCTGGGCCACTACCGACACGTCAGCCATGCACAGACGAGCACCGCCTGACCACTGTTATGTACGCGTTACATCACCGCGCACAGTGGGACGTGACATATAATTAAAGACCCGGAGGGCCGGAAACTCGGGAGGGAAAGCAAAGCTGGAGTGACGTGTAGCCTTAATGCTGCGTGACCAGGCTCAGGGCCTCCAGTAATGGTGCAGCTCTGTCCCTCACAATGCAGGGGTCCCCTGCAGTGGAATTCAACACTGATGACGTTCTAATGGCAGGAACACACACAGGCAAATGCATCAAGCTGGTTTAAAATCCTGGTAAACAAATATTCCCTTCAACCACTTCAGCACATGTACCATCACCCTTTGAAAAACAGCTGCAGCAGATGCTAGCCCAAATGGCATACATTTGTATCTATACAACCCATGAGGGGTAACAAATGCCATGATGTCTCTACAGTCTTCTGTCAGAGATATTTGATGGTATGCGCTTGACAAATCCAGAGTGGAAAACACATCTGCATTTCCCATCCGATTTTATAATTCCGAAATTATAGGAAGTGGGAAAATGTCAACTATGACGTTCTTATTCACATCTCTAAGATCTACACAAATTCTCAGCTTGCCAGTTTTTTCATCACAATAACGATAGGGCTTGCCAACTCCGAGGATTCAATTTTTTCTATCACTCCTTCTGCTTCCAACCTCGCCAATTCTTGTTCAACCTTGTCTGCTATGGCAAAAGGTATAGGTCTGGAATTAACATGTCTGACAGGTACAGCACCTTCCTTCAGGCAAATCCTATGTGAAAAATCCTTCAACAAACCTAGTTTCTTCTGTCGCTTTTCATCTCCAGGACTAACCTTTTTTTTTCGATCCTGACTGGAATTTACAATCAAGACTTTTTCTTCCTCGCATGGATCTAACCTGATTTTCAAACCAGCTTGATCTCTCCAGCCAATAACATTGACTCCTTTCTCCGCCACATAGATTTTTATTTCCGCACGCCTGTCTCTGAATTCAACTATACAAGAAAACCAACCAATCATTTTGATCTTTGACCCTTCAAAGGCGCCGGGATTCATAATGTCTGGTGCATTCAATTTACTTCTTAGACCACAAGACACCAGATTTTTCCATGTTTTCTTCATGATAATCGTCCACGGTAAACAGCTGTCCACCTTCACTTTAAGTTTCCAATTATCAATTGTTATGATGCAACTTGGGCACTTAAATTCTCCTCCTGGAGGTACACAGATCATGAAAACTCTTTCTTCTTCTGAATCTTCGTCTTCACCCTGTATGACTGAGATTCTCTTCTTCCATCTGCATGTGACTGCGAAGTGCTCTCTTCCTCTACAATTTCCACACTTTTGACCTATCGCTGGACAATGCTTGGCGTAGGCAAAATGTCCAAACCTCCCACAGCTGTAGCACCTGTCCCCATCTCTGGATTGCGTGTTTGTTGGCCTGGAATAATCTTTTATCCAGTTTTTCCCTCTGAGAAAATGTCCTTTATTCTCAGATCATTTAGGTTTATTGTTCCTGATGGTATTATATTCTACACGGTCTTTCGCTCTTACAGCATTAAACATGCTTTGTTCTCCAGAGTCCACAGAATACCTGTCATTCTGCTGTTGCAAATTCATAACAGCTTCTTGTTTTTTGTTTTTAATTTCTTTGGAGCATAATTGACTGTGTTCGACACGTTTAGCAATAGCCATTGTTTCCGGCAAAGATGGATTACCCACCATCCATAGTCTATCTTGGACCAAACTGTCTTTCGCATGAATGATAATTTGATCTCGTATGTGTTCATCTAATGTAATTCCATTTCCAAAATGACAGTTTCGAGACAAAATCCTTAAAGCTGAAACGTAGTCTTTGATTGATTCATGCTCCTTTTGAGTTCTGGTATAAAGATTATACCTGTTTATGGCTACGTTTGTTTCTGGTGTGTAATATTTGTCTAATTGCCTTAAAGTTTTTTCATGTTCGTCAGCATCCCCAGTTTCATCTACTGGCAGTTCCGGTAACTCTCTATATTTTCTCTGACCTTCTAGTCCCAATGCGTGGAGCAGTAAAACCTTCTTTTTATGTGGAGTAAGACCATCTTGGTCAACTGTTTGAACATAATTTAGCCAGAATTCTTTCCAGAATCCCTCAATGCCTACCACACTAGGCTCAGGCAACTGGCATTATCCTGTGAATTCGATGACAGAGAAAAGGAAATTAGGCGTCAAATCATAAATGGCATGAACTCTGAAAAACTGCGTTGAATAGTACGAGTGAGAAGGGATTACCTTACCTAGAATACTGGAATATGGATGCCAGAGGGAGTTGTCACACGCCAGAGCAGCTCAGGTGGGCTCCACGTTGCAGAAGCTGCAACTTGCCACACTGACTACAGTTGCACAGATCAAGAATCGCCCAGCTGCCAGAGACAAGATCAATGATTCCCACACAATCCCTCTATGGCAACCAAGGATACCTGGATCTACCGAATGTGGGTGGTGTGGAGGTGCGCAACATGGAAAGAGAAACTGCCCCGGCCAGGGTACCACGTGCAGCGCATGCGTACGCCACGATCACTACACACACGTATGTTGGTCGTCATGACCTCCACAACATGCTCAATTCCAAACAGCTCAACATCAACCACCAAAACCATACCCCAGGAAGAAAACGCAAGCAGACCCACAGTTAGTGTTGACAGGAGACAACTCCACCACGGATGAATCCGGGGATTAACACGATGGGGTAGCGGCAGCAGCTGAGACAGTACGCACACAGAAGAAAGGCAAGATTCACCTCGTTTCAGCTTTAGTACACAGTGGCAATACTTCCAGGAAAAAGAGGAGACCAAAGTGCCTCATACAAATACAAGGTCAGGAAACAGTAATGACGATCATACCGGTGCTTCCAAAAACGTGATACCAGTCGAGATATTTAAGCAGATGCAAACACAGCCGGCACTCAAACACACGGATGCTCTATTGTTCGCATTTGGGTGCAAGACACCGTTGCCTGTTGTGGGACGATTCTGAATGATGTTGAGCAGAGGAGGGAAAGTAATCAAATCTGAAGTGTACGTTGTGAATGCAGGCATCGAGTGCTGTGAGGAACTCATGGTGGCAACAAGTAAAAAGACAAAAGTGATCACAGTGCAAGGGTGTTTATTGAACAATAAATGAGGTATGAAGGTTGGAAAAACGGCTGATCTAAACCTAATTTAAGATGGGAGCAAGCCCCGACCATCAAATGAATAATAAGGATGGTGGCGTTGTGTCAAATAAAAGGGCCCATACTAAGAAACCTATTGCCAAACCTCACAACTAATACAAAAAGGGGTGTGGCATAGTTCTCAAGAAAAGATAGAAGTGTTCTGAAATAATATGTCAGGATGCGGTAGCCCGTGCCTCCCTTCCCCACGTTTTGTGCACAGGATAAGATGGGAGTTTGGAGCACAGTACAGTCTCAGGCTTCTCCAGCACAAGATGACAGTTCCAATGGCAGTTCTCAGAATCGTCGATGGCCAAGTCTCGTTTCCTTTGAAAGTCTCTTGTCTTTGGGGCCTGACACGTTCAACTAACCAAAAACAAAAGTTCCTTTAACAAACAAATGTTCAGTTTCCAATATTCGTTGGGTGATGGTTTCACCCCTGGGTCCCTCTCTTCTGGGCGCTGACCCTTCTTTCGTCTCTTCAGCAGGATTCACTTCCCTTGGTTTCTCAATGTCTTTTCAAACAGTTCATAGTGGACATGCCTCTGTCGGGTTTTACGTCTGTCAACACTCAGTTTCTTGGGAATTTAGACTTTTGCCCCTCTTGGGATTCGCTTCCCTGGTTTCCTCTCACTGTGAGATTCACTTCCCTTGCTCTCACACAGTTTATAGATCAAAGTATTTGGATTGTACAGGGATTTTGTTTGATCTCAGTATGACCACTATGATCTATTCCGCTAGCTCGCTTATGGCTTTCTGGTATCTGTAGTTTCTCTCATATGGGGCTCGACCAGAGTCTCACGAGTTAGCACCCACGTGGTGCTTGTTTCCCTCTGCAGCTGGTCTCCTCTTCAATACTTGTTACAGTTGTTAACACAGTTTTTAATTCAGGGGGTATTTTATCCTCTTTTTTAATAAGGGGGTCCTATGTCATGAGGAAAATATCACAATTTAAGAAAAACAAGGACATATGTGCTACCCCACCTGTCTACCACTGGCCGGCGGCAGAAACAGCAAACATTTAATACATCATCACGTATGACAAGTACATAAGAGAGCAACACCCAAGTTGCATGTAACACATTAACACATTTTATTTTTCATGTGGTTTAAAAATAGCCTCGCAAGACTATTGTCGTAACCTTTTGTTACTGAAGAAGCGCCCTATTTAAGGCTTTTTCAAAACCTCATACAATGGCTGTTTTCATTTGGTTTTTGCACAATGTGGGTTAGTGCACAAGGTGACTTAGAATGTGGTCGTGATGACCGAACATCTATCTAGTCGACACTGAATGGTGTTTCTGGCAGTTACTGGATAGCTGGTCTTCTGGTGCCATCTTCAGGACTGTTGACGTTGGCTTAGTGGTGTCACTGATGTACCCCAGGTGTGGAACATCTAAAGGTAAGTAAGTTAAAATTAAAATTAGAACGTGGGTGTGTCTCTACAGGGACATTAATGCCTGGGTGGTGTGTTGCAACATATCCTACCTGGGCCATTGCTTTCCAGTGTGGCAGGTATGGAGAAGATATTAAATTCTTCAGTGAAGGAGCCTGCTGTGCACCTTGGATGGTAGGATCCTGAATATCTAGGGTCTGGTCTCCAGCTGTGTAGCTGTAGGGGGAGTATAAATCTCTGTTTGTAAAACTATTGTATTTTTTCGTAAAACACCATGTCCAGTGGTGGTAATGCAATAGTTATCATTGTGATGTGCATAAACCTAATTAGCTATCAGCAGTTCTTTTGTGAATACGCCATTAGTAGTGGTGAGGGGGTTGCCTCGAGCCTAAAGTGCCCGTCTATTGGGAGCAATGTGTTTGCTCGTGAAATTCGAGATTAGCACAAGAACCGATCCTGCGCACTCTGTGCCTCGGGGGTTACCTTGAGCCTCAAGTGCCCATCTGTTTAGAGCAATGTGTTTGCTCGTGAAATTCGAGATTAGCAAAAAACTGAACCTACGCACCGTGTGCGGCTGCCATGGTGATGGAACAGTCTATTTAGGACTCTAGTGCAATGTTGTGCTCCCCTGGCGTCTATCAATAGCACCCGGGGCTCTCTCGAGCTCGGAGCTGGGGCTTACCTGCTACCGCTCATTCCTGCTGCTGGCTGTGTCCGTGCGGTGACTGAGGCTTCGCACATGCGTGGAGATTGTGTATGGAAGCGTAGGTCGTATTTATGTGATCGTAGGTAGTGTGTGCATGCGGGTGCGATTAGTGTTGCTAGTTTGTGAAGACTACTTGATCCTGATGTAGTGGGATGCGTCATGAGTCTCTCTTTCTAGAGAGGAGGGGCCTGGATGTGTTGACACTTGCTGACTGATCTCTGCTTACTGCATGAGGGGCCTGTGGTGGACCTTGGTGTGTAGGTGGAATGAGAAGTACTACAACATTTTTATTGGTAGTGACCCTCAATGATTGAAAATGCATGCGGCTGGACTTTGACATATTGATAGCCGTCAGGTTCGTGGTTATACTTTAGGATTAGACATTCATTAGTGCATAATGCACTACATCCTTGTGTACTATTTAACACATCTCAATATTTGGTATACTCTAAGGCTACACCCAATCCTCCTGGAAATCCTGCCGACCTCCTCCTCTACTGGTCGACAACCAATTGGAATATGAAGTATCCCGAATATGTGACTCCAGGTATAAACGGGGTCAGCTTCAATACCTGGTTGAATGGAAAGGATATCCTCCTAGTGAAAGAACCTGGGAACCACTTTCTAATCTCAAGGCCCCTCGACGACTCAGAAGATTTCACCTTATGCACCCGGGCAAATCCTGAGGAACGGGCCTTCGGAGGAGGCATGCTGTCATGAACTACAGAACACGCCCCTTTTGGACTTCCTGGTCCTTGTCTCAACGGGGCTTACACTCCCTTGTACTTCCAACATGGCCGTCCACTGTGAAACGCCTTCCTCGCTCTACACCTTGGACGTAGCGTGTTCTGTTTATAGACCACGCCTCCCGCGGCTCCGCGCATCTCAATGCTATTGCGAAGTAGCGACCAGACGTGTGCTCCGTAGCTTGCGGTATTGTTTCCCTGCTTCTTCCAGCCTACCCCATTCCTAGTCCCTTTCCTTCCTTTCTTGATTCCTGGACTCGGATTCCTGGATCCTTGCATCCCGGAACTTTGAACGCACGCTGGAGTCGGAAGAGACTCGTGCAGCCTTATTCAAGACTCGATCAGTCCACAAGAAGACATTGATCAAGAAATCCAGCAAAGATCGAACTCAGGTGAGAAGCGGGGAACTCCTTGACAGTTTGAGACGCCAACCGACCGAACTCGATATGGACATGGAAGCGGCCATCCAGGACCTGATGCATGGTATGCAAGAGCTATCAACCGAGGTGCAGAATCTAAAGGCGGAAAACGCTGCTCTCAAACAATTAGTTCTATCCCGTGATTCTGCCACAAAAGAAAGTGTGTTGCTGGGCGGCATAGTGGACAAATACGATGGCTCGGCAAAAACCCTTCGCGGATTCCTGGATTCATGTTTGGTCCACTTTACTTTTAAGCCCTACTACTTTTCAACTCCAAGGGCTAATGTGAGGTTCATAATTTCCCACCTTTCAGGAAACGCCTTAACCTGGGCTACGCCCCTCGTTAATTCCGGCGATGCTCTTATAGATGACTATGATGGCTTCATACAAGCTCAGGTGAGAAGGGGGGAACTCCTTGACACACAGGGGAGGGGAGCTCCTAGTTTAGAAACAATCACTGGGGCAGGTGAGCTCACTGGGGGAGGGTAGCTCACCAGTTTAGGAACAGTCACTGAGGGAGTGGAGCTCGTCAGTTTAGGAACAGTCACTGGAGGGAGGAACTCACTGGTGAGGGGAGCTCGCCAGTTTAGGAACAGTCACTGGGGAGGGGAGCTCCTAGTTTAAGAACAGTCACTGGGGCAGGGGAACTCACTGGGGGAGGGTAGCTTGCCAATTTAGGAACAGTCACTGGGGGAGTGGAGCTTGTCAGTTTAGGAACAGTCAATGGGGCAGGGGTACTCACTGGGTGACGGGAGCTCGCCAGTTTAGGAGCAGTCACTGGGGAGTGGAGCTCGCTAGTTTAGGAGCAGTCACTTGGGGAGGGGAACTCACATGGGTGAGGGGAGCTCACCAGTTTAGGAACAGTCACTGGGGGAGGGGAGCTCCCAGCTTAGGAACAGTCACTAGAGCAGGGGAGCTCACTGGGGGAGGGGAGCTCACCAGTTTGGGAACAGTCGCTTGGGGAGTGGAGCTCATCAGTTTAGGAACAGTCACTGGAGAGGGGAGCTCCTAGTTTAGGAACAGTCACTGGGGCAGGGGAGCTCACTGTGGGAGGGTAGGTCACCAGTTTAGGAACAGTCACTGGGGGAGTGGAGCTCATCAGTTTAGGAACAGTCACTGGGGGAGGGGAGCTCGCCAGTTTAGGAACAGTCACTGAGGCAGGGGAGCTCACCAGTTTATGAACAGTCACTGGGGGAGTGGAGCTCACCAGTTTATGAACAGTCACGGGGGAGGGGAGCTCACCAGTTTATGAACAGTCACTGGGGGTAGGGAGCACACTGGGGGAGTGGACCTCGCTAGTTTAGGAACAGTCACTGGGGGAGGGGAGCTTGCCAGTTTAGGAACAGTCACTGGGGGAGGGGAGCTCACCAGTTTAGGAACAGTGACTGGGGGAGAGGAGCTCACCCATTTAGGAACAGTCACTGAGGCTTGGGAGCTCACTGGGGGAGGGGAACACACCAGTTTAGGAACAGTCACTGGGGGAGGGGAGCTCAACCAGTTTAGGAACTGTCACTGGGGCAGGGGAGCTCACTGGGGGAGGGGAGCTTGCTAGCTTGCTAATTTAGGAACAGTAACTGGGGGAGGGGAGCTCGCCAGTTTAGGAACAATCACTGGGGGAGGCAAGCTCGCTAGTTTAGGAACAGTCACTGGGGAGGGGAGCTCGCCAGTTTAGGAACAGTCACTGGGACAGGGGAGCTCACTGGGAGGGGAGCTCGCCAGTTTAGGGAAAGTCACTGGGGCAGGGGGGCTCACTGGGGGAGGGGAGCTCGCTAGTTTAGGAACAGTTACTGAGGGAGGGGAGTTCCCAGTTTAGGAACAGTCACTGGGGCAGGGGAGCTCACTGGGGGAGGGGAGCTCACCAGTTTAGCAACAGTCACTGGGGGAGTGGAGCTCGTCAGTTTAGGAACAGTCACTGGGGAGGGGAGCTCCTAGTTTAGGAACAGTCACTGGGGCAGGGGAGCTCACTGGGGAGAGTAGCTCCCCAGTTTAGGAACAGTCACTGGAGGAGGGGAGCTCGCTAGTTTATGAACAGTTACTGGAGGAGGGGGGCTCTCTAGTTTAGGAACAGTTACTGGGGGAGGGGAGCTCACATGGGTGAGGGGAGCTCACCAGTTTAGGAACAGTCACTTGGGGAGGGTAGCTCGCCAGTTTAGGAACAGTCACTGGGGCAGGGGAGCTCACTGGGGGAGGGGTGCTCACCAGTTTAGGAACAGTCACTGGGGGAGGGGAGCTCGCTAGTTTAGGAACAGTTACTGGGGGAGGGGAGCTCGCTAGTTTAGGAACAGTCACTGGGGGAGGAGAGCTCCCAGCTTAGGAACAGTCACTGGGGGAGTGGAGGTCGTCAGTTTAGGAACAGTCACTGGGGGAGAGGAGCTCACCCATTTAGGAACAGTCACTGAGGCTTGGGAGCTCACTGGGGGAGGGGAATGCACCCGTTTAGGAACAGTCACTGGGGGAGGGGAGCTCAACCAGTTTAGGAACTGTCACTGGGGCAGGAGAGCTTACTGGGGGAGGGGAGCTTGCTAGCTTGCTAATTTAGGAACAGTCACTGGGGGAGGGGAGCTCGCCAGTTTAGGAACAATCACTGGGGGAGGCAAGCTCGCTAGTTTAGGAACAGTCACTGGGGAGGGGAGCACGCCAGTTTAGGAACAGTCACTGGGGCAGGGGAGCTCACTGGGAGGGGAGCTTGCCAGTTTAGGAAAAGTCACTGGGGCAGGGGAGCTCACTGGGGGAGGGGAGCTCGCTAGTTTAGGAACAGTTACTGAGGGAGGGGAGCTCCCATCTTAGGAACAGTCACTGGGGCAGGGGAGCTCACTGGGGGAGGGGAGCTCACCAGGTTAGCAACAGTCACTGGGGGAGTGGAGCTCGTCAGTTTAGGAACAGTCACTGGGGAGGGGAGCTCCTAGTTTAGGAACAGTCACTGGGGGAGAGGAGCTCACCCATTTAGGAACAGTCACTGAGGCTTGGGAGCTCACTGGGGGAGGGGAACACACCAGTTTAGGAACAGTCACTGGGGCAGGGGAGCTCACTGGGGGAGGGGAGCTTGCTAGCTTGCTAATTTAGGAACAGTCACTGGGGGAGGGGAGCTCGCCAGTTTAGGAACAATCACTGGGGGAGGCAAGCTCGCTAGTTTCGGAACAGTCACTGGGGAGGGGAGCTCGCCAGTTTAGGAACAGTCACTGGGGCAGGGGAGCTCACTGGGAGGGGAGCTCACCAGTTTAGGAAAAGTCACTGGGGCAGGGGAGCTCACTGGGGGAGGGGAACTCGCTAGTTTAGGAACAGTTACTGAGGGAGGGGAGCTCCCATCTTAGGAACAGTCACTGGGGCAGGGGAGCTCACTGGGGGAGGAGAGCTCACCAGTTTAGCAACAGTCAATGGGGGAGTGGAGCTCATCAGTTTAGGAACAGTCACTGGGGAGGGGAGCTCCTAGTTTGGGAACAGTCACTGGGGCAGGGGAGCTCACTGGGGAGAGTAGCTCGCCAGTTTAGGAACAGTCACTGGAGGAGGGGAGCTCGATAGTTTAGGAACAGTTACTGGAGGAGGGGAGCTCTCTAGTTTAGGAACAGTTACTGGGGGAGAGGAGCTCACATGGGTGAGGGGAGCTCACCAGTTTAGGAACAGTCACTTGGGGAGGGTAGCGCGCCAGTTTAGGAACAGTCACTGGGGCTGGGGAGCTCACTGGGGGAGGGGTTCTCACCAGTTTAGGAACAGTCACTGGGTGAGGGGAGCTCACCAGTTTAGGAACAGTCACTGGGGGAGGGGAGCTCGCTAGTTTAGGAACAGTTACTGGGGGAGGGGAGCTCGCTAGTTTAGGAACAGTCACTGGGGGAGGGGAGCTCCCAGCTTAGGAACAGTCACTGGGGGAGTGGAGCTCGTCAGTTTAGGAACAGTCACTGGGGAGGGGAGCCCCTAGTTTAGGAACAGTACCTGGGGCAGGGGAGCTCACTGGGGGAGGGTTACTCGCCAGTTTAGGAACAGTCACTGGGGAGGGGAGCTCTCCAGTTTATGAACAGTCACTGGGGAAGGGGAGCTCAGCAGTTTATGAACTGTCACGGGGAGGGGAGCTCACCAGTTTATGAACAGTCACTGGGGGTAGGGAGCTCACTGGGGGAGTGGACCTCCCTAGTTTAGGAACAGTCATTGGGGGAGGGGAGCTTGCCAGTTTAGGAACAGTCACTGGGGGAGGGGAGCTCACTGGGAGGGGAGCTCGCCAGTTTAGGGAAAGTCACTGGGGCAGGGGAGCTCACTGGGGGAGGGGAGCTTGCTAGTTTAGGAACAGTTACTGAGGGAGGGTAGCTCCCAGCTTAGGAACAGTCACTGGGGCAGGTGAGCTCACTGGGGGAGGGGAGCTCACCAGTTTAGCAACAGTCACTGGGGGAGTGGAGCTCGTCAGTTTAGGAACAGTCACTGGGGAGGGGAGCTCCTAGTTTAGGAACAGTCACTGGGGCAGGGGAGCTCACTGGGGAGAGTAGCTCGCCAGTTTAGGAACAGTCACTGGAGGATGGGAGCTCGCTAGTTTATGAACAGTTACTAGAGGAGGGGAGCTCTCTAGTTTAGGAACAGTTATTGGGGGAGGGGAGCTCACATGGGTGAGGGGAGCTCACCAGTTTAGGAACAGTCACTTGGGGAGGGTAGCTCGCCAGTTTAGGAACAGTCACTGGGGCAGGGGAGCTCACTGGGGGAGGGGTGCTCACCAGTTTAGGAACAGTCACTGGGGGAGGGGAGCTCGCTAGTTTAGGAGGTTACTGGGGGAGGGGAGCTCGCTAGTTTAGGAACAGTCACTGGGGGAGGAGAGCTCCCAGCTTAGGAACAGTCACTGGGGGAGTGGAGGTCGTCAGTTTAGGAACAGTCACTGGGGGAGAGGAGCTCACCCATTTAGGAACAGTCACTGAGGCTTGGGAGCTCACTGGGGGAGGGGAACGCACCCGTTTAGGAACAGTCACTGGGGGAGGGGAGCTCAACCAGTTTAGGAACTGTCACTGGGGCAGGGGAGCTCACTGGGGGAGGGGAGCTTGCTAGCTTGCTAATTTAGGAACAGTCACTGGGGGAGGGGAGCTCGCCAGTTTAGGAACAATCACTGGGGGAGGCAAGCTCGCTAGTTTAGGAACAGTCACTGGGGAGGGGAGCACGCCAGTTTAGGAACAGTCACTGGGGCAGGGGAGCTCACTGGGAGGGGAGCTTGCCAGTTTAGGAAAAGTCACTGGGGCAGGGGAGCTCACTGGGGGAGGGGAGCTCGCTAGTTTAGGAACAGTTACTGAGGGAGGGGAGCTCCCATCTTAGGAACAGTCACTGGGGCAGGGGAGCTCACTGGGGGAGGGGAGCTCACCAGGTTAGCAACAGTCACTGGGGGAGTGGAGCTCGTCAGTTTAGGAACAGTCACTGGGGAGGGGAGCTCCTAGTTTAGGAACAGTCACTGGGGGAGAGGAGGTCACCCATTTAGGAACAGTCACTGAGGCTTGGGAGCTCACTGGGGGAGGGGAACACACCAGTTTAGGAGCAGTCACTGGGGCAGGGGAGCTCACTGGGGGAGGGGAGCTTGCTAGCTCGCCAGTTTAGGAACAGTCACTGGAGGAGGGGAGCTCGCTAGTTTAGGAACAGTTACTGGAGGAGGGGAGCTCTCTAGTTTAGGAACAGTTACTGGGGGAGAGGAGCTCACATGGGTGAGGGGAGCTCACCAGTTTAGGAACAGTCACTTGGGGAGGGTAGCTCGCCAGTTTAGGAACAGTCACTGGGGCAGGGGAGCTCACTGGGGGAGGGGTGCTCACCAGTTTAGGAACAGTCACTGGGTGAGGGGAGCTCACCAGTTTAGGAACAGTCACTGGGGGAGGGGAGCTCGCTAGTTTAGGAACAGTTACTGGGGGAGGGGAGCTCGCTAGTTTAGGAACAGTCACTGGGGGAGGGGAGCTCCCAGCTTAGGAACAGTCACTGGGGGAGTGGAGCTCGTCAGTTTAGGAACAGTCACTGGGGAGGGGGGCCCCTAGTTTAGGAACAGTACCTGGGGCAGGGGAGCTCACTGGGGGAGGGTTACTCGCCAGTTTAGGAACAGTCACTGGGGAGGGGAGCTCTCCAGTTTATGAACAGTCACTGAGGAAGGGCAGCTCAGCAGTTTATGAACTGTCACGGGGAGGGGAGCTCACCAGTTTATGAACAGTCACTGGGGGCAGGGAGCTCACTGGGGGAGTGGACCTCCCAAGTTTAGGAACAGTCATTGGGGAGGGGAGCTTGCCAGTTTAGGAACAGTCACTGGGGGAGGGGAGCTTGCCAATTTAGGAACAGTCACTGGGGGAGGGGAGCTCACCAGTTTAGGAACAGTCACTGGGGAGAGAAGCTCACCCATGTAGGAATACTCACTGAGGCTTAGGAGCTCACTGGGGGAGGGGAACGCACCAGTTTAGCAACAGTCACTGGGGGAGGGGAGCTCAACCAGTTTAGGAACTGGCACTGGGGCAGGGGAGCTCACTGGGGGAGGGGAGCTTGCTAGCTTGCTAATTTAGGAACAGTCACTGGGGAGGGGAGCTCACCAGTTTAGGAACAATCACCGGGGGAGGCAAGCTCACTAGTTTAGGAACAGTCACTGGGGAGGGCAGCTCGCCAGTTTAGGAACAGTCACTGGGGCAGGGGGGCTCACTGGGATGGGAGCTCGCCAGTTTAGGAAAAGTCACTGGGGCTTGGGAGCTCACTGGGGGAGGGGAACGTACCAGTTTAGGAACAGTCACTGGGGGAGGGGCGCTCAACCAGTTTAGGAACAGTCACTGGGGCAGCAGAGCTCACTGGGGGAGGGGAGCTCGCTAATTTAGGAACAGTCACTGCGGGAGGGGAACTCGCCAGTTTAGGAACAATCACTGGGGGAGGCAAGCTCGCTGGTTTAGGAACAGTCACTGTGGCAGGGGAGCTCACTGGGGGAGGGGAGCTTGCCAGTTTAGGAACAATCACTGGGGGAGGGGAGCTCGGCAGTTTAGGAACAGTCACTGGGGCTTGGGAGCTCACTGGGGGAGGAGAACTCACCATTTTAAGAACAGTCACTGGGGGAGGGGAGCTCGCCAGTTTAAGAACAGTCACTGGGGGAGGGGAACTTGCAAGTTTAGGAACAGTCACTGGGGGAGGGGAGCTCACCAGTTTAGGAACAGTCACTGGGGGAGGGGAGCTCGCCAGTTTAGGAACAGTCACTGGGGGAGGGGAACTTGCAAGTTTAGGAACAGTCACTAGGGGAGGGGAGCTCACCAGTTTAGGAACAGTCACTGGGGGAGGGGAGCTCGCCAGTTTAGGAACAGTCACTGGGGGAGAGGAGCTCATCCGTTTAGGAAGAGTCACTGGCGCTTGGGAGCTCACTGGGGGAGGGGAACGCAACAGTTTGGGAACAGTCACTGGGGTAGGGGAGCTCAACCAGTTTACCAACAGTCACTGGGGCAGGGGAGCTTACTAGTTTAGGAACAGTCACTGGGGGAGGGGCGCTCAACCAGTTTAGGAACAGTCACTGGGGCAGCAGAGCTCACTGGGGGAGGGGAGCTCGCTAGTTTAGGAACAGTCACTGCGGGAGGGGAACTCGCCAGTTTAGGAACAATCACTGGGGGGAGGCAAGCTCGCTGGTTTAGGAACAGTCACTGTGGCAGGGGAGCTCACTGGGGGAGGGGAGCTTGCCAGTTTAGGAACAATCACTGGGGGAAGGGAGCTCGGCAGTTTAGGAACAGTTACTGGGGGTAGGGAGCTCACTGGGGGAGTGGACCTCCCTAGTTAGGAACAGTGACTGGGGGAGGTGAGCTCACCAGTTTAGGAACAGTCACTGGGTCTTGGGAGCTCACTGGGGGAGGAGAACTCACCAGTTTAGGAACAGTCACTGGGGGAGGGGAACTTGCAAGTTTAGGAACAGTCACTGGGGAGGGGAGCTCACCAGTTTAGGAACAGTCACTGGGGGAGGGGAGCTCGCCAGTTTAGGAACAGTCACTGGGGGAGAGGAGCTCATCCGTTTAGGAAGAGTCACTGGCGCTTGGGAGGTCACTGGGGGAGGGGAACGCAACAGTTTAGGAACAGTCACTGGGGGAGGAGAGCTCACCAGTTTAGGAACAGTCACTGGGGGAGGGGAGCTCGCCAGTTTAGGAACAGTCACTGGGGGAGGGGAACTTGCAAGTTTAGGAACAGTCACTGGGGGAGGGGAGCTCACCAGTTTAGGAACAGTCACTGGGGGAGGGGAGCTCGCCAGTTTAGGAACAGTCACTGGGGGAGAGGAGCTCATCCGTTTAGGAAGAGTCACTGGCGCTTGGGAGGTCACTGGGGGAGGGGAACGCAACAGTTTAGGAACAGTCACTGGGGTAGGGGAGCTCAACCAGTTTAGCAACAGTCACTGGGGCAGGGGAGCTTGCTAGTTTAGGAACAGTCACTGGGGAGGGGAATTCGCAAGTTTAGGAACAGTCACTGGGGGAGGGGAGATCACTGGGGGAGTTGAGCTCGCCAGTTTAGGAACAGTCACTGGTGGAGGGGAGCTCCCATTTTAGGAACAGTCACTGGGGCAGGGGAGCTCACTGGGGAGGGGAGCTCACCAGTTTAGGAACAGTCACTGGGGGAGGGGAGCTCGCCAGTTTAGGAACAGTCACTGGGGGAGAGGAGCTCATCCGTTTAGGAAGAGTCACTGGCGCTTGGGAGGTCACTGGGGGAGGGGAACGCAACAGTTTAGGAACAGTCACTGGGGTAGGGGAGCTCACCAGTTTAGGAACAGTCACTGGGGGAGGGGAGCTCGCCAGTTTAGGAACAGTCACTGGGGGAGGGGAACTTGCAAGTTTAGGAACAGTCACTGGGGGAGGGGAGCTCACCAGTTTAGGAACAGTCACTGGGGGAGGGGAGCTCGCCAGTTTAGGAACAGTCACTGGGGGAGAGGAGCTCATCCGTTTAGGAAGAGTCACTGGCGCTTGGGAGGTCACTGGGGGAGGGGAACGCAACAGTTTAGGAACAGTCACTGGGGTAGGGGAGCTCAACCAGTTTAGCAACAGTCACTGGGGCAGGGGAGCTTGCTAGTTTAGGAACAGTCACTGGGGAGGGGAATTCGCAAGTTTAGGAACAGTCACTGGGGGAGGGGAGATCACTGGGGGAGTTGAGCTCGCCAGTTTAGGAACAGTCACTGGTGGAGGGGAGCTCCCATTTTAGGAACAGTCACTGGGGCAGGGGAGCTCACTGGGGAGGGGAGCTCATAGTTTAGGAACAGTCACTGGGGGAGTGGACCTCGCCAGTTTAGGAACAGTCACTGGGGTGGGGGGTGGGCGGGTCCTGGTCATTTGTATCAAGGTCTGGACTACTGTGGACACTAAGAGAGCCCCTCTCCACACATTGCCCTACATCTGACCTACTCCCGTGCCCCCCGAAGACACACTACTCCACGCTACCCCGCCACCCGATGGACCAGGTTGCTTATCTGCAAAGTTAAGGAATGGTGCACACATGAACAGACCCACACATGCCCAACTCATAGTGAGGCAGGAGCGCCACCTGCTGGCTCTGTGAAATGCACGCAGGACATAAGCAAACAGGAACCCGAGTCCAGCACCTTCTCCCGCCAACCCCGTGGATGCTAAATGCCCAGGAGGCAGGTATCTATCTATCTGCCAGCATGCCTCGCCCACTCAGGCACCAACACAGGGCACGCGCCTGCAGCGTGAAGCAGCCGGGCCCAGGCTGCAGGGGCACGAGTAGCCAGAGTCTTCCGGCTCCCTAGTCAGTGCCCACATTTCAGAATCAAAAGCCTTTGACGTTTCTGCTGCCCGGGGAGTGAGTCTTGCCCAGATGTATTCCAAACTCTACCGTTTCCCCACCCAGGGCAAGCAAGCATTGGTACAGCCAAACCGTTGTGGCTTTTGTGTAGTAGGCATGGGGTCCGCAGTTTCCTGGCACTGCCATATTGGTAACATAAGATGTTAAATGTTAAAGGTATTTGTACCGCGCACCGTCACCAACGGAATTGGTCCCCAGGCGCTCAGGCGGATCTGTAAACGATAAAGGTGGGATGGGATAGTAAGGGGGAGAAGGGAGTAGGATAGTGAGAGGAGTGGTGTTCTGAGGGCAGCTTCAACTCAGTATACACCGGGTGCTGAGCTTTGGTGCGGGTATCGGATCGGAGTCAGTCCGCGTGTGCTGTTGTTCCGGCTTATGTGTTGTTGCAGTGTTGTGAAGTGCGTGCGGCTTGTTGTGTGAGAGATGGTTGTGTGAGTTTTTGAGTTAGATAAGTATGCAGAGTTTGAGCTTATATTGGTTAGTGGGTTACCTGACCTTTACCATGCTAACATTCGTAGTTCAGTCTGAGTGTGACGCCTGTTGCCCCTTCATATTCCCATCTAGACACGGCACCGGCCAATGATTAGGACTCCATCCAGGAGTGGTCATGCCAACCGTCACACCCCCATCCAGATGCGGCGCAGGCTAGTGTCTAGAGACCCGTCCAGGTGTGGGCATGCTAACATTCACAACTCCATCTGAGCGCCACGCAGGCCGGTGTTCACAATTCTAGGTGTGGCACATGTTAGCATTCACGTTTTCTGGGCGTGGGCATGTTGTCCTTCAATCGGTCCTATCCAGATGCGACGCAGGCCAACATCTATCCAGATGCGTCTGCTGGTCTGGATATGTTTGTCCGGTACGTACAAGTGGGAGAGTTACTTGGGGCTTTCGTCTGGGTCTAGGTGTGTGGTCAGTCTCTGCAGCCTTCCTTTGTGGCTATTTTCCATGATGTCTTATGCTCTGTCGAGTGGTTGGTTATTTGGTTTGAGTGTTTGTCCAATTTGAGAGTGGTCGAGGTTGGAGATATTTCGTCACTGTTTCAATGTCTGGGCATTCTGGTGCGTCTCCGCTGTGGTTATGCTTTGAAGAGCCATGATTTGAGGAGTTTCCTGAATGCTAGGTGGTTTGTTGTATTCCGTATATTCTTAGGTAGGTCATTCCAGGTTTTGGGTGCCTGGTGAGAGAAGGACGATCCTCCGAGTTTTTTTCTGTTGTAGGGTATTGGTTCCAGGCATATGTCGGTGCTTGATCTTAGTGTTCTTGTCGGTTGGTGTAGGCGTAGTTTGTTGCTTAGGAATTCTGCACCTTGTTTGTGTATTGCTCTGTGCGTGATACACATGGCCTTGAACTTTATTCGTTGTTTCAGTGGTAGCCAGTGTAGTATTTTTAGCGCGGGTGTGATGTGTTCTCTTCGGTGTAGCTTGAGGTGGAGTCTGGCTTCTGCATTTTGTATGCGTTGCAGTTTTTTTAGAAGCCGTTCGGGCATGCCCAGGTATAGGCTATTGGCATAGTCTACTCTGGACATGATCAGAGCGATGATGGTAAGTGTTTTGTTGGCGAATGACAGGAACGGTAGGATCCTTTTTGCTGCTCGCAGGAGGAAGAAACATTTCTTCATTACCGAGTTTACTTGTGGCTCCAGAGTGAGGTTGTTATCCATCAGGACCCCTAGGTTTTTTACAGTTGAAGATGCTTCTGGTGTGGTGCCGAGCTCTCTTGGCCAGGGGATGTAGTTGATGTCTCCTCCCTTTTTTGAAACAATCATTATCTCTGTTTTGCCCCGGTTGATTTTGAGATGGTTGAGGTTCATCCAGTTGAATATGTCACGAAGGCAATTCTCTAGTGTGGTGTTTTCTTCTCGGGTGTCTTGTATGTTGAAGATTATTTGAGTATCGTCGGCGTAGTTGTAGCATGTGAGGCCGTGTTTTTTGATGAGTTTGATTAATAGGTACATGTACATATTGAATAGAAGCGGGGAGAAGGATGATCCTTGTGGTACTCCGCACGTGGAGACTCTGGGTTTGGATTTACAAGGTTTCATCCATATTGTTTATGTTCTGTTTGTTAGGAAGGATTTGATCCATAGTAGGGCAGTGTCTGTTATCCCTAGTCCTTCTAATCTCTTTATGAGGATGGCGTGGTTGACAGTGTCGAAGGCTGCAGACAGATCAAGGAGAATCAGGGCAGTGCTGTTGTCTGAGTCTGCGTTTGTTTTTAGGTCGTCCCATATTGAGAGGAGAGCCGATTCTGTTCCTCTCGTAGGTCTGAAGCCAACTTGTGCCTGGTCTAGTCGGCAATGCTCTTCTATGAATTCTTGGGTTATTTGGTAGACGTATGTTTCTAGTAGGTTGGCTATGTAGGGTATGTTGGAGATGGGTCTGTAGTTAGATAAGTCCTCTACGTCTCCTGTTGTGTCTTTGAGTAGCGGCTTGATGTAAGCCGATTTGAAGGCCTGCGGTACTTTACCTGTTGAGATTGAGAGGTTGAGGAGGTTTCTGTGGTATTCCATGGGGGTTCCTTGTTTGAGAATTGTTTTGTATATGTCCGAGGGGCAGGGGTCTTCAGGAGAGCCTGAATTGTTGCTTTGGTTTACCAGTTTGACGAAAGCCTCAGCTGATATTTCTGGGACGTTTCGTAGCTTGTTTGCGTGTTCCTCTTCTGTGTCGGTGGGGTTTGAGATTTGAACGCTTGGTCTGTTTTGTATGGTGTGTTGGATGGAGGTTATTTTGTTTTTGAAGTGGTCTCTGAGTTCCTTGCAAAGTTTGGTCGATGGTATTGGCGTGTTGTTGCAGGCCGGCGGGTTTTATATTTCGTTTACGATTTTGAATAGTTCTTTTTGAGCGTTTGGTGCTCTGAAGATTCAGTTGTCATAATGTTTCCTCTTTGCTTTTTGTATTTCCTTTTTATATGCGCGGATCTGTTGTAGGAATTTCAATTTGTTTGCGGTGGTGTTGTTGTTCTTCCATTCTGATTCTAGTATTCGGTTTTTCCTTTTCATGGCTTTAGTAGTGGGGTGAACCATTTTGCTGTAGTTTTCTTGCGTGATGGGGTGAAGGGCTTTTCTTTGGCAATGTCGTCCAGGGTTGTTGCGATCCAGGTATGAAGTAGGGCAACTTTTTTGTCTAGGTCTGCTTCTTCCATGGTTGATGCTTGTGGTTTGCTGAGTTCTAGGAGCTCGGTTAGGTTGGAGTTTTTAATGGTTCTCCAATTTCTTTTCATCATGATGGGTTGCTTTTCTTGTTGCTTTTTTGTCGGAGCGGCCGTTGTGATTATGAACGGAATAATGAGGTGGTCGCTCCAAAGTATTTGAATTGGGGGTGCCGTGGTGATGAGATCCTTGTTGGCGAAGATTGCGTCAAGTGTGTGCCCTGCTGAGTGGGTTGCTCCTTTGACTTGTTGTTGTAGGTTCATGGCTGCTAGTTGGGCTGTTAAGGATTTTTGTGTGGTTGTGGTTTCTCCGTCGAACCAGATGTTGAAATCTCCGAGGATGATCAGATGATTGTACTTGATGGCTAGGGTGGTGATTGCTTCCGTGAAAGCGTCTACGAAAGTCGCATCATAGGTTGGTGGTCTGTATATCAGTATGAATTTCAGGTGGGTTTTGGGGTTTGATGAAAGTCGTAGTATTAAGGATTCACATTTATCGATGTTTAGTGGATCTTCCATTTCGATGGCCAGTTGTTCCTTGTGGATGATCGCTAGTCCCCCCCCCTCTTTTGGATTTTTTGTTTGTTTGGATGCATTTGAAGTCTTCAGGCAGGCAGGTGTTGAGGGTGATCTTGTAGTTGTTGTCTAGCCATGTTTCGGTTACAAATAGGATGTCTATGCCTCCTTCTGACAGGAGGTCGTATATTTCCGTTGAGTGTGACATTGACCTTGCGTTTATTAAATTACAGTGGATTCTCTGGGTGAGATTTTGTTTTGAGGTTATTTGTTGTTCGAGTTTGTAATTGGCAAAAGTTGGCTAATGGTGCTAGTACCTGATGGGCATGTCATGGTAGGGCCTGGAAAAGGCATAGCAGGGCACTCCCCCATTACCACCCTCCGGGGTCCAAGACATCATGCAACGGTTACCCATACCCTGATAATCACAAGGACAACTGGTGACACAAGATCACATTTATACAGTCATACAACATGTTGGGGGGCAGCCCCAGCCCTAAATAAATTCACCTCTCCTTACACGTCTAAGGCAGCCCGTTGGTTTGCCGGGCTTGCCATTATATTATAGTTCACGGGGACACTTGTCACTTCCGGCTTGCAGAGTAGCGGATGCCCGCTTCTGATTATAACTGTCAAGCACTAATTCTTCAGGACCACTGTCTCAACCGTCCATAAAGGACTCAGTGCCCGGCTTCCGAAATTGGCTCGACTGTGGCCATCAGGAAACCGCCCATGGCCAAAACGGCAGTGTCAAACTCCTCCCCAGCTAGGACCGTCCCGTAACTCTGATGCGTTTTTGGGGTTGGCCTCCCCGCCACCCCCAATGCCCTCAAAATGTACCAACCGTATCTACCTGTATCTACACTCTCCGTCTCTCATTAGCACATCCTGTCCATTTAACAGCTGTGAACACCACATACAATGTAACTTTTGCCTCATGCTTTTGCCTCCCAGGCATGTAGGTGTCCCCCCGGAGGGGGGGGGGTGGCCAGAGGGCCGACACGCTGTGTAGGCTGTCCCTCTAGCACCCCCTCCGGGGCCTGAACAGCCCCTTATACAAGAGTCAAAGATGTTGGACTTGACAATGCTTGTTTTTAGCCAGACTTCAGTGCAAAGAACAGACGCAAGGGCACACAGCAGGGGCTGGGCTGTTGGACTTGACTTGACATTGCTTGTTTTTAGCCGGAGTTCAGTGCAAAGAACAGATGCAAGGGCACACAGCAGGGGCTGGTTTTGCTTGTGTGTAGCTGCAATTAAGCCATTACCTCTTAGAAAGCTGTCCTGCGAGCACAGAGCTATACTATAGGGAGCTTCCTTCAAACAGGTACTCTCTGGGCAATTGCCATCACTTGCACTGCGGAGTGGGTAAGGAAGGTGTCAAATGGTGTCGGAAATCATTTTACACCCCCCTTTGGACCCTGGAGTGCAAATTACATGGGACCAATCCTGCTGGTGTTGCAATTCGTAACATGTTTTTGTTGCCAAAGAAAGCGAGGACCCAAATCCAAAGTGGAGCCCAGTTTTGTCTGCAAACACACGGAACAATTGCCACACGGAACATGGCGGATGCAGCTGGTGAGCCCCACCATTGGATGAGGGTGGGGGCAGATTTTCTTGTATTTTCTTTTTTATTAGAGGTTATGTAGCGCTTTTAAGCAAAGCGCTGCACAAAAATGTTAAAACAACAGTACAAAAATGTGAAAAGATTAGGGAGGTTCAAATATCAATTCTGAGAGCAAACAATCATTGACAGGGAAGAAGATGATTTTTCAAGGAGACCCGAAAAAGAGAATAGACAGGGATAGATCGAAGAGATAGAGGAAGAGTGTTCCAATGAAGAGGAGCAAGAAGCTCAAAAGAACGAAAAGTGAGACTGAGCGCAGGGTGGATGAGGTACAGTCAATTAAAAAAGACACAAATACGCTATAGCCCTAATCCGGGCAGAGCTTCTGACCACTCCCCCACTCAGATCAGATTAGACCTACTTACTTCTTCCCTCCACTGTTTCCCCAGCCGAAGAAGCGTGTATTAGAGGTAAAAAAAACAATACCCCATCTCTGTTTTCCATGGCCCTATCCCAATGGACCCACCAATTTGCCAATAAACCAAAGGCCAATCAACCTTGCCCTACCAGCATTAGGAATCAGAGGCTAGCATCTAGGCTCACACACTTATCCACACCACCCCTCCTGGCATTGCATCAATAACAACTCCACAAGCTCAACCTAAGACCAAGGACAAAGCTAAACATCACAAAGACACCTACCGCCCTACACCTAAACGACCCCCTATTGACCTCCAGACCAAGAAACCAGCTCAAATCCAGGGGGCACTTATCAATGCCAGATCAATGGTTGTCCACGCGACTGACATTGCTGACTCATCATTGCCAATCAGTTAGACTGACCTACCCTATCTCTAGCGTTACCTGAGAACTACTCTATCCTTAGGTTAGATAGAGAAACCTCCGGAGGAGGAGGCATTGCCTTAGTGGCCAAAACGAATCTCACCCTAAGAATTACCCAACATCCCCCTTTCCCGTCTGGTGATCTACTGTCTGTAAAACACCCACTAACTGCACCCCGCACTATTACTATGCACCTGGCCCCACCTCTTCATTTAACGAAGACATTACTGCCTTACTGACCCCCAATACAAAACCAGGTTCGCAAGTTATTATACTTGGAGACTTCAACCGGGGTCTTAATGATGCAATTGCCACCACAGTGGCTAATTCCATCACCGAGGTAGGCCTCACCCTCAGGATAAATGTGCCTACCTATAACAAAGCGAGAATTGTTATAGTTTCCACTCATTCGGCGCGTGTACTGTTTGTTACGCTGGGATTTACCCCATTGCTTTTTTCGGCGCCTGAAAAATGCAGTTCCACAATTCTTGTGATTTTTCTTTCTTTCAATCTTTTATTCTCTTGAATTCATCAATTGATGATGTAGCAGGTGGTGCCGACACATGTTTCGACCTAACAGGTCTTTTTCTAGGCTACCATTTATAGTTTTAAATACATAAAGATTGGATACATATTTGGTGACAATGTGGTCCTCTGATCGGGCATGCACCATTCGTGATTTTGTTGATATTGTGTGACATTTGTGTTTGGACACATTACGTGTGGGTGATTCAATTCCCAGTGAAAGTGATATATACATAGTTTCATAATAGTTTGCAGATTGGTTCATACATTTAGAAGCAAAAAACATTTTTTAATAATCAGTATTTAGTACATAGGAGGGAGAGAAAAGAAGAGATTTCCGTAAGCTTGATTCGAAATGGTCCTACAAAGTTTTAAGTATTTGGTAATGCTTGAGTCAATTGCAACGGGTCTCACCTGGTAGGTAATGTAGAGGGATTGTCTTGGGTCCTGTTTGGTGCAGGCAGGTCAGTTAAGTACTGGGTAGTTGGGTTGGTGAGGGCTTGGTCCGCTCAGTTACATGGTTGACAGAGGCCCATACCCAAGAATAAGGGAAGGGTGTTTACTGTTGAGAGTGGTTCGTGCCAAGTGGCTGCGCTAATAGGCACAGTGTACAATTAAGGTTCTGTGTACATTCCCACGACAGCTGCTCCAGGCCGCTGAGGGAAGGGTCCCCGGGCACCAGTGCCCCTATTATGCAAACTACCTCAGCAACCCACCACGCTCGGGACCGCACAGGGGCAACTTTCCATACAAATTGTACACCCTTCCCTTAACTGACCTGCCTGTCAAGCATTACCAAATACTTTTTAGGACCATTTCGGTTCATCCCAGAATTTTCGCAAATCGTGCATCCCATCACGTCAAGGAAAAGCAACAAAATGTTCCAGTGGACAACAGACGCCGAGGAAGCCTTCCAGGAAGTCAAAGCAAGATTCACATCTGCCCCGATCTTACGCCACCCTCGCCCTGATCTCCCATACCTGGTGGAAACGGACGCCTCAAGCAGGGCTATGGGAGCTGTCCTCTCACAAAAGGACCCCGAAATGGGCCAGTTACACCCTGTTGCCTTCTAGTCACGTAAATTCACACCCCCTGAACTAAATTGCGCTATCACAGGCAAAGAACTCCTGGCCATTAAGTCAGCCTTTAAGGCATGGCGGCTCTACCTCTTGGGCGCCAGACAGACAATCACCGTAATAACTGACCACCGGAACCTCCAGTACGTAAAAACGGCAAAGGCCCAATCCTCACGACAACTATGTTGGGCTCTTTTTTTTGCTGAATATGACTACGTGATTACATTTCGACCAGGGGTGAAAAACGGGAAGGCCGATGCCCTTTCCCGTATGGAAGTGGAAGAGCAAGGGTATCAGACCCCTGACCCAATAGCAATCATCCCGAGTGACAAGCTCCTAGGAATCACAGCAACCATAACTCAGAAAGAATTACATGAAGAAATCCAAAACCTGATGAGTCCGGAGCAATTACAAGCGTGGAGTGCACAAGGAGAACATTACATGATAAAAGATCGGTTACCATACTTCAGGAATCATTTATTCTTACCAAACCAAGAACTACGAGAACAAGTCATGTCCGGTTATCATGATTCCTTGATCGAGGGCCACCCCGGAATCGCTAAAACCCTAGCCAAGGTAAAACGAAATTATTGGTGGTCCACGTGGTGTAAAGACATTATCCAATTCATCCTATCTTGTGGAGTGTGTGCTCAAAACAAGTCATCCAAGCAGAAACCGGCTGGGCTATTACAACCATTGGAAATCCCACCAGCACCCTGGCACACGTTGTCCCTCGATTTTATTACTGATTTACCACCCAGTCAAGGGTTTAACACTATTCTTGTGGTCGTGGACCTATTTTCAAAAATGGCACATTTCATTCCTCTTAAGGGGCTCCCAAATGCTTTCACTCTGGCAAAGGTATTTCTTGAAGGCATCGTACGGCTCCATGGGTTTCCTTCAGTTTTAGTCTCAGACCGAGGTACTCAATTCGTATCTAACTTCTGGAGAAAATGCTGCTCTATGGCCCAGATCGACATCCGGCTATCCACCAGTCACCATCCCCAAACGGATGGTCAAACTGAGAGGACAAATCAGACGCTCGAGCAGTATCTGCGTTGCATGTTCCACCAAGCTGAAGGAAGCTGGTTCGACCTATTATGGATAGCTGAATATGCTTATAATCATTCCCTACACAGCAGCACTGGGCACCCTTTTTTACCATGTATGGCAGGCACCCATGTACTTCTGAGTTGGACGTTCCTACAACCCTAGAAATACCAGCAGTCAAAAACTTGCACACGACCATTTCTCAAACTTTTAAAAGGGCAGCTGAACACCTACTTCAAGCTAAGAATCGCCAAAAGAAGTTTGCTGATCAACACAGAGCAAAGGCCCCCAACTACCAAGTGGGAGACAAAGTCTGGCTGGCGTCTAAACACGTGTCCATTAAAGGAACCCAAACTTTCCGTCCATGATACCTGGGTTCATTCACCGTCACCTCCATGATAAATCCTGTGGCGGTCAGACTAGCTTTGCCGTCAAACATGCAGATTCATCCTGTGTTCTACGTGTCTCTCCTTAAACCTGTTCAACCTCGGACCCGGGTAGCAACGCCACCGCAGCCAGTAGTAGTCGCCGGGGAGGCAGAATTCGAGGTCAAGGACATCCTGGATTCAAAGTATGTCAGATCCAAATTATACTACTTAGTAGACTGGAAGGGGTATGGTCCACAAGACAGGACATGGGAGCCTTGTGAGTACATCCATGCACCTCGCTTGCTTAGACAATTTCATCAGAACCATCCAAACAAACCAGGACCAGACAGAACAGCCACCTTGAGAGGGGCTTTAGGGGGGGGGAGTGCGGTCATGATTCCTGCCCCTCATGTCCCCAGCCCTCCAAGATGTCAGGCTGGAGCCAGGCCACGATCACCTACATGGCTCTCAAGGGCCTCTCCATCCCTCCAAAGACCCACTTGGAGTCAGACTTGGCGCTTGTGGCACCAGACTCACTCACTCCCATAGGATAACATTGGGGATTGGACTTGTAGTGCATTGATGGGGACAAGATGGATGACCCCACATATTTTGGTTTCCAGAACTGCATGTGCAGTCTAGTCTTTTGGGTGTGGTTCAGCCCAGAGACACCTGGGATACCCAGAGACTATTTAAGCCACGCCCAGGCTGACAAACGTGCTTTGTGTTTTCTGCACCTGCAGCGTGACACTCACCGTGTTCGGATCGGTCTCCAGTAGGCCTGCATCTTTCTTCTGCGCTCAGCTCCTGCAAGAACAAGAACACTGTTAGGAACAGCCTTACCTTGCAGCGCTTCTGCCCATCATTCATCACTTTTTCTGTTCTGCGGGCATCTTCGGCGGTGTTATTACCATCCCGGCACGCCGCTTCCTAAGGAAAAGAACAGAAAAAGGGCATTAGTAAGCATTCAGCAAATCCTCGCTTATTTTTAAAGACTGTACGAGCTTCAAACGCTTACCTGAATCCCAGCCACTCTGGGGGACACTGTCTCTGGAACTTCTCATTCATCTGCAAGAGGGAAAAGACACTCCAGGTTAGCGTGTGTCAGGAAAGGAAGAAGGCGATGGATATGGCAGGGGAAATGTGCACAAAATACACAGTAAACAACCTTGAATATAACAACGTGCATTCAATACCCAAGACTCGTGTATACCACTATAAGAAAAGGAATGTAGGGTAAGCACTTAGAACCTCCTTATGACTGAAAGGAAAGTCGGCAAACTCCTTACCCACTATGCTATTACAGATACTGACAGCGCTAAGCCCACATAGAGGGCAAGCAGGGACAGAATCTGTAAGCTGACACTCTAGACGGTACTGGATAAGGAATTTGGAAACAGTACTCACAAGGACCGGAATGACCACATGAATGCCAGTACTCACGAAGACCGGAAAGACCACTTGGATGTCCGTATTCACGAGGCCCGGAAAGACCACTCAAAAGTCAGTACTAACCCACAACCCTGTAAATCAAACAAGAACCCAGCATGCAGTAAAGGCAAAGAGTGAGGATGACTAAATACCTAAACCCAAGTCAAGAGGCAAGAAGGAATAGTACAGTGTGGAAAACAAAAGATAATCACACAGGAGCTAGTTACAACAGCTTCCCACACCTAATAATAAAATAGGAAATAAATGTAAAAGTGTAAAGGAAAACATGGCATGGATCCCAATAGAAGGCAAGGATCAGGAGCAGTGAAAACGATTTCAAAAGGGAAACTTTCCCACCCATCCAAGGTGAAAAGGCAGGAAACTAAACCTGTAAAGGAAAGATTAATGCAACAAGTCTTTCAGTAGCAAAGGGCAATTTCTAGGAAACAGTGAACACAGGCAATTGGGCTACAGCAAAAGGAAAGCTCAGAGAAAGGCTGCCTGCAGACAGAGAAAGGGAGAAAGGGATTTCCAAAAGGCAGAAATCAATTAGGCATACAAAATACGAATTCCAGGACAAGGAACAAGAAACACTAACTAGAACTGGGCACAAAAACTAGGAACCAGGAACAACGGACCAGTCACGACAGGAACGCTGCAACAATGACCAGCGCTGGACTGAAGCAGACTGAGGCTTTTAAGGCTGCTTAACGAGCACACCCCTCAGGCGTGTCGCCTGCTGCACCTGCAGCCACAGGTGTTGCCTATCCTCCACCCAGCCTTGTCCTGCAAGGGAGGAGGTGAGGCAGTGAGCCAGGCATTCTGGGAAGCATAGTCATTTGATTATAGTAGCAGTAGCATGCTGGCTGCCAAAAACCTGGGATGGATCCGGAAGGGAAGTAATTTGGGAAATAAGGTTTTAGCGCTCCCAATTCATCAGGACACTGTAGCATAAGGTTCGGAGGAAATGTCCAGTAGGGAAGAAACCCCAAAACATGCCCCCAAGTGGCGGGAACGGGAGCGAAGGGAGCGAGCCGTGACAGCGTGGAAACATCTAGAGGCGCTGCATACTGTGCTTACTCACCGCATTTCTTCTTCATAATCGGCATCCACGCTGAAAACGTTGCGGCACCTAAAAGACACAGAAAAGGAACTCAGTTCAATACAAATATGAAAGGGTTGCATCGCGCTCTCACTCACCTACGGCGCTACTTATCTCAGCAGCACGTCGCCATCCCCGGACGCCGGCCATCATCTAAGGAAGGAAAGGAACGAATTAGAGAACTGTTCAAAAGACTCATTATACTTACCTGTCGGACTCTTGCCAGTGAAGTAACTAGGCAGCAACGAGCCCGCATCAATCAACGCGCCCCTGCGCTGAAAGCAGGACGGAGAGCACACTTTCCAAGAAAACAAGGTGAGCTGTGGATCAAAGGAAAGGGTTGAACCCCGGGGAAGAAGGGGTTCAAGCACACAGAGACAATAGGGAGTTAAATTCTACCAATCCTGTGTTTCAGACCCAGTCTCCAGTCGAGTAGACTCCAGGGAAGGGTTCGAGGTCGTAAGAGGTCAGAACAGGCTGAGTGACATCCCCGTGGATACCAGGTGAGCGTTACACAGAACTGTGCTATCCTATACAAGACACTGAACCATTGACTTGCCCAGGCCTATTGAATTGAATTGCTGGTTGTAGTGAACTGAAACCCTTTGCCCTGCCTATGAAAGTATTTGTGCTTTTGATTCTTATAATCTTGTCTTTTTACCCCTTTTTAAAGTAACTGAAGTGCCATTTTGCTCCCACTTCAGGGGAGCTGACCTTGTTCAGAAACTGATTGGTTGTGTATTGTGGTATATTAGATTGTGATATTGAGCTGCTCTTACTAGTGGAATGTTTTCCAAATGACTGTGTAAATAAATGTATATACTTTTACCAAGAAACCTTGAGTAAGTGTTTGAATCACTGTAATTGCTAGTCCTTTGTGTAACCTGTTGTACTGCTCACTCTACTCTTGAGATAAATCTGGATGCTCAGCCATCGCTACCACTTAACTGTGTAGTACAGGCTTGTACCAAAGGTGAAATTATACTGACACTTGTAGTCTTAATTGTGTGTAGTGTTCCCAAAGGGTACTGCATATGATTCTGCCTAACAGACGCTAACATTCCTTCTCTCCTCTGCTTTCGAAACGGTCAACCATTCCACCCTGCTCAATTGTCTCTGCGACAACTTGGATATCACCGATCAGGCTCTAGCCTGGCTGACCTCTTTCCTCTCTGATCAACCCTCCCAGGTACAACTGGGATCCTTCCTATCTTCTATCTCCCTCTCTACCTGTGGTGTTCCCCAGGGGTCTAACCTCTCGACCCGGCTTTTTAACCAATACCTGGCTACTCTCGCCTACTGCATTTCCATCTTCTGCTTAAACTTCCAGTGCTATGCTGACGCCACCCAACTCATTTTCAGGATTCCATCAGCCACCTCCTCTCCTTCCCTCTCTCTGATTGCCTAATCACCATTCAAAAGGTTCCATGTCTTAAAATTGCAGCAGAAAATGGCTGTGAATACAAAATATTGCAGCAGAAATGCAGTGATTTTGCCGCCAAAATCATGTAAAGGATGCAGGGGACACCCCCGCTCACCTTAAATGGTATAATGGGGTACACCTTTAACGGGTCCAACCATGGCCTTTTTGCCGCAATTTTATTTACCGACGACATTTTTGCCACAATTTTATTACCTGATACCATTCAAAATTGGTGTGCTGCCAACAATCTTGGTCTAAATGCCAATAAGATTGAGATCCTCCTCATTGGTACACCTTCACCATCTTTTTCCCTCACACTCTGGCCGGCCCCCCTTGGTCCTCCTCCTACCCCTACCTGCGAGGCTAAGAACCTCAGGGTCATCTCTGACTCTGCACTTTCCTTCTCCGCTCACATCTCTGACGTCTCTAGAAAGTCAAACTATTTACTGCTCTTCCATAGAGGTACTGTTCCTTTCCTCTCCTTCCCCCAGAAGCTCACTGTCTCCCAAGCTCTGGTTCTCTCCAGATTGGACTACTGTAACAGCCTGTTTCTAAATCTACCTGCCTCCACTCTCAGCCCTTTACAGCTAATCCAGAACAGGACTGCGAGACTTGTCCTTGGCCTCAAGCCCTGAGATCGTATCTCTCCAGCTCTGAAATCCCTTCATTGGCTCCCAGTGGATGCAAGGATTACATTTAAAACCCTCTACATTGTCCACAAGGCTTTTTGGGGCCTGGGTCCAAAATACCTTCAACTATCCCTCTGTAAATACCTCCCATCTCGACCCCTTCACTCATCTACTTCTAACTCCATCAGGGTTGGTCGTTTTCCAAAGAAACGAGCTGGGGGTAGATCTCCGTCCTCGGCTGGGGCCTCCCTTTGAGACAGCCTCCCGACCACCCCGAAACTTGAGGAGAACCATCTCTGGTTCCGGAAACATGTCAAGACCTTCCTCTTTGCTTCTGCCTTTGCTCCTCCTCTCCCCAGCTGATCTGTTTCTCTCTCGGCACCGTGCATCTGGCCACCCTCTGTTCATTCAGGCCCAGGTACCTGTTCACCCTCCTGCACTCCCTCCAGGCCACCCTTTGCACTGCGGTCTGTATCTGTACCCACAAAGTCCCCCTCCCACTTTCTTCTGGATGTATCAGTTATACCCCATCTGACAATCCTAGCACTTGCGACATGCTGGTCGCACTACCACTGTCCTTCGCCTTTATTTATTTTACTTATTATTTATTCTTTTATATCCTCTATTCCGCACTTTCCACTTTATCCCCCCTTCCATGCACTTTCTCCCTTTCCCCTCTTCCATGCACTTGCACGTTCTTAAATGTCACTGGGCCTAGTAAAATCGTTGTTTTTGTTCTCCCTTGTCCCCCTCCTTGCCTGGTCGCACTCTGAAACACTTGTGTATGAGCGCAATGTAAATAAAATATCATATCATACCATGCCTCCATTGTACTGGTTGAGGAGGCCCCAGAGGGAAGCCGGAGTAAGCAACCTGATGCTACAGATCCACGCCGACCGGGACCGGCGAAGGAGGCCAGAGTGATGCCTAATCCTCTTTTAAGACCGGCTAGCTTCTTTAAACAACCACCCCCAAAATATCGGGGTTTGGCTATTCATGAACTTAAAACCATGCCTCTAACTACTAAATCAGCCGGCCTGCCTTCGAAACCTCAGCGCAGCAACACAACTACAAACCAGCAGAAGTCGTCCCATGTTGTCTCGGAGTCTCAGACTGGAGAGAGTGATTGACCAAAGAGATGAATGTATATTAAAAACAGATACAATGTTCTAAACCTCTGCCACTCTATTCCACCTCTTCGTCAACTTATATCTGACGACTTTAAAATAGTGGAGTTTCCTCAGGAAGACAGGATGGGCTAGGTGTCTCTCCACCTGTGCTCACGGGTGGTTAAAAACCTGCTGATGGCTTCGGCAACCTCTTTGCTATCACTAGGGTATGACCTCACTGAACTCAAGGTCCTCCCAAACCTAACAACCTCTAAGCGATCTGAAGTCGACCGAGAAGGACGGGGCCTTGAGGAGATGCAGAGGTCACAGCCACCTGCCGTCAATGAGCAAGTGGAATGCCGTACTGGAGATAAGGCCCTCTGTACTCCAACAGTGACTTGACAAGATCAGACCTCAAAGGCTTGCAGTTGCAGACATGCAAACCGAATTTGACTCTCACCATAACCAGGCCAGGGAACTCAATCATGGCCAAAACAGCCAAACTAATAACCACCAAACCATCAGAGCTACCAGAGGAGAGTTCATGGTCCTGGATGTCGACGGCGCTCAGGTCTGAGTCAGCAGTATAGCCAAAAAGATTCCATATGACGGTCCCCTCCTGTCAATCATTTCCTGGAAAACGCGTGGCTTCTCACATCTAATGAAGCCTGGGGAGACTCCGTGGACAGAGGCGGACTTCATATGTTTACAAGAAGTGTGGCTGACATCTAAGCCAACCTTGGATGGCTTTGAGAGTTTCTTAAACCCGGCAACTGCAACGGGTCCAGGTCGACCGACAACAGGCCTGCTGACACTGATTGGGATAGGTTCAGATCTTGAAGGAATTAAATCTACCAACCATGGCCTTTATGTCCAGCACACTATGTCGAAAAAGAAATCATTTTCGGGAAGGCCCAGATAGTCAGGCATACCCATCTTTATTTAATAAACGTTTATTGGAACCCGGCAAAGACACAGACCAAGCAGATGCTTGACACTATCAGCACAATTATAGATGAAGCAGATTTATTGAAAAATCCTTCAATTATTGTGTGCAGGGACTTTAACCCTGTGTGTGGGAGAAAACCAAGCATATCTGGTAGCAGTCCTAACACAGGGGACCTCAAAGCCGCCCAGAGAGGAAGAGACTGGTCATTGCTAATGAGGTCTTGAGACCGTCACATCGTCAAATGGCAACTTCAACAAAAAAGAAACTGCGCCACCCAACGTGGTAGAGAGGTGTGCAATTCTCAGTAATTGACTATGTTTTTTTATCACAAGACTTCACTGAGCTTATATCAGGTTTTGAAGTGATTTCTCCTGGTGCAATTGACTATAATCTGCTAAAATTATGCTGGCGGATTGAGAGGGGGAGACCTGCCTATTATGCGCCAACACAAATCGAGCCAACAAACAACAGATGGCAGCTGAATTTATCAACACTGGCCGTGGGAAAACTAACCCAGTCTCTGAAGGAAACTCCTCGGAAGGCAACCCATCTGTGGACTATGTATCACTATTGTTACTATGTCCCAAATGGAAAACAAATGGGGTGAAAACTTGACCACCATCATGCCAATGATAGGAAGGTAGCTGCAAAAAAAGAGCCGTAAGGAAAGCCGTGAACACAGTAAAAAGAGCACAAGCAACAGAAGCGAGTGAAGCTATCAGCTCACTGAAGAAATCCTACAAAAACTGGATAAGAGGTTGCAGGAAGGAGATGCATCTGAGAGACACGCAGATGACCTTGTTAGCCTTAAAAGGAAAATAATCTGCCGTAATCTGGTCTATAATAAAATCAACAGGAACAGATAACAAACTCATCTATGACAAACAGAGTTGCAGAAGCCTCCTGGGTCACTTTCTTTTCGTCACTGTTTTCAGAAACCCACAGATGGAAAGCGGCCACCTACGCTCGACCAATTTGGACCCTGGACTATGAGGTGGTCGACTTGATCGACCCGATTACCCACTCAAAATCCTCATGAGCACCGGGCTCAGACGGTCTCTCCAACGTAATGCTTAAATCCAACCCATAACAATGGGCGCTGATCCTTAACTACATCTTGAGAGGGATACTACTCACACGATCTATACCAAATTCTTGGTGGGAGGGTACTGTGGTCCCAATTTACAAGAGTGGCAATCGAGGTGACCCTAATAGTTATCGCCCAATTGCATCACTAGACGTGCTGGGGAAACTCTATGCTGCGCTGCTTCCCTGCAGGCTGTCAAGGTCGTCAAGGCAGAATGGGAGACGAGATCTATTTCAAGCGGATTTTGCCAAAGGCTTAGGGACTTCACATCCAATTTTTCTTCTACCTCTGCTGATGTGCAGAGCCCAAGAAAGAAACCAAATGTCCTATATCGTCTTCGTTGACCTATCGAGATCTTGCAATGGAATAAACAGGAGCAGATTATGGAATAAACATTTGTCATGGAACAGTCCAGTGGACTTGGTCAATCAGATCAAATCTCTACACACCAACACGTCGTGCAGAATTCGGCTGAACGTCATGGGAAGACTAAGTGAGAAGATTCCCACCGACCAGGGAGTAAAACAGGGGTGCTCCTTGGCACTGGCACTATTCAACAAATACATCTCAGATGTGGTCCCATCTTTGGGTAATATCAGTTGCTTTCCACCAAGAATCGTAGGAGCCGAGGTAAATTGGCTCTTGTATGTGGACGATTTGGCTTTGATTGACTGCACGCCAATCGGTTTACAGACGCAATTAAACAAGCTGATTGAATACATCAAGCAGAAAGGCCTACAAATAGATTTAAAGAAACCTAAGATACTTGTGATGCAAATAAACGGAGGGAAAGCCAAACACTAATTTTCTTGGCACCAAGGGAGTCAGAAAATGTAAGTTGTAGACACCTTCCAATATCTAGGGGTACCAATAGGTAAAAACATGGCGACCGCTAGAACAACTCGAATTCTGAAACAAAAAATGAGTGCCCTGGCAATCCAAGCAAAAATTCTGATGCAGAGATTATGTGTTTTTTCCTTAACACCTTTGATTGAATTCTATAAAGCTGGTGACTTACAGGGTGGATGCTCAGTTAACCATTTGATGTAACTTGGTGTGGTTAAGACACAGGCAGGATACTCAGGCCCACACCAGAGCCAGGGTTATCAAAAAGGTAAAGTCTTCTTTATTGTTCCAGTTACAGTGGGAAGGTGAGACAGGAGATCAGGTGATGTGCTTCTGCTTCCCTTGGCTCTCTCCCTGCCAGCTCCCAACCGTCCTTCCTGGAACCCTTACACTCACCCCATTCCAGGCCTTGCACCAACAGTCCAAGCTCCACTGCTCACTCACATAGACACACAGCACACATAGCAGATGTTATGCTAGGCTACAACACCATTCCTGCGACTCTGTGTCCGTTAGTTGAAGGGCGCTTCTGGAACAAAGTGTTGGGTCTACCGAAGTCAATCCCAATACAGATTGTCAGAAGAGAGATGGGGCTGATCTCACTGAAGGGATGCGTAGAGCGGAAAATGTTGACGCTGTTTGGCAAGTACTCCAACCCTAATTCCATGCAGATCTTCAGGCTAATAAAAAGTAAAATAACGTAGAAAAACAGCAAAGTGGGGACTTTGTGGGACCAAGCATGGAAATCGCTTCTTCAAGAAATGGGGTCTCCAGTAGAAGAACTTTTAACTAACCCAGCAAAAGTTAGGAAAAAGCTATGGGACTGGATTAGGACCTTTGATCAAGTCAACAAACGGAAGCTTATTAGCCAGTTACCTCAGGGGGTAAACCATATAGTTGCACCCCGGACTATACTAAAATCTTTCTGGATCATATAGTCGCACCCCAGACCTTCAGAGCTCAGCTGATGAGGGTCAGAGTCAATCTGTATCCGACAATGGAAATCATCATGGTAAGAATGGGACATAGTTTTGAATTCCCTCAGTGCAGGTTTTGTAAGGAACCAGATGTCCGGGAAACACTTCAGCATCTTTGCACTCAATGTCCTGGTCTAACAGAATTGAGGTCCCTTTATTTTGCAAAAACCGTGGAATCTACTCTCTCCCTATCGGCTGTAGAGTGGTGGGGCCGGCTCCTAGGAGGGGATAAAAGGAATCTGTCAATTGCTATGATCAAATTTCTGGAAGACTGTCTTGGCTCGAAGCCTGAGAAGTGCTTCGAAGGGTTTTTCTTTGGACGGAAAGAAAATCAATGTGATATTAATGGAGGTGGGATTGACTAATGGGTCTGAGGTTTTTTGCTAAAGGTTTTTGTATTATACTGTTTTAAGCAATAAAATAAAAAAAATTAAGATTCTTTTGTTGAACCACTGCAGTGTTGGAACTTTTTGTTATCAAGTTGGAGTTACAAAGAATTATGTTAGATCTTTGTTACACACCAGGATTTCCTGTTTTTTTTAAACTGTGGAGCAGAATCCTGCTGGAATCTGGGGAAGGGGAATTCACCCAGATTATAAAGGAGAGACTGTTGTCATAGTGTCAACTTAACTGTTATATTTTTGTTGCCTTTGCTCTGCCACCCATTACCTTGTTGTATTACTGTATGTATAAGTGTGAGGGACAGATATCCTTTGTTTCAGTGTTTACTTTAGTTTATTTGAGGCAGGGAAATCCTCATCAGAGTAGTGTTTATCCACCTATTTGAGTTAATAAAATGGCATCCTTTGAAAAACCTTCACAAAGTTGTCCGCCTCACATTTCTGTATGTCATCAGCTGTAGTTTTTTTTAAAAAGAATTATTATAACATGGCCATAGCAAGGGCTTTTTTAAATTCATATCAAAATATCAATCATATAGCAAAACAATATAAATCATTAAAATCCACTAACAAAAGATAAATAAAAAGAAATAGGTGTTAAATACGAATTATAACTAATAAAATATGAGGGTTGTCAATTCAATGGTTCCAAGCGATGTTTGATCATGTTCTACATTTTTGTGAGATGGAATGTAAGCGGGATCTGGTCTCTGTTCATATATTTTTCCCATATAATTTGCCCGCTATCATACTCTGAAAGATTAAATCGGGGACTCTGCTGCCAGCGTGGCTTCCTTTCTATCTTTATTCAATGTCTTCCAGATTCCACTAATCCCTGCTGACAGAATCTGCATATACGTTCAGACCTCGAAATAACTTATGTGGCACCCAGGACGTCACCCGACTCAATTAGATGTCCTCTTGTGCATTAGCTAATCTCCACCCAAGTCTCACCATGTTGTATTTTAAAGCAAAGTCTATTGATTTAATGCACAGTTCAGATCTTGAATATTCAACCAGCAAGCAGTTTGGTAGATGGAGCATGTATTTTAGGGCATTTGCTTCACTCCTACCTAGCACTGTGGCTTTTTTATGAGCCCATATTTCTGCCCCGTATAATCATTTAGGATTAACTTTACCATGGAAGACTTTGACAGTCCATGGAGTAGCCAGCATGGCGGTTGGCAGAGATCTTCATTCCACCAGCCTTTTGTCTGGTTGCGGTCTCCAGTTGTTCCAAGTGCGCTTTCCAGGAAAGCTGTTGGTCAATGTAGAACCCCAAATAGTTATAGGTATTCACGCTCTCCATTATATCACCATTGATGGTCCATCTGAATTGATTTCCATGATTTTTTACCTTTAACTTTCTAAACACCATTACCGTAGATTTGTTGGTATTGATGTTCAGGCTGTGCTGGTTGCAGAAAATCGTTAATTTGTCACACAGTTCCTGCAACCCACTTGGCATCTTATCTAACAGGAGGTTGTCTGCATAACCCAGCCATGAAACCTTCATGTTCCCTAACTTGGGTGGGTAATATGATGAATCACAGGTGATGATCCCACCAACCTTGGCCGGACACCCTTCTCATATGGCCAGGTAAAGCAGACGCATCCTGACCCTAGAGGTTCTGCGGGAGGATCATATAGGAGTGGATTCAGGTCAGGAGAATTGGGAGAATCCTCTAAACAACTTCCATAGTGACCCTACGATTTTAATAGCATACTGTAAAACTGAAATATATAAAGAATGAAGATGTTGGGGACTTCAAGTCCCACAATCCCGCAGGTACTGGGATGAGGAAAAGGAGCTTGGTGGCACACCACTGCAATGTGCAGTCTAGTGTCCTAAACAATCTCCACCTGAGCGGGAATTTCGATTATTTAAATCCCCCTCAGGTGCAGAGGATGGAGGGAAGTAGTAGTAGTCACAGTAGAAGTGGTTTTATGTGGCTATGAGTGCAGCAGGGGCAGAGCAAAGATGCTGGGACCACTGATGTGCCTTTGGCGGTTAATGGTGCTGAGAGGGTGGTAAGCTGACAGAGCCCAGCCTGCAGAGGTCGCACAGCATGTAGCGCTGTGGTTGCAGGCTGTCTTGAGTGAGGAAGGAGCTCTGCACAACGCGTATGTCTCTGGTGGCTGGTGAGCACCAAGACGTGATAGGAGCAACAGAAGATCCTGTAGAGGAAGGCGCAAGGCATTCAGCGGTAACCGGAGCTTTCAGGGGCTCCAAGTCTGGCGAGAGAAGCAGAAGTGGCAGCAGCAGGACACGTAGAAGCACGATGAGAGACCGGTGAGTTGGCCTTGCAATGGTGACCCCAGGGTGCTCCGTTGTGAACCGTTATCTACTTACTTACCTTTTAAATACCGAACTAATGAGAAAAAGCTATTTTGCCGCACTACACATGCTAAAAGAAACCAAAACAAGAAAGTTTGTAACTGTCACTTTCTAAGTAAAGAAGGAGTAATATTTAACGAAGGCTGTCATTACCATGCCTGTGAAAGGAGGGGACAATTATAAACTCGCAGAGTGACCACCATTGGCAAAGTAAAGAGGAGGCTGAATTCAAACAAAACTATTACCAGTATTGCCTATGCTAACAGGAGGCAATAAGAAAAATCAGATAACAACCAGAATTGCGTCAGGCAAAACAAGGTAAATAGAAAGAGATGGGGAAACAGCCATCTTGAAGAAAGACACTTGTTATTCATTACTAGGCATGATAGTAAAAACCAAGAGTGGGCAGGAAGGTTGCCCTCCTTGGGGAGAAAGTCAAGGGGGAGAGGAACATAACCTGCATTGCATGTGGCCAATCAACTGTTGGAACAAACAGCACCAATGGTGTTGCAGCCTTGTAAAAGAAGTTGTGAATTATAATATTGTTGAAAGTCAAAGGGCCTCAGTACTGGTGCAGGAAAAACGTGGACGTAATTCTGTTACCTCCCTTTATCCTTCACTACCAAATTACAAGTTTTGGGTGGCATTACGAGTGGGAATTCTGCTGATTTCTGGAGGAAGAGTGCAGGATGTGCCTCCAAAATGATGCTGGATGTGAATCCTCCCCTTTTCCACCCAATAAATAAATAAATATCATCTGCAGAATTACCACTCGTGGAGTGGTTAAAAGGCTATTTGGTTATATTATTTTGTTGTACTTGAACTGCCATATGAATAACTGAATAACTGAATTGGCTTTTGCGGCACGTATAAGTGTGAGGGACAGACATCTCTGAATATATAAAAGGGAATTGTGTGGCTATGTGTGTGTGTGTGTCTGTTCTAAATGTTCGGCATACTTCACAACATGTTACAATATGAAATTTGGCATGTGGGTAGGTTCTGTGGTGTGGACAAAATGTATAAAATATACATTTTTCTAGTTTATTTTGTTTACTGGTCTGCAATGCTTGGATACAATGTTCAGAATACTTCCCAACATGCTACAAACCTGAATTGTGGCATGTAGGTACGTCCCATGGTGTGGACAATATATATTTTTCTAATTTGTTGTTTTAAAGCGGTCCGCAATGCTTGGATATGTGTGTCTGTTCAGAATTTTAAGCATAATTCCCAACAGGCTACAAACTAGAAATTAGGCATGTGGCTCGGTTCCATGGTGTAAACGATAACAATAATTATAAAATATACCTTTTCAGGGTTTTTTTTAAGCGGTCTACAATGCTTACCCCTGACATATGTCTCTTTGTGCCGTAGTTCTGCCATACTTCTACATTCGCTGTTCCTAAAGTTCAGCAGTTCATGAAAACTTCAGCAGTTCATTGTGTCTAAACTTTTCACACTATCTGCACTCTAGCAAACATTAGCGGCACTGACTTTTGAAGTCATGTGGGTGACAGGAAATGGTGCATGTGTCTTCAATAGTGTCCACAATGACTTTGTCCATCACATTGTGGCAAATCGGTATCAGGTAATAATATCCCTATATATATGGTCAGTGTATATAATGTTGCTGGGAAAAGGTTGTGGCGACATTATATAGGTGACCATATATACAGGGGGAGTGGGAGTTGCGGGGGTGTCCCCCGGATGTTCCATGTAACAATGTCCCTGCAAAAAAAGGGCATTTTTCTGTGATTTTTTTGCATGGCAATATTTTTGAGGGAACATTATTACATGGAACCAGCAAATCTCTCATGATAATTACAGAAACTTTTTTCCCCGCGGAAGTTGGTGAATGTATGCCATCTCAATAGTACAAAGCTTATATGCTTCAGCTGTACACGTACGGGTACAACACTTCAACCTTACACGATTCAGCCCTACTCGTACAACACTTATCTTGAGGTCACTGCTGCGTCGGCTGTATATCGGGACACCTATAAAGCTGCTGCGCAATCTCAACCCCCCAACTCAAAGTAGCTGGAATCGATTTACGGGATTCATGCTTTTCTCATGGTCAGCTTTATGATGCTTGCTCCAGAGTTAGAAACAAAGACAATTTGTTCACACTCATTCCTACCGGAAAGACTAGCAATGTTGTCTACAATGAAGCATTGGTTTAGTTCATTAAATAAAATTCAAACTAGGACTGAAGTAGGAATTATTGTGCGACCCCTACTAGTCCTTGTATATTAGAGTGTTTTCCTTTAGTCTTAGTTTCATAGGCATTGAAATCCACGTTAGGTTAATGAAATTGAGGCGTTTATCACACCCTTTTCATTTGATAAAATTACTTCTTGTGAAAAACCTTTACTAAATCGTCCACCTCACATTTCTGACCCCTCACGGTAAGCAGTAGACTACTGAAAATATGCTTGCAAGTTTCCAAGATACAGGTTGAACAAAGGGCTAAAATGCACCCCTGCTGTATAAATCAGCATTGCTTCAGTCAAAGTCCCAAAGCGTTCCATCTAACCCTTACAGCGGTGTTCTGATAAAATCTTATTCGAGGATTCCCATTCAGATAGCTCAAGCAATATGGTTCTGACAAACAATTTGGGCAGGACATCTGGCATCGCTAAAATGCAATAGTTCTTAGGATTGCTTACTTTGTCCCTTTTGTGAATGGGGACTAGCATGCTTGCCTGCCATGATGCTTGAATTTTGTTAGCTCTTCCGATATACTTGGAAATTGTGGTGAGAATCTTGCTCCAAGTGTTGGGATTCAGCTTCATTAGGTCATTACATATCGAGTCCGGTCCAGGCGCTCTACAGCTTTCGCTTGAACTGATGAGACCTGCGAGACCACTAGTATGAAGGTCGTGTTGCCATCCTACCATTTTATGAGGGTGGCCAAATTCTATACGTAGTGGTTTCCCAATAGAATCTTATGTAAAAGATGTCCAGGCTAATGCAGACGCCCCAACCATCGGTCTAACGTGCATTTGGCCCATTAACCAATCTTCAAAATTCACAGGAGTTTTCTGTGGTGGCACTGTTAATACATTCTTGCCATCATTCAATTTTTTGACAATTTCGATGGGTACATAGCCATCTCCTATAGCTGACTTTAAAATGTTTAACCTTCAGTATGATCACTTCTATAGGCAGGTCGCTTTGCCAAGCTGTTGCTTGTTCTCTGTGCACAGTGCCTCAGTCTGGGGAACGTGCCATGTGCGTTTGTGTGCTCATTTTTTGTTGTTAGTGTGCTGTCAAAAATCAAAACCTGTTGCAGTGTGTAACAAAGTTGATGTCCGGGACACCAAGGTAAGTTTATGGTGCTTTATCGTCCTGATCCTGTTCTCCATCAGGTCAAACACGGGGATGGTAGGGGACACTGAAGACACAACTTCACAAGGGAAGCACCGGGCTCACCCCCACACCCATCTTCTCAGCTCTCTCTCTCACTAACCGTCACCCAGTAGAACACTCCGACGCAAACATTCCACCAGCTGATGACATAACACACACTGCTACTCTCCAAGTCACATTACAACACCTCTCCCTCCGTAGGGAAACACAAGAGAAAGACTAAGGTAACGCGACCAGCACCAAACCCTAATCATCCAAACACAAACACCGTACCAGAAATCCCGCACACAGCGGCCGCCTATGCCCAGAACCCCTGGCAACCCAAAGAAATAAGGAACCACGCGCAAGGGAAACATTCACAGGCCGAACCGGACCACATAGAAAATGCCAACGGCACACTAACTCCATGACAACAACATGCCAACCTTCGTCAATAACTCCCCATGTCCCTCGACTCTAAACCTCGAGGAACAAAAACAACAAACAGGGCACTTACGCCAGTTCTGAGCTGCCCCTCAGAACCTATGGCTGCCACCCCTAGCCATACTATTGTTAGATAACACTAACACAACTACCTAACCAAACTTACTTCCTACGCACTGAACACCTTCCACTCCGGTCTGCCCCCCGGAGTATCAGAACTGCCCCTCTGAACACAAACCAACCGCCCCCTAAACGGAGCAACACCAAATGCCCAACAGCAACCGAGGGACCCACACAGCACAACTCTGACTGCAGTACCACGAAGAACCGCACCCACCATACCACTCCACTACCAAAAACTGTTGGCCATTTCCTCTCTCTTACGCTAGACCACCTCTACACTTCAGTAAGACAACCTGATTTACCAAACTAGGAATCAGGAGGTAAACTGTACAACCAGATCCAACATAGCAACCTACCCCAGTCCAAAACCAGGTACCATGGAAACACTGGCAAAACCAAATAAAGCCTCAACCATAGCGACCTACCTAGGCCCCTAGACTAAGCGCTACAGAGCAAAACTGATATTGTACCAGGCACTATGACCCCAACAACACCACATCAACTCCAACCACAACACTCAGGAATAATTCACTACTGAGACCAAAAACACCATAGCGACCTACCCTGGGGCCAAACCAGGAACCATGGAACAACAGATAAACACTGCCTTGAGATACACCACAAAACATAGTGACCTACCCCGGCACTTGACCAGGCACTACCTAAACAGAACAACAATATGAGAACAGGCACACCAAGCACTCTGCACACACACATGGGCAATGCAAACTCAACCCATGACCATGCACACAGTGACCTACCCCAGTAGCAGAACCGGGCACTTTGTAAACAAAAAAAACAACACCTACAGTCAAATAGCTCAACACGCACTCTCACACACAGACACCAGCGACCTAACCTGGCACTAGTACCAGGCACCAAGAACTCAATGCAGTAATAAACACGACCCACACGTGCATTAACCATTTACATGCACCTATACACTACACTCACACTCCAACACTGATCACACTAAGCATGCAACAATATGAAATGCAGATAACATTGCAATTTACAGAATATTAGGTGCAGACACTATGAACCACATGCGAAAAGCTTATAACATTGCATCATACATGGAAAAATTGTAGGTAATGTCACCCAGAAATGGTTAATATAACCCGCAGATGGAACCCGGCATGGACTGCTGGGAAACGAACAATGTTAACGGTGCATGAAAGTCATGTTCCAAATGACAGAGGTCCACTAATGCATTTATAATCATCTATCACAGTTCACGAGTAAACCTTAGTCCACACTCCAAAAGGTTAATCTTAAACTGGAAACGACGTTCCACCCTTATATGCAGTAGCACAATCACTTACAGAATGTTGTTACATTACACCCCGCACTCCCACCTGGTAGATGAAAAGGGAAAAACACTAAACCTGCCCACAAAGGGTTCTATTCTCCCATGAAAGGCCACAACAATGGACACCACAGGGAAACGAACAACGGCCTTCAGCAACACCCCTCCTAACGTTACGCCCTGGGCTTTAAGATGGAACTTCTAGGGTCTATCCTATTAAAGTGGGCCACAACGTATACACACGCACACTTATGCATACGGCCCATGACACTAAACCATGAAACTGACTTGACCGAGATCCCCTTAAACAAAGATCCTAGGATGCTGGAAAGAAACAATAGCCAGAGTTCACGTGACTGCCTGGAGGCTGGTACAGCTGCTGTGACGTCACCAGATTAGATGGAGTAACCGACTCAAGACCATCCGCCAGAGCCGCCTTCACGCTCCTTCCAGGCACACCTCACTAGGAAACGGATACCATCACCAGGCGAGCAGCCTCAAACGCTGAAACTGTCAGCTGCAGAACACCACGGTTGATTGTAGAAATACTCTCCTGGCGATTTCGCACCTCTCTGCCAGCCGGCCTAGGAAAGGGACCGCTCCCTACCAGTGACACAGAAAGGCAAAACCTCCCTGCTCTGCCCTGCACAAGACAAGGCATATTACACTTGCCAATCGGATGGGGACCATCCGCACCACAACACCGCGGGGTGCCGAATAGATGCCCTGCACAGGGACACCAACAGCTGCAACTCTGATCACAAACTTCGCCAGAAGCCATCGCAACCGAGATCATTTGCGTATATTGGAGGCCGCCCTCAACTCCTCCAGACTAGAGGAGTGCCAGCCCGAATACTGGCCTTGCAGCACTGCCATCCGCAGATCGGCCTCCTAGGCTCCATCTGGCCAAAAGGCCCAACGCTGCTTCCACTGCAATGCGAGGCTCTTATGGCACGAGCCTCGACCGGACAAACATGCAGGAGCAACGAACTTGAAAGGATGGGCCAACTGGACACAGACCCGCCTGGGTGTGGGGGATCCTCACAGGGCGGTGTTCCACAAGTGCTGCACCCCACCCAGCAGCGCCGATGAGAGGCAATCCACCTACCATACCATCCTCGTCGCCAGTGTAACAAAGTGGATGTCCGGGACACCAAGGTAAGTTTATGGTGCTTTATTGTCCTGTTCCTGTTCTCCATCAGGTCACACACAGGGATGGTAGGGGACACTGAAGACAACTTCTCAAGGGAAGCACCGGGCTCACCCCCACACCCATCTTCTCAGCTCTCTCTCTCACTAACCGTCACCCAGAAGAACACTCTGTAATAATGGGCAACACAATGGAAGTGAGAAACGCCTTTATTGATCAACCTGTAGCCAGCCGTGCCACAGCTCCCTCAGCTCTCTCAACCTTGACCAGTATGGAACCACCACAAAGGTAAACAACCTTGGAACATTGGAGGTACGAGCGTGGATTTCTACATGATGAATTTCACGCTCGTATGTCACAAGCTACTTACTACACTTCTCCCCCCTCACACACACACAATCAACATACATTCAACAACACTCACCCATGAAAAAGGAAGATAGGACAAGGAAACAGGAAGGAGAGAGGAAGGAAATGGAAAAGAGTGGTGGGCACACCACAACGTAAATGATTACCCTGTAATAAAGCCCAGGACAAACTCATTATACTTAGAAGGAAACATCCTGACCCTAGCTGGAAGAGACCTACGAGTACCAAACTCAGAGCTGGGCTCCCTGGGGGTTGTCACTGCTGCCTCCCCATAAGTTGAAGTAGAGTCAGCACCCCCCACGGAACCTTCATCACCACCCACGGAACCCTCTGGACCCGTAGGTGCTTCTACAGCACCCCTTTGACCCTCAGATGTCAAAACAGTATCCCTTGGAGCACCATCCTCTGCATTTACGACCTCAGCGGTGCCGCCACTGTCCACAGTACTGTCACCTTCCAGGTCAAGGATCACAGGCGGTAGAGCAGGAAAACCACCATCAAGACCCCTTTCAATGCCTCCTACGCCCGAGGCGTTTTCCTCTCGCACCACCACAACTCCCTTTTTCACAATAGCTATACGTCTCAAACTCCACCAGGTACCGTCCTCCAACTTTACATAACCATGGCCAGTCTAGATCACCAAACGTGGCTGCATGTATTTGCTCAAACCCTTAGCCACAAACCCCGGATTCTTCACGACAACTTGGTCCCCAACATCCACTCGCAAGGGTTTCCTCTGTCTTAGTTGGCCCAGCCAAAAGGCTGCCTGTTTACGGCACACCCTGTCCAAAACTTCTTGCATGCCCACTTGTGACCGACCCCCTCCACCTAGAGCAGGAACACTCAATTTAGAGCCAGGTTTCCTTCCCCTCATTAGCTCAAATGGGGACAAACCCGTGAAAGTTGAAGGAGTCAGCCTATAAGCCTTGAGTGCCTCAAACGCCACGCTGCACCACGGCAAACCATTGGCAAGCGCTAATTGTCTGTCTCCCTTCACGAAGCGGTTCATACGCTCGACTAGCCCATTGGCCTCCGGATTATACAGGGACACCCTATGGTGGTGAATTCCTAAATTAGAGAAAAATTCTTGCATGGCACTTGATACAAACTGAGGACCATTGTCCGTGACCACGCCAGCGGGCACACCTTCCCTATCGAAAACAGAAGAAAGGAAGTCAATCACTTTCTCAGTCGTCGCGGAAGTTAGCGCTGTGGCCTCCACCCACCTGGAGGTGTAGTCTACCATCACCACAATGAATCTCAAACCACCACCCAAGGAATCTATGGGTCCCATCATGTCTACAGCTACTTTGGACCACAGATCATTAGGTATTTCCACAGGATGAATAGGTTGGGCAGCGGTCGCCTTGCTTTTATCCCTGGCTGAACATGCTGCGCAATCCTCGACGACTCTCTCCACATCCTCATCCATCCTGGGCCACCAATATACCTCCCTGAGCCTCCTTTTAGTCATAGACCTTCCTAGGTGTCCTTCATGAGCCAACTCTACAAGCCTGCCCTTGAGGGACTCTGGCGGAATCAACCTTAAACCCCTGGCGATACCCCATGGGCCCTCTGACAACTCCGGCCACACATGACCAAACAGCTTTGACAATTCCTCATCACGAACACCAGTTCTAAGGGCGGACCTGATACTACTCAATACTGGGTCTAGACTGCACTCCTCGCTCCATACTTGTTTGCAAATGGCAGGAGCAACACCAGCTACTAAGGTGCAATTGTCACCAGACAATTCCTGGACTTGATCCGCGCCACCCGACGCAGAAAGCGGGAGAGACAGTCAGCGACCGGGTACATACTCGACCTTAAAATTAAATTCTCCCATATCAGCTATCCAACGCATAACCCTGGAGGACGCCTGGGATAACCCCCTGGTGGTTAAAACACGTACCAATGGCTTGTGATCGGTGAGCAGTGTATATTCAACACCCCACAAAAAGGTTCTAAAATGCCTTGAGGCCCAGACTGCAGCCAAGGCCTCCCTCTCGATCACAGCATATCTGCGCTCTGCTTCATTGAGCACTCTAGATGCAAACGCAATTGGACGAAATGCGCCATCCTCCCACTGTTCCAGCACTGTTCCAACTCCATACTCACTGGCGTCCACAGTTAAGACTGTTTTCCTCGAAGGACAAAAGGACACCAAGGAAGGGGCTTGGTCTACGTCCACCTTCAAGTTCTCAGACTCACCCTGACATTGGTCAGACCAATCAAAATGGGTGTCCAGTCAACTCGTCGAAAAAAAACTGGTCGACTGCAATTTGGTCGACGCAATTTGGTCGAAAACCAAATGGTCGATTTTTTTTTTTATTTATATATTTATTTTTCGGGTTTTCGTTTAGTTAAAAAAGGGGTTTTTAGAGAAAAAAAGAGGGTTGGGGGGGACCCCCCCCAAAAAAAAAAAAAAAGGGTTAAAATAAAAAAAAAAAATGTCAACCATTTGGTTTTCGACCAAATTGGTTCTCGACCAAATTGGTTCGACCATTTGTCTGGTCGACCAATTTTTTTCGACCAAATGTCTGGCAACCATCAAAATGTGCACCCTTCTTGAGTAAAGCCCTCATGGCAACTGTTTTGTCAGAATACGCTGGTTTAAATCTGCTATAATACTCAGCTAGACCCAGGAAGGATCTCAACTGGTCTTTATTAACCAGGGGAGGCGCCTCACGCAACACCTTCACTAACTCTTCCTTAGGGTGAATCCCCTCAGCATCTGAGGTATGTCCTAGGTAAGTCGCACTCTCCACACCCACCTTGCACTTGCTCATCTTGACTGTGAGACCACTCCTTTCTAACACACTCATGGCCTGCATGACTCTCTCATCGTGCTCCTTACGTGATCTCCCCAAACCAATATGTCACCTTGGAAGTATTCCACACCACTGACACCTGTGAACAACTTTTGCATAACTCGCTGGAAGACAGCAGAGGCGGAAGCTAAACCAAAGGGCATTCGACGGAAACAGAATGCCCCAAATGGGGTGATGAAAGAGGTGAGAGGACGTGATTCGTTGTGAAGGTCTATCTGATGACAGGCAGAGGAAAGGTCAAATTGGAAAAACATGATGCCCCCTCCACCAAAGAGAGCATCTCGCTGATGTTTGGCAAGAGATGCCTGTCAATCCAGATGTTGGAATTTAAGTCTCTGAGGTCGACACACATTCTCATGCCCCCATCCGATTTGTGTGCCAGAACCACAGGAGCCAACCACTCTGATGATTCCACTTCCTCAATCACTCCTGCTTCCATGAGTTTGTCAAGCTCCGCCTTAAGTGAGTCGCGGGCAGCAATGGGGACCCGTCGAACCTTGTGCACAGCAGGAGTGGCACCTCTCCAAAACTATCTTGTGTGCAAAACCCCGCAACTTGCCTAACTTGGATGTAAAAACAGAGGGAAATCTGTTTTGAAGTAACTCTGCCGTTAAGGGTGCAGCCAAATCCTTACCTTTCCCACTTTCTTCACTCACACTTAAAACTGGGACGGCTTTCCCAGAGCGAACTTCTATTTCCAGGGCAGCCTGCTCGTCCCACCCTATGACTGGATAACCCATGTTCCACATAAACTTTACCCTCAGTTCTCCGCCCTTGAAATCCTATGTCAACCCAATCAAAACCTAGTACCTTAATGGGAACACGCCCGTAGGCGCCAGGGCTGATGTCAGAGGGATACAAATCGGACACTCTTCTGAAATATGGCACAGTACAGTTCTGGTGAGATCATTGTGTAGGGGGATCCCGGGTCAAACATCAAGTCAACAGGCACTCCATTTACACACAGAGTGGCCCACCCGCTCTTCCTTGCCGAACCGACACTCAACAATAAACCTTCCTTGAAACACACATTCGAAGTTTGAGTAGAGCCCACATAACCAATGACTGTCACCTCATCATCCACATCATTAGGGTCAACCATTCGTACAGTTTCCTTAGTATGGCTATTGCTCCTGCGCATACGGGCGTAATGCCCTCTGCCTTTGCACCTCCTGCAAACTACAGTGGTGGCTGGGCATTCCTTTGATCCCGCTAAAAGCCCACGCCAACCACACTTCCTGCAAACATCTTTTGTATTGGACGCCCCCTTGGAATCCTTGTCTCTGGCCCTGGCATCTTCACTCCTGCGTGGCTGAACCATGTGTACAATGCCACCTTTTTTCCGTCATCTCCTTCACACTTTTTCTGGATTCCTCCATGGCGCGGGCAATTTCGATCACCTTCTCCAGTGGTGGGTCTTTCTCAGTCCACAATCTCTCCCTGACCCTCAAGTCACTTGTCTTCATCATAATTTGGTCACAAATATATTCCTCCACCACGCCCGTGAATTTGCGCGTGGCCATCAGTGTACGTAGAGCCGTTACTTAAGAGTCGATTCCTTCATCCGGGCCTTGTGCCCTCGAGAAAAAGTGATATCTCTGCAGAACTATGTTGGCCCTCTTCCCAAAACGCCCCTCCAATTTGTTGAGGGCAGTTTCATACGCCGGCACTGCCCCTTGGGCAGCACCCTCACCCTTGCCATTGTCAGGGGGGGCAATACATTTGGGCCAGGCAGATGTCTGAAAATCCTAAGACCCTCCGTGCCAAGACAATTGAGTAGAGCTGCTTCCTTGTCATCATCTGACAGTCTGGCACCTCCTGATGCCCTTGGGTATACTTTGAATGTGTCCACCCACAGTTCCCAGGCAATGGGAGGTTCTCCCGGATTGGGCAGGAAGGCAGGGGGAGGACGAGCGTTACTGTGCTGCAGGATAGGTGCTTGGAGGTACGAGCGTGGAATTCTACATGATGTATTCCACGCTTGTATGTCACGAGATACTTACTACACACTCCGACACAAACATTCCACCAGCTGATGACATCACACGCATTGCTACTCTCCAAGCCACATTACAACACAGTGCTACAGCGATAATCACCCACACTCTTAATTAAGTTCTCTGCTGTATTTAAGGTGATTCACAAACCATGATCCTGCATGCTTCTAGGGGCTCCAGTCAAGACGACAAGCAGCTGTCTGCCTTACCAGAACATCAAATGAGACAAGCAAAGGCTGGCAAATGTCAACTGTCACTACTATTTCTGAGGGGTGCTACAGCCATTGCAGCACTCCTGCTTTCAGCATCACTAGTGTAAGTAACCCAGTTGAATGTATTGCCACCAGGGTGACCCCAACAACTATACAACGATTATGCTTACGGGGAGACCACTTCAACCCCATACATTACCCAAAGAACACCCACAAAGGCATTGAAACTCTAGCCCTGGGTGGATGAACTGAACCTTGACAACAGAACATTTCACACCTCTCTGACCTCATGGAAGAAACACACACACACAAGTGCCTAACAGATCAAGAGAACCCAGGAAACACAATAACCCCATACCCACTAAATGATACCCACTTCGGTGACAGCTTACGGTCCCCTAGACGCTGAGATAATTTCCACTATACTAACCACCCCCTCTTTTAGTCTTGTCCCATCAATGCACGCCAACGCAAAGCATTGCTGCATAATACTGAGACCACCCAAAAACGTACAAATAATTTCCTTTTCTTTACCACCCTCCCTCACCACACATTTACAACACACGCCCAGATGGCTAACAAACCACCCTAATAAAAAACCCAAACCGCACACCACTCTCAAACCAACTCATAAACTCCAATAGCCGCTAACACTCAACACAGACACTGGGCGTCGCCCTTCCAGAAACAAGCATCAAGTGTACAAAACAAAACACACCCAGAAAGCACACACACACACACACACAGGAGCAAGTTACTCCTGGTTCTACACGCATCAATAAGTAGGCACACCTCCCTGCCAACCCACCCCACCTTATCTTACAGAGGAGCCACAAGAGCACCTGGGGAGCATGAGAAAGGCAGTGGTGGGGGGGGGGGGTATAAATCAATGTGGCATGGCACTCTCTGGCCAGGGGCTGGTGAGGGGGGCTCTGTGCAGTGATACTTTGGGACGCCTGTCACACTCTTATGAATAACGGTGTGAGTGGCTCTGGCCCACCACAACCACCAGCACGAGGCCTCTCCGCTGAGCTCGGCCGGTGGCTGCTGATAGGTCACTCAGTGGGCGGCCTCCCTTCCATTGGCTCGTTAGTTGCAAGGTAGCCCATGATTGGCTCGCGCGCGTCACCGCGTTGCACTTTCGGGGACAGAACCTGTTCCTCCACAATCCGAGAACCTGCGCCAACCAGTTACACTAGGCAAAGGGAACGCAGAGGCACGTCCGGGCCTCGTGCCCGGCTGCTTTTGTGACGTCGCTAGAGGCGCGCTCGCGGCCCCCTCCACCCCTCCCACTACCGGCGTCGAATGAGCGTACTACCAGTCTCCGGGCGGAGACGCGCACGAGCCCGGCGTGAGTGACGCTGCACGTCTGGCAGGTGGGGTGAAGCTGGTGGCAGGGCGCGCGCGCGCACGATGACGCTGCTCTGTCTGGAGATTAGGCGGGGGCGAGCGCGTGCGTGCGTGCGTGCGCGGGCGGGCGGACACGGCAGTAGCGCCACAGACAGCAGGGCAAGAGCTTGCGCGGCCGGAGCGGGAAAGAAACCAACCGTCAGCGGCGCGAGCAGTCAGCGCGCCTGCACCCCCGCCACCCCGGACCCCGCAGGCCGCCGACGAGCCCCGGCTCCACCTCAGACCCGCTCTACGGGCCCGGCCCCCCGCCCGCACTGGAGGTCAATGAACAGCCCGCGCCGCACGGTGAGCAGCATGGGGGGGAGAGACAAGGGGCGGTGGGTGCCCTCTCAGTGCGGGCGGCCCAGAATATGACCGGCCTCCAGTGGCTGTCAACTGCTATCCTGGCATTGGGAGTCCACGTTGAGGGCCTGGGAGGGGCACATGGTTCAAGGCTGGGCGAGGGGGCGGGGGGCTTGGGGTGAAGGCCACCTGGTGGGCAGTAGCTGCGGCGATGCCAGGTGTATACATAGTGCTTGGTAGTAGTACATGTGCCGTTTCCCGGCGCTTTATGAAGAGCGGGCAGGGCACTGACTTTGAAGCAGCTAAGGTGCCCTCCCCAAACCTCTTGCTTGTCATTTGCCAGGAGCACAGCTGGCAATGGGCTATGACCCTCCTCTGTTCGCCCCAGAGTTAGGCCGTGCATGTGGGCAGGACCTGGCTAATGGCAAATCCTTGCTCCTGTCTCTACTGTTGGAGCCCCGAAGGCAGTGGGGGTTTCTACGCGGCACAGAGCCGGGCTGCCTGCGTCTTGGCGTGGTGGGGGAAAATAACAGGCCAGGGGCTTTAGCTGACTCGTCCCGGTGTCACTGGCAGCCAGGGAGGGGGGCTTTAGCTGACTAGTCCCGGTGTCACTGGCAGCCAGGGAGGGGGGGCTTTAGCTGACTAGTCCCCGTGTCACTGGCAGCCAGGGAGGGGGGGCTTTAGCTGACTAGTCCCCGTGTCACTGGCAGCCAGGGAGGGGGGGCTTTAGCTGACTAGTCCCCGTGTCACTGGCAGCCAGGGAGGGGGGCTCTAGCTGACTAGTCCCGGTGTCACTGGCAGCCAGGGAGGGGGGCTTTAGCTGACTAGTCCCGGTGTCACTGGCAGCCAGGGAGGGGGGCAGCCAGGGAGGAGGGCTCTAGCTGACTCGTCCCGGTGTCACTGGCAGCCAGGGGGGGGGGGCTCTAGCTGACTCGTCCCGGTGTCACTGGCAGCCAGGGAGGGGGGGCTCTAGCTGACTCGTCCCGGTGTCACTGGCAGCCAGGGAGGGGGGCTCTAGCTGACTCGTCCCGGTGTCACTGGCAGCCAGGGAGGGGGGCTTTAGCTGACTCGTCCCGGTGTCACTGGCAGCCAGGGAGGGGGGCAGCCAGGGAGGAGGGCTCTAGCTGACTCGTCCCGGTGTCACTGGCAGCCAGGGAGGGGGGGCTTTAGCTGACTAGTCCCGGTGTCACTGGCAGCCAGGGAGGGGGGGCTTTAGCTGACTAGTCCCGGTGTCACTGGCAGCCAGGGAGGGGGGGCTTTAGCTGACTAGTCCCGGTGTCACTGGCAGCCAGGGAGGGGGGGCTTTAGCTGACTAGTCCCGGTGTCACTGGCAGCCAGGGAGGGGGGGCTTTAGCTGACTAGTCCCGGTGTCACTGGCAGCCAGGGAGGGGGGGCTTTAGCTGACTAGTCCCGGTGTCACTGGCAGCCAGGGAGGGGGGGGCTTTAGCTGACTAGTCCCGGTGTCACTGGCAGCCAGGGAGGGGGGGGCTTTAGCTGACTAGTCCCGGTGTCACTGGCAGCCAGGGAGGGGGGGGCTTTAGCTGACTAGTCCCGGTGTCACTGGCAGCCAGGGAGGGGGGGCTTTAGCTGACTAGTCCCGGTGTCACTGGCAGCCAGGGAGGGGGGGCTTTAGCTGACTCGTCCCGGTGTCACTGGCAGCCAGGGAGGGGGGGGGGGGCTTTAGCTGACTCGTCCCGGTGTCACTGGCAGCCAGGGAGGGGGGGGGGCTTTAGCTGACTCGTCCCGGTGTCACTGGCAGCCAGGGGGGGGGGGGGCTTTAGCTGACTCGTCCCGGTGTCACTGGCAGCCAGGGGGGGGGGGGGGCTTTAGCTGACTCGTCCCGGTGTCACTGGCAGCCGGGGGGGGGGCTTTAGCTGACTCGTCCCGATGTCACTGGCAGCCAGGGAGGGGGGGGGGCTTTAGCTGACTCGTCCCGGTGTCACTGGCAGCCAGGGAGGGGGGGGGCTTTAGCTGACTCGTCCCGGTGTCACTGGCAGCCAGGGAGGGGGGGGGGCTTTAGCTGACTCGTCCCGGTGTCACTGGCAGCCAGGGAGGGGGGGGCTCTAGCTGACTCGTCCCGGTGTCACTGGCAGCCAGGGAGGGGGGCTCTAGCTGACTCGTCCCGGTGTCACTGGCAGCCAGGGAGGGGGGCTCTAGCTGACTCGTCCCGGTGTCACTGGCAGCCAGGGAGGGGGGCTCTAGCTGACTCGTCCCGGTGTCACTGGCAGCCAGGGAGGGGGGCTCTAGCTGACTCGTCCCGGTGTCACTGGCAGCCAGGGAGGGGGGGCTTTAGCTGACTCGTCCCGGTGTCACTGGCAGCCAGGGAGGGGGGACTTTAGCTGACTAGTCCCGGTGTCACTGGCAGCCAGGGAGGGGGGGCTTTAGCTGACTCGTCCCGGTGTCACTGGCAGCCAGGGAGGGGGGCTCTAGCTGACTCGTCCCGGTGTCACTGGCAGCCAGGGAGGGGGGGGCTTTAGCTGACTCGTCCCGGTGTCACTGGCAGCCAGGGAGGGGGGGCTTTAGCTGACTAGTCCCGGTGTCACTGGCAGCCAGGGAGGGGGGGGCTTTAGCTGACTCGTCCCGGTGTCACTGGCAGCCAGGGAGGGGGGGGCTTTAGCTGACTCGTCCCGGTGTCACTGGCAGCCAGGGAGGGGGGGCTTTAGCTGACTCGTCCCGGTGTCACTGGCAGCCAGGGAGGGGGGGCTTTAGCTGACTCGTCCCGGTGTCACTGGCAGCCAGGGAGGGGGCTCTAGCTGATAGCTGACTAGTCCCGGTGTCACTGGCAGCCAGGGAGGGGGGCTTTAGCTGACTAGTCCCGGTGTCACTGGCAGCCAGGGAGGGGGGCTTTAGCTGACTATGCCAGTGACTAGTCCCGGTGTCACTGGCAGCCAGGGAGGGGGGGCTTTAGCTGACTAGTCCCGGTGTCACTGGCAGCCAGGGAGGGGGGCTCTAGCTGACTAGTCCCGGTGTCACTGGCAGCCAGGGAGGGGGGCTCTAGCTGACTCGGCCCGGTGTCACTGGCAGCCAGGGAGGGGGGCCTTTAGCTGACTAGTCCCGGTGTCACTGGCAGCCAGGGAGGGGGGGCTTTAGCTGACTAGTCCCGGTGTCACTGGCAGCCAGGGAGGGGGGGGCTTTAGCTGACTAGTCCCGGTGTCACTGGCAGCCAGGGAGGGGGGGGCTTTAGCTGACTAGTCCCGGTGTCACTGGCAGCCAGGGAGGGGGGCTCTAGCTGACTAGTCCCGGTGTCACTGGCAGCCAGGGAGGGGGGCCTTTAGCTGACTAGTCCCGGTGTCACTGGCAGCCAGGGAGGGGGGCTTTAGCTGACTATGCCAGTGACTAGTCCCGGTGTCACTGGCAGCCAGGGAGGGGGGGCTTTAGCTGACTAGTCCCGGTGTCACTGGCAGCCAGGGAGGGGGGGGCTTTAGCTGACTAGTCCCGGTGTCACTGGCAGCCAGGGAGGGGGGGGCTTTAGCTGACTAGTCCCGGTGTCACTGGCAGCCAGGGAGGGGGGCTCTAGCTGACTAGTCCCGGTGTCACTGGCAGCCAGGGAGGGGGGCTCTAGCTGACTCGGCCCGGTGTCACTGGCAGCCAGGGAGGGGGGCTCTAGGTCCCCCGATGGCAGACGGGGCCCCAGCCGTGGTTTGTCTCGGTGCTCCGGGGAAGGGGCGGGCGGAAGCCGGGCACTTCCTCTTTCGGCTGCCGCTGCCGCCACCAGCCCCGACTCGGGTGGCCTGTGCATTGCTCTGCCGCGTGGCGGCGGCGGCGCATGTTCTTTTGGGACCTTTGTCTTGTTTGTTGCCATCACCTGCCGTGTCATTGACCTGGAACAGAAGGGATGACTCACAGCGGCGATGGCCCGGTCCTCCTCTCCTGCCAAGCCCGTGACTGCGTGCCAGGGCAGCCTTGCATATACTCTCCTCTTCGGTGCCCATCCTTACTATCGCGCATATCCAGTTCTGTCTCAACTGCGCTCGTAGGTGGGCGGGGGTCGCTTTCACATTTTGAGTCACGTCTTCTAAGAGATGGCTCCTTTTTTCTGCTCTTCTGTCGGCGTGGTGATACAGATCGATGAAGCCATTGTCCGCAATGTATGACCTTTTCCGTGAAGGGCTTCTGCTGGGACCAGAGGGATGCAAACGCCATATTTCCTGGTTAGAAAGGTGGGCAGCTACACCAGTGTTCATCTGTACCCCGCGGCGCTTCCCTGTGAAAGCTTGCGTGCCTGATTAAAACAGTGCGGATTGCCACGCTTTACCAAGGCTCAACGCCTGCCCAGCCTCAGGGGACTGCATGCCACCCGGATGAAAAGCAAGTGAACATTAACTTATGCATGTCTGTCGCGATCCGCAGCCACTGGTGGTGTTCAAGGCCACGTAGTTCCTTCCGACCGTTTTCAGTTATGCTAAAATCGGAGCGGCCTCGGTTTACAGGGGAGGAACAACTGATTTCCTATTATGTTGCAAGTTGTATAGCGCCAACCGGTCATATTATGGCGTCGAAACGCTTTTGCCTGGCAAAGGGCGATTATGCTAGAAGATTCAATATTGGTAGAGGGGAGTGAAGTCGGGTAGATGTCACGAGGGTGACGGATTGAACAGATGCTTCGCGAGACATGGGGCCATGAGCACAATTGGACTGCATTTATCATGAGACTCCGCTCTATTCCATGTGGCGCAGCACCGAGAGGAGCGATGACACGAGAGGTGTTCGCTGTGCAGGGGCTATGTCTGAAATGTGCACATTGCATGCTTGAGCCATGCCCAGGAAACATGCGGCAAAGCTCTTCTACTTCACGGGACCCCCAACATTTGGGAGGGGTTGTTGGTCACAAATTCGATTTTGCCAAGTTTGCAAAAGCTCTCTGAAAAACAAGCTAAAACCTCATGCTTCTGTGCAAGTGCTTAATGACCCAACATATGTCATTGGCTCTGCCGTAGTCGGACTGTTGAGCCTCCCACAGTGTCATTATAAGCCACAGCATGTAGAAACCATGCCCAAGAGAGAACGTGTGCAAGTACCTCTGTTTAGTTCCCCAAACCTTGAATTGCCAGGTTCTACTGTTGGTAAAGCTTGAAGCACATTTAACCGAGGGTGGGTTTTGGATCACATCCCGCAGTCCCCTTGGAATGGGGATTTATGGGATTTAATGTACATAGTCCCGAGAGCTTCATGCTAATAATGTTAAGTAAAACAAGTCTGGTCTAGTTAACTCCTGTTTTTTTGCATGTTTAGTGGATGCGTCTTATGGGTGCTCAAATACGCTTGAAAACTAGACATTTAAAGGAAAACATAATTTAAAACTTCTCGCAATTTCATGGTTACGGGAGGGATTTTTTGACCGAACCCCTAGTCTTCTTCTGGGCAGAGTGCTTAACGACATGGAGCATGCCATTGGTTGGACTTTTGAGTCTTCCAGTGTCATGGGCCGCTTTGGCAAATTGAAGCTCTACCCTATTGGGAAAACTGAAAATATTAGACTTTCGCCGCCACATGCAGCAATTGGGGCCGCATGTGCCAATGCTCTCAAGTAAGGGTGTACCAGATTTCAACTTTGAGTGAGTTTTCATCCAGAGTTCGGCTACTCGGCTTGAGTTGAGTACTCCCGGTAAGATAGCTCAGCGGGTTGAGCGCTCGCTGCTGTGATCGGAGTGTGATCTGCAGGTCGCAGGTTCGAATCCCGGCAAGGCCAACTCAGCCTTTCATCCTTCTGAAGTCGATAAATGAGTACCAATTTCGGTTGGGTGATATTGTATGTAAATATGTGCACCATGGAGTGCTGGATCAGTGAGTGATTAGCGGATATTGGCTGTGAGTAATATGTACTCCACATGCTTTTTTAAAAAATTTTTTATTTTTTGTCCACCCATCATGTTCCAGTCCAATGAAAGTTTCTAATGATACAATTGATGTAACATCCTGGTTTCCTTTTCGATGCATGTTTAGTAACCTTTGTCTACTACCCCAAAAGAGAATCTTGAATATTTAAAATTTAATAAGGGGGTAAAAAGCAATTATTTTGTCCCCTTTTGTGGTCGGTGGACATGCGCCCACCAAGTAGGTGGAAGGAACACATGTCCCCAGCATTCTTTCGCTTCTTGCCATCATTTGATCTGTTTCGTGTGCTTTGGTGGTATGCATTGTTCTGGTTTCTTGGATAGTATTTTGTATGCTGATATGTTCTGAACAGTGTTGAAATTGTCAACACAGTACTAAGATGGTGCGCTGCAGACACCATTGAAAATGTTCAAACTGTTGGCGCCAGACTGAGATTGTGAAACTGGCTTAATAGTTTTACAATATTGTGACAATGGGCATTTGAAACATGGGGATCTGGCTGTGGGGAGAATCAGTGCTCCAGATTGGATTTTGAGGCAGGAGTATTTTACTCTCTATTTAGAGATTTGAAGAGTCGATCCAAATTAATGAGTTTTCACCTCTGCAAGAGAGTAAAAGGGGTTGGACATCAATCCAATGTGTGCATAAGTTACACATTTGGAAAATGCTAGAAACAATAGTCGTATTTCATGTTATCTGGCTTCAAATTTATTACACTTGTGGAAAATGCTCACGCAATAGTTATCCAGCAGCATCTTCATGATATTGGGACACAGGACCTCGTAAGTTTACGATCTAGTTACAGAACCATATACCAACTAATTGGGTATTCATAATGTCCCTTTATCAGCATCACTACTGTCTTTCCGCTCTGTTGCCTCTTCCTCCTGTTTTTGGCTCTGCCCTTCCTGTTGTAACTTTGTTTCCGTCTCCTTTTTTGTTCCACATCTCGCTCCTTGAGTGTTTCAATGCTTCTCTTTCTCTGTGTATCTCTCTGCATATCCTGTTTCAGAATACTATTGCAGTTTCTCTCCACGGTCTTGCTGTCGCCATTGCTGTAAATCCAGTGCTTCTTGCTTGTGTTCCTTTCTCGCACATTGCATTACTCTGGCTCTCCCCTTTTCCGTTACTTTACCTTTTCTGTCTGCCACTACTTCAGCCCTTGGTTGTCCTTTGTCTAGTTTCGTAATTGCTCTTCCTCCTCTTATTTGGAATTTGGCATAGCAATAAGTGATCCTGTGTAAATGCATTTGCCATCTATAGCTAGTTTCCTTTGAAAAGGAGGTGGCTCCTTTTTAAAATGTATGTAAATTTGCCTTTGGAAGTTAGGCTGGAAATTGCAGATTTAGTTTCCTATTGGATGCTGAACTTGCATGCAAATGCTTTACCTGCACTGAATGCCAAGTATGGCCGCACTGATGAGATATGAGTTCTGAACCATCAAACATTTACCCTCCCTAAAGCTGTCAGTTCTGCTACAGTTCAAACCATCTCCATCTTAAACGCATCACTGCGTGCAGATGCACAAGCTCGGAGCTATTGACCGGTTTGGAACTTGCAGGTGACAAATTGATCTGTGCGGCAGGTTTATCAACCCTTTTGACTTTGAAAGGCTTGTATGGTTGGCATTGACAGTCCCATGAATGGATTACCTCTCGTAACTGGCTTGTCCCAAGATCCATGCCTCTTTCCTTGAACTATTCTGCAGATGAAGCAAGAGATTTTATAGAGGTACTAAAGATTTGGCAATGTCGCACAATAGCCAGACATGGGAGAATCAGAAGTTAGGAAAGGCACACTACTTGGAGCAGGATGGCTTGAAGCCTACTACAGCCATGCACGCTACCACCTCAGGGGGGATGGCTTTAGGTACTGTTTCTCTTCAGTGCTTTAACTACATGCAGAACTGCACTTGGTATTGCATCTTTACAATGCCACGGTTGAATAATTCAAGTAATGTTCAAAACATAGTCCTGCTAAGAAATCTGGCTATGATGCCACTATGCTTTAGCCCTGCTGTGACTCGTTCATGCTGTCCTATATGGCAGCTCTGCTAAGCAGCTAGGGTGCTGTGCCTAAATATATAGTAGAGCGGTTCAGAAGTTTATAGTCGGCCCTACAAAAAATATATACAGCCATGTTGGGAAGTGTTGACCTGGTCTCGTTTAAAAAATAGCTATCCTGATTGGGGGGGGGGGGGGAGGCTGCGAATGTCACGGTAAAATTGTATACAAGTCCATTGAATTGCGGGTAGATTTTCATCCTCCCTATCTGTATGAATTATGCCTCTGGGCTTTAAATTAAGATTGGGTAAGCTGGACCTAAAAGCAGCTGCTGGGTATCAGAATTAACCATTGACCAGGAGCTACCACTGTGGAACAAGAAGCTATAGCGTTCCACACATGTAACTGCCACATACTGACCCCTTGTGCTTTAAATGGGGCATACATGTGCCCTCATTTTCAGATTGTCCCACATACACAGTTAAAATCTCGTTTTTGTTAGGCATTTGTTGGCCTGGGGAGCCAAAAGTAGCTCCTGGTGGTTGTTGCTGTCAAGCTAACCAGCAGGAGCTAAATGTCTCCCAGCTCCCCTCAATTTCGAACCCTGGGCCGGCTCGGTGCAGTAGTGAAAGTAACTCTCCAACCACACGTCCAGCTCGCTCTGCTGTGACTAACAAGTGAATGTGCCCTTTCATACATGTACTCTTGCACATACACACATGCAAACATTTGCAATATTTTAAAACTATACTAAACATATCTACTAATTTAACATCAAAAGCATTTTGTAATAAACGCCAAATGGCTGCTTGCTTGGAGACTCACATAAAACTAACTCAACAAAAAACCTCAAGCCATTAAATGCCATTGATATGCTTGTGAGATTGAGAACCTAGTATGAAATGCCTAAGCAAATCGCTAGTAAACGTGAGGAAATTATACTTCCGCAGAGCAGCCTCTATAAAACCATTGAAAACAGATGTGATTAACACAAAAATGCAGCCCTTGCTAGAGCTCAACTTTTCGCCGCCCTCCTGCACCACCGGCCCCACGCCTGCAAAGACACGGGTGGGCAAGGAGGCACAGCTGTTGACAGGCTGTGTGAAGGATCGGAGTTTGAGGGGGGTGGGTGGGGCAGGAGGGGCTGCAGGCTAAAGTAAAACATATTCATAACGGGGGAAATGTGGGGCAAAGAAAAGGGGGAAAATCCGCACAGTGGAAATCTCCCTAACAAGAAAGGAGGGGCATAATTCCCCGGAAAAATGGGGGGAATTTAAAACAATCACTATTTCCACCAAGCGAAGAACCTGACGAAACCCAGTTAATGGAAACTGGGAAGACTTGGACGAGTGGGATGTGTTTGATAACATCCCCCCAAGAGGGCTATGTGCAGGAGAAAAAAAGGACGCAAATACCTTGAACAAGGGGAAGTCAGTTAATGATCCATTGCATGAGCCAAGAATTATGATTGGTACTCTGGAGGTCAATCAGCCTGAGGAACCAGGTGAAAAAAGAGTAACGCAATCTTTGCGGAAAAATTACATCTCAGCCTTGATGGGCAAAATCGTGAGAGGAAAAACAAAGGCTTGTCCTTTATTAAGGATTAGATAGCGGCACTGTATATGGATGAGATCCTACTGTCCGAAGAATGCGAGAGGACACCACCACTAGTACAGTCGGTAAATGGTGATGGTGTTCCCCTCTCAGAATTGGCAGGCAGAGGGCGGTGCTCCGACGCAAAATTTGCCCCCTCAAAATCGGAGGGAAATTCAAACATCGATAGAATGAAAGCATTGTCCCATATACAAAACACAATGATGGCAGCCCTAACGATGGCTGTTGCACCGTTTCTCAAGTAATATGAAAATCTTAATACCTTACAAGACCTCTTCACAAAGGACTTAGTCTAAGGAACAGTTGGCAGATTTGAATAATTTTGTGAAAACAGTGGATCAAAGATTGGATATAAAAGCGGAGCAAACTAGATAGTGGCAAAACCGCCTAAGTGATTTAGCCAGGAGTGAAGCAAATGACCAAACGCTTTTAATGGAGGCGGTCTTAGAAGATTGTAAATGGATGAGAACCATCTGCAAATCGGAAAAGTGCCTTCTCCACAAAGGAAAGAGCAGGGATCTACTGCGGATTGGAAGGGAAAAATAGGAAATCGGAATGCTACTGCCTGAACCCCGACAAGGAAAGTCAAACTGAACAAAAACCTACTCCTCAAAACAGGTCGAAGTCCAGCCCAATGAAACGGTCGGAAAATGTTCTCAACATAAAGGAGCAAACCGATAGGAGCAAAAATATTGACTACCGTTGGGAAGGAGAAGGAGAACGTTGTCAACAAATTGAGTTTCCCGGTCTTTCAACCCCTTGAGGGGGTGGCGAAACATGATCAACCGTCAGAATTGGAAAATGATGGGGGTGGGGGGGCAAACCACTAAATCCAGAAAACAAAATGTCTCAAGCTTTCTTAAGGAATGAGAACTCCAAGATTGGAAGAGTATCAAAAGGCAAAAAAACAAGAGAAGTGGTTTTAGAGAAAGACCCACGTGATCTGGAAGGATTGGGGAGAGTGGATACAAGTGGGACAATTATAAATATTGACTAAGCAATTTCAGAATCTTGCCTAGGTAATTTCATGGAGCTCCTGGATTAAAACAAAGGTGGTGTACTGGGACAGTTTTGTCCCTTCAGACTGGTTGGAGATTGAAAAACAGGTCTCGGACCTCTCTGAAGAAGGCAAAACGGGATAAAAGGGGCCATGTAAGAAGGCAAATGATAAAATAAGAGTGTCCGAAGGGGAAAATAGCCGATTTAAATTTGGAGGAAAGAACTGTGGTGGAGGCTTTCAAAACATTAAAAGAGAAAGGCATGACAATGAGATTAAATGGAGACAGAAAAAAAGACAACGCCCCTAAAAGTTAAAGACGCCACGAAAAATCAATGATAGACAAAGGCCAGAAAACAAAGGGTATCAAAAGAACTCCAAGTGCTCACAAAGTGAAAATTGGAAAAGATAGGGGAGATACTGTTAAATTTCAAAAAAGTGATCTCTCCTATGGCAGATTCCAACTCTGCGAAACATAACTCCTGATATCACAATTGTAGCAAAAACTGAGAAAAGGTTGGACCGTGTAATCATTTAAGAACCAGTATGATGAAAGACTTGATGGAAATTAAGGTCAAAATTGCTCAATGGGTTATAAAGTGACTGCTTATAAATCTGTAGAGAACTTGATATCGAGAGTAAGGGAGAGGGCTAAAGAAGTATCTCGTGAAAAGGGTTCAAACGCCTCCCTGAATTAGGGGACAGAATGAACAAAGATAATGGTCTTGTTGACACAAAAAAATCAGATTCAGATAAGGAGAGAGGCACAGAAGAAAGAGGGTGGGAAAAAACGAACCAGAGGAAATAAAAGACCTGCCCCCTTAAGGCACGTAGTCAGAAAGTTAACCTTTACAATAGATAATGCTGTGAACTTGAAAGGGGTTAAGAACCCCCCATAACAAAAGGTCTCAACGGAGGTTGGATGGCCATGGTCCTGGTGGCCAAGAAGAAGCAATAGATCAAAAATGGAAAGGAGACAAAATCAGAATTGCATCTTGGAACATGCAGGGCTTCAAGCACCTATACACCAGTGAAGACAATTTCCTAGAGGAATACGAGATTCTGTCTCCAGGAAACCTGGATTAGGGAAGAACCGGTATGTGAAGGCTATGAGGTGTTCATGAACCCCGCAAGAAAAGGTTGAAAAGGGGTGGCCATATGCAGGCCTCCTAGTCCCGGTAAAAATAATCTACATGTACAGGAGTGCCCCATTCCAAATCCCTATGTACAGGTCCTTAGTATCAATAAAGGTACTAGGAGTGAGAAAGTTGAGATCCTATTGATAAATACCTATTGGAGCGAGACGGAACAAAAAGTAATGCATCATATCATGGAAGCAATTGATAAATCCATGATAGAGGATCCGAATAAGCTGATATTATTTGGTGATCTGAACATTAAGCTACTAAATGATGGAAAGCCAAAAAAGATCACAGAATTAGAACAAAAGGCTAAACGCTGAATAACAGATGGATGAAAATGTTAAGTTAAATGGATCGATTAAGGGGGAACTTAAAGGGTCTAATACTTGGTTCAGAGGATCCAGTGGGGCATGCCTGGATTGTTTTGTGGGTGGAAATTCTATAAAATCTTTAACTGTTCAGAAACAGGTGAGTGATCATGTCATATTGGATATTGAAATGAATTGGACAGTCGTCAAACTTAAAGCTAATGTACCCTTAGTTGAAGTCTCCAGAGGCAGGAATAAACTCAGAATAAAACAGTATTTGCTTCCTAAAATGGTAGTCCTACGATCAACATCTGGCCGTAAATCCTACAGAAGTGGACTATTGATGGCTGTTAAAGGATTTTGAAATTCGAAAAAATTCAAGTAAGATTGTGACTGAATAGCAAACATGTATACCGAAAAGATCTGGTAGAGAAAAGGAAAGAATACAGAGCGAAGTTGGCAGAGTGATCTGCCTGAGAGATTGGAGTTGATTAGGAAAACTAAACAATCATATAAAAATTGGTTGAAGGAGACAAAGATCATAAAACTGCAAAGGGACGCAGAAAGAATGTTAGCGGCGGTGCGTGTATGTAATCCAAAACATCTATGGGATATAATAAAGGGGATGACCTCCAAGCAGCTTCAACAATAAATCAAGTTCCTGAGGAAAGATGGATACAACATTATACATCCCTCTTTGAATGTAAACAGCAAACGGAAGTTGCGGGGGGAAATCCAAAACCTGAAGGAATGGGACATTGAGTTTGATCACCTGGAAATTCTAGGAAGAATAAATAAACTTAGTTCATCGCGGGCAGCGGGGGCCGATCTCTAATCAGATGCTAAAAGAAAGCAAAGAAGACGAGGCCGATTTGATATACTTGATTTTCAACAGGGTGAAGGAAACGAGAACAGTGCCACCATCAATGAAATATGCGGTTTAAGTCCCAATCTTGAAAAAAGGAGACCGTAGTGAACCTTTACCGGCCAATTGCCCTATTGGATTCCATCGGGAAAATCTTTGCAGGGATACTGTTGGGAGAATTTAAAAATTGGGCAATAAGAACATCTTTGACAAGCGTCAGACAGCCTTTATAAGTGGTATAGGTACGTTAATCTATTTCTTAATCTCCTGAAACAATGGGCTCTGGAAACAAAGTGAAGACGGTATCTAGGGTTCATAGATGTGGAACAAGCCTTCAACGCTATAAGTAGAGAACGGCTCTGGAAAAAGCTAGTCATGGAACTGCCCAGAGGACCTTGTTGATGCAATAAAAGCCCTTTACACTGGCACCACTATCCAGATCCAACTGGCCAGAGATGGGACTGTAAGCAGGAAAATGCACACCTATCGAGGGATAAAGCAAGGTGAAATTCCTTGGGTCCTATATGCGGGTGGCTTGATCTTTATTGATTAAACCGCAATAGGTCTCCAGAGGAGACCGACAGCCTTTCGTTTGACTTTAAGATTTATCTGGATGAAAATCAATGTAGATAAATCTACGGTACTTCTCATGAGCTCTGCATCCAGCAAGATGAGAAAGAATTGGCATTTTAAATGCACTAGTGACCATCGACAATTGGAGGTAGTTAACTCAATATTTATCTCGGAATACAGATTAATAAAAACATCGAGATGGGTCACTATCAGCTGGTCAGAGAAGAGCTACTGAAACCGACGAACCAAGGAAGCGCCTTGCATCACAGGTATGGGACATTCTTGCTGATTCCTATTTTGACCTTTTTTTTATAAACAAAAGGTGGCAGCGGTTCTAACATACGGGGCTGAGACCATGGTAAATTTAACCTGGAAAGTTTGGGAGACTTCTGGTGGTTGCTTTTTGGAGGAATATCCTGAGATTACCCAACTCTCTACCTGTGGCACTAATCTGATATGAGTTGAGATTATACTCCCTAGAGTCAACAGTCCTATGGAAGTCAATTTCTCTGAATGTGTCTTCGATACTCCTCCTGGTCCTTTTTGTGATGTGTATGGGGCGGGGTTTACAAAAGGTTAGGTGCCTTCAGACATGGAGAGACAGATGCAAAGCAGTCTTAGACAGTGTAAGCATTGATCTTTAAACCCTGAATGGAAATCCTTATGTGAAGAAAAAGCTTCAGGAAAAGGATTGGATAGGAACTATTGATTTCAAGAGCCAAAGTAAACTATGCTACAGCTTCACTTAAGAGCGTGCTAAGATCAATGAATTACCACTCTACAAAATTTACATCAGCACATTAGAGATCTACCATTACGAATTAGGCTCAATACCTTGGCAACAAAGTTTTGTTGAAAAGGAAAAAATTAACACAGCTATTTGTGGATACTGCAAGGAGAGAAAATCAATTGAAACCATAAGACACTGGATGCTGAGATGGCCTGCCAATAAGATAAGGGAAAATAAAATGAAGCTCAAGACTGATTCTAAGGAGGAAGTGTTGTGGGAGAACATTCTAACAGCAAATCGATCAGGTTGGACAATTGATGCACTAAAACTTGTAGAGAAACCCTTGCGCAAGACCACCATTGAGGAAATCATTTGACTTTAAATAGAACGATCTGACAAGACGTCGATATAGATGAAGACAAAAGGATATAGAAAGGCTGATAATGATAAAGATAGGATATGTGGTCATGTTAAAGGTTGAAAATCATTTAACCAATAAAACATTTTAAAAATAAAAGCAGCTTATTTGGAGGGCTGGGGAGAATCATGAAATTGGATCTTAAATTGCATTTCTTTGAATAATTAGATGGCTAGAATTTTGTGGTAGGACTAAGGGCAGCCGGAATGGCTAATTGGTGCTGACTCACGAAGGCATGAACTGTATGGTTAAGCTTATTGCAACAGCTATGTTTGTGCTATTTTCTGCCGGTGCAAATCGGGAATGTATGTAAGTGCATATCCTGTCACTGCTTAAGTGCTAAAAATAAGTGTACACAGTGGACCCTTGTCAGTGATAACGGCAAGCAATGTAAGGCTACAATAAAGAAGCACCCCTTTGGGAACGTCTGGCAAAGGCCCCCCTTTGACTTCCCTTTTGCCGGCGAACGAGGTGGGAGTCAAATTACTTCCGTCCACCATTGCCGCAGCCATGTACACTTTGACATGCAAAATGTCAAATCTGCTCGGAGTGCAATGAAAGCCAGACTATAACGGCTGTGGTGTGACCGAAAGTAATACACTAATGCTGAATATGTAACTCGCTCTCCTTCTAGAGCCCTCTGCTCGTGCCTCCAACTCTCCGGGTGAGCCGATTTTCAAAACAGATTTGGGCGTAGATCTTTACTCTGCAGGCGCTTCCCTCTGGAGAAGCCTCTCCAGATCACCGTAAGTTCCAGAAACTCAAGATCTTCCTTCTTCCTCCCTTGTTAACTCCCTCTATTCTTGCCTACTGCCTTTCTCCCCCTAACTTGGCTTAGTTTTGCTGACCTCCAGAGCCGCACAGTTCTCAGGCTCCCTCGCCAGTCCTCACACTTGCACCCAGGCCTCTGCACTATACTCATTCCTTGAGAATGGTAGCCTTTCAGCACTTAACCCAGGGCCTTACATGGACGGGGTGGAAGTGGCGAGAAGGGCACAGGGAGGGGCGTCCAAATGGCACCACTAGTAACAAAAGCCCAGGAAAGGGCAGGAAGCAGCACCTGGGAAGGTGCGAAAACTAACAGCAGGGGGGCCGGGAGAAACCCGGCCCCCAGGAAAGGAACAAAGAGCCAAAGCGGTATAAATACACCAGGAAAAGGAAAGAAGGAGCAAATCGGGTAAGGAGCCCACCTCTCTCGGGTGAGCTCCTTAAGGCCTGAGGAAGGGAGAAGAAAAACGGTTTGCTCTTGCGGACTCAATGGTTTGTTAACTCTCTCACTTGTCAAAGGAACGGTTTGCTCTTGCGGACTCACTACTTGTCAAGCATATTTTCAAACCTACCAGGTCGGGAAGCAGGTCGTGCATGGAGAGAGGACTGCCGGATCAGCAAAGCGCATGGGAGTAGCAGGCTGCTGGGCGCAGAGACCAGGGTGCAGAGCGGAGGATTAGACCACCAAGAGGAGCGGGCAGCCACGAAAGTGGTGTTGCCGTGACCAGGCGAGAGGGTCGAAGAGGTCTGGTAATGGAAGTTCCCGAGGTTCCAGAGAAGGTGTGGCGCAGTTTCAAGGCGAAGCAGCTATAAAGAGGTAAATGGTCATGCGCGGAGGGTTTGCGGTTTCGGGTTAAGTAATTACACAGGCGGACGGATAAATTAAGGGGTGCAGACGGGGCTGCCAAGTACGCGTAAATCAGTGGCTGGCTTTTCACATATGAGGGTCCAGCGAAGTCAGGGAGCTTCTACTCCCTGGCGGAGACGCGTTGTCCGTGGTGCACGTTTTACAACTTGTAAACAACTGTTACAACAGGGTACAAAGGATGAAAGACACAGGCCAAATATGCATAGATAGTGGTCAGGCTTCACAGGTGGAAGTTGGATGAAGGTGCCCACGGTGATACGAGTGCAAGGGATATGGCTGTGGGTTAGTAACTACAATGGGGGGAGAGAGTTAAAACGGTCTAAGTAATGTCGAGGAAATTACTAAATTGGACGGAAATTACTAAATTGGACAGAACGGGCATCAGGCAGGGTGAGCTTTTGAATCTGGGTCAGCTGCCGAGTGTTGCGTTTGTTGTGATTTCTGTGGAGGGGAATCCCGTGTTACAAGGATTGTTGAAAGAACGGAAAGGTTGGTTTGGGAATCATAGACGATGTACGCGGATGTTTTTGGCAAGATGCAAGTGTAGCAATACATTAGGGTTTCGGCTGCGTTGTCAGATTCACGCCATACGGTTGGGGCTTAAGTATTTACGAATGGATAAAAGATAAATTGTGTAAGTAAGCGCGAGGCAATTATTGGGAGCAGTCAGCGGCACGGGTGAAAAACAGTTGAGGGGGTGAGATGCGGCAAGCTGATTTTGTACGCCGGAGCTGGCGCAGCATGGTTCAGGCTAGTGCAGAACTGCCGGCGTAGGCTCCACGAAGGCGGAATGCACCCGAGGCTTCGGGACACAGTGCAGGCAGCGGTCGGCTCAAAGCCAGAAGGGAACGGAGCAGAGGAGCAGGAAGGAGGGGCCATCCAGGTCCACGAGCGGTAAGACTTACACCTTGTGACCGGACCGTTGCCTAGGAACATTAACAGCATGGGTACAATGGTAGAACTCTTAACACATAAAGAGCAAAGCCGCAAGGCGGGGCACGGCTGCATAGTTCAGCTCAGGCCTGGCAGAGGAAGACAGCACAATTAATTAAAAGGTCAGTGCAGTGGGTCAGAGAGGGCCATTAGAGCCATAAGAGGGTCTGCATTACAATCTGAGTGTCGTGAGTTTGATCCATTCCGTGCACTTTTCAGGCCAACCCAACCATCGCGGCAATAGGTTGTTGCGCAGCGCTATAGTTACTTGGGCTGTTTCCAAACGGATGGGTTAGCTCAGGTGGCGAGTGCACCTGCTGCTGAACCGTAACTGCTGTTGAAGTAAGTAGGAGAACAGAGATAACAAAATAAGCAATGAAAATTGAAGCAGGGTAGGATATTAAGGGTAATACTATTGCGGCAGAGATTGCTATCAAGGTTATTACGGTTACACTGATAAATATAAACAGCAATTATTGTTGAAGCGCTCTGAAGAGGGGAGGTCGCAAGAAAGCACTTTTAATGACCAAATAGTATTATGGACAGCTAGGCGGGAAGCTAAGGGTGCATCCCGACCGCCTACAGATTTCATTCAGTAACGGATCCTAATGCTTAGTTGAATGCTGGTAAAATGGAGGTGTCGGTCAGGAGTAGTTGCGCCATGATAGCGGGGCACAACAAGGGGATTGTAGTGGGACATCCAGCGGGGTGAACGAGGGGTATCTCGCCAGAACCACCCACGCGATAACACCGACTGGCACGCTGCATTAAGGGGTGCCACCCCGAGTGCAGTGAGGCGGCTAATTTGGGGTAAATGGCGAGCGATCAACATGTTGGCAGAAAGTCTGCCTATATATATATATATGGGCGATTTTGTCCTAGGGGTTGGTGCTAGGGTAGAACTGCGGACTACAGTCCATGAGGTTCTGAGCGCAAGGGGCTATCGGTATAGAATTAATTTCTTATGAAAGGTATGTCACGGAAAAGTACAAATCGCTCTCGGAAGAGAGTGAGTACCAATGTCGGTTGGGTGATATGGTATGTAAAATATGTTTGAGAGGAGGTTCAAAATTGACACTTATAAATCATCTCTTCAGCCGGTAAGATAACTGAGTGTGTTAAGACCTTGCGGCTTGGGAGGTGTACTGCAGGTTCGAAGCCTGGCAAGGCCACCCCAACTTTTCAGCTTCCCTAGGTTGGGAAATGAGTACCAACTATGGGTGGGCGTTAAGAAATAACCTCTCAGAGGAGAGGGGATACAGCAGCGGAATTTGACAAACCAGGAGAAGCACAAGGGGAACGGGAGGAAGAGAGCTGACAGGAAATAAGCTAGGCAAGGCGAAAAGAAAACGGCGGAGGTAAGCGCAAAGAGGGCAAAGGAATGCAGCGGTCGGGCCAAGAAGGCGGAGAAGGGGTTGGGGGGCCCAAGGGGTATTGGACATCCTGCGGAAAGAGGACCGGGCAAGGGAAATGTCACCTTTGCTGAGTGAGGAGTCCAGCGGCAGCGTATAAATGACAACGGGAGAGGGGGCACTACCACCAGGACAGAAGAAAAATTGGAAGCACATTGTAAAGAGGTTAAGCTCAGGCATCACTGGTACGGGTAAGTCGCCCAGAACCAGCAACAGGAGGGAGAGAAAGCCGAATAAATACAGGGAAGAAGGGGTTTCCACAACCAAGGTAGAGAGCAGAGAGGAGGAAGAGAGGGACCCCTTGGAAGCATGGGTAAAATGGGAAGGGGTACTAGGTAAGGAGAGAGAAGGGATCTGGTATAGAAGGGGCAGGCAAGAGTGCAGGGGCAGGTCCAATTCCACAACCAAGGTAGAGAGCAGCAAGGAGGAACAGTGGGACCCCTTGGAAACATGGGTAAAAATGGAAAGGAGTAATAGATAAGGAGAGTGAGGAGGGCTCTGGTGTAGAAGGGGCAGGCAAGCGTGCAGGGGCAGGCCATTTCCACTAGGTGACCCAGGGGATTCGGGACACAGCCCTCAAAGGGGCACCGACGGTATTACAAAAATACCCAGAGGATGGAGGGGCATTGTTAACCTAGCAACAAGGGGTCTTGAAGGTATACAAAGCATTAGGGGGGATGCATGAAAGGAATACGACCGGGAGTTGAGAAGGAAATGGACGGTTACCCGGACAGAGGGGGGACGAGGAGAGTGAGAATCAGTACATGTTTAACGGATTAAAAGATAAAAGGGACCACAGGGTCCACGGTTCAGGAGGGAGATATCGGTAAAACATATCTGGGAGCATAAGCAGAAGGGCAGAAAAGGGGAAATTCCAGAGTGTTGAATAAAAAGTTATATGGCAAATAGCCCATCAACCATGAGGAAAAGTTGGTGCTAGGGCAACAGGAGGCAACCGTACGGCAGAGAACGCCCACACCAAGGAAGGCATGGGTTCCACGAATAAGCATCGGAAATAACGAAAAGGTTAGCCATAAGGCTGACTGGAAACGGAAAATATTACCACGTGTACGGCAGGAAAATAACGCCCATACTGGGAAAAGCATGGGTGCCAAGAATAAGCACCGGAAATAATGAAAAGGTTAGCCATAAGGTTGACTGGAAAAGGAGAATATGGATACAGAGAACAGTTGGCCAAAAGATCGACTAAAAAAAAAATAAAATAAATAAAAGCAAAACACCCCAGGGAACGGAACAGGTCCTCGACAAATTGACCAGGAACGCCCTAACATACATGTATTGACGGAAACGGGAGCAAGAAATGTGTGGGATATCTCAACTGAAAAAATGGGTGAATTTTTGGAGAAGGCATTTGGCAAAGGTAAAAGAAAAAACTGGGTGGCTGCGCATTTGGCCGCAGTGGCATACACTACAAAAGCGGCAGGCATGGGGGATCCACCAAACGGCCGTAGAATAAAATATGCTTTGACAGGTCAGGCAAAATTGGAGGGGAAGAAGCTAGACAGCAGAAGGCCAGTAAACTTTGGGAAGTTAGTAATATTGCTGAGAATATGAGAAACGTGCATTAACGCATATGAAACAACTTTGTTCAGGGCAGCATTTGTGCTTGCATATTATGGGGCCTTTAGGGTGGGTGAGCTGGTGGCCAGTTACAGTGGCAGGGAATGGGCTGGCTTTAAGTGAGGTTAGCATAGGAAGCAAAGGCATGTCTATAATAAGAAAAGGTAAAACGGATCAGGCGGGTAAGGGAAGAGGAATAGACCTCTTCTCCAGCATGGGGTCTGGCATGGATTCACATGCTCATGAATATTCCCCGTCGTCAGGCTGGGAATCCTCGGTAAAGAAAAAACCAGTATCAGTTTCGTTTCTGATCTGTCTTTCGTAGTAATAACCAATCACTGGTCTCTGCGTCATACTGACCACAGCCAATGACTGCCCTCTACCTAAGCACCGCCTCTGGCAGCCATCCATCTTCAGATTTTTACCGCACGTTCATGTGTTGGGATCCTCGTGCTATTGCTCTCGAGCGTTAGTGCTATTTTTCGCGCTTTTTCACAAAAAACTTCGATTCTTTCGGTCAAAAGAGCCTCAAGCTCCACCGATCCTACATCCGATCAACGGGGACCCGTGTCGGATTTATCTGTGCCCCTCAAGGGTGAAGATTTCGTCGAGCTACACTTCGGAGGACTCCAGAAGCTTCTCAGGCCCGGTCTCGGAGATGGCCCAGGAGAAGGGAAGCTCGACGCCCGGAAAGCTGTTCAGGGTCTGCCCTGGATGCCAGCTGCAGAACGTCTTTAAGGAGGCCGAACACTCTTTCTGCCTTTACTGCCTTCATGAGGACAAGACGCACGTGGAGAAGGACTGTGCGTTTTGCGGCAACATGTCGGAACGGACCATGAAGGACCGCCATCAACGTCTCGCCAACTGGCTGGAGGGTAAGAGCCCGTCTGGCGAGAAGAAGAAATCCGAGCGGTCTTCTAAGACCTTTGAGGGCGCCCTGGCGACGGGGGCCCAACATAAGGCCAAGCACCGCGAGTCCGCTGGCACCGGGAGCGCCGAACGGTCGGGCTCTACGGGCGCCAGGCAGGGCCCACCCTCCCCGGCACCATCAACCACGAGCCAGCGCTCTGGGTCGGGTAAGAGGAAGGCCGAGCACCCGGCGAAGCTCCTGGAGAGGCCCCGGTCGAGCTCTAAGGCAGAGGAGGAGCGTGGCAGTGCCCCCTCCCTCAAGGATAAGGCGGTGAGCGCACCTAAGGTGGTGAAGGCCTTGATCCATCCGACCAAGCCCTCTATCGAAACGGTCGCGGCGGCCCTGGCTCAGCCTGTGGTGGCTGCACCAGTGGTGGCGACCTCAGGGCCCAGAATCTCCCTGCCTCCTCGGAGGGAGTCTTCTTTTGTGCCCATCGATAGGACCCCCGTGAAACCCTCCGTGGGGAAGAAGGGGGGGCAGGGCGTCGTCGTAGATTCGGCCTCAACCTCAGAAGAGGAGCTGATCGAGGTCTTAAGCCACGGCCTAGGCGTGGAAGAAGGCCAGCCCGTCGGAATGGACCCCGGCGCAGGTGACGACGACGACATGGTCGAGGATACCGACGGGGCCCCTGCTCGCCCGTCGGACTCCCCTCTGCCAGCGCCGCAAGACAACTCGGCGGCCATTTTGTTGGCCATACAGTCCTTATGCTCCGAGATAAGGACGAGGCTACCGTTACCGACGGAGGAACCTCTCCCGTCGGGGGATCCAGAACCGGGACCTTCTGGTGTTCCCCCTACCAAGAAAAGAAGGATCCATCCACCACCTCCTTTTCAACCGTCGCGCCCCGTCCAGCCCTCCTCCCCGTCCACCCGAGGGGATGATACGGGGACTGACACGGCAGCGACGGGTACGGACGACGAGGCATACGACGAGGATTTTCCGTCGTCGCCTCCCACCAGGGCTTCTCCGCCCGACGAGATCGGATCTTTCCACTCCATGATCTCCAGGGCTTCCGAGCTTTTCCAACTCTGCCCTGAGGAGAAGAAAAAGGAAGGCTTCCTTTATCAGCGGCGCAAGGCCAAGAGGAAGACGGTCCTCGCAGTGCCTCTGTTGGACGACATTTGGGATGAGGGCCTTTCCCTCCTCAAGAACCCTTCCACGACGCCAGCTAGAAGAGACCGGTACGAGAAAAAGTACCGGGTCCCGGACACGGCCCCCCTATGCCTCCGGGCGCAGCCTACCCCGGATTCCGTCGTCTCCGCGGCAGCCAGGAAGAAAGCGGGGGGGGGGGTGCGGCCTCCACATCGACTTCCCCGCCGGACGGCGAGGGAAAGAAATTGGATGCTATGGGACGTAGTCATCTCGTCGGCAGCGACGACGATTAAAGCGGCCAACGCCTTGGCTATCGTGGCCCGCTACGACAGGGAGCTCTGGTACAAGATAGCTCCCCTGCTGGATTTTCTGCCGGACGACAAGAGGGCGGAGGCCCTGGAGATCCTGCAGGAAGGTGAGGTGGCCTCGGACCACGCCATCACCGTGGCGACGGACATCGCCGACACTGGGTTCCGCCAGCTGGGCAACGGCGTTTGCCTTCGACGTCGTGGATGGCTCAAAGCTACGGACTTCCGGCAGGACGTACAGACCAGAGTCCTGGACATGCCCTTCGACGGGAACAACCTGTTTGGGAAGACAGTGGACGATTCCCTTCAGGCCATCAAGGCGGATACTGAGACGGCTCGGGCCCTTGGAGTCCTGCAGCAACGACGGACGCCCTTTCGGAGCGGCGGAGGCAAGGGCGCCTCCAAAGGTTCCGGCGGCGGTTTCGCTTCCTACCGTCAAGCGGCCCGCTCGTCGTCGCAAGAGGCCTACAGAGGACGAGGCAAGTCTAGCGGACCCCGCCGTCGTCGCCAAGGAGGTCAAGGCGGCAAGGCCGCGTCCAAGCAGGATTGAACCGGCCGTGGGGTCGGGCCCCCACCGAAGCACCCCGGTGGGAGGCCGGCTGGCGGGCTTCGTCAGCGTGTGGGAGTCCATCTCCGACCGTTGGGTGCTGGACGCCCTGGCCCGGGGCCACGCGCTCGAGTTTCAAAGAAGGTGCCCGCGCGTCCCCCCCGTGGCCAGGAAAGAACTTCACGTCCCTCAACTTCTCCTGGAGGTAAAGGCGATGCTCAGAAAGGGCGCCATCTAACTCGTCCCAAAGAGGCTTCGGGGTTCCGGAGTCTACTCGAGATACTTCCTCGTGAAGAAGAAGACGGGAGGATGGCGCCCCATCCTAGACCTGCGACGTCTGAACAAGTTCATCAAGGCGCAGAAGTTCCGGATGGTCACCCTCCAGCACGCCCTGGGTCAGCTGGAGGAAGGAGACTTCCTATCGTCGTTGGATTTGGAGGATGCCTACTTCCACATTCCCATCCTAAAGGGGCACCGAAAATTCCTCAGATTCGTGGTCCAAGGGCGTCATTACCAGTTCAAAGCCCTTCCCTTCGGACTACGGTCGGCACCCAGGGTATTCACCAAGTGCCTCGCACCGGTGGCGGCGCAGCTGCGCCGCGAGGGGATTCACGTCTACCCCTACCTGGACGACTGGCTCATCCGCGCCAAGACGAGGGAGCTCGCCGTGGTCCACACGGCAAGGACCGTCCAACTCCTCACGGACCTGGGATTCTCCGTGAACTACGCCAAATCCCACCTGGTGCCCGCGCAAGTCGCACTGTTTCTGGGAGCGAGGCTCGACAGTGTCCCTTCTGGCCTCCCCGTCGGAGGAGAGGACCAGGACCATCTTGGGCAAGGTGCAACGGATGTTGGTGGCCGACGCGGCCAAAGTGAGGTCCATCAAGTCCCTCCTCGGGATGATGTCTTCCTGCATCTACCTCATTCCCATGTGCAGGCTCCGGATGCGCCCGTTGCAAGAATTCCTGGATGCGCGCTGGATCCAGACGACGGGCAGCTTCGAGGAAAGGATCAAGCTCGACGAGAGTTTCCGACTAGCGATACGGTGGTGGGGCACCCGCGCGCATCTGACGGCGGGCATGGACTTCCAGACCCCAGCCCACCAGGAGACTGTGACCACGGATGCCTCCCTGGAAGGGTGGGGAGCGCACACCGAAAATCTGCACGCAAGGGGACTCTGGCTCCCGACGGAGAAGTCCCTGCATATCAACGTCCTGGAGCTCCGTGCAGTGTTTTGGGCCCTCAGGTCCTTCCTTCCGTCCCTCAAGGGCAAGGTGGTGAGGATATTCACTGACAACACCACCACCATGTTTTACATCAGGAAACAGGGCGGAACCAGGTCCCCAGCGCTGTCCAAGGAGGCGCAGGACCTGTGGCATTGGGCCGTCGCCCAAGGGATTTTTCTGGTGCCGTTTCATCTGGCAGGGATAAAAAACACCATCGCCGACTCACTCAGCAGGGAGCTGCGCTCGTGACACGAGTGGGAACTACGGCAGGATCTGGTGGATCGCCTCTTCCGACGGTGGGGCACACCCCAGATCGACCTGTTCGCGACGGCGACGAACACCAAGTGCCGGAGGTTCGCCAGCAGGTTTCCCCAGACGAGGAGCCTGGGCGATGCTTTCTCGTTCCCCTGGGAGGGCCTGTTCCTCTACGCGTTCCCTCCCTTGCCTCTGCTAATCCGGCTCGTCAACCCGCTCAAGAGGTCACGGTGCAGGATGATCCTCGTCGCACCTGCGTGGCCGAGGCAGATATGGTTCCCGGACCTTCTGGACTTGTCAGCGTCCCCGCCGATCAAGCTGCCGGCGGACGCGGATCTACTCTCCAGGGAAGGAGGCGCCATCCTCCACCACGACCCGAAGTCGCTGAACTTGCAGGCCTGGCTCCTGCAGCGCTAGAGTTTGGAGGATACGACATACCGGCCGATTGCAGAGAGGTTCTTGCAAAGGCCAGGGCGTCCTCGACTCTTAAATGCTACGGACACAAATGGAAGAGGTTCTCTGTCTGGTGCCACGCACAGAAGATTAACCCTCTACGGATTACGGCTCCCCAAGTACTGCCGTACCTGCTGACGCTGGCCAAAGCTGGTCTGGCACACGCGTCCATCAAGATTCATCTTGCTGCGATCTCCCGATACACCAGAACCACGGGGCGGGCGTCCTTGTGGTCTCATCGTCTGGTGAAAGAGTTCATGAAGGGACTGTTCAGATCGTTCCCGCCGGTGAAGGCTCCGGCCCCGGCGTGGGAGCTCCACGTGGTGCTGACCAAGCTCATGGGACCTCCGTTCGAGCCTCTGCACTCGGCCCCGTTGAAGTTTCTATCGTGGAAAACAGCTTTTCTTGTGGCCATCACCTCCGCACGACGAGTGGGAGAGATCCAGGCCCTTTCCTGCAAGGCCCCGTACTTGATTTTCCACGACACGAGGGTAGTGCTCAGGACGCACCCCTCCTTCATGCCCAAGGTACCGTCGGACTTCCATCTCAACGAACCCTTGGTGTTACCTGTGTTCTTCCCGTCGCCTTCGTCGCCGGCTGAGAGGACTTTGCACTCGCTGGATGTAGCTAGAGCGCTGAAGTTCTACGTGGACCGCACGAAGGGTTTTCGGAAGACGTCACAACTCTTTGTGAACTTTGGACCTGTCAATCAGGGGAAGGCTCTCTCGAAGGCTTCCATCTCCAGATGGCTCTCCGGCTGTATCATGTGCTGTCACCGGTTGGCAAACCGACCGCTGCCTGGCCGTCCGAGAGCCCATTCCACCAGAGCGATCGCAGCTACCACGGCGTTCCTATCTGGTGTGCCCCTGCTGGACATATGCAGGGCTGCTACGTGGAGGTCGACGCACACCTTCACGAAATTCTACTGCGTCGACCGGGATTCCAGGGAGGAGTCCAGGGTCGGCCAAGCAGTGCTGCGCAACCTGTTCGCCTGAGGTGAGCCTGGTGAGGAGGTAAGATGCTTAATGTTGAGTTGATGTGATGCTTAATGTTGAGCCTTTGCCACCTCCCGTGGTTGTGCATGTGTGTACTGCTATGTATTCTTTATTCATGAGCATGTGAATCCATGCCAGACCCCATGCTGGAGAAGGAACAAGTTACTTACCTGTAACTGTTGTTCTCCAGCATGGGTCTGGCATGGATTCACATGCGAACCCTCCCGCCTACCCCTCTGCGGCTCTTCACTTGGTCATACTGCCACTTCACGTGCTTCCAAATCTGAAGATGGCTGCCAGAGGCGGTGCTTAGGTAGAGGGCAGTCATTGGCTGTGGTCAGTATGACGCAGAGACCAGTGATTGGTTATTACTACGAAAGACAGATCAGAAACTAAACTGATACTGGTTTTTTCTTTACCGAGGATTCCCAGCCTGACGACGGGGAATATTCATGAGCATGTGAATCCATGCCAGACCCATGCTGGAGAACAACAGTTACAGGTAAGTAACTTGTTCCAACTGCATCAAAGAAAAAGATCACTGTCCTGGATGCATAACCCAAGAATTCCTAACCATCAAACCAAAGATAGAAGGGCAGCTGCTAATACACAAAAAGGGCAGCGCACTCAGCAGGTACCAATTTCAGGCAGTTTTAAAGCGGACAGTTGCCAAAGCAGGTTGGAATCGAGCCGAATTTCGAACACTCATTCAGGATAGGGGCAGCCCACATCAGCATGGGCAGGGGCCCTGGGAGCGGAGGGGGTGAGAAAGAAGGGAAGGTTAGCAACAAAGATATCCGAGAAATGGTTAAAACCAAAGTGACCAGGGCGAGTCAAAGAAAAGCGGGGCAGGAACGGCCCCAAAAAAAAAATTAAGAAATGGGTACGCAATACGGAAAGCATGGGCAGTATGTATTCTGTTAGACAGGTGTGAAAAATGATGGGAAGGCGACGACAACAGAGCAATCCTGATATGTCACCTAGGACGGGGTGCACCTGCCAAACAAGGGAAGGGGTGTTTTTTCTGACAACGTGGTTCGGGCACTCCGGGAACGGGGCTGTAGTTAGAAGGCTTTTGGGGGGGGGACCTGAGCGGGCGGGTTAACACCCACTCGGGTGTGGTAGCATGTACCCAGGCACGGAGGACCAAGGGGTAACAAGGACTCCATAGGAGCCTTGGGCATCTCCGGAGCTGGACACTGTGCCCAAAAGCATATGACAATTATTGGTTTTTTGTTGTCATGTATTTTCTGTAAGAAAATAAAATGCCTACGGCCTATGATTTTTTCCACAAACATAATGGGTCTGTGATATTATTTAGGTAAGGTTATGATATATGAGCAAAGGGAACCCACATTACTCAGCCTAATATGTTACTGCCTAAAGTCAGTGACTGTTATATGGAGTGTTAAGCCTCGGTGGTCCAGTTTTTCTTTGCATCATATATGCAGTTCTACTTATATTTAATTAAAAACATGATTTCAGCCCCATAAGAGAGATCAGAATGCAATTTTTTTTAAATCTCATTTGTGCACCAATAGCCCTACCACCCATTCCCATGGACGGATTATCCCACTGTGTGGCACTTGTGTGATAACATAAAGCCCTCCACAAACAACTTGTGCACCCCCGCATTAGAATATAATCTTGTTATCCAGTTGACCCCTAAAAAAGCAGGCAATATTGGGGCGTTCAGCCCAGAGATGGCGTGCCATTACACCTAAGGTGATTCCCCTGGGGCCCATAGTTACAGGCCAGAGCGTAGCGAGGGCCTTAACGAAGGCCCCGGGGGCTTTTACTGTAAGCAGCAATGGCCCGCCATCGAGGGGCTTATTGCCGTTAGTACCCCGGCCCATTAGACTGGGGTACTAAAAGAATTTTTATTTTTTTTCCCGACTCAGACGTGTTGCGTTTCGCAGCCAGGGGAAAACAAGTTATAAAAAAAGGCAGCGGCAGACAGAAAACGGTCCTTCTGTTTCTGTGGCGGCCACAGTAAAAAAGAAAATGGCCTAAATGGAAGGGGAGAAGGGACTACGTGTGGTTCCTTCTCCCTTTACATAGTCGCCTGAACAAGAAAAAATGCGACCTGCGAGAGGGGCGCACAAGCAAGTAAGTGTGCGGGAGTTACGTCTGGTAAGGCTTGCAAATGTACCATCAGTATCTGTGTTTGCTGCGAAAAACCCGGGGTCGGGTACTACTGTGGAACTGGATTTTAAAAAGACTAGATCAAACACCAGTGTGGTATCGCTGCATTATCAGATTTTGATCTTGCGTTGTGTAAATTATGCATTATGGAAACTAGCGATTACCTGCATTCAAACTGGCGTGATGTGACCGTTGGATACAGAGACCACCTTATTGGGCCTACTTTTAAACTGCAATGATGTGCGACTATGCATAATATAAACTGCCAATTGGCTAACTTAATTCAGAAATCCATGAAAAAAAAATAATCAACATTTTTAGCGGTTTACGTGGCTTTGCTCTTGTATGATTTTTCTTTGGTGTCGAAGTGCTGCACATGGTGCTATGCTTGTGCATTGAGCTGGCAGCAGTTGAGGTTCACGTTGCATGGCACACTTGACGCGCACACATGCAACTCTGTTCATGGCCTATTATTGGAATGCATGCTTCTTGTTTTTTGTAAGTAGACAGCAGAATATTCAACAATCCAGGCTCCCAGGCCCTTTGTCAAGTTATCTGTACTTAAAGCTCTGGTACCAACGTTTGCGTTCGAGTGGCGTCTTTTCTTTTCCTTATCTGCAAAGAACACGTGGGGGATGACTTGATTCTGCACCGTCTTTGACGCACACCCTACAGTTCTGAGAATGCTGTGGCCTTCCTTCGCTTGCGATGCCTGTCTGGAGCGAACATCTTGGCTCTTTTCAGCTGTTATGGTATTTATTGAGCGCACGGACCTAGCTTTCCACTGTTGGATCTCTCGACTGGATCTTAGCCCGATACAGGGGAGCTGTCTTGTCTCGGTGGTGAATTCTTGCTGTCGTCCACCGGGGAACGCTGACCACTTTGTACGTGTAATCTTAATTGTTCAGGCTATTTACCATTTTTAGCTTGTGGTCGCCTGTTTTTTCATGCAGGTGTGTACAGTACGTGCTTCTTTGGGTGATTATGTTCTCCCTCTAATGTTAATAAAGGGGTAAGACGGGGATGCCCAATGGCCCCTTTGCTTTTATTTTGTACTTTAATCCTTTGTTTTCGCATGATGTATTATCGCCGCCAGCTTTAAATGGTGTTAGTTATCCATCTCTCCTATGTGCTGACAACGCTATACTACTTGATTTAGCTCCAAAAGGCCTCAATCGTAGTTGGTCCTATGCTACTAGTTAATTTATACAAAACGGGCTACATTTCAACTCTTCGAAGACCAAGTGAGTTGCCTTTGGCAATAACGAATTCAAATCTACTTGGTCGATTTTAATGATTAAGATGGAATTGGTGGATACCTTCGATAGCTGGGGGTGGTTATTGCAGGTAACTGTGCCTGGTCTCCGCACAGGCTTGTGCACCCTGGTGAGATTTGATTACAAATTTGGAGGCCGTCTCAACAAATCCATTTGTTATGGAGGCCAAGCTTCACTCAGCCGTTATTTAGCAGCGAGATTTGGTGAAGTATGAATTCTCTTTCCTTTGATTGTGGTCAAGATGCGTTTCTTAAGAAAATTAGGCACCATTCAATTACCGACCCATGGGTGCATAATGGCAATGGTAAGACTATTGTACAATTGAAAGCTCGTAAGTGCTGGCTCGTTAAAGAGCAGTACTGTTCTTGTAATGCGGGGGCTGTTGAGGGCATACCCCGCATTTTGTTAATATATAAGCTGTTGTCAGATCCATGCAGGAGGTATTTGCGCCGCTATTTTGTGTAAGAACATTAGCATAACCTTGAATGCCCTATTCTGTCATGCACAGAGTAGCTGTCTTCGATTTTAGCAAATATATCAATGCCTTTTTAAGCATTTGGGCAGAAAATGTTGACACACTTTTAAGCCCTTATAATAAGCTTAGTTATCTATATATTCTAACTGCTGTTCAGTTTGTTATAATTTTTATGTATAAACGACTTATTTTTGTATGTGCAAATGCCTCGTTAAATCTTGTATCTTGAATTTTTTAATAAATGTAAATGGTGAAAACCAACTGAAGTAACTACCCACGCTACTGTGCATTGATTGCCCAAGACAAGTTAAATCGCCTCCACCCCCAAAAGTCCCCCTCCCCTTTTTGTCTGCTTATCAGGGGTTTCATCCCCCTCTGAGTCCCCTTTTCATGCCCCTTGCCCCCCATCACTATCACTTTCCCGTCATACAATTACAACATTCTTTACATTTTAGCTAGCGCCCCCATTTGTGTGCACACACCAAAACACTGTAGTTTCACAACGTCCCTCGCCCGACCGCACCTGGCAGCTCATGTGTGCGTCAGGAGCAGCTGTCATGCTTAAAATAGCTGTGCACCGAGAGGATAGCGTTGTATGCATCTTAAGGTAAGTGCGGGGGGGGGGGGGTGGTAGTGGAGGGCGTTTGTGTTGGGTAAATGAGTTTTAGGATTGATTTGAACCAATTTGTTTTGCTCAATTTGAAACTACATTTTAACTTGGTACCCATTTGAGTGCTAGCTCATGCCAAGTGACCTCACTCAGCTGACTGAGCCATGCACAGTTTATGAATCTCCCCAACAGCATATGTCTAATCGAGTTTCTCTTTCTACTGTTGAGCTAGGTGGTCCTGAGGTCCGATGCTGAACAAAAATGCTCCTAGCGGGGCTTAAAACATCACTTCCAGTGTTGCTGGTAATCCAGGTCTCTGCTTTTGGAAGTGAGTCAGCAGGAGTTTTGTAGATTGGCTTCAAGTCTTCCTCTCGCTGCACGCTCCTTTATCAGCAACATCTGTCACCTCTTAATATTCCTAAATGTTTTGCCCGCTAACGTCCACCTCCTGCACCACCACCAGTGGATTGCATCCCACGCGGCAGCATTGCTTGTTGTCCCCACTACGCTCATGACGGGTAGATCCTTACCGAGGTCCTCTTTCTTTCTTTTTTCCCTGGCCGTCTGTTATGTTGCTCCAGTCTTCTGCATTTGGATAGGTGCTTGTTTTGCAAGGAGACATTGCCTCAAACTTGATTCAAAGAATCTCTAATAGTGTGTTCCTGCACAAGTGAACAGCACCACCCATAGCTTCAGTCCGTCCTGCTCGTTCTTGAAGGCGAGCGTCCCCAGATAGCACAATCCTCCCCACAATGAGAGACAATAATGGATTCTCCCAAGATGGGAATAAGGCTAAGACGAGTGCGGGTGAGGTTAATGGGAGTTTATACAAGTCAAAATAGGGCATGCAAAGGACTCTGCAAACTCTGAGAGCGCTCTGTCTGACATTAGCAAAGACTGGCGTATATATTTACAAGAACCTAAACACTATAGGGGGCACATGTTCGTGGGGATTGGGTGGCGACGACTAACTATAGGTGCATCTGTGATGTGGTGCGCCGTGGTTGGCGGACGTCACTGGTTGCAAACGTGGTCCGGGCCGATCAGCTGGGCTCATCCGGGCGGTGCTGTTGTGCCAGGCGTGGCCAGTGTCATTGATGAACGTCTTTCTTGGCTTTCTGCCCTAAGGCCACGCACACCGCATTCATTCAATATTGCAATATCTTCCCCGGTAAATCTTCCAATAGGTTATTCTACAGGTTAATGCAACACAGGAGGAATGCACCTAGAGTTGGGGTCCTTTGGTAATACATAAATACATGGTTACCATCATCCTGTTGACCGGGTATCATAGGTCACGAGGTTGGGGTCTCAGGGCAAGGGGCGAGCTGTCCAAGTTATCATGTCTCGTTAGACGTCATTATGAATGTGTTCCTACTGTGTTGCTATAATATTGGGTGTCCTAATTTTACAGGGGCCATTAACCTGGGGTGAGCTGGTGCGTCGTGGAGCCGAAAAGGGCACCTTTTGGCCTGCGTTTATGGCCGGGGTTTACTGCTGGGTTGTAAATAATTCAGGTGGCTGGCCGAGGCCCTGGGAGCTGCGGGGCAACGTGAATGCTTGAAGTGGCTCCAGCCGAATTGGGGGAGGTGAGGCAGAGCAGCACAGGCCTCTGCTTTCCGTCTGGCAGGCTTCAATGGGGAGGAAGGCGAATGGCCTTGGATATGCCCACAATGGTATTTTCCTCGTGTGTTGCAGATTATGTGAAAGAGGCATAAACCTTCATATAATATACAATACTCATTGAATCTTTTCAAAGCTTATGTTTCTCCATTGTTGGTGCCTTTACAAGGCCATTTCGAATGTGTTACCTATACCCATTTTGCAATTGATAACTATGTTAAGTATTCAACAACCACAACATTTTGTTACATTTCTATGCATGCACGGTAAGCGAGGTAGTGGTAAGGTTGGTGGAGCACGCAGGAACTGGCCAATGAGACTGATGGCAGTGACACATGGTGTGCTTGGACATTCAAATACATTGTGTATTTCCGTACACAATTTACATGAGCTTCCATTGTGTTGCACTTGTCTCCCTTTGCACTCTAGCAGCATTAGTTCAGTTATGGCATAGGACCTTGGAGTACATTCTTCTCGGCGAAACATATAACATAAAAACCCCGGGAAGCTTTTACCATTTGCGCATAGCTACGGGGATGTGGGTACTTCAACCAGAATGCCATATGAACACACATTCTGTCATCTTCATGGAGGTTACATGTTTTATCAAAAAAGGTCATGGAGAGAAGAGTCATCACAGGCAGTTTGCTCATTAGTGTTTGGGCTCTACTTTTTTCTGGGGGACCATTTTACAGTTCTTTTCCACCCTGGCCCTGCTGGCGGGGTCATACTGAGGACAGTGATACTGCGGAAGGTGAATGTTGGTGTTTGCGTCTAGTACTAGCTCATGTCCGTCTGTTCGTGGGAACGAGCTCTCAGCGGATCTGCCAGGGAGCTGTGGCCGCAGGGACGAGTGAGGACTCTAAGGGTGGGGGCCGCGCTGCGGCGCACAGGGGCTCCTGTCATTCTGGTTTCACAAAATGGTTTCCAGGGCCTAGCGTAATTCAGCACGTTTGGTCAATGTTTCAGCCAGTGGCCCACCCGCCACCTGGGTCCTGGTGGCAGAAGGGACCCCCGACGAGCCATGGACAAGGGGGGGGGCTGCAGGGGGGTGTCCCTTGGACCTATCCTCCCATACATTCTTCACACTATATGTATAGCATTGTGCCTTTCTGGTTTATTGACACAAGTATGGCCTATTGCCCAAAACAGAGCCACGCATGAGCTGCTAGACAGTGCTGCGAAACTTAATCGCCCCTCAGGAACCTCTTGGAGGGGTAGGTCCTTTCGCTTTTACTCTGCATTCCGAAAAGGCAGAGGACAGCCAGCTCAAAGGGGCCAGAAACGATTCACCTGTGGTGGACGGGTCAAAGGTACAACAGCCGCAGCAGTAGGTGCCACTTTACCCTCAGCACCTGCGTCAGCCGCTTGTAAACCCCTCTAAGGTCTCCCCTCACAAGACACCAGTAGGGGGCAGATTAACTCAACATCTGGCAGAATGGCAGGCTATTACGCCAGATGCGTGGGCATTGGAGACAGTTGCCCAAGGTTACTGCCTGCACTTACTACACACCCATCCGTCATCCACCGGGGAACAACTCTTTGAAGCTTCCAGACCCGCTCCCTTTTCAGGAGATTGTAGACCTGCTAGAGAAGGGTGCCATAGAACCGGTACCTGTAGTGGAGGGGAACAAGGGTTGGTATCCCCCCCTGCCCCCTCCCACCACCCACTACTTCCTAGTACCAAAGGATGACTGAGGACTGAGACCCATCTTGGACTTGCGAGAATTGAACAAATTCCTCAGGAAAGACAAGTTTAAGATGGTAACCCTTTCTCAGATCCTTCAGCCCCTCCAGCTTCAGGACTGGTTGGAATCTCTGGACCTTCAGGATGCTTATTTCCATGTGCCAATCCATCTCAAACACAGGAAATACCTGAGGTTCGCAATTGGCAACTCACCATCAATTTCGAGTTCTGCTATTTGGGCTGACCTCCGCCTGAGGATCTTCACCAAGATGTCTGTAGGGGCTGCAAGTCTAAGGAGTGAAGGGATCCACGTCTACCCCTACCTGGACGATTGGTTGATCAGAGCAGTATCTTCGGAACAAGCTCAGATCCAGCTAGATTGTCTGCCACTTCCTTCACAAGCTGGGCTTCTCCCTCAATTTAAAGATATCACAGATGATACCACCACAGACTCCAGTTCATTGGAGCTGTCCTGGACACTAACCTGGGAAAAGCCTTGTCACCAGAGGTGAGGGCTCAAGATATTCTGCAGATGGTCAACAAGTTTCAAAATGCCGTCTACCAGCCTTCGACTTCTTGAGGTTGCTAGGCCTCATGGCATCCTGCATATCCCTCCAGTGGGCACTAAGAACTCAATGGTCGCAATTCTCAGGAAGAATGTCAGATCTCCTTCAAGTCCTGGACAGAGTGGCTCGAGACCTTCAGTTGTGGACCTGTCGGGAGAACATTTCTGGCAACCATGGCCGGAGAGAACAGTCACGGATGCCTCACTAACAGGGTGGGGAGCCCATGCCAACGACTTGACCATCAGCGGTCGTTGGTCTCTATCAGAGTCCAGACTACACATCAACCTATTAGAGCTGAGAGCGATTAGACTAGCGCTGAAAGCTTTTCTGCCATCAGTACCGGGGAAGAATGTCCTGATAATGACCATGCACTACCTCAACAAAAGATGCGGCGTAGGGTCACTGCCACTGTGCAGAGCGTCGATGCAGCTCTGGTTTTGGGCAATGCAAGAAGGAATCTTTCGGCAGCTCACTTAGCTGGAGAGAAGAACTTGACGGCGGACACTCTGAGCAGGCAGAGTACAGTTTCCCATGAGTGGGAGCTAGCTCAGGAAGTCCTTCAAGAGATCTTCACCCTTTGGGGAACCCCTCAAGTGGATCTGTTCGCCACCAGCATCAGGAAGTGTTCAAGGGAATTTCCTTCGAGAGGAGCTCTAGGGGACCCGTTTATAGTGGACTGGGAGTTTCCACTTCTGTATGCGTTTCCTCCAGCCCCTGTCATTTCTCAAATGGATCAGGAGGTTGAGAATATTCCGGAAAGCCAAGATCCTAATTGCCCCGGATTGGGCCAGGAGACCGTGGTACCCGGTCCTTCTAGACATGTCCATCTGCCCTCCAATTCGTCTTCGGCAGAGAGAGGATCTTCTCTCGCAGAAGGGAGGTCAGGTTCTCCATCCAGACATCAGAACCCTCGACCTTCATGCTTGGTTTCTGAAAGGTTGAGATACAAGGATTGGGATCTCCCGGATGACGTCATGGAGGCGTTGCTTTCAGCTAGGCCAGCAACAAAGACTTTATGCCGTTGGAACACATTTTCTAGCTGGTGTAGAGAAAAGAATATTGAACCCTTTTCATGCAGTACACCAATGGTGTTATCTTTCGTACTCTATTTAGCAAAGTCAGGTCTTCAAGTTGGTACTATCAAGGTCTGCCTCGCAGCGCTGTCAATCTTTAAGCGCACTGCAGAGGAGCCTTCATATTTCAAATTACCCCTGGTAATCCAATTTCTGAAAGGGTTAACTAATGTTTATCCCCCAAAGCCTTTCCAAGTTCCATTGTGGGACCTAAATCTAGTATTACATTTTCTGATGGTTACTCCTTTTGAACCACTCCGTTCTTGTTCATTAAGATTTCTCACTCTTAAAACAGTCTTCCTAGTGGCTCTAACATCTGCCAGAAGAGTGTGCGAATTACAAGCTCTATCTTGCAAACCTCATACAATCTTTCATAAAGACAAAGATGTCTTACAAGTGAAGGCTAATTTTCTCTCAAAGGTGGTCTCTGAATTCCACATTACTCACAAAATAACTTTACCTTCATTCTATGAAGGCTGCATAGGCTTGGGTTTTTATATCAACAGACTTGCTAGGATAAGGCAAGCAGACCAACTGTTTGTAGGTTATGCAGGGATTGGCAATCACAAAATGGACCATTTCAAGATGGATTATTTTAACCATTCTAGAATGCTACAAATTGGCAGGGAACCCCTCTCAACATCTTAGGGCTCATTCAACCAGGGTTATCGCAGCCTCTTCGTCTCTCCAAAGAGGGGTTCTGATTTGGGACATATGTGCGGCTGCCACATGGTCGTCCGCACATACCTTTACAAAATGTTACAGCCTGGATTCCTCCTCTAGCCAGGAGACAAGATTTGGGAAAGCTGTGTTGTATTCTGTACACTCTTAAAGGGAAATATTCCAGTTTTACTCCCTCCTTTTTTACGCCACTGCTATGGGAGTCTATCAAAGATAAGGAATACGTTGGAGGACACAATCCCTTCGAAGAACAAGTTACTTTCTTACCTTGTAACGTTCTTCCGATGGGATGTTCCTCCGACATTCCTTATCGCCCCTCCCATCCATCTCCGCAGTAAAACTTCCCTTGCAGTTGCAGTTTACGCTCCTCCAAGGTCAATAACCAATTCATGCACAGCAAATATTAAGCTTCAAAACGGAACTGAGCAACGGACGCTGTGCGACTATTTATACACACGATGTCGGCGCAGATACGGAGGCTGTCGAGTGACGGTCGCAGGGTGTCGACGCGCAGCGCCCTCTACTGAGAATTTCCGAGGCCAGCAAGCTGGAATGGGCAACATCAAAGATAAGTTACATCGGAGGAACATCCCATCGAAAGAACGTTACAAGGTAAAAATAACTTGTTCTTCCGTGACCATAAAGTTCTAGATCACTTTGTTGCTTTTCCCGGGAACCCTGGTGCTCTTGTTTTGCATCGGAGAGGACTTCATCACTTGTGTTCTTTCACTGCACACTTCGACCTGCAATTCCAGGGGACTACAAAGACCTTTCATAGCGAATGTCAGCCCAATCATTGTAAGAGTTGTACTGCCCTCATCTGATGCGTTTTTGTCGGGGGCCAAAAAAAGGCACCTGCATATAGGCGAGAAACAGGCCTCAAGTGCACATGGGGGTAAATAACTGTCTTCACACTTGAATTTCAAACCCTGCATTTTTTTCGTTTTCATTTGGGAATAAGAAAGATACTTACCCCCTACTACTCTAAAATGAATAAATATGTAAAATATATGAATGTAATACTAAATCAGCAGGGAGCAACATTTGGACTTGCCTTTGGGTAGTGATATTTCACTCTTGTTGGCTTGACACCAACCACTGGCAAAAGTTACTTTGGGTCCTAAAGCCAACCAGTGGCAGACAAACCTACTTATCTGACATTGACTGACTGGCAATTTGTGTAAAAAGTGGACTTGGAAACCTGGAAGACATTTGAAGCGTGATGGGTCATATGTCCTGGATACATAACTGTTTCATCGAAGTTATGGTTGTGACATGCAATGCATTTGCTCCTCTTTCAGCTGAGGGAGCAGCGGTTAGAATCAAACATGAGAGTTACGACAAATGTTGTTTAATGAGGCAGGGCTTGCAAAATCTGCTATTTGCGAGTACTTTTTATGACGGGCAATTACTATGTTCATGGTGCTCTACCTTGCTGGCCAGTATGGGTATGTTTGAAACATTAACATTTTTACTGCAAACAATCCTTTTGATATATTTATAACGCGCTTAATAACCAGAGGTTTCTAAGCGCGGACCCGGGGATCGAACCTGTGTTGCTCTGTGCCTTGCTTCCAAGGCGAGCATGTTGCCGCTGAGCTATCCTCCCGAGACAGTCACGTTTCACTGCACAGGGCTGGCTTTTGGGTGGTAATCGCACCATCTGTGAAGAGTGCTAATGGTGACATGCACCTTTTTTATTTTGAGCACTGGTACATTTTTATCCCTAGTCGCCCATGGGGTGAGTGCATTTCCTGGAATGTTATGTTTTGTACCCTACACTGCTGCCGTTTGCATGGTCTCCAGGAGCTCACATGACTGGTAAGAAAAGTAGGTCTGGTTGGTTAGTGAAGGATATAGGGATATGATAGTGTGCTCATCTGTTCATTTCATGCAGCACCAGGAGAAAATGGCATCTGCATGTGAGCTTTCTAGATGTGCTTGACGGAAGGGTGGTCGAGTTTTGTCTGCAGGTATTGGGTTTCTAGTATGACTGGTTTGCATGTTTTTGGTTTCACTAGCCCTATATGCATGTGTGCAAAAGTGAAGGGGGGGGGGGTGCTTTGTTTCTGGTGACCTGAAGTTCACATGTGGTGAAACAGCAGTGACGGAATCCAAATGTGGCGAAAGCCCCCACAGTGGTATGATTCAAGTGGCCAAGCTTAAACAGTTGCAAAGGTCAGATGTGGTGACTTAACAGTAACATTAATCAGAGGCTCATTTAAAAACTGCTATTCTGGGTGGCGACACTTCACAATAGCGTGATTCAAACAGTAGATTTCTATGATGGATTTAAACTTTTAGTATGCTGCATAGTCGCTTAACTTTTACCCATGGTCCTCGGTTGATTTGAGGGTAAGGGGGTGGAGGAGGGTTCCTGCACTGGTTGCCAGGCTAACGGGAAAATTGCCCTGATCTGCTGACATTCGCAGGCTGCCTGGGCAAGGCTGCCAGGCAAGGGTCTAAAACGAGGTTTTTTTTTTTTGTTTCTTGATCCGCAGCAATGCCAATCGGGATCTGGGAGGTGGGTTTGGGACACAAATGGGGGCTGGGGTTGAGCTAAGGGGGTGGTGGGATTTTACAAACGAAAATGGGCTGCTGGAGTTGAGCTAAATGATAGATTAAGATTGGATAAGCAATAAATAAAATCGGCTCCTGGGTGTCCAGCATTAACCAGGGACCATGAGTGAGCTCTGGGGAACAAGTAGCTAGTACCTTATGTCCTGCAAATTTAACTGCCACATAAGATATCTATAATTTTGTCCATTGTTTTCAGCCTCTTATGTGTTAAATGTCACATAGATGTGAAATTATGTTTATAGAGAGTGACCCGAATGCAAATGGGTGTTCTGCATCAGTTCACATGGGGAGCCAAAGGTAGCTCCTGATAGCTGTTGGTGTCAAGCTAGCCAGGCACTTCTAGGCTACATGCAGGAGCTAAATGGCTTCGTTCCATTTAGAGTCCTGCATTTCTCTTAGGGGCAGGTATGTAAACCAAGGAGCTCGCCCTGCACGTGACATGGGATTTTCTTATCAGATGTAGTGGCAACAATAAGTAATGGCTAGATGAGGAGCAGCATGGCCGAAGATCAAACTGGACAGAAATGTAAAAAATCCTGTGCTTCAGTGTCCCAATTAGGTGCTACTTCATGAAGTTCAAGTTTGAGTCCTGAAATCTCCATCAAATACTTTTAACCATCTGTGCAAGCTAGCCACTAAATTACTGTTTTCCTCTTAACAAATATGCCAAACTTAGTGTTATGGGCAAAATCATTTCCGCAGAACACATGTTCCCGTCTTAGAGTAGAAGTGGATTAAGTTGTGACTAGTGCTTGGAAAATTGTAAAAAAAAATTCCCAATATTTTCCAGGAGAAACCTAAAGAAAACCTTGTTTGCCCCTGAACTCAATTGTCCATCTACCAGGGGTGGTACTTGAACTAATACAAAATGTAGAGCTAGCTAACGCATTCCTTCTGTTGGTAAATGCACGCACTCTGGCATCTCAAACCCTATCTTTGGTAAGTTTTGATCTATGCTATCAAGGTGCGTAGCTAGTCATTTTGTGGCTGCAAGTAGAGGAATTATTTCCCACTGGGTTTGGCCTTTATGTATGCTAAACCGTAATGGTGGTCAGTCATAATCTCGAATTTAGAAATCTAGAGAAAAAAAAATGTCGCAAAAAAGGCCGAAAAAAGTCATTTTTTTTCTTTTATTGGGCTCTAGTATATATAAATAAATTCGAGATTATGACTATAAACCGGTCCGAGTATTTAGTTATGTTTTTTACATTCTGCCAATCACCAGTACTGCCCAATAAAATGGCTTCATCTCTTCCCTGGCCTGAACAAGCAGGCTGAAGTCGGTGGAAGAAGAATGAATAGTGGGAGTTGTGAGAAACCGCAGTCGAGCAGGGGTTGACCAAATTGGGAGGCTACACGTGTCATTTGGGTAGAATATACTTATATAAATAGTGGTGCTTGTTACGGTAGACGGAGGATTGGGTGGAATGCTGATCTAATAAGGCGGTGGCGGCGGTAAAACACGCGTACTCTCCATCGTTTCTTGTTGTCATTTTTCAGGTACCCTAGAGTACGGAAGAGTAGTTGTGCCGTGTGTTTAAGCCCTTTGAGCGCAAGCCAGAACTGTTTTTGAGGTCGCTGCTGCAAGTCCATCCATGCAGTTTCAGAACGTTAATCCAAATGTCGGAAGTGAAGGAGCCAAGGATAGGCTGTGTAAAAAGGTGAATGCTGCGAACCACTTTTGGAGAAATGGAATGGGGGGGAAGACTAGAGACCACATACACATATGGAGAAGCCATGTGGGTATGTGGGGGCAAACGGTGGTACATATATGGTGCTATCTAGCAGTCCTTCAAAGGCAAAGACGGCTGTTCAGTCAGAAGATTATGCAATATAAACCAGACATCATGGCTATTACGTAAACCTAAGAGCTCTTGTGACTAAGTGGCTCTCCCTAATGTGTTGTGACGTGTATGGCTTCAGTAAAAACGTCCGCACAAGCTGGTGCATGGAAGGACTTGGTTAATTGTGTTTGGTTTACTTCGCCACTGACACGTGATGTGAATATGGTTTGCATTTTCAGACTGCATAGAATTACCTATGAAAATATACTCCGTCCTCTTTAGAGGGAGATTTTTTTCTTAAATAACATGCCTCCTAATAAAGCAAATTTCATTTTTGTTAAGGCAGGACTCCTCATCGTTCTACTCTTCAGTTAGTCCTCGGTTCGTGACGGGCAACTTTTGGACGCTTAATGTCATCTTAGAGTTATGTGCTGTACCGTTTAACATTGTCCAAGAGAAGTAATCTTTTGGGCATTACTGCGAGATTCTGCGCGCATCCCTGCCTGCTGTGCCTATGTGGTGCTTTTCCCCTCGTTGCCTCGTCAGAAGGGTATTTTCTTTCATGGAAAACCCATTGTGGGCATTGCGACGCAGGACAATGGCTTTTCTTTGCAGATTGTCTACATAGCTTATGGTGCAACAATTTTGAACACATATGCGGGGTCTTGCGCTGCTGCACGCTTCCTGTAATAGTGCTCATTGCAGGGCCGAGCATCAGCTGACTTGTTTGTTGGGTTACTTTAGTAATGCAGAACACCGTCTGGCTGCTTCAGTGTGTAGAGAACTAAGGAATGGCGGAAGCCAGCCAGGCAGTGGTTGCAGATGCAGTTACCAGAATATAGGATGAGGTACATCTGGAATATGGTCTGGCAGGAGACCATCTCTTCTAACTTTGAAGTTTATGCTTTGTGATCCACATCCAGCATGCCAAGTTGCCTAGTAACCGCCTACCAATTAGAGTTGACAGACCAGAACCAAGCCCTTGAGTGCGAAGGGATGTTTCTGCCTCTAAGGCAAGCTCTCACCAGCATTAGGTACTGGTGAGGTAGCTTAAAGGGCTGTGGGCAATTTTCTGGCTAGCAGGTAACAGAACCGTGAAATACTAGCAAGAGAATTGTGGCAGAATAACTGCCACCCACAAAGGAAAGCATTACGCTCCTATATTGCACACCAAACCACTGCTGCAGTCGGCACACAATAGCTAAAGCCTACACACTTCCAGATTGGTGTACACTGACTTTCATCCAAAGTAGTGGTGTTCCTGCTCCCTCTATCGCCCAGAGATCGCTTTTGCAGATCCTTATGTTGGACCATGGCAGAGGTTGTGCTATACAAAAACTGAACATGCTATAGTGTTTACACCTGGCTGTAGAGTCTAGAGCAAGGGAGCACTATACAGGTCATGGCGCAAAAAACACTTGTAGTGGAAATGTTACAAGCCATCAAGTAAACATTAGTAATTGTTACTGTACAGTATATGGATGGGGGTGTGCACCAGATGGCACACCCCCATCCATATGTTGGAACAGTAAAGTCTCTGTGCTTTCCTATACGGAGAGACTTGGTACAGTCAAGATTGTCCTGGAGGTGGAGTACATCTTCAGTACTATTTTCTAGATTCCAGTCTGCTGATGGTTTTAATGCGACATGACTGTGCTGCCCAGTGCTTAGTTTGGCAGCCAGGCCCTTGTACTGGCAGTGGCTGCCTTGTAGTCATGTGGCTTTTAAACAGATTTTGCCTGGATGGGTGTAACCAATGTAATTCGTGCAAGGTGTGGGTGGTGTGGTAACATGACTTGGAGCTGGTGATGAGGTTAACTACGGCCTGGTGCGCTGCTGTGCAGTGAGGGAGGCAAGAGCGGGTGTTACCTCAGTCTAAGACCTACATTTTGAGGTCCTGCTGCAGGAGAAGAGACATTGGATACCAAGTCGTTTAAGCCGGTTTTGCAATATTATTGAAAGGCTAGATTGCTATCCACATTGACGCAGTCCATGTGCCCCCTGTATTGCTCTCCCCAGAGTGCACGGAAAAACGTAAATCACCAAAGCAATTGCAGAGCAAATACTTTGAACGCAGACAGACGCAATAACTCACAACCACACACTCTTGGAAGATAATCAGCTCTTATACGGCTATTTATTCAAAGCTTAGAAGCAACCAATAATACCATAGAAACTCACAGAAGTAATGTAGACATAAATCACAAAAGAAGCAAAGAATTCAAAAGGAAATACATCACCGTGAGCGTAACAGGATTCCTCATCTCGCCCAGAAGCGGCTGGAAGACCCCGGGAACAGCCAGGCCGAGAGCACCATGGCTCACAGGAGTGCCGGACATAAGCGTCCTTCTCCGGCTGAAGTCTCACCTGACCACCTCCGGGTTTCCGCATATATGCACACTCCACAAAGGGGAGTCAATTCTCGAACCTTCTGGAAATTGCACTTGCGCAGTTGATGAGCAGCCGTTGGTTGCCAGCTGGGTCAATCGAGAGCTACCCTCAAGGAGCAGAGTGCCTCCCTTCGCTAAAAACACGCTCCGCTGAGAACAGTATCAAACCTTAACGTTCGCTTTCCCAGCAGAAATGTCCTTGACCGCATACCAGGTTTGGAAAGCATGTTTTTCTCAGCACCATGAATCTAACACTTAGCAAAATGTGTGCAGCTTTTCACTGCGGCATGAAGTAAATATCCATCATGGCTCCAAGCGCTCCCAGAATGCATTGCTCACCGGCGCCATTTTAGTTCAAGCATAACACCACCTTGAGTGTATTCCTGCTTGAAGGGGTGGCCCAAGAGTATACGTTCAGTCTTGGTGTAGTTAAGTTTCCAATAGGTATCCAGGTTTAAAACCTGTGGGCCATTTCCCTATAGGTACATTTGGGCACTGTTTTGCGATGTTTGGATTGTCCAGGACTAAGCCCAATAGTTCCATATAGAGGTAAAAGATGACTGGTTACAAAGGATCCCTGATCGAAGAGGTGCCCTTTAGACTGGAGGGCCCCGTCTAGACGGGAGTCTATGTAGTGCATTGTTGATCACCTGGATGGTGGCAGTTTCAGTGCTGCCTTTGGCGCAGAACCTGGATTGATAATCCTGGCACAGATGGTTGCTAGCAACTATCTTAATGACTGCCGATAAACTGGAGACTTGTGATCGACCTCTAGTTGGCCAGGTCTTTTGGGTTGTGGGAGGGTTCTTTAAGAAGTGGGCGCATAAACCCTGTTTTTAGGGTGTCTGAGAATCTACTCTCGCTGGAGGAGTTGGCTATCCTGTGAGGGCTAGTCCGGTACGTTTTTTGGATGGTAGCCAGGAAGATGCCATCAGTGTAAGAGGTTTTGTTTAATGATGTGAGTGACTGTGAAAGGAGGCGAGAAGTTGGTCCAGCGTTGAACGGCCCAAGGGAGCGGGGGTATAGAGTGGGAACAGAGTATTTGGAGCCTCATTTCTGCTGCTTCATGGCATTAATCTTGTTTAGTTTAACAATTGCCTTACATTGTTCCTGGGATTCTGGTGCATCCTTATTTATTCGCATTTGTTGAGCGCACAGCAGACCGAAGGCATCGTGGCGCTTGTTAGTGTTGCTTATACTTAGTTACATACACTTCATATCTGTCGGTGTTACATTGGACGATATCATTCTTTTATTACATACATCCATTGAGCAGTAGGAGACCAAGTGAACAAGGTTAGTTGAGGGCGGTTTTGAGTTTTTTGCGGAAGAGGGATGTTTCAGCTCTGAGGTCAGTGGGCAGGGAGTTCCAAAGCTTCGGAGCGAGGAAGGGGAAGCCTATACCTCCTGCCTTAGTTCTATTGATGCGAGGTATCGTTAGTAGATTGGTGTATTGTTGGTGGATTGAGATCTACAAAATGTGTCGGATAGGTAAGAGGGTGCTGTGCGGTTGATGCATTTGTGTGGTTGAGAATTTTGAAGGAGATACGGTCCTTGACACTGGGAGCCAGTGAGCTGTCTTCCTAGCTTGTGTGATGTAGTCTCTTTTCGGTATGCTGAGGGCTGCTCTAAGAGCGTTGTTTTGAGTTGTTTGCAGCCTAGATAGGTGTTTTTGGAGGTTGCCGGCTAGGAGCGCATTACATTATTCTAGTTTGGCTCCTATGGTTGCTCTGGTGATGGAGAGGCAGTTATCTTTAGTTAGGAATGGTTTTATTGCGTTGATGAGTTTAGTACTCAGTGCAGAGGCTGATATTATGGCGCTGACTTATTTGTCCATAGTGAAGGTAGCATCTATGTGAACCCCCAGTGTTTTGACTGAAGATAAGACTGGGATGATGGTTACCTATGTTGAAGTTGATGTACAACTGGTTGAGTTTGGAGAGTGTGGATTTCTGGCCTAGGATGAGGATTTCGGTCTTGTCCCCGTTCAAGCAAAGGCCGTTAGTAGCCATCCATGCTTGTATGGTGGAGTAGATTTGCTGTAAGGTACTGGCGTTTTGATAATTCCCCGTCAGGGGAAGGAGTACCTGCGTGTCGTCAGCGTAATTTGTGTAAGTGATTCCCAGAGCGTCTAGTTTATCAGAGAGACTTGGTAAAAAGGTTATATAGTGTGGGGGCCGTAAAAGAGCCTTGTGGGACACCGCAGTGGATGATGCTGCATGAGCTGTGTTCGGGAACACTTTCATAGCTCTGCCCTGTAGGAAAGAGGTTACCCAAGACGCTGTGTCCATAGAGAAGTGTGCTGCATGCTCGGGTGACTGGTGATTGTGGTGTGATCTACCAGATCAAACGCCGCTGAAAGGTCAAGGAGAAGGGGAGCGGGCTTGCCTTTGTCCAGGATGTTGGTGATTTCGTTTTTTAGGTCTAAAAGGGCGGTTTCAGTTCCATGTCCCTTGCGGAACCCAGATTGTCTCTTTCCTAGGATTGTGTTCGCTTCAAGGTATAGTTGAATCTGTTTGTGGGCGGCCTTGTCAAGTATTTTCAGGAGGAATGGGACTGTTATCGGTCGGTAGTTGTTGGGGTTAGCGGGGTCTTGCGTTGGCTTTTTTTAAGAGGGCGCACCCAGGCCTCTTTAAGGCTGTCTGGCACTATGCCCGTTTTGAAAGACTCATTGTTGAATGCTGTGAGAAGCGGGGCGGGCTGTTCTGCAGTCTTTGATTTTTGGGGGCATACATCACCCTTACATTGTGATGGTTTGTGGTGTCTGAGGATGCCAATGACCTCGGTTTCTGAGATTTCAGTGAATGCGAATTTGGGTATGTTGCTTGTTTTTACGATCTGTTTTGTGTGTGCTTTACTTGGAAGTATTGAAGTGGTGGGATATCTTATTTTGGCGGAGGTTTATTTTTACAAGTATGGCTGATTTTACGCCTGCACCATACATCGTCTTTGACGGTCATCAGGGCAAGTAGGTGTTACGGTTAGTTCTTTAAAGATACTGAAGAGTTCTTTAGAGTGGGAGTTGGCAGCGGTGGTTGTAGGCTTTAGATTTAGCAAGGAAGATGGCATCGTATTTTTTGGCTATGGATTTGAAGTTACATTTTGTTATCACAGGGGTTACACTGCCAATTTGAGTGCCTGGCGTTTGTCTTTGCGCAGAGTTTGGAGTTCCTCTGTGAACCAGGAATTGGAGTGGAAGGATTTTTTTTTTTTTAATGGGGCAAAGTGTTGACGGCCATTAATCGAGTCTTTCAATATTTCTGTGAGGATTTTGGGGTCTGTGGAGAATGGGGGCTCTAGGCATGGCACATTAAGGAGAGCACTGACATCCGCGGTACGTTTTTTGGCGCTTCTGCCTAGGGTCGCCGGTGCTGTGGTAGGCACTTTGGAGCTGCTTGTGACAGGGATGTCGAATAGGAGAAGGTTGTGGTCTGTCCATGGGAGGCTAGTGTTGGAGTTGATGGCAGTGTTACAATTGTGGTCTGTAATCCAGTCTCGGATGAGTCCTTTTGCGTGAGTAGGCGATGTGATCTTTTGAGAGAAGCCTAGGTCGTGGAGGTCTTTGGCTAGAGATATAGCAGTTTTGTCCTTGGGGGTCGTTGAATCCTAAGCTAAGGTCTCCTATAAGTAGTGATTTAGTGGATTTTTTAATAGTTTCCTAGGAGGTGATTGACTTGACCTATGAAATTGGTGGTGGGGCCGGGTGGATGGTATATGGTATGAATATTTATTGTGCTATTTGAAGAGTGTTAGCTTGACTGTCAACATTTCCTTCCTCTTGGTGGGTTAGGGTTTCGATAGTGTTTCTTTGTGAATAAGGGCTTACCCCCTCCTGATTTGGGGATCTTGTCTAAGGATTGCATACCCTTGTGGTAGGGCTAGTGCGATGGCTGGGCCGTAAGCTTCGTTAAGCCAAGTCTCTGCGATAGCGAGTATGTCTAGGTCATGGGTGGTTAAGTCATTTACTTCTAGGGCGTGGGCATTGAGTAATCGTACATTGATTAATGGGCACTTGTATAGCAGAGGTTCTTTGTGGGTATGGTTGCAGCGTCTGATTTGGGTACAGCGGTACGTTCAGAGTAGGAGTTGCCGCTATGTGTGGTATGGGCAGACTTGATGCTGTGGCATATATAGGTATTTTCACTGTGGTGGGGTGTCTTCACTTTGGAGGTGCGTGAGCTAAATCGGCAGTTTGTGTGGTATGCGTTTAGGGGTGGCATGGTAGTGGATAGGAAGCGTGCGGGCTCTGAGTCTGTCTAATCTGAGGCTAGGGTTAGGTATCAGTGCTGTGACTTTTAGAGCGTGAGAGCGTGGGTCCATCGTGAGAGGACTGGAGGTGATTTGGTGATGGTGGTGAAGCTCTAGGGTATCGGGTGTGAGTTGTGGTCATTAGGGTGAGTAGTGCGCTTACTATGCAAGCATGGAAGAGCAGGGAGTACATACTGTGTGTGAGTTCGTTGTGCTGAGGGTAAGTGTGCTCTAGAGGTAAGTCAGTTGCTCATAGGCAGGTATCTTGTATCACTGATGGGCAAAATGCAGATTTCAGTGTTGGCCGGAAGGGCAAAATGCAGATTTCAGTGTTGGCCGGAAGGGCAAAATGCAGATTTCAGTGTTGGCCGAAAGGGCAAAATGCAGATTTCAGTGTTGGCCGGAAGGGCAAAATGCAGATTTCAGTGTTGGCCGGAAGGTCTGGCGTTTTGTGTGAGCAGTGTTTGGCTGTTGCGAGAAGGACTTTGCTCCTGTAGAGTTTGACGCAATGGTGTTTGTTTTATCACTAGCCTTGGCTTTGGATGTCGTGGCTCTGTTTGGAACGCAAATCCTTGGATAGGTCATCTGGTTTGTAGAATTTACACCATTTCTCGGCAGCTCAAATGGATCTATTTTAGTATACACTGGGTGGACCGTTTTTGGGTCGGCCCAATTCGGACATGGCATAGTTGGCAGATTAAACTAATGCTTCTGAATGGGGGGGAAACGCGTAAGTAACGGTCAATCTGAAAATCTGCTCGAACAGATGTGGCAGAACAGTTTTATATGTTTGCCTGTTCGGAGAACGATTGTTTGAAAAGATGGTTATGGCTAAGCCACTTGCCCAGTTATTGCCATCGCCCCAGGTATCGGGACCCTAATGACAGCTAGAGACTAGGTAAAATCTGTAAATCATATGCTGCCCAAAAGATAATTTATTTTAAACGATGTAAAATTGAGCTGGTTTGTATGAATTAACCCCCCCCCCCCCCCGTCTTCCCGTCTGCAGTTGTGTATATGGAGGGCTGCCGACGTTTTCAAGTAGCAAAACGCTGCAGCACTTCAGAACGTGGCATACCAACAAAGTGAGGTAAGAGAAGAAAAGTTACATGGTGGGGCACAATGGCTGTTATTTGCGACCTCCTCTTGTATCTAGGTGTCAGTGGGTGAAAAAGTGACTTGGGAGGAAAGGAGCATATGAAGTCCAGGAGGTTGGGAATAAGCCAAACCTCCAGAAAAGACCAAAGTAACTATGTGGTTGTGATGACCGAGGGAGAGGCACTTTTTCTGCTTTGCACAACCTCTTAAACAGACTTTATCAGGGGAGTGCATTTTAAGAATTTTATATTTCTTTTGCATTTTTAAAGCGCAGACATCCTGCGGGCATTGAGGCGCTGTTAACAGGAATTTTGTTTTTTAGTTGCGTAATTGTTTTTGTCTTGCGTCTTTATAACACGCTTATTAACCGGAGGTAAGCGCGGACCTGGGGATCGAACGTGTTGCGTGTCTTGCTTCCAAGGCGCGCACGTTACAGCTGAGCTATCCCCCCGGGACTATCTTCTTATCCCAAACACCTTTCCACTGCATTAGGCGTTGTGTATGGGTTTCGTGTTCAGCCTAGGTGGCCCTTTATTGGTAAGCATTGGGCTTAAGTGTTAAAGAGCAAGCCAGTCCTAATATATTCTATGCTGAAGCATAGGCACAACTTGTATCCTCAATGTTCTAGGTGATTGGATAGCTGCTTTCTGTCATGGCAATTATGTTCTTCAAAGACCAAGCTGTAAACTTGGCCTGGAAACTCTTATGGGGGTGTTCATTGCCCATTCGTACCCCATTAGCTGCTACTTCTCTTTTGTAATGGAGTCCCAACTGCTCCACGTCCCCACCCCCGTTCGACCCTTTTTTTAAGGCCATTCACCCATGTACCAGTGGCTAGACATCAACTTGTGGACATGAATCGAGATAATGACTGGTCTTTGGTCTGAAGAAAAGCAAGGTAACAGGTAGCGTTCATAGTGCATGGATCCCCAACAGAGGCTTTCTGTGCTCGATCAGTCGTATTTGGCTGCTATGAAATTGAGTTTTGTGGGCCTGCAAATGGTTTTCAGGATATGGCCTGGTACCAGACAGTCTTGGGTGTTTACTGTCTGTTGCAATATTTAAGTTACAGCTACACTGTCTTAAGATCCTTAGACTCCATCTTCAGAAAGCAGGGGGTGGTAGTTTCCCAGTCTTAGCAGCAAAACTGTGGAACACTTCCAGTAGCCCTAAGAGCGGTACCATCCTATCTCAATTTCAGGAAAAACGCAAAAATGTGGCTTATCAGGCAGGAGACACAACTGGTTTGTCTTACATGGCTCCTCTCTGTACCTATCTGTGATGCACTTTTCAAATGTATGAAAATATGTAACATTTGTAACTATAAGAAATGCGCACCGATACGTAAGGGTTCGGTGCGATAAACAAATCAAAGTTGCAGCACCATAATTTAGCAGCATTTCATCTTACAGTATTGTGTGTAAGCCCCGTAGCGTTGCCGTGCATACGTGCAAAATGCAGTGGCCAGACCTGCCTGTTACTTGAAACGGGGATCAGTAAACCTTTTCCAAAATATCAGCTGTTCCCATCAATCTGACAGCTGTCTTTTCGCTGGTGGATCACTTCAGCTGGATTGGGGGTGGGGAGGAGTTGCTCTCATGGTGCCTCTTTTGATAATCCGGGAGAGTTGTGCTGCTTAATTACCACGGGGATCACTGCTTATCCTAACGCTTTGAGTGCTGAATATCTTCCTTTTTGCCCTGGAGCCACTGTGTAGTCCAGGTGTTGTAGTTTTTCAGTAGGTCTTGCGATGTGCCGATCAAGATTCAGCTGAGACTTCCCGTGCCTGCGTAAACGTCTGCACACTAGTGCGTAGCTTCTTCCCAGTCATTTGAGTGTTGCCCCTTTTGGTAGGAAGACGAAGTGTTTTTTTTAAAGATCTTTGCTAGATTCACTGCGTAGAGTGGGGGCACGGGAGCTGCACGTCGTCCTGCTTGACTACAACTTGTGAACGGCCTCCCTGTTAAAAGGAAGTGCCCCAACATATATGCAATACTGGTTACTTGCTAGAGGTTGAACAGTAACGTCTGATTGTGACCTTCGGATCCTGTACCTGGAATCGAGCAACAAGTCATTGTGTCCATGCACACAATGCCTCACGTCTTGGTGTTATGAAACCTCTGCGCTGGTAATGGGCCCATGCTTTTTACATTAAGACCATAGTGCATTGCGCCTTCAAGGTTGGATTTGCAGTCTGCTACAGTTGGAAGTCAATCGTGACAATGCCACGAAGCTCCACATTGGGGTTTGCCTCAACAACCAATAATTTCTTTATCTAGGCATGCTCTTTCCTGCTCCCTAGCTATTGTGACCCCTGCTGTGCCTTTGTAGCCAGTTTGGCGCTTGTCCCCATTTGTTGAGCACATAATTTCCTGGTGTGCCATTGTCCATCTCCCTGAAGATGTTGAGTGAACACCCCCTGCTCCACTTGTGAGCAATGCTATACTAAGCATGTGCGTACAATCGGAGCCCCCACTCGGTCTGCACCTGCTGCAACGTTGGTGTCTGCCCAGCACACTCTTAAAATGCACATGTCCGTATCTTCACTACCTGGACACTCCCTCTTCCGCAGACCACACATGCCAAGATCTCCTATTATGGAAACCACTCCAAGCACGGACACTAAGTCACAGCGACCTAGTCTAAAACAATTCATGTGATGTGTGAGAAGCAGGCTTCCTCTGCTCCAATTCCGCATAGCCACTTCTCTCAAACAGCAGACTTCGTCTGCAGACATGCCGCATGCCCCATCTCTTTTGCTCACAAACCCTGGCAGTAAGAAATGCTTGGTGTACTTGCAATGCACTTATTGCAACTCCAAACAATTTAAAATGGCCATAAGCAAACCCAGACTAACGAAGCATTCCCCCTCTAACCTCTCCGCACCCTCATGCAAACAAAAGCACTGCTCTAATCCAGGCACCATCACCTACTTCCCAGACTACCAAGACCTACCGTTTCGCAGTATAGTCATGCACAACTAGTGCCCCTCTACCGCCCAACTAGATAGCCTTGAGAAGCTTAAGCCTACCTTACCACTGTTAAAATGTGCAATTGTTTATGCTAGATCTATTCCAGCACATGCCCTATATATCATCACAGCTCTCAAACTAGAGATCTTGGCCATCACAGAAACTTCATGCAGCTTCTGGCCTGGCCTTGTCTTTAGCGATCCCCACAGGGTATCGCCATATTCCAGAGTGACAGACCCATTGATAAAGGTGGAGTGGGACAGATGGCAACAGACTCTCTTCCTATAAAAGGGCTCAGTACCACCATGGAGGGTAACTGTCATATTCTGCCAAATTGACGATCATAGCACGCGCACCATTGCACTCAATGTCGTCTATCGCCCTCAGGCCCAACCCATACCTTGGAAGAGGACTGCCTACATTCCCTGGGTTCCAGCATTACGCCTACCACTAAAATCCTTAGTTGACTTAATCCTGGTCTCGTGACCCTAGTGCCACCCCAGTAGCAAACTCCCTCAGTGCACTAGGCTTATCCATGTCAAAGATGGCATCTTAGATTGGATTGCAAACCTTAACTGCCAGGTCCGTCTGCTCCAAAAACCCATTTCCATGATCTCACCATCGCATTGTGTCCTTCACTATCTTGCCCATTGGGAACTCCTCACACGCCACCTTCTCTGCCGCCTACACTGACCTGCTTGTAGCTCCGGAAGGCTTTCTAAAGATTGCATTGCACCCCTTCTAAAGTCATTCCAACTGGAGCATCTTCACACCACAGACCCCAATGTACTTGCGGACCTCTCATCTAAGACCCTGAATGCAGCCATTGACACCATTGCCCCCTTAGCACTCTGGGACGGTTGGCATACGTTTCCTGGTTCACTCCTGAGCTCTGCACAAAGAAACAGCAAGCAGAATCGAACTGGAAAAAATCTCCCTCAAACGAACATGCTCTACTGCAGCCAAACTCTACAAACAAGGTATCCTTACTGCTAAATCTACCACCTATAAGGAAGGAATTGCCAACGCCTAATCTAATTGTGAGAATTTATCATCCCTCAGGGAATTGCCACCTTCCACCCCCTCCTCCCACTATTACCAATATACAAAATGCCATAACAAAATTGACACCCTAAATAAAAAAAATCATTGAGCGGTTTTAAGCGTAGATTGCTTGTCTGCCTACTGCTACCGACATTTGCCTTATTGCAACCCGTCAATATCTTCCCTAATTTCATTTCAGTAAATGTCAGTCTTAGCTATCCTAAAAGGCCTGAAGTGATTGAGTTGCAAAGGTGACATCTGCCCTGCCACTATTGTATGCTGAAATCCTGGCTCCCTTCATCACCGCTTGTATTAACGCTGCCTTCTCCACTGGCGCAGTACCCCCCAGCCTCACGGAAACTTGGGTTCTCCTGCTCATCAAGCCCACTCTAGACCTCACTGTCCCCCTTCTACTGGCAATCTTCGACATAGCAGCCTACATCCAAATACAGCATTACTTGGAAGCTAACCTCTTCTGGGAATGTCAGTCTGAATTCCGACCAAGCCATGGAACATAATCTTCATTCTTTTGGATTTGTATAGCGCCAAAGCCCTAGGGCATCCATGTGCTGAAACAGAAGTGAAAAGCACAGACCAAGACTTTTCATGAAGTCTGGTCTTTAAAGATTTTCTAAAGACCAGGTGGGCTTACTCCCTTAGTGCTTGAGGTAGCTCATTCCATGCACATGCCACCAGCACTGGAATGGCGCGTCCATTTCCACGAGCTCTTAACACGGCCCACTCTAAGGATCTCAGGACCCTGGTTGGCTGATGTACAATTTCCTTGAGATACCTGGGGGCGAGTCCAAAGCTATATTTGTGGCCAAGTATCAACAGCTTGCAAGAAAACCTAGCTGACGCGGGTAGCCAATGCAATGCCTTCCTGGCTGCAGAGGCCGATTAATGTTGTCATACCATGGACAATAGGTACAGCAGCATTTTGAATTTTCTACAGCCTAGAAGAACTTGTTCACCTGCATTCAGGGTGGCTTCCATGTACGTGCCAAATGTTTTCACTTTGGTGGCAACCAGCTTTACCGCTACCCTCGATTTTGAAAGCCAGCGAAGACCGGATCAAGGCTCTCACTTTATTGTTTTGACCCATATATCATAAGTTCGGTCTTCCCTGCATTCGAACATAACAATTGGTGGTCATCCAGTTTTTAATCTGATGCACCTTATTTAGTTTATCCTGATACTCCCATAGTTTCCAGTAATCTCCATGGCCATCTGGAAGTCATCCACGTAGTTGATGGAAAAATGTCCTAATCTTTTTACTCTATGCACAGAGGTACTATATAAATATTAAAGTTTTGAGGACAAACAAGCCATTCCCCCGTAGTGGTGGCATCAGTACCAGATTTCAGGCACTCTAACTCGTCCCATATCTTGTTTTGGGTACACCGCAGTTTATCCGAGTAGGCCTTCTAGACTCGCATGCAGTTGTCCTGTGTCGGAGTAGTCAAAGTTCCTTAGTTTTATCACCAGCTTTCAATCTGATCATTATAGTAGCTGTGTTTAGCTTCAATTATCTTGTCTTTGTTTTTTCTAAAAGCTTCCAAGTCTTTTCTGTACTTTCTCTTTAAGCCACATGCTCTGCATGCCTCTTACTGGCTTTTAACTTTGCCAGTTCATGGGAGAACCATGTCTCTCTAATCCTCCTAGATTTCATTGTGGCAACTATCAGTTATGTCCTTGTTATAGTATTCGATTCATGTACCAGGGTGGTCTGGATCTCCATTTAGTCTTTAGGGCATCCATAGTCGGACAAATCAACTGCTGTAATAGCCTGGTAATTCCTGCTTCAAACTTTATGTAGTGGTTGATGTTGCCTAGATCGGTGAGGAAGCTGTATCTGGCATGAGATGGTAAAGTGATTGGACCATATACAAGGTGGTCGTAATCCCAGCCAGTGGGGTGTTACTGCTGGCCATCCAATCTAGGATGTTCCCCCTTAATGTGTCGGGTCGTTATTATGGATATTTTATTATTTTAAGCAGTTTCTCAAGTCCCTGAGCTTTATCTTTGGAGTTGCCTTTCCAAAGATTTAAGTCTCCCAATAATATTACAGCGGAATTAGTCTGCATAGGGTTTAAAACATTAAAATCTTCGTTAAAAGTATTAGTTCTCCTGGTGGCCTGTAGAGGACTACGAAGAACACTAAAGTTATGATTTAGAATGCTCTTGGTGTGCAGTATGTCACACCCTTCAGTCTATTTTAGTCTTGTCATTTTAAACTCCTTTACAACACCACCCGGCCCTTTACAATGTTTCCCAAAAAACATATATCACGGCGGAGTCACTTGCTCTATGGTGGGACCATTGGCCTCTGATGGCCAGGTCTCTGTGATGCACATATCAATATTATGCTCCAAGATAAAATTGCATATATCCATGGTATGGTTTACCAGTGATCTGATATTTAAGAGCTAGATTCAACAATGCTGCAGGCAGCAATTCAATAGGTTTAATTTCTTGAACAGCCTTCTGTTTCGTGAAAATGGTGTTTTTGCTCGCCATCCGTGGAATCAATTTGCGGTAGGGGTTGAAAGCCTGGTGGGTTAGGCTTGCATTGTTCATATTCTGTGATTGTACTCGAGGTATTTATCTTTTTATTTAATCCTTGCTCCTTTGAGTCAAAAGCCTTTAGCACCCTGATGGGCAGAGGTCACTCCTTGCGGGACTCAAAGGCACCCCCAGAGAAGGCTGTCATCCCCACAGTGGGTATGGCGTTGATAGGGGACACTACCACAGTTTCTGTTGGACTCGTAGTTTGGCCATAGACACTACAGGGTGAAAGATATCTCTGCTCTGCAAAACCTGAGGGACTTACTTCGAGCAGCAGCGATGGCTGCATGCACCTCAAATTCCCATTATGCAGGAAGCCAGGCAGTGTGGATGGCCGGAACTTGCATGGACCGGCTGGTTCCGTTCGTGCCTGGGGGCGAAAAATAAGCTTTGGGAAACTACAGTCCTGCTGGGAGATGTAGTTTCTCAGGGATACATGCGTGTAGTTTCTCAGGGATACGTGCATGCAGAGCTGAACAGCTGTTTTAACTCGCATGTCGGGAACAGTCAAATGAATTCAATTGGGAGTCTAAGTATGGAGTAATACAATACACAGTAAGAGATCATTTAAAATGCAGCAGATTGACGATTAAGTCGCAACGAGAAGGACCCAATTTAAAATTAATATATTGCAGGAGCAAAACAAAAAGGCAGCCTCCCTTCACAATTAAAACTATATCTCTCGTTGCCTGACCTGAAGGACTAGTTCGAGATCGGGCATAAGGGGACGCCCGCCCTTCTCAATCTGCCGCGTACCATCTGGTTGACCATAAAATCCTCTCACCACGGCAGCCAACTTCTACCCTGAAGCCACAACCTGAATTGCCTGCTTCCTAGAGGAATGATCTGTCGGGTTTGCTGAAAATGCCACTTCCCCACCAGCACCGATCGTGTGGTGTGCACCACGGGTCTCGTGTATCCCTAACCCTCTATTATCTTTTCTAAACCTCTATTTGACTTGCTGGTCTATCGGTGTAAAAATGGTACATAGATAAATATGTATTTGGATCAGAAATAGATTTGTGTGCAATTTGACAAGGGGGGGATCCTCTGACCATAAACCTACCTCATCACTCTGACTCACAACCCAGTTCCCCCAATCAAGGGAGAGGAGGGACTGGCCAATGATAAGTTGAGGGTTGGGCATGCAGAATTAGCCGACCCACCCACTTTCTAAACACATAGAGCTACTGGAAGCCAGATAGGATTTTCTTTTTCACTTTCTGCGGAGCATTTTGACTTCAGACTTCACATCCAGAGATCCAGACTTCACATCCATCAAGCTCCAGAATTTGGAGCAGAGAGGCCTGAATCCACAAGCTGAATCCTTTTTCAGCAGGCCTCCAAATCATTTGCAAACTATTCAACAGCCGGGTGAGCTGTTTGAATTTTTGCCAAGAACTTTTGTCAGAACCAGAGATCCAGACCGCTGTGCAGTGCCGCTAGCAGAGCTGACCCAGAAGGTAGAATTGTCCAGTGAGCAGACCAGGCCAAGACCGTCCGTGGCGAGGGAACTGCAGTCCAATCCTGATCCGATCCGTGGCAAAGTCGCATTCCTGTCCAAAATATAGTGAGTACCGCCAGAACTGTGCAAAACCCAAACTCTTAGTTTAAAATAATCTAATCCAAACTATTTTAACCTATTTAGAACTGCCTCCTAGAATCGTGTCATTCTGTCATCTTTAACCCTGAAAACTCATTTGTCATTCTGAGCTTTAAAATTTCAAATCCGAAAAACTACCTTTACTAAATCGGCCGTATCTCCGGAACTGTTTGTTAGAAGCGAGATTTAACTTATTTTGAAGCTGAGATTCTGCTTTCCAGTGCCTCTAATTGCGCTCGACGCACGCAACTAAATTTGCCGCGATTTGACATTTTGCTTAATTTCAGCCACGTGTAAAAATGTGTCCTTGCTTTCCTTTGCTGAAATTCGTTTGCAACCTGACAATCATTCATAGAGCATTGCTAAAGTGATCCTGAACTAATACAAAGTAGCTGTCACCCACCCTGAACCTCTTGAGAGAATTAAAATCATTTTAGCATATTTTCACTTCTTTGCATACCACCTTTAAAGTACTTTGCCTGTGTTTAAAATCATCCCTGTTGCTCTAAGCTCGCTAGAGGGAACTGGATTATATTTGATTGCATTCCTGAGAACTGTGTGCCTTCCATCTCTTTACATTGCATAAAGGTGTGGGGGGTGGATTGCTACCAGGGGGAAACGTGATTACATTGTTTTGGTTGAAATCATATCAAGTTTATTTTCTGTACTGCATTTCATTCATTGCATTGTCTATGAAGCCATATGAGCATTTTCAGCTACTTTATCCTCTCTATCAACTTCTAAGCCATTAAAAAGAGTGTACCACTGTAACATTATCCATTGTTGATCATTATCATCTTCACAAGTGTGCTATCAAATATTAATTTACTATAAAAGTGTAATAGATATATATTGTTTAATTTTCAAATAAACCTTTTAAATTTGCAAAACAAACCTACTTCTTGGGTCAGGGGGATTCTGAGAGGTGTTATATAAGGGTTGTCATCCAGAGTAAACAAACTGGGCATAAAATACATCAATAAGGGCTTCCATCAGCATCCCAGACTAGGCATTGACTTAGCTGTAGTGTTGAATTGAAGTCGCTTACATTGGTTAAGGCTTCAAATGATTCATGGTCGGAGTCGTGTTGTGTTGTCCTAGTAGATTATTCTTGGTGAGCCTGTGTATTCAGTCGTTCGTATCCTTCTGTCTTGACTGGTTCTTTGGTTTCCATGGGGTGAACTTCCTTGGGACGATTTAGTTGAAGTTTTTTGTGTGGTGGGGCATTGTTTCCTGTTGTGTTGGTGGACAGTGTGTATTGATCTTCTGTTTCTCACCCACTGTATTTGGTCTCGTGGTGCTGTGCTTCCTTTCCCTCTCTTTTGTCCTATGGGCTGTGGGGGGGTGGAGGGATGTTATGGTCATGGTCCTCTTGATGATTCATCCTAGTAGGTTTTTTAATTAGTTTGCTATGTTTACTGTCTTTGATCGTATTGCGGCTGTCTCTCGTTTGGTCATTTCGTATGTCGTGGGATATTTACCTTGGCTTTTCCCCATTGAGCGGTGTGTATTGCGGATGCTCTACGTTCGCTGATGTTTTAGTTAAGTCAGTGCCCCTTGGACCGGTCTTTTCAGTTATGACGCGAAGAGCCAGGTTTTGAGTAATTTCCTGAATAGGTGGTTTCTTGTGTTCCGTATGTACTTTGGGAGGTTGTTCCAGGTTTTCGGGGCTTGGTGAGAGGAGGATCCTCCCAAGTTTTCTTTTTTTGTAGGGCTTCGGTTCCAGGCGGATGTCCATGCTTGATCTGAGCGTTCTTGTTGTTTGATGTAGGCGCAGTTTGTCTGTTAGGAACTCGGCACCTTCGTTGTGTACTGCTTTGTGCGTAATGCACATTGTTTTGAATTTTATTTGTTGTTTTATTGGTAGCCAATGTAATGTTTTCAGCGCTGGTGCAGTGTGTTCTCTTCGGGGTAGTTTCAGAAGTAGTCTGGCTGCCGGATTTTGAATGCATTGTAATTTTTTTAAGGGGTCGTTCAGGCATGCCTAGGTATAGGCTATTGGCGTAGTCTACTTTGGACATGACGAGGACGATGTTGATGGTGGTTTTGTTGGCGAACAATAGGAACGGTAAGATTCTCTTTGCCGCTCGCAGGAGGAAGAGGCATTTCTTGAGGAGAGCGTTTACTTGTAGCTCTAGCGAGAGATTGTTGTCCATCAGAACCCCTAGGTTTTTTACAATCTGCACGGGTGCTGGGGTTGTCACGAGTTCCCTTGGCCAAGGGATGAATTTTTCTCCATTTTATGTGACCAGCTTTATTTCAGTTTTCCCTGGGTTGATTTTGAGGGAGTTGGAGTTCATCCAGAAGAATACATAGCTTTGAGTTTCTTTCCAGGTTGATTTACAGCTTTACATCTAAGGGAGTCTTTATTCTGTTAGACAGACGGGAGCATTATTTCCTACCCAAGTATGACACTAGTTTTGTCGCATGTAGTGCATTAGCCCTACCTAGCAGTGTTCTTTCTCATTGAACAGGAGATGACCAGAAGAACAGCTGAGATATATCTGCCGCGAGGGAGGACTGTTCACACTTCAAGTGATGGGGGTCTAGTTCCTTCGTTGGAAGTAGTGAGGAGTTTCTCAGGGTCCCGTTTGCATGATATTTGCAATTGCGTCGTCCATGGATTAGTTCTGAGAATCCAAAAAGGAAGGGCCATAGACAGGAAGAGGCTAGAAGGTTGCAGGGACGGGAAGTTGTAAATAACTACAGATATTTCAAAGGACTATAGGACTTATTTTTTTTCTACAACAAAACAAATTTCACTTTCAGTGTCGAAATGGCCTCGGGGTTAGATTAAAGCAGTTAAAGCAATATTGCTCGCGTCTGTGTCTTTAATAGAATCGAACTCCCTGTGTATTCATTCAAATCTCTTAATCTGTGCACCAGGGTGTGCATATGCTCCTCTATGCAACCTGTAGTTGCCAACACTACCTCTGCGTTGCTACTTGGGGCATCTAGAAACACTATCCGGTGTGCAATGTATTTAGTTTGCATTACAAATACCTACCAATTTGCTGGGGCCGAAGGGCTCGGTAAGAAGGCTTGTTTATCTGTATTTGGGCCTAGGGTAATAAATGCAGCTTAAATGTGGGGGGGTGAGGTGTAGGGCGTGGTACTGCAGTATCCAAAATTGCTATGTATTGCCAGTCTGAGGATCAAGGAATTGTCTGCTTAAGGGTTTGACTTGCCCATCTGCTGGCTACATCCATGAACCCAGATGCTGGAACCTAAAGTTCTTGCATAATTGTCTACCTCCGTAGGTCTGATGTCGATAGTTATTGTCAAGGTTCTTTTTCATCGTTTGCTGTTGTATTCCGCATTTTACTAATATTAATACAGCACTCATGATTAAGTTGGGCAGTCTTCATTTCGGTCCAGCAACCTGCTCACCTCTGTCATGTGATGGTTTGCACTCCTTGGGTTTTTTCCTCTTCAATCTGATTATTACAACTGCTAAAGTGTGGTGGGAGTTTGGAACTCCTGGCTTCGTTAAATGGCAGTGTCATTTTCTGCACGTGTAAAGGTGCTACACTGTCTGTGAGGCGCAAGAGGCTAAGGCAGAATTGCAATTTTGGGATTTCTTCACGTTTGTAGCAAGTGACCCTTCTATTGAGGCTCCTACCACTTCAACTCTTTTCTTATGTGATGCCGCGCTAGGCCATATGGTCCCTGTGTGATTCTTATACGTGTTTTTTTAATTGATGCGTCACAGTTCAAAGTACTGTTTACAGATTACTTTATTCATATCAAAAGTACATGCATTATAATTAAAATTTCAAAATAATATAATAAAGCAATAAGAGACTAATGCTTTCCTTTTCATATCCCAAATAAAACGGATCTATAAATTGTACAATACAACTCCTACTTTCCCTTTTTCCTTTGCTTTAGCTTCCAGTGATCCTTTTATTTTGCGCCACATTTGAGAAATAGCTGTGTTCCTATGACTATTGCTTGCTAGTTTACAAATGGTCTAAAAGGAGGATTTTATTTTCTATTCGGCTCATGCGTGAATTCCCCTAGCTACATAATTGAGGAAGGACGTATTTGTTTCAGATTTCATTGTAAGTCTGCACCATCTATCACTCTTAACGATATCTATTTTAGGGCAGGTAACTGACCGGGTGGGAAGTTGAATGAATCCGAGCCAGCGATGGGGCCCAAGTCCGATACTTATGTGGGGATCGAAAGTCGCAATGGATATTTGCATAGTCATGATAGGACGGAAGTGCACGCAGGTGTTCAAAATTAAGTCCCAAATCCCATATTTTAGCTTAATTTTAAATTCTTATATTGGTATGTCATCCTCACAGCAGTGTCCATCACTTATTTTTATTTATTTCCATTTATAAAGCGCACAGCTGCCCTAGGGCATCGTGGCGCTGTTGCATCATATTCACTTGGGTGCAGGCAAAAACAGTGTACAGTTCTCTGTTCATGGTCATACATATTAGGCGATAAACAGTTCCTTGGTTACAGTGGAACAAACAGTTATTTGAATATGGTTTTCAGAGCCTTTCTCAAGGCTAGGAGTGATGTTTACTTCCTGAGATTGGGGGGTAGTAAGTTCCAAGATTTTGGTGCCCATACTTTAAAGCTGGTACCGCCGGGTTTGGCTCTGTTAAAGACAGGGACCGCGAGTTGGTCAGAGTAGAGTTCTCGCTTGGGTCGGAGTGATTATGCAGGGTGTATCCGATGAGCTAGGTATCGGGGCGCTGATTGGGAAATACATCTGTGTGTGATTGTGAGCGCCTTGAACAATATGCGTTCTTTGATATGGAGCCAATGGGCATCTTGTCTGGCCTGGGAGATATGCTCTCTCCTGGGGATACTGAGAGCAGCTCGGAGAGTATTATTTTGGGCACTTTGTAGCCTGTTAATGTTCTTGGCAGACGTACCTAGCAGAAGGACATTGCAATAGTCCAATTTGGCTCCTATGGTGGCTCTGGCAATGTTGAGACAGTTCTTGGCGGAGAGGGAGGGTTTTACCGCGTTGATGATTTTAGTAGTGTCGGCTGCTGAGATGTAGCTAACTTGTCTATTCATGGAGAGGGTGGAGTCCATAAAGACTGTTTTTACTGCAGCTGAGATTGGGATGACAGTGTTTTCAATGCTAAAATTGCTGTATTTGGTGTCCAGTTTTTTAAAGGTTTCCTTGGGCTACAATTATGAGTTCTGTTGTATCCCCATTAAGGCATAGGCTGTTTGCCGCCATCCAGGCCTGGATGATTGCATATGTCTGCTTTAGTGTTCTGAGGCCTTTCTTGTAGTCACCAGATAGAGGGAGAAGGATTTGTGTTGTCGGCATAATTGGTGAACGTTATACCGAGACATTCCAGGTCATCAAATAATGGTAGAGTGAAGAGGTTATGGAGGGGTTAGCGAGGTGCATGAGCCTTGAGGCACTCCACAGCTGATGGGCGAGGGTGTGGCTGATGCCTGGTCTGAGAAGACCCTCATGGCACGGCCCTCTAAGAAGGAAATTATCCATGTAGTGGTTTTGTGAGCGAAGTGGGCAGAGTTAATGAGGTGGTGTCCTAGTGTTTTGTGGTCGACCAAGTCGAACGCTGCCGATAGGTCAAGGAGCAGGGGAAGCGCAGCTTTGCCTTTGTCCATGTTTTCTAGGAGCTGATTTTTTAAATCTAGCAAGGCTGATTGTGCCGTGCCGTGGGCGAAACCCAGATTGTCTCTTGCCCCGGATGTTGTGCAATTCCAAGTAGGCTTGTATCTGTAGGTAGGCTGCTTTATCAAGAATTTTCAGAAGGAATGGCACAGTGGTGGTCGGTCTGTAATTGTTGGAGTCTGGATCAAGTGTAGGCTTTTTTAGCAGTGCTCGAACCCACGCTTCCTTAAGGGAAGAGGGTACAGTGCCCGAGGTAAGTGACACATTAATAAAGGCTGTAAAGAAAGGTGCTAGGGATGCAGCACAGTCCTTGATGTTAGCAGGGTAAATATTGCGTTTGCATAGCGAAGGTTTGAGGTGCTTAACGATTTGTATGACTTGGGGATGGTTACTTCTCTGAAGGTAAAGGGTGTGAGGAGATTCGAGTCTGCGGTGGGGGAGGTTTGTGGCTTGGTGTCAGTCTGAGTTGGTGGTGAGGCTTTGGGTAGGCTGTTGAGGTTGGTTTTAATTATCTCTTGGAGTAAGTTGATTTTGCCTAACATAGCGTATTGGCTGTTAAACCATTTTTCATCCTTTACGGTCTGATGTTTAGACGTGGGGGTAGAACAGTCAGTTCGTTGAGAATGGCAAATAATTCCTTGGATTGGGATTTTGCATTGTTAATTCTGGAGTTGTAGGCTGTGGCTATGGCATTTTTGTACTGTTTGGAGATTGATAGATATGACTCTCTAGCAAGGGTGGAGGGGCTGGATTGCCAGTTAGTCAGGGTTTCTCTTGTCTTAGGCTTTCAAACAGTTGTACCCATGCTCTAGTCAACACATCTACTAAGCTCAATAAAGGGAACAGGCTTGCCTTTAAGGACTTTATGTACAGTAGACCATTTTAATGACAGTTCATTTTTATGGGCGTATGTAATACATTCGCAAAAGCCCCTTCTGATCCCAACTAACGGTTCATTTTATTATTCATTTGTATGGTGCCTATACATAGATGGTTCCAGGTGCCACAAGACTGCATTGGGGAATCGAAACAATATAAACTGTTATATTGGCCTTGTGACAATCCTACCATGCAAGTGCATGACAAGGTGGTAAGTGCAAGGGGTAGGGGGTGGAGGGCGGGCAAGTGCCAGTGGCAGGGGGGGGGGGTAAGGGAGATGAGTGCAGTGGAAAAGGAAGACTTAATTTGGCTTGTCCAGGAAAGGGAGCCTGAGGGCAAATGCTGGGAAAGGATGCTGGGCTCACTGGTAGTTGGTGGGCTGGCCCTTTTGAAAGGACCACGTTGCCGGCATAAGAGAGCCAGTGGACCCTCTCTATGCCAATCCTAGGAGGAAAGCTATATTTGGACGTCAATCTAGAAGGCAAGTCTGCTAGCTAAAGGTTAAACGGCATGGGACCCAGCACACAGCCCTGTTTCAGTCCCCTCTTGGTGGTAATTCTGGGCATGCAGGTGCCCATGCTGTCCAATCTAACCTGTACACTGGTGCCCTCAGAGTTGCTGAATCATTTCCAGCAGGGACTTTGATTGCCAGACCTCAAAGCTGTCTATTGTGTCAAATGCAGACTAACAACGTTGTCTGAGGTAGAGCAACCGGCCCTGAATCCCGTTTTGGAAAGGATGGGGTTTTATTTGTTCCCATGGTTTTAGATCTCTTAATAAGAAAGCGTACACCTTTCCAATTGGGTCGAGCATTGATAGTAATTGTATTATCGCGCGCTTTGTTCTTGTAGCTGGGAATCGAAAATTGCCCTCCTCCAGACTCTGGGATGGCGTCTGCCTTAAATACCTGGGTATAGATTGTAGTCTGTCTTTGTATCATGATTTTCTGTGATGGCTACATTCGCCAGACCATCTGGTTCGGGTGCTCTAGACTTTTAATTTGTGCCCAATAGGGATACATTGCTATCGAAAACCAGGTTAACTAGTGAGGCCTCTTTGGGTGGACGTAGCCGGTTTATCCCCCGCCCCCCAAAGTAGTAAGTACCCACTTACTTGACCCATATGTCTTCCAAAATGTGGTTTGTTACAGCATGAGATTGGGGTTGTCTCATTTCCACAGGTGTTTTGGCAAACCTTAATCTTTTTACGCAGTTTCGGTTGGTTCCCCACTTTATTCTACGCCTTTCAGATCTATTTACTTTGGACGTGTGATTTCTTATTGTGCGACTTAGTACATTATTTCTCCAGCATGGGGTCTGGCATGGATTCACATGCTCATGAATATTCCCCTTCGTCAGGCTGGGAATCCTCGGTAAAGAAAAAAATCTATCAGTTTTTTGTTTCTTATCTGTTTTAGTAACCAATCACTGATCTCTGGGTCATACTGCCCCAGCCAATGACTGCCCTCTCCCTAATCCCCGCCTCTGGCAGCCATCCTCAGATTTTTACTGCACGTTCAAGTGTTGGGAGTCCTCGTGCGTAGCTCGAGTTTTTTGCTGCGTTTTCGCGCTTTTTCAGGAGATTTTCAGATTTTCAAAGTTTAATCGAGCCTCAAGCTCCACCGTTTCTACTTCAGATAACAGGGACCCGTTTCGGAATTCTTCTACGCCCCTCAAGGGTGATGTTTTCATCGAGTTTACGCTTCTTGGAGTATTCCGGAAGATCTGCGGCCTACCTCAACGGACATGGCCCAGGACAAGGGAAGCTCGATGCCCGGATCCAAGCTGTTCAGGTGCTGCCCTGGATGCGGATTACAAAATGTTTTCAAGGAGGACGAGCATTTGCAATGTCTCTACTGCCTTCATGAGGACAAGACTCACGTGGAGAAGGACTGCGTTCTGCAAGAACCTTTCGGAATGGACCAAACAAGATAGTCGTTCCTGCCTCGCCGCTCGGCTGGAGAAGGGCACAGCAGGTGAGAAGGCGAAGAAAAGGTCTGAGCGGGCTTCTAAGTCCTGTGAGGGTGCCCCGGCGATGGGGGGGGGGCCCAACAGAAGGCCAAGCACCGCGAGTCTGCGGGCACCAGGAGCGCCCGAAAGGTCGGCTCTTCGGCTGCCAGGCAGGGCGCGACTTCCCCGGCACGTTCAACCACAAGCCAGCGCTCTGGTTCGGCTAAGCTGCTGGAGCGGCCCCGGTCGATCTCTAAGGCTCCCGAGGGGGAACGAGGAGCTGACCCTTTCTCCCCCCCCGACCACTCCCCCCCCCCGACCCCTCAAAGCGAAGGCCCAGGACGCACCTAAGGTGATGAGGGCTTTGATCCAGCCGGCAAAGGTCTCCATCGAAGTGGTTGCTGCGACCCTGACTGAGAGTACGCCAGTGGAAACGGCCTCTGAGCCCAGAGTATCCCTGCCACCGCAGAGGGAATCCTCTTTCCAGCTCATCGTTAAGACCCCCGTGAATACCCCGGAGGAAAAACAGGTGGGCTGCTGGTGGCCATTACAGACTCGGAATCAGCCTCTGAGGAGGACCTGATGGAAACCGGGAAGGGCATCAATGAGATGTTCGAGAAGGTTTTATTTATTGGGATTTATTTAAAGCGCACGTCAGCCCGGGGGCATCGTGGCGCTGTTACATGAAGACATACATAATCTGGTTACCGTGGAAGGAAGATGGTTACAAAGCAATTTTCATTACAAGACACATTTCGTATCAGACGTATGCGAGCTGGTGTGGGTGAAGGAAGGATGGAGTTAGTTGAATAGAGTGGTTTTGAGAGATTTGCGAAAGGAATACAGAGAAGGTTCTGCTCTGAGTGAGTTAGGGAGGGCATTCCAGAGCTTAGGAGCTATGTGTGGGAAGCCAATGCCGCCGGCTTTGGCTCTTTTTACAGTGGGTACTAGGAGTTGGTTGGCGTGATGGCTTCTTCTGGGACGGATGGAAGAGTTCTTAGTTATAGTTTCAGATAGGTATGGGGGTGCTGTGTGATTGATGCACTTGTGCGTGAGAGTGGATTTTAAAGTTGATTCTTTCCTTGACTGGGAGCCAGTGGACAAGTCTTCTGGCCTTTGAAATATGGTCAGTTTTGGGGATGTGTAGTGCAGCGCGGAGGGCATTGTTTTGCACTATTTGGGGCCTGCTTAGGTTTTTTGACGATGTACCTGCCAGGAGGGCGTTGTAGTAGTCCAATCTGGATCCTATAGTAGCTCTGGCTATGGAGAGGCAGTTGGGCGTGGTGAGGTAGGATTTTATGGCGTAAATGAGTTTGGTGGTCAGAGCAGAAGCTGAGGCGATGGTGCTGGTTTGTCTAGTCCATTGAGAGAGTGGCGTCAATGTAGACTCCTAAGGTCTTGACGGCAGAGGAGACAGGTATGCTAATACTGTCGATGATGATGTGAGAATAATTGGGGCTGAGTTTGGTTAGTGTTTCGTTGGGGGCTAGGATGATTTCGGTTTTCTCTCCGTTTAGGCAGAGACCATTGATAGCCATCCAGGTTTGGATAGTCGAGTAGATTTTGAGGAGGGCTTCTGAGTCTAGGTTGTAGTCTCCGGAGAGGGGGAGGAGAACTTGCGTGTCATCTGCATAGTTTGTGTACGCTATGTTGAGGGAGTCCAGTAAGTCAAAGAGGGGTTTGGTGAATAGGTTGTAACGGGTCAATGCAGTGCAGGACCCTTGTGGGACTCCACAATTTATAGTGGTGGGGGTGGAGGGCGCTGTCCTGGTCAGAGTACACTTTCATATCCCAAGGGATGGTTCCCACTGATGTGATCGAAGAGGGCCTAGTGGGGCAGCCATCCCGTCCGTCGCAGCCATTACCCGAGCCCAGGGATAGCTCAGCTGCCATTTTGTTGGCGATCCAATTCTTATGTACTGAGAAGGACGAGGTTACCACGGACCCCGACGGAGGATCCAGAACCAGGCCCGTCGGGAAGCCCTCCAAACAAGTGGAGGGGAGTCCACCCCGCTCCTCCCTTCGTGCCCGCGAGGCCTGTGGACCCCTCATCCCCCTCGCCGGACCCTAGAAAGGATACGGCGATGGATACAGCGACTGGGACGGACGGTGGCGATGACGCAACGGCCATCCTGTCTTAAACCCCCCTCGGTCTTCTCCACCTGATGAAATTGGCTCCTTTCACGCCTTGATAACCAGGGCATCCGAGCTGTTCCAGCTCTGCCCGGAGGAACAGAAAAAGGAAGGGTTTCTTTACCAACATCGAGAGGCCAAGAGGAAGACTATCCTCGCGGTGCCATTGCTCAACGACATCTGGGACGAGGGGCTGGCTATCCTCAAGAATCCTTCCACGACACCCGCCAAGAGGGACAGGTACGAGAAGTACAGAGTCACCGATGCTGCCCCCTTGTGCCTCAGGGCCCAGCCCACGCCAGACTCTGTCGTCTCGGCAGCAGCCAAGAAGAAAGCAGCGGGTGCGGCGGCTTCAACTTACACTTCCCCGCCGGACAGCGAGGGCAAGAAGTTGGACTCCATGGGATGAGTCATCTCGGCGGCAACGATTAAGGCAGCCAATGCCATAGCGATCGTGGCCCGCTACGACAGGGAGCTTTGGTTCAAGATAGCTCCCCGGCTAGACTTCCTACCGGACGACAAGAGGGCAGAGGCCCTACAAATTCTGCAGGAAGGAGAGGTGGCGTTGGATCACGCCATAACGGTGGCGGCGGACATTGCTGGTACCGGATTTCTCCAACTGGGCAACAGGGTTTGCCTCCGACGACGAGGATAGCTCAAGGCGACGGACTTTCGCCAGGACATCCAGACCAGAGTGTTGGATATGCCGTTCGGCAACAACTTTTTTGGGAAGACGGTGGACGAGTCGCTCCAGGCCATCAAGACCGACTCGGAGACGGCCCGGGCCCTAGGGGTACTTCAACAACGACGGCCCTTTCGGAGCTCCGGAGGCAGACAGGGTGCCTCCAAGGGATCCAGCGGTGGCTCTTCTACATACCGCCAAGCGGCCCGCTCCTCGTCCCAGGAGGCCTACGGAGGTCGCGGCAAGCAAGGGGATCCCGTCGTCGTCAAGGAGGCCAAGGCGGCAAGCTGTCTCCAAGCAAGACTGAACAGGCCGTGGCGTCGGGCCCCCACCGAAGCACCCCAGTGGGAGGCCGGCTGACGAAGTTTGTCAGAGTGTGGGAGTCCATCTCCACCGACCCTTGGGTGCTGGACACCCTGGCCAATGGGCACTCGCTGGAATTCCAAAAGAAGTGTCCTTGCATTCCTCCCATGGCCAGGAAGGAGAATCACATCCCTCAACTGCTGTTGGAGGCAAGGGCGATGCTCAAAGGTGCCATCGAGCTAGTCCCCAGGAGGCTCCGGAGTGTACTCAAGATACTTCCTCGTCGGAAAGAAGACAGGCGGCTGGCGCCCCATCCTGGACCTGCGTCGGTTAAACAAGTACATCAAGGCGCAGAAATTCAGGATGGTCACCCTCCAGCAAGTGCTGGGACAACTGGAGGAGGGCGACTTCCTATCGTCGTTGGACCTGGATGATGCTTACTTCCACATCCCCATTCTAAAAGGACAAAGTTTCTCAGGTTTGTGGTTCAGGGACGCCACTACCAATTCAGAGCCCTGCCGTTCGGATTAAAGTTGGCACCCTTGGTATTCAACAAGTGCCTGGCACCAGTGGCGGCTGTGCCTGTAGGGGATCCACGTCTACCCCCTACCTGGACGACTGGCTAATCCGGGCAAGGACAAGAGAACTCGCCGTCGAGCACACAGCGAGGACCGTCCGACTGCTCGCGGAACTGGGATTCGCAATCAAGTACCCCAAATACCATCTGGTTACGTCGCAAGTAGCACTGTTTCTGGGAGCGAAGCTCGATACAGTGGGGGCAATTGGCCTGCCTGTCGGAGGAGAGGACGAAGGCCATTCTGGACAAGGTGCAGCGCCTGCTAGCCACGGACGTGGCCAGGGTGAGGTCCATCAAGTCCCTCGGGATGATGTCGTCATGCATCTACCTTGTACCCCTTTGCAGACTTTGGATGCGTCCGCTACAGGAGTTCCTCGACGCCTGCTGGTTTCAGGTGAGGGGCTGCTTCGAAGACAGGATCCCTCTCAACGAGGAGTTCCGTCGGTGATCCTATGGTGGGATACCCGTGCGCACCTCACTACAGGCACAGACTTCGAGACCCCCGACGTTTCAGGAGACGGTGACGACGGACGCCTCCCTGGAGGGTTGGGGGGGGGGGGGGGTCCTACACCAAAGATTTCCACGCAAGATGCTTTTGTCTCCCGGAGGAGAGGTCTCTCCACATCAACATTCTGGAGCTTCGAGCGGTGTTCTGGGCGCTCAGTTGTTGCTTCCGTCCCTCAAGGAAAATTTGGTGAGGATCTTCACCGACACCACCATGATGTTCTACATACGGAAGCAGGGAGGCACCAGATCTCCAGCCCGATCAAATGAGGTCAAGGATCTGTGGCAATGAGCCGTCGCCCAGGGGATATTTCTGGTTACCTTCCACTTGGCAGGAATAAAAAACACCATCGCCGACTCACTCAGCAGGGAGCTGTGCTCGTGCAAAGAGTGGGGAACTACGTCAGGACCAGGTGGATCGGCTCTTTCGACGATGGGGCAAAGCCCGGATCGACATTTTTGCGACAAACTCCAAGTGCCAGAGGTTCACCAGCAGGTTCCCGCAGCTGAGGAACATGGGCGCTGCTTTCTCGTTCCCTTGGGACTGCCTGTTTCTATACGCGTTGCTGTTCCGTCTCATCAACCAGCTCATGAAGTCCAGGTGCAGAATGATCCTCGTCGCACTGGCATGGGCGAGGCAGATCTGGTTCCCGGACCTTCTGGACTTTGTCAACGTCCCCACCAGTCAAGCTGCCGGCAGATGCAGATCTTCTCTCCAGAGGAGGTGCCATTCTTCATCACGACCCGGAGTTGCTGAACTTGCCGGCCTGGCTCCTGCAGCACTAGAGTTTGGAGGGTACGATATCCCGGCTGACTGCAGAGAGGTTCTTGCGAAAGGCAGGGCGTCCTCAACTCTCAAGTGTTACGGTCATAAATGGAAGAGGTTCTCTGTCTGGTGCCGTGCACAGAAGATTAACCCTCTCCGGATTACAGCCCCTCAAGTACTGCTGTACGTACTGTCGCTGGCCAAAGCTGGACTGGCTCACGCCTCCATCAAAATACATCTGGCTGCCATCTCCCGATATACCAGGACTACGGGACGGGCGTCCTTGTGGTCTCATCGCTTGGTGAAGGAATTTATGAAGGGACTATTCCGATCGTTCCCGCCGGTGAAGGCTCCTGCCCCGGCGTGGGAGCTTAATGCGGAGCTGACCAGGCTCATGGGGGGGCTGCATTCGAGCCTATGCATTCGGCGCCTTTGAAGTTCCTGTCATGGAAGACAGCTTTCCTCGTGGCCATCACTTCCGCACGACGAGTGGGAGAGATCCAGGCCCTATCTTGCAAGCCTCCATACTTGACTTTTCACGACACAAGGGTGGTGCTGAGGACGCACCCCTCCTTTATGCCCAAGGTGTCGTCGGACTTCCACCTCAACGAGCACTTGGTGTTGCCAGTTTTCTTCCCGTCGCCGGCCGAGAGGACTTTGCACTTGCTGGATGTAGCTAGAGCGCTGAAGTTCTCCCTTGACCGCACAGAGTTTTCGGAAGACGTCACAGCTGTTTGTGAACTTTGGGACTGTGAATCAAGGGAAGGCTCTCTAGAAAACTTCCATTTCCAGATGACTCTCCAGCTGCATCATGCACTGTCACCGGTTGGCAAACAGACCGCTGCCCGGCCGTCCGAGAGCCCATTCGACCAGAGCGATCGCTGCTACCACGGGGTTCCTGTCTGGTGTGCCCCTGCTGGACATCTGCAGGGCTTCGATGTGGAGGTCGACGCACACCTTCACAAGATTCTACTGCGTCGATCGGGACTCCAGGGTCGGCCAAGCAGTGCTGCGCAACTTGTTCGCCTAAGGTGAGCCTGGTGAGGAGGTAAGAGATGCTTAATGTTGTTGTATTGCTTAATGTTGAGCCTGTTGCCACCTCCCGTGGTTGTGCATGTGTGTACTGCTATGTATTCTCTTATTCATGAGCATGTGAATCCATGCCAGACCCCATGCTGGAGAAGGAACAAGTTACTTACCTGTAACTGTTGTTCTCCAGCATGGGTCTGGCATGGATTCACATGCGAACTCTCCCGCCTACCCCTCTGCGGCTCTTCACTTGATCATACTGCCACTTTACGTGCTACCAAATCTGAGGATGGCTGCCAGAGGCTGGGCTTAGGGAGAGGGCAGTCATTGGCTGGGGGCAGTATGACCCAGAGACCAGTGATTGGTTACTACTAAGAAAGACAGATCAGTAACCAAACTGATACTGATTTTTTTTTTTCTATACTGAGGATTCCCGGCCTGACGGGGAATATTCATGAGCATGTGAATCCATGCCAGACCCATGCTGGAGAACAGTTACAGGTAAGTAACTTGTTCCTTCATGGGCCGCTTTGGCCCCTTCCTGGTAGAAATTTAGTGAGCCAGCCCCAATATAGATCTCCAAGAGTTTAGAGCTTGCTTTGCAAATGCGGCTTTATATTTCTCAGTTTCGGCCTTCTCATGCCTTGTGTACCCTTTTTCTCCAGATTCTTAATATGTTGCTGATCGGTTTGAGGACCCATTGCTATGTTCGGCACAATGTCATAGTCCATATGTAGACAACTGTGGTGCCAAGATCAAGCCGTCTCTATGGGAGGTGGGACAATAGACCACAGAAGTAGTTGTCTGGTCTTGCATTCGCTTCACACAGTCTTGTCTTTGGAGGCGAATGCACTCCGCTCTGGGATAGTAGAGATACAGTACGATTCAACCATTTTTCTTCACACCAGGAGAGGCTACTTATTTTGAAGCTTTTCCAGTCATCCTCCAATTTTTTCTTTGCCATGTCAATTGGCCCCTCTCCATTAGGTTAGCTGGACCTTATCCCTCGTGCATTTTCAACGTTATCCGTAAGCGCGGTTGAAGTCTATCGACTGTTTAGTTTCCCTCACACGTCAACTCTATTATTTCTGTCTGTTTTGCCTGTTTAGTGTCTCTTGTTCACCTTTTTACCTGATGCAGGGCTGTCACCAACCGACTAGTTACGGTGCTGGGCCTTTTCAGTTCTCGTAACTTCCTCCTAGCATTTACTACATCTCCTTTATGGATTAATTTCAGACTATAGGATCTACGTAGCCCATAGGTTCTTGGAGGTGAGGCACCTGGCTGTGACACAACGTTAACCTGTTTCCGCTGCTCTTTTCAGTTTTCGCCTTTCTTTTCTTGACAGTAGAAATGTTTCTTCGGGCCCATCAGCCACGTCAACTGCACCTTCTGATGTTGGGGCAATGGCACTTTGACTCTATCTGCTCCTGTCTGATATATTTGCAGGATCCCTCGAATTGTTTAATTTTTCTAGCCGTGCGCTCTGCGTTCCAACTTTATTGAAGATCCTGCCACAAAGTTGCAGTAAGATTTTAACCGCATATTGGAGTGTGCCCAATTGATAATCTTAGAGAAGAGGCACTGTCATCTGCCACTATACCCTCTTGACACAGGAAGCGGTGGTCTCTGCAAACAAAACCGGGGTCGATCTCAACCACTTGTATAACTACTAACGTGAGTTAGTATTCAGCAGGACTGGAGATATGCCCTGTGCTTCCACTTCCCCTTTAGGCACCACTACTTTCGGTGTGCTGTTGATCTCCTGTGGTAAAGTGAGAAGATCGGAGACTCCAGGTAAATTCACTATGCTTTAATGTCCAGGTACTGCACTTTCAGCATACATTAGGGTTGTGGGGGAACACGGTAGACCACATGGGAGGGAGAAACACTGGGACAGCCCCACACCCCACTAACACACTTGCTCACTCATAGAACCACTAAGCCTTCACATTCTACATACCCAGTTATGAGCATAAGCTCATAAACCTACATTATAACATCTCCTTTTGTAGGGAATAGCATAACTTGAGCAGTGAGTTGTCAATATTCACTTAGTGTTGTGACTTTCCACTATTTCATCCCCATGTAAGATAACTGGCACTTAAACTCCCACTCCGACTTCACTGCCATAATAGTCTAATTTTCCCCAGGTTTTGGTTATTTGCCACATTTGTTTGGTGGAAAGACTGGCTTGGCCCTTTTCCGGAGCCAGTGTTTCCTGTCTTATTAGAGTTATTCAGCTATCGCGTTTGGACCGCAGTCTGGGTGGCATAGGTCGAGGCACAAGTTTATAATTTTCCTTGTTTTATTCACCAGCCAAATATTGCAAGGCACCCAATGCAAATTCAGGGGCAAATTAACGCTATGTATGGTATATTACTTGCCATTTATATAGCGCTCTATATATCATTGGTTTGACCTCAAAGCACTGTTAGGTTGAAAGCCCTCAGGAACCGTAGTTCTGGTCAGTAGAGAGATGGTGTAGGGTGCGGGGGTGCACTAGATGTGTGCAGCTGATGTAATTGCTGAATGGTAGCTGCATCCTAGCGTTCGGTGTGGTGCTGAAGATTTCATTTGGATGTGTGCAGACATCCAGACTGGGCTCTGGCTGCGTTGGGCCTGAAGGACGCATATGTGAGCAACTGGGCCGGAATGTGCTCGGCTAGCTGCGTTTAATTGGGTTGATGAGGTGTTCATGGGGTCGTATTCGTATGTCAACAGCTATGCTGAATTAGTCGGGGAGGGGGGGGGGTATAGCTGTGTTCTAGTTGAAATGGTGTATACTAGAGAGTAAGAGTAGTGATGTGATACGATTATCTTTAAAGCGCCCGAGACCAGGCACATGAACATGGCAGGGAAAAGGGTGACACACGGGACACCGACATGGGGCTGGACATTAATACGGATGTATGCAACAGCATTGGAAGCAGGGATGCAGGGTACGCATCTATTCCTTACATCTATTTCATCTGATTCTTCCATTTTATCCGTTCAGACTGTCCTAGCCATCTTGTTTTGCTGAAATAATAAAGTCCATGAAACTGTACACCACCACATCCTACTGAGAGGTAACCCTGTACTTAAATCAGTAATAACTTCCAGTAACATTGAAGACTGTATTTTGGGTACCATCGAGCATACCTAAGGCTGGCCAATATATTTTCAAAAGCGATTTAGGCAAAATTGAGATATAGGTGACCCATGTAATTAAGATTACAAATCCATATGACAATGTCAATGGATGCCTAGCCTACTTGCATTTTTTGTTAGTTTTGCAATTGTTGAGATGTCTCTTTGAATCGATTGCAATTTTAGGATGAGATTGGCAGTTGTTTTTTGCATTTACGTTCAGTATTCCCACTGTTGGCATCTCACATGTAGTTGGCTTACAACCGAGCATTTAACCCACAAACAATATTTATATATATCGTAGCGCTCTTCAGCCCCAACATTATTGAGAGATGACTTCTCCAGCATGGGGTCTGGCATGGATTCACATGCTCATGAATATTCCCCGTCGTCAGGCTGGGAATCCTCGGTAAAGAAAAAACCAGTATCAGTTTCGTTTCTGATCTGTCTTTCGTAGTAATAACCAATCACTGGTCTCTGCGTCATACTGACCACAGCCAATGACTGCCCTCTACCTAAGCACCGCCTCTGGCAGCCATCTTCAGATTTTTACCGCACGTTCATGTGTTGGGATCCTCGTGCTATTGCTCTCGAGCGTTAGTGCTATTTTTTCGCGCTTTTTCACAAAAACTTCGATTCTTTCGGTCAAAAGAGCCTCAAGCTCCACCGATACTACATCCGATCAACGGGGACCCGTGTCGGATTCATCTGTGCCCCTCAAGGGTGAAGATTTCGTCGAGCTACGCTTCGGAGGACTCCAGAAGCTTCTCAGGCCCGGTCTCGGAGATGGCCCAGGAGAAGGGAAGCTCGACGCCCGGAAAGCTGTTCAGGGCCTGCCCTGGATGCCAGCTGCAGAACGTCTTCAAGGAGGACGAACACTCTTTCTGCCTTTACTGCCTTCATGGGGACAAGACGCACGTGGAGAAGGACTGTGCGTTTTGCGGCAACATGTCGGAACGGACCATGAAGGACCGCCATCAACGTCTCGCCAGCTGGCTGGAGGGTAAGAGCCCGTCTGGCGAGAAGAAGAAGAAATCTGAGCGGTCTTCTAAGACCTTTGAGGGCGCCCCGGCGACGGGGGCCCAACATAAGGCCAAGCACCGCGAGTCCGCTGGCACCGGGAGCGCCGAACGGTCGGGCTCTACGGGCGCCAGGCAGGGCGCACCCTCCCCGGCACCATCAACCACGAGCCAACGCTCTGGGTCGGGTAAGAGGAAGGCCGAGCACCCGGCGAAGCTCCTGGAGAGATCCCGGTCGAGCTCTAAGGCAGAGGAGGAGCGTGGCAGTGCCCCCTCCCTCAAGGATAAGGCGGTGAGCGCACCTAAGGTGGTGAAGGCCTTGATCCATTCGACCAAGCCCTCTATCGAAACGGTCGCGGCGGCCCTGGCCCAGCCTGTGGAGGCTGCACCAGTGGTGGCGGCCTCGGGGCCCAGAATCTCCCTGCCTCCTCGGAGGGAGTCTTCTTTCGTGCCCATCGATAGGACCCCCGTGAAACCCTCCGTGGGGAAGAAGGGGGGGCAGGGCGTCGTCGTAGATTCGGCCTCAACCTCAGAAGAGGAACTGATCGAGGTCTTAAGCCACGGCCTAGGCGTGGAACAAGACCAGCCCGTCGGAATGGGCCCCGACGCAGGTGACGACGACGACATCGTCGAGGATACCGACGGGGCCCCTGCTCGCCCGTCGGATTCCCCTCTGCCAGCGCCGCAAGACAACTCAGCGGCCATTTTGTTGGCTATACAGTCCTTATGCTCCGAGATAAGGACGAGACTACCGTTACCGACGGAGGAACCTCTCCCGTCGGGGGATCCAGAACCGGGACCTTCTGGTGTTCCCCCTACCAAGAAAAGAAGGATTCATCCACCGCCTCCTTTTCAACCGTCGCGCCCCGTCCAGCCCTCCTCCCCGTCCACCCGAGGGGATGATACGGGGACTGACACGGCGGCGACGGGTACGGACGACGAGGCATACGACGAGGATTTTCCGTCGTCGCCTCCCACCAGGGCTTCTCCGCCCGACGAGATTGGATCGTTCCACTCAATGATCGCCAGGGCATCCGAGCTTTTCCAACTCTGCCCTGAGGAGAAGAAAAAGGAAGGCTTCCTTTACCAACGGCGCGAGACCAAGAGGAAGACGGTCCTCGCAGTGCCTCTGTTGGACATTTGGGATGAGGGCCTTTCCCTCCTCAAGAACCCTTCCACGACGCCAGCGAGAAGAGACCGGTACGAGAAAAAGTACCGGGTCCCGGACTCGGCCCCCCTATGCCTCCGGGCGCAGCCTACCCCGGACTCCGTCGTCTCCGCGGCAGCCAGGAAGAAAGCGGGGGGGGGTGCGGCCTCCACGTCGACTTCCCCGCCGGACGGCGAGGGAAAGAAATTGGATACCATGGGACGCAAAGTCATCTCGTCGGCGGCGACGACGATTAAAGCGGCCAACGCCTTGGCTATCGTGGCCCGCTACGACAGGGAACTCTGGTTCAAGTTAGCTCCCCTGCTGGATTTTCTGCCGGACGACAAGAGGGCGGAGGCCCTTGAGATCCTGCAGGAAGGTGAGGTGGCCTCGGACCACGCCATCACCGTGGCGACGGACATCGCCGACACTGGGTTCCGCCAGATGGGCAACGGCGTTTGCCTTCGACGTCGCGGATGGCTCAAGGCTACGGACTTTCGGCAGGACGTCCAGACCAGGGTCCTGGACATGCCCTTCGACGGGAACAACCTGTTTGGGAAGACAGTGGACGACTCCCTTCAGGCCATCAAGGCGGATACTGAGACGGCCCGGGCCCTTGGAGTACTGCAGCAACGGCGGACGCCCTTTCGGAGCGGTTGAGGCAAGGGCGCCTCCAAAGGTTCCGGCGGCGGTTTCGCTTCCTACCGTCAAGCGGCCCGCTCGTCGTCGCAAGAGGCCTACAGAGGACGAGGCAAGTCTGGCGGACCCCGCCGTCGTCGCCAAGGAGGCCAAGGCGGCAAGGCCGCGTCCAAGCAGGATTGAACCGGCCGTGGGGTCGGGCCCCCACCGAAGCACCCCGGTGGGAGGCCGCCTGGCGGGCTTCGTCAGCGTGTGGGAGTCCATCTCCACCGACCGTTGGGTGCTGGACGCCCTGGCCTGGGGCCACGCGCTCGAGTTTCAAAGAAGGTGCCCGCGCGTCCCCCCCGTGGCCAGGAAAGAACTTCACGTCCCTCAACTTCTCCTGGAGGTAAAGGCGATGCTCAGAAAGGGCGCCATCGAACTCGTCCCAAAGAGGCTTCGGGGCTCCGGAGTCTACTCGCGTTACTTCCTCGTGAAGAAGAAGACGGGAGGATGGCGCCCCATCCTGGACCTGCGACGCCTGAACAAGTTCATCAAGGCGCAGAAGTTCCGGATGGTCACCCTCCAGCACGTCCTGGGTCAGCTGGAGGAAGGAGACTTCCTATCGTCGTTGGATTTGGAGGATGCCTACTTCCACATTCCCATCCTAAAGGGGCACCGAAAATTCCTCAGATTCGTGGTCCAAGGGCGTCATTACCAGTTCAAAGCCCTTCCCTTCGGACTGCGGTCGGCACCCAGGGTTTTCACCAAGTGCCTCGCACCGGTGGCGGCGCAGCTGCGCCGCGAGGGGATTCACGTCTACCCCTACCTGGACGACTGGCTCATCCGCGCCAAGACGAGGGAGCTCGCCGTGGTCCACACGGCAAGGACCGTCCAACTCCTCACGGACCTGGGATTCTCCGTGAACTACGCCAAATCCCACCTGGTGCCCGCGCAAGTCGCACTGTTTCTGGGAGCGAGGCTCGACACAGTGTCCCTTCTGGCCTCCCCGTCGGAGGAGAGGACCAGGACCATCTTGGGCAAGGTGCAACGGATGTTGGTGGCCGACGCGGCCAAGGTGAGGTCCATCAAGTCCCTCCTCGGGATGATGTCTTCCTGCATCTACCTCATTCCCATGTGCAGGCTCCGGATGCGCCCGTTGCAAGAGTTCCTGGATGCGCGCTGGATCCAGACGACGGGCAGCTTCGAGGAAAGGATCAAGCTCGACGAGAGTTTCCGACGAGCGATACGGTGGTGGGGCACCCGCGCGCATCTGACGGCGGGCATGGACTTCCAGACCCCAGCCCACCAGGTGACTGTGACCACGGATGCCTCCCTAGAAGGGTGGGGAGCGCACACCGAAAATCTGCACGCAAGGGGACTCTGGCTCCCGACGGAGAAGTCCCTGCATATCAACGTCCTGGAGCTCCGTGCAGTGTTTTGGGCCCTCAGGTCCTTCCTTCCGTCCCTCAAGGGCAAGGTGGTGAGGATCTTCACCGACAACACCACCACCATGTTTTACATCAGGAAACAGGGCGGAACCAGGTCCCCAGCGCTGTCCAAGGAGGCGCAGGACCTGTGGCATTGGGCCGTCGCCCAAGGGATTCTTCTGGTGCCGTTTCATCTGGCAGGGATAAAAAACACCATCGCCGACTCACTCAGCAGGGAGCTGCGCTCGTGCCACGAGTGGGAACTACGGCAGGATCTGGTGGATCGCCTCTTCCGACGGTGGGGCACACCCCAGATCGACCTGTTCGCGACGGCGACGAACACCAAGTGCCGGAGGTTCGCCAGCAGGTTTCCCCAGACGAGGAGCATGGGCGATGCTTTCTCGTTCCCCTGGGAGGGCCTGTTCCTCTACGCGTTCCCTCCCTTGCCTCTGCTAATCCGGCTCGTCAACCAGCTCAAGAGGTCACGGTGCAGGATGATCCTCGTCGCACCTGCGTGGCCGAGGCAGATATGGTTCCCGGACCTTCTGGACTTGTCGGCGTCCCCGCCAATCAAGCTGCCGGCGGACGCGGATCTACTCTCCAGGGAAGGAGGCGCCATCCTCCACCACGACCCGAAGTCGCTGAACTTGCAGGCCTGGCTCCTGCAGCGCTAGAGTTTGGAGGATACGACATACCGGCCGATTGCAGAGAGGTTCTTGCAAAGGCCAGGGCGTCCTCGACTCTTAAATGCTACGGACACAAATGGAAGAGGTTCTCTGTCTGGTGCCACGCACAGAAGATTAACCCTCTACGGATTACGGCTCCCCAAGTGCTGCCGTACCTGCTGACGCTGGCCAAAGCTGGTCTGGCACACGCGTCCATCAAGATTCATCTTGCTGCGATCTCCCGATACACCAGAACCACGGGCCGGACGTCCTTGTGGTCTCATCGTCTGGTGAAAGAGTTCATGAAGGGACTGTTCAGATCGTTCCCGCCGGTGAAGGCTCCGGCCCCGGCGTGGGAGCTCAACGTGGTGCTGACCAAACTCATGGGACCTCCGTTCGAGCCTCTGCACTCGGCCCCGTTGATGTTTCTATCGTGGAAAACAGCTTTTCTCGTGGCCATCACCTCCGCACGACGAGTGGGAGAGATCCAGGCCCTTTCCTGCAAGGCCCCGTACTTGACTTTCCACGACACGAGGGTAGTGCTCAGGACGCACCCCTCCTTCATGCCCAAGGTACCGTCGGACTTTCATCTCAACGAACCCTTGGTGTTGCCTGTGTTCTTCCCGTCGCCTTCGTCGCCGGCTGAGAGGACTTTGCACTCGCTGGATGTAGCTAGAGCGCGGAAGTTCTACGTGGACCGCACGAAAGGTTTTCGGAAGACGTCACAACTCTTTGTGAACTTTGGACCTGTCAATCAGGGGAAGGCTCTCTCGAAGGCTTCCATCTCCAGATGGCTCTCCGGCTGTATCATGTACTGTCACCGGTTGGCAAACCGACCGCTGCCTGGCCGTCCGAGAGCCCATTCCACCAGAGCGATCGCAGCTACCACGGCGTTCCTATCTGGTGTGCCCCTGCTGGACATATGCAGGGCTGCTACGTGGAGGTCGACGCACACCTTCACGAAGTTCTACTGCGTCGACCGGGATTCCAGGGAGGAGTCCAGGGTCGGCCAAGCAGTGCTGCGCAACCTGTTCGCCTGAGGTGAGCCTGGTGAGGAGGTAAGATGCTTAATGTTGAGTTGATGTGATGCTTAATGTTGAGCCTTTGCCACCTCCCGTGGTTGTGCATGTGTGTACTGCTATGTATTCTTTATTCATGAGCATGTGAATCCATGCCAGACCCCATGCTGGAGAAGGAACAAGTTACTTACCTGTAACTGTTGTTCTCCAGCATGGGTCTGGCATGGATTCACATGCGAACCCTCCCGCCTACCCCTCTGCGGCTCTTCACTTGGTCATACTGCCACTTCACGTGCTTCCAAATCTGAAGATGGCTGCCAGAGGCGGTGCTTAGGTAGAGGGCAGTCATTGGCTGTGGTCAGTATGACGCAGAGACCAGTGATTGGTTATTACTACGAAAGACAGATCAGAAACGAAACTGATACTGGTTTTTTCTTTACCGAGGATTCCCAGCCTGACGACGGGGAATATTCATGAGCATGTGAATCCATGCCAGACCCATGCTGGAGAACAACAGTTACAGGTAAGTAACTTGTTCCTTAGTCCATATCAACTGGCCCTAATAACATATCTTCTGTGGTGAAAACACCTTCCCCGAAGGCACTACCTTCCACGGGTAACTCACACACCGTATGTGGAGGGTCGCACACGCACCCCCCCCAACTCCCCCCCCTTGCCACAATGGAAACTACACGTTCTGTACCATTTTAATGGTTCTTTTGCTGGAGGAGCACAACCTCCACCAGACAAAATACCCAAGAGAAGAAAAGCCAGAAACAAATGCGCCCGGGGAAAAGAGAAAAGCAAACGCCCAATTAGTGCAGTAGCACCACTCGGTGTGCATGGCTGAAACCTTAACACTTCCTCCGATACAAACTGCTCTTAGTGAGGTTCATGATTAAACCCCAAAACGTACTCCATACTCCTCCAACCACACAATTGATTGCATGTAACGAATTTGACTTAACTGCATACCGATCTTCTTTATTACTATAAACGCCATGCTGCAACTAAAGTGCAGCAGGTTTAAACACCAACTGCATTTTTTTACGAGTAACTTAAATTACATGCAACTGCTTCAGCAGCAATGTATGTAAAGAACCACTCCGCGGTTACGAAAAATTCACAATGAAATACCACACCCACTATCATTCATTGAACTGTAAAGTAACCACGCAACAATGCATCCACTTCACGCCACATACAACACACAAAGTATTCAAGGCACTATAAGCATATGGGGTAAGAAGTCCAACAGTGCGGACTACAGATGCATGCCCACTGAAGAGATGCCTCTCTAATTCCAATAAGGCAGGTCCTTTTCCTGTAAGCAGCCACTAGACTAGTGCACACACAGCATATTTTGGCTCAAGCTAGGGAATTCCAACTGTAGAAGCCCGATAAAGCCTTAACACACTCAGTGGACGGGGCGCTGTCAGGGAAAACTCCTGTTCACAAGCAAACCAGCCACGCGAGAGCAGACGGTGCCCCGGAACACGCCCACAGCTTGCTTACCATGCTCCTATAATTACGCGCAATGTACTGCTGCTGGGTGGGCCACATGGTATTTGTATTTTGTTTTTGTATAGCGCACAAGGCCCGAGGGCAACCGGGCGCATTATTTGGTTAGAGGCAGGTTACATATAGACACAATGTTTACCATAAGAAATATACAAGATATACAAGGTTACAGGCACAATATTTACATTCAACTATACAGAATATATATGATACATAACTGAAGGGGTGCAGTTTACACAGGCTGAGCAAAATATAAGGTCAAGATATAATGCAAGAACGGCCTATGCTGCTGAGATGAGTGTTCCAGTCAGGTCATGCCTAGTCAAGGGTGGACAGCCAAACTTTGGCCTTACGCTTGAAGGCAGGGAGCGAAGGTTCAGCTTTAAGTGGGTTGGGTAGAGTGTTCCACAGCTTAGCCGCAAGGACTGGGAAACTACGACCTCCAGATTTTTGGAGGTTGAAGCGTGGGATGACCAGGCAATTAGCTTGTGTTTCTGAGAGGTCTCGCAGCTGAATGAGTTGTGAACCTGTTGGAGAGGTAGCTGGGAGTTTGGTTCGCGATACTTTTGTGTGTAAGTGTCAGAGCTTTAAAAGAGATTCTTTGGGTAACAAAGCCAATGGATGTTTCGTCTGTGTTCTGAGATGTGAGGTCCTGGGGATGTGAAGGGCCGCTCTAATAGCATTATTTTGGATAATTTGGAGTTTTCTGATATTGCATTGGTTGGTGCCTAGATAGAGGGCATTGCAGCAGTCAATTTTGGATAGGACCAAAGTCCTGGCTAGGGTAGTACAGTTGGCTGGAGACAGGAAGGGACGGCAGGCTGTGATGAGCTTGCATGTGTAGGATGCAACTGAGGCTGTGTAGGATGCAACTGAGGCGACTGCATTGGTTTGTCTAGTTAAGGAGAGGGTGGAATCAAGGTACATACCTAGTGACTTTGTGTCCTTGGCCACTTTGATGGAATTACCATTGATGGTGAAGGACTTGAATGAGGAGTCAAGTTTGAGTTTATGGGGTGAGCCTAGGATGAGGAGCTCAGTTTTCTCGTCGTTTAAACACAGTTTGTGCTGTGCCATCCAGGCCTGTATGACTTGGTAGATGGCGTTGATAGTTAAGGAGTCAGTTTTGTAATCACCTGTAACGGGAATAAGTATTTGGGTGTCAGCGTAATTGGTGTACGTGGCGCCCATGCGGTCCAGTATGTCAAATACAGGTTTTGTGAAGACATCGGGCACACATGATCCTTGGGGAACTCCACATGTGACCGGGTAAGGTTCTGCAGTGGCAGTAGGAGAGAAGACCCTCATGGATCTGTTATCCAGAAGGAGGTAATCCAGGCTGTCGCTTTCTCAGAAAAGTTGGCTGCAGTTTAGGGGTGGTGGTAGAGGATTTGATGATTGACTAGGTCGATTGCTGTGGAAAGGTCTGAGAGTAAGGGCGCCAATTTTCCATTATCTTTTAGGTCTTCTATTTGAGTTTTTCAGTCTAACAGCACAGTCTCAGTGCCGTGGCGAGGGTGGAAGCCCGATTGCCTTTGGCCCAGGAGGTTATTGGTTTGAAGGTAATCTTGGATCTGCAGATATGCTGCTCGATCAAGCAGTCCATTTCAATGCTTCACTGTCACCTGTGTTTGACACCATATTGTACAGCAACTGAAGTCTTGTCGCCAATGGTGCTGTCGGAACAGTCTGCCCCTGGACGCCCTGGAGAACTGCTTGGGCACATGGCGCCTGCTCCGGTGAAATGCGAAATGCCAAACCGTGCCAGGCAGGCGGGGCCTTCAGCCCGAGTCCGTGCCCCCTAGCTGGTCCGTATCACTCACGGCATGCTTTCAATCAGGCGGATTCTTATACGGCAGGCTGTGATCTAGTCTCGAGTGCAGGCTTTTGTAAAAAAAAAAATGGTAGCCGAATGCTAACGCATGGGGTCATCGGGGTACTAATATATTTTAAATTCGCTGTGGCTGTTTTAGGCCACCCTTTTGTCTCCGCCGACTACAAAACCAGTTTGTGTTTATTGAGCTGACATGGGCTAAATCAATCATGCGCAGCATCCTCCCAGACACATTTCGGTGGCAGTTGAAGGATGATGCAGTTAAGCTTTGCCATTCAGCCAATTCTAGACTTTGCATTCTTGTGGCGGCAAGAGAATTCTGTTTTTATGGCATTGAGCTTCAGGCGGGTGCTTAGCATCCAGGCTTTGAGGGACAGTGCTTGCCTCGATGGATGTCATCAATGCAATGAATATTTAGGTAACATTGTCTTCATACTGGCATACCTTGATGTTGGTGAGAAGTTGCAACAAAGGTTACTCCACCACCAATGCCTTCCATGAAGCACTCCAAACATTCGCCACACATGGGCTTTGACGAGTCAGACCTACATTGGTTGGCCTCATACCTATACAATTGGTGCAAATGGGCCCAAACAGACCACAGCGTACCGCAGTAATGATTAGCATTCGATCCTGTCCAGTCATATTCAAACTATGTGCAAGGAACAAGTTACTTACCTGTAACTGTGTTCTCCAGCATGGGGTCTGGCATGGATTCACATGCTTCTGAATATTCCCCGTCGTCAGGCTGGTAATCCTCGGTAAAGGAAAAAAAACAGTATCAGTTTCGTTTCTGATCTCTTTCGTAGTAATAACCAATCACTGGTCTCTGCGTCATACTGACCACAGCCAATGACTGCCCTCTACCTAAGCACCGCCTCTGGCAGCCATCTTCAGATTTTTATCGCACGTTCATGTGTTGGGATCCTCGTGCTATTGCTCTCGAGCGTTAGTGCTATTTTTTCACGTTTTTTCTCAAACTTCGTTTTTTCGGTCAAAAGAGCCTCAAGCTCCACCGACTCTCCATCCGATCAACGGGGACCCGTTTCGGATTAGTCTGCGCCCCTCAAGGGTGAAGATTTCGTCGAGCTACGCTTTTGGAGGACTCCAGAAGTTTCTCAGGCCCGGTCATGGCCCAGGAGAAGGGAAGCTCGACGCCCGGAAAGCTGTTCAGGGTCTGCCCTGGATGCCAGCTGCAGAACGTCTTCAAGGAGGACGAACACTTTTTGTCTTTACTGCCTACATGAGGACAAGACGCACGTGGAGAAGAACTGTGCGTTTTGCGGCAACATGTCGGAGCGGACCATGAAGGACCGCCATCAACGTCTTGCCAACTGGCTAGAAGGGAAGAGCCCGTCCGGCGAGAAGAAGAGGAAGAAATCCGAGCGGTCTTCTAAGACCTTTGAGGACGCCCTGGCGACGGGGGTCCAACATAAGGCCAAGCACCGCGAGTCCGCTGGCACCGGGAGCGCCGAACGGTCGGGCTCTACGGGCGCCAGGCAGGGCGCACCCTCCCCGGCACCATCAACCACGAGCCAACGCTCTGGGTCGGGTAAGAGGAAGGCCGAGCACCCGGCGAAGCTCCTGGAGAGGCCCCGGTCGAGCTCGAAGGCGGAGGGGGAGCGAGGCAGTCTCCCCCCCCCCCCTCAAGGATAAGGCGGTGAGCGCACCTAAGGTGGTGAAGGCCTTAATCCATCCGGCCAAGCCCTCTATCGAAACTGTCGCGGCGGCCCTGGCTCAGCCTGTGGAGGCTACACCAGTGGTGGCGACCTCGGGGCTCAGAGTCTTCCTGCCACCTTGGAGGGAGTCCTCTTTTGTGCCCATCGATAGGACCCCCGTGAAATCCCCCGTGGGGAAGAAAAAGGGGGGGCAGGGCGTCGTCGTAGATTCGGCCTCAACCTCGGAGGAGGAGCTGGTCGAGGTCTTAAGCCACGGCCTCGGCGTGGAAGAAGACCGGCCCGTCGGGATGGATCCCGACGCAGGTGACGACGACATCGTCGAGGGTACCGACGGGGCCCCTGATCGCCCGTCGCATTCCCCTCTGCCAGCGCCGCGAGACAACTCGGCGGCCATTTTGTTGGCTATACAGTCCTTATGCTCAGAGATAAGGACGAGACTACTGTTGCCGACGGAACCTCTCCCGTCGGGGGACCCAGAACCGGGACCACCCTCCACCTCCTTTTCAGCCGTCGCGCCCCTTCCAGCCCTCCTCCCCGTCCACCCGAGGGGATGATACGGGGACTGACAGGCAGCGACGGGTACGCACGACTAGGTTTACGACGAGGATGTACCGTCGTCGCCTCCCACCAGGGCTTCTCCGCCCGACGAGATTGGATCGTTCCACTCTATGATCGCCAGGGCATCCGAGATTTTCCAACTCTGCCCTGAGGAGAAGAAGGAAGGTTTCCTTTATCAGCAGCACGAGGCCAAGAGGAAGACGGTCCTCGCGGTGCCTCTATTGGACGACATTTGGGATGAGGGCCTCACCCTCCTCAAAAACCCTTCCACGACGCCAGCTAGAAGAGACCGGTACGAGAAAAAGTACCGGGTCCCGGACACGGCCCCCCTGTGCCTCCGGGCGCAGCCTACCCCGGACTCCGTCTTCTCCGCGGCGGCCAGGAAAAAAGCGGGGGGGGTGCGGCCTCCACATCGACTTCCCCACCGGACGGCGAGGGAAAGAAATTGGACGCTATGGGACGCAGAGTCATCTCGTCTGCAGCGACGACGATTAAAGCTGCCAACGCCTTGGCTATCGTGGCCCGATATGATGGGGAGCTCTGGTACAAACTGGCTCCCCTGCTGGACTTCTTGCCGGACGACAAGAGGGCAGAGGCCCTGGAGATCCTGCAGGAAGGTGAGGTGGCTTCGGACCACGCCATTACCGTTGCGACGGACATCGCCGACACTGGGTTCTGCCAGTTGGGCAACGGCGTTTGCCTTAGGCGGCGTGGATGGCTCAAGGCTACGGACTTCCGTCAAGACGTTCAGACCGGAGTCCTGGACATGCCCTTCGATGGGAACAACCTGTTTGGGAAGACAGTGGACGATTCCCTTCAGGCCATTAAAGCGGACACCGAGACGGCCCGGGCCCTTGGAGTTCTGCAACAATGACGGACGCCCTTTCGGAGCAGCGGAGGCAAGGGCGCCTCCAAAGGTTCCGGCGGCGGTTTCTCCTCCTACCGTCAAGCAGCCCGCTCGTCGTCTCAGGAGGCCTACAGAGGACGAGGCAAGTCTGGCGGACCCTGCCGTCGTCGCCAAGGACAAGGCGCTAAAGCCTCGTCGAAGCAGGATTGAACCGGCCGGGGGGTCGGGCCCCCACCGAAGCACCCCGGTGGGAGGCCGGCTGGCGAGCTTCGTCAGCGTGTGGGAGTCCATCTCCACCGACCGTTGGGTGCTGGACGCCTTGGCCCGGGGCCACGCGCTCGAGTTTCAAAGAAAGTGTCCGCACGTCCCCCCCGTGGCCAGAAAAGAACTTCACGTCCCTCAACTTCTCCTGGAGGTGAAGGCGATGCTCAAGAAGGGCGCCATCGAATTCGTCCCAAAGAGGCTTCGGGGCTCCGGAGTCTACTCGAGATACTTCCTCGTGAAGAAGACTGGGGGGGATGGCGCCCCATCCTGGACCTGCGACGTCTGAATAAGTTCATCAAGGCGCAAAAGTTCCGGATGGTCACCCTCCAGCACGTCCTGGGTCAGCTGGAGGAAGGAGACTTCCTGTCGTCGTTGGATTTGGAGGATGCCTACTTCCATATTCCCATCTTGAAGGGGCACCGAAAATTCCTCAGGTTTGTGGTCCAAGGGCGTCATTACCAGTTCAAAGCCCTCCCCTTCGGTCTACGGTCGGCACCCAGGGTGTTCACCAAGTGCCTCGCACCGGTGGCGGCTCAGCTGCGCCGCGAAGGGATCCACGTCTACCCCTACCTGGACGACTGGCTCATCCGAGCCAAGACAAGGGAGCTCGCCGTGGTTCACACGGCAAGGACCGTCCAACTTCTCACGGACCTGGGATCTCCGTGAACTACGCCAAATCCCACCTGGTGCCCGCGCAAGACACTCTGTTTCTGGGAGCGAGGCTCAACACCGTGTCCCTTCTGGCCTCCCCGTCGGAGGAGAGGACCAGGACCATTCTGGGCAAGGTGCAGCGGATGTTGGTGGCCGACGCGGCCAAGGTGAGGTCCATCAAGTCCCTCCTCGGAATGATGTCTTCCTGCATCTACCTCATTCCCATGTGCAGGCTCCGGATGCGCCCGTTGCAGGAGTTCCTGGACGCGCGCTGGATCCAAACGACGGGCAGCTTCGAGGAAAGGATCACACTCGACGAGCGATCCGGTGGTGGGGCACCCGCGCGAATCTGACGGCGGGCATGGACTTCCAGACCCCAGCCCACCAGGAGACAGTGACCACGGAAGCCTCCCTGGAAGGGTGGGGAGCGCACACCGAAAATCTGCACGCAAGAGGCCTTTGGCTCCCGACGGAGAAATCCCTACATATCAACGTCCTGGAGCTCCGTGCAGTGTTTTGGGCCCTCAGGTCCTTCCTTCCGTCCCTCAAGGGCAAGGTGGTGAGGATCTTCACCGACAACACCACCACCATGTTTTACATCAGGAAACAGGGCGGAACCAGGTCCCCAGCACTGTCCAAGGAGGCGCAGGACCTGTGGCATTGGGCAGTCGCCCAAGGGATGTTTCTGGTGCCGTTTCATCTGGCAGGGATAAAAAAAACACCATCGCCGACTCACTCAGCAGGGAGCTGCGCTCGTGCCACGAGTGGGAACTACGGCAGGATCTAGTGGATCGCCTCTTCCGACGGTGGGGCACACCCAGATCGACCTGTTCGCGACGGCGACGAACTCCAAGAGCCGGAGGTTTGCCAGCAGGTTTCCCCAGGCGAGGAGCATGGGCGATGCTTTCTCGTTCCCCTGGGAGGGCCTGTTCCTCTACGCGTTCCCTCCTTTGCCACTGCTGATCCGGCTTGTCAACCAGCTCAAGAGGTCACGGTGCAGGATGATCCTCGCACCTGCGTGGCCGAGGCAGATATGGTTCCCGGACCTTCTGGACTTGTCAGCGTCCCCGCCAATCAAGCTGCCGGTGGACGCGGATCTGCTCTCCAGGGAAGGAGGCGCCATCCTCCACCACGACCCGAAATCGCTGAACTTGCAGGCCTGGCTCCTGCAGCGCTAGAGTTTGGAGGATACGACATACCGGCCGACTGCAGAGAGGTTCTTGCAAAGGCCAGGGCGTCCTCGACTCTTAAATGCTACGGACACAAATGGAAGAGGTTCTCTGTCTGGTGCCACGCACAGAAGATTAACCCTCTACGGATTACGGCTCCCCAGGTACTGCCGTACCTGCTGACGCTGGCCAAAGCTGGACTGGCACACACGTCCATCAAGATTCATCTTGCTGCGATCTCCCGATACACCAGAACCACGGGGCGGACGTCCTTGTGGTCTCATCGTCTGGTGAAAGAGTTCATGAAGGGACTGTTCAGATCGTTCCCGCCGGTGAAGGCTCCCGCCCCGGTGTGGGAGCTCAACGTGGTGCTGACCAAGCTCATGGGACCTCCGTTCGAGCCTCTGCACTCGGCCCCGTTGAAGTTTCTGTCGTGGAAAACAGCGTTTCTTGTGGCCATCACCTCCGCACGACGGGTGGGAGAGATCCAGGCCCTTTCCTGCAAGGCCCCGTACTTGACTTTTCACGACACGAGGGTAGTGCTCAGGGCGCACCCCTCCTTCATGCCCAAGGTACCGTCGGACTTCCATCTCAACGAACCCTTGGTGTTGCCTGTATTCTTCCCGTCGCCTTCGTCGCCGGCTGAGAGGACTTTGCACTCGCTGGATGTGGCTAGAGCGCTGAAGTTCTACGTGGACCGCACGAAGTGTTTTCGGAAGACGTCACAACTCTTTGTGAACTTTGGACCTGTCAATCAGGGGAAGGCTCTCTCGAAGCCTTCCATTTCCAGATGGCTCTCCGGCTGTATCATGTACTGTCATCGGTTGGCAAACCGACCGCTGCCTGGCCGTCCGAGAGCCCATTCCAACAGAGCGATCGCAGCTACCACGGCGTTCCTTTCTGGTATGCCCCTGCTGGACATATGCAGGGCTGCTACGTGGAGGTCGACGCACACCTTCACGAAGTTTTACTGCGTCGATCGGGATTCCAGGGAGGAGTCCAGGGTCGGCCAAGCAGTGCTGCGCAACCTGTTCGCCTGAGGTGAGCCTGGTGAGGAGGTAAGATGCTTAATGTTGAGTTTGATGCAATGCTTAATGTTGAGCCTTTGCCACCTCCCGTGGTTGTGCATGTGTGTACTGCTATGTATTCTTTATTCATGAGCATGTGAATCCATGCCAGACCCCATGCTGGAGAAGGAACAAGTTACTTACCTGTAACTGTTGTTCTCCAGCATGGGTCTGGCATGGATTCACATGCGAACCCTCCCGCCTACCCCTCTGCGGCTCTTCACTTGGTCATACTTCCACTTCACGTGCTTCCAAATCTGAAGATGGCTGCCAGAGGCGGTGCTTAGGTAGAGGGCAGTCATTGGCTGTGGTCAGTATGACGCAGAGACCAGTGATTGGTTATTACTACGAAAGACAGATCAGAAACTAAACTGATACTGGTTTTTTCTTTACCGAGGATTCCCAGCCTGACGACGGGGAATATTCATGAGCATGTGAATCCATGCCAGACCCATGCTGGAGAACACAGTTACAGGTAAGTAACTTGTTCCTTGCACATAGTTTGAATATGACTGGACAGGATCGAATGCTAATCATTACTGCGGTACGCTGTGGTCTGTTTGGGCCCATTTGCACCAATTGTATAGGTATGAGGCCAACCAATGTAGGTCTGACTCGTCAAAGCCCATGTGTGGCGAATGTTTGGAGTGCTTCATGGAAGGCATTGGTGGTGGAGTAACCGGGGTCTGTCGACAAGTAGGCAGGGTCTCCTTTATCCAGGGTGTATTCTGTAATTGATTATCTTTGTGCTGCATTTTGCCAAGTGATTTGTGCATGCAATTGGATAGCGGCAGTTTTCTCACTTTTCTAGGAGGTGGGGGTTTGGGGGAGAGGGGCATGACTGATGGGCCATTAGTCTGGTCAAGTGATCTGTCTTGTTTTCTGTGCATCTGGGCAAGTGCCTAACATGAGGGATGTTGACATTGAGAAGTGGTCACTGCTTTACCATAGACCATCACAATGGAGATTGGGCAAATTTTGCCTTCAACCATTTGGGGGGGGTTGAGGGCTGCAAGTGTGTTAGTCAGTTTTGAGGTAATTGTCCTGAATTCGGTTCATCTTGCGTTGCTGATGTGGGAGGGATGTCTGCAGCTGTCGGGTTTAATTTTTTGTGTGTGAAGCCATTCATAAGTTTGGCAGAAGGTTGTAGTGTTTGATGGCTTGCCTGAGAGCTGTGCTCTTGGATTTTTTCATTACCGTTGGAGTGTAGTAATTGGCTTTATCATGTCACTGTGTTGATCTGAGGTTTTTCAGGGTGATGCCTTGCTTTCTCCAGAGCTCTTGTGTACACCAAGGTACCGTAGGGCTTTAGTTTGAGTGGAAGTTTCTGTGGTGCCCGAGTGTTGGTTTGGTTCAATTAGGTTCTGAGTGCGCACTGTCAGGCCTTCACATTCTCAAAGGTCTCAACATGAACGCCAATGTGATGAGGTTGCCTTAGAGTGCATCCATGGCAAAGGTATTCTGCATTGTCGATTTGCGTGGGCTCAGTGGGGTGAGAAGTGTGGTTGGTATGGGTGAATGGTCTATCCAGCCCAAACGTAAGGCTGGAGATGTGGTGTGGAGTGTTTGCATATAAGGCTGGGAGGGGTTGAGAGGTGATGCACATACTACTGGCTTACCCTGGATGTGGGGAGCTGGGGTTCTGGCACTAGCAGGACCAAACTGGCATTGATATTTTCTTAAGTCTGCCTTTCAATGTATTGCTTTGGGTAAGACTGATCTGGAGGAGTGGGGTACAACTTTGATTTAGGTAGGACCCTTTTTAAAGCATTCTCCCCCCTCCAATTAAATGGGAGCTTTGAAGGCTTCATATTGACTATCTAAAAGCTGTAGTAATTGTAAAATATACGGGTGTACTGTTTGAGCCATCCGGCAGGTATTGGGCCTGACCTAAGCAGAAAGATTTGGAGGACTGTTGTCTTTGCCAGAAAGTTTGGCTCCTGTTTTGTCAGCCATACTGGATATATAGTTTTGGGATTTGATGGAAATACGAGAAAATGCTAGGAATCTAGTTACTTTATTCCTTTGTGAGTAAATTGTTTATGCATCATGGAGTGAGCTGTATGTTCAGCCAAGTGTGCTTAGAGTTTTGTTTCCACCACTGACATCCCTATGGGCTTTTAAAGAACCCTTAACCGTATACCATCTTACATCTCATGCTATCTCCTGCCATCCTCCTGGAATGGGAATATTCAACTTATAATAGGTTGGGTTTTTGGAGCATATTCTATTTGGGTTAAGTTGTAGAAGTGTGAGAGGGTGGTACTTTCATGGCTGGTTGTGCCCTGAAACCAATTTTGGTGCATAGATTCCTTTTCTTAATGCCCTGTCAAATTCTTTGTTGCGAGTTCTACCAACCAGAAAAACAACCCATCATGTAACGAAACCCTTCAGTAACTGAAACCAACACTTAAAGCAAACACTTAAACCCTCCACAAAGGAGTACCAGCACCACAATGGACTGAACATTGACCCAATCCTTGGATGGGAAGCACGCCCCCTTTGATCATGTGGGGTCTCATTTGCTACTTCTTGACCGGAATGCAGCAAGGTGTCTGCTTCGTGCAGAGATGGACCTGCCTTTCCTGCTAAGAGAAGGAAACCTGGAAAGCCCAACGTTATTTGAACCCATTCTCCAGCATTGGATCTTTCATGGATTCACATGCTTAGAATATGCCCCGTCGTCAGGCTGGGAATCCTCGGTAAGTTATATAGACATTTTCCATAGGAAAAATTCCAACACTTTTGTGTCCTATCTTTGTGCCGTCGACGCATCGGGATATGGAGCTGGCCACTAACCTGCATTTTATACCCAAAGTATCTTCCATGTTCCATAAACACGCTGCTATAGTGTTGCCTACATTCTTTCCAACACCGTCTTCAGTGGCAGAGAAGACTCTCCATACATTGGACGTGAAAAGAGCTTTGAAATTTTATCTCCATCGCACTCAAAGCTTGAGACACGAGACAACTCTTCGTAGCTTATGGTCCTGCGGCTAGGGGTAAAGCAATTTCAAAACAAGGACTATCCAGATGGGTGTCGTTGGCCATTTCTTGTCATTCCAAGGCCGGAAAGCCGCTAGAAAAGCGTCCAAGGGCCCATTCGACGAGATCTACATCGTCGTCGACGACTTTGTGGTCCGGAATTCTGCTGGGGGATATCTGCCAGGCGGCTTCCTGGTCGGTACCACATACGTTTACCCGACATTACTGTCTCGCACAGCAATATGCTGAAGATACACAGATGGGGCGGGCAGTACTACGTCACCTGTTCCAATAAGGTAAGCCCCAAGTGGGGTTGCATCCTCCGGCAACTATGCTTTAAAGTGATGTCTTTTACAGTTAACATGCTATAATGTAATGTTGCCATAGTAAGTGGGCACTGTGCTTGTTGTGATGTTGGTTTGCATATGGTTCTCTATTTCATCAACGCCTTTCCTCTTCCAAAAATTGATTATCCAAAGATAGTTCTGAGATACTACTGTGCATTTTCCTTTTTCAAGTTAGCAAGGAGGTTTTGTAGGCCAGCTTAGTGGCATGAGCATCCATTCAAGGGTCTTGGCGATTGCAACCTGAGTTTGTCCTGTACTCTTGGTCCCCTGCTTCTTGGATGCTGCAATAGTCGTCCCCCCATCACTACTCTTCAGGGGTTGAGATTGTTTAGCCATTGCAATTAAGGGGAGCAAAGCTATAAACAGCCATTCTCTGACCTCGACCTCCTGCATCCTCTGGCTAAGTGCCCGCACTGCCAGTCTCCTGTCATTCAACCTATGAAGTGAGTGTCAGTTGCTTCTTTATTTATAATGCGATAAGAACCCAGGGTTAACTGCACAGATTACAAGGATATACATTTTCTTAGTTACACAAATGGCAATAAAGTAATAATAAATAGAATAGACATATACAATGAAATAAAAGGTACACAGAAGAATTTACAGAAAGTTTCAGCATCTTTACTATTTAAGCAATAGTTTCATGGGTGCTAAGTGAGGATAGGCAAAGATGGGCACCTCAGTGGGGGTGTCTACTGTGCAGTGTTTTTAGCGATGAGCCAGTGTTTAGTGTCTTCTCTAAATTTATAAAGACTGGTCTGCTCTTAAGGAGGTGGGGAGAGAATTCCAGAGTTGCTGCTTGTGACGCCACCTTCACCTCTTCCAACTCCTGCCTCTGACTCACTCCGACAGTCCTTACCAACCGTCGACTCCATCTCCAACACTCTTGACATCCTTGCCCCCGTCATGAGAATCCGCATGAAGCTTGCCTCAAAGCGCAACACCTGGCCTCTCAAAGTGCAGAGCAGCTGAGCGGAAGTGGCAGGCTCCAAGCACATCCTCTGACAAACTGGCCTGCTGACGGCTCCAAAGTCAATACTGACATTCTATCTGCTGGAAGAAAAGGGCCTATATCCAACCATGCATCTCTGGGGGACACTTATATGGCAGAGTTTCAAAATATGCAAGGAACTTGCCAATCCTACTGCAGTCTCCATTTCTCCACTGCCTTCTGTGACTCTCTGCACTGGCCTTCCTTTTCATTACTAAAACTCAGGACATCCTGTCCTTACTCTCCTCTGCACCACTCCCTTCTCATTCACCCACTTTGTCCTCCCTTGTACCCGTTCCCTCCTCTGCTTTCTCTCCCATATCAGTTTCTAGACAAGTCTGCTCTAAAAGTCTTATCCCCCACACTGAATCTTTGGGTTTACTCCATGATCACCAGTCTGGCTTCAGAGCTGCCAAAGGCACAGCAACTGCTCCCCTGAACACTTGCTCTCTAATCTTGATTGGTCTCATCCTTCTTGACCATTCTTCTGCCTTTGATAGTCAATCATGGCACCCTTATAAATCGGCATCAGCTCTGTGGCATCAGATACCCTTGGCATTACAGACCTGGCTCTGGACTGGTTGACTTCCTCGGACCTTCCCAGGTTCAACCAGGCCCTTTTCTCTCCTCCATCTCACTCTCCAGCTCTGTGGCCCCCCAGGGCTCTATCCTCTTGCATTGGCTTTTCAACATCTACATTGCCCCTCTAGCCCATTTGATCTCTGCTTTCAAAGGATTGTGTCCTCCGACGTATTCCTTATCTATATTTGTATCTCCAGCTTGCTGGCCTCGGAAACATTTTTTTCCCCAGTAGAAAACTGTGCGTCGACGTCAGTTGAGTAGGTGTTCCTCGACAGCCACCGTATCGACGTGGTCATGCCTATAAATGGCCACGCGCAGCGTCCGTTGCTCAGTTCTGTTTTTCCACGCTTCGTGTTCCTCGGAATACCGTTGCTCAGTTCGTCAGTCGAAATATATTCATATTTACTTGAGAAAACCGACTCGTACTCTATGGCTTCCTCCTCCGACCCGACGACTACTCGGTCCGGTTTCAAAAAATGCCGAGACTGTGGGAAGAAAATGTCGTTGACGGATCCTCACAGGATCTGTTTGTGGTGTCTGGGAATCGAACACCAGTGTTCGGAGTGTGAGGAATGCCTATCCATGACGGCGAACGCCTTGAAGGAGCGTAAGGGGAAGCTCGAGAGAGGTAAGTCAGTTTTAACTTCCTCGAAAGTTTCTGCGGTAGAGTCGAGACATTAGTCTACTCGCCGTCAAAAGCATTCTAGGTCTCGAAGTGGCTCCCACCACTCGTCGAGGTCTAGACACTCGAAAGACGTAGATCTCCTTCGTCGTCTTCTAGTTCCTCTGAAAGAGTACATTGCCCCACAAAACACAGCTCTCAGGCTGAGTGGGAGGAATTCAGAAAAAAGATACTAAGCGTCTTCGACCCCCTCTAAGTCAGCTGAGGGTGATACCCCGGGTGAAAAGCCCAAAAAATCTACTAAACGCCGCGATTCGAAGCACCCGGCAAAAGTCGACCCGACAGCGCCATGAGCCATCGGGAAGTAAAGCATCTTCGGCGCCATCGTCGAAAGCCCCTTCGAAGCATAGATCGGCACCATCGACGCAGTTATAGAAGGGTTCTTCGCATCCGTCGATTGAGTCGACGCCGATAAAAGAAAAAACCACGACTACTCCACAGCCAACGGTTAGGCCAAGAGCCTCAGACATGACGCCGAGAGCGTCGTCGTCAACCTCGAGCAGGGTTTCAATCCTTTCGAGTTCTACGGGGACTCTTCCAGTTTTCTCGAAGCCTTCGAGGATTTTTACATCGGTGTCGACTACATCAACCTTTTCAAGGCCAGTGATGATGGCTCCTTCTGCTTTAGAAATAAGTTTTGTCCCTTTTCATCAGCGGCTGACTGCCTCCAGGAAGGAGAAGGACGCATTTTTAAATATCAGAGATGGTAAAGATGCAATGTGAGTCCCTTCAAACTGGCATTGATTCTGCTGACAGTATCAGCAGGGCCATGGCGGCAAGCACCACAATCCGCAGGCATGCGTGGTTGAGAAAGTCCGGCTTTGCTTCTGACGTACAGGCCAGACTTTTAAATATGCCCTTTGACGGCTCTTCCCTGTTTGGTAAAAAGGCGGATGACAGTTTGGAAAAACTGCAAACATCTAAAGCAGCAGCCAAGTCACTAGGAGCTACAATCCGCCAAACTAATTTTCGTCCCTCGGGATCCTCTTGGATATGAAGGTCCTTTCGCTATTATTCCTCATATGGAAGAGGCAGAGGACGGCCGGCTCAGAGGCCAAGGAAAATTTTCCCGTGGTGGACTGGGTAGAGGAAAGAAAGCCGCATCATCAGGAGACGCTTTACCTTCGGCAACTGCATCAGCCGCTCCCAAACCACTGAGGTCTCCCATCACAAGACACCTGTAGGGGGCAGGTTAACTCACCATCTGACGGAATGGCAGGCAATTACGTCAGATGCTTGGGCATTGGAGACAGTTGCCCAAGGTTACTGCCTGCCTTTTTCTACGCATCCCTCAGAGCCATCCACCGGGGAACAGCTCTCTGAAAGTGCCGGATCCGCTCCTCTTGCAGGAAATTGTAGACCTGCTAGAGAAAGGTGCCATAGAACCGGTACCTGTAGCGGACGGGAACAAGGGCTGGTACTCCCCCCTACTTTCTCATACCAAAGAAAGACTGAGGACTGAGACCGATCCTGGACTTACGAGAATTGAACAAGTTCCTCAGGAAGGACAAGTTCAAGATGGTAACTCTCCCTCAGATCCTTCAGGCCCTCCAGCTTCAGGACTGGTTGGTATCTCTGGACCTTCAGGATGCTAATTTCCATGTGCCAATCCATCCCAAGCACAGGAATTACCCCAGGTTCGCAATTGGCAACTCTCTATCAATTTCGAGTTCTGCCATTTGGGCTGACCTCCGCCCTGAGGGTCTTCACCAAGCTGTCGGTTGTGGCTGCAATCTGAGGGAAGGGATTCACGTCTACCCCTACCTGGACGATTGGTTGATCAGAGCAGTTTCTTCAGAACAAGCTCGGATCCAACTAGATTATGTCTGCCACTTCCTTCACAAACTGGGCTTCTCCCTCAATTTAAAGAAGTCACAGATGATACCACAGACTCCAGTTCATCGGAGCAGTCCTGGACACGTCCCTTGGAAAAGCCTCGCAACCAGAGGTGAGGGCTCAAGATATTCTGCAGATGGTCACCAGGTTTCAAAATGCCCAACGTATCCCAGCCTATGACTTTTTGATGTTGCTAGGCCTCATGGCATCCTGCATATCCCTTGTGCCAGAGGCTCGCCTGAGAATGAGATCCCTTCAGTGGGCACTGAGGACTCAGTGGTCACAATTCTCAGGGAGGATGACAGATCTCCTCCGGATTCCGGACAAGGTAGCCCACGACCTTCAATGGTGGGCCTATCCAGAGAACATCTTTAAAGGAGAACTGTTTTGGCCACCATGGCCGGAGATAACAGTAGTCCTCACTCACGGGGTGGGGAGCCCATGCCAACGACTTGACCATCTGCGGTCGTTGGTCTCCATCGGTCAACATCAACCTGTTGGAGCTGAGAGCCATCAGACTGGCACTGAAGGCTTTTCTGCCGTCTGTACGGGGGAGAAACATCCTGATAATGACGGACAATACAGTGGCCATGCACTACCTCAACAAAAGAGGAGGCGTAGGGTCACTGCAACTGTGCAGAGAGGCGATGCAGCTCTGGTTTTGGGCAATTCAGGAAGGAATCTCTCTATCGGCAATTCACCTAGCCGGAGAGAAGAACTTGACAGCGGACGCTCTGAGCAGGCAGAACAGTCTCCCACGAGTGGGAGATAGCTCAGGAAGTCCTTCAAGAGATCTTCGCCCTTTGGGGAACCCCTCAAGTGGATCTGTTCGCCACCAGTATCAACAGGAAGTGCGACAGATTTTGCTCAAGGGAATTTCCCCCGAGAGGAGCTCTAGGAGACGCGTTCGTAGTGGACTGGGAGTTCCCACTTCTGTACGCGTTTCCTCCAGGTCCTGTCATTCCTCAAATGATCAGGAGGTTGAGAAGGTTTGGGAAGACTATGATCCTAATTGCCCCGGATTGGGCCAGGAGAACGTGCTACCCGGACCTTCTGGACATGCCCATCCACCCTCCAATTCGTCTACCGTACAGAGAGGATCTTCTCTCGCAGAAGGGAGGTCAGGTTCTCCATCCAGCCATCAAGACCCTCAACCTTCACGCTTGGTATCTGAAAGGTTGAGGTCCAAGGATTGGGACCTTCCAGATGACGTCATGGAGGTGTTGCTTTCGGCCAGAAGGCCAGCAACTAAAACTCTATACCGCTGCCGTTGGAATACATTTTGCAGCTGGTGCAGAGAAAAGAATATCAAACCCTTTCCATGTGGTACACCTGCGGTGTTATCCTTACTTTATTTGGCAAATTCAGGCCTTCAAGTTGGCACTATTAAGGGCTATCTCACAGCCCTGTCGATCTTGAAGTGCACTGCAGAGGAGCCTTCATGTTTCAAAATTCCATTGGTAATACAATACCTGAAAGGTCTAACTAATGTTTACCCTCCAAGACCATTCCAAGTTCCCTTTATGGGACTTAAATCTAGTTTTAAACTTCCTAAAGGGTGCTCCATTTGAACCACTCCACTCTTGTTCATTGAAGTTTCTCACCCTCAAAACTGTTTTATTGGTAGCATTAACATCTGCTAGAAGGGTTAGCGAGATACAAGCCCTATCTTGTAAACCTCCTCATACAGTTTTTCACAAGGACAAAGTCGTTCTACAGGTGAAGCCTAACTTCCTCCCAAAGGTAGTTTCTGAATTTCACATTACTCAGAACATTACTTTACCTTCATTCTATCCTCCTCCCCATCCGGGGAAAGAGGAAGAGAGACTACACAGGCTGGACCCTAAGCGAGCCTTGAGTTTTTATATCAGTAGACTTGCTAAAATTAGACAAGCAGACCAACTCTTTGTAGGTTACGCAGGACATAAATTGGGATTACCAGTAACCAAACAAACCTTCTCCAGATGGATTATTTTAGCCATTCTGGAATGCTACAAACTGGCAGGGAAAGAGCCCCCCTCAAAATCTAAGGGCTCAATCGACCAGGGGTATCGCAGCCTCCTCAGCTCTTCAAAGAGGGGTACCAATTCGAGAGATGTGCGGCTGCCACATGGTCGTCCGCACATACCTTTACCAAATTTTATAGCCTGGATTCCTTCTCTAGTCAAGAGACTAGATTTGGCAAAGCTGTGTTACACTCTGTTCATTCTTAGAGTAATATGGCATCTCTTACTCCCGCCTCCAATCACATACCACTGCTATGGGAGTCTATCATAGATAAGGAATACATCTCAGGACACAATCCCTTCTAAGAACAAGTTACTCCTTACCTGGTAAGGTTCTTTCGATGGGATGTTCCTCCGAAGTATTCCTTATGGCCCCTCCCATCCATCACCGCAGTAACATTTCCCTTGTGGTTGCAGCTTACGCTCCTTCAAGGGTAGTAACCATTCATGCAATAACTACCTTACTCTACAAAACGGAACTGAGCGTGGCCATTTATAGGCATGTCGGCGTCGATACGGTGGCTGTTGAGGAACACCTACTCGACGGACGTCGACGCACAGCGCTCTCTACTGGGGAAAAAAGTTTTCGAGGCCAGCAAGCTGGAGATACAAATATCATAGATCAGGAATACATCGGAGGAACATCCCATCGAAAGAACGTTACCAGGTAAGGAGTAACTTGTTCTTCTCTCCTAACTTCGTGTAATGCAGACGACCTGCAGCTCTTCAAGCTACCCTGCTCTGGCTCCTCTTCGTCTTATTCCTGACTGCCCAACTGCAATTTAGGCATGGTGCACTGCCAAAGATCTCTGCATTAAGGCCAGTAAGACTGAGACCCTTCTCATTAGGACCCCTGCTTCCTCTTTGCCTCCTACTCTCTGGCTGCTCTCCAAAGGCCCCCTCCTGTGAGGCAAAAAACATTGGTGTCCTTTTCACCTCCTCTCCAGACCTTTCCAAGAGTGCCCACTTTCAGCTGCACCTCCTCAGTGGCATTCTCCCTTTCCTCTATTTCCCCCAGAAATGTCTCCAGAGCTCTGGTCCTCTCCAGGCTATCCTATTGCAACAGCCTCTCCCTAACTCCTCCCTTCGCCCCCTTCAACTAATCCAGAATAGGCCTACAACACTTATCCTTGGCCTCAAGTCCAGGGACCGCATCTCCTCTGGCTCCCGGTTGCTGCAAGGATGAAGTTCAAGACCCTCTGCATCATCCACAAGGCTCTGGTGCCTTCAGCCCATCTCCACCCTACTCTCTGACTCAATACCTCGCTGCTAGAGCCCTTCTGTCTTCTAACTCAACTCTGCAGATCAGATGCTTTTTCAGTCAGTGAGTGGGGTGGGGGGGGGGGGGTTCTCTCCTCTGCCTTCCTCTGGAATGGAATCCTGCACCCTCCAGTCTTGAGCTAGACCTCCATTAAGTTCGGTAAGCTTCTCACGACCCTCTTTTTCACTTTGTCTTTCCCTCTTCCCTGCTAATGCCATCCCTCCCTGGCCTCTTGACTGGCTGCCTGGTTCCTTCAGATTCTCACAGGGCACAGGCCCTCCTCGTCCAGACCACCCCTGCACTTGCCCTTCCAGGCCCCCCCTCTCCTAGCCTGACTGGGCCTGCACCCCTTGGGCCTTTCCAGCTCGATACCTCGCACTTGGGACCTTCCCTGCGCACTCTGCATTCCCCTGCTTTGTCCACCTGACCTTTCCTTGCATTTTTAACCCACTGGCCCCTCGGCCCTGACTGGCCTCTCCCCACCTCCTCCCGCACCTCTCACACGCACTTCTTTTTACTGCACTTGCATGATCTGAATGTGACAAGCCCTAGTAGGACCATATTTGTCTCCCTATTCCCCCCCCACCCCCTCCCCTTTTGTACTGTTACATTTTGTAACGCATTGTGTATAGGCACCTTATAAATGCCCAATAAATTCACTAGTTTATCTCTGCAACCTGTAGCTTTTCAGATGTGACTCCCATTGACTATTCTTGCAATGGCTGATTTGTCCATAAGCTTAAGATGGAAAGCTCCTGTTGCATCAGGAAGCAGCCGGGGCCACTGCTGGAACCAGGTTTACAGGGTTGACTCTTGTAAGGTGATCTTCTGCCGCATGGCCAGGAGAATCCCATCCATGTAACTTCCTGATTTGAGCAACTGGGCCACCATCTGACAACTTTGCTGGGACCCTCAGATCTGCTCCAGACTGGCTACATATCCCGAGTCTTGAGCTCCTTTCTCTAGACACAGAATGCCTTAGTTTGCACACTTACTGGCCGCATAAGTCTCACTGCTACTTCTTTTCACCACCACCTGTTGGAGCAGTCTCGCTTGTCATTTAGTGATGCTTCCCGGCCCTTGTTGGTCTTGAAAGTGCTCACTGCTAGTTGTATCTTATGCCTCGTTAGATTCCACGAGGCTAGTCTTTCCTTCAGTTCTAGTGGTCCAGCGTCCTCAAGCAGTCACCAACAAAACACCACTTCCTGGCTGAGGAACTATTATGCCTGAAGCCACATTATCAGGCTGGAATCCATTGCAAGAGGAGAAAAACGTGTAAACGGGGTATTTCCCTCATGTGCACTCTCTCAAACAAGTTATCAGTGAAGGACTAGATCTGCTTGCGATCTTATGATGTGGAAGATGCAACTGCACCACCTTAAACTCTTCATGTCGAATGGGTTCTTGATGTGGCTTTAATCTGTCACAAGGTGTTATAGCCCATGGTCATGGCTGACATCAAATCAGTCTGGTGCTTGAGTGAGGACTTTTTAGGGTGATGTGTGCATGATACTGAGCCAGGTGCTGATACAGGATTTGGTGTTTGACTTCAAAACCCTGATATTGGGGATGATCATCGTTTGGGTGATGTGACTAACCCCTAGAAGAGATTAAGGGCTGCAATCATAGCAAAAGGGTCAGGAATCTATGCAACCTCCGAAGCTGAGGTAACCTGTGACAGATGTATGGATCTGGACTTGGAAAACAGGGGGGTGGGGGGTATTGGTGTATTCTGTGTAAAGAATAAGAAATGTTATACCTTTATTTATTTTTCTTCCTTTCTATGTAGCACCATTTCCTTCAGATTTGGCTTGAATTTTCAATCCTACTGTACATCTGTTTATTGTAAATGTATTATAAACCCCACCTTAGGGGTCTTAATGTGATTTTAATGTGTTGCAAGCTGTTCAAGCTTATGTTCTTAGCGGACATCAAACTAGTCCCCTGGTAGCCATCACATCAGCAAGAAGGGTCCGTGAGCTACAGGCTCTCTGCGCTGAAGAACCACTTGCCACAGTTCTCTGAAGTATGGAGAAGGGGACAAGGCTTAAGAGTAAGAATGTTACTCAACCATAGTGACTAACATGCTCCTAGTCCAGAGTCCCCTTTCAACTATTTTTGATTTGGTCATTCACTGGTCTTGATGATTGGAAAAAGACAGACGGGTGAGCGACTGGGCATAGCCAAGGCCACACATGCGTCAGCTCTTGATTTAGTGCTACAAGTGTGCTCCCCTCCCGGAGTATGTTCGTGGGTCACTTTTTATCTAGAGATTCCTTGCTTATAGAAGTTCACATTTTCACTTGATAGTCGGCAAGAAAGGGCTGTGAACTCCAGGGTCCAGAATAGGACTGCGCCCAGAAATGGTGGGATTTTTTCTGTTTAGGGTGTCGGTAGGTGAATTCCAGTGAGGAGTATTCTAGCAATATTTACCAGTTCTCCAGACTATACAGGGTGGTGACGGTCCTGTGCCAGAGTTAATAGGCTGAGCGAAGCAACGGCCTTTAACGTTCTTGGCAGGTACCTGGTACAGCCCGGGGACCCTAAACTCAGGGTGCTGACAGCAATGGTTTTGCATGCAATAACGGACTACTGCAAGCGCAACTGGTTTCAGGCAAAAAAAATGCGCACCTGAAAAGGCTGCCAAGGAAATAGAGGGTGGGGGCTCTGTGCGGAGAACACCCACCGCCCCCTCTTGTATGGCATCAAGGGTTTTGATTTGCAGCGCCACCGAGACACGGACAGGCAAGTGGCTGGCAGGATGGCCACAGTGGGGGAGGGACTCGGCCAGAGAGATGCAGGGTGAGGGAGAACATGGCGTTGGCGTGCAGAGCGCTTACTCGGAACGCAGGCTGAGGGTAGCCTGTGTTTTGAGCAACCGGATTGTCTGTCCCATCCGCACAGGGTGCTACATTTTCATTATGCATCAGTGTATGCAATTTGGTGCGCGATGTGTGCAGGATCTATACTTCACACCAGACTTCACTGAAGCCTTGCTGCTCCGTCACGTTTGCATGAGCTACAGGTCTCGCGGTGACCCCGCCCCCCTCACCAGTGGCATTTACAATAACCCTCCGTAAACTGATTTGTCGATATTTTTCTTTTTTCAGTGCTGTGTACTGTAATGTTACGTGATCTTGTGCAGAACATCAATCGTACTGGGAACATCCTGGGAATGCCATGCAGTGATGTAAACACGATGTTTCTTTTCCACACACGAAAGATTATTGAACACTGCAAAACGTGTTGTAGGCATTGTCAAAGGTTTGTGCCTGGTAATACTTCTATGGCAAGCATGAAATGCTGGTCGTCGAGCTAGAGCAGAAACAGATGCACCCAGGATTGGCTCAATTTCCAAAAACGTTGGGACTATTACTATTGGCACATTTGGGCTGATCTCCTCAGGTGCAAATGCCATTGCCCAAATGGGGCTACAATTGTGTGCGCCGTGGCACAAAGATGGGAATCTCAGGATTCTAAACTTTAGCTTGCGCTGCACCTAGATAGAAATGTGAATGTCAGCATGTACCGCACCTACATGGAACACCATAATTGCAAGGACAGCAATGCCAACCAACCAACAATTTCATCCCTCTGCATACACCTCTCAAACTCTAACCAAACACAAGCCTAAAACGCAGCAATCCGCACAAACTTCACAACAATGCAACAATAAAACAAGCCACACATAGACTTGCACAACAGCACACGGTGACTACCGACTGTAAAAGACCCCAAGCCCAGCCAACGGACCCACAGGGCTGAGGCTGCCAACAGCCACTAACCCACCCCCCTCTGCTCCCCTTTTTCAGAGCCGCCAGGGGACCACTTCGGTGGTGATAGTGCGCCGTACAAATGTCCTTTAACATCAACGTGTGCCATAAAAGACTGAGGTCCTGTTCCACCCAGAGCTTTGTGCTTGCCTTACAGTTAGTCACGCCCAGCCAACTTGCAAGCCTGTTAACTGATATTGTTTTCGCTTAGGGCATAGTATTTACCATAGTGTCCACGACTGTTTGCACCCTTGCTGCTTACAAGGGCCCTAGACCACCACAGTGAACATTTGCTTTCTGTTGCTAGAAACCAAGGAGGCCAAGCATGTTTGAGAGGGAGGTTAAGATGGGCATGGGTTAAGTGAACATAATCAAACGGTGTGGATGTTACCTGGTAACTTATGTACATTTCAGTGTTAAACGCAGACCCTTAAGGTTTGCTGTGCGACTCCTTCTGAAACATGGTGGACATACAGATGAGCAAGGAGGGAGATAGATTTTCCAGAGATGTGCTTTGAGGCAGTTTGGAAATGAAAGGCCGGGTGATCATAAAGGAGATTGAGATTTTACACACGTGCAGAATATATTGGGTTGTGCTACGGTACGTACTGTTAAACTAATGGAAGTAGCCTTATATTTGCTGGTTTAGGGCTCTGCTGTTTAGTAGAGGCCTTTTAATCTCATTGAGTTCAAGGGGCTAGCCACTATCCCGGTGTAAATTCTTGTGCATGGTCCTGGCGCTGAATATTTTTGAGTATATGTGCACCTATATTGTCTTTACTCTACCAGCCTAGGATAACTGAATACAACTAAGATCATGATCGCGCCCAACAACCAGGCCCTCGAGGAGATTGCAGCATAACAATATTTTTCCATGCACTTTTTAATTTTGTGGTATTTTTGCTGCACATTGTTTTTGACTGTTGGGTGCTAGAGCCAGAGGGCTAGTGACCCAGGTTACCAGAAAGAGGATTTTGCGTGAGGCTAGGAGTCAGTTTGTCTTTTGTATGTGGTATCTGCTATCAGGTAGAAACTTTGTTCACAAAACCAGGTAAAAGAATTACACAAATTAGCCAGGGATGGTAGGACAAGTGTTGACTGTGTGGAACAAAATGTCTTGGAGGGTTTAAATGTAGAAGTTTCAAATCTGAGGATTCTTATAGCCTCTTTCTACTCCTACGTCCATCCCCTTTCCTCCATACTAATGGCACATTCCTCCGTCCTGTGGGACGGGACCGGAGCACTTTGAAAAAGCATCAAATTTTGCGAAATGTATTTGTCCTTCCTCTCTACGCGGGGCACAGCACGCGGCCGTAACCCCACCCATCAGTCCTTTTCTCGGCTTGTTCGGGACTGGTGCACTTGCATCTGCAGAATTTCTTCCTTTTTTCCTCCTCTGGCTCTCGCTAGCGATCGCGTAATAGTCTGTCGTTTAAACTAGACTTTCCAGATTGTTCTTCGTGTAATCGACGCTTTGCGAGGGTGGGTCCCCCTCTTTGTTTAGAGTGTTTGGGTCCAGATCACCGTTGGGACTCATGTTTTTATTGATTCCCTTTCGGTCTGGGCACTTCAACGTCGGTTAGAGCGGTGGGAGGTGTTCTAGCATACTCCTCCTTTGCATTTTCAATATTTTATCGACAAGAAGAAACAACGCCCGGTAGGTTCTTTACTTTTCAGAGCACCCCAGCCGGGAGACGCCTTCCCGGTCCGGGAGGAGCGTCGACCACTCTGTCTCCGGGGCTTGCCCCGAGGTGCCTTCTGGGCCTGATAAGTGTACCAGAGTTTTCTCAGAGGGTCTCCGTAAGGGGCCTGTGGATACTGGAGTACACTCGGAGGTCCCTCCTGTGGGGGCTGCTTGGAGACCTAGTTCTACTGGGGTACTGGAGCTCGCTCTGAGGCCTCTTTATCAGCTTCTCTCAAAAGTACCGGGGTGCACCCCGAGGCCTCAGCTGGGCTTGGTGTTACCGAACGCATGTTCGAGGCCCGCGGCGCAAAGGCTGCGACCGGACTTGGGTCCGAGGTCCCTCGTACAGAGGCTCAGGAAAACATTTCTTAGAGGCCTGAGAAGGCCTTACCAGTGAAAGCGGCTTCTCACCGTTCCCACTCTTGTGGCAACGCCAGAACTGTTGAGGGGGCAAGAAGTGGAAGTTCCTCCTTTAGCGGCAGTGCCAAGGTCCTTCCTGTGAAGGCTAGTTTGGCTATTTGTATGTCGCAGAAACATTCCAGACCACATAGTACCGGCTCAGCCGAGGTTCCTTGTGTAAAGGCTAAAATGAAGACCCCTGATCCACCGACGGGGACCACTGCCTCACTTCTACACGTGCTGCAGTTCCCCTCAGGTGATGGCAAAATAGCGGTTGTTCCCACGACGGCGGCCATTTTGGGCGCTTCTCTCACAACTATGCCATCGGCCTCGGGTGTGGGGAGCGGTCCTGTAGGTAAACATAAGGTTCCGTTTGCGCACCCGTTCCCTCCAGTTTACGACTGGAACGCTGGGATGCCCCTTTCGCATAACGTCTTGCTGCCTGTGGGTTCGGCACCCTTTATTTATGTGGACACCTCGGGGATGGGCTGGCTTGGCAACCCTCCCCTCTGCGTCCGTGGAATTATCCCCCTCATAAGAGGCCTTCTCCGGCAGCTCCAAAGCTTTCTCCGGAGGACGCTTTTTTTGGCAAATTTCAGGTACTCGTGCGTACTGACCCCATGAGGGAGTATTTCAAGGGTCTTTTTAGGGAGCCTGCGCCTCTGCCCTTGCCTACAGTGCCTCCCCGACCCTCCCGCCCATGCCCCTGTTGTCCCCCGTGGACATGGCAGTGCCTGACACAGTTCAGCAGGAACCTGACCTATCGGATGATTCGCAGGAGGACCAGCCCCGCTCTTAGAGCTTTTCACGACCGGGTACTGGACATGTGCCTATTGGATGTTCCAGTGCCTGAGGCACCCGCTCCGCAGGAGGGTGTGCTTTCAGGGGCGATCACCTGGTCTCCTTCGGAGCGTACCGGCCTGTTCTTGCAGAAGGAGGTTTTGGCTTTCCAATAAGAAAATTGATGCGTGATACAGGCTGCATTCTTCGGAAGAGGTGGCCCTAGCATCTTGTCCGCTACTCCACGGTGGTGGCTGTGGCCACTCTACAATCCAGGACTGCAGCATCCTCTTCTACGATGGCTACTTGGGTCCTGGGGAAAAAGGACAAGCTCCTAGATTCCCTTGGGAGGAAGATTTTTGCTAAATGGCCCTGCAGCTCCGGCAGGCCAATGCAGAACTGGTGTTGGAGAGGGCGAATATGAAGATGTGCAAAGGTCTATCGGAGTTTGAGGAGTTCATTCCGGTTGAGAAGCTCGAAGACTTTAAGGCAGGATTGTCCGATTCCAGGGTCTTGGCCCAGGATCTGCTGGAGGCCGCGGCTCATCACATCGACACTTCGGCTCGAGGCCTTATGCTGGGAGTTGATGCCTCTCGACAGGCATGGTTGCATGCCACCAAGTTCCCAAAGGAGGTGCAGGACAAGGTGTTGGACCTGCCGTTTGACGGTAAGGAGTTTTTCCATTCCACAACAGATGTAGAGCTGACCAAAACAAAGGACAGCACCCATACAGCTAGGTCCTTGTTCCTCCTGGTTAAAACTCCTTTTAGAACCCAGAGACCGTTGTCGCAAAGCCGGCCTTCCTCTGGTTTCAGAGGGTTTCTAGATCGGAAATCCCAGAGTGGATACCCCTTCGGGTAATTCTCGCCGGAGGCAACAACGGACTCCGTTTTTCTCCTGCTCCTCAGCCTCCTCCTCCGGTTCAGGTGGTAACACCACTGAAAAGCCTGCTAAATGAGGGTTATCCACGCTCGCACAAGACCCCGGTGGGAGGACTCATTGCGCCTCATTGGGAGGCGTGGCAGACCATCACTGAGGACAGGTTGGTCTTGTCAGTCGCTCGGGTGAGCTTCCGCTTACCCTTACCCTTCAACCCTCCTTTCCAGCAGTCAGGATCATCCTCCCTAAAAGCCGAGGTTCAGAAACTGCTGTACCTCAGAGCTGTGGAACCCGTTCCCCTTGGAGCGAGGGGAGGGCTTCTACTCACGGCTGTTTACGGTGCCCAAACCCAACCAGGCTGGCCTGCGCACCATCCTAGACCAATATTTTCCTACCCCCAAGAGAAATTCAAAATAATCACGCCCGGTAGTTACGAGCCTCCTTGCAGACGGGCGATTGGTTCAGCGTGGTGGACCTTCAGGATGCGTACATGCATATTGTGATCTGGAATCCACACAGGAGATATCTGTTTCTCTGTGGGAGAGGAGCACTTCCAGTTTCGAGTGCTACCTTTTGGCCTCAGCTCGGCACCGCGTGTCTTCACGAAGATGTCGGTGATTGCGGCCTATCTTCGTCTGCAGGGTTTCAATGTGTAGCCGTATTGGACGACTGGCTCTTACACTGCCCTTGCCCTTTGAAAGCCGCGTGCAATCTTCAGTCTCTCCTTCAGCTCCTGTTCCATCTTGGGCTGTCGGTGAACTGGTGGAAATCTTCCATGACGGTCTTGCAGGACTTGATTTTCCTGTGTTTTCGCTGGAACACGATCGACTGAAGAGTGTACCTGACCGGGACAGAATGGCGGATCTGTTGGCCACGTGTCAGATGTTTTCGCAGTTGGAGAGCATGTCGGCCTGGTGGTTCCAGAGGCTTCTGGGCCTCATGGCCTCGTGCGTATTGGCTCTTCCTTGTCTCGAGATGAGGCAGACACAGATGGCTCCTCAGAGTTCTTTGTGGCAGGCTGTGGATTCGGACTCCAAGTTGATAATGATTCCAGCTTCCATGAGAGCGGTCCTGGAGTGGTCTTCTCAGCAACCTGTCGGTGGGGGCGGTTTTTCAGGACCCAGCCCCTATGGTAACAGTCACAATGGACTCCTCCCTTCTAGGGTGGGGTGCGATGTTGGATCTTCTTCAGGTCTCGGATCTTTCGTCGCCTCAGGACAAACTCCTCCACATAAATCTGGAGCTTCTGGTGATCTTCCTAGCGCTCAAGGCGTTCAGACAGATCATTGCCAACAAAGTGGTCCGTATCCGCACAGACAATGTGGTGTCAATGTATTACATCAACAAGCAGGGGGGCACCAAGTCTCCCTCTCTCGTGGACCTGTCATCCAGATTTGGGAGTGGACGGTTCGTCATGCTGTCTTGCTAGTTGCAGTACACATTCCGGGCCAGCTGAATGTCACGGCAGATGTCCTCAGTCGGCGGACGATGGTCAGCTACGAGTGGGAATTGAAGGTGGAGGTCCTCATGGATTTTCTGGCATTGAGGCACTCCGCAAGTGGACCTCTTCGCGACAGCGGCAAACAGGAAACTTCCTCTGTATGCCTCCAGAAACGGACTGGGAGCCTCCTCTCTGGGGAATGCTCTCGAGATTCCATGGCACAACATGAGGGCTTATGCTTTCCCGCCTCTGATTCATCGGACGATTTGCAAGCTGAAGAAGAGAACTGTTCTCTTCTACTCATAGCCCTCACCTGTCGGTGTATCCACCGATCGGGTTACCGGTGAGCCCCGATCTTCACCGGGGGGGGGGGGGGAGAGCAACAGCTGTGGCACCCCTCCCCACAATCGTTCAGCTTGGTGGCAGGCTGCCTGTGTTCAGGTCTTTAGAACATCTCAACCTGTCTGCGGATAACATGCACATTATTCAGGCAGCCAGGAAATCCTTGACTAGGTCTCAGTACAGAAGAAAATGGCTCAGGTTCTGTCATTGGTGTTAACACAATCTAGACCCAAGGGCGGCTACGATTGACACTGTGCTGTCCTTTGTATCCCATCTAGCAGAGTTGGCAATTCACGTTCTGTCGTGCAGAACTTATCTTTTGGCGTTTTCCACCTACCTATCTACGGACCAATGCTCTTACTCTGTCTAATCCAGTGGTTAAGAGACATTTCGCAGGTTTGACACCTTTATCCCCGGTTCGTAATCCGCACCTGTCGTGGGATCTAAATGTGGTCCTTACGGCGTTTCCATAAACCCTTCGAACCAATGGCCACGGTGGACCTCCAGCACCTGTCGTGGAAGGTGTCCTTTTTGGTTGCCGTTACCTCAGCGAGGCATGAGTGAGCTCCAGGCTTTGTCGGTGGAGCATCCCTTCTTGGTTTTTCACAAGGATAAGATGGTCCTACGGACAACCCTTATTTCCTACCGAAAGTGGTCTCCGATTTCCCATCAATCTCCCTGCCGTCTTCCTGAACCCTGCTCCAGAAGCGGAAAGGGTTCTGCACTGCTTGGATGTTAGAAGAGCTCTTAAATTCTAGCTGGACAGAACTTCTGAATTTAGGAGCTCTTCTCAACTGTTGGTGACCTTTGGTAATCCACAAGGTAAGCAGGCCTCTAAGGCAACTATCTCCAGACGGATCACTGCCTGTATTACGGAGTCTTACACCGTCCAAGGACTGCAGCCTCCTAAAGGTATTCATGCACACCTGGTGCGGGGCAAGGCAGCTGCAGTTGCCTTTCAGAAATGTCCCCTGGGAGACCATTTCAAAGGTGGCTAATTGGGCCTCCCCATCGGCTTTTTGTAAGCATTATTGTCTAGACCGGAGTTCCAGATCTGATGCTCAGTTTGGCCAGGCTGTGCTGAAGAACCTTTTTCAGTAGGGGGTGTTCCCATCCACCCATAGTTCCTATGAGGAGTAATTGGGAATCTCCCATAAGTATGGAGGAAAGGGGACGGGATGTAGGAGTATAACTAGGTTACTCACCGTATAGACCACCTTATTCCTAGTCCATAGTCCCGTTTTCTCCATACGCCCACCTGCTGTCCCCTCTAATAAGGGTCCTCTGTTATTGCTTAAAGGTCTCTGACCTGGCTATAGAAAAGGACTGATGGGCGATGCGTGGGGCAGAGCCGAGATGGGTGGTTTTACGGCCGTGTGCTGTGCCCCGCGCTGAAAGAGGAAGGACAAAAAAATTTGCAACATTTTTAATGCTTTTTCAAAGTGATCCCGTCCCACAGGACGGAGGAATGTCCCAGAAGTATGGAGGAAAGGGGACTGTGGACTACGAGTAAGGTGGTCACTACGGTGAGTAACCTGGTTAAAATCTACCATTGAGAACAGCTTTTCTTTCGGGTAAGATGGTAAACCATACAGGAGGCTTGTAAAGCTAATGACACACTTAATTTTTGTAAACTTGTAATGGGTATGGCACCTGATGCATCTTGTGATTTGTACTCTAGTAGTATTGAACCAGTAATCTGGTGCACCCACTTCCTAAATTTGTATACAGACTAAGTCCCTAGCAATCTATTAAATCAGGTTGCACTTAACGCACGGACCAAATGAGTATTTATCTAGGTGTGCCCTAGACAGTGTAAGTGTGGAAGAGGTTGAAAAGGCCATCGGCGCTCTTAGGAGCGGGAAGGCTCTGGACCCGGATTGTGTATACCTGTAGTTTTTGTTTTAATGGACCCGATCATATGAGGCCCACCCTTGACTCGATTTTTTTAATGCAGTTGTGAAATTGAGCTCTGCTTCCCCACCTGGTGGGACGCTTAAAGGACTCCCCAAATTGCCATCGAAAAGATGGGGTCTATGGTCTATATGCAAAGTCATTTTAGGTCGTCTTCAAGAATGGGTCGACTAGAGGCATAATTGACCCCTTACAAGTGGCATTCCAACACAGAATGGGGATGCTTGAGCAGTGCCTAAGGCTAGATAGACCTCATTGTCAAATACACAACCCTGAACAATAAACTATATGCTGATTTTAAAAACAGCTTTCGACTATGTGCCCAGAAACTGGCTGTGGCAGGTTTTGAATTGCTATCCCAGCTGCTCCATTGTCCATAATTCTGGGCTTATACACTAACGCGGCGCGGCCTCTGTGCGCTGGGGGTTGAGTGGAGACCACAGAAATTTGAGGTGCTGCTTATTGGCTCCACCTGTCTTTTGCATCTATATGAACAACTTGATAGGTAGCCAATTGCATGGATCAACCAAGGATGGGTTGTCTGTTTCCCAGCCCATGCTGTGATGTCGACCACCCCAATGGGCAATAAAGCATAATGTGGTTGATGGTGAAGAAATGTGGTGACCTTTGCCTGGAAATCCAAAAAAGCAAAACCATTGTCTTCAGATGTAGAACAGCTAAACATGACCGCCTTAAAATAGTTATCCTGGAGCAGACCAGAGTTTGTAACTATTTGGGCTGGTGTTTTGCTGAACTTGTTTCCTTGTATAAACAAGAATTTAAGGCTCACGACCCTTAGCAAATATGCCAGGGGCATAAGGAAATTCCTTCAATCACGTGGGGAGGGGAGGTGACTTAACCCCCGCACTCAAATCTAGATTACAGGCCATCCCAGCAGAAGTGTATGGAGCAAAGATGAGGAGTTTCTAAAAATCAGTGGTTATGGGTGTGGCTGAAAACACATTCTTAAAATCCTTATTGTTGCAGCCTAATGCCATATTGCACCTTGAATGTAATTTATGTTCCATCGAGCATTCAATACTAAGCCGCTCCTTTTCTGGGGTCCACCTATGGACGGTAGCTGGGCTACATATGTTTAAAGAAATATTGACTAACTTTTTTGCGCTGGAAGGCAGCTGATCATCCCCATGGTTGAAGCATGTACAATTCTTGTGTAAAAGTGGGTCTAGGGGTGTCACAGTATTAGTTTTATGACGGTACAATAACCTTCTTGCCAAATGACAGTATATCATGGTTATCGCGGTATAGCAGGTGGAGTTAACTAATCTTAACAAATATTTTCTAAAAGGTCATAAATTGTCAGATTTATCATCACAAACAAAACCATGCACCCAGGGCCAGAATTGGGCTTTTCAACATACTTTCCACTGAAATGCCACCCCTTGCTTGCACCAAACACAAACGCACATGTGGAGAGGAGGGGAGGTGGGGCCCTGCTGCGACTGGCAAAGCAAACTGAATAGCTTTTCTTAAGTGGTCATTTAGGCTTTTAGCTCCCCCACTGGCTACTAGTGAAGATGAATATGTTGCCAAATTGATAATGTGCATGCCACAGATCAATGGAGTCTGATGGTAGTATACGCTTGTGCACACACACACTCTTTACGTTACAGCCTTTAGTTTACTTCTGGGCCAAAAGGTGTTCAGTAATCACGGAAATGTTACCCTTTGGTATGGCAGCAGGGAATATCCACATAGATGATTAAATTTCTCAGTGTGACTTATTTTATGTAAATTCAATGATGGAACCAGGGAAATCCGCCATTGTCATATGTTTAGAAAACATTATCCATTATAAATATATAAACCCCAAAGCCTTGACCCAAAGTCCCGGGAGGATAGCTCAGCGGCAACGTGCGTGCCTTGGAAGCAAGACGACACGAAGAAACACGTTCGATCCCTGGGTCCGCGCTTAGAAACCGCTGGGTGTTTAAGCATGTTATAAATACACAACTAAGACAAAAACAATTACGCAACAAAATAAAGAAAACCAATTTCTTTAACAGCGCCTCGATGCCCTGGGGCTGTGTGAGCGCTTTAAAAAAAAAAATGTAAATAAAAAAAAAGTAAACACCTTTCCTTCTTGGCACTGTATTTATTCTTCCTATTGCTAACATGTTGATTTTGTGTCAGGCACGTGTGGTTTATGGAATGGCATTAAAAACTGCTCAAACAAACTACTTGGCAGACGGCACATCCAACAGCGCAAGACCAAGACTGAGCAGAACTTGCTTACTGCAGCCTTTCCAAATCAGATTGAAAAGCACACTTAACGGTATACCGGTATAAATAATGTGACGGTTATTATTGTTCATTTAAGTGGTTCACGGTATCTTTAACGGTATACCGTAATACCGTTACATCCCTAATTGGGTCTTGGCTTATAATGGGACCAACCATCTGGTATGACATCTGACTTGAAGAGTGATCAAAATGGTTTGTAGATAGGAATCTAGAAGATGAATGTAGGCAAACTGCATGGCTTTCTTGTGGCCAACAGTATTTGCATGTCAAGTAAAGTTTTTGTTTATGAACACTATTTGGGTGTACTTTCTCCAAGCTATGCATGGTCGCTCTTTTTTACGATCTTAGAGCAGGGACCCTGCGAGTGGCATTTTTTCAGATGAGAGAAACTAGAGCAACTAAAATAAGTGCATGCTTGAACTGTGGGGCGCCATGTGAGTCTGCTTCATTTTGTACTGTTCTGGTTCTAATGACCTTGGAGCCAAGTACTCATTAAGGCCAATTTTAAGTCGGAAAGGTTTTCAAAGGGCTATAGATGAAATGGACTTCTGCAGGAGGAAAGAAGATCTTCACCTTTCATATTTTGTTGCCAAATATCATGCACAAGACCTGGTTGAAGATTTAGCCTGCTCCGTACAAGAGGGGGGAAAATCTTCAACTGTTTTTATGCTATTTTTATATTGTGTTTTTAGCTTATAAAAACCATTACTTTAAATCAAGGATCAGAAGTCTATTGGTTTGTTTAACTTTGGATGTAATCCGCTTTGATGGCACAAAATGCTGAATGCAGTTTAGCAACGTACCTGATTTCCCTGACTGGACAGAATAGCGTTGGTTTTTGCTTTACTTTTTGGTTTACGGTTTGTGCCTATGTATTAACTATTGATCATCAGTTGTAACTGCAAATATTCCTCTTCTGGCCTAATTCCCCGACCACTCGTACCTTTCGGAACGTACCAGAGGAGGGACCGATAATGGAACGTGCAATGCTGCTTGAACATGTTCGGATGTTCAGAATAGCAGGGGGTGGGTGTCGTCCAGGAGAGACTGTAGGTCTGCTTTGAGCTGCGTTTGAGGAACTCATGGTGTAAGATGGGGAGAAGGCCGGTCTGGAAGGGGGCATAGGGCTGCAATTAGGTGTAGAGTGAAGAGGTGGGAGGTGGGGTCGAAGCTAATTTGTAGAGTATGAATTTGTAGAGTATGAAGTGGTGTCTGTCACTGGCTATATTGTGAAGTGTTGCGACAGGGTGCAGCGGAGTGATTGAGAATTTCAGGGGTACGACGGGAAGGCCACTCCATCAGAGCTTGAGGGCTTTGATAGATTTGAGGGGGCTGTGTTCCCACTGGGGGTTGGGGCCTGGTCTCTCCAGAGGTACACCTCAGAGTGGGGGGGGGGGGTTGCAATCTGGGCACTAGTGTCCCAATGATCGCAGAGTGAAAAGGAACCATTAACCAGAGACTCTGACAGCAAAGTGGTTGGGACCTAGTATGACTGGAGAGCGAGCCCAGAACTTTCTGATGAGAAGCCATATTGGTTCTGGGACACCCCTTGTTCCTGTAGGACACTTTGTTGCAAAGCACTCTGGTTATGACCTCACACATAAAGAACATTTTTGGTAGGGACCCCCAGGTTGGTTCACTAAAATAGTCTCAGCCTGGGATGCGGGGAGGACCATTCTGGAGTTGGAGTACTGGGAGCGAGTTTAGAAGGCAGTCTGCTAGATCAGGGGTTAAGTGTTTCTTTTCAAGAGAGGGCGGTGGTGGTCGTCGTCGATGGAAGGCTGGTTTGCCGGGAGAGGGAGGATGGAGACAAGAGGGAGTTTGCGCAGAGATCTGTCCAGATTAGAGGAGGATTCAAAGCAGGGTGAATATCTGCTTTGTGCCAGCATTGAGGGTGTGGCCTGCGAGTGGGTGGTTGAGATCTCAATTGCATTAAGTTGAGGGATTCTAGTTTGTCGGTGAGACCGCGCGGCATGGGGTTTGAGGTGTCGAAACGTTCAAATCTCCGAATATTGTGAAAGAAGGATGCTGCATTAGGGTGGTTAATGGTCACTGAGAATCTGAAAAGTTCCTGTTGCCAAGGGTCTGTAGGAGTAGAAAGTTGTGGGTGGTCGAGGGGGAGAGTTGAAACTTTACTAACAGTGATTCAGCCAGTTCTCCAGGGTACGATATCCTTTAAGTAGGACTGTAAGCGGGTGTTTATGGAGGATGGCTAACCCCTCTGCTGGAACTATTCTGTACAATCTGGTTGTACCCTGGGCAAAGCATCATGTGTGATGGTTCGTAGTTGTCGATGAGGATGTTCGGGTTTTAGTCTGAGATGAGGTCATAGATGTTAAATTTGTTTTTGCTGTCTGACCTGATATGCAAGAGAGCAGGTTCGGCTTCCAGAAGAGCTGTGCATTGGGGGGGGGGCGGGATTGAAGCAGGGGTTGGCGTGTGCATTGGTGTAGAATGGTGAGTGCATGGTCTGTATCCCTAAACCGGGCTAAAGGCCCAACATTAGCCATGTAGTAAATTATCACCCCCCACCCCTTTACTCAACTATGGCTTCTCACAGATCTTTTTTCTGACATAGTCCTTGCCCAGCTGGTGGTCCATATGATAATCCCGACTCTTATCCTATAATGCACTCGTTTTTAAGCAGTGTTGGCCTATGAAAGTGGTGCTCCTTATCCTTCACCTATTCATGAAAAAGGAGCCATGTCTTCAAACGCGTCTGGTAGGTACCAGTTTTAATCGCACACACATTGTCAATTTCTAATACACCCCAGATTTTGACCCACCAACAAGCCAGTATAGGACTTTCTGTTGCCTTCAATTCCAGCTCTGGGCCAGGGTCATTTGAGCCGCCAACAGTAGGTTTGTGATGAATGCAGCTGTTGCCCCATTTGTGGCAACACAGGTTCCTTCTACTTCTGCACCCAGCAATATCACCACTGGTGAGTCTGGTAATTGGGCCCCTCCTGATCTGTTTAATGTGTCTGAACTTATTTCCAACATTCTGGCTTTGAGGCATGCCGACCACATGTGACCCTGGGTTCCTGTATTCCCCCCATTGTCTACAGCATAAGGAATCACTTGTGTTCATCCAGTGTAGTCCTTGGGGCAGGCGGCAGAGGAGAGGAAGGGGGGGGGAGAGGGGTTCAGATACCATCTGACATTTTGTATGCAGATTCTTTTTTATTTTTTTAAATAGCTTGTAAATTCTCTATCCCTTTACACATAGACCCTTCTCGCGTGGTTGCCTCTAATCCCAGTGGGTGTCCTTGTGCCTGCCCTCTTTACGTCCCTTTGGGAGATCCAATGTCTGTTGCATGTATTTGTACCACTCTTTCTCCTATGTAAAATTTCTGTTTGCGTTCCTCGGACAGTAGTGGGTTTCCATTATGATAGAAATCTTTCAATTTATCCTGCCCTGCCCAATTCTCCCGGTATGTTCACTTCCTTCCAGAAGTGAAATCAGCATTATTACACATTGGGGTATGAGGTCCTAATACTGGGGTTGTTCACACACCCCTATTTCAGAGTTTGGACTTATCCCTCGAGTGATTTTTTTTTTTTTATTTGCTTCTTATCAACCTCCCGCTTCTCTCTTCCTGTTTTCCAGGGCTTGTAGTGCCTCCAGAGGAATGGAGGTCACTTCTTGCTCGAATTTGCTCTAGCCTGTTTGTGGTTCGGATTCTGATCATTGTAACATGGGTACTATTTGGGCTGCCAAAATATAACTCTTCACATCCGGTACCCCCAAGCAACCCATCCATGCCGGGCGAAGGCCGAAGGTCTTTTTATGCCATATAAAAGTATCTCTTTGCAGCATTTTAATCATCCAGGTTGGTATGCTTATGGGGGAGTTAACTACACATAGTAGTCGGGGTATTATTGTAATTTTAACCAACGCTATTCTGGCGAACCATCAATGTTCCGGTGTCACGTATGTAGATCCTCCCTTAGCCATTTCCAGAGAGTCGCATATTTGATCTGTATAGTTTTTTGTACCCTTTTGGTAATGTTATGCCCAAATATTCTATGCTTTTCTGTTAAGAGGGTGACCCCTGCTCAATTCCGTTATTTTTTTAAATTTTTTTTTTTGTTTATTAACCTGTTTTAGGTTTTTTTACAAATCTGTGCTGTGGTGCTACTTCTAAGAAATTAGACCCAGAATTTACGACTTACGACACCACTCTCAAATTTCCTTGGATGTCTCTTGCTGGTTTTGCAGGCGACAAAGTACTGTCATTGGCTTTTGCCAGAGCTACTTCAAGGAATTTAGCTGCCGCTCTGGACCATCTGGTGGAATCGCCTGCAATAAGCCGAAACCATATTGTCTCTTCGTCGAGTGTGAGCGGGCACTTGATGAGTGGTGTCAAGTAAGCCCTTCTTTCGTGCGCCAGTCCAGGACATGAGGTGAGTAGATAACGGACAGATTCTATTTGGTCAGCTAGTCCACAGACCCGGCAGTGAGGAGAATTTGCTAGTGCCCTTTTGGCCAAAATTTCTCTCGTATGCAAAAGATTCAGGCGGGCTCGTAGAAGAATTTTTCTCAGCCTTTTTTCAGGAAATTTTTCGCAATATTTCAGCGGAATCTTTGGGCGGTTGTAAGTAGGTGGCAAATCTTTTAGGGATGTGTACGTTAGGATTTTCTCGTTGGTATGTATCCAGTCTTGTTCTAAGTTTTTGCTTCACACGCCCAGGATTTGAGATGAGGAGGTCGTCCATGCAGTGGACTTCTTCTAATTTTTGTCCAATTTTCTTCGCCCAGTTGGTGAATGGTGAGCACTTTCCGTTTTCCAGTTCGTTTTCTAATATCCGAAAAATCGGCAGAGAGTCAGGAGTTCGTATTTTCCTGTAAAGTAGTAGAATCGCGCTTTGCATGACAACTGAGGCTAGTGAAGGAAGGCCAAGGTCGCGCCGAATGGCTGGCATGGGGGCTGCGATAGGAAGTCCCAAGACCGATTTCTATAGAAATCCTTCCAGTCTCAGCCAAAATTCAGCAGGTAAGAGTTAAGTTAGCTGCCATTCTGTATGTTATGGCCGGTACTACCTTTGTCTTGTAAAATTGCAGTACCGGGGTCCAAGAGAACTTGCTGAATTTGCTGTCGACAGCTCGAGATTGGGCTGTCGGGTTCTTGATTTTTGCCCATAACGAGGCTTGAAGTGAAGAGTCGTTTAAAGTGTTGTCTAGTTGAATGCCCAGGTACTTAAACTCATCTACTACTTCGATTTTTTCTTCGTCGAGAAACCATACCGGACACTTTTGTCTTTTTTTTTTTCTTTTTGAAAAGGACAGGATTTTAGTTTTGCTTTTGTTTATTTGCAGATTATTTTCTTCCATGTATTTGGCCAGATTTGTTAGCTGTCTCTGAAGGCCCACTGCCGTGTGGTCAATCAGAATTAAGTCGTCGGCATACCACAGTCTTGAGACTTTGGAGGTACCCACTCGCGGTGGGAAAGATCTTACTGATTTCACTGAGTCTTGAAAGTCTCCAATAAACGAGATGAACAGAGCTGGGGCTAACGGACAGCCCTGTTTAACTCCCCGTTTTGTAAAGATTTGCTCTGAGAGTGTGCCTTGTTGGTTTAGGCGGACTCTGAGTGAGGTGGTTTCATGGAGTGCCATTACTGGTGCGAGAATCGAGTCTGGACATTTCCAGTTGGCTAACTTGGTCCACAGTCTTTCTCGATCAACCAGGTCAAAGGCCTGGGACGAGTCCACCATTGCCATATGGACCTTTCCCGAGCCCCTCTTTGTATTTGCTTTGAGTATGTTCAGAAACAGTAGGTTGATTGACGTGCCTGCGCCCTTCTGGAATCTTGTTTGAAACATGTCGGCTGCCGGGGAGGCACTGGCCCAGACTTTGAAGTGGCGGAGGAGTAATGCTGCGAAAATCTTCCCTATAACATCCAGTAAGACAATAGGTCTGTAATTGGCAGGGGTGTCTGTTTCCTTTCTTATAAATGGGTACCAATACAGCCTCTGTCCAGGTTTTGGGAATTTCTTTTGTTTGCTGAATTTGAGTAAATATTTCGCCAATTACTTACGCCCATAGTAGTGGATGTGCCTTAAGGTCAGTGTTAGTCAGGCCATCTGGCCCAGGAGCCCTTGAAGATTTAAGATTGTTGATTGCTTCTGTGATGTCCTCGACCGATGAAAGAGTGATCCATGGGGAGTCTGAGAGGACTGGAAGATGTAGTGACGTGGAGGTGGGGCAGCGGTATAACTCCATGAAGTGCTGGATCCACTTTGCCTCTGGGACACAGTTTGCCAGCACGTTTGCCTTCTGCCCATTAATTGATTTCAGTAGTGACCAAGTCTTGAGTGTTCCTTGTGGCACAAGTGTGGAGCATTTCTTCAGCGTCGTTTTTGTACATGAACAACCGGTGCTGTTTGAGCCATGATTTGTAGGACTTCTGTTCTGCTTGGTAATTGAGCCATGTTTCCGGCGAGTCGGCTCGTATGGCCTTTTTTTTCAGTTTATTAAGCTTTTTTCTTTTTGTTGCCACTTCAGTGTCGAAGGAATGCGTATGGATCGATTTCCCTGTTTTTGTTCCTGCAAATTTCGTTTTTTGTGCGGCCAAGAGCGACACGTATTCTGGTCGTCTGTCGCTTTTGCTCTTTATTATTTGGACGGTTTTCCTCGCAATGTTAGAAAAAACGTTTTTTACGTTTTCTGAGGTTAAGCGAAGCCTGTTTTGTTGTGCGTTAGTTTCCACTACTGCAGGATAGAAGGGTCTTGATGGAGCTGTTCCGTTCCATGACATTTTTAAAAGGTTGTGGTCGCTTTCCTGCGTTTTTACCACCGTAAAGTCGGTGAAATAAGCTATCAGCCCTTCCGTGATGAATATGTAATCCAGCGTGGCGGACGAGCTCAGTCTTTCCCACGTAGGGATTTGTGGTTCTCGATCTTGGAGTGATGATACATTGTGGAAGTTCCTTGATTTCATTAGGAGGGTCCAGGCTCGGCCTCTTGCGTCCATCGTTGAGTTTGGGCTTTGTTTTCCACTCTTCCCTCACATTTTGAGTTCCGATCGCCGCAAATGATGTTGGGTACTTTCCGCTCCACCGTCAGGTCGTCAATTTGGTTGGCGACCATGGTGCAGAATTCTGTAGTGCTGGTTTTCGCCGGGTTCCAGTAGAGGTTTATTATGCCTAAGTCCGAGTTTGTCCAAGCGTCTCTGGTTAAGTCTTGATGGCACCATGTGGCCAACGTTGTCAGCATTCCGTAACCCTCTGCTATTTTCCCTTTTGGAGTAATCCCTGAGCCAATCTGGATAGCTGTTAGTATGCCTCCGGAGGGGCGTCCTAGGATGGATTTGCGGGCGAGGCCTCTGGTACGTATCCATCCATGGCTGGTTTGTGAACCAACCATGTTTCTTGAAGGCAGATCAGTTCGAACATACCTAAGTTTGTGTCACTAGGCGTTGGATGTTGACCTCTCGTATTCCATGAAGCCATGTTTAGGGAGCATTTTTGTAGAGGGTTTAAAGGACCGATGTGGTGTTTCTTCGTCGAATGTGGTCCTTGGTTTTGTTGCTATTTCTTGTGAGTTTGCGCAAAGGTTTCTGAAATCCATTTCCATGGGTTGCGTGCTAGTAGTCTACTCTCCTTTGCGAGTTCCGTTCTAGATTGCCTTGTTTCTCTTTTCTCGTGGTGACTTTGTGTTTTTAAAGATTCGTAGTTAGTTCGGGTTGTAGTTTGAAGGGTAATTTAGTTTCTCGGCCCCCATCTTTCGTCGCCGTGTGCCACATTTTGTTTTCTTGGAAGCCTCTGTGCATAGTTTTCTGTGTCGCTCCCTGTCTCGAGTTGGATCTTCAATTTTTTCTTTTGTCACCTTGCGGTTTTCCTTCGAATGTTTCTGAAGGCAGTGGATTTTTAGGCCCATTTTTTGGAAGTCCTTGTGCACGTCGGAAGTTAACTCCAAAGTAGCTTTTCTTAAATGGAGGTAAGCTTTTGCTTTATGTTCCCGGTGGTAGGGTTCGACCAATGTGAAGTCTTCCGTTCTTAGGTGGCAGAGCGTTCCTAATTTCCCTAGTCTATTTAAGACTGTTCTACGGTTTAGGACCAGGTAAGAATCTTTAGATGAAATTTGTTCTAGCTTGAAGATTTTTCCCCCTTCAGAGATTTTCTTTGTCTGAGGCAGTGTCCTTTTTTGCTCTTTGATCCTTCGATGACTGAACTCTGGCAGGATAGTTCGATTTGTAGTGTTTCTGATCTCGGTCTCTGTGAGGCTCGTTTCCAACGTATTCATGAGTCTCCTTTAAGTTTTTCAGGGCTTTTAAGGCAGTGGATGGGGAGTTTGAGCGAGATCGTTGTCTGGGCGGCTCCCTTGATACCTCGGAATGATTTTTTTTGTTTTGTTCTTTGATAGGTTCGTCATTAGGTAAGGGGTTTATTTGCATTTGTTTTGGCGCGTCGTCGCAGTTTGGCCGCAGTGGGGAATCTATTTCCTGTTCGTCGGGGTACAACGATATGTTTGATAAGTCTAAGGATGAAATTGAATCTACACTTATTCTGGTTTTGTCTGTTGCGGTCGACTGCTTCAAGTTTTTGAGTGTGGGGTTCGTAGTTACTCCTTGCTTAGCTCCTGTCTCTGCTTCCCCAGTTCCATTTCGATTTTGAAGGGTTTTTTGAGGGGATTCCTTTGGGCGCAGCCACACAGAGGGTTTGGTGCCGTTCTTGGTCTTTTCTTTGACTTTGCCCCTAGCTGTGGATTTTGTGGGGGACAGTACTAGTGTAATCTCGTCGGTTTTATGTTTTGGAGGAATTTTTGTGAAGATTGGGGCAACTTCTTTGTTCTTCTCGGTTTGTGTGGATTGTGTGGTTTTGGTTGGTGATTCCACATTTTTATGCTTAGTGCCCTCTTTCTTTAGTAGTTCTGACATCACAATGTCTATTTTTTCCTCCCATTTTGAATGTTTGGAGTTTGACGTTCTTTCCATTGCTGTAAGATAGCCTTCCACGTAAATTAGCTTGTCCTTTAGTTCACTGATCATTGCTGTTTTATCTGTCAAGGCCTCGTGTATGGATTCGTATAGCTTTGTGAAGGGGTTTAGCACTATTGAAAATGCAGACATCACTGACAGAAGGTCTTTTTTCTTTGTCGCAGGAAAGTCGTTTTCTGACATGTTTGATGTGTTTCCAGGACGTCTGCTTTTCTGCGGGGTATTTGAGTCTTTGGCGGCATAAGATGGCGCAAATCTTTCTGAGGATCTTCTTTCTACCGATGATACGTTCCTTTGGGGAGGCTGAGATGGATTTTCCGACGATTGGGTCTGGTTCCCCAAAGTATGCGGCTTGTTCCGGGCATAATTTTCTCGTTGTTGGCTGGGGCAGGAGTTGTAGGTCTGCTTTGGTCCCTCTGAGGTGGGCACAGGAGTTTTGAAGTTTGCGCGTGACAGCTTTGGAGGCTGAATGAGACTTCGGGGAAGTTGTTTATTTCGTCTGCCTTCTTTTTGTTCGGGTCTTTTTCTCTTTTTTCCTGCTGAGACAGTTCAGGCGGCGCTGGTCTCCTTTGATTCAGGTCTCCCAGTTGCGTGGGCTCATGGTCGGTGACAGCATATGCCGTCTGAATCCGTCCTTGAAGATTTGTGTCAGTTTTTCTGGCTTTGCTCAGTGGATATTTGTCTTGGATAGCCTCTAGGATTTCGGTGTCTGATAGCTCAGACTCTTGGCTAATCTTTCGTTTATGTTGCTTTAAGAAGTAGTCCTTTAGGCTGCTTAAGTTTGTCAGGGCTGGGTTACCTTTGTAACCTCCTAATGGTTTAGAGGTGACTTTTTTTTTTTCTGGCTCTTTGATATCGTTTTTTTCTCCCTTATTGCATTCAGATTAAGGTTTTCCTTTTTGCGTGGAGTCTTTCCTCTCTGGGGTGAGTTTGTTGAGACTGCGCCGTGTTGGTCGTTGTCGCTCAGCTGTGATTCAGCCAGCACCAAAGGCGTACCTTCTGGTGATTTTGATGGTTGAGGACTCAGATGTCTCTCTAGGTCCTGGACTGGGGATTCGTTTCCTTCTGGGGACTCTGTGGTCCCCACGGACTGAGTTACTACTGGTTGATTTCGGGCCTGCTCTGGGACCGTGGTGCTGGATGTTTCTGATGGTAAGTACCCTTCCAGCCCTTTGTTCATGAATACGTCGTCTTCCGATTCCGTGTCCCATGAGCAAGTTGGAGTGTCTCGTCTTGTGGTTAGCTGGACCTTTCTAAAGTGAGATCTCTTTTCAGGGTTCGTCTGGTAGGCTCGACTCTGATGGACCTGAGCCTTAACCTTGATGGCTGTATCGCATGAGTGTTCTTGTGCTGCGGTCGCATCAGCGCGCACCGCGCTGCTGACCGGCGTGGTAGCCCGATCTGGGTTTTCCCCCAGTTTCTGGGGTGCTGATTGAGGGTGACTTGGCGAGGCCTCCAGGTCACTTTTTCCGTCAGTGGGATGAGTAGGTTGCAGATGGATCGTGTTTGGCCTGTCATGCTCTGCAATACCCTGCCGTGCCCACGCTCCAGTGGTCACCGGCAGGGGGCAGTTCGTCGAGACGGTGGTCAGACTGGGCGGCTGGAGTCGCTCCGTCCTTGCTGTTTGGCTGGGGTGACTATGCGACTTTCCAGTTGTAGTGGCGAGACTTTCCCGGCCCCCTGCTTGTGTGGCGGGCTTCAAGTTGCCATGATCCGCGTCAAGGTCACGTTTTTTTGGAGTAGGAGGTGGTGTTGGTGGACGAGCCTCACCCTTCCAGTGCCTGTCGGTTATTTTAGTACTGGCAGGGCGATCTTGCAGGTTCTCTTGGTCTGTTTTGCTGCTGCTGCGCAGCCGGCGGCTAATGTCGCCCTCCGTGGGTGATAGAGAAGGCATATGTGTAATGAGTGTGGTGGGGATGTCTGCGGGGTTAATGCGATGGAATCAGGACGACACGTGCTCTTCGGCTATCTGGTGCTGCCACAGTGCGCCAAACAGTCGCTCAACAGTCCCTGACCTTTACTCGGGCTTAACGCCGCGAGGGTGGGTGTCTCCGTATTTTGAGGCAGCTGGGGGTCACGTGATGCCTCACGTGTCACTCAGGCCACGCCTCCTCCAGGAAGCAGGCACGGGACAGAGGACCAGGTAGAGCCCCTTCTCGTCTCAGAAGCGTTCGTTTCTCAAGAAAGAAGAAAAAAATGCTGCTTAAGGTAGGTGCTGCAGCGTTTCCTTTATTTCATCCTGTTATCTGTTATGTTAAGGGCTTTAGATCTATCAAAATTGATAGTGAATCCTGAGACTGTTGCTAGATTCTCGTAATCTAGCCATCACATGGAGCAGGGTTCGTTTTGTGTCTGAAATAGGATGTCATCCACTTACAAAGTGTCCTCCCTATGCTTTCTATTCCAGGATGTCTTGGTCCTGTCTAATCATGACTGCCAATGGTTCCATTGCCATAGCAAAAATTAAGGCCGACAACGGACAGCCTTGTGTACCCCTCTGAATCTTAACCTGTTCCGTGAAATGCTCGTTCACCAGGAATCTTGTTGACGGCAGTTGGAAATTAGAAATTTCGTCTAACTGCTGCTCTGCACCCAAATGTTACCAACACTCTTTCCAAAAATCCCCAATCCGGACTATCAAATGCTTGTCTAGCATCTAGTGCCACTATAGAACATTTCTGTTTGGTTCTAGCACCCAGATGTATTCTGTCTATTGCCCTCCTTTTTGTTATCTTGCATGAGTCTCCTCATTATGAATTCTGGTTGGTCTTCATGTCTTATCCCTAGTAAGATCTAATCTCCATGTCAAGACCTTGGTGTATATTTATGCATCGCTATTCAATAGGGCAATAAGTCGATAGTTGGCACACTCTGTTCTCTTTTCCTGGTTTGGGCATCAGCACACTGGTGGACTTACCCATTTCCTCTGACTGTTCCCTTCTCTCATTTTATTAAATAGGCGTGTCATGAGCCCTATCAGTTGTTCTGAATGTTTCATAGTATTTGTTTCCAAACCCATCTGGGTCAGGTGTTTAATTACCTGGTAGGGTACTAATTTCTTCTTCAGTGGGCTTTTCTAGAGCTTTCTTCTACATTCAATCAGGGCAATATAACTTTCCCAATGTAAGCTGTTTGGAGACGCGTGTACATTTCTTCTCGTTTTCCGGCCTATGCGACATGTAGGTTGCCCTGCTCATCTTGAAACCTTGAAATAAAATGTTTTTGCTTCCGCAAAGATGAGTTTGTTCAGCCTCTATGGTTTTCTGCACACCTGTTTATTTGCCTGGATCTCCATTTGTAGAATCACCCGAGCATGATCGGTGAGATATTTGACTCCAATATCTATTGCTATTACTTATGGTATTAGTGTTGCTTAGACTAGGATCATATCCATCCTCTAATATCCCTTGTGTACTGCCGAGTAATGTGTATAGTCTTTCGGTATTATGGAAGAATCTCCAAGCTTCAATTGGGTCTAGGCTTCTAAAGAATTTCCCCAGGATTTGCCCGATTCTATTGTTTGTGGGAGTGTTTATCTAGGATGGGGTCCATTACACAATTGATGTCTCCTCCAATTACTACTTGTCCCTCACACAGGTGCTTATTTTCTGGAGAACTGTGTTCAGAAAAAGACCCTGCTTTTCGTTTGGGCCATAGTGCTATCAACGTAAATATTTGACCTCCCAAAGTGCAGAAGTACCAGGTGCCGCCCCCCCCCCAACTCCCTCTGGGGAAGGTGCTACGTGTTATTCTCTTATCCGTAGCTAAAAGGTGTTTCGCGTAGGAAACCACCAATGCCTGGAGAATTTAGACCCTGCACGTTGGGGTTACCGTTTTTGTCATCCATATTCAATGGGTTGTATGATTCCCACCTGCATTTGCCTTTGCTCTTTGTCCCAATCTCAAAGGGGCGGAGCCATGTAACTATCCTTTTAAAAACAATAAGTAACTAAACATGTCCCCCGCCCCAACTCATTTATATGCATAATTCACCAGTCGGCTATCTGACCCGCACCCCACCCACCTTTTCCCCATACCCCCTTGAATTGTCCCATATACTTGCTCTGCCCCTTTCTTGTGAGTTTCTTAGGTCTTTTTTTCTTTTAACCCTTCAGGGGGTTCTATCCCGTAAATGTGCCTCTTACAACTCACCCTAAGTTTTGTTGACCTTGTTATGCTTCAGGCCTCTCCCTTTTCCTTTTGGGTAAGGGTGCCAATGTCGCCACCCTTATTTCCTAGTTGTGCGTCCTAAGCGTTCTTTCCAGTGAATGTTCGGATGGTCATGGGTAGTCTTTGCTCATCAGGTCTGCCATTTCTCCTCCTTTATGTGGTGTCTTGCCCTGGCATTCAAATCCGATTCCACGCAGGAAAGTCATCTATAACGGACCTATTTCTCTTATAGCCAGCTTGTAACCACCCAAAGCGTTTTCGTTTAATCAGCGTGGCTTGGGCCATAATCTTGGTAGAGAGTAATATGGGAGTCCCGAAACTTGATTGGTTCAGTTCTTTATGCTACTTTCATAATCTTTTTCCTGGGGAAAAAGTGGACTCTTGTAATCACATCGGCTACCAAGTTTTGCTTCTGTAGGTAGGTGTTGTATATCCTATGTGTCCGATCGAGGATTATCTTTGCGCCTTCAGCGTTTCCCAGTATCTGTTGGAACAATGCCTGAACATAATCATGCAATTCGGCTTCTGGGACAGACGGTGGTATTCCTTTAATTCTAACATTGTTCCTGCAGGATCTGTTTTCAATTGTCTTGCCTTGCCATAACCCATTCCATTTGTTCAAATGAATCCATTCTCTTGGCCAAGTCTCCTTGTTTGTAGCCTTGCTTACATAGTGTCGTCTCCGTCTTACACCCTGTTCTCGATTGCCGACACTTGTCTTTTCAATTCTGTGATCGACTTGGTGAGGCTAATAGCAGTCTTTTATCTCCTTTATTTTGTTTGTATTGCGCCGGTCGCCCGCAGGCATCAGGGTGCAACATAAAGACCCCAAAACATAGAGGGACATATAAAGACCAGACTTCTGGTGTGCCAGAATGAACAAAGCATGTGTGGATAATATATACCTCATATTTATTTGAAAAGGTACATTTTTTATTTTTTTCGCAAATACAGAAGATTGGAATCTAGTCTCGAACTCATTGGGAGACTATTCCTTTTTTTCGGCGCCCACCATAGGAAAGTCTCTGCCTAATCCATGCACACTCTTAAATGATAGAATTTGTCCTGTTTGCGACCTTAAGGATCGGCCTGGCTGTGGTGTTAGATTTGAGGTATACTGAAGCTTTACCGTGGAGACATTATGAACCAGTGAAGATTGCTTTGGATCCTGGTTTCCACCTTGAGCCAATGCAATTGTTTCCTAGCATCACTAATTTTGTTTTATGATTCTGACTGTCATTTTGAATATATTGTAGTTTGGTGATGCATTGTTTGTTTGCACCTAGCATCAAAGGATTTCCATAGTCGAGGCGTGAAAGGATAATCGCTCTAGCCAGCGTGGCACAATTCTCCTCACTTAGAGGTTGAATGGCTCTTATCCATCTAAGATTGTATGAGCAATTTCTGCTTGTGTATGATGCATGCGCATCATTACTAAGAAGCCTCAAAATACTGTCTTAACCTTACTTGTAACTGGTATTGGGAGATCTGTAATAAGAAAGGACTTGTATTGAGATATTAATTTTGATCGTGCTTGAGAGGATCCAAAAAACAATCAACTGTTTTTTTTGCCATTGAGGCAAAGCCAATTATGGTCCATCCATGATTCGATATTGTTAGTGTCTTGATAGATTCACTCTTTCCTGTAGTCACCACTCTGCTCTATTACCAGCTGAATGTCCGCATAATTAGCAAAATTAACATTGATGAGAATTTTGCAGAAAATATGTAAATAAAGATTAAAGAGAAGGGGAGATATGCTGGCTCCTTGAGGGACTCTGCACAATGTCCATTACATGAGAAGTTCTCTCCCAATGCACCTTGGATTTTCTTTTGGTCAGGAAGGACATAAGCCAGGCAGTTGCTTCCGCCAAACAGTTGGCCACTCTCTCAGAGCACGTTGGAGCAGGCTATGGTCAATGAGGTTGAGGCTGCATTTAGGTCAAAATATAAGAATACCTGTCTTTCCTTTGTCGGACTGCTGCTGATGCAGCATCTCATTTTCCTCTACATGAGCCTGTAATTGACTGGTAGCCACCTTATCAAACACTTCAAAGACACAATTGCAGTTTGTTATAGGTCTTAAATTATTCGGGTCTCTAGTCCAGTTTGGAATTCTTCACCGGAGGGGTGACTAACTGTCTTAATACTGGCATGGACTTCATTATTCTGAAATGAGGTGTTAATTATTCTATTAAGTACTGGAGCAAATATGCCTGAATTGTCCAGGATCATTTTAGGTGGTAAAAACAAGCCTATGGTTTCATTGTGGTCAGTATTGTCATGGTGTCTTCCACTGAAAGTTTTGGAGGATTTCACTGTAGTCATGTTGGGTTCTGGGCGGAAGTGGGCTCAATGTTTTGAGCCCTCGTGAGCTGCTCGCAAGCTTTGTTAAAGCGGATTGCAAAAACGCCCAATCTTCTTGAGTTGGTGTGAAGGTAATGTTTGTAGTAGCAGGCTTTTCGATAGATTTTGATCTGTTTGCTGGTCGAATTAGGTGCCGATTGGATTTGGTTATTGAAGTTTTTCTTGGCCAGGAGAATGCCTTTCCTATAAGCTTTTTCGGCTTCTTTCCAGCTCTCCTTTATTGGCATAGATGGATCTTCCAGCCAGCTCCTATTTATTTTTCTTTTTTAATGTCGAGCCATTTTTTGCTGTTATTTGTGTTTAGTAATTTAGTGGTCAATTGAGCTTTTGTGTCAACTAGCATCTTCAAGTGGTGGGAAAAGGTTAATAGTATATTTTCACACCTAGCCCCTTATGTTCATTCATTATATTGTCAGTACACAGTTCCAAGTCTGCCTATGTAATTTTCTTAGAATTGCGTCTTGTTATCCTCTGTCTAAGGTTATTCAAATTGATTGTGTCCTCACACGTATTCCTCATCTTGGATATATCCTTACCTTTCGGTTTTGCCTCGGAACATTTTTTCTCTCTCCAGCAGAGGGCGCTTCACTTGAGGCTGCGGCGTCTGTCCCTCGGCGGCATGCGTTGAGCACTGACATCCACTGTATAAGAGCCTCGAGCGTGCCCGTTGGCTTCAGTTCCGTTTTTCTGTTTGCTTCACTTCGGATCAAGTTAAACCGCGCTTCAGTCTTTTCTGTGAAAAAGCTGTCTTCTTCTAACCCTTCCACGCCGAAGACAGGTTTTAAAAAATGCCTAAAATGTGGGAAGATGTCCCGACAGATCCACACAAATTGTCTTTGGTGCCTCGGTTCCGACCACTGTACTGAATATTGTGGTTCGTGCCAGCCGATGACCCACAAAGCCTTAAAAGAGCATAGAGGTAAACTGGCGATGGGGGAGGGTTTATCGAAGTCTACTTTGCAAAAGAAACACTCCGCCGAGTCTTCAAAAAAGTATCATAAAAATCATTCGAGGAGTAGATTGAGAGTCTTCTTCGTTATCTAAAAAGGCTAAGACTGCATCGATCTCCCTCATCCTCTTCGACTTTGGAGGAGGTTATAGCATGTCCATCAAAGCATGACTCTCCGAGTAAATGGGAAGCTTTTCGAGTTTCTATGCTAAACATTTTTGAGAACGTGGCCCAGACCCCCTCAAAAAAAGCTAAAGACCATCCTGTTCACAAGAAAAGTGAGAGGAAGGTCCAAAACACGAAAAGCTGATAAAGATGTCGAGGGTCATTGAGACTCATCTCGATCACCTCATAAAACAGATCCTTCGGTGCATAAATCGAAGGCAGAGGGAAACAAAATGGCGTTGAAAGAACATACGCCATCGAAGTCGACATCGCCGTCGAAGACTTCGAAGGTCCACGAGTCGACAACTCCCTCAAAAAGCTACATCAAAGTCCCATTCGAAAACCACAAAAGCTCCTTCGACGGTTTCCACTACTCCCTCGACGATTGCATCAAGGTCGTCGAAAGTTCGCTCAACGATGTTGAAGGATGTGATTAAAACTTCGGCGCCCCCAACGTTTTTGTCGACGCCCAGGGCTTTAATATGGGAAAAACCCAGATTGCCTGAAAAGGTTTTTCAACCTGAGAGTCGACATGATTTTTCCAGAACCATGTCATCCATCTGAGGGAGATTAATCGGAAGAGAAATAAGTCACCTCTGCTGGTGTCAAATATGGCACAAGATCTGTTCCAGAGGAGTTAATTAACCCTCAATCAAGAATTCAAGATCTGCAAGAATGCTTGCAGACAGCAAGTGGCCTGGACATTCTCCAGAGTATGAATTTGACAAACCAGACCCATCAGAACAGGTTGATGTGAGTTATAGAAAACTCATGTGCAGGGTTACAGAATTTATGGGGTTGGGTAGGAGTTCACCAGTCTGTCAAGATGATGACATGACTGATATATTATCTTGAACACCCCAAAAAGACCCCATTCTACCCTTTCATGTTGCCTTACAGAGAAGGGTTAATTCTGCATGGGAACGTCCCGAAGCATTAGGTGCAGTAAATAGAAAGTTTATTGCAAAATATAGACCCTGCCCATTTGATTCGGAATACCTCCGCAAACACCCAACTCAGGAAAGTTTGGTAGTACAGGCAGCCACTTCCACAAAGAATGCAGCATACCCTACAATCCCTCCAGCTAGGGACGATAAAAAGGTGGATGCATGGTCTAGAAAAATCTTTACATCTGGCAGTATGGCTTTGAAGTCTAATGTAACGTGTACCTTGGCAGGGTTCACGTATTCCCTGTGGGACTGCATGTCAGCGGGAGCTGAACACATCCCGGGAGGTGTAGAACGTGATGGCTTTCTATTTATTATAAGGGATGGAAAAGGGGCGTCGGGAGAATGCCTTCAATCAGGTTTGGACACAGCTGACCGTGTCAGCAGGTCCATGGCGACTAGCGCAGTGCTACGTAGATTTGTGTGGCTAAGAAAGTCTGGGTTTGCTCCTGATGTGCATTCCAGGCTTCTTGATGGCTTGAGGTTGTTTGGTAGCAAGGCAGATGAAAGTTTGTGAAAGCTACAGACCTCCAAAGCGGTGGCAAGATCTCTGTGCCGCTATAAGACAACCTCAGCAATGCCCCTACACAGGCTCATCTTCCTGGAGGGGGTTGTCCTTTTCGCTATTTCTCAATTGTAAAAGGAAGAGGGCAGGCCAATCGGAGGTCAAGGAAAATTTCCTCGGGGGGCGAGGAAAAGGTGCTAGATCTGCCCCAGCAACGGCATCTGTAGCTTCAGCCGCTGCTGCAGCAAAACCACTGAGGTTTTGACCCACAAGACCCTGGTGGGAGGCAGGATCTCGCAGCATCTAGAAAAATGGCAGGGCATTACTTCAGATGCTTGGGCACTGGAAACAGTATCCCAAGGTTACTGCCTTCCTTTTCTAAAGAAACCTCAGAATCATCCCCCCTGGAATACAACTCTGCCAAACATTCGGACCCGCTCCTGTTGCAGGAAGTTTTGACCCTGCTACAGAAAGGTGCAATAGAACATTTACCTGTAGCGGAGAGGTACAAGGGTTGGTATTCCCCATTTTTCTTTATTACAAAGAAAGATGGAGGACTGAGACCCATCTTGGACTTGAGAAACTTGAACAAGTTCCTAAGGAAGGACAAATTCAAGATGGTCACACTTTCTCAGATCTTTCAGGCTCGCCAACTCCAGGATTGGTTGGCATCATTGGACCTTCAGGGTGCTTACTTTCATGTGCCAATCCATCTCAAGAACAGAAAGTACCTGAGGTTTGCGATTGGCAATTCACATTTTCGGGTACTGCTATTCGGGTTAACCTCCGCCTCAAGAGTTTTCCCCAAGTTGATGGCAGTAGTGACACTGAGTCTCAGAAGAGGGGGATTCATGTGTACCCCTATCTGGACGATTGGATGATCAGAGCACGTTCTCCAGAACAAGCCCTGGATCATCTGTCCAAGACTTCTTACTTCCTTCACAAACTAGGTTTTTCTCTGAACTTAAAGTCAAACATGATACCATCACAGAAATTCAGTTTATAGGAGCAGTCCTGGATACTTGCTCGGGCAAAGCCTCGCCTCCCGAAGAGAGGGCTCACCACATTCTGCAGATGGTAACAAAATTCCAGAATGCCCTGTATCTTCTGAATTTCTCAGGTTGCTCGGTCTGTCATCCTGCATTTTTCTGGTGCCAGAAGCCAGATTGAGATCTTCAATGGGCTCTCAGAACTCAATGGTCTCAATTCTCAAGGGGAATGTCAGATCTGCTGCAGGTGCCAGCTAAGGTAGCTACAATGGTGGTCTTGCAGACGACATATCCTCGGAGAATCTTTTTGGCAGCCATGGCCGGAGATAACAGTAGTGACGGACGCCTCACTCACGGGGTGGGGAGCCCATATCAACGATCTGACAATCAGCGAACGTTGATCTCCATCGGAGTCCAAACTACACCTCAATCTTTTGGAGTTGAGGGCAATCAGACTAGCGCTGAAGGCCTTCCTGCCCTCTGTACGGGGGAAAGAATGTTCTGATAATGACGGACAACAGTGGCCATGTACTAGCTCAACAAGAGAGGAGTGGGGTCACTGCCACTGTGCAGAGAGGCGATGCAACTCTGGTTCTGGGCAATACAAGAAGGGATCTCTATCGGCAATTCATCTAGCCGGAGAGCAAAACACAACAACGGACGCTCTGAGCAGGCAGAGCAGTCTCTCTCACGAGTGGGAGATAGCTCAGGAAGTCATTCAGGAGATCTTCGCCCTTTGGGGGAACCCCTCAAGTGGATCTGTTTGCAACCGGGGCCAACTGGAAGTGCTAACTATACTGCTCAAGGGTATTTCCCCCGAGAGGTGCGCTAGGAGATGTGTTCGTGGTGGATTGGGAGTTTCCACGTCTGTATGCATTCCCTCCAATCCCTGTGATCCCTCAAGTAATCAGGAGGTTGAGAAAATTCAGGAAAACCATGATCCTAATTGCCCCGGATTGGGCTAGGAGAAGGTGGTACTCGGACCTCTGGACATGTCCATCTGCCCTCCAATAAGTCTTCCAAGAAGAGAGGATCTTCTCTCGAGACAGGAAGGTCATGTTCTCCATCTGGAGGTCAACCCACTCAACCTTCACGCATGAGCTGCAAGGATTGGGATCTTCCGGATGTCGTGATGGAGGATGTCTTTCGGCCAGGAGGCCAGCAACCAAATCTCTATCAGTGTTGTTGGAACAAGTTCAGTAACTGGTGCAGAGAAAAGAATGTTGACCCATTTCAATGTAATATCCCCACAATCTTATCTTTTCTGTTACATTTAGCCAATCTGGGGCTCCAGTTTGGGACGATAAAGGGATACTTAGCAGCGCTATTCATCTTTAAGCCCCCTTCTGAAGAAGAACCTTACTTCAAAATACCCTTGACAATTCAATTCCTAAAAGGTTTAATTGTTTCCTCCGATAACTTTCCAGGTTCCAGTGTGGGATCTGAATTTGGTTCTAAAGTTTCTCACATGTATTCCATTTGAGCCTTTACATTCTTGTACACTAAGGCTCCTTACTTTGAAAACAATACTTCTTGTAACATTGACATCAGCCCGCAGGGTAAGTGAATTGCAGGTGCTTTTCGAGCGGTGGTCCTCGCACCATCTTTTATAAGGTCAAGGTAGGTCTTAGGGTTAAACCTTCTTTTTTGCCAAAAATTGTTTCGGATTTTCATCTGTCACAGAAAATAACTTTACCTACTTTTTTACCCTACTCATGCAAGCAAGGAAGAGGAGCGGCTTCATAGACTAGATCCCAGTATAGCTCTTAGTTTTTACTTCTCAAGATTGGCAAAAATTAATCAGTGTGATCAACTTTTCGTGGGATGCACTGGACGCAAACTGGGTCTTCCGGTAACTAAACAATTATCCAGATGGGTAATTTTAGCCATAACAATGTTAGATTGGCTGGGAAAGAACCACCTGATGGACTGAGTTAATTCAACCAGGGGCATGGCAACTTCAACAGCACTAAAAAGGGGTGACCCTGTACAAGATATTTGTGCTTCAGCCACATGGTCATCCATGCACACCTTTATAAAACAATATGCATTGGACTCTACGTCTTCTCAAGGGAGTCTGTTTGCTAAATCTGTACTCCTTTCTGTACATGATTAAAAAAGATACTGTACTCACACCTCCAATACAAAACTGCCTTGGGAGTCTATCTAAGATGAGGAATACGTGGGGGGACATAATCCTTTGGAAGAACAAGTTACTTACCAACTAACGTTCTTTCGATTGGATGTTCCTCCCACGTATTCCTCATCGACCCTCCCAACCCTACGGTACAGTAAAAGAGGCATGCCATTAGTAATTAAAACCATGTACTATAATATACGAAAAAACAGAACTGAAGCCAACGGGCGCGCTAGAGGCTCTTATACAGTGAATGACGCCGGTGCTCGGCGGATGCCGCCGGGGGACATCAACGCTGTGGCCTCGAGTGGGGCGCCCTCGCTGGGGGGAGAAAAAAAATCTGAGGCGAAACCTAAAGGTAAGGATATATCTAAGATGAGGAATATGTGGGAGGGACATCCAATCGAAAGAACGTTACAGTTGGTAAGTAACTTGCTCTTCTGTTTAGGTTGCAGTAGGATCATATTGAGTCACCCTGAGATTATTCTGCAGAGGAAAAACAAGCAGGGGGAAGATAAGAGGAAGGGGAAAGAGGATGCAGATGCCACAACAAGACTCATAATTATACTACTATTACTACTACTATTAATAGTAATAATTGTAATAATAATCATCCTAATAATACGTGCTTTGAATAAAGCCACCTCGAGGGTAGTGGTTGTCGGGTGCTTTGTTTCATTTAACAAATATCGAACTCAATTTTGGGAGGATGGGAGGATGCATAATGGAACGTCGTGTTTTGTGGTCCTTTGTGTGCATGTACATCCAGTTATGGAGGACCATAGTTCAGGATTTAAGAACTCAACGAGACTCAACCTTGGCATTGTGCTGTAGTTACTAGTTTCCAGGTTGAGTGACCACCCAATCTGATGTCCATTGGTCATGGTTGGGTTGGAGTTCATGATTAATGTTTAGAGCTTTTTCAAGCTTTATGGGCTTTATCTCTGTTAGCCTCTCTTGCAGGTCCAAACGCCTCCTGGGTTAGGCTCCTTCTAGGCTCCTCTCTGGGTTTTCTGACAAATTAATTTGCACTGCAGTTTGTAGTAGTTTCTTTGCAGGCTCCTGATTCTGCGTCATGGCTTTAATGTCACGAGAGGGCCTTTCAATTTGTTCAAATTCTTTGCCATTCCTACAGGTCTTGCCTCCTCTGGTGGGCCTCCTTTTGGCTGGTGTTTTCTTTTTACTTCCTTTCCCCGTGTAGTAGGTCTGCAGCTGGTTCAAGCGTTAGGATTCCCGTTATTTTTCCCTTCAATGTGTTTCCATGTGTTCCTCCTTTTCCCCCTTCGGGTGTATTGTTGCCAGGTGGACCTCTACACATGTTTAGGGCTTCACAGCCTTAATTTTGCATCTCCCTACCACCTTATGCGTTCTGCTTTACTATACCTTGTTTTGTTGTTGCAATGTGTTCTCGTGGGCGCTGTAGCAGTTTTATAGCGCTTTTCTGTTCATGTTGTGTTTTGTGCCTTTGCTTCCTTTTACTACGCTGCATTCTTTTCTTCCCTTGGGCTGCTGATTGCAGTCAGGGCTTGCTTCTCCTACCTTTTGATTTGACCTTCTCCCAGGTCCGGAGCTTTCATGTGCCCATGTCTGTTGGCTTCTGAGAATCCTACATTGTATTTCGAGGCCGTTCAGCTGCGCGGTCTAATTCGTATGCCTCCCCGCCTGCGCCTCTGATTTCATTGCGTGAGGGACCGCCTCGTTCCTTTGAGGATCCTGCCCATTGGATCTGACACCAAGCGATTATGCCCAGCAGCGGGTACTCTGTGGTGTAGCTCCCGGTCTTTATGCGCGGCCACTGTGCTAACTTATGTGGGAAAAGCGGCCCACCCACCTGGGGCTTCCCTTTCTCGCAATGTCTGTGATTTATGCTTTGCAAGGCGGTTGTCCCTTCCATCGCAGTGTGCCATTTTTCTTACGTTGATCAGTGAGGCTGCTGCGCTGTTTTTCTGGTCTCGTTCTTCTCTTCCTGTGTGCCGCCCGCCATCTTGGGTGGATGTCTTACTTTTTCCCGATTGTTTCTCAGGAACGCCTTGCATCCCCATCAACAGAGGCCACCTAGAAGCAAGCCCACCCAGTGACTGTTTTTTCGGGAAATCCAACACCATTGCACTTGTGCGTCTCCCTGTTCTCCCACTAACAAACCAATCAGTATTTTTCAGATTCGCCTGGACACATTGCATATGAGAGCAGTGCATTGTATAAATCCCACTAAGCGTAACAGAAAATGAGTAAACTTTGAATGAATCCAGACTTGCCCAGTTTGCCATGGAAGTCTGTGATTGTATCTGGTGGCCCTGACTGGCTAGCCAAAAGTTGACTCTGCTCTCATTGCTTTATAAAAGAATCAGAATAGCAAGAGGTTGCTGACTTGAAAACGTGACGATTTGATGTGAAGTATGCAGCCTTCCAACGCCCTACGGAAGTTCTGCTTGAAACTTGACACTGAACCTGATCTGCTCCAAGGTAACACAGGGATAGTGCTCTCTCCCTTTGAATGCAAGTTGCCCGCTTTATAGCAAGTATGGCTAACTGATCTCTGGGGTCTTGCTCAGACCCGGTCTCTTCGCTAACAATCAACGAACAGGTAGGAGGCCCACGGTGCAACATGCACTTTACTATGACTCATTACTCGGTCAAAATGGGGCCTTTTTACTCATTGCTGCCTTACCAGAAATGGTTTACTTCGCTTTCTTTAAGGCTTCTACGCTTTTCCATCAATGTGACATACTAGAGGAAGAGGTGATCATGAAAATGTAACGCCGGAGCATACAAAAATAGGAGTACAATTCAACATTCGTTTGTTTGCACTGTTGCCTCGGTAACGTTTTTGTCAAATTTCCAACTGCGCAGTGTACCGGCCGAGTTTCTGAACCATGAGAAACTAGCTTTCACATTATCGCATACCAATACAAAAGGTTGTTGCAGCAGCACAGTCATTTGGGATTTCTATAGGGACACCCTACTTGTAACATCTGTCAATTCAATCACTGAGGCTGGCTTTTTTGTATTGGATCTCTTGATCTTTGCTATCTACTTGGCCTAGTCTAGTTTCAGGTTCCCAAAGCCTGATGGAGCTGTAAGTGCCAACGGTTACCCATGTTGCAGTTCCAAAATGGAGCGTCACTGCCTTCTTGATATGTAGTGCGTCTGGTGAAAGTTGTTGAGCCCAATTTCACTTGAATTGCTTGTTGCTTCTACCCAGTGTTTCCCCTTTGACTGACTGCCCTAGCAATCAATTCATTACTATTCCTGGGAATCCATTCAAATTCTTAGATTTTAAGGCAATAATGCAGGCGCTGAAGGCATTACAGTATTGCCCAACATTCAGAACTAGACTGCCTCACACATACTGACCCCTCTGTATAGATTATTCTTGCCAAAGGTGGCGTTGGAGTGCCAGTTGAATCAGGAAATCTGTCTTCCCTAATCAGCCTTCGGAAGCAGGAAGAGTTCTCCATTCTTTGGATGTTAGCAGGGCCTTAAAGCTTGAGACACGCCAACCAGCAGCAAGTTGATCGCCTTGGATTGATTGTGCATCTTGGCACGCTCCAAGGGTCTCCATACTCACTTGGTGAGGGCCAATCTTTGCTTTTCAGGCACTCGATCGCTGAAGCTAGCTTCAACTTGGCCTCCATATTATCTTTTTGCAGGCACAATTACATGGGCATGCACTCTGGGGCAAATGCTCAGTTTAACGAAGCAGTCTTCGGGGAACTGCTTCAGCCCAGCTAGAAACTGGTTCAAGCCTGCCATACATTATCAAGATATTGCAAGTCACACAGGAGGAACTCCGAGTTGACTTCCGGTAGGCGATATATTATTGCTTCTAATCCATAGACATGCAGTCACCACCTTATACCTGGCCTGCTTAATGTAGTGTAGGGAATCTTCCAGTTGCTGATATATATATAATCAATGTAGCATCTGCTTGGGTTAAATAAAACCTAATATGTAGATTTTAATGTTGCAGATTAATAAAGCATCTAAACGCTTCATTTTGTATGCTTTAAAATGAGCTGGAAACGGCAGATTCTTTCTCGCATTACTAGCAGTGCACAAAATAAACCTAGTATTCACTGCCACTAAGGCTAGAGCACCAATCGGCCTCATTAAAAAGCACACTACCAATGTGAAAAGATTGTAGACCCTTAATTGTCTTTCTGCTGCTTTAATTCCTGACCTGAAATAGCCGTGGGCACAAACACTGCCTACAGTGGGAGTTAATGCAATGTATTAACCTCGATTAAACGTTTTTCCCATGGTGTTGTGATTTATGTCTTCAATGGGCTGTGGGTTAGCGGTTTATCTGTTTCTGGGGTTATGCATCACTATTTCCCTGTGTCTTTCACCTTACATGCTACAGTGACTTCATGTTCTACAACGTTCACATGTTCTAAAATTTCTTTTTTTTTCTTTTTAGGATTCCTGTTGGAATATACGTCTCACATTTATGGCGATAGTGGGCGTTAGGGCAGACTTCTGCCAAGCGCAGCACTGCGCAGGTGCTGGCAAATAAGCTTTGGGATTGGACGTGCCACATGTACACATTGCCTTGAAATCTCAGAACATCAGAAGCAGCGTCAAATTGTGGGAACTATTTTTATTTATTTTTTGAATTTTCTTGTTGAATACCGATCTTACAACAATTTGCAAATGAGAGCAAAGTAGAGATCCTCGCCATTGGCAACTTTGCCTGCCCTAGTGCCTACTTGCAAAGCGAGCTGCTGCCCAGTCTGGAGCTGGTGTTCACGCTTGGGAGTGATGCTACGCCCTGCTGCAAAAAGCCCAAGTATTCAATGAGCCCATATTTCTGAGTCCATCGAAAGAACTTTTTGAATGTTTTCTGCCACAATATTTTCCAGCTGTAATTTTGTTCCCACCTTTTTATTTTTGCCATCATGAACCGTCCAGCGCCTGTAGAGATCACCTATGAGTGTATGCGCTTTCTAATCACCCACAACCCAACAAATGCAACTCTCAACAAGTTCACAGAGGTAATGCGCTGTAACCCTTCAACAAATATGCTAGAATTGAATCTTCTGTTTGCGCTTGAAGTTCTAACCGTTCCAACGACCTAGCAGAAACTGCTACCAGAACGGTTGTATGAATAAAATGGCAAAACCATAAACCGTGACGGTTCATTCTTGGTGGTATTGCTTTTGCATTTCCCTTATTGTATCTAGCTATCACTACCAGCGGTATCTGCGCGCTGCAGCAAGTTTTACGTTTTATGTTTCTTTCGCAATTTAGAATGTTTTAAATGTAACCCTTTTTCGCCTTTGCCATTAAACTGGTAGTGCTAGTAAGAGGGCCAAAAGTGTTGATGATCACGGTCCTCTGGTGCTAGAGGAATTGCTACTTGTTAATCCTTTATTTCCATTTTAAGGCTTGTGGCCTAACAAGATGTCAGTCTTTATTCAGGGCTTTGGCATGGCCTTACCAAGCCCCTACAACCTGTGATTAAACTTTAGTTGTAGGTGTGCCGTTCAATCCATTTAGCTACTACACCCTATTTGAAAGCACTATAGAGAAAGGTTTATCTTCTGTGATTTCACACCTTACTTGGTCACATTTGTTCTCAACTGTTAACAGGAGCAAATGCTCTGTTGGTCCTTCACTATTTCCACTAGGACTAACACCACTAGTTTGTAAATCTGCATGCTTTCCCGCCTCAAATCCATCTGACTTAACACGAGTTGCCACTTGCCTCCCTATTTCCACGATAGCCTGCCTCGTTAATGAAGTCTGGGCTCAGAGTATGGACCTTACCTTTGTTCTGCTTGTTTAATGTTTTGAGCCACCTCCTGCGTACTGCTCATCGCCCCAAACATACAGCCTCTCCTGGTGTCCAATTTAATAGGACTCCTTTCTTCCTGCCAACCCTTTTTCTTGTTTGCAGGCTCCATGTGGCGGTTTTCCCCTTTGTATAGTTTTCCCACTGCTCTGGGTGAAAGTCTGAGGCAGATATTAGTCTGGGGGGAAGGTCCGAAGCAGGCCTGCTGCCCAAGCTTTGAAGTAGAGCTACCAGATGCTACAGCATGTTCTACGCCCGTGTCGTTGGTTGTGCATGTAAGTAATGTGGCCTAAAGGCGGAGCAGTTGAACCAAATTCCGCCTCTGAAAAATCCGCAAAGACAGTTTCAGGCCTTCTCTGCATGTGCTGAACTTATGCTAGAGGAATGCATTTTTAAGTTTTCTTCAATTGTTGTTGTGAATGATCTATTTCCTAAACAAGTTGAGAATCTGGGCACAGCACCGTGGGAACTTATGTTGGAAGCGGGATGGAGTGTGGAGAACAGAGGACTGGAGCCACTGGGCCCTAAATGAGTAACGGGTTGTCGCCATCTTGGACTTGTGGGTGGAGGGAGGGGGGTTAAATGACATTGTGGACCGTATGGCCCAGGCTTACTAGGGTTCTCCACAAGCATGATGGGGTGCAGAGTTCTGTCCGAGCGTACTGGAGGGCGGTGCAGCAGACATCCTGACCATGGCAATGTGCTTATACATAGGAACCCCAAATGACTGTGTTGGAGGCGTAGGGATTGAAGGAGACCATGGCTGGAGGTGCAGTAAAGGAAGTGACTTCTGGCCGCTAGTCTGAGTGAAGGCTACAGACCCTTAAGGGGGTGAGGTGTTGCCCTGGGTATGTGAGTCAGTTAATGGAGAAAGATTGGTGCTTGGCTATGGCAGCAGAACTGGAAAGGTACACTCCACACTGCATTAACGTATGAGCATCTCGTTTGTAGAAGAGCTAGTTTGGTTTGTTTGCAGTGACCGAGCAATAACCGCTGTGGAGGCTAGAACCTAGAGTGCGATGTGGCCCTGTTATTGCGTCTGAAAAGTTACATGAAGGCAAATCTAGCGCTCAACACGCAAGCAAGATCGGTACATTGCTCACTGAGAAAGGGGATTCTTCTCTTGGACCTGGTTGCTGCTGAGTGAGATTTATTTTGACGTTTATGGAAGATGGAACTGAAGCAGCAGTGGAACGAAGCAACAAAGGTGCAGCGACTGAAGATCAGTATGCAATGAGTGTGAAATTAAAACAAAGTATGGTGTGGAAGATGGAAGCAATGTAGGTACAAAGCTTGTCTCTTACAGAGCAGGTAATGCTGGAAATGTGGTTCATGTATGTACAGGGATCTTGTACATAGTTGGACAGTATGATCTAAACCAGAGTGGATGTCACGTTGGTACAAGCAGATTTTTAAAAAAGGTGGAGACAACTGGTGCGCTACACAATAAAATGCAGGTACTGACATGGCTACAAGTGTTTTGGAGGACGCGGTGGAAGAGTGATCGCACAGGTGTAAGGTTCACCTGCTATGTTTGCAGGGAGTGAAGGCTAATGTTTGCAAGTACCCCTAGGAGGACCGATCGTGGAGGAGGCGGCATGGGAGTGGTTCGGTAACAGATTGCTGGAAAATGCAACCAGCAGAACCAGTCTGCTCCGGAGGCAGATCGATTTCACGATAAGTGGGGTCATCGGATCCACCCACACATCACCCGGTCACATGTTACAGATGACTGGTAGGATAGCTCGAGGCGGCAGGTGGGACACTGGGCATGGACTCGACATACGAGGAAGGCAGGCAGTCCATCAACTTAAACATGAGCTAAGGCCCTGATTAGATCATAGAATCAAGCTACATAAATGTGGTGTTAAGTTCCCCTGATAAGTGTCATTTCGATACTGAGGATGCCAGTATGATCCCAGCAGAGATGGGGAAAGAGGAGTGTGGGGGAGTGGAGGGTGGCAGGCACTGTCATTTTGATCTTAGATGAGCATAGCTTTTTTGTAAAAAGGCCACGAAGCAGTCTGATATTGCTAATAAAGCACTTTGAATGATTGGCCACCCACGTATTCCTTAGAAGGCTCCTTCGTAGAGTTCTAAGAGAAAGACCGATGAGTCGAAGGATTCTTCTCGATGTAAAATATCAAAATGGTCTTTATGGAGAAGTTGATTATGCCATTATTCGAGGAAGGCCAAGAAACGTCATCATAGGTCACCTTCGACCTCCAGTGATTCCCTGGCTGAGGTAATAAAACTAGATTGGAGTCCCCAGCAAAGCTGGATGCGTTTTGTAATGAAATGCTCAATATCTTTTAGAATGCAACCTCAACCCCCTTGAAGAATCAAAGTCCATGCCCCTGCCGATCTGCAAAAAGGCGAGCAAGGGAAGTTGAAGACAAAATCTTCAAAACCAAGCCTTAAACCGGTTCTGCTTTGAGAAAAATCTCGATCTGGCGAGAAATCGTGGAGGGCTTTGAGTCGGGAATCCAGCCCATCAAGGGTTTTGTCGTAGAAATCTAAATCGATGCCTTCGCTGACAGTCTACTTCGAACTGTCTACACCAATACCAAAATAGATCCCGACAAAGGCGATTCCGACTTCAGTCATTGTCGACTATTGTCAAAGCCAGTGTTAGTCCAGGAAAAAAAATCAAACCTTTGCCTAGAGGAGACTTTTTAAAGGCCATCAGCCCTCTATGAAGATGAACAACCTTCAGATAACATCTGGTAACCATTTGGGTTACAATTTTGCACCCCTAATGTGCCATATGTATTGATATTGAGTCTACATTAAAGGACTTGCATGACAACCTTTAGCCAGTTGGTTAGATACCTCTCCCGAGTAAGAATTTGGCAAGCAAGATCTGACTTAACCTGCCGACTCCTAAAGTCAGACTAATGAGTAAGGTTATAGAATGTTTAGGCTGGAGCAGGCCTACTCCTCCTTTAGAGCAGGATGACCTGATCAACATTTGAACCAGGGTCCCCAGAAAGATCCAATTTTGCCATTTCACACCATTACAAAAAAGGGTCTCTGCAAATTGGGAGACACCAGAAACTGCAGCTGTAGTGAATACACATTTTGCTAACCAATAGACCATCCAGCCCAGAGTATCTGACTAAGCATCCAACACCAGAAGGTTTGGTGGTTCAGGCTGCTACATCTACTAAAGAGTCTGCCAATCAATCCCTCCTGATGAGGATAAGCGGGTGGATGCCTGGGTGAGAAAGGTATTTACTGCTGGCAGTATGGCATTAAAATTAACTAATGTAACTTGTACCTTGTCAAGGTTTACATTTACCCTGTTGGACTGCGTAGTTATGGCGGCTGAGCACATCCCAGAAAGAGGGGAAAGACTGCTTCCTGACAATCAAGAATAGTAAGGAGGCAATGGCTGAATGTCTTCAGTCAAGTCTGGATAGTGCAGACTGCCTCAGCAGATCCATGGCGGCTAGTACAGTGTTGGGCAGACTTGCGTGGTTGAGGAAGTCTGGATTTGCACCCGATGTGCAAGCTGGACTACTCAACCTTCCCTTTGACGGCTCCTAGGCTGTTTGACAGCAAGACAGATGAGAGTTTGGAAAAGCTGCAGACCTTGAAGACGGCTGCTAAATCCTTTGGCGCCACCATTAGACGACATAATCACCCCATCTCTGGCTCATCTTCCTGTGGGGTTAAGTCCTTTCGATTCCACTCAATTGGAAGAGGACAAGCTGTTGAAAGAGGTCAGTGAATATTCCCTGGTGATGGATGAGGGAGAGGCGCTAAGCCAACCCAAGCAGCAGCAGTTTTACTGGCAGCCGCTACTTCAGCCACCTCAAAACCACTCGGTCCTTGACTCCCAAGATCCCGGTGGGAGGCAGACTTGCTCATCTGAACAAGTGGCAAGACATTACTTCAGATTTATGGGCACTGGAAACTGTAACCCAAGGTGACTGACTTCCTTTCCAAAAAAAGGCCTCTGGATCATCCACCGGGGAACAACTTTCAAAATTCTGGATCTACTCCTTGTGCAGGGAATTTTTACCCTGCTAGAGAAGGGTGCAATAGAACATGTATCGGTAGCAGAAAGGAACAAGGGGGGTTGTTCCCCATACTTTCTGATTCTCAAAAAGGACAGGATTGAGGCCCTGCTCCAGCATGGGGTCTGGCATGGATTCACATGCTCAAGAATATTCCCGTCAGGCTGGGAATCCTCAGTAAAAGAAAAGTGTCATTTCTGTGTCTAAACTGTCTTTCTCCTAGAAACCAATCACTGAGCTCTGGGTCATTCTGCCCCAGCCAATGACTGCCCTCCACCCTTTTTTTAAATTATTTTTTTGAAGTTGCTTGGTCTCATGGCATCCTGCATTTTCCTGGTGCCAGAGGCTCGCCTGAGAATGAGATCCCTCCAATGGGCTCTCGGGACTCAATGGTCCCAGTTTTCAGGCAGAATGTCAGACCACCTGAAAGTAGTTCCAAGCAGAGCATCCCCAGACCTTCTGTGATGGGCTTGCAAGGACAAAATTCTCAACAGAGAATCTTTTTGGCAGCCATGGGCGGAACTAACTGTAGTGATGGATGCTTCACTCACAGGGTGGGGAGCCCACACCAACGACCTGACGGTTGTTGGTCTCCATCGGAGTCCAAACTACATATCAACCTTTTGGAGCTGTGGGCAATCAGACTAGCTCTGAAGGTCTTTCTGCCCTCTGTACGGGGTAAGAATGTCCTGATAATGACAGACAACACAGTAGCCATCTACTACCTCAAGAGGTGTATGGTCACTACCATTCTGCAGAGAGGCAATGCAGCTCTGGTTCTGGGCAATTCAAGAAGGAATCTCCCTATCAGCAGTTCACCTCACCAGAGAGAACACGGCAGCGGACGCTCTGAGCAGGCAGAGCAGTCTCCCACGAGTGGGGAAATGGCTCTGGAAGTCCTTAAAGAGATCTTCACCCTTTGGAGAACCCTATTCGCGACCAGTGTCAACCGGAAGTGCGAAGTGTTTTGTTCAAGGGAATTTCCTCCAAAAGGCGCTTGTTAAGGAGAATTCTCATAAATGGTTGATTTCCCTTAACTGAGTCCCTCAGTAGCTTTACTGGATGTCTAGGAATTTTTTTTCACCTGATAAGTGTGAGCTTTTTTTTCCCCCCACTCTTCCATTTGTTTTGCTATGTGTATTTCTACTTTCGAAGGGATAGTGTCCTCCGACGTATTCCTTATCTTTGATCATCTCCAGCTTGCTGGCCTCGAGCATTTTTTCAGTAGAGCGCGCTGCGCGTCGATGTCCCTCGAGCCGATGGCCCTCGACAGCCTCTGTATCGGCGTTAGTCATCACGCCTATAGACTCGCGCAGCGTCCGTTGCTCAGTTCCATTTTTCCGAGCTTCGTGGTGCCTCGGAATATTGTTGCTCAGTTCTTCAGTCAAATATACTTCATTATTCCTCGAATACAGACTCGATGGCTTCCTCATACGAGCCGACGACTCCACGGTCCGGCTTCAAAAAATGTCGAGACTGTGGAAAGAATGTCGTTGACAGATCCTCACAGGATCTGTTTGTAATGCCTGGGAGTCGAGCACCATTGTTCGGAGTGCGAGGACTGCATGTCCATGACGGCGAAAGGCGTGAAGGAGTGTAAGGGGAAGCTCGGGAGGGGTAAGGCAGTTAAAACTTCTTCGACAGTTTCCTCGGCAGAGTCGAGACATTCGTCTCCTCGCCATCACAAAAGACATTCTCGTTCTAGGTCTCGAAGCAGTTCCCATCACTCTTCGAGATCTAAGCATTCAAAAAAGACATCGAAGATCCCCTTACTCGTCGTGTTCTGTTTCCCCGAAAAGGGTCTCCCGCCCCACAAAACGTAGCTCTCCGGCTGAGTGGGAGGAATTCAGAAAAAAGATGCTTGGCGTCTTCGAGAAAGTGGCCTCGACCCCTTCGAAGACTGCTGAGGGTGATACCCTGGGTGAAAGACCCGAAAAATCAAAATGGCGCGAGTCGCAGCACCCGGCGAAAGTAGCTACTCGAGAGCATCACAAACACTCGAGTAAAGGCAAAGTATAATCTTCGCCGTCGTCGAAAATCCCTTCGATGCATAGATCTGCGTCTTCGCCATTATCGAAGGGTTCTTCGATGCACAGGTCAGTCAATTTGACGCCGTCTTCGACGCTGACATCGACGCTGAGAAAGGACAAACCCGCGGCCACCCCACAGCCAGTGGCCAGAGCCTCGATCACGAGAATGTCGACAACCTAGAGTAGAATTCCGATACTAGAGTTCCTCGAGGCCTCTACCAACTTTCTAGACGCCTTTTTTGATGGCTTCGAAGCCTTTAACGTCCGTGTCGACGTTTTCTCAGCCAATTATGACGAATTTGGCCCCTTCTGCTCTGGAAATGGGATTTATACAATTTCCAAGATCTGATCATTCCAGAGCCTTGGCATCTATTTATGAAGAAGGGGAGAATTCGGATCAGGAGAGACCTTTTGAGTTGCAGGGATGCAACTCCTGTACCAGAGGAATTTACCTCTGAGGAAAGTAGGTTTAAAGACCTCCAAGAATCCTTGCATGAAGCAAGTGGGTTGGACACTTCCCCAGAAGTGGAATTTGCCAAACAGACCCAGGGGAACATACCTAAACCCCTTACAGAACCTTGATGTCAAGAATAATAGTTTATTGGGTGGTCTACATCCTCACCTCCTTTTCAGCAAGACAACCTCACAGACATTTTGGTTAAAGGTCCACAGGAGGATCCTGTGGTGCCATTTCATGCGGTATTACAAAGGAAAATATTGGCAAACTGGGAAACCCCTGAGGTTATCCCGGTGGTAACAAAAAATGATCTGCCAAGTATAGGGTGTCTACTGCTGACCCTGGATATTTATCCAGACTCCCAACTCCGGAGAGTCTGGTTGTGCAGGCAGCAACTTCATCAGGTAGTAAATCGGCTTACCCTACTGTTCCACAGGACATGGATGGCAAGAGATGACTCTATGGCCAAAAAAGTCTTTTCTGCATGTAGCATGGTGTTGAAATCCATCAATGCTACTTGTACACTCGAAAGGTTCAGCCACACACTTTGGGAGTGTGCTTCATCACCGGCTGACTGCCTCCCGGAGGGAGAAGAAAGGGAAGCGTTTCTAAACCTCATTAAGGATGGTAAAGACGCAATGTGCGAATCCCTTCAAACTGGCATCGATTCTGCTGACGGCATCAGCAGGGCCATGGCGGCAAGTACAACAACCAGGAGATTTGCTTGGTTGCAGAAGTTTGGTTTTGCTCCAGATGTGCAAAGCAGACTCTGCCCTTTGACGGGTCTTCCTTGTTTGGTAAGAAGGCAGATGACAGTTTAGAAAAGCTTCAAACATCAAAGGCAGCAGCAAAATCCCTGGGAGCTGCAATCCGTCAGACACCATATCACCCCTCAGGAAACTCTTGGAGAGGTAAGTCCTTTCGCTTCTATTCCGCATTCGGAAGAAGCGGAGGACAGCCGGTTCAAAGGGGTCAGAAAATTCACCCGAGGTGGACGGGTTAAAAATACAAAAGCCGCAGCAGGTGCCTCTTTACCCTTGGCATCGGCATCAGCCACCTCCAAACGACTCTCCTCACAAGACACCAGTAGGGGGCAGGTTAACTCAACATATGACGGAATGGCAGGCTATTATGTCAGATGCTTGGGCATTGGAGACAGTTGCCCAGGGTTACTGCCTGCCTTTTCTACGCATCCCTCAGTCATCCACCGTGGCGTGGAACAGCTCTCTGAAAGTTCCAGATCCGCTCCTCTTGCAGGAAATTGTAGACCTGCTAGAGAGGTGCCATAGAACCGGTACCTGTAGCGGAGAGGAACAAGGGCTGGTACTCTTTCCCCCCCACCCCTACTTTCTCATACCGAAGAAAGATGGAGGACTGAGACTTATCTTGGACTTACGAGAATTGAACAAGTTCCTCAGGAAGGACAAATTCAAGATGCTAAATCTCTCAGATCATTCAGGCCCTCCAGCTCCAGGACTGGCTGGTATGTCTGGACCTCCAGGATGCTTATTTCCATGTGCCAATCCATCTCAAACACAGGAAATACCTGAGGTTCGCAATTGGCGGCTCATCGATTTCGAGTTCGGCCATTTGGGCTGACCTCCGCCCTGAGGGTCTTCACCAAGCTAATGTTGGTAGTGGCTGCAAGTCTAAGGAGGGAAGGGATTCACATCTACCCCTACCTGTACGATTGGCTGATCAGAGCTGTATCTCCGGAACAAGCTCAGATTCAGCTAGATTGTCTGCCACTTCCTTCACAAACTGGGCTTCTCCCTCAATTTAAAGAAGTCACAGATGATACCATCACAGAAACTACAGTTCATTGGAGCGGTCCTGGACACTTCCCTGGGAAAAGCCTCGCCACCAGAGGTGAGGGCTCAAGATATTCTGCAGATGGTCACCAAGTTCAAAATGCCCAATGTCTCCCAGCCTTCTACTTTTTGAGGTTGCTAGGCCTCATGGCATCCTGCATCTTCCTTGTGCCAGAGGCTCGCCTGAGAATGAGATCTCTTCAGTGGGCACTGAACTCAGTGGTCGCAATTCTCTGGGAGAATGACAGACCTCCAGGTTCCGGACAAGGTGGCTCGAGACCTTCAGTGGTGGGCCTGCCAGAAAAACATCTTGAAGGGAGAACTGTTTTGGCAACCATGGCCAGAGATAACAGTAGTCAGTTGCCTCACTCACAGGGTGGGGAGCCCATACCAACGACTTGACCATCAGCGGTCGTTGGCCTCCATCGGAGTCCAGATACATATCAACCTGTTAGAGCTGAGAGCAATCAGACTAGCGCTGAAGGCTTTTCTGCCATCTGTACAGGGGAAACATGTCCTGCTAATGACGGACAACACAGTGGCCATGCACTACCTCAACAAAAGGAGGCATAGGATCACTGCCACTGTGCAGAGGGGCAATGCAGTTCTGGTTTTGGGCAATTCAAGAAGGATTGTCTCTATCAGCAGTTCACCTAGCCTTAGAGAAGAACTTGGCGGACACTCTGCATGTAGGGCAGTCTCCCACGAGTGGGAACTAGCTCAGGAAGTCCTTCAGGAGATCTTTGCCCTTTGGGGAACCCTTCAAGTGGGTCTGTTCGCCACCAGTACCAACAGGAAGTGCAATCTGTTTTGTTCAAGGGAATTTCCCCCGAGAGGAGCTCTAGGGGACGCGTTGGTAGTGGCCTGGGAGTTTCCACTCCTGTATGCATTTCCACCAGTCCCTGTCATTCCTCAAATGATCAGGAGGTTGAGAAGATTCCGGAGGACCATGATCCTAATTGCCCCAGACTGGGCCAGGAGAACGCGGTACCCGGACCTTCTGGACATGTCCATCTGCTCTCCAATTCGTCTTGCACTCAAGGAGAATCTTCTCTCACAGAAGGGAGGTCAGGTTCTCCATCCAGACAGCAGAACCCTCAACCTTCACGCCTGGTTTCTGAAAGGTTGAGATGCATGGATTGGGACCTCCCTGATGACGTCATGGAGGTGTTGCTTTTGGCCAGAAGGCCAGCAACAAAGTCTTTATACCGCTGCTGTTGGAACAAATTTTGCAGGTGGTGTAGAGAAGAGAATATCGACCCCTTTTTTCATGTGGTACACCAACAGTGTTATCCTTTCTACTCTGCTTGGCAAATTCAGGCCTTCAAGTTGGCACCATCAAGGGCTATCTCGCAGCGCTATCGATCTTCAAGCGCACTGCAGAGGAGCAATCGTATTTCAAATTATCCTTAGTAATACAATTTCTAAAGGGATTAACTAAGGTCTACCCTCCAAGACCGTTCCAGGTTCCTTTATGGGACTTAAATTGTCTTATATTTCCTGATGGGTACTCCTTTCGAACCACTCCACTCTTGTTCGCTAAGATTTCTCACCCTTAAAACTGTCTTGTTAGTGGCATTAACATCTGCTAGAAGAGTGAGCGAATTACAAGCTCCATCTTGTAAACCCCCTCATACAATTTTTCATAAAGACAAAGTTGTCCTACAGGTGAAGCCTAATTTCCTCCCAAAGGTGGTTTCTGAATTCCACATCACTCAGAAAATTACCTTACCTTCATTCTATCCTCTTCCCCATCTGGGGAAAGAGGAAGAAAGGCTTCATAGGCTGGACCCAAGGCAGGCTTTAAGATTTTACATCAGCAGACTTGCTAGGATTAGGAAAGCAGACCAACTGTTCGTAGGTTACTCGGGGCACAAATCGGGACTACGGATAACAAAATGGACCATTTCCAGATGGATTATTTTGGCCATTCAGGGATGTTACAAACTAGCAGGGAAAGAGCCTCCTCAAAATCTTAGGGCTCATTCTACCGGGGGTATCGCAGCCTCTTCGCCCCTCCAAAGAGGGGGTTCCAGTTCGAGACATATGTGCGGCTGCCACATGGTCGTCCACACATTTACAACCTGGATTCCTTGTCTAGTCAAGAGACTAGGTTTGGCAAAGCCATATTACATTCTGTTCATTCCCAAAGGGAAACATGGCGTTTTTACTCCCACCTCCAATTACACACCACTGCTATGGGAGTCTATCAAAGATAAGGAATACGTCGGAGGACACAATCCCTTCGAAGAACAAGTTACTTATTACCTGGTAACGTTATTTCGATGGGATGTTCCTCAGACCTATTCCTTATCGCCCCTCCCATCCATCCCTGCAGTTATACTTCCCTTGTGGTTGCAGCTTACGATCCTTCGAGTTCAATAACCAATTCATGTAAAACAACTTAACGTCAAAACGGAACTAAGCAACGGACGCTGCACGAGTATTTATATGCGTGATGACGTCGGCGCCGATACGGAGGCTGTCGAGGGACATCGGCTCGAGGGACGTCGACACGCAGCACGCTATACTGAAATCTTTCCGAGGCCAACAAGCTGGAGATGATCTATCAAAGATGAGGAATACATTTGAGGAACATCCCATCAAAAGAACGTTACCAGGTAAGAAGTAACTTGTTCTTCTGTTTGATATTTGGCACTGGGGCCTCACCTACTCCATGTGCACCACTTTGTGTTACACTGCACCTTCAGTGCAGTGACACAGGGTTGTCTGAGACGTCCCACTGACTCAATTTTTCTGGGGCTGACTGCTGTCCCCCAGAAACAGGTAAAGTTGCCATTAACTTTATATAGTCACTTTTAACCACAGACCCAGTATACCCCATCTTACATGGAGTATTGGAAAGGGTTAACTCTTATCCATTTTTGTCTGTGCCTCTTGGAGCTTTGTTTTGCTCCCTTAACATTAAGACTTGGCTGGTGGCAGTGTTATCTACACTAACCTTCCTACCGCAATTCTATTATATAAATGTGGTATTGTTCCAGGCTATTATAGTAGCCTTGAACATAAACCCGCTTGACCAAATACATTTTATTTTGGTTCCAGCTGGGTTTATTCACCATTTCTTTTTGTTTGTCTTTCTCCTGCTTTTCTGTGCGCGCCAAACCGGGGATGATTCCTTAGTTCGCTGTTGGCGGCCTTCTGCACAGAAGCCCTCAAGGCGCCTGATAGTCTAGAGGGGCAGGATGTGAGGGCGGGATCTTCAGACCCCTGCCATGGGTTGCCTTAGCAACCCAAGTCGCACTCTTGTCTGATTGGCTAAGGGGACTGGCCTTGCCAGGCCAGCCACCCTGCTGTGTGATTGACAGCCAGGCTGTATGAATGGGGGAAAATGCATAAAAAGCAGGTCTCTGACTGGAAAGACAGTCTCGCCACTGGACCGAAAGAACAAACAAGGAACTGGAAGAGGACCCCTACACCGACTAAACCGCCCGGTGAAGCCCTGCTGCAGGTCTGAATCGCCAAATCCGACGACAGAGGATCCTCAGGAAGCTTCTTCCCTTGAGCTGGTGGGACCAACCAGTTAGCCAAACTTCAAGCCAGGGCCCCTCCTCAGGTCGAATTCGCTGTACAGAGCTACAGTGGGCCGGATAGCCAGGAAGGTCGGGCCCTGCTCGAGTTTTAAGGAGCGCACCTTTTATTCGTAGTTTGGCGCTACTGCTAGTTTCTTCCTTGGGTAGTGCAGGACCCAAGTCTTCCTACTTCTGATCATTCCGACAGTCGCTTCAGGAACCGTGAGCCTGCAGGAACTACCAGGAACGTCTGCCTCAGCTACAGCCCCCTCTCAGTTTTAAGGTACTGTGCAAATACGGTTGTGCATTTCGTTCAACCGCGGTGAAAGTGTTTGAAATCTTTCTCCAATCCGAGGGCTTGTCCTTCACTTCTCTTTGAACTTTCTTGTCTTCCAACCAACCTCCTCTGGAATCTATGCCACAAACTTTACTGTGAACTACCCTGTACTGTGATCTTCAGCAATCGACTTTTGACCCATTGACTTTGGCCCTAAGCCTTTTCTAGCTGATGATCTCACTGTAGTCTCTCTTGTTCAAAATGCTCAGAGTACTTACCTGTAGGCGTTGCCTAATTCCTAAACTTTGTCTTCTCTCACTTTTAAATTACTAGTGCCATTTTGATCCTACTTTATTTTGTGAGCTTAACTTGTCTGGAATTTAAAGGAAGTGGTGTATTTAGGATTGTGTGTTTTTTTTTTTTTGTTTTTTTTTTTTTTTTTGGTTTGACTTGCTTAGAAAGGTGAAATGTTATACAACTGTTGAGTAAATAAATATAAATTCTTTTACTTGGAAACCTTGAGTCAGTGTTTGCCTGAATCATAGTAATTGCTGTCATTTTTGAAACTATTTGTACTGCTCACTTACTCTTGAGAAGTCTGGCTGCTCTGCTACCACTATAACTGTGTAGTACAGGCTTGTACAAAAGGTGAAATTGTACTGTCACTTATAGTCTTAATTGTGTGTAGTGTTACCAAAGGGTACTGCATATAATGCTGCCTAGGGGAATGCATTCGTGGTGGACTGGGAATGGGTTTCTTCCCTTCCCCCGTCATTCCTCACCTGATCGGGAGGTTGAGAAAGTTCGGGAAATCATGATCCTAATTGCTCCGTAAGTGGTACCCGGACATTCTGGACATGTCCATATGCCCTCCAGTGCGTCTTCCACAAAGGAAGGATCTTCTCTCGCAAGGGCAAGGTCTGGTTCTCCATCCAGAGGTCAAGACTCAGCCTTCATGCATGATTTCTGATATGCTGAGATACAAGGATCGTTGAAACTAGTTCAGCAGCTGGTGCAGGGATAAGAATGTGGATCCCTTTCTATGTGACGCACCGTTTTTGTTATAGCAAATCTGGGGCTCTAAATTCGAACAATTAAAGGTTACCTGGCAGCCCTGTCTACTTTCAAGCGCTCTTCAGAGGAGTCATTTCAAGATCACTCTGATTCCTAAAAGGTCTTATTAATGCATTTCTACCAGTTCCATTCAATGTCCCTGTATGGGATCTAAATCTGGTGTTGAGATTTCTAACATGCACTCCTTTTGAGCCTTTACACTCCTGCCCATTAAGGCTTTTAACATTTGAAACTGTTTTGTTTACTGCAATACCATCAGTCTGCAGGCTAAGAGTTGCAGGTCTAGCTATTAGTGAATGTTAGATTAGCAGGCAAGGCACTGCCGGAAGGCTTATAGCAAAGGGTATGGCAACCTCAGCTGCTCTTCAGAGGTGTCCCAATCAAAGACATTTGTTCAGCGGCCACTTGGTTGTCTAACACTTCTGTGAGACATTACGGTCTGCATTCATCTTCCAATCAGGGAGAACAATTTGCAAAAGCGGTCCTTCATTTGGTCCATGATTAGAGCAAAATTGAATTTGTAAACCATCCATTCGAAATGTTACTTACCCCAGGTAAGGTTCTTTCGATTGGATGTTCCTCCCATGTATTGATTGTCCCTCCAACCTACCCTGCCGTACAATTGACATGTTTTTACACTTTATGCTTTCTTGGAGCCTAAGGTCTATGGGACTCATGTTAATTCCTTTTCAAGAGGGTAAAAAACAGAACTGAAGGCAACAGCATTGCGTGTGCTACTTAAACTGATGACGTTAACAGTCGAACGGAGGCCCTCCAGGGACAGTGACTCAGAGTCTCAGAGCCCCCTGTGAAATTCTGAAGCTGGAGAGCTAATTTTCAGACGAGGAATATGTGCAAGGAACATCCAATCGAAGGAACGTTAACAGGGTTCTAGACTGTCTAGAATTGGGGTATGATAGTTTGGGTTTTATCACTGGTTGACTGTTCTGCTCCTGTATGCCTTGGGGGTGGGTGAGGTGAGGCAAGTGATACAGGGAGAACTTAGCTTGTGTGGGGGTGTAAATGTATGCTGCTTTCATGGTTGGGGATGGAGGGGGTTTAGGGGTTGTTGGGCATTTTTGATATATTGGTTTGCGATCACGGGCTGGGTCTTGAATAGGGCTAAACCAAAATGCGGTAAGATACTTCCTAACTTGGTGATGTACAAGGCAGCTATCGGTGTTGCCTTGCAGGGACTCTTGTAAAAACTAGCAAATAAAGTAATGGAATGGTCGGATTGTGTTCTTCCTTTTCCAGGGGAATTTATAGGCATTAAGGATTCAGTTTAAGTGATGGAGGACACGGTGGAAGGTATGTGGTTATGTGGGCGGGAATGGGGAGGGAAGCACTATGCATCCAATAAAGATGGGGCAGGGTATTTTGAGCATGGGCAAAACATTGCAATAGGTCAATGCTTTTTAAACTGGGTCATTCACCCCGGTGGGTGCTCAGCTTCCTTCTTGGGGGGGGGGGGGGGGGGGGGACTGGCGAGTACAGCATTTTGTTCAACGATTTAGTAAAAGAATGCAGCATGGAACGCAGTAAACTAACGCACCGTGCTTTTATTATATTTTTTTTTCTTGTGCACAGCATACTGCTGATGGGGGAGGTTATAGCAATGACTTCTCTGCACCCTCCCCAAACCATGTAAATGTAGCTGGCTACCAGTCCAGAGAAGGCAAGACCGAGCTAACGGAAGGAGCCGGACAGAGACATGAACCCCGTGAAAGTTGAACATAGTGGATAACAAATATGACCTAGGTGCAAGGAAGAAGCACAACATGGGGGGGTAAGGGGGAATGTAAATACAAGGGAGATGGAGGGTGTCTCAGAACATGTAGGCCAACCAAGAGCTACAGTGGGGGGAGATTAGAGATGAGCAAAAATGGGAGGTGGTAAGACTGTTGGAGAATTGGTGGAGGGGGATACCGAATGAGTGGAGAGATGAGAAAGTAGAGTAAGGGAATAGAAGTTGGACAAGAGGGTCGAAAAGGTGATGGAACAGGAAAGATGTCAAAACTGGAGACATATAGGCTTGGGTGACATGAGGTTGCGGGACCCTTCTCCATGTGCGACTGTTCTGACGTCTGATTCCCCACGCTCGGTTTGGAGTGCCTGGAACCTGACTGCTGTTGGGAAGTTTGTGGTGCTTTTGCTTTGTGTTCTCTTTAAGAACCGCCTATCCCACTGGAGGAAGATTTCAACACCTTGCTGCCAGGACATCTGAAAGACTGTCTCAAAGGCATCTCAGCACAACAAGGTTGCTCGTCGTTTCACCAAGGCACCCCTGCATGGTGATTCTTTTGCGCGGATGCTGTCTGGGAGGGTCTCTTCGACCAGGGTTGGGCTGAGGCCATGTCTGCTTCTGGCGCACGAGGGGCTCAGGATGCCCTCCCGAGTGTGCCTCAGAGGGCCACACTAGCTCCGATACTGCGGCAGTGCGAGGAGCCTTCAGGCTCTAGCTCAAATAAGCCAACAAAGGTGTCTTCCCAGGGCTGATCAGCCTACCAGAGCAATCTCCAAGGTCGAGGGGTCAGCACCAAAGGACTGCCGGCCATCCAGCTGAGGGTATCGCCTCCCGGAAACCCCCTCTGAGGTCCCTGTTTGTTGGACAACCTGCTTGGTGCCCCCAAGTATTCCTCCACAAATTCCGGCGCCAAACCACAAAATGGTGGCCAAACATGTGGCATAGCCTGCCAGGCCTGATTCTGCTGCAGAAGACAGGATTCTGCAGTCTCCAACATGCTGCGCACCCGATGCCCTTGCTGTCGGCTGAGGATGTGGTGGAGCTGGCACAGCTGGATTTGGGACCTGATGTACAGGCCTGGGTTTCAGTGTATCTTCAGAGTGGGCTGCACAATGTGGCAACAGCCCTTTCCTTTCCAGCGGGTGACAAGCCTCGGCCGAATAGTTCCCACAAGTGTAGAACTGTCAGCCGTGGGGTTACCCCTTGCAGGCCCCAGGGTGTCTGAACCTACCAGACCCTCTTGTGCCCCGGAGGTCCGAGAGCAGGCAAGACCCTTTCGCATCAGAGGGCTGGGCTCTTCATCTGAGCCAGGCAGCGTGCGAAGATCTTTTTAAGCAGTGCCTAACCCTAATGAGGTTGCACCAGATTGCGGGGTACCTCAAGGATCTGATTAAAGGATGTCATGGGACATAATACAGGAGGCTCGGAAGCCATCAACCTGTGCCCAATTTAAGAGAAAGTGGTCATGGTTCTGTCATTGGGCGCAGGATCAAGGGATAGGAATCCCCCCTCTTGCTCTGTGGACGATGTCCTCTTTCTTGGCCATTTGGCCCGTTCTTGGGTTAATGTTGACACCTGCTGCACTTATTTGATAGTAATAGAGGCCTTCAAAAACTCGGATGGTGCAATTTGTTTTGGTGGCAAACTCGGTGGTCAAGGCTCACCTCAAGGGCTTGCCTCTGCCCCACCGGTACATAGTCCTCATCCCGTCTGGGACTTTAATGTGGTGCTGTCTGCGCTTCAGCGGAAGCCATGTGAGCTGGTTTTATGTGAAAAGACCAGACCCATTTACAATGGCCAATTTTTTCTTTTGTAAAAACAGCATTGTAAAGGTCTTTCTCTTGGCCTTTTAAAATGTGTTTTTTTTTAAAAAAAAAATATTTGGGGGCTTTCACCCCATCCCCATTGTTCTCTCTGCCCCACCTCCGTCTTAGTCTGGATTTCAGCCCCAGCCTTTCAGCCCCAGCCAAATTTATCTTTTAGTGAAAAGACTTTTCACTAGCACCTTTGTGCCACTGCCCTCTGTCTCGTGGGTAACGCTGAAAACTGTTCTGCTTATTGTGCTCGCATCAGTGAGGAGGATTAGCGAGATGCAGGATCTTTCGGCTTGCAGGCTGTTCACTCTTTCACAATAAGGTGGTCCTTCGCACCCACTTGAAGGTTCTTGCCAAAGGTGGTTTCTCCCTTCCTTTTGAACCAGATTTGTCTACTGTCTTGTCTAATGAATCGTTCAAAGCCATCCCACTCACTGGATCTACGAAGGGTACTTGGGTTCTCTCTCCCAGAAAAAACTGCTACCGAAAAGGGGCTTCTTTGTCCCTTGTGGGGGCATGGTCCTGGGACACCGGCCTCTGTCGTCCAATGCATGCTGTGGTTCTGGCCATTTCTGATGCTTGATATTTCATTTAGAACACGCCTGCACACAAGTGTTTCTAGGTGTGACAAGACAAGGAAGACCGAGGGAGAACAAGACAAACTCTTACTAGGCCTTGTCATTCAGATCGTGCAAGTGCGCAATGCAAAGTGCAGGGGGTGGGGGGGGGGCGAGTGCAGCCAGGGCAGCGTGGCTCTAGCTAAGTGCAAGGAGTCTGGGTCCTGGCCAGCTCCTTGCAGATTTTAAAGAGTTCTGCAGTGTTGGAGGCCGCAGAGATGTGGGCGTGGATGTTGACTCTCCTTGGACAGGACGGTCTTGCCTTTGGAGCAGGTGGCAGGGCAGTTTGGATGCACCCTAGGCCCTCCACTTCTGCCATCCTGCACTTGCATTTCAGGGTGGCGAGCTCGGATTCCTACCAACAGTTGCACTTGGAAGTTGACTTAGACTGATTCATATGACCGGGGCAAGGATGTCCAGAGTGTTGGAGATAGAAAGATGCAGGTTAGAGAGGGCTGTCTGGTGCAAGTCAGCTGTAGGAGCTGAAAACGTAGAGGCAAAGGCATCCACTGACGCACGCTTTATGTGCCGAATGACCAAGAAGGTAGGTGGCCGTGCTAGGGTGCAGTTTGACTGAGGGACAGTTTCAGGTGAGAGGATAGCAGAAAGTGGTCGGTAAGTGAAGTGATGGGGTTAGAGAGGGATGTCTGAGGAGATGAGAACATCAAGGTCTGTCAGGCAGAGTGTCGGTCCAGAGGCTAGAATTTAGATTTGGGGTTGCAGAAGAGCCCAGAGTGGGTTAGGAGCATCCAGGTGGATGTTGAGGTCTTCGAGGAGGAGTTGAGATCTAGAGGCAATGAGAGGTCGGCCCACTCTGAGGAAGAGTGCAACCTGGCCAGGTGGCCTGTAGATGGAGACAGACCAGGAGAGAGACTGCAGACCAGGCATTCAGAGGAGTAGCCCTGCGTAGGAATGACAGAAGCAGGTTCCCACTCTGGAAAGGTCAGTGCTACTCCACCTCTGGGTTGGTTCTGGCCTCGGAGAGGATCTTGTAGCCTATTAGGAGTGTGAGCTGGCAGTGAACCATGTCTCGGTGAGAGCGAAGACGTCTAGGTAAAGTTTTTTGTGGTAGCAGATGTCAAGTTTTTGACATAGCGAGTGTTGAGTAGTGACGTGGAGCAGTTAGCCACATTTGAAAGACTTCTGGGGTGGGGATACAGGTTTGCGGTAAACCCAGCAGGCCCGAGTGGGCGGAGGAGGCAGCAACCCTTACAGGGCCCTAGGCAAAAAGGTGCCTCCGGGAATCTATGCAAATGCGGTGAGGGCCACAGTGGTGGTGTTGCAAAGGGACGCCTTGTGGGAGACCATTAGCAAGGCAGCTACTTGGGTATCGCCCTCAGCTTTTCGATCTGGGCTCCAGGAAAGATTCCGAGTTTGGGCAGGCAGTTTATGCGGAACTTGTTTGCCTCCAGTTAAACTCTTGTTCACCGCCCAGTTTTGTCTGTTCTGGTAGAATCGCCCATAAGGCTGGTGGAGAGTGGATGGCATTTATGAGTAGCTACTCACCGTAGTGACCATGGTACTCGTAATCCGTAGTCACCTTTCTTCCATACACCCCACCCACCAGTAGGCCATGGATTCAAACTGTTAGACACATACACCTGGCTGTACTATCAAAAGGGGCATGAGGTGAGGCGCTGGAGGGTGTGGCCTGGTGGGCATTTCTATGCCCGGGGCTGCACCTTCATACTATACTAAATTTAAAGGGAAGTGCGTTTATTTTTCTCACAATAGGTTTCCGGCACTGTCCACGTGCCAGGTATGCCCATAAGGATGGAGGAAGGGAGACTAATGAGCACTGTCGTCAATACGGTGAGTAACTTTAATTTGGCAGTGTAACAAGACTCGAGACTTCGGCATATGTGGAGTGAGTGCCAGGTGGTGGCAGGTTTTTGGAATAAAATAAATTGAACGAGCTCGCCAACCTCAAACTACAAATTTCTCTTAAGCTTTGCTCTGTAGGGTTGGTACACAAAATGAAAATTACAGACGGAAGCCATCTGGAGAAAAGCTCCTTCAGACATCTCAAACCGCGTCTAACCTCATAGCCAAAGAATATAAGCAGACCATTATATCAGCAAAATCGGAAGCCTAGAACACGAATATCCAATGCAAACTCCCAACTCAAATCTTCAAAAACCTCAGTCCCCCTCTTCCCTGCCCTTCACTATCACCAAAGATGAGAGCTGGTGCATTAATATCCAGAACGTCATCGCTCGAAAATAACCCTACAACAGAAATTTGAAAAGAAACAAACCTTGAGCAAATCACTTCCGCCACTAAACTGTCTAACTCACCCCAATTCCACTTCTCGGAAATCTTTGAAACAAACGACCATCATACTCGACCTAAAACCCTCAAGATGTAAAGGGAAACATCTGCCCAGCTAACCTCATCGAGGACTGCGCAGAAACCTTTCATTACCAAATTTATCAAAACCGCCTTCACTTCTAGCCTGGTCTTGACCAGCCTCCCACTACTGGGAAAAAAACTTGGCTTGTCCAATCGGTCCCTAACCATTACCACCCCACCACAACAGTACCATTCCTGCTAAAAATCTTGGACGGGGCAGCATACAACCAAATACAATCCTACCTATAAACCAACCACATCCTAGGGATGTGCCAATCTGGATTCTGGCTGAGCCACTGTGTGGAATCTGTGCTACTTGTCCTGAAAATTAGAGACTAGGGCAAACCAGCACTCTTTGTACTCGACCTCTTGGCTGCATTCGACCGGGTGGATCACAAAACCCTGTGCCACCACCTCGGATGCGGCTAACTTCTCTCAGGAAGCTACATCCTGGATAGCCTCCTTCTTGGACGGTTCTCAGATTATACTAGTGAACTTCCAATACCTACACTTTGTGGCATCCCTCACGGTTTGTGCTCTTCAACTTTTTCACCAAGCCCCTATTCGTTCACCTAGACATCATCTGCTCTCAAACTGTCATTGATGCCCAAATCCTCCTCCCACTGTCGGGTATATATGACGAGGACTCCATCATTAACAAATTGTATGCACCTATAGAAGCTTGGATGCCGGCAAACTAACAATGACAAGTCGAAGATCCTGCTGGTGGGATCCCCTGCCTTGTTGAAGAAACTTGACCCTTAGTTCACTTAATTCGTGATAGACTTGATACCTAATCCCTGTCTCAGCCTCAGTAAAAACACTGTGGCTCCACCTACATGCATCCCTCTCCCACACTTAAATAGTGCGTGCAATCTCCTCAGCCCCATACACAGCCAGGCTCAGTGCATCTATACCATTTCTGACACTGACCCGCTGGCTGTCGCCTGAGCAGTCGCCGGTGCTGGACCGAATTATTGCAATGCCCTCTTTGCCGGGACTTTCAAACGGAACATTTAAAAAATGCAGATACAAAAACAGCCTACAGGCAGCGCTTAACATCCTGAAAAGAGGACCGCATCACAGCTGGGAGGGGGGAAAAAAGTTCACTGGCTTCCTATTCGTGAAAGGATTATATTCAAAACACTCAATCACTCACAAATGTGTATCCAACACTGCCCCACAATACCCGTTGCAGAAAATTGTGAGAACCAAATCTACTAGACCGGTAAGGTCCTTCCATGCTAATCGTTGACCCTACCAAAGAGCTAGAGGAAGAGGCTCCAGCTTCCTGGCACAGGCATCGAACCATTGGAATGCCCTCCCACCCACCCTAAGGAGCGGTAGCTTCTTACTGGCCTTTTCGAAGGGCCTTAAAAACGTGCCTATTTGTCTGAAGACTGACTGTATATGCGAATAAGAGACTTAAGAGATTTCAAGTTTCTTGACTCGTTTTTACTGTTTACTGATGATTCGGGGATGAGGGAAAGTTGGTGGAAAGGTGGTAGCCATGTTGAGTAAGCTAGAATGTAGGACTCCATTGTGATTGTGCAAGCACATACTATTTACATGAATTTAAATGCTTCGATGTTTTGAAGAAATAAAACACCGTAGAGACAAACAGAATATGTACTGAACCTTTTTTATTTCTTTCCACTTTATTGGTAAATTAGTTGGTCTTAATACATTTTACTGTACAATGTTGAGTTTTAATTGAAATACAGATTTCAATAAAGTTTTACGAGAATTGGGGCACATGCTTTTCATTTGGAGTCTGCTGCACGGGCAGGTTCTTGTTCGTGTGAATGGTCCTGTCTTGTTTCCTCGCCCAGGCCCCTAATTGCTCTCTGTTTGCATCTGTTAAGGAGCTGAAGAAGTATGGCGTGACCACTCTGGTGCGGGTCTGCGAGTCCACCTATGATAAGGCGCCCGTTGAAAAGGAAGGAATCCAGGTTCTCGTAAGTTGGCCCATCCTCCCTTCCGCAAACCTTATGCATGCAAGCGTCTGCTTCTGCACGCAGCGCGATAAACACAAGGCCAGTCCTTGGAGCTGAGGCCCGCTGTCCTGTTCTCACGTAGGACAAAGAGTGGTAACCAAATGTGCCACACGTGTGTGTGTGTGTGTGTGTGTGCGCGCAGAATTAATCTCCAAGGAAGACGAGATGTACCAGTGCTGTCGCTTGTGTAAGCGACTCTAAGCAATGCTTCCAGTAAATAATCATTCGCATTGAGAAGAGATAACAAGTGGGGACAGGGGGGAGGGAGGCAGTGAGGAGTCTGATGCAGCGGCGGCTGAAGCTAGGCATTCCTGCCTGCTCTATACATGGATCTAAAGGACACCACTGCTCGCGTGTCCTTAGCCTGTTGCTCTGTCAGATCTGCTGGAAAGGAAGCACCCCTGAGCCAGTGACCAATATGCGCCCAAGGATATGCATTACAATAAACTGAGCAGGAGGGCATCTGCAGCATGTCTCGCGACTGCTGCTCTCCCAAGGCAACAGTAATCTGTGCCCCAGAGAGCCGCTCAAGAACATATCCCCATAGCAACGATGCTTCCTACAGACCCGGGGATTGGCCATTCTGTCGAGTGCTGTAAAAGGCCAGGGGCGGAGTTGCAGTCCATTACAGGCATTCTAAGGTGCTTTTCAAAAACATTATGGTCAATTCACTCTGCTTGATCTGCTTGTTTAGATGACGCTACAGTGCGTCCGACGCTGGTTTGCTGGCTCTTTTGCATTACAAGTGTGCCCAAAATATCTAACGTGTAACTAGATGAAAACCCTTGGCATGACTTGTAGCAAGGGCCTCCTTTCCATGTTTACTGTTCATACATGCCAAGTAATTTCATTTACACACTATATAGAACGGCTTACAACGAATTGGTTAATGATGAAATAATAAAAAGCAGGTACCAATGGCAAGCTTGTGAATCTGTGAATTCACCCTAGTAAATTACACGGCCCATGCAGCAGTTTTCCAGTGGGGGAAAAGGACTCGCTCAAGTCCGCTGGACATGGCAATACTATGGGGCTCTTGGGGACCAATTTCTTCACTGTGAAGTGCACTGTGATGCCTGTTCTCACCCGTGCAGGGGATGGCGTCTCATTTTCATGGAACATTCATTTTTACCTTTGCAGCACAAGCTACCTTTCACCTCTAATGCATTTAGGAGTACATTATACTCAGTGACTACTCCCCGTTTGGCCTGTAGAGTGTGGCGTGCCATTTGTTGACGGCGTTGGGAGGGCCCTCTCTTAATGCACGTTTGTGGGCTTTCCTTAAGAAACCTGGGAAAGATGACCAGTGTCGATTGGCAGGAAATGGGAGAGGCGTAGCTTATCCAAATGCACATTCCTACAAGGGTACAGCGGATGTTGGGCAGACTCCGGCTGTCCCCTTTTTTACATCTACCTTCACGTTTTAAACATTAATCCATTTTTGGAGGGATGGGATAACAGCCTGATTTCTGCATATAAATGGGAGTTGGTCCCATGAATTAAGTGCCACTGGAATTTGAAGAACTTCAAAGAATACTAGGAACGAAGGACCATGCAGACTTCTGCTTGACAGGGGAGACTTAAGCGCCTGTCTCACTTTGGCTGGTGTGCATAAACCAGTCTGCAGTCCTGCACAATCTGCAGGGCCATCTCCAGCTGGAGGAGTCTGCAGGCTTGCTTTTCACTTGAGCCACCCAGAAGCAGCTTTGCTGGAAGGACTTCTATCCAGACTTGAGTCTGGAATCCTTGTAGGCATACTCAGTGCTCTGCTGCTACGCTGGACCCCATATCTGATATACTCCTACGTCCCGCCCCCTTTCCTCCATACTTATGGGACATCTCTCCGTCCTGTGGGAGGGGACAGGAGCACTTTGTAAAAAGCATCCACATTTTTTTCAAAAATGTCCCTCTTTCCTGCGTGGGGCCCGGCACGCGGCCGTAACTCCGCCCACCTTGGCTCCACCCAGCGCATCGCCCATCAGTCCTTTTCTCGGCACAATCGGGGCCGTACGCACTTGCATCCTCAGAAGTTTTCTTCCGTTTTTCCCTCTCTGGCTCTCGCTAGCGTTCGTTTACTAGTCTGTCTTTTAAACTAGATTTTCCAGACTGTTCATTGTGTCACCGTCGCTTCGCGAGAGTGGATCCCCATCCTCTTTGTTTAGAGTGTTTGGGTCCGGAACACCGTTGGGACTCCTGTTTTTACTGTGACTCCCTTTCGGTCCTGGCTCTTCAACGTCGGTTGGAGCGGTGGGAGGAGGTGTTCAGTTGGACTCCATTGCATTTTCAGGCGTTCATCGACGAGAAGAAAAAACACCTGGTAAGTTCTTTGATTTTCAGAGCACCCCGGCCAGGGGATACCTTCCCGGGTTCCTCTCGAGCTGGGAGGGGCGTCGATCGCTCTGTTACCGGGGTTTGCCCTGAGGTGCCTGTCGGGCTTAATAATTCTACCGGAGTTTTCTCCGAGGGTCTCCGTAAGGGGCCTGTGTTCACCGGAGGACACTCAGAGGCCACTCCTGTGGGGGGCTGTGTGTAGACCCAGTTCTGAGTCGTGGGGTACCGGAGCTTGCTCTGAGGCCTTTCTTTCGGCTTCCCTCAAACAAAACCGGGGTACGCCCCGAGGTCTTGGCTGGGCTTGAGGTTACCGAACGCATGTTCGAGGCCCGTGCCGATTAGGCTCCTACCGGGCCTAGGTCGGGGTTCCTCGTACAGAGGCTAAGGCTACCAACAGTTCTGAGGGGCCAGGCAAGGCCCTGTCGGTGACAGCGCACCGTTCCCGCTCTTGTGGTGACACCAGATCTGTTGAGGGGGCAAAGAAGGTTTCTTCTTTTACCGGCAGTGCCGAGGCTCTTCCTTCGAAGGCTCAGTTGGCGGTTGGTATGTCGCAGAAACGTTCCAGGCCTCATAGTACCGGCTCTGCCGAGGTTCCTTACATTAAGGCTAAAATTAAGACCCCTGATCCATCGACGGGGACCCCTGCCTCACTTCCTCACGTGCCGCAGTTCCCCCTCAGATGAGGACAAAATGGCAGCCGTTCCCGCCACGACCACGGTGGCCATTTTAGGTACTACCCCCTACAACTACGCCATCGGCCCCTGGTGTAGGGTTCGGTCCTTCGGGTGAACCTAAGGTCCCTTGTGCGCATCCTTACTGGCCATTTTTTGATTGGAACGCCCGGATGCCTCTTCCGCACAATGTTTCGTTGCCTGCGGGGGCGGCTCCCTTGATTTATGTGGATACGTCGGTGGAGGGGCCTGTGTGGCACCCGTCCCCATTGCGTCCCTGGATTTGTCCACCTCATGAGAGGCCTCCTCAGGTTCCGAAACATCTCGTGAGGACGCCTTTTTCGGTAAGTTTCAAGCGCTTATGCGCACCGACCCCATGAGGGAATATTTCAAGGGGCTTTTCAAGGAGATATGTCCACCCGCGCCTCCGGCTCCAACCGTCTCGTCAGTGGTTCCGCCGGCGCCTCCCCCTGCGCTTCCGCCTGTGCCGCCATTGTCCCCAGTGGACAAGGCAGTGCCTGGCTCGGCTCAGCAGGAGCCGGACCTGTCAGATGACCCTCAAGGCAATCAGGACAACGAGGACCTGCCCCGCTCTACCAGAGCTTTCCATGACCCGGTACTGGACATGATGAGCTTCTTGGATGTTCCGGTGCCCGAGGCACCCGCTCCACAGGAGGGCGTGCTTTCTGGGGCGTTCACCTTGTCTCCTTTGGAGCGTACCGGCCTGTTCTTGCAGAAGGAAGTTCTGGCCGAGGTCCGAAGAGTTTGGGAAAAGCCACACTCAGGACTTTTTGTCAATAAAAAGATTGATGCGAGGTACAGGCTACATTCCTCGGAAGAAGTGGCCTTGTCTTGTCCGCCTCCCTCCTCCACAGTGGTGGCTGCGGCCACGTTGCAATCCAGACCTGCAGCTTCCTCCTCCGCGACGGTGACTCAGGTCTTGGGGAAGGAGGACAAGCTCCTGGACTCCCTAGGAAGGAAAATATTTGCCGATTGGCCTTGCAGCTCAGACAGGCCAATGCAGAATTGATTTTGGCGGGAGCTAACATGCGGATGTGGAGAGGTCTGTCGGAGTTTGAGGAGCATATCCCGGTCGAGAAGCTGGAGGACTTCAGAGGAGGCCTTTCCGATGCCAGGGTCTTGGCCCAGGATCTCCTGGAGGCTGCGGCTCAACACGTAGACACCTCGGCTCGGGGTCTGATGTTAGGGGTTGATACCTTGCGGCAAGCATGGCTGCATGCCCCTAAGTTCTCGAAGGAGGTGCAAGACAATGTCCTGGACCTTCCATTTGATGAGGAGCTTTTTCACTCTTCTGACGTAGAGCTCACCAAAACCAAAAACAGTCTGTTCTGGTTAAACCTCCCTTCAAGACTCAAAGGCCGTTGTCGCAAGGTCGACCTTCCTCTGGTTTTAGGGGCTTCCTCGACCGCAAAAATCGCAGAGTGGATACTCCTGCGGGGAATAACCGCCGTAAACAGGATACGCGGTATTTCTCCCACTCCTCATCCTCATCAGGTTCAGGTGGCACCGCCACCGATAAACCTGCCAAATGAGGGTTTTCCATGCTCGCACGAGACCCCGGTGGGAGGATGCATTGCGTCTCATTGGGAGGCAGGGCAGACCATCACAGAAGACAGATGGGTCTTGTCAGTCGCTCGAGCAGGTTTCCGCTTAACTCTACCCCCTACCCCACCCCTCAACCCTCCTTTTCAGCTGTCTGGCTCACCCTCCCTCAAGGCCGAGGTTCAGAAACTTCTGCTCCTCAGAGCTGTGGAACCTGTTCCCCTTGTGGAGCGAGGGGAGGGCTTCTACTCCCGGCTGTTTACGGTGCCCAAACCCAACCAGGCTGGCCTGCGCTCCATCCTAGACCTTTCCCAGTTCAATCTTTCCCTACCCCAAGAGAAATTCAAGATCACCCCCGGCCAAATTCGCTCCTCTTTGCAGGCGGGCGATTGGCTCAGCGTGGTGGACCTTCAAGATGCGTACATGCATATCCTGATTTGGAACCCACACAGGATATAGCTCTGTTTCTCTTTGGAGAGGAGCACTTCCAGTTTCGGGTGCTTCCTTTTGGCCTCAGTTCAGCGCCGCGTGTCTTCACGAAGATGTCGGTGATCGCGGCCCATCTTCGTCTCCAGGGTATCCATGTGTATCCCTATTTGGACTACTGGCTTCTACGCAGCCCTTGCCCGTTGGCAGCAGCGGGCAACCTCCAGTCTCTCCTTCAGCTCCTGTTCCATCTTGGGCTGTAGGTGAACTGGCGGAAATCCTCCATGACGGTCTCACAGGACCTGACTTTCCTGGGTTTTCGTTGGAACACGATACACACGGCAATCTATCTGACCGGGGACAGAATGGCGGATCTGTTGGCCATGTGTCAGATGTTTACGCAGTCGGAGCATGTCGGCCTGGTGGTTCCAGAGGCTTCTGGGCCTCATGGCCTCGTGTGTGCTGGCTCTTCCTCGTGCTCATCTCAAAATGAGGTGGACCCAGATGGCTCTTAGGAGTTCCTGGCGACAGGCTGTGGACCCGGATTCCAAACGGATAATGATTCCGAGAGTGGACCTGGACTGGTGGTCCCAAGCCCCATGGCGACGATCACAAGACTCCTCCCTTTTCGGGTGGGGTGCGACGTTAGATCTTCAGGTCTCGGACCTCTGGTCACCTCAGGACAAGCTCCTGCACATAAATCAATTGGCGCTTCTGGCGATTTTTCTGGCGCTCAAGGCGTTAAGACCTCTCATTGTCAACAAGGTGGTCCGCATAAGAACGGACAATGTGGTGTCAATGTACAACATAAACAAGCAGGGGGGACGAGGTCTCCCCATCTCGTGGATCTGGCTATTCAGATTTGGGAGTGGTCCGTGCTTCATGGGGTCCGGCTGCTTGCAGTGCACATCCCGGGCCGGCTGAATGTCACTGCGGAGGCCCTCAGCCGGCAGACAGTGGTCAGCTACGAGTGAGAGTTGAAGGCGGAGATCCTATCATGGATTTTCTCGCGTTGGGGCACACCGGAGGTGGACCTCTTTGCCACGGCGATGAACAAGAAGCTTCCTCAGTACGCCTCCAGAGGGGGCTGGGAGCCTCATCTCTGGGGGACGCACTCGAGGTCCCATGGCACAACATGAGCTTACGCCTTCTCGCCTCTTCCTCTGGTTCATCGAGCAATTTGGAAATTGAAGAGTTCTGTCAACTGTTCTCTTCTACTGATAGCTCCGTGGTGGCCGGCCAGGTTTGGTTCTCAGAACTTCAACACCTGTCGGCGTGTCCGCCGATCAGGTTACCAGTAACTCCCGATCTTCTTCACCAAGGGGAACAGCAGATGTGGCACCCCTCCCCACAGTCGCTCAACTTGGCGGCATGGTGCCTGAGATCACGGCGCTAGAGCCTTTGGGTTTGTCTGCGGATAACATGTGCATTATCCAGGCAGCCAGGAAACCCTCGACCAGATCCCAATACAAGAGTAAATGGCTCAGGTTCTGTCATTGGTGTTTGGAGAAAGAATTGGACCCGAGGGTGGCGACTATTGACAGTGTTGTCCTTTGTCTCCTCCCTAGCCGAGTCAGGGGTTCATGTCTTGTCCTGCCGGACTTATTTCTTGGCGATTTCCGCCTACCTCTCTACAGGCCGGAGTTCTTATTTGTTAACTAACCCGGTGGGGAAGAGACATTTTGCGCGTTTGACACGCATCTACCCTCCGGTTCGTGTTCTGCACCCGCCCTGGGACTTAAACGTAGTCCTGACGGCGCTGTGCCATAAACCGTTCGAGCCAATGGCTACGGTTGACCTCAAGTACGTGTCCTTGAAAGTGTCCTTTCTGGTTGCTGTTACGTCAGCGAGGAGAGTGAGTGAGCTCCAGGCATTGACGGTGGAGCATCCTTTCTTGGTTTTTCACAACGACAAGGGTAGTCCTTTGGACGAACCCAGCTTTCCTACCAAAGGTAGTGACCGAATTCCATCTGAATCGGTCGATTTCCCTTCCGGTCTTTTTTCCGAACCCTGCCTCGGAGGCGAAAAGGGTTCTACACTGCCTGGATGTCCGAAGAGCTCTCAAGTTCTTCCTGGACAGGACTTCCGAGCTTCGGAGTTCTTAACTTTTTGTGACCTTCGGTAACCCTCAGGGCAGGCCAGAGTCTAAGGCATCTATTTCCAGATGGATTGCCGCCTGTATCACGGAGTCTTTCACCGTCCAAAAGCTTTTCAGAAATGTTCCTGGGAGTCCATCGCTAAAGCAGCTACTTGGGCCTCCCCATCTGCTTTCTGTAAGCATTACTGCCTCTGAGCTTATGCTCAGTTTGGTCAGGCTGTGCTAAAGATCCTGTTTCAGTAAGGGGTATTTCCATCCACCCATAGTTCCTGTAAGGAGTGCTTGGGAATCTCCCACAAGTATGGAGGAAAGGGATGGGACGTCAGTATTTCCAGGTTACTCACCGTAGTGACCGCCTTACTCCTATTCCATAGTCCCCTTTCCTCCATACGCCTGCCCGCCGTCCCCTCTAATAAGATTCCTCTGTTATTGCTAATGGGTCTTGGACCCTGCGATAGAAAAGGACTGATGGGCGATGTGCGGGCGGAGCCAAGGTGGGTGGAGTTACGGCCACGTGCCGGGCCCCGTGCAGGAAAGAGGGGGACACATTTTTAAAACAAATGTGGATGCTTTTTACAAAGTGCTCCAGTCCCGTCCCACAGGACGGAGAGCTATCCCATATGTATGGAGGAAAGTTGACTATGAGTAAGGTGGTCACTACGCTTGAGTAACCTGGTAATTCATCACTGTAGGCTGCCAAGTCCACTGCAGTGGGTCTACAGAAACCTCTGTGGTAAATGCAATACAAGCATCCATCCAGTTGTCTGTGTGGGCCTGTGTGCTGTTAGACCAATCCTGGGTGACTCCACTTAAGTCTCTCCAGAGAGACCAGAAGGCTATTGCCTTTGTATGCCCTTGAATGCGTGACCCTGCACAACCCAAACTGTGAGGCAAGTCTTTCTCAACTTCCTATCAACTGGGGATGTTTAAATTTTTGTAGGGGCCTCAGAGGTTGACCCATTGCTTTGGATGCTAATTCCCACACTGCCTTATCGGGGGCTAACCCAGGACTGTTGGGACTGGGCCAGTACTTGTAGGCGAAGTCCCTTAGATACTAGCAGTGTTGGATGCTTCCTACAACTCCTACCTTTTGACTTGAATGCAATTCCAATTTTATTTGTTGCCTCACTGTCGCTTCCTCCTTTTAACTCCTTATCGGAGTAATCTATGCTAGTGCTACTCACGACTCTAACCTTTCTGGGACAGACTTCTGAAGTTGGCTTTACTGTTTCAGCTGCCTCAGAAGCGTGAATCCCTTGTTTTGCAGTGTCCATTAGTGTACTGTTTTTTAAATGGGGCGTTAACCTATGGTGGGTTTCCAAACTCTCTGTATGTGTAGAAGTGGTGCAGAAAGTGGTTTGCCGTTTAGTTGTCTTTCTTTCCTTTTTTTTGTTGGTTTGTTTTTGCTTTCCCTGTGGAGCGGGTGCCCTGGATTGTGAACTGCTGTTCCTCATAAGACCAGGCACTGAGCGAAGAAGTGGTGTTGCAAAAGTGGTCTGCGGGGGGAGTGAGGGGCGGGAGCCTTGGCTGTCACCCCTTCAACCTAAAATGTGTAAACTGATGCATCGATTCTAAGGTGACGATGTGAAATTTGTGCTGCCATCAGTCTGCTTCTCGCTACCTTTTGGGGCTTTAAATATTATGCTATGGCATCTAAAGGCTGGTGAGTAAAACAAGTTTACTCTTGTGTCCCGTCCCCTTTCCGACATGCTGCATGGGTGTCCCTTCCAAGGGACGGGAGATGGAAACTTTTACACCAGAAAAAACCTTCATCCCCTTTAAATTTAGAGGTGCATGGGGGTGTGGCTCAGGGAGCATGCGCTGCCCTGACTCCGCCCTCCAGTGCCACACCTCGGTCCCCTTTTCCACGCTGACGGAAACAGGCCGAATTCCCCAGCGCTCCTGGGTTTGGCTTCGGCCATGTAATTACAAGCGCGGATACTTCTCTTTATAGTCTTTATCATTCAGGTACTCGGTCCTCCGGCGCCATACTCCTCCCCAGCGCATGTCTACTTCCACAGGGTTCAGCAGGTGTCTATCTTGCAATAGGCTCTTCCCAACTTCAGACACCACACCCTCTGCCTATGTTGGCTTGGCCAAGACCATGGTTGGAAAGCTTGTTCAGTGTGTGGCTCGCTGTCATCGAAGGCGCGGAAGAACACACTAGCCAGGTGGAGGGCGCTCTTCCAGAAGTCGCCTCCAGAGGATCTCTAACTTTGTGAAACACCGAGCCAGACCCAAGGAGCCTTTATTTTCCATCGCACCCTGCAAAGGAGACTCCCAAGTGTGGGAGGGACCGTTCAGGTCCTTGTACCAGCGCGTGCACCGAGGCTGCTTCAGCTATCGGGCCGAGGGATCCTCGGATCCTCCCAGTGGCAGTGTTGAGGGACCGGAAGGTTCTTGTACGGATCGTTAACCATGGGGCTCCGGCAATATAGCAGAGTGCTGTGTCCTACTACCGGCAATACGTTTGAGGGAGTGCCTAAACGCAGCTCTACTGTCCCCCGGGTCGAGGGTGTTGCACCTACTAGGCCAGAGGAGCAGGGTAGGCCTCGTGATCCACATACAAGAGTCCTGGAGGAGGCTGGGCCCAGCGAGCCAAGCAACACGTTGCAGGCATGCGGCAGGCAGCTCGACGAGATGGCAGCCACGCTAGACCGAGGCACGCGTCTGCCATTCCAGGAGTTCGGCGAAGGAGTATCTATGTGGGACTGGCCTCAACCAGGTACGTGACCGACAGCCTATCCTTATGCACAGGGCAGCTTCCCACTGCGTCCATAAGGGCAGGGTATGCAGCGGCTCCAGCAGCCTCCGGCTACCCCGTCATTTCCCCATACCCCCCCCTCAAACCAGTGAAGTAGGGGTTCAACGAGGGGTTCTGTTGGGCAATAAAATGGTGGGGCGTGCGCTCTCATATTACCAGAGGCACGGATTTCCAGGCCCCACCACATCAGGAGACTAACAACGGATGCCTCCCTGGATGGATGGGGAGCCCACACCAGAAGTCTTCATGCCAGAGGCTTGTGGCTGCCGGAGAAGAAACAGCACATCAACGTTCTGGAGCTACAGGTGGTGTTTTGGGCACTCAAATCGTTCCTGCCATCCCTCAAGGGCAAGGTGGCCCAGGTCTTCAGACAATACCACCACGATGTTTAACATCCGGAAACGGGGGCACCAGATCCCCGGTGCTCTCCAAAGAGGAGCAGGATTTATAGCACTGGGCGGTCGCCCAGGCGATGTTCCTTATCCTGTTTCATCTGGCAGGAGTAAAGAACACCGTCACCTACTCCCTGAGCAGGGAGTGTTGGGTAAGATTTTATGCCTTTGGGTGCACTACAACAACCCAGACCGCCTGGCAATAGGAACCCAACCGTTGGTTTAAGTCTGTACTACACAGGTTGCAGTGTGGTTGAGTATCCAGGCTCATCTCAAGAGCGGTCAATGTGAGCTGTGGGCGGGGGGGGAGGTTACACAGATTTGCATTGACAAGTGTTCAAAAACTTACACAAGGTTTCTTCATTAAACAATTATTAATTTAACAGGCAGAGTAAGTCGCCTTCATAGGGGAGCAATATAAAGCAGCACACCAATACACTTCAAAAAATGCACACCTAGTTCTAAATCAACAAATAACCATTTGCGGTTGTCCACAGACACTACCTACACCCTCAAGTGACTTCAATAGTCAGGGAGCTGGGAACATAAATATCACTGTTGCATTTAGAACATTCTTGAGTGTCAAAGAAAAGATGATTCAGAACAGACAAGTATTCACATGATTCTTAAGCAGGTAAGTAGTTTCAAAATAACCCCCAATGCAAAGTCAGTTAAACCTTTCCTGGAAGGAAAGCAAAACGCATGCAGAAGGGAGTAGTCATTCGGGGAGCCAGGCCAGCCAATGTTAAGTCCAGGTTAGCTGAAGCACTTCTTGCAGGCAAGTAGAAAGTCATGCACAATGTTTTAAAAGTATTTGTAGGATAGAAGAAATCAAAGAAGAGCCACAATCTGATTAGGCTTGTGAGGTAAAGGAGCTGATAGCAACTCTACAAATGCAACCAGACAAGTCCCCAACGAGGAAAAGTGAGGTTACACAAGAGGTCTGTTCTCTTAGACTGTACTGTAACTTTAGATTGAAGAAAACGTGCAGCAGATTACTTCTGTTCCTGTGCAGCTCTGCAGATCCTGGTGTTTGTGGGCCTCAGTCGTGGGGACAAGAGGGAGGATTTCTGGGGACTCCTGCACTGCAATGGGACGGTCACCGACTGTAACAGGCAATCTTCAAACAAGTCGCACTTCGGTGTTTAAGCTGCTTGCATCTACCGCAAATAGCAACAATGCAGTCCTGCTTCCTGGGAGTCTGGATGAGGACCCTGCAGCTGCCTTGCATAGCACTCTCTAGCCTACACTGAGATTTATTTTACCCATGCGTTACCATACTGCTACAACCTTCCTGTCTATTGCTACACCGCATTTTAGCCCATTTACTTGATTCTCAAACCTCATCTATTCTCGAATCAAGGTGAATGCTGCAAGTGTTTTTAGCCATTGCATTTTCAGTTGCTTTAGACATTGTATCTAACCATTACAAACCAGTGTGCTTTCTGCTGCTTACTTGATATTCGAATCTAGGTGGTTTTCCGCTCCTCTTAGCCATTGCAAACTAGCGTGTTCTCACCTGCTTACCTGATTTTTCGAATTTAGCCTTCGCAATCTAGTGTGTTTTCAGCTGCCTACCTGATATTCGAATATAGGTGGTTCTCAGCCCCACTAAGCCATTGCAGACTAGTATGACACTAGCTAATTTGTGGTTCTGACACTTAATTGCACCTTAGCCACTTTCCCTACTTCGCATTTAGATGTATAAATGTAATTCAGCTGTCACTCAAAACTAGGTACATCGCCTCCCAACCACACTGCTCTACCTTTAACCTAGGTGTCACTCACTGCATTCGTAGCTATATCGTAGCTAATTGGGGTTAACCAAGTCTATACCCCGGCCTCCCAACACTCCTGCCACAGCTATTTAGTATGTGTCCATTCACTACCAACCTACTTGCATGCCTCTTGATCCTCTTAAATACTGAAACACAGCTCAAGATGGCTCCACACTTACCCAACACACCATCCCTAACGACCTAACAACCAGGAACCACACAGACATAAACATCCTTCAGCCACTGCCACAAAGATGCACGGCACCCACTCATTCAAAAGGTAGAATACTTGACTGGGTAACCGATCACAGCTGCCAAGCGAATATCACAAATATCTCACCCCTAGCTTGGACTGATCACCATCTGGTATCATTCACGCTTTCTACTGACAGACCTCCACCTCTGCCTACCATCATGGCCCCACCTACTCTCACTAGAAACCAGAATATGACAGTAGAAAGACTCATCCCAAACCTACGCCCCACACTCAACATACTCCCTGACAACCTTGACCCCAACACCTTAGTCGAAGAATACAACAAGATTATGTCCACCTCGCTAGACCTTATCGCCCCCATTAAACTCAGACCAAGCAAACCAAAAACACACCTCAACAAATGGTACACACCATTCCTTAATCTTAGGCAGCAGAAAAACTGCGAGGCCACTTGGAAAAAATCCCCCTCCGTCGCAAACAAACTCAAACTTTTCAAATTAGCCGCACTCTACAAAAAAAAATTCTGATGCTTGTTAATCTGCTTAGAATCACATGCTGTGCATATGGTCCGACATCCAGTGGTAACCACGGAGTATTGCATCTTGTCTTTCGGGGGACCGAAAGGGGACGTCGGCTTAGGCGTGTCTGAAACACTATCCCTATCGTGACGTGTGTAGTACCCAAAATCCCTCACACGCGGAGGTCCCTCAGATTGTTTTTTTCCGCCCAGATAACTGGTCGCCCTATAGCGGAGCTCTTCATGAGACATTGTTTATCTTACCGAATTGTCGGTTTAATCCCCTTTAAGTCATTTCGCCTATCAAGAACAGCTGCGACGAAGACTACGGGGTACCGTCTACGGCTGTGGATTCCGACACATAAGATCCGGCGTTCGAACCGCTACGTGGTCGGGCCTTCTGGCCGGCCTACACAGTAGGGAGAGTGGGCTTGGGGTTTGCCATACTGCTATGTCTTTCCTCTTTTCCACTTCTTTCCTTTTTGGTCTGGTCACCCTTTCCTTCTGCTATGGAAATGACTCCATTTATATTCTGCCTTTGGTGAAGGGTCAGAAATACGTGGAAAGACGAGCAAACTTTGTGTATGCTTGTCTCCCCCTAGAGCACTAAAGCGGTGTTCGGGGTTAAACTCCTAAATTTAATCCCTTAAGGAGCGCCGGTTGAAGTGGTGGGCCGCGTACGGTATGTCGCGCGTGGAGCCTCCCTCCCCTCCCGCGACGCCAGCCGAAAGTGACAGGGGTACATCGGATGGCCAAACGTCCAACACGGACGTGGTAGACCTTGAGGCGGACGATTCTAGAGCCGCCACACCCATCCCGACCCTTCCAGGCTCGACTCCGGTCTTGCTATAGGGACCACACCCAGTGACGGGGCATACAATCGCTCTGCACAAAACACACAACCCAAGCGCCCTCCTCGACGACCTCGTCAAAGGTGCAAGCGCCATCGGATCGATTTGATCCGAAGCCTTCCCCGCATCCGCAGCAGCGCATGACTGGGCTTAATAAACATAACAAAGGCGCTACTCCCCAAACTACACAAGCCGAAGTTTCTGAACAAGAAACTTCGAGTTTTAAGGTTTCCGAGGCCCGTGCAAGCCTCTAACTAAGAGTAGGCCTCTACCCGAGAAACCACCATCATCGGAGGCTTTGTCCCCCGAAGATTCAGTAACCATCAGTAGGAGTATCAATAGGATTGCTATGGCGGTGGGCCTAGTACCGGTTTCGCCCAGAGTTATGGGCCAATCCGCCGAAAGGTTTTCCAGTTTTGGAAGACTATCCTGAAGACTCTTACGAAGAGAGCCAGGTACCCCTCTCAAGCACCCTGAGGAGATCCTCTGAATGCCTTAGGACGGAGGACCCTGTTCCTGCTCAGCTGGGTCCATTTGGGTCATCCAAGTGGACTACGGAACAATTTGAGGGGGTATATGGATCGGCTCAAGCAGGTTTTCGGAGCTTCTGATCAACCTCCGAAAAAAGCTCGGGTAGACCCTAACTCTCGCAAACGAGTTGCCCAACACCTAGATGTTCAACACTATGTCGATTATCAAGAAGATGTCCAGAAGGACACGTATAGAGACATCTATACAAAAGAAGAGGAAACTTCTTTTCTGGACAATTATGGAGAATACCAAGGCGCAACGGACAACTGGGAGGACCCCCAGCAGGACGATCGCAATTCTGATATTGTTTGCCTCGACTCTTCCCCATCCACACCGGTTCGGCAAGCTCCCCCAGTGGATGATCAAATGGCTTTCAGCAACACGTTGAAAAAAGCAGCGGAATTTTTTTAAATTGCCACGCTTGAGGCATTGCCTGAACAGGAGTTCGCGGAAAACATTAATGACAAGCCTCTGGCTAGCCAGTCTATTCCCCTCTTGAGCTCTGTAAAGAGACGGCTGGCCCCTTTACTCACACCCGCTCAGACTAGGGCTGTGAATCCAAGGGTCGAACTCTTCCGGCCCTCCCCCACCGACCCGCTTTATATCAAAGGACACGCAATCCCGGACTCGCTGGTGGTGACCAACACTCGCAAGAGAGCAGGGGTTCCCCTTGCCACGGGAGTCACCCCCGGACAAGGAGTCCAAAAGGTTGTATGCCTTAGGCAAACGGGTCATGTCTGCTGCTTATACCGTCCGGATTGCCAATAACACGACATTACTGGCAAGCTATGTCGACGCCCAATTGAACCTCTACAGGAAGGCCTCCAGGAGGTTCCGGAACCAACCAGAGCCGAGCTTCTCGTCAATGTCTCCGAGGGCAAACTTGCCGATCAAAATGTTGTAAAGAATACCCTGGACTCTGCAGAGACAGCAGGCAGGTCTCTCGCACAGGGTACTCTCCTAAAGAGACACGCGTGGCTGCGCACGTCGGGTTTCAGGGCTGAGACTCAGGCATCCATCATCAATAAACCCATTGAAGAGGCCAACCTCTTCGGAAAGGCGGTAGACGATGCGTTGGAGACAGCCAAGGAGGAGCATGAGACTATTAAGTCGCTGCACCAGATTTCACAAAAACCCTCTTCACAGAGGGGCAGCAATTCTCTGCGGTCCTTTCGAGGACAAGCCCGCGCCGCTCAAAATAATTTCGGCACAGTCCACTTCAACGCAAGTCAACCGGCTGCAAGCCCCACTTACTACCCCCAGAGGGGTCAGAAGCGCGGAAATAATAGAGGCAGAGGCTCCAATTCCAGAGGTGCATCAACCTCGGGTCAGAAATGATCACCAAGTTCAGGTCCCCTCCCATGTCTCCCCGGTCAGGGGGCGATTAACCTCTTTCCTCAAGGCATGGGAGTGGATAACTTCAGATCAGTGGGTATTAAAGACGGTCGCCCACAGTTATTGCGTGGAATTCGCCCGACCCCCACAGTTCAGACCGCCGAAACATCGACGCCTTTCTCCGGAACATCTGCAGATCCTGGTCCAAGAGGTGGAGGCGCTGCTGGGAAAGGACGCCATAGAAGCCGTTCCGTTTCTTCAGGTAAACAAGGGTATTTATTCAATATACTTCCTTGTACCCAAAAAAGGATCTCACCATGCGTCCTGTTCTAGACCTGCGCCTGGCGAACAAGTTCATAAAGCCCCAGAAGTTTCGCATGGTAACACTTCAAGAGGTGATCCCATTGCTAAAACAAGGTGACTTCCATGACAACATTGGATATGAAAGATACATACTTTCATATTTCAATGCTGCCAGCGCACAGAAAATTCCTAAGGTTCGTGATTCAGGACAAACACTACCAGTTCAAGGTACTCCCCTTCGGCATAGCCTCGGCGCCATGGGTGTTTACCAAGGTCCTGGCAGTGACAGTAGCACACCTGCGCAGACTTTCAGTTCCAGTTTACCCTTACCTCGACGATTGGCTCATCACGGGGGACTCGGTCGACGTTTGTTTTTCGAACACCCAAGACAGTAGACCTACTGTTCAGCCTGGGATTTTCCATCAACGAAAAGAAATCCAGCTTAGTCCCAAGCCAAGTAAAACAGTTCCTGGGGGCCCTAATTCGCACGGAAGACTGTCTAGTCTTCCCTTCCAGCGAGAGGGCTCAGAACATGCTCTTTTAAGTTCCTCAGCATGTAGCCAGTCGGGAGGTGACGGTACGCAAAGCTATGCGTTTGCTAGGGATGATGGTGGCATGCATATACTTGGTCCCCCATGCGCACCTGCGTCCCATGCAGGAGTGGCTCAACAGCCAGCGGTGTCAGGCCAGCGGACAATGGGAAGATCTGTTAGTTGTCTCGCCAGCCCTCGTTCTCTCTGCAGTGGTGGTCGAGGAGAACCTCTGGAAGGGGAAAACCTTCACCACCCCTGCAGTGGAAGCCACTCTCACGACAGACGCATCTCTCACAGGTTGGGGGGGCTCAACTGCTTCAACACACAGCGCACGGAGTGTGGTCCCCTCAGGTAGCGTCCAACCATATAAACCTACTGGAGCTACTAGCAGTGTTCAAAGCATTGCCTTTCAGGAGCAACTGCAAGTGAAGACAGTGCTGGTCCTTACCGACAGCACAACAGCAATGTATTATCTGAACAAGCAGGGGGGCACTCACTCTCCAGGGCTATCCAAGCTGTCCCAAAACATCTGGATATGGGCTCTCAAACACAAGATGTTCCTGATATCCCAACATGTTCCAGGGGAACTCAATCTTCTGGCAGACTTACTCAGCAGGGATTTTCCTCTGCCAGAAGAATACGAATGGCGTCTGCACAAAGACATTGTATCCAACGTCTTCGCAGAACGGGGGTTTCCAGAGATCGACCTATTCGCTACTCAGGAGAACGCCCATTGCACAGATTACGCCTCCAGGTACCCCCAGAACCGATCCAAGGAGAACGGTCTCTGGATAACTTGGTCGGGGACATTTGTTTATGCTTTTCTCCAGCATGGGGGTCTGGCATGGATTCACATGCTCATGAATATTCCCCGTCAGGCTGGGAATCCTCGGTAAAGAAAAAACCAGTATCAGTTTCGTTTCTGATCTGTCTTTCGTAGTAGTAACCAATCACTGGTCTCTGCGTCATACTGACCACAGCCAATGACTGCCCTCTACCTAAGCACCGCCTCTGGCAGCCATCTTCAGATTTTTACCGCACGTTCATGTGTTGGGATCCTCGTGCTATTGCTCTCGAGCGTTGGTGCTATTTTTTCACGTTTTTTGCTCAAAAATTTCGTTTTTTCGGTCAAAAGAGCCTCAAGCTCCACCGACTCTCCATCCGATCAACGGGGACCCGTGTCGGATTTGTCTGCGCCCCTCAAGGGTGAAGATTTCGTCGAGCTACGCTTTTGGAGGACTCCAGAAGCTTCTCAGGCCCAGACATGGCCCAGGAGAAGGGAAGCTCGACGCCCGGAAAGCTGTTCAGGGTCTGCCCTGGATGCCAGCTGCAGAACGTTTTTTAAGAGGACGAACACTCCTTTTGTCTCTACTGCTTACATGAGGACAAGACGCACGTGGAGAAGGACTGTGCGTTTTGCGGCAATATGTCGGAGCGGACCATGAAGGACCGCCATCAACGTCTCGCCAACTGGCTGGAGGGGAAGAGCCCGTCAGGCGAGAAGAAGAGGAAGAAATCCGAGCGGTCTTCTAAGACCTTTGAGGACGCCCCGGCGACGGGGGTCCAACACAAGGCCAAGCACCGAACGGTCGGGCTCTACGGGCGCCAGGCAAGGCGCACCCTCCCCGGCACCTTCAGCCACGAGCCAACGCTCTGGGTCGGGTAAGAGGAAGGGCGAGCACGCAGCAAAGCTCCTGGAGAGGCACCGGTCGAGCTCGAAGGCCCCATCGGAGGGGGAGCGAGGCAGTGTCCCCCCCTCAAGGATAAGGCGGTGAGCGCACCTAAGGTGGTGAAGGCCTTAATCCATCCGGCCAAGCCCTCTATCGATACTGTCGCGGCGACCCAGGCTCAGCCTGTGGAGGCTACACCAGTGGTGGCGACCTCGGGGCTCAGTCTCCCTGCCACCTCGGAGGGAGACCTCTTTTGTGCCCATCGATAGGACCCCCGTGAAATCCCTGGCGGGGAAGGAAAAGGGGGGGGGGGCAGGGCGTCGTCGTAGATTCGGCTTCAATCTCGGAGGAAGAGCTGATTGAGGTCTTAAGCCACGGCCTTGGCGTGGAAGAAGACCGGCCCGTCGGGATGGATCCCGACGCAGGTGACGACGACATCGTCGAGGGTGCCGACGGGGCCCCTGATCGCCCGTCGGATTCCCCTCTGCCAGCGCCGCAAGACAACTCGGCGGCCATTTTGTTGGCTATACAGTCCTTATGCTCAGAGATAAGGATGAGACTACCGTTGCCGACGGAGGAACCTCTCCCGTCGGGGGATCCTGAACCGGGACCGTCTGGTGTTCCCCCGCCCAAGAAAAGGATTCACCCTCCACCTCCTTTTCAGCCGTCGCGCACCGTCCAGCCCTCCTCCCCGTCCACCCGAGGGGATGATACGGGTACGGACGACGAGGATCTACCGTCGTCCCCTCCCACCAGGGCTTCTCCGCCCGACGAGATTGGTTCGTTCCACTCCATGATCGCCAGGGCATCCGAGCTTTTCCAACTCTGCCCTGAGGAGAAGAAAGGCAGGATTCCTTTATCAACGGCGCGAGGCCAAGAGGAAGACGGTCCTCGCGGTGCCTCTACTGGACGACATTTGGGATGAGGGCCTCGCCCTCCTCAAGAACCCTTCCACTACGCCAGCTAGAAGAGACCGATACGAGAAGAAGTACCGGGTCCCGGACGCGGCCCCCCTGTGCCTCTGGGCGCAGCCTACCCCGGACTCTGTCATCTCCGCGGCGGCCAGGAAGAAAGTGGGGGGGAGGGAGGGTGCGGCCTCCACATCGACTTCCCCACCGGACGGCGAGGGAAAGAAATTGGACACTATGGGACGCAGGGTCATCTCGTCTGCAGCGACGACGATTAAAGCGGCCAACGCCTTGGCTATCGTGGCCCGCTACGACAGGGAGCTATGGTACAAACTGGCTCCCCTGCTGGACTTCCTACCGGACGACAAGAGGGCGGATGCCCTGGAGATCCTACAGGAAGGTGAGGTGGCGTCGGACCACGTCATCACTATTGCGACGGACATCGCCGACACTGGGTTTCGCCAGTTGGGCAACGGCGTGTGCCTTAGGCGGCGTGGATGGCTCAAGGCTACGGACTTCCGTCCAGACGTACAGACCAGAGTCCTGGACATGCCGTTCGATGGGAACAACCTGTTTGGGAAAACAGTGGACGATTCCCTTCAGGCCATTAAAGCGGACACTGAGACGGCCCGGGCCCTTGGGTTTCTGCAGCACCGACGGACGCCCTTTCGGAGCAGCGGAGGCAAGGGCGCCTCCAAAGGTTCCGGCGGCGGTTTCTCCACCTACCGTCAAACGGCCCGCTCGTCGTCTCAGGAGACCTACAGAGGACGAGGCAAGTCTGGCGGACCCTGCCGTCGTCGCCAAGGAGGTCAAGGCGGCAAAGCCTCGTCGAAACAGGATTGAACCGACCGTGGGGTCGGGCCCCCACCAATGCACCCCAGTGGGAGGCCGGCTGGCGAGCTTCGTCAGCGTGTGGGAGTCCATCTCCACCGACCGCTGGCCGCCTTAGCCCGGGGCCACGCGCTCGAGTTTCAAAGAAGGTGCCCGCGTGTCCCCCCCGTGGCCAGGAAAGAGCTTCACGTCCCTCGGCTTCTCCTGGAGGTAAGGGCGATGCTCAGGAAGGGCGCCATCAAACTCGTCCCAAAGAGGCTTCGGGGCTCCGGAGTTTACTCTAGATACTTCCTCGTGAAGAAGACGGGAGGATGGCGCCCCATCCTAGACCTGCGACGTCTGAACAAATTCATCAAGTCGCAGAAGTGCCGGGTGGTCACCCTCCAGCTGTCCTGGGTCAGCTGGAGGAAGGAGACTTCCTGTCGTCGTTGGATTTGGAGGATGCCTACTTCCATATTCCCATCCTAAAGGGGCACCGAAAATTTCTCAGGTTTGTGGTCCAAGGGCGTCACTACCAGTTCAAAGCCCTCCCCTTCGGACTACGGTCGGCACCCAGGGTATTCACCAAGTGCCTTGCACCGGTGGCGGCGCAGCTGCGCCGCGGGGGATCCACGTCTACCCCTACCTGGACGACTGGCTCATCCGAGCCAAGACGAGGGAGCTCGCCGTGGAGCACAGGGCAAGGACCGTCCAACTTCTCACGGACCTGGGATTCTCCGTGAACTACGTCAAGTCCCACCTGGTACCCGCGCAAAACGCACGGTTTCTGGGAGCGAAGCTCGACAGTGTCCCTTCTGGCCTCCCCGTCGGAGGAAAGGACCAGGTCCATCCTGGGCAAGGTACAGCGGATGTTTGCTTACGACGCGGCCAAGGTGAGGTCCATCAAGTCCCTCCTCGGAATGTCTTCTTGCATCTACCTCATTCCCATGTGCAGGCTCCGGATGCGCCCGTTGCAGGAGTTCCTGGACGCGCGCTGGATCCAAACGACGGGCGGCTTTGAGGAGAGGATAGTTTCCGCCGAGCGGTCCGGTGGTGGGGCACCCGCGCGCATCTGACGGCGGGCATGGACTTCCAGACCACCAGGAGACAGTGACCACGGATGCCTCCCTGGAAGGGTGGGGAGCGCACACCGAAAATCTGCACGCGAGAGGCCTTCGGCTCCCGACGGAGAAGTCCCTCCATATCAACGTCCTGGAGCTCCGTGCAGTGTTCTGGGCCCTCAGGTCTTTCCTTCCGTCCCTCAAGGGCAAGGTGGTGAGGATCTTCACCGACAACACCACCACCATGTTTCACATCAGGAAACGGGGCGGAACCAGTTCCCCAGCACTGTCCAAGGAGGCGCAGGACCTGTGGCATTGGGCCGTCGCCCAAAGGATGTTTCTGGTGCCGTTTCATCTGGCAGGGATAAAAAACACCATCGCTGACTCACTCAGCAGGGAGCTGCGCCCGTGCCACGAGTGGGAACTACGGCAGGATCTAGTGGATCGCCTCTTCCGACGGTGGGGCACACCCCAGATCGACCTGTTCGCGACAGCGACGAACTCCAAGTGCCGGAGGTTCGCCAGCAGGTTTCCCCAGGCGAGGAGCATGGGCGATGCTTTCTCGTTCCCCTGGGAGGGCCTGTTCCTCTACGCGTTCCCTCCTTTGCCACTGCTAATCCGGCTCGTCAACCAGCTCAAGAGGTCAAGGTGCAGGATGATCCTCGTCGCACCTGCGTGGCCGAGGCAGATATGGTTCCCGGACCTTCTGGACTTGTCAGCGTCCCCGCCAATCAAGCTGCCGGTGGACGCGGATCTACACTCCAGGGAAGGAGGCGCCATCCTCCACCACGACCCGAAATCGCTGAACTTGCAGGCCTGGCTCCTGCAGCGCTAGAGTTTGGAGGATACGGCATACCGGCCCACTGCAGAGAGGTTCTTGCAAAGGCCAGGGCGTCCTCGACTCTTAAATGCTACGGACACAAATGGAAGAGGTTCTGTCTGGTGCCACGCACAGAAGATTAACCCTCTACGGATTACGGCTCTTCAGGTACTGCCGTACCTGCTGACGCTGGCCAAAGCTGGTCTGGCACACGCGTCCATCAAGATTCATCTTGCTGCGATCTCCCGATACACCAGAACCACAGGGCGGACGTCCTTGTGGTCTCATCGTCTGGTGAAAGAGTTCATGAAGGGACTGTTCAGATCGTTCCCGCCGGTGAAGGCTCTGGCCCCGGCGTGGGAGCTGAATGTGGTGCTGACCAGGCTCATGGGACCTCCGTTCGAGCCTCTGCACTCGGCCCCGTTGAAGTTTCTGTCGTGGAAAACAGCGTTTCTTGTGGCCATCACCTCCGCACGACGGGTGGGAGAGATCCAGGCCCTTTCCTGCAAGGCCCCGTACTTGACTTTTCACGACACGAGGGTAGTGCTCAGGACGCACCCCTCCTTCATGCCCAAGGTACCGTCGGGACTTCCATCTCAACGAACCCTTGGTGTTGCCTGTGTTCTTCCCGTCGCCTTCGTCGCCGGCTGAGAGGACTTTGCACTCGCTGGATGTGGCTAGAGCGCTGAAGTTCTACGTGGACCGCACGAAGTGTTTTCGGAAGACGTCACAACTCTTTGTGAACTTTGGACCTGTCAATCAGGGGAAGGCTCTCTCGAAGGCTTCCATTTCCAGATGGCTCTCCGGCTGTATCATGTACTGTCATCGGTTGGCAAACCGACCGCTGCCTGGCCGTCCGAGAGCCCATTCCACCAGAGCGATCGCAGCTACCACGGCGTTCCTTTCTGGTGTGCCCCTGCTGGACATATGTAGGGCTGCTACGTGGAGGTCGACGCACACCTTCACGAAATTCTACTGCGTCGAACGGGATTCCAGGGAGGAGTCCAGGGTCGGCCAAGCAGTGCTGCGCAACCTGTTCGTCTAAGGTGAGCCTGGTGAGGAGGTAAGATGCTTAATGTTGAGCCTTTGCCACCTCCCGTGGTTGTGCATGTGTGTACTGCTATGTATTCTTCATGAGCATGTGAATCCATGCCAGACCCCATGCTGGAGAAGGAACAAGTTACTTACCTGTAACTGTTGTTCTCCAGCATGGGTCTGGCATGGATTCACATGCGAACCCTCCCGCCTACCCCTCTGCGGCTCTTCAGTTGGTCATACTGCCACTTCACGTGCTTCCAAATCTGAAGATGGCTGCCGAAGGCGGTGCTTAGGTAGAGGGGAGTCATTGGCTGTGGTCAGTATGACACAGAGACCAGTGATTGGTTACTACTAGGAAAGACAGATCAGAAACGAAACTGATACTCGTTTTTTCTTTACCGAGGATTCCTAGCCTGACGACGGGGAATAGTCATGAGCATGTGAATCCATGCCAGACCCATGCTGGAGAATAGTTACAGCTAAGTAACTTGTTCCTTATGCTGACTGCAACTAAACTTTGAAAATTCTTGTAAATGCTGCGCCCTGATACCCTTGGGTACTCTTGCGCATTATAAATTAACATAACATGATCTTCCTGGAGCTCATGGCCAACTTAAAAGCAACGCACACAATCTGGTGTTCCTCTCCCTGGGTATTTGGTACCAGCAGCGACTGCAGTGGAAATTCAACCAGCTCAGAGGATGTCCAGGTGGAGTTGATTCGTCCCACCAACTCAAAAAGAGAAGTCGTCCTTGCCGGGGCTTCTGTCAATACAAATTTGGAGTTTCAGCACAGCAGCAGGGCTTCACTGGGCATATCAATGGTCCAGGAGTTGCAGCAGGCGTCCTCAAAGTTCTTCAGATTCCTTCGTCCAGTGGTACTCTGCCTTGTCAGCCAGAAAGCCTCGCCTTTTATGCAGGTTTCTCCCATTCGTTCCAGCCCAGCGTCGGTCCCCCCTGCAGAGTGGCTGTTCTTGCTGGACAGCCAACCGGCCAATCACCTAGGAGTGCATTCCTGTCTCCTAGGAGATTAAGCACAGGGAGCTTCTGGCACCTCCTCGCTTAAGAGCACATTCCATAAGGGGCATCAAAGCCTCTGCTGCCCTTCAGAGATATCCCAATCAAAGACATTTGTTCAGGGGCCACTTGGTTGTCTGTTCACACTTCTAGGAGACGTTACTGTCTGGATTAATCTTCCAGTCTGGCCAGCCAATTTGCAAAAGCGGTCCATGATCAGAACAAAACATAATTCGTACTCCCAAATTATTGCTTCTTTGGGAGTCTTTCATAAGATGAGGAATACGTGGGAGGAACATCCAATCGAAAGAAAGTCACCATGGCTAAGTAACTTGTTCAACTAAAGGGTAAAGATCCTGTAGTAAATTCATCTGTAGCCATTGACATCTGTAGCTTATACCGAATTGGACGTTGATCAGGCTTACCACCTCCTTAATAGCACTGGGTTATGGGATGGTTTGTAACCCATTTATTTTGTCTGAACTCGACATGTAACTACTAGTGAATAGGGTCATTTGATGTTATTTGCCTTGGTTGATTTTGTGCTACATACATGTAACTATGAAGTACGTAACTATGAAAGATATACGACTTCCTTTTTTATTGTCCTTGTTATTTTCCTTCATAGTGTCTGTTTAAACTGTTTTTATTTGAGTAAAGTTCAATTCGAACTAATCACAACAAAGATTTACAACTTCAAAGATGGTTTTGCTCCTGTTGGAGGCTGCTGCTATTATGGTGCAGTAGTAAACAGCTTGGTCTTGGAAATCGGAATCTTACGGTGGGTGTAGAGAGATTAGAGTTTGGTGAGTTCTCTCCTGGGCTGTTATTTGGGCCACTTTTTCTCTAAGGCTCTGAGCATTTGTTGAGTTCAAGGGACTACTGGGGGCAATGTGTTGGTCTTAGACCAGCAGTTTCTTTGGGGGCGATGGGGAGGGGCATATGACAGTTTCATAGCTAAGTTGAATAATTCTAGGAGGCCAGAGGCATTCCCTGTTTTTTGGGGGGAGTGGGATTTGGAGGGGTAGTCTGCAAAGGTTGCTTCTAGTTCATTGACTGGAAGCTTTTGAATGAGTGGCATAGTGAGGGGTCATTTAGCCTGACCCTAGAGTGGTTGATGGTGGAAGGGCGGCGAGGTCAGACAAGTAAAGTGGAATAGGGTCTGTGAGGGAATGGTGTGAAGATTAAATCTTGTCTAGTTATCTCTTGCCATTTTCTATACAATATTTTTTATAATGGCCTTGACCATTTTATTTGGTATTGAAGTGTCTATAGAACCTGTTAATCACCCATCTCTCCTCCTAAGTGAAGTCTACTACACTACCACTTGGAGCTTGATGCACTTAAGTAAACCCTTGGTACCCAACTAAGACAAACCTAAAGTCTCTGATCACAGATCATGTTGAAATGCTAGCGTACAATTTCAGATGGTTACTAGGAAAACTACATTTCGAATGGATTGTCCTCCCACGTATTCCTCATCTTATCATATTCGTATCACAGCTCTGGTGCTTCGTAAAAAATGTTAATCAGAGGGCGCTGTTGGAGGCCGCGGAGTCGTAGTCCCTTGAGAGCCAGCATCGTTGTCTGCTGTATAAAGGGCTCGAGCAGCGCCCGTTACCTCAGTTCTGTTTTTACGGTGTTCATGGTCTCATCAGCTGATCAGGCTTTAAGTCCTCAGGCTCTTAAGGAAGTTTGAGTGCAACTGGAGTAAACTGTACGGAGGGGTAGTTTGGGAGGGTCGATGAGGAATACGTGGGAGGAGTAACTTGTTCTTCGAATGGATTGTGTCCTCCCCACGTATTCCTCATTTTATAATGGACTCCCATAGCAGTGGTAATTGTGGAGGTGGAAGTACTAGAAATTATAATTGTAGACTGAAGGACAGCTTCTGCGAATAGTAGTCCAAGATATGAAGTAGTCCAAGCAGTAATGCTTTACAAAGGTGTACATTGACGACCAGGTGGCCGCAGCACAAACCACCTGCACTGGGACACCCCTCTGAAGAGCCGTGGAAGTTGCCATGCCTCTGGTTGAATGAGCCCTTAATCCATCTGGAGGCTTTCCCTGCTAATTTATAGCATGCCGAGATTGCTAGAATTATCCATCTGGATAGTTTGTTTAGACACTGCAAGGCCCAATTTGTGTCCAGTATACCCAACAAAGTCACATTGTCGAATATTTGCCGGCTCTGGAGGGACTACGACTCTGCGGCCTCGAACACAGCGGCCTCTGGTGAAAAATTTGCCGCAGAGATGGGATACGAATATCTTAAGATGAGGAATATGTGGGAGGAACATCCAATCGAAAGAACGTTACTGTTGGTAAGTAACTTGTTTTTCTGTGAACATTCGCAGGATGGCTTAGTGAGCTGTATGCTCAGCTAAACTGAATGGAGGTGGAGTTTTACTTGATTACGTAGCATGTCAAACAATTGGAAACAACTACACAATCTTGGCAAGAGCAGTGAAATGCTATATAGCAATGCCAAACTGTTTAGTGTTAGACTATTTTCATGAAGGTGGGCTTGCGTAAGCCAAGCTTTGGAAGCTGGGTTAATCGCCTTTCAAAAACGCCACCTCCCAAAGGCCAAGCATGCAGCATTTGTCATAGCCAAGGCATCTTGTGCCCTTCCAGCAGCATGTTCCTCTCGATCAGCAATGCTGCATCTGGGTCTATCCTTAATGCTTTGGCACGAAGGTCTCCAGCAGAACCGCCTGGATTAGCCTAGATTAACACTTTACCTTTTCTTAGGTTGGTAGTCTGGATGAAAAGGGACAAGACACCGGTGTAAGCAACTGTAGTTACTATTCCATAGTCTTCATTAGTCTGGAGTGCATACAAATGAGGTGCTGGATGCAGTTATGGCCTGTTCATATTCCTTAGCTTTTTTTCTCTTTGACTGCTGCTTGGAGTGCTCAACTTTCTGGCAATCTTAAGTGCACAAGACAGTTGACCTTCACTTCTGGTGTTTACTGACCCATTTCTATTGGGTAGTAGAGACTACCATGAATAATCAATTTTCATTTTCCACCAATCTGGCTTCAGAGCTGACAGAAGCATGGAAACTGCTCTCCTGAACATCCATGAAGACCTGCTCTCTAAAACTCCCTCTGTCCTTATCCTACTTGCTCTCTCCTCTGCTTTTGACACGGTCAACCATACCACCCTGTTCAATCTGTGACAACCTGGGTATCACTGATTAGGCTGTAGCCTGGTTGACCGCTTTCCTCTCTGATCGTCCCTCCCAGGTACAACTTGGGTCCTTCCTATCTTGTATCTCCCTCGCTACCTGAAGTGTTCCCAAGGGGACTAGCCTCTCGCATTGGCTTTTCAAGTAATACCTGGCAACCCTCGCCTACTGCATTTCCTTTTTTCTGCAGACATTTCCAGTGCTATGCTGACACCCAACTCCTTTTCAGACTTCCTTCAGCCACCTCGCCTTCCCTCATCTGATTGCCTAAACGCCATTCGAAATTGGTATGCCGTCAACGATCTTTGTCTAAATTCCAACAAGACTGAGATCCTCCTCATTGGTACACCTTCACCATACTGTCCCCTCACGATCTGGCCGGCCTCCCTTGGCCCTCCTATCCCTACCTGCGAGGCTAAGAACCTCGAGGTTATATCTGACTCCACACTTTCCTTCTCCGCACACATCTGACATCTATAAAAAATAAAACTGCATCTCCTTAGAGGTACTCTGCCTTTCCTCTCCTTCCCCCAGAAGCTCACTGTCTCTCAAGCTAGCTCTGGTTATCTCTAGGTTGGACTACTGTAACAGCCTCTTTCTAAATCTACCTGACTCCACTCTCTGCCCTTTACAACTAATCCCGAACAGGAGTGCAAGACTTGTTCTTGGCCTCAAGCCCTGGGATCGTATCTCTGCAGCTCTGAAATCCCTTAATTGGTTCCCAGTGGATGCAAGGATTACATTTGAAAAACCTCTGCCTTGTCCACAAGGCTTTCTGGGGCCTAGGCCCAAAATCCCTTCAACTATCGCTCTGTAAATACCCTCCTACCCCCCCACCCTCCCCAAGCCCTTCGCTTCTCCTCCCGGGGTCAGTAGTTTTTCTAAGAAACAAGCTGGGGGTAGATATCTTCAGCTGGGGTCTCCCTTGAAACTTGAAAATCATCTGTTTCCGTAATCAGCTCAAGATCTTCCTCTTAGCTTCTGCCTTTGCCCCTTTTGTCCCCTGCTGATCTTTCTCTCAGCACTGTGCACCTGGCCACCCTCTGTTCTCCGGGCCCAGGTACCTGCTCACCCTGCCTGCCTCCCTCCCTCCCTCCCTCCTGCACTGCCTCTGGGCCACCCCCTGCACTGGGGTCTGTATCTGTACCCATACGGTCCCCCGCTCTTCTTCTGCACTTATCAGATACACCCTAGCTGACTAACACTGCACTTTGCCACTTGCTGGCTGCACTACCACTGTTTATCGCCATATTTAATTTGTACTTATTTATTCTGTTCTCTCCTCTGTTCTGCGCTTTCCACTTCTCCCCCTCCCATGCATTTCCCCCCATTTTCCCTTCCCCATGCACGCTCTTAATGTCACTGGGCCTATTAAGATCGTTGTTTTTGTTCTCCCCTATTCCCCTCCCTTTGCCTGGTCGCGCTCTGAGAAATTTGTGTGGAGCGCGATCTAAATAAAATATCAAAGCTGTTGGACTCTCGTGTATAGCTTGACTCAGGACAGCTCTGTAACTATCAATTTCTATTCTGTTATTTGATAACATTGGAAAAGCCCCCGGAAACTGACATTTATCAAAACCTGAACTGAGCAAGACCTCAGCATGCGGAGTATTGCCCCGATTTGGAGAAATCCTATGCTTGTCCACCCGTTCCCATGTGCGATTTGCTGGATATGTTGGCCATTTCCCACTTGAACAAATTGTGATTTTGGTCAAGTCACATTCTTCCAGCTTGACTACGTTTTTGCAAATTTTAAGTTTGAGTTTGATTGGATTCATAGAAGGATGTCTGTCCCAGTCTTCTTACACCGGGCAAATGTGGACCATGGAGGGTGACCTAATTGACTAGTAAGGCACCCTTCTTGGCCAATTACTTGCTTAATTATAATCGTTTTTCAATAACACACCTAATACCATAGAGGTTTCTAAGCACGGACCTGGGATTCCAACCTGTTTCTCTGCGCCTTGCTTCCAAAACGAGCTTGTTGCCACTGAGCCATATTACCTATGCCAAATTACTTAACATTAAGCAGTGTTTGCCATAACCGCAGTAACCCCTGGGCTTTTCTTTCTTAGTGAATGTGATGGACCATACAGTCTTTCTTTCCTAGTTTTAAAGACCACCTTGGGTTCTATTCTTATATGCATCAACCTTTCCAAGTGCTGTCTAGCTAGGTTTGTTAACCATCACTTATGTATAACAATCTGGGTTTTATCATTGCAGAAGCTGCCAGTTGCTTTTATCTTGAAGAAAAATGAGCATAATCATGTTCGTAAACCCATCCAAAACCTTACTTTACTGCCCAGTGTTTCATTAAACGCCACTTTATGTTAATCTATTTAAAAACCTATTCTGTCATGTTTATTCTGCAATAAATTTGTCCATGCCATCTCACTTTTTGGCACTGCTTGCTCCACAGGCATTCTCTGTTGATCACCTCTTAGACATGAATATGGTTTTCATTGCCTGGCATAAGTTACTGCTTATGCCTCCCCTGCTGATGTTCCTTATTCATATAAATTAGATTTTCTGTCAATGTAGGGGTTTTAAACAGCCAGTGGAGTTATGAGCAGGTGCCATCTCCCAAGTAAAGGTTGTAGTTGCTTTTTGAACTTTGTTTCTCCCTTTTACATAAATGAGGACCACTGGCCATTTATAGTTGGCCTGACCAGCAAAGTCAGTTACTAGTTGAGTTTTATGAGCTCAACAGAATGTGTTAATTATCGACTTCCAATGGACATCACAAAAAGCAGATGTTACTTAGCGCAGATTGTAAAAAGCCAAAGGCTACTGACATTCTTGATGTGCATGCTCTTTCTGATGTTAACTGACACTAGTTTCTGGGGGGTGATTTCTGCATTGCTCAGAGTAGCATCTGGCTGGACCCTAAGCAATGTTTTGAACCTCACTCTGCAGTTCCAATGCTTCACCATTTCAGGCAAACATTTGGGACAGCAACCGGGTCCATGCACAAACCTCTTGGCAACATTGCTTTCTCTTGCATGCCTTTCTATAATTGGTGCATATTTGAACTTTAAATCGTATTAAGCCTCCTAAGGTGATTATCTATACATCCATATTACTTAAGCAAACAAATATCTGTTGGCACAAGAAGATTCTGGCACTTAGCAATATGAACAGAATTTGCACTTGCTAGCGCATTTTCATTTGATTTTCTACTCTGAGCTCATATTTCTTTTAAAGTATATTTGTGCACTTTAGTGCAGTGCTACATAGGCAGAATAAGATCAATGTGCTTTTTGTAGCAGAAGTGCAGTTTCCCTGAATTTATTTTTGTTTCCGTCCCAAAGGATTGGCCGTTCGATGATGGTGCCCCTCCTCCGACTCAAATCGTTGATGACTGGTTAAACCTCTTGAAAACTAAATTCCGTGAAGAGCCAGGATGTTGTATTGCTGTGCACTGCGTGGCAGGTCTGGGAAGGTGAGCAACATGGGTGATTAAGACCAAGCTATTAATCGGGTGCTAAAAGTCTACCTTTGCTGTGAATAGCCTCATTGGAGAAAATGGTGCATAAACACATTAAACCTGAAAAGTGACCTGACCTTACTGGAACTGAGAAATATGCCAGAGTAGTATACTCAATGTAAATTATCTTTAATTGGGTGTTATCCGCCACTTTGGTGGCCCCTAGGAGCATGGTTCTAGAAGGGAAAGTGTTTTGTGGTGGTGTTTGGTAATATGGTATGGCATTTATAACACACCTATACACAAGTTTTTCAAGCGCAGACATGAAGTACAGGATTCCTGGTATGTGTAGGCTACTGAAGACTTTGACGCTTGGTTTTTGGTTAGTGCAGAAGGAGTTCACCAAGTGAGTGGCTACCAGCACTGGTATCTGTAAATCTGCTGATCATGTCTTTGGTTGTTGCAGCCTTCTCCATGACACTTCAGTGGTTAATGTGCTGGTAGGGGTGCTGTTTGGCATCAGACCGCAGTGTGCATGGGTCAATGTATGTAGTGTAAGAAAGTTGAGGGGATGGAGAGTTGTGTGGAGTCCTGGGTGATCAGGACGTTGTGGGGGTTTAGGCTATTTGTTGTGCTTGGTTTTGTTTACGATTGTTGGTAGTTCAGAAGTCTTTCAGTTCGCCACCTGTTGGGTGCTTGTAGGGAGGTCTTGAAGTTCTTGGTCCATGGTGGTTGATGGGTGAGACTGACCCAGTGTGGGCTCAGCCATTGGGCAAGTGTAGACACAATGATGCACTAGAAGAGCACTTTAACTCGCAAATCCGATGGTGCTGGATTGTGACAGCCAGCCTGGGTCCGTACAGTGGTGCGGTGTATGGCAGCGGTTAAACCGCTTTCCAGTGGAAATAGGATCAAGCAGTTTATTATATCATCCCTGATTAGATGATTGTGTTTATGGGATTTTTTCATATTGCTGTTGTGGCCATTTTGTTTGTGGCATTACCTAAGAGGATATATTTTGGCTGTTGTAATGTGGCCCGAGTCAATTTCCTGTATCTCTTCATAGTTCATTATATAATGAAATTGCTGTTGGCAGCTTTTGGTGTTGTCTTTGTTTTTGTTTTTAGAACGCTGCACACTGCTGAAGCCATTTCACCTTTTCATTGAACAAAGGATTTGTTTGCTGCATGTCCCCTAAAAATGGTTACTACTTTACAAGTCCACTGAGACGCCACAGCAAGGCTGTGCTGACTTTGTAAACCTTGAAACTAATGTATGGCTTATATAAGGTCCTGGACTTCCTGACGCAATGGATTGTCCTCTCACGGACTCCCCATCTTTGATATACCCGATATCCTGCTTGCAGTTTCGGAAACATTTCAACAGCAGATGGTGCTGTGCCACCGTCTTGAGGTCCCTCGGCAGCTTCCATCCTGCTCTCGGCCGTGACGTTGACATTAAATATCAGGCACTATGCCCATTTTTCTGTGCACCACACACTGGCCTCTGTTGATTTCAACTGCATTTTGCCTTTTATCTTCAAAATGTCACTCCGAAGACAGATTTAGAGGTGAGGACTGCAGATTTGTAATGTCTATTACAGATCCGCTCAGGATATGCCTCTGGTGTCATGGGATGGATCATAAGGTCGATGACTGCAAGTCTTGAAGGAGAGGCAGGCTAAACTCATCCTAGTTAGGCCGGTAACAAATCTACTTCAACCACCCCATCTAAAAAGATTGTTTGAAAAAAGTTTGAGTGACATCTCGCCTAAGATCAAAGCGCAGAAAAGACGCAAAGCGCTTAAGATCTAGGAGTAATTCAGGACGTTGGTCATCTTCGCATAAAATATCGAAGCAGAGGCATCACGCCCCTACATCTTCTGATTCCTCGGCCAAGAGGAAGAGTAAGCTTTCCTAGCAAACGACATCTAAAGATGATTGGGAGGAACTTTGTCTCCAAATGATGGAAGTGTTCTCGATGGCGGCCCTTCGACTTGAAGATAGTCTTAGTCGCTGCATCCCTCTTCCGTTCCGTCAAAGGAGTCTGTGTTGTGGCCTTAGACATCCAAGCCATCGACTTAGACTTAAAACCTTTCATGGTTCCAAATACAATCGGCTCCATATTTGAGGAAGCAAGGATACTCCTCTTATTGGATTGGAGTTTGGTACCCCAAATATTCCTGAAGAGCTCATTTCGGATTAGTCCAGGTTGCAGAATCTTGTCGACGGCTTAAAATGCTAGTGGGTTGGACACTTCACCTGATGAAAAACTTAAACACATTTTTGCAACCCATCCGCATTGTTATGGGTTCTTATGGTCACCACAAATGGGACCTAGAGTATGCAGGTCTTCTCCTAAAGTCAGACTTCAATTGTCTGTCTTGCTGAAAGGAGTAAAGGGTTTTCTCTTCACAGATGAATCTAGTCAATCAATTATTTTAAAGTACGGGAAGCAGAAAAGTGCTTTCTCCAGCATTGGATCCTTCATCGATTCAGACGCTTGAATGTCCCTTCAAGCTGGGAATACTTAGTAATTTAAACCAGTTAAATGTAGTCCCTCCACATTATTTTGGTCCCTTTTGACCCCAACCATTGGGGTGGAAGGGATTAAGCCCTGCCCAGGCAGCAATCTTCATACTTTTCTCCCCGGTCTACAAGACAAGGGGAATCCTCTTCTGCTCTTGTGACAATCTATTCAACTTATATTCACAATTTAGAATTTAGACAATGTTTGCTCACCAGTTTTCTGGGCGCAGGAAATTCACACATAATCTGAAATCGTGCAGTGAAAGGTTTCTCAAGACACCTCATGGCCGAGGCAGTTTTGGAATCGAACTGCAAAACCTCCCTTTTAAGGACTGCAGTAGGTGCAGAAAGAAAGTTGACTTTGTGGGATCCTCATGAGCACTGTATATATTACTTGTACTCATGACATTCAATACTGTAAGATATGCAAGACTCTCTCAAAGAGCATTGCAAGACAGACATTGGAGGCTCCTTCATTTAATAACTAAATGTCAGTCATTGGATGATGAATCATCCAAAACAGCCCCCGTTTCGTCTAACGGAAGTGCTGATAAGCAAGCTTCAAAAAGAGATTCAGTTAAACGGGGAGGCTCTCGACCACCTAAAACTAAAAGGTGACAAAGGCCCTCAAATTCCCTCCCAAGGGGATAAAGTCCAGAAGCCACTCTCCTGAAGAGAAAACTAGTCCAAAAGCTAAACTTTCCCTTAAGCCTTAATTTGCGTGGCAGCGGGGGCGGGGGGGTAGCGGTGACGTCTGGGTTTCCCTTCAGTGCCATGAAAGAGGGTGTGCCATTGATGCTTAACTTGTCCTTCGAGGGCTGTACTAAAATGACGGGTAAGATTACCTTGCCCTCAAACTTTGTTGGCAAAAGCCTTCGGCGACGCTGAAACACTGTTCGTCCACAGAGCTTTCCTCAATTGAACAGTCCACCACTGGATCGTCCATAAAAACCAGTATGGGTAGATTGCAGACGTGCAGTTGATGGAAAAATCACTGACTGAAGGAGCACCACATTGAATGTTCAACTGCACAGGAACAACCACTAACAAAAGTGGAAAGACACAGGAATAGATCACCTACAAAAGCAGATACCATATAACCAGAGCAAAGCGCACATCTTGACAAATTGCCCCTTCGCGTTATTTTTCTTTTATAACGCATGTAAAACTGGAGACCCGTTTTTAGGTGCGAGACCGGGATTCGTACCTGTGTTGCTATGCGCTGTCTTGCTTGTAAGACCAACTCGTTGCCCCTGAGCTATCCTGCTGGCCATCTGTGGGCACATCACCATCTTGTGGCAAGTCCTTGCCTAGTCGGTATCAAAGAAAAGCGTTCTACACCATGTGCAACGTCCTGTAACACTTTACCAATAAGTACACAAGGCAATATCCTCCTTCAAGGACTCTAGACACTGTAGCCCCATTCAGTGTCAGACTGGCATGGCGATCCGTATGAGCAAGACCAGACGGATCGCCCATACAGGGATGCACAAGAGGACGATCCAGAGGTAGTGGAGCTACCCAGGTATACACCAGACCAAGATGCAGATGAATGGGACTATATTGTAGAACAATTACACGGGATACGCCAAGTGGGTACTTCACCACCACTGGCAGTTATTTAAAGTTTCCTGTTAGGAAAAGAAGTCTGTGCTCTGAGCACAGGGACAAATACAGAAGAACAGTGACGATCATCCCAATTTTAGGCACAATAGAGACAATATCAAACCCCTTATCTACTTACTTGGTTTCTCATTCAGCAAAGGAATCGAAGGCTCCCGACACCAGCACCCTTTTGCCTTAGCAGACACCCAAAGCCTGACTGATTAAGGTTGTGGAAAGGAAGAAGCTTGCAATCCTTCATCACGGACCACCCTCACGCCCCCTCCATCATGTTATATAGTTTATTTATATAGCGCCTATACACAATGTGTTTCAGGCGCTTCAAGGCAAGGAAGGGAACAAGGGAAAATACAACATTCTTACAGGCCGTGAACAGTAAGGATGTGAAATTAACTTTCTGATGTTTGTTAATCTGCTTAGAATCGCATGCTGTGCATAGGTCCGACATCCAGTGGAGTATTGCATTTTGTTTTTTGTAGTCGAAAAGGGGACGGCGACAAGGCGTGTCTAACACTATCCCTATAGTGATGTGCGTTGTACCCACAATCCCTCACGCGTCGAGGTCCCTCAGATTGTTTTTTTACCGCCCAGCTACTGGTCGCCTTTATGCGGAGCTCCTCGAGCGACATTGCCTAATAGTTTCTTCGACTTTTGGTCGTTTGTTATGAATATCAATAACGCAGATCCCTCCCTCGACGCAGAGCCGTTTCTCCGCCGAGCAAGATCTTGAACGGAAGGACGAGCGGAGATCATCCTTCGGCGCTGCCGAACACGTGGCCTGGCCTCGCCGGCCATACATAGTAGGGAGAGTGGGGTTTTGTGGTCTTTCCTTCTTTTCTTCTTTTCTTTAAGAATGCCTTTCTCTTCCCCTCCCTCTCTTTCGAGGTCGTAGTCACACCTATTGCCCTCAGCTATGGAGAGGACGCCATTTAGGTTTTGCCCGCTTTGCAAGGGTGAATACACCTGGAAGGATAAGCACAAACGGTGCAACCGTTGCTTACCCCTCGATCACCAGGAGGACGGCTGTGCGGCCTGTAAATTACTAAAGCCCAAAACTCTAAAAGACCGCAGGGTCAAAAGGTGGGCGGCCTACGCCATGTCTAGGCCTGACTCCTCGCCCGCTGCTGCCGCCGAGTGTGACGAGGACAGTGACTACACGGCCCCCGTAACGGAGGCTGTAGACCTCTCAAAGTAGCGTTCCTGCTCCTCTTCGTCCGTCCCCGGCACCGACCAGCCCGGCTCACGCCCAGTTTATGGGGATGAACACCCCGGCGACAAGGACGCACACAAAAAAACACCAAAGCACATACCCCCAGGCACACATTCGTCGAAGACGAAGGTAGCCATAGCGCCAACGGGGACGCCGGGCCCACCGACGTCTTCCGCCGACCGTAAGGGTCGTCAGCCCTCCCCGCCACCGCGACAGGCGACTGGGCACTCTAAAAATAAGGGCGCTAACACCAAAATTTCCGGCGACGCACTTCGCAAGAGCGCCCACGTTGCCGGCAAGGACTCGACGGCGACCGATCCCTCGGATGAGAGTATGATCGCCGAAAGCCTCGCGCGCATAGCATCTAAGGACGGCCAAAGACGTACGGCGAGTGCAACGCCGAAAACCGTGCACAAGGCCAAAGATATGCCGAAGGCGCCGGAAAACAGGTCAGGCCTGTTCCCGACGCCGACAGAAGGCCCTAGCCAGCAAGAAGGATACTCAGAAGGCGAAGGCTCTTTCTTCGACGTTATGGGACAGAACCAGACTATTACAGGAGGAAGAAACCCCCTTTTCTTTTCCAGACCTGTATGGACAAACTAGATAGGTTCATGTCCATCCCAGAAGACTGGGCACCCAAGAGACCAAGGGAGGCACCCCTGGAGAGTCCAAGGGCTAAATACCAGAAGTTTTATAACCCCATACAGGAGGACATAGACTCTTACAATCCTCGCCTTGAAACACTTGTGTATAGGCGCGTTACAAATACCATATCATATATCATATCACTGAGGAAGACACCTTCCAAGAGGAAGATGAGTTCACCTATGTTGAGGACCAACAAGAAGAGGAAGGTTTTCACGAGGAGACTAACCTATGTGAGGAAGGATTCCAGGAAGACACAGGCGAGGGCGACCCAAATCCCTGGCAGTCACCGGCTGGGTCGACTGACACAGGCAGTAGCAGTATAGTCATCAGATCTACTGAAACTACACCAGTCGGGAACCCTTCGCCTGTCGATCAACCCACCTTCAATGCACTGCTGAAGAAGGCAGCAGCACATTTCGAGATCGAAACTGGGGAGATCACCCCAGACACCGATTTTGTGGAGAGGATTATCAAAGAAAAACCCCCCACTAGCCAGGTTATACCCATCCTCGCCTCAGTTAAGAGACGTATTACACCTTCTCTTTCCACTCCGGCATTGGTGAGAGGGGTCAATCCAAGGATTGAGAAACTGTTCTCTCCCTCTCAATCAGACCCATTATATATTAAGGGTCACTCAATCCCGGACTCCCTGGTTGTGACCAACACCATGAAAAGGGCAGGAGTCCCACTATCTACTAGCGAGGCACCCCCAGACAAAGAGGGGAAGAAGCTGTATGCCCTAGCCAAGAGAATCGCCACCTCTGCAGCATTCTCTACCAGAATCGCCAATAATACCCTATTGGCAAGCTACGCCAATGCTCAATGGGCTAAGCTCAGACAGGACATCGAAGAAGCTCCCGAACCCCTAAGGACTCGTTTACTGACTAGTTAACAAGGGCTCTCTGGTCAATCAAAGCATCGTCAAGAATACCCTCGATGCAGCAGAGACGGCTGGCCGCACTTTGGTACAAGGAATTTTACTGAAGCGTCACGTCTGGCTTCGCAATTCCGGATTTAAGGCGGAAACACAAGCGTCCCTTATTAATAAACCCATAGAGGAGTCCAACCTCTTTGGGAGAGCAGTGGATGACGCGCTGGAGAACGCGAAGAAAGAATTTGATACAATAAAGACCTTAGACCAAATTTCAAAACCCCCTAACAGGCGGGGATTTGGTAATAAGCGCTTTTTTCGTGGACAACGCCAGCAACAAAACCAACAGTACTCTGCCAGCAACTACCAAAGTAATAGCGGCCAGTACAATCAGAGGGGTCAGCGTCGTGGCAAGGGAAGAGGCCGGGGTTCCACCCCCAGAGGCTCCCAAGCCAACAACACCACCAAGTGACGCGAAAATTCGCGTCCCCTCCTATGCAACGCCGGTCGGGGGCCGGTTAACATCCTTTCTTCCAGCATGGGAGGGTATAACATCGGACCGCTGGGTACTTTCCACCATAGCCCGCGGCTACTGCATAGAGTTCAACAGTTCCCCAACATACAAACCCCCGAGGGGACGCCGCATGACACCAGAACACCTCGCCATCCTTCTCCAAGAAGTGGACCAACTACTGGAAAAAGGAGCCATAGAGGTCGTGCCTCTATCTCAGGTAATGGAAGGTATTTATTCAGTGTACTTCCTTGTACCCAAAAAGGATCTAACCATGCGCCCTGTATTAGATCTGCGCCCAGCGAACAAGTTTACGAAACCCCAAAAGTTTCGTATGGTGACCTTACAGGAAGTGATCCCACTGCTATCACAGGGAGATTACATGACAACACTGGACATGAAAGATGCATACTTTCATATTTTAATGTTGCCAGCGCACAGAAAATACCTCAGGTTCATGATAGAGGGCAAACACTACCAGTTCAGAGTGCTACCCTTCAACATAGCATCTGCACCAAGGGTATTCACGAAAGTACTGGCAGTGGCAGCGGCCCACCTGCGCAGGTTATCCATCCCGGTATACCCTTACCTCGACGACTGGCTCATAACTGGATTCTTACGAGACATGCTTCTCAAACACCCAAAAGACTGTAGACCTTTTGTTCCAACTGGGCTTCTCCATCAACGGGAAGAAGTCCAGCTTAGACCCCAGCCAAGTCAAACAATTCCTAGGGGCTCTAATTCGAACAAAGGACGGCCTCGTCTTCCCCTCCAACGAGAGGGTCCAAAACATGCTGTTTCAGATCCCTCAATATGTGGCAGGTCGAGAGGTGACAATGCGCAAAGCGATGTGATTGCTAGGAATGATGGCGTTGTGTATTTATTTGTTACCTCACGCGCGCCTGCGCCCAATGCAAGAGTGGCTCAACAGCCAGTGGTGTCAGGCCAGCGGACAATGGGGCGATCTAGTGGTGCTCTTGCAAGCCTTGGTTCTCTCGCTACGGTGGTGGACAAAGGAAAACCTGATAATAGGGAAACCCTTTGCCACACCCGCGGTGGAGACCACTCTAACCACGGACGCATCCCTCACAGGATTGGGGGGGGGGCTTACCTATCCCATCAGACTGCTCACGGAGTGTGGACTCCGAACGTAGCATCCAAGCACATAAACCTACTGGAGCTACTGGCGGTGTTCAAAGCACTAAAAGCCTTCCAGGAACACCTACAAGGGAAGACAGTGATGGTCCTTACAGACAGCACCACAGCCATGTACTACATCAACAAGCAGGGGGGCACCCACTCTCCAGGACTGTCCAAGCTGTCCCAGAATATATGGAAGTGGGCTCTCAAACACATGTTCCTCCTGTCACAACACGTAGGGGGGAACTCAATCTGCTAGCAGACGAACTCAGCAGAGACTTCCCCCTGCCCGAAGAGTACGAATGGCGATTGCACGAAGACTTCGTCTTAGACGTCTTCACGCAATGGGGATTCCCGGAAACAGACCTGTTCGCAACTCTGGAGAACTCACAATGCCAAAGTTACGCCTCCAGGTACCCCCAGAACCAGTCCAAGGGGAACGGTCTGTCGATTCAATGGTCAGGGAAATTTGTTTACGCCTTTCCCCGACTCCCCTTCTCAACAAGGTGGTGCACAAGATGCACCCGAAGCAGGTTACCATGATACTAGTGGCCCCAATGTGGGCCCGGCAGCCATGGTTCGCTCACTTGATAGAGATGTCCCTATCTCCCCCAGTGAAACTTCCTTGCCCGTACAACATGCTGTCGCAGGACACTGCATCCATGCCCTCAGACCATGAACTTAGCAGCCTGGCTCCTGAGATCATAGAATTTGGACATCTACAACTCCCGCAGAGATGTATGGACATCCTCAGGGAGGCCAGAAAACCTAATACTCGCCACTGCTATTCTAGCAAGTGGAAAAGATTTGTCATCTGGTGTAGAGGTAAGAGCATCAACCCGGTTGACTGCTCTCCCACTAACATTGTTCTTTACTTGACCCATTTACTGGATTCAGGTCTAGTTTTCAATTCCATTAAAGTCCACCTAGCGGCACTTTCTGCATACACCACTTCCCAACTTAGTGTCGTGGTGGAAGATACCAGTTATCAAGGCCTTCATGGAGGGGGTAAAGAGAATACACCCTCCGATAGCTAACCCAGCTCCCGGATGGGACTTAAATGTGGTACTTTCTAGACTCATGGGCCCTCCTTTTGAACCCATGCACAAGGCAACTCTTAAAGACCTCACTCTTAAGACTGCTTTCCTAATAGCTATCACCTCCATTAGGAGAGTAAGTGAACTACAGGCTCTTTCTGTTCTAGACCCCTTCGTAACAGTTCACAAGGATAAGGTGGTTCTACGCACACACCCAAGGTTTGCACCAAAATTCATCTCGAAGTTCCATGTAAACCAGTCAATAGAACTACCAACTTTCTTTCAAAACCCTTCCAGCTTGGGAGAAAAAAGTCTGCATACACTAGATGTACGCAGAGCTGTCATGTTCTACATGGAAAGAACCAGACCACTGAGAAAGACTAATCAGTTCTTTGTCTCGGTGGCAGCAGGAAGAGAAGGAGATGCAGTTTCAAAGTCCACTATATCTAGATGGATTGTTCAATGCATCACTCTGTTACACTCTTGCTAAGAGTGAACTACCCTTCAAGCCAAGAGCACATTCCACTCGAGGCACTGGGGCTTCCATAGCGTTCATTGCAAATGTTCCCCTTGAGTCCATCTGTAAAGCGGCTACCTGGAGTTCTGTGCACACCTTTACAAAACACTACTGTCTAGATGCACACTCTAGATCTGACTCCCAGGTGGGACAGGCAGTATTAAGACATATTTTCTCTACTGTTCCTTCTCATAACCCACCGCCAACTCCGGGTACTGCTCGCTAGTCTATGCACAGCATGTGATTCTAAGCAGATTAACAAACATCAGAAGACAATGCATTACTTACCGTAAAAGCATTTCTGATGGTTGTATCTGCTTAGATTCACATGCGCACACCCTTCCTCCACGCTCGGATGGAAGGAACATGGACACCTTTCTACATCTCTTTTCTGTACTCACTCATGTATAGAAGGCTCCCTCAGGGCAGAAAAAATACAAACAGAGGGACCTCGACGCATGAGGGTTTGTGGGTACAACGCACGTCACTATAGGGATAGTGTTACAGACACGCCTTGTCGACGTCCCCTTTTCGACTACGAAAAACAAAATGCAATACTCCGCAGTGACCACTGGATGTCGGACCTATGCACAGCATGTGAATCTAAGCAGATACAACCATCAAATGCTTTTACGGTAAGTAATGCATTGTCATCGTACTTGGCCTGAAGACATTTCTGGTAGAGCCGGAGGAGAACAAAAGGTGAGGAAGAGGGTTGCAGAAAGGGAGGGGAGGAACAAAACAAGTGACTATCGTACTAGGCCTGACAACGTTTCAGATGGTGCTCGAGGGAGGGGGGCAACAGTAGGGGGATAGGGGAGCGACAGACGAGGTTGCTATCATAGTAGGTCCAGGGACAATTCTGATAAAGTAAGTGCATAGAAGAAAGTAAGGTGAGGAGATAGGAAAAGGGAGAGGGGAGGAGAGAACAGAGTAAGCAGTCAAAAAGAGTGGAGAAGCAAGAGAGGAGCGAATACAATTGCAGAAGTCAGTAGTAACACAATGTTGCAAGCCAGGATACAAGATGAAGATAGAACAGCATGATTCAGGGCCACCATGAGTACAAGATGCAAATTAAGTCCAGCATAAGAGTTGAGAAAGGGTGACGCACCGTGAAGCAATGAAGTCCATATAAGGAAGGTTGCAAATTGGGTGCAATGAGCAGGAAGTGATCTTCTGCCACTCACTGTGAGCAGCTAACACACTGACCATGACAACGTTTGACAGGGAGCTCTGAATGAAGATTTCCAGGCTGGCAAACCTCTTGCCACCAAAATTCCATCAAGACTTGCAAAGGCTATCGTAATGGATGGGGAGGCTACAGCCGATCGCATGATCACGGCTGTAGACTTGGGCATATCTGGATTCAAGCAAATGTTCCTCGGAAGACATTCCAGGATGAAGTCCATCTACTCTTGTCATTTAAAACTGGTGGTAGAAAAGCTTCTGGGGAAGTTGGCCATAGAACCTGTACCAGAGGGCCAGAAAGGAAAAGGGTTCTATTCTCTGCATCAAAAAAAATGGACAATGGCGCCCAATATTAGACCTCAGGGCCCTAAGCAAATTCATCACACATCAAATTCCAGATGACTTCTCTTCAGCAGGTTCTCCAAAGTTTCCAGACCCTGGATCTGGAATATGCGTGTTTCCATATTTCCATATTCCCATTTGCCCAGCGCACACTGAATCTCAGGTTCTCAGTAGTTTGGACTTTATTTTTGTCCCAGCCAGGCTTAAGGAAAAGCCTGGCCTTAGTGTGTGGTTCTGTTTTGTTTGTGCTTTGCCTTCAATGCTTATGACTCCTAAATCAGGGGCACAACACAAAGCGTGCCCATGGAAGGTGCCCCTTTTGCTAGTCATGTGGCAAACATTGTGCTGGCTCTTTCGCCTGTGTACAAATGTAGTATCCTCCATTTTACCTGGCTGGGTCCTTTCTGACGAGTCCCCTCCATTTTACCAAAAACCAGTGTTGCCTGTTCTACTTGAAGACGTTAGGGCGTGACCTGGGGGAATCTTTCATCTAGGGCCACCACTGTATGCCTGCATACCAGGACTAAGTGCAGAAGTTAAACTGACACCATATCTGCCAAGCATATGCAGATTGCAGTGTATATGAATTTGTGTGTGAGATCCTTCCACTGTTTTTGGAGGAATGGTCCTCTATTTGAATGATTATTTGTGTGATGGGGGACTGCCTCTCAATGGGGATAAAAGCAGGCCCATGCACCTTCTCAATAGCTGGAAATCTGCCTGTTTTTGGAAGGCCTGCTGCTCAAGGAATGAATTGAGGATCTGCACCAGCATTCCTTGGCACTCTGAAGAATCTGATGGCAAAGCTCTGCCTCTTCTCCTTTTCCCCTGAGCTTGTAGGGAACTTGATAGTAGGTCCTGGGTCTGTCTCCCTAAAGCTCCTGACTGCCATCAAGAAGCAAATGTCCCTTCACTGCCCAGGCGCCAGCTTTTGTTTTACCAACTTTACCGGACTAAGTGTAGTGGCGTTTCTCTCTTCTCTTATTTATATTAAGATTACATTTTTTTTTTTTAAAATAGTGCAAGCATTCGCTTGTTTGGTATTCATTGCAGTGATTGCTGTTAGATAAGAGGGAGCTAAAAGTAGCTCCTGGGTATCCATTAGTCTATGACCAGGAGCTACCGCTGGGAACGAGGAGTTAGCAGATAGCATTCTACAAATCGAACTTCCACCCAAGTGTCATTTTGTTCCTTATTGATGAACCTTTGTGCTTAAATGTCATCAAGATGTATCATTGTTGGGTAAGACTTTCATAGCAATGATAAATCTTGCTGACCTGTGTCAACCCCAGACCGTTTTGCTTTACTGGTGGATTATTTTTCCTTATACCTCAGTGAGTGGAATCCTTTCTAATGGATTGTTCTCCCATGCATTGCTCATCTTTGATATTCGTTATCCAGCTTCAGCTGCTTTGGAGAAAAGAAATTCGGCAGACGGCACTGTGGGTCGATGGCGTTGACTCGATGTCCCTTGAGGGCCTGTCTCGAGGGTGTCATCGAAGGCATTATTCTTATGTCCTGTCCCCTTTCCTCCCTACTGTACTGGCGTCCCTTGCTAGGGACAGGATACATAACCTTTTTCACCAGAAAAAATCTTCCTCTTTAAATTTAGAGGCCTGGGAGCATGTGCTCCCCTGACTCTGCCCACCGGTGCCACTCCCCAGTCCTCTTTTTCTGCATCGACGGGAACGGACCACTTTACCAGCGCTCCTGGGTTAGGCCTCCAGCCTTATAATTCCATGCTCTCTTCCTGGGAGAAGTCTTCTTTTTGTCTTGATTAAGATATTTCTGTCCTCTGGCGACCACGCTCCTCCGTCACAGGTCTACGTCAGTGGGCTCTAGCAGGTGTTGAGCCTACAAGGAGCTCTTCCCTATGTCTGACACCCACGCTCTGACTGGATTGGCCGCGACCACAGCTGGGAGTCCTGTAGCACGTGCAACGCGCTTACACCACGCGCTCTGAAGATAGCCCGACAGAGGGAGATCTTCGGATGTTTGCCTCCATAGGATTTGAAGGAATTTGTCAGGACAAGTCCAGGCCCAAGGTAGGGGCACTGTTTTCATCCGTACCTAGGGCGGGAAGGAGCGTTCAGGTTCTTGTACCAGTGCAGGTACTGAGGCTACTACAGCTACCTGCTGCCAGGCTGAGGGGTCCCTAGATCCTACCGGTCACTATGCTGATGGGCCGCAAGATTCTATTACTGGGACTAGGGGCACCTGTGCGCACCATGGACCCCGCAAAAGCGTCTTCTCCCCCAGGTAACCTAGGAGTGGTAGGGACCTTTCAGGTCCTGGTGCCAGGGCAGGTACCAAGGCTGTTAGAGGGGTCGGGAGATCCTACCAGGGACTGCGCTGAGGAGCCATAAGGTTCAATTACCAGGTGTACACCCAAGGGGCTATGCCCTGTTACCCGCCAGATGTCAGGGGGGGGGGGGCTGTATGCACCACACTCTGCAAAGTTGTCTCCGTCCAGGAGGCACAAGCACGGGAGGGACCTTCCAGGTTCTTGTACCAGTGCAGGTACCGAGGCTGTTACTACAGCTACCAGTCGCCGGGCCGAGGGGGGGGGGGGGGTCATGATATCCTACCGGTGACTGAGCGCAGGGGCTGCAAGGGTCTATTACTGGGGTTGGGCCGAAGGGCTACGCCCTAGTACGAGACAGATTTCTGAGGGGGTGCCTGTGTGATGCTGGAAATGCATCAGAGGGACAGGGCCTCTGAATCCTTGTCTTTTACTGCTTTTTATCGTGATCTGTCATGTTTTCTGCCCAGGAGTCCATGTGAGACTCCTGGCAGTGCAGCTCTCTTTTGGTTTGGTGAACAGACCCATGGGATACCCTTATGGCACCCATGGGTAGGGGTACAACCCTGTGCCCCTAGTGTATGTTTTTGGGCACCTGTGGGTGGTGGCAGTTCCATGCTGAATTTGACAGGTGCTCTGGGTGTCCTCCATTTTGGGATACCCAGGCCCTGCCATGGGGATCAGTTGATTCCTGATAGGAAACAAGATGGCCCCTGTGGCCTCTTGCTTTCTATTGCCTGTTACCTTGTTTTCCCAAAGTCCTGGGAAGTCCTGACTCTGTCCCTTCCCCCTGACTGGCTGTTGGGTGGAAGTTCCATATATGGTGTTGTTGTGAAGGCCCAGCTAGACTGACTGGAGCCTTCCCAGTGACTGTATGTTGTGGGTACCTCCTGTGGGTGGGACCTGGGTGAATGGAGTGTGACCAATATATACTCCTTGTTGTGGTTGTCTGGTTTCTGGCATGAGAGACAAAGACTGAGACAGCCCTGCCCGAAACTGGCCTGAATGCAGTGTGTAGTGTTGAATGGCTGGGTACTTGTCCCAATCAACATTCCTTGTTGTGAGTGTCTGAAAGGGAGGAGTGTGGCCTGAATGCACTGTGTGCCTGATTGGCTGACTGACTGCATGAATGCCCTTCTGTATGATTGGCTGCTGAGTGTGTGCCAGCAGTGTGGCTGAGAGACAGAATAGTGTAACTGGGGACCTTTCACCACTGGTAGAGGGGTTCAGGGAACGTTCAGGGAACGTTCAGAAGCGTTCTGGAGCTGAGTCTCCACTCGAAGAGTAACTGGAACTGCTGATCCTCGACGTCCAGCTGGAAGAAGACTTGCTGTTGCATTTGCTTCGACCGATCCGAAAGCTGCTGGAATCGTCGAAGACTGACCCAAGAGAGGACCTGGTAAGGCGCCCTCTTCCTGTGCTCCGAGGGACCATCGAGCACCGCTCCATCTTCGCCGAAGCGCCCTGGAAGACAGACCCTCGAAAGGCTGCCGACCCGAGACGGGACCGCCGAGGAGATCGAAGTGAAGCACCCGGACATCGCCGCCGTCGACCAGGGTTCGCAGGTTTGCGTAACCGCTGGAGGCCCGTCGAAGTTGTGTTGCCCAGCCGTGGGAACCACTTGACGCCGTGCCGCCGACGACCGGAGCCGTCCGCTCCTTTGCCTAAGAACATTCGAATCGAAGGACTCCCTCGTCCGCACCGTCGACCGCTTTATCCTGCCGGAGAAAGTCGAGGACGACCAACGCGCCGAGGAGAAACCTGCCGGTGGGTTTCCCACCACCCGAAGACCACAAAGACCCGAACGACTCGACGCCCTTGCTGGGCCTCCGTCTCCACAATCTTTGCGGTCCAGAACTATTGTCACTGTGGTGCCCCGCACGCCTCTGCCTTGCAGGACGCCGACGCTCCAACGAGCACCGCTCGGACGAAGCTGCCGCCTCATCGACGCCGTTCTGCCCTGTTTATCGACGGACGTTCGACGCCCCGTGTCTCCCGCTTGAAAGGGAAGGCATTCAAGAAGGGCCGTCGATTCCCCGTCGCCGAACACCGAGTTCCTCGACGCTTCTCAACGATCCGTGACTCCCGCTTGAAAGGGAGTCGCTCGAGAAGGATCTGTCGACGCCTCTTCGAAGAACTCGACTCCACCAGGTACATTGGGGGGGGGGGTGTAAAAACATTATAGGAGGAAATAAGACTTGCAGAACAATATATGGACTGGGCTTGTGCTATATCTTTATTTTACAGGTTGCCCAGGTGGGGGGGATCTCCACACAACTTTGTCTAGTGGTAGGGGCCAGTATTCTGCCTATTGCTCAACCATCTTATTTTCTCTCCTCTCTATTGCTGGTTTCACTCTATTGATCTGTGTGACATTGTTACAGTATTGTTGATGCACTTTAATGAGATCTAATACAAAGGGTGGTACCACTTTAGAATTGTATATATTTGCCATTGTTGATTTTCCTGAGTACAAAGCGAGTTATTATGATAAGTGTACATAACCTTGAATATTGATTATATAAAGACTGTGTTCTAACCAATACAGTGTGTGGACATTCCTTTGTGGGGGCTTGGGGTACACTGTACTTAAGAACCAGCCTGCATCACCTCCGTAGAAGCTAGGCCTTGATTGCTCGTCCATTGCTACCGTACTAGAGAATCTTGGCTGGGGTCTTCTGTGCCTCTCTTCTACCATATAGAGAACAGAAGTACAGACGCCCCCCACCGGTCTTTCTTTACAGCCTGTACGCAGCACTGCCGGCGACCTCACAGAGGGCGATCAGCCTACCAGGCCCCGCCCAGAGGTGCAGGGTAGGCCCCAACCTACACCGCCAGGAGTCTTGGGAGAGGCGGGGCCCAACGCGGCAAGCACCCTGACATAGGCGCCCGTATGCAGCCCAACAAAATGGCCAACGAGCCAGATAAAATGGCAGCTCATCCGACACCATCCCCCATTGGATAACCGGTAGGGGAACGTGTTTCCAGGTGGGGCTGTTCTTCACCAAGTACGGGGCCCACGGCATAACCTTCATTGTCGCAGGGCTGATACACCCCGCAGACAGAAGGCAGACTTGTTTCAGGCCTCAGCACCATCAAGGCCCCGCGCCTCCAGGCGCTCCACCGGCCTGTGAAGAGGGGTTTTCGGGAAAAGGCATGACCCTTGCGAGGTCTCTGCAGATGAGTATCATCTTCAAGGAGGTGATCAGTGTCATACTCACTCTGGTTCTGTCGCTAGCACCCACTGCCACTCTGCCCTTGGTTCCAGCGCCTCTGGCTCCTGTGCAGTCCCAGCTACCCATGCCAGTACCCACAACACCAGCTCCCATGCCTCCTGGGTCTTGGCAGCCCCACAGCCTCCTGAGCAGCCGCCTTGGGTCAGCATGTCACAGCTTAAACCCCATTTGGCGTAGCCTACAAACTAGCGCCTCAACGCCAAGTTTAGGTAGCTGGTGGGGACCCCCTCTTGCTGTTGACCCTCACAGCCACACTCCTTGGCCACTTTCGGCAGTGCCAGGCACACTTCAGGGTAGGGCTGGCGGAAGACAAAATTAGTTGTGCAGGACTTGATGGAGTACAACGTTGCGCATATTGACACCTCATGCGGCAGGGGCACAACTGCTGGGCTACAGTTGACCAAATCCAACCCAGATGGCCAGGAACGCATACAGACCTTCCCTTGGAGGTCGGGGGGGGGGGGGGGGGAATCTGTTCTGTTCCACTACAGATTAGGAACTTGATGGGAGAAACAGTCCCAGGACTGCTGAATCCTTATCCATCCTCCCTAGGGCAACCCCTAAGGCATATAACCAGTCGCACACCCATGCTGGCGCACAAGGTTCGCAGTCCCATGGATCCTCCCCGCAGTGTCTCGGGCTACCGCCTTCCATTCCCTCCTTCGCCTCTCCCCTCCCACAGATTGGGACAACTCTCTGTGGGCGGGCATTCGCTCTTACCTTCTCGTACCGATCTGCAGCCCCTCAGTCCTTTCGTAGGGTCAGGATCAGGGCTCTCCGTTTTCTATGCAAGTGTCTACCCTTTGGCCTCAATTCAGGCCCCAGGCTCTGTACAGGTTGGATGAACACGTGGCAGCCTTACTTGTGGGGGATGAGGGGGGGGTGTCACAGTTGGAGCCCAGTCACTCTAACGTTCCTGGGCCTCACCTGTGATAAGAGCTCTGAGAAAATGTTCCCCCCCAAGGGACAAGATCACAGCGATCAGAAGCACATTTTCGAGGGGTTGTGTCCTGACTTATTCCACATCTTTGACCGGTAATTACCACAGCTGTGCTGCTTCGGAAACCTTTTAGGCGTCCTGCGTCGATGTTGATACGCTCCCTCGAAGACCTCCTCCGACGGTCGACGTCACCAGATGTTATAAGTAGGACGCACGACGCCCGTAGCCTCAGTTCCGTTTTTTCTGCGAACGTGTTCGCTTGGAAATCTCGGCACGCTTCAGTTCTCTTGTGAATCGGTTCTTCGAATATTGTTGTTAATGCGAAAATATGTCTGTCTTCTGCTACCCCGAAGTCGAGCTTCAAGAAGTGTCGGGACTGCGGTTCCAAGATGTGTCTGACCCACACAACATCTGCCTTTGGTGCCTTGGCGAGAGCCACGCCACTGATGACTGTGACAAATGCCAGTCTTTGACGTCGAAGGCCTTTCTGGAGCGGATGAAGCTGTCGGCGGGTAGGGTTTCCAAACCCCGTAAGTCCAAGTCCACTGGACTTTCGACCGACGATTCGAGGGGGCGACTCTCCGCGTCGGCATAAGTCCAGGGGGGTCTCGGTCCAGGAGTGGATCCCGCCATTCCTCGGCCTCATCGAGGCATGCACTGAAGCGCCGTCATCGGTCGCCTTCCTTGTCTGAGGACTTCGCCAGACGGTGGGTTGCTTGTCACACCAAGCATTCATCTCTGGCGGAATGGGACGCCTTCCCTAAGGACATGGTGGCGATTTTTGAAAAGCTGGCACGGAACGATCTAGAGCCACTGCTCGCACGCCTTCGGGCTCGGGCGGTCGGCGCGATCATCTGGAACCTTTGAGGTCCCGGTCGGACAAGGAGGATCGCCATCGTGCCTGCTCCAGGTCCCGGTCCTCGACGTCGTCGAGACCGTTGGAGCCTGTGAGGCCTTCGAAGAAGGCATCGGGCCATGTCCGTCAAGGGAATTTCCCGAGGCGCTTGACACCTTTTGAGGAAATTTTGCCGGAGGTACCCTGGAGAGCTGTAGAAGCTCCTAATAAGGCGCTCAGCAAATCTGTGCAGCCTATTCTCGACCCATACTCTGTTCCTCCTCCCAGGATGGACTTATTCCAACCCTTGGAGTACATTTCAGAGGTTGAAGGGTCTGAGGATGAGGTGCCTCCTGAGGTTCCTAATGACTTGTTGTCTGGACATAGCCAGCTGGAAGACCTGCGTCAGTCTTTGCACGACGCCAGTGGTCTTGATACCTCCCCGGAGGTTGAATTTGGTAGCCCTGAGCCTGGTACGCGTGCTTCATGTCGAGGGTGACTGAGTATCTGGGGTTGGTCTGCTCCACCTGTGGATTTTCTACACTATGACCTGACATATCCTGGACCAAGGTCCACCCACTGACCCGGTGTTGCCATTTCATATAGCCTTACAAAGAAGGGTGGCGGTGGCTTTGACTGCTCCGGAGAGTCTTCTGGCAGTTAATAAGTCATTACCGGAAAAATACCGTCCAGCCAGTGGCGACCCCTGCTACTTGTCCACGCACCCCACTCCGGAGAGTTTGGTACAGGCGGCTACGGCCCCAGCAAAGCAGGCGGCATCCCCTACGATACCTACCGATGGAGACGACAAACGCTGTGACAGTTGAGCGAAGAAGGTATTTTCTTTTGGGGCTATGGCTTTAAAAGCAGCCAACTCAGTTTGTGCCCTGGCAAGATTCACGCACTCTCTGTGGAATTGTCTAGTTGGCGGCTAAACATATTCCCGAAGGGGGGGTGGGGGAACAGGATGGTTTTCTTGCCCTCGTTCAGGATGGCAAGGATGCCCTGTGAGAGACCGTTCAGTTGGGTCAGGACGTGGCAGACTGTCAGCTGGTCCATGGCGGCGAGCACCGTGATGCGAAGTTTTGCATGGTTGCGGAAGTCGGGATTTTCTCCCGATGTACAGGCCCGGCTTCTCAACATGCCCTCTGATGGTGTCCATCTTTTTGGCAGCAAGGCTGACGAGAGCCTTGAGAGGTTGCAGACCTCCAAAGCTGCAGCAAAGTCCTTGAGCGCTGCAGTGAGTCAACCTCTGCCTTTTCCGCCTAGGGAACAGCAATGGAGGGAAAGCTCCTTTCGATACTACTCTTCCTTTAGTAGATTGATGGGGGGGGGAAGCTGCCAGTCAAAGGGGCCAACATAGGAGTACCAGAGGTGGAAAACAAGGTACTCGAGGTGCCAAAGCCGCTCGTGCAGTTGCCTCTTTGCCCTCGGGCACTGCCGCTTCCGCTCAGTCATGAGGCCATGTCCCATGGTTCGCCGATTGGGGAGGCTGGCGCAGCATCTTGTAGAATGGCGTGCCATTACTTGAGATGTGTGGGTTCTGGAGATCATAGCCCACAGCTACTGTCTTCCTTTCCGGCAGAGGCCTCACGACAATCCACCGGGGAAGCTCTTTGAAGTCTGGATCTGCTCTTTGCGCAGGAAATCAAATCCCTGCTGGAGAAAGGTGCCATAGACCTGGTCTCTGTGGCAGAGGGGAACAAATATGGGGATTATTCCCCATATTTTTTGATCCTGAAAAAAGACTGGGGATTGAGACCCACCATGGATTTGCTTGGTATGAACAAGCTCCTCAGGAAGGACAAGTTCAAGATGGTTACCCTCTGAAGTCCTCCAGGCCCTTCAACTTCATGACTGGTTGGTGTTTCTCGACCTCAAGGATGCTTACTTTCATGTGTCGATTCATCCCAAGCACAAAGAAAGGTGATGCCTGCCTATCTGCGCTACCCTAGCCAGACAGTAATCCAAGGTTAGTTTTGTAGCAGAAATTAACCCAATGCCACACTATCGTGGGTTATACAGCAAGTATTTTTAATTAACAAAAGCAAATCAACTCTACACGCCAACACGTGTTTCAGCCCTCTCTGGGCCGTCCTCAGGGCGTTTGTATATTACAATTAAGTGCAACTTAAATTGGTTGATATTGCCAAATAGGTGTCCTATGTAGGGTAGATAGGTTCGAATCTGAAAAAGGCACTGATAACAGTGTTGTCAAGCGTTATCCCGATAAAAGGGGTGTGTTGCTGCAAGTCTATTGTCAGTAAAGTACGAGCGTCATCATAACACGCCTGAATGCGTTCCTGCACGGTAATTTCTGCCTGCAGGCAGTGGCACTCTGTGCTAAGTGAAGGAGTGGCTTCACTTCTCGGTATCTGTACCTCATCCCAAGCACAGGAAGTACCTGAGGTTTGCAACTCGCATTTTCATTTTCTGGTCCTGCCGGTCGGATTGACCTCCGCCCCAAGGGTCAATGCTGATGGTGGTGGCAGCGCATCTCAGGAAAGGGGATTCACGTCTACCCCTACCTGGACGATTGGTTGATCAGGGCGGGCTCTCCCGAGCAAGTCCTGGATCCTCTGTCACCTGCCACTCCCTTCACAAGCTGGGCTTCTCCCTCAACTTAAAAGAAGTCTCATGTGACACCTACCCAGCAGCTCCAGTACATGGGGGCAGTGCTAGACACATCCCTCGGGTAGTGTTTCCCTCCCCAGGTGAGGGCTCACCACGTTCTGCAGATGGTGGACAAATTTCAACGTGCGCAGTGTCTCCCGGCGTTCGAGTTCTTGAGATTGCTTGGCCTAATGGCATCCTGCATTCTACTGGTGCCAGAGGCCAGACTGCGGATGAGATCTCTGCAGTGGGCACTCAAAATGCAGTGGTCGCAGTTCTCTGGCAGGATGTTGGGCCCTGTTCAGATTCTGCCCTCTGTCACCCAGGACTTTCTGGGGTGGACCGTCGAAGGAAATCTGTTCAAGGGGGCTCTGTTTTGGCAACCATGGTCGGAGGTGACCATTGCGATGGACGCATCCCTCACGGGTTGGGGGCGCTCATGCCAACGAGCTGACAGTCGGTGGTCGTTTGATGTGGAGTCTTGACTCCGATGCCAACAATCTGTTGGCGCTGCGGGCTGTCGTGCTAAGCCCTGAAGGCCTTTCTGCCGTCTGTATGGGGGAAGAATGACCTGATTATAACTGACAATAGTGGCCATGCACTACTGCAACAAAAAGGGGGGGGGGGATCAGGGTCACTCCCATTGTGCAGGGAGGCGATGCAGCTCTGGTTCTGAGCCATGTTAAGCAGAAACCTGTGCAGTTCCCTCTGGGACCACTGCAAAAGATTTAAGACTACAGGTGTTGGCAGTAAACCCACTTGGTAGCAGTCTGTACCACACAGATTCACTGTGGTAGCTGTGGCTGAGCAGTCAGACTTCCCTCAAGAAGAGTTAGGCAGTATATAGAGGATACAGGATAGGTACAGAGGCACAGTAGTACAAGCAAACACTGACCAGAGCTAGGTGTAAAAGTATATACTTATTTATTTTAAAGGCACACTCATAAATTACACTAGCACAGAAAAAGGTAAGTAAGTCAAAACACAGTCACTATTACTTATATGTACATCCCTAGTCATTTGTTGGACACGTCTAAGTTAACACCACTTATTTCCAAACAGAGGTGAGCGCTTAACGTCAGATGGCACTCCAACAAGTTATTAGAAAAGGGAGGGAAAAAGCAGAAGTAATGAAAGCAGCAAGGTAAAACACTTTTCACATAAGGTTAGAAAAGGCAGTCAATTGTGGAACAAGGAGAATTGGTTCGTGGCCCGCTTTAGAGAGAGCCAGGCGAAAATATGCCCAAGATCACACAATGTCACGTCTTTGCAGGTGAGTAGAAAAGGTTTTACTGAATTTAGAAAAAGTTTAGTTCGGGTTTCCCAGGCTTACCAGGGTTCGAGAGCCGAGGGCTAAATCTACCCCGTACAATCGGTGGCAAGGAAGCCGGGCGGAACACAGTACCTTTTTTAAAAGTTGGAAGGATCCTCCAGCGGTGGTAGTTCCTGGTAGTGGGTGCAAGTCGCGGCGTCGTCCAGAGAGGTGATCTCAACGTGGAGGAAAGCTGAAGGTCGTTGCACTACCAGGGATGAGACCAGCCGTGGAGTCTTCCGGTCATAAAGGATTTTACCCCTCTTTCGCGGTTGAGGTAAAAAGTGGTATCCCGGTTGCCGGGGTGCTTGGCACAGGCAAGGCGGCCACGAGATGCTTCGGGATGGCGAAAAGAAGGCAGCAACTGGTTGTCCCCACCAGTTAAGGGAAGGAGACTCTCCGGCGGGTGATCTCCTCTGTCGTCGGAAAAAGTGGTGACGGTTCCGCAGGGCTCCACCGGTGGTGTCGTCTTGGCAGGTCGGCTTCTTAGGTCCTGTGGCGACTTCTGAAGAACCAGTCCCAAAAACCCTGCTTTTATGCAGCAAACCCCCATTCATACAGCCTAGCTGTCACTCAAACATGCTAAGTGGTGAGCGGGGTGGCTCACCACTTGGGTCAATCACACCAGAGTGCGACATGAGTTGGCAAGGCAACTCAGTCCAGGGTGCCTAAACCCCCTCCCACACCCTCTGTTACCCAGACAGAATGGCACCACTGTGGAGGGCTTCTGTGCAGAAGCCTGCCAAAAGTGGAACAAAGGCTCGGCTCGGGTTCAGGGTTACTGAAGTGAACCTAGACGCCATTTTGGCCGCGAGTTCTGGCAAAAAAATCCCAACCGGTGAATTTATATTAAATAAATAAACCAGCGGTATCTTTAACATTGCACCAAAAAGTGGTGCATTAAAAACAATGGGAAATCCCATTGGGAAATATTCCGGTGGAATATTTCCGTGGTATCCACTGCCACCAGCCAGAACTCGGCGAGGGGGGACGGGACAGTGCCCCCTCGACAACAGACCCAGGGGCAATCTAATTGCCCCTACCAGTACTTCCACAGTAAGATGGTTTGTACTGGTTAAGTTCCTAAGTTAAGACTAGTAAAGTCAATGGTGACTTTACAGACCCAGGGAGACAGTAGTCAGTCCCAGGGTGTGGAGTCTGTTTGGGGGTCTCTATGACACCCCTGTGTTACTGCACTGAGGGTGCTGTGTAACACACATCCAAAAACCAATGATAGCCTATGGGGAAAAAATACCCCCTAGCCCATAAGCACATAGCAAGTCGCAGAAACACTCTCGTCATGTCCAAGAGTGAGGGTAAAAGTCTCACTCTTGGCAGGATGGAAAAAAACAAACTCCAAAAATCCAGCAAAGCTGCTGGGGGACTCACTAGGTTAGGAAATTCAGCCTAAACAGAGAATTCTCCCTAACACTCGCCCCCCCAGACTAAGGGGCAGGAGGATTTAATCCACTCCTGGATGAACCTCATACCTCTAGTCGATGACATACATCCTAGAGAGTACATCAGCATTTTGATGGTGACACCCTGACCTGTGCTCAATGGTGAAATCAAACCCTTGGAGGCAGATTGACCCTCTCAATAGTTTTGGATTTTCCCCTTTCATTTGTATTAACCATCTCAAGGGTTGGTGGTCAGTCTGACAAAAGTAGAACCATACAAATATGGCCTAAACTTCTTCAGTGCCCACACAATAGCAAAGCATTCTCTTTCGATTGTTGCCCACCTTGTTTCAGGATCCTTCAGTTTTCTACTGATGAAGCAAATGGGGTGTTCCCTAACCTTCTCATCCAATTGGCTAAGAACTGCACCTATACCTACATTGGAAGCATCAGTTTGTACAATGAAAGTTTGGTGGTAGTCAGGAGCTCTGAGTACTGGAGCTTGGCAAAGAGCTTTCTTCAGGTTTTCAAAGGTCTGATTGCATTCCTCATTCCATTTGACCTTTTTAGGGAATTTTGGAGAGGAGATTACATTCAGAGGAGAAGCTATGGTCCCATAGTTCTCAATGAAATTCCTGTAGTACCCAGTGAGGCCTAAGAAGGCTCTCATCTGGGTCTGAGTAGTAGGTGTTGTCCAATTTTGCACAGCTTCAATCTTGCTGAGCAAAGGCCTCATTTCTCCACCTCCTACCTCATGTCCAAGGTAGACCACTTTACTCTGTCCAATTTGGCATTTGCTTGCCTTTATGGTCAGATTGGCCTGCTCAAGAGCCTGCAAAACATGTCCTAAGTGGGTCACATGTTCCTCCCAGGAGTGGCTGAAGACTGCAGTGTCATCCATGTAGGCCATGCAGAAGTCTTCCATCCCAGCTAGAACTTGGTTCACCATCCTTTGGAATGTTGCAGGTGCATTTTTCAGTCCAAAAGGCATAACCTTGAATTGGTATAGGCCAACTGGGGTAGAAAATGCAGTTTTCTCCTTGGCATGGTCTGTCAGGGCTATTTGCCAATAGCCTGACGTAAGGTCCAGTGTGCTGAGGTACTTGGCTGCACCAAGATTATCCACCAACTCATCTGTCCTTGGCAAAGGGTGGGCATCAGTCTTGGTGACTGCATTAAGAGCTCTATAGTCCACACAGAATCTCAACTCTTTGGATCCTGCCTTTGGTACTAACACCACTGGGCTAGACCATGGACTAGTAGAGGGCTCTATTACCCCGAGATCAAGCATCTTCTTGACCTCACCTTTGATGTGAGTTCTGACATGTTCTGACAATCTATATCCTCTGCTTTTGACTGGCAGACAGTCACCAGTGCTTATATCATGCTGTCCCCAAGGGGTCAAGCCTGGTGAAAGTGAGAACAGGGGGGCAAACTGATTTAACATCGCTTTGCCCTCCTCCTGTTGCTCAGGGGTCAGATCTGGAGAGAGATTAACTCCTTCAACCTTTTCGTCCAAAGGTAAGCCTCTCAGGAGGTCAGGTAGAGCTTCACTCTCCTCCTCCTCCTCCTCCTCTTCTGATGAAGCTAGAAGCAAGGCTCCTACTTCTGGTCTAGAGACATAGGCTTTGCGGCGGTTGGTGTGGAAGTGGTCTAGAGACATAGGCTTTGCGGCGGTTGGTGTGGAAGACTCGGGGAGCTTCCCTGGGTTTGCCCAGATCCACCAGATGGTTGACCTCTCCAAGTTTTCCCACAACCTTGAAGGGTCCCATCCATTTGTCTTGCAAGGCCCTCTGCCTTGTTGGAAGCATAACTAGAACTAGCTGGTCTTGAGTAAACTCAACCATGTTAGCCTTCTCATCATGCCACTGTTTGATCAGAGCTTGGCCAGCTTTCAAGTTGTCACTTGCTTCTGCCATCATGTGCGACATTCTCCTTCGGAGGCCTATCACATAGTCAGTAACTCTGACTGGCTTGGGGGAAGGAGCACTCTCCAACCCCTCCTTAATCAGGGCCAAGGGGCCTCTGACTGGATGGGCATAGAGAAGTTCAAAGGGAGAATAACCTACTCCCTCCTGAGGGACTTCCCTATAAGCAAATAGAAGGCATGGCAGTAGAAGGTCCCACTTCTTCTTAAGGGGTTCTTCTAAAGCACCTATCATGCTCTTCATAGTTCTGTTAAACCTTTCTACCAACCCGTTTGTCTGAGGGTGGTATGCGGTTGAGAACTTGTAGGTGACTCCGCAGGTTTTCCACATGGCTTTCATGTAGTTGGACATAAAATGTGACCCCCTGTCAGATCACCTCCTTAGGAAACCCAACCCTGGTAAAGATACCAAGGAGGGCCTTAGCCACAGCCTGAGCTGTAACAGTCCTCATAGGAATTGCCTCAGGGTACCTAGTAGCACGGTCTACTACAACAATGATAAACCTGTTGCCTGAGGAGGTTGGAGGATCAAGGGAACCAACAATGTCAATCCCTACCCTCTCAAATGGGACTCCCACAACTGGGAGAGGCACTAAAGGTGCCACATTCTTGGAACCAACCTTACCAGAAGTCTGGCAGGCATGGCAGCTACTGCAATATCTATCTACTTCAGCCCCCATCTTTGGCCAATAAAAGTAGAGGGAGAGCCTTTCCTTGGTCTTCTTGAAACTCCAGTGACAGGCCAAAGGAATCTCGTGGGCTAGTTGCAAGAACTGTTGTCTGTTCTCTTGGGGCACTACCAGGCGTTGGTAGGCTCCAGGTTCAGATTCAGTGGGTTCACTGTAGAAGAGGCCATCTTCCCAGTGTAACTTATACTTCCCAGGCTCTTGCCCATCAGCCTGAGAAGCGGCCTGTTGGCGGAGACCCTCCAGAGTTGGACATTCTCTTTGTCCCTTACGAAAAGCTGTCCTGCTGGGTCCACCTTCTGCCAGCAAAGACTGCAGCTCAGGATGGTCAGCCGGGTCCAGGTCTCCAATAAGTTCTGGGCCTCCTACTAGCTCTTCTTCAGTCTAGTTCAACCAGACAGAGTTGTACCTTCCTCTCAGCCTCAGCTGGAGGTGGAGTTACAGGTGTAACTTTGGACAACCTCGGGGAAGTCCTTGTTGGAAGCACTGGAGTGCTTGCTGTAGGCTTTTTCCTAGGAGTCTTGGGTTGCCCCTTTGCTCCTGATCTGGTAGTTACTGCAGTAAGTTGCTCCAGTGGGAGAGGAGTGATTTCTGTCATCTCCTGAGATAAACCTCGCAGGGTTTCCTCTCTTGCAGGGTTGGTGAGCTCCTGTAACCTTTTACTAGGAGGTCTGGGGGTATGTAACACAACTCCAAGAGCTTTCAGGTCAGTTCCCAACAGAACCCTTCCTGGCACTTCACATTGTATACTGACGGGTATCTTCACAGCCATATCATTACACTGGATGAGAACTGGTAACTGGGGACACATCTGCACAGGCCTTCCAGCTAACTTGGTGAGGCATTTGGGTGCCTTAGCAATATCCTCTGCCTTGAAAAATGATTCATCCACCACAGTTATGCTGGCCCCAGTGTCCCTGATGGCAGGAGTCTCCTGACCATTCACGTGGACTCTGTCCTTATAATACTCTTTAGTATTATCTGGGATAGAATTATACACATCTAAATTCTGTTGTTCCCACAACCCCAGAGAGAGTAAAGAAACACTGGCTGAGATTCCAGTGGGTTCATCAGCCAGTAGTAGAAAGTTTCCACTTGCCATAGTGACTTCCTCCTCTGGAGCGAAGGCTAAGGAGACAAGCTGGACCCCTGCAGGTTTACCCTTACATCTGGGATCTCCTTTCACATGGTCCGTAGCCTTACAAACATACAGGCCCCAAAGGTCCTTTGGAATGGAGGCTTGTTCTGACCTTCTGGTTTAGCACCAGAAGGTATACTACTCTGCTGTGGTTTCCCGGGTGGCTTACCCTTATGGTTTGGTTTGGGGCCCTCTTTGGAATTAGAATTATTAGAATTCTCTTTGGAGTCTTTCTTAGGCTGTCTTCCCTCATCCTTCTGAGTTACCCCAGAATCCTTGTGAGTAGCCCGGTTGGCAACCCACAAGTCAGCAGCCTTAGCTAGTTTCCTAGGATCTAATTCCCGTGAATCAGCCAAGTGCTGTCTGAGCTCAGGAGAGCAGGCATCATAAATTGACTCCATCATTACAAGATTTCTCATTCCTTCATAAGTGTTCACTTTGTAACCCTTAATCCATCCCTCTAAGTTTTTCAACCCTTCACACACCCAGGTAGCCCAAGGGGTACCATGCTTTTTGAGGCTCCTAAACCTCTTAAGATACTGGGAAGGGGTCTTCCCAAACCTAGCTATCAAAGCTAGTTTCACACATTCATACTCTTTCCTATCCTCCTCCCCAACTCCATTACCGCATCAGTTGCAACAGGGGGAAGCCTAGAGAACAACCAGGTGAGTAACTCATTACCTGTGATGTTCTGGAGCCCATGATTATACTCAAACATAGACAACCAATCCAACACATCCAACTTAGGCTCATACATACCAATCAATTCCTTAGGCATCCGGGGTCTTTTAGGACTGGAACTTCTAGAGGAGCCAGAGAGAGAAGCATTCTCAACAGACAATTTTTTTCCATTTCTAGCTCATACTTGAGCTCCATTTCCCTTAGCCTTAGTTCTTTGTCAGTTTGAGCATTAAGTGTCTTGTACTCTAATTCAAGTTTCATTTTCTCCATATCAAAGTATTGAGGGTTAAATGTGGGACCTGGCAAAGGCCCAGTAAGTACAGCTGGTAGAGCAGACAGAGGCCTAGAGGGAACATCTACAACAGTTTCCTCCTCTTCTGGTTCTGACCCAAGATCATCAATACTTTGTTCAATATCAATATCATTGCTGTTCTCTACATTTGCTGGAGTGATAGGTTCCTCTGAACCATCATCCAGACTTTGGTTTTCTAACAACCTTTCTATTAGTTCCATTTTCTTTCCTTTAGTCATGAGATTCTTATGCTTACAGAGAAGTCTTAGACAATCAGCAGTTTTTGTAGCAAGGGATTCTTGACTATAACTTTCCATAGTAGACAGGTTAGAAAATGACTTTTTCTTTCTTGTGCTTAAGCTTTGTGGTTAGTTGCACTAAGGTATCTCAAAAGTACACTAAAGTGTATACTCAATACAAATCCCACCGCTGTAAACCAGTGTTAAGGAGAAATCTGTGCAGTTCCCTCTGGGACCACTGCAAAAGATTTAAGACTACAGGTGTTGGCAGTAAACCCACTTGGTAGCAGTCTGTACCACACAGATTCACTGTGGTAGCTGTGGCTGAGCAGTCAGACTTCCCTCAAGAAGAGTTAGAGGCAGTATATAGAGGATACAGGAAAGGTACAGAGGCACAGTAGTACAAGCAAACACTGACCAGAGCTAGGTGTAAAAGTATATACTCATTTATTTTAAAGGCACACTCATAAATTACACTAGCACAGAAAAAGGTAAGTAAGTCAAAACAGTCACTATTACTTATATGTACATCCCTAGTCATTTGTTGGACACGTCTAAGTTAACACCACTTATTTCCAAACAGAGGTGAGCGCTTAGCGTCAGATGGCACTCCAACAAGTTATTAGAAAAGGAAGTGAAAAAGCAGAAGTAATGAAAGCAGCAAGGTAAAACACTTTTCACATAAGGTTAGAAAAGGCAGTCAATTGTGGAACAAGGAGAATTGGTTCGTGGCCCGCTTTAGAGAGAGCCAGGCGAAAATATAGCCAAGATCACACAATGTCACAAGTCTTTGCAGGTGAGTAGAAAAGGTTTTACTGAATTTAGAAAAAGTTTAGTTAGGGTGTCCCAGGCTTACCCAGGTTCGAGAGCCGAGGGCTAAATCTACCCCGTACAATCGGTGGCAAGGGAAGCCGGGCGGAACACAGTACCTTTTTTAAAAGTAGGAAGGATCCTCCAGCGGTGGTAGTTGTTCCTGGTAGTGGGTGCAAGTCGCGGCGTCGTCCAGAGGAAGAGGTGATCTCGACGTGGAGGAAAGCTGAAAGTCGTTGCACTACCAGGGATGAGACCAGCCGTGGAGTTTTCCGGTCATAAAGGATTTTACCCCTCTTTCGCGGTTGAGGTAAAAAGTGGTATCCTGGTTGCCGGGGTGCTTGGCACAGGCAAGGCGGCCACGAGATGCTTCGGGACGGCGAAAAGAAGGCAGCAACTGGTTGTCCCCACCAGTTATGGGAAGGAGACTCTCGGCGGGAGATCTCATCTGTCGTCGGAAAAAGTGGTGACGGTTCCACAGGGCTCCACCGGTGGTGTCGGCTTCTTACGTCCTGTGGCGACTTCTGAAGAACCAGTCCCAAAAACCCTGCTTTTATGCAGCAAACCCCCATTCATACAGCCTAGCTGTTACTCAAACATGCTAAGTGGTGAGCGGGGTGGCTCACCACTTGGGCCAATCACACCAGAGTGCGACTTGAGTTGGCAAGGCAACTCAGTCCAGGGTGCCTAAACCCCCTCCCACACCCCCTGTTACCCAGACAGAATGGCACCACTGTGGAGGGCTTCTGTGCAGAAGCCCGCCAAAAGTGGAACAAAGGCTCGACTCGGGTTCAGGGTTACTGAAGTGAACCTAGACGCCATTTTGGCGGCGAGTTCTGGCAAAAAATCCCAACCAGTGAATTTATATTAAATAAACCAGCGGTATCTTTAACATTGCACCAAAAAGTGGTGCATTAAAAACAAGGGGAAATCCGATTAGGAAATATTCCGGTGGAATATTTCCATGGTATCCACTGCCACCAGCCAGAACTCGGCGAGGGGGACGGGACAGTGCCCCCTCGACAACAGACCCAGGGGCAATCTAATTGCCCCTACCAGTACTTCCACAGTAAGATGGTTTGTACTGGTTAAGTTCCTAAGTTAAGACTAGTAAAGTCAATGGTGACTTTACAGACCCAGGGAGACAGTAGTCGGTCCCAGGGTGTGGAGTCTATGTTTGGGGGTCTCTATGACACCCCTGTGTTACTGCACTGAGGGTGCTGTGTAACACACATCCAAAAACCAATGATAGCCTATGGGGAAAAAATACCCCCTAGCCCATAAGCACATAGCAAGTCACAGAAACACTCTCGTCATGTCCAAGAGTGAGGGTAAAAGTCTCACTCTTGGCAGGAGAAAAAATAAACCCCAAAAATCCAGCAAAGCTGCTGGGGGACTCACTAGGTTAGAAAATTCAGCCTAAACAGAGAATTCTCCCTAACAGGCCATCCAGCAGGAAATTTCAATCTCGGCAGTTCATCTGGCCGGAGATGAAAACGGGACGGCGGACGCTCTGAGCAGGCAGAGCACGGTCCCTCACGAGTGGGAGCTGGCTCAAGAAGTTCTTTTGGAGATCTTCGCCCTTTGGGGAACCCCACAAGTGGATCTGTTCGCCACCAGTGTCAACCGGAAGTGTGAAAGATTCTGCTTGTGGAAATTTCCTCCAAGAGGAGCCTTGGGGGACACGTTTGTAGTGGAGTGGTCCTTCCCACTGCTGTACGGGATCCCTCCAGTCCCCATCATTCCACAGGTGTTGCGGAGGTTCGGTTCCCGGATGATCCTCATCACTACGGCATGGGCCAGGAGAGCGTGGTAGCTGGACCTTCTAGACATGTCCATCTGCCCTCCACGTCGTCTTCCCTACCGAGACGATCTGCTCTCACGGGAGGGGGAGGGGGGGTCGAGTTCTCCATCCAGAGGTCAAGTCTCTCAGCCTTCATGGTTGGTATCTGAAAGGCTGAGCTATAAGGATTGGGGCCACCCTGAAGACTTGATGGAGTTGTTGCTTTCAGCCAGAAGGCCCGCAACGAAATCACTGTGCCGTTGGAAGAAGTTCTGCGACTGGTGCAGGGTACAGAATGTGGATGCTTTCTAATGTTCCATTCCTTTGGTTTTGTCTCTTGCTTTTTTTAGCCCACAAGGGCCTGCAAGTGGGTACCATTAAGGGTTAACTGGCGGCGCTGTCTATATTAAAGCGCTTGTCTGAGGCATGTTCTTATTTTAAAATCCCTTTGATATCTCAGTTTCTAAAAGGGCTAACTCATGTGTTTCCACCGTCACCTTTCCAGGTGCCGGGATAGGATTTGAATTTGGTTTTGAAGTTCCTAATGGGAGCTCCGTTTGAGCCCTTACATTCTTGTCCATTGCGACTGTTTTCCTTTAAAACTGTGTTTTTGTGTGCGGTTACTTCCTCACACAGAGCGAGTGAGTTGCAGGCACTTTCCGCCAAACCACCCTTCACTATGTTCCATAAGGACAGGATTGTCCTTGGGGTACGGCCTTCCTTTCTTCCGAAGGTTGTGTTGGAATTCCATCTGAGCTAGAAGGTAATTTTTCCGGCATTCTATCCTCCTCCACATCCTGGTAAAGAAGAGCGGCTCCATAGGTTGGATCCTAGGAGAGCTTTGAGTTTCTATCTCTCACAGATGTCCCGGGTCCGAGTGGACGATCAGCTCTTTATTGGTTACGCTGGAAGACGTTTAGGTCAGACTGTTTCTAAGCAGACCTTGTCTAGATGGATCATTTTGACGATCTCTGAATGTGGCGGGGAAGGACTCTCTTGTAGGTTTACGGGCCCATTTTACTAGGGGCTTGGCTGCCTCCACTGCACTAGAGAGGGGTGTTCTGATTCGCAATATTTGCGAAGCGGCCACATGGGCCTCTATCCATACTTTTGTAAAACATTATGCCTTGGACTCTATTCATTGACCACAAAAGTGATGGGTGGAAGGTTTCAAATTAATCTAAACCACTGGCAATTGCTCTGGGCCAACCTTCCACACCACTGTTTTTTAGCCCGTCTGCCCCATTGCAAAAGGGGACCAGCCATGTGCAAATCGGTCAGCAGCTGCCGCCACCGCGAAGGTAGCACCCCAGCCCGAACTGCTAGGCCAGGTCCCCTCTGCACAGAAAACTAAGCAACCCCAGACATGTTTCAGCCTTGTTGGACCTCCTCAGTGAGGTGCAGCCTGGTTCCCTGTGGCACAGCGAGCAAGGGAACCACGTCTGGGCATACCCTCTCACAGGGAGAAACAAACTGACCACAAAAGTGATGGGTGGAAGGTTTCGAATTAATCTAAACCACTGGCAATTGCTCTGGGCCAACCTTCCACAGGGAACGTCTTCATTGGCTTTCTGCCCTAAGCAGCACGCACACCCCATTCATTCAATACTGCAATATTATCTTTCCCTGTAAATCCTACAATAGGTTATTCTACAGGATAATGCAACACAGGAGGAATGCACCTAGAGTGGGGTCCTTTGGTAATACATCAATACATGGTTACCATCATCCTGTTGGCCGGGTATCCTAGGTCACGAGGTTGGGTCTCGGGGCAAGGGGTGAGCTGTCCAAGTTATCATGTCTCGTTAGAAGTCATTATGAATGTGTTCCTACTGTGTTGCTATAATATTGGGTGTCCTAATTTTACAGGGGCCATTAACCTGGGGTGAGCTGGTGGGTCGTGGATCCTAGGAAGGGGCACCTTTTGGCCTGCGTTTATGGCCGGGGTTTACTGCTGGGTTGTAAATAATTCAGGTGGCTGGTCGTGGCCATGGGAGCTGCAGGGGAACGTGAATGCTTGAAGCGGCTCCAGCCGAATTGGGGGAGGTGAGGCAGAGCAGCCCGGGCCTCTGCCTTTCATCTGGCAGGCATCACTGGGGAGGGAGGGGGAAGTGGCCTTGGATATGCCCACAATGGTATTTTCCTCGTGTGTTTGCAGGTTATACAAAAAGACATAATAATTCATATACATTACAATACTCATTGAGCTTTTTCTTCAAAGCTTACATGTCTACTTTGTTAGTGCCTTTACATGGCCATTTCAAAATGTGTTACCTATACCAATGTTGCTATTGTTAACTATATGTTAAGTGTTTAACAACCACGACATTTTGTTACATTCTATGCATGTACGATAAAACAAGGTAGTATTGAGGTTGGTGGAGCACGCAGGAACAACTGACCAATGGGACTGATGGTAGTGACACGGTGAGCTTGAACATTCAAATACATTCTATTTGTTTTCTTACACAAGTTACATGAGCTCCCAATGCAGTTGCACTTGTTTTCCGTTGCACTCTAGTAGCATTAGTTCAGTTATGGCAGAGGGCCCTGGAGTACATCCTTCTCGTAGAAACATATAACATAAAACCCGGGACACTTCTACCATTTGCGCATAGCTACGGGGATATGGATATTTCAACCAGAATTCCACATTAACACACATTCTGCCATCTTCATGGAGTTTACATGTTTTATCAACAGGTCGTGGAGAAAAGGGTTTTATCACAGGCAGTTTACATATTGGTATTTAGGGTCTCTACTTCTGTCGGGGGGGGCCGGAGGGGGGCATTTTACAGTTCTTTTCCACCCCGGTCCTGCTGGCGGGTCTTACTGTGGACAGTGATACACTGCGGAAGGTGAATGTTAGCGTTTGTTTCTAGCACTAGCTCATGTCCGCCTGTTCGTGGGAACGGGCTCTCAGAGGATCTGCGGCCGGAGGGACAAGTGAGAACTCTCCAAGGGTGGGGGCCGCGCTGCGGCGCACAGGGGCTCGTGTCATTCTGGTTTCACAAAATGGTTTCCAGGGCCTAGCTTAATACAGCACGTTTGGTCAATGTTTCAGCCAGTGGTTCACCCGCCACCTGGGCCCTAGTGGCAGGGGGGACCCCCGATGAGCCATGGACTCCACAAGGGGAGCCATGGACTCCACAAGGGGAGTCTGCAGGGGAGGGGTCGGGGGGGGGGGTCTCTTGGACCTATCCTCCCATACAAGGCTAGTAACCATATGGACAGCCATCTGGGTCTTAAGACTGCATGCTGTGTCAGCGAAATCCAAGCTCTGATGGCATCTGAGCCATGCACTACCTTTCACAGGGACAGGGGAGTCCTCCGAATGCTCCTGCATACTTACTTGAGGTAGTCTGTGTTTCATCTAAATTAGTTGATAGTACTCCCTCCTTCGCAGACCCTAGGAACTATGCTCAGAGTGTTCTGCACTGTCTTCATAATAGTAGACTGCCAAATTTCTATCTGGACAGGACCAAGAGCTTCGTCTGAGGCTCTTTATGACCGTTGGCGTGTCAGGCCCGGGGTATCGGGCTTCCATGGCCTCCATAGCAAGGTGGATGATGGCCTCCGGAAAGAGGCCTAGGAGGGGCAACACAGACCATTTCCGGTAAACATATATGCACCCTCAGTCGTTCAAGGCCACTCTGGTCGCCTGCCAGCGACTCATACCGTGGAAGGTCATCAGCAGGGCGGCCACTTAGGCCCCTCCCTTGGCTTTCTGCAAGCACGACTGGTGGGATGCCAGCTCTAGGTCAGACGCAGCATTCTGGCAGGCAGTAGTAAGGAACTCATCTTAAGCAGGGTCACCTTGCCACCCTGGGGCTACCTTCAGTTGTTATCGGCCATACAGTATGGAGGAAAGGGGATGGGACGTAAGAGTAAGTTACTCACCGTAGTGACTCACGTACTCTTAGTCTATAGTCCCCTTTCCTCCATATATCCCACCACCCTTACCCCTGAATAAAACTGGTGTCTCTTAGGCAATTGTTATACTGTTGACGCCTCAATGTGGACTGAGTGGTGGTGCTGGTGGGCGGAGTCGGGGGAGCCCATGCTCCCAGGGCTGCACGCCTCTAAATCTAAAGGGGAAGGTTTTTCTGGTGAAGGTTCTGTATCCAGTCCCCAACAAGGGACGCCCATACTGTATGGAGGAAAGAGCACTATGGGCCAAGAGTACGTTGGGCACTATGGTGCATAACTTATAATATATAGCATGTGCAGCGCCCGTTGGCTTCAGTGCGGTTTTTCCAGGAATGCTTTAGCTTTGAGAAATACAGCACGCTTCACTTTCGTGACGACTTGGTTGTTTCGAAAGAGAATCGAGAAAATGTCTTCGACAGACAACCCCAAAGACCCGGTTCAAAGTGTTGTGATGGTGGGTCAAACATGTCATTGACCGATCCACATCGCATATGTTTGTGGTGTCTCTGGGTAGACCATAACACCTCAGACTGCTCCAATTGCCAGACGATGACTGTAAAGGCCTTGAAGGTAGGTTTAACCACAATCTCCTACCCGGGCCAAAAATCTTTTGAGTCGAGAAGCAAGACTCCTCAGAGGAAGGTTAAGCGGTTGAGATCGAGGAGTAGCTCTCACCACTCCTCATCGAAGTCTGAGAAGGCACCATAGATTGCCTTCTTCGACTCTGAAGAGCAGACTAGCCAGGTGGAGGGAGCTCTTCCAGAAGTGTCCTCCAAAGGACCTAAAGAACTACATCGATCCAGGCCCAAGGTAGGGCCTCCATTTTCCATTGCACCCCGCAAGGAGACTCTTCCCAAGAGCTCGCCCGCGCTGGTGGGACCGCTAAGGACCTTGTACCAGCACGTGCACTGAGGATCCTCCCGGTGACAGTGAGCGACCGGAAGGTTTTTACTGGGTCTTCACCTGAGGTGCTCCACCCTTGTACCGGCATTACGTCTGGTGGGGAGGTGGGGGGGAGGAGTTCCTAAACGTAGCTCTACCGGTCCCCAGGCTGAGGGTGTCGCACCTACCGGGTCTAGGCACGAGGAGCAGTGTAGGGCCTAGTAAGCCGAGCAACACAACGCAGGCACGTGGCAGGCAGTTCAACAAAATGACTCCTGCGCCAGACATCCGCACCTGTCTGACGCCATTCCATGGTTGGCTCAAGCCCCACTCTGTCCAGCCAGTCAATCGACGCCTGGATTCAAAGTACTGTCAGATGAGGGGGATACACTCTTGCTATCGTTCCATCCTCACCCGCACTCCTCAGTGATGGCTGCAGCATCACTATACTCCAAGGTTCTCGTCCGCCTTCTCCTCGGCGACGCTGCTAGGCAAGGAGAATATTTTGGAGGCTTATGGGAAGAAGCTGTATTCCAAAGCGTCCTTGTATCTTTGTCAGGCCAATGTCATGCTGGCTGCCGCGAACCAAAGGTTATGGTGGGAAATTGCAGACTTCCTCCTGGAACTCGCTACGCAGAGCCAATCACGTTTCAAGGCGGGACTGGCTTGAGGCCAAACTGATGGCGCAGGGCCTCATGGAATCCACTGTGGCCCAAATTGACACCTCTGGCCGTGCCATCTGTATCACCACAGACATGAGGACAGCCTGGCTTCGTGCAATGAAATTCAACCCGGACGTCCAGGAACATATATTAGACCTGCCGATCGAGGGGGATAGGGGGGGCTCTTCCACTCCCCCAAAGACTAGGAGCTGGACAAAAAGTACCTCCCAAACGGCCAAGTCTTTATCCACCTTAACCAAGACCACGCCCAAATCATACAAGCCGTCACAGCACCGCTCCGACAAGGGGCGTACATATGGAGGGTTCCGCTTCCAGGCAGCCGGACTGCTCGCCGACTCAAAATCGGCACAAGCAACTAAAAGGGGGTGACGGGGGTGGGCGATTGGGAGAAAGGGCTTTTTCCAAACGCCCTCCTCCGTGACTGCCTCAGAGGGAAAGAAGGCATGACACGCCCGTCCAGGTCCACGTGCCTCCAGTGAGAGGGCAGGCTTGCTCTCCATGCACATTTCTGGTGCCAGAATTTCACGGCCCTGTATCCTCTCTGTAGTATCCACCGGGTACCGCCTATCCATCCCAGCCGCTCCTCCCTCAAGTTGGGACAGCAACTCTTCTGGCGGAGATCCTGTCGCTCTTAAAGATCCAGGCCATGGAGCAAGTCCCAGCCTCCCAACGAGGCTTGGGCTTTTTTTTTACTCCAAGATCAGTGGGAGGGGGGGTATGTTCAAATGTTGCTAAGGGGGAGAAGTTACCTAAAGTTTTCAGATCTTTCTGAAAGGTTTTCAGATCGTTTTCCGCGCAGTGGGCATGAGGTTACATAATTTGGGTGCCTTGACAGTGAAAGATTTTACTAGGCCTTTCTCGCTTGTATCTTGGACATTGGATCGTTTTTTTCCTGCTGATGGCAATGCTCTAGTCGGTAGGTATTGGGGAACCTGGTTTTTTTAAGTATAGTGGGGGCAGTGCCATATACACTTATGGACAATAGATACTATTTTAAAGGAGCTTCTGTCTTAAATGGATAAGTGAAGGTTTTTCCTACACTGTTTGGTGTTTTCGCGTTTTGTCAGTTTGTCCACAATGCGCACCATGTTTGCACTTGCCATTTGCCCAAGTTTGTGCAGAGGCCCCCACCAAGAGGAAATTGCAGTAATCTAATTTGGATAATACTGTGGCTCGAGCGATGGTTGCTGTGTTTTTCTGTGATAAGTAGGGGTGGATGTTTGAGATGTAGGGAGTGGTTTCATCTTAATACTCAAGAGTTCAACTTGGTATGTGAGGCTGATGAGCTGAAAATCATTAGCTCGGTTTGTCATCCAAGTCTCTTGTGATATGTTGCTGCTAATATTGCTGAATCTTTATCATAGTCCCCTGTGATTTCAATGACTGTTCGCGTAGTAGTAAAAACACACCTGTCGTCCAGAAGCGGGCAGAGTATGAGCGCAGTAGAAATAAAATATCAATCAGAGGCCTGACATGAAGATTAGAGAAGTGGGGAGAGGTTTGCCCCCTTTGGAACGCCACACCATATGGGGGACTTGGGAGATGGTGCCTCACCCCCATCGGGTGGCTGAGTTTCCTTCAAAATTACGTGGCCCAGCAGGTCGAATGCGGCAGATAGATACAACAAGGTCAGCATGCCCACTTTCACATGCTCCAAATCGAGAAAGGCAGAATGAAGATCTAGAAGAGCAGTCTTAGTGCTATAATTTGGCCTGAATCCCGATTGTTTAACATGCAAGATGTTTTCAGCTTCAATAAATGATTGATATTGCTTATACACAGCTTTGTCCAGATTTTAAGGAGGATATTGCAGTTAGTGATGGGTCTGAGGTTCATAGGGTCTTTGGGGTCTAGATTAGGCTTTTTTTGTATAGGAACCATTTCTGTTTCCTTCCTGAAAGGATGCATTGACAAATCTGGTTAGAAAGGGCACAAAAATATCCTTGTTCAGAACTAATTTAGAAGGAATAATCTTCTCCGAGCATGCTGTGGGTTTCATGGATTGTAGTACTGTATGTTCCAGCGTATAAGACTACTTATTAACCCAGGTAAATCTTCTCAAAAGCCGGGTGTCGTCGCTCAGTCTATATTTTAACTGGAAAAGTTGGGTCGTTTTATACGCCCATTCGTTTAAAACACCAGAACATACGGTATGTTTCCTTGTCATTTATCTCTAATCTAGTGAGTGTCAAGGTAGGGCGGGCTTGACTGCAAATATTGTGCTCTTTCTGGCACGGGGAATTTGCCTTGTACATTTTTGGACTGCAGAATGTCTTTGATTTTAGTATGGGATTTGATGTTTTTTTTTTCCCTCTAAAGCAGCCTGAACTGTTATGGTTCTTCTGTGATGGGCATGAAGGATACCAGAAGGGCATTTGGTTTCTCTAATCATTTTACAATTTCGATTAATTTTCTGTAGCTGTTGGATGATTTCAGCATTGTGAAAGTCGTCTTCTGTCACCCTATTTCTGTAATACTCATTTGCTTGCTTCCAGGCGTCCTTGGTTGACTCAGATTAGCATTTCATCCATATGGATTCTAATATACGATTCTTTTTTTAGGTCTCAATTCCCACTTCTGATGGGCTGAATTTTCGAGGACCATTCTGTTTGTTTTTAGTGGAGAAACACAATCTAATAGTGTGGAAATGTTTTCCTGATATTTGTTAGATATTCAATTGAGTCATTCTCCGATGTGTCCATCACAATGGAATTCAGGCAGAATGAGAGTTCAGCAGTGTCTAGTTTTTGTTGTGGTTAGGGAGTTTTATATGCCCACTAGGTAGTTAGTGATCCTATTCTATGATGTCTTGGAGGATAGCTCAAGGGCAACGTGCTCGCCTTGGAAGCAAGACACAGAGCAACACAGGTTTGTTCCCCCGGGTCCGCGCTTGGAAACCTCTGGGTATTAAGAGAGTTATAAATTACCCATCATATAGAATGGTGATCCGAAGATATGCATGGTATGGTCTGGTCAGCTCGGATGGTTAGATTTTGATTGCATATCCAATCAAGAAAGTGGTTTTTGTCGTTTGGGGTGTTGACAACTGTGAATTGGGCATAAGGTCCCTTTCCAATTCGATAGCCTTTGTCAGTTGTATCTCCTTTCCATCTGTTGAAGTAACCAAGGAGAAGTGTGGCCCCATTAGTGCCTTCAAGAGGACTCAATATGTATTGATTCCTCATTGAAGTTGGGCATTAAATTAGGTGGTCTGTAAAATTGGACAGTGTTAATACAACTGTTTGGGTTGGGATTCATTTTTGCCAGAAGTATCTCCCAATCTTGGCATGAAATGGGAACAGAAAACAGGGCTAGCTCTGTTTATAGCAGAGGAGTTAAGGTTGAGCGACCTCCGAGAACCTACAGACAGCGAGTGGGGTGGACACCTCACCGGAGTTGGAGTTTGGGAGACCAGAGGCTCGGGAGCATGCTGATGCATCCTACAGACAACTCATGTCCAAGGTAGTGGACTACATGGGGTGGAATAGGCCTCCATTGACATTCGAACAGGATGATTTAACACATCCTAGTTAAGGGTCCTCAGTCAGATCATATATTACCATTTCATATTGCCTTGAAAACAGGGTGTCGACGAATTGGGAAACACTGGAAACTAATACAGCTGTAAATAAAAACTTGACCAAGAAGTACCGCCCTTCCAGCAGTGACCTGACTACCTGTCGAAACACCCCACTCCAGAGAGTCTGGTGGTGCAGGCAGCTACTGCAACATCTAAGCAAGTGGCTTACCCTACCATCTCTCCAGATGGGGATGACAATAGATGGATGGGCAAGGAAGGTATTTTCTTTGGGGATTATGGCACTCAAATCTGCCAACTCCACATGTGACCTTGCAAAATGTACGTTCTCTATGGGACTGCATTTCCATGGCGGCAGAGCGCATTCCCGGAGGGGATGAAAGACTGGTTAGCCATAGTTGGAGACAGAGAAGCCATGCAAGTCTCTTCAGTCTGGTCTGGATTCTGTTGTCTGCATCAGCAGAGCCATGGCTACTAGCACCGTTATGTGCAGGTTTGCGTGGTTGTGGAAGTTTGCTTTTGCACAGGATGTGCAATCCAGACTTATCAACATGCCCTTTGACAAGACTCCTTTTTGGCAACAAGGCTGACTAGTCTTGAAGTTGCAGACCTCGAAGACGGCAGTCAATTCTTTAGATACTGCTATTAGGCAACCTCAGCCTTTTCGACGTAGTGGACAACCTTGGAAGGTAGATCTTTTTGATACTTACTACTCAGTTGGAAGGGCAAGAGGAATGGCTGGTCAAACGGGCTAAAGATTTCCTCATGGCGGATAAGAAAAAGGTGGAAAGCCAGCTCAAACAGGGGCATCTTTACCATCTGCTACTGCATCAGCCGCCTCAAAACCTCTGAGGTCTTGAGTCAGTTCACCAGTGGGAGGAAGACTGTCGCAGCATCTAGAAGAATGGCGAGACATTACTTCAGGTGCTTGGGCTTTGGAAACTGTAGACCACGGGTACTGCCTTCCTTTTTATAGAGATCTCGGAACAATCCACCACTCTTTGAGGATTCCAGATCTACTCCTTGTGCTGGATCTTTACCCTGCTAGAGAAAGGCACTATAGTACTGGTGCTTGTATTGGAGAGGAACCCAGGGTTGGCTTTCCCCTGATTTCCTAATACCCAAAAAGGATGGAGGACTGAGACCCATCTTGGACTTGAGATACTTGAACAAGTTCCTCAGAGGACGATTTCAAGACTGTCACACTTTCTCAGATCCTTCAGGCCCTCAACTCCTGGGTTCGATGGTGTCATTGGACCTTTTAGGATGCTTATTTTCACGATCTCAGGCACAGAAAATACCTGAGGTTCGGAGTTAGCGGTTCTCATTAGTTGTGGTCAGCCTTTCAGGCTGACCTCCGCCCCAAGGGTTTTCACCAAACTGATGGCGGTAGTGGCAGCAAGGCTCGGGAGAGGGGGGATTCAAGTCTACCCCTACCTGGATGATTGACTGATCAGGGCGCGTTCTCCCGAACAAGTCCTGCATCATCTCAATGTCACCTGCCACTCCCTTCACGAACTGGGCTTCTACCTCAATTACAAGAAGTCCCATATGACACCTTCTCATACTCCATTCATCCAAGCTGTTCTGGATGCATCATTGGGAAAGAGCTTGCCACCCAAGGGGAGGTCTCGAGACATTCTACAGATGGTCACCAAATTTCAAAGTGCCTGGTATTTCCCAGCATTCCTTTTTTTTATGCGGTTGCTCGGCCTCATGGCCTCATGCATTTTTCTGGTGCCAGATGCCTGCTGAGAATGAGATCCCTTTAATGGGCTCTCAGAACTCAATGGTCCCAGTTATCAGGAAAGATGTTGGACCTACTTCAAGTTCCAAGCAGGGTCTCACAGGATCTTCTGTGGTGGGCCTGCAAGGGCAACATTCTGAAGGGAGAACATTTTTGGGAACCATGGCGGGAGATCACAGTAGTGACGGACACCTCACTCACGGGGTGGGGAGCCAAAACCAACGATCTGACAATTGGCAGTCATTGGTCTTCAGAGTCCAAACTACATAGGGGCAATCAGACTAGCGCTGAAGGCCTTCCTGCCCTCTGTACAGGCAAAGAATATCCTGATAATGATGGATAACTGGGGCCATGTACTACCTCAACAAGGTGGTGTAGGGTCACTGCAGAGTAGCAATGCTGCTCTGGTACTAGGCAATTCAAGAAGGAACCTCCCTATCGGCAGTTCACCTAGCAGACACGTGTAGTGCACTGGGAATTTCCATTCATGTATGGTTTCCTCCAGTGCCCGTCATTCCTCACGTGATTCGGTTGAGAAACTTCGGGAAACGCATGATCCTAATTGCCCTGGATTGGGCCAGGAGGACGTGGTAGCCGGACCTTCTGGACATGTCCATCGATACCTTCTCTCGTGAGAGGCGGGTCGGGTTCTCCATCCAGAGGTTAAAACACTCCACCTTCATGCTTGGCTTCTGAAAGGCTAAGATACAAGGATTGGGACCTCCTGGGTGACGTAATGGAGATCTTGTTCGGCCAGAAGTCTTGGTACCGTTGGAATAAATTCTGCAACTGGTGCAGAGACAAGAATGTAGATCCTTTTCTACGTAAAATGCCGGATGTTTCATCCTTTCTGCTATCTTTAGCCAATCTGGGGCTCCAGATTGGTACTATTAGGGCATATTTGGCAGCGCTGTACATATTTAGGTGCTCGTCAGAGGAATTTTATACTTCAAAATTACACTGGTGGCACAATTTCTGAAGGGATTCACCAATGTGTAGCCCCCATCTCCATTCTAGGTTCCAGCTTGGGATCTTAATTTGTTTCTAAAATGTCTGCATCTTTTGAACCTTTACACATGTCCCTTAAGGTTGTTAACCTTTAAAACCATAATATTGGTAGTTCTAACATCAGTCCGTAGAGTGTTGGTTGCAGGCACTTTCCTCCAAGCCACACTTTAATATATTTCATAAGGATAGTTCTAGGGGTTAAACCTTCATTTTTAACAAAAAATCATTTCTGATCTCCACATAGGACAAATAATAGTTTTGTCATGTTTCTATCCCCCCTCAACCCCTCATCCTAGCAAGGAAGAGGAGAGGTTACAAAGGTTGGACCCTCGTTGAGCTTTAAGCTTTTAGATCTAGACTGTCAAAATTCCCTATTGATAATCCTTTCATTGGTTATATGAGCCACAGACTGGGTCAAGTGGTTACTAAACACAGACCTTATCCAGATGGATCATTCTGGCCATTTCAGAATGTTACCGGCTGACTGGGAATGACCCTCCTGAAGGTTTAAGGACCCATTCCACCAGGGGTATGGCTACCTCTACAGCCCTGCAAAGGGGTATACCGATATTAGGCAAAGTTTGTATGCAGTATCCTCTGGCACCACTAGACACAACTAGGACTACAGGTGTAAGCAAAACCAACCTTTGGTATAAGTCTGTAGCACTCAGTTTTTGGTAGCGATCTCAGCAGCAAGGCTCATCTCAAGAGGGTATCTGAGCTTGTAAGGGTGTTAGCGAGAGGTCTATAATTCTATCTATTCAGATAGACACTTATACTCAAGGTTTCTTGGTAAAAACTTCATTTTATTAGTCAAAACATTCACTTGGAGGCAATCTATATCACATGGAAATATACTACAGTACTTTACACTATCAGGTTCTGAGACATTTAAACTACTTTGAAGTAGGAGCAAAATGGCATTCAGAACATTTGAAGTAGTAGCAAAAAGGCTTAAGTTTATAAAACAAATGGAGTTACTCTTCAACAGTGCAAATTTCACCAGAGTTGATTCAATGCAATAGGTAGGCCAAAGTCAATGGACTAGTGTCTTGTATATGTAAAAATGGTTCTGGTATTTAAACGGAAAAGTCTTTGCCACGGTTCTTGGAAGTAGTTCACGGAAGAATGGTTCATATGTCGAGGCACAAGCTGACGAGGCCTGTAAGTTGTCAAAGTTGTACGCACTTTCGCAGTGAGAGGTAAGTTGTCTCAGTTGGGTTTTCACAGTACCTTGTATAGGAGAAAAGATGCAGCTGAAGACTTCTGTTCCTGTAGATCTCGCTGTTCCTGAGCCTCAGTCGTGGGGACTAGAGGGAAGACGTTGGGGGGACTCCAGCACTGCACAGGGACTGGTCACAAAGCTGGCAAACAGGCTAATCTTCGGTTCCAGTAGCTGTCTTAAAGCGCACAAACTGGTGTCCTACTCCGTGGCTATTCGGTTTCCTGCAGCACTCTTGAGGAAAATACAACCAACTCTGAGAATGGTGTCTAGGTGGCTTAAGAGTTGATTGGTCCTACCAACTCAGAGACCAGCCTTCCTTGAAGGGCTTCTCTGTCGAGATGAACTTGGCGATTCGGACCTGCAGCAGGACTTCAGCGGGCAAACCAACGGTCCAGGAGTTTCAGCAGCCAGCCTTTTCCAGCTTGTCTTCGGTTCTTTCGTTCCAGTGGTCGACTCTGCCTTCCAAGCCAAGATACTCTCCTTTTAGTTTTCTCCCATTCTTTCCAGGCTAGCTGCCACTCACCCAGCAGGGTGGCTGTCCTTGCCAGACAGTCGATCACGCCAGTCATTTGGGTCTCCTAGGAGACCAAGCACGGAGTTTCGGGTACCTCCCTCACGTCCTGTCCACCCCAGTCACTCGGGCGCCAGAGGCGATTTCCCCCCCCCCCCCTTTCCCCCCCAAGTCCTGAAGCCCACCAAAGGCGTAGGAACAAAGGGACCAAATCTAGTTTGGTGTGCAGAGAAACTCTGGAAGGACCTTTCCAAAAAGAAATGGCGAAAAAAGGCAGGGACCTGTTTAAACAAAGGGTGCAGGGGGCTCAGACGCCATCTTGAAAAACATGGCTGCCGTGTTTTAACGATACCAGTGTTCGCAGTCGGGGAAAAATCATCGTAGTTCATTGTAAAACCACTGCCACCAGCCATTTTGAGAGGAAAGGGTAGCATTTGACTGCTACATGAGTTTCTAAACATAGGGGATACTAAGTAACCACTCCAGCACTCTTTTGTAAGATGGTGTGTGCTGGGTCTAGGAATTTGGAAAGACCAGTAGTCAATTTCACTTTCTCTGGGAAACAGTTTATACCACAGAAGGTATTTAAACCTTGAGACAGCCTAAAAGGCTTCCCCATCTCACTGCACTGAGGGTGCTGTTACACACATGAAAATATGCCTATCGAGTTGTCTAAAACTCCATAAAGAACACAAGAGTAAAACGCATCAAAATACATGAGTGAGGGAAAAAAAGGCTTTCACACTCTCCAGGTGAAAAAAATAAGTCCAAAATCCAGCAAAGTTGCTTGGGGTCTAGAAGGTGAAGGAAATGAGCACATTTATGAGAATTCTCCATAACAATCATATGGCGTTTAACACCATCTTAAAAAAGGTGGCTGACTATTTCCAAATCGCCACACATGAAGCTGTGCCAAATTCGGATTTTGTAGAGGACCTACTGAAGGAAAAGCCTCCTGCCAGTCAGGCCATTCCGTTACTGAACTCTTATCAAGAGATGTCTGGCGCCTTCATTGTTAACACCAGCTCAGAGCAGGGCGGTTAATCCCAGGGTAGAGAAGTGGTTTTGGCCTTCTCCGTCCGACCCCCTTTACATTAAAGGCCATGCCACTCCAGATTCCCTTAACTAAGACTATGAGAAAGAGGGCAGGTGTTCCCCTGTCTACAGGTGAAGCACCGCCTGATCATAAAGAATGCAAAACGTTGTATGCAATGGGGAAAAGGGTTACGGTTGCTGCATTCTCTACCCGAATAGCCAACACCACTCTGTTGGCTAGCTACTCAGATGTACAGTGGAACCTTCTGCAAGAGGTCCCTGAACTAATGCGAGCTAGGCTGCTTGCGATTGTATGAGAAGACAAGCGAACCACAATATTCTTAAACACTTTGGATGCAGCTGAAACAGCTGGAAGGTCCTTGGCTCAGGGTACCCTACTAAAATGATATGCCTGGTTGAGGCACTCCGGGTTTAAGCCTGAAACCCAAGCAGCCCTAATGAGCAAGACAGTAGAGGAGACAACTCATTCGGCAAGGCCGTGGACGAAGCACTTGAGACGGCCAAAAAGGAGCACGAGACTCTCCACCTTAAACCAGATTACCCAAAGGCCTTCGCAACAGAGGGAGCGGCTCTCGTTCCTTTCGTGGGCTATCTCGCTCCCCTCAAAACCGGTATGGTTCAGGAAACTGGTCGGCAGGACAGGGATCTACCACACCACGTATCCACCCAGAGGACAATGCCATGGAAAGGGTAGAGGCCGGAATTCTCAGGTCAGAAACAACACTCAGATCCGGGGTCCCCTCCCATGCCTCCCTGGTCAGGGGACGGCAAACATCATTCCTTCATGCATCGGAGGGGATAACGGACCAGTGGCTGCTCAAGACCGTCGGCAACAGGTACTGCATAGAATTTTGCTGACCATCTCAATTCCGACTGCCAAAATCAAGACGCCTGACGCCGAACACCTACGCATCCTGCTGCAAGAGGTCAAGATCCTGCAGGAAAAGGGCACCATAGAAGTCCCTCTTCTACAGGCAAACCAGGGTATGTATTCAGTGTAGTTCCTTGTACCCAAAAAGCATCTCACAATGCGCCCTGTGCTACATTTGCGCCCAGCGAACAAATTTGTCAAACCTCAAGTTTCGTATGGTCACATTGCAGGAGGTAATCCCTCTGCTGAAACGGGGGATTACATGGCAACACTGGATATGAAAGATGCATACTTTCATATTTCAATGTTGCATGCACACAGATAATATCTAAGATTCATGATAGAGGACAAGCACAATCAATTCAAAGTACTCCCCTTGGGCATTGCCTCAGCGCCAAAGGTGTTTACGAAGGTAGTGGCAGCAGTGCACCTGTGTAGAGAATCTGTTCTGATTTACAATTACCTCGATGACTGGCTCATAACGGGGGATTCCTACGGAACATGCCCGTTGAACACTCAGACGATAGACTTTCTTCAGCCTGGGATTCTCCATCGAGAAGAAATCCAGCCTAGACCACAGTTCCTAGGGGCTCTAATTCAAACAGAAGACTGCCTCGTCTTCCCCTCCGAGAGGGTTCAAAACATGCTGTTTCAGATCCCTCAATATGTAGCCGATTGTGAGGTGACTGTACGCAAAGCCATGCGACTGTTAGGGAAAGATGCCGTCCTGCATTTACTTTGTTCCTCACGCGCGTCTGCCTCCCATGCAAGAGTGGCTCAACAGCCAGTGGTGTCAGGTCAGCGCACAATGGGAAGATCTGGTAGTTGTCTCGCCAGCCCTCGTTCTCTCTGCAGTGGTGGTCGAGGGAAAACCTCTTGAAGGGAAAGGCCTTCAACACCCCTGCAGTAGAAGCCACTCGCACGATACAGGCATCTCTCACGGGGTGGGGGGCTCACCTGCTTCAGCAGACTGCGCACAGCGTGTGGTCCCCAGAAGTAGCATCCAACCACATACATCTGTTGGAGCTATTAGCTGTATTCAAAGCACTGAAAGCTTTTCACGCAGCTGCAGGGGAAGACAGTCCTGATTCTCACAGCACTACGGCCATGTACTTCTTGAACAAGTAAGGGGGCACGCTCTCTCCAGGGCTATCCAAGCTGTCCCAGAACATTTGGAAATGGGCTCTCAAAGACAGGATGTTCCTATTGTCTCAACACGTTCCAGGGCCACTCTATCTTCTAGCGGACATGCTCAGCAGAGACTTTCCACTGCCCGTAGAGTACAAATGGCGACTACATGAAGTCAGTCCAACGTTTTCGCACAATGGGGTTTACCAGAGATCAACTTGTTTGCAACTCTGGAGAATGCTCAATGCCTAGATTATGCCTCCAGGTACCCCAGAACCCATCCAAGGGGAACCGTCTCTGGATAACATGGTCAGGGAAATGTATTTAAGATTCTCCCCAACATCCCCCCTCCCGTCAAATCCCCTAATCACCAGGAACCAGTCACCATGATATTGGTGGCCCCGCTAACCCTGGTTCTCATCTGATGGAGATGTCCGATCTTCTCCAATGAAACTGTCTTGCCCGTACATGTTATCTCAGGACAAGGGGGAGACTCTTAACATGCGCCTGCAAACCCTGAACTTGGCAGCTTGGCTCCTGAGGTCAGAGTTCGGGCACCTACAACTCCCTCAGATGCATGGACATACTTAGGGAGGCGAGAAAACCTAATGCCCAATATTGCTACTCCAGTAAATGGAAGCGCTTTGTGCAATTTCAAGGTGGTCAATCCTATTGACTGCTCCCCTACTCGCATTGTATTGTACCTGACTCGCCTACTAGACTCAGGCCTGTTTTTTAATTCCCTGAAGGTTCACTTAGCTGCTCTCAGCCTACAATACGTCACAACAAAAGGTGGTGTGCTGGAAAATACCAGTTAAGGCTTTCATGGAAGGGGTTAAAAGGATTCATCCCTCTGCCCCATTTCTTGCTCGGCTTCCGGATGTGACCTAAATGTGGTATTGACTAGACTTATGGGGTCTCCTTTTGAGCCTATGCATAAAGCAAGTCTCAAAGATCTTACCTGTAAAATAGCCTTCCTAGCGGCTATCACTTATATAAGGAGCATTAGTGAGCTACAGTCCCTTTCAGTTCTAAACCCTTTCGTTACGGTCCAGAGATCAGGTGGTTCTGCGCACTCTCCCTCGATTTGCTTCTACATTTATTTCCAAGTTCCATGTGAACCAATCAGTTGAACTGCCTACTTTCTTCCACAACCCCACTAACGTGTCCTAAAGAAGCCTACAGGCAGTCGTGTTTTACCTTGAAAAATCTAGACCACTGAGAAAAACAAACCAAATTTTCATTTCAGTGGCAGCTGGTAAAGGGATCCCGTCTCTAAATCGGCCAACTGAAGCTAGATTGTCAACTGCATCACTGTTTCTCTCTTGCTAAGAGAGAACTGTCCTTCAAGCCTAGAGCACATTCTACTCAAGGCACTGGGGCTTCCATAGCTTTCCTTGCAAATGTTCCACTAGAGTCCTTTTGCAAAGCGGCAACCTTTTACAAAACACTATTGCCTAGACACTCTTAGGTCTGATTCTCAGATTGGACAAGCAGTATTAAGACCTCTTTTCACTACTGTTCCTTCTCACAACCCACCTCCAACTCCGGGGACTGCTCGCTAGTCTATACACAGCATGTGATTCTAAGCAGAACAAGTATCAGAAGACCTACATTACTCACTGTAATAGCATTTCTGATGATTGTATCTTCTTAGATTCACATGTGCCCACCCTTCTCCCAGCTCGGGTGAAAGGAACAGACGTCTTACTACTTTCTCTTTTATGTACTCGCTCACAATAGTCATTCTCCAGCATTGGTTCTGGCATGGATTCACATGCTCATAAATATTCCCCGTCAGGCCGGGAATCCTCTGTATAGAAAAAATCAGTATCAGTATCAGTTTCGTTTCTGATCTGTCTTTCTCAGTAGTAACCAATCACTGGTCTCTGGGTCATACTGCCCCCAGCCAATGACTGCCCTCTCCCTAAGCGCCTGCCCTGGCAGCCATCCTCAGATTTTTACCGCACGTTCAAGTGTTCAGAGTACTCGTGCTGTAGCTCTCGAGCTTTTGCTGCGTTTTCGCGCTTTTTTCAGGAGATTTTCTCATATTTTCGGTTAAATAGAGCCTCAAGCTCCACCGTTTCTACATACGACCAACGGGGATCCGTTTCGGAGTTTCTACGCCCCACAAGGGTGAAGATTTCGTCGATTTACGCTTTTAGAGGATTCCAGAAGTTCCAAGGCCTACCCGGACATGGCCCAGGAGAAAGGGAGCTCGACGCCCGGGAAGCTGTTCAGGACCTGCCCTGGATGCCAGCTTCAGAATGTTTTCAAGGAGGACGAGCATTCTTTATGCCTCTACTGTGTCCATGAGGACAAGACGCACAAGGTAAAGGACTGCGCATTTTGTGGGACCATGTCGGAGCGGACCATGAAGGATCGCCACCTCCGTCTCGCCAACTGGCTGGAAGGTAAGAGCCCGCCAGGCGAGAAGAAGAGAAAGTCTGAGCGGTCTTCTAAGTCCCGTGAGGGTGCCCCGGCGACGGGGGCCCAACAAAAGGCTAAGCACCGGGAGCACCGAACGGTCGGGCTCCTTGGCTGCCAGGCAGGGCGCATCCTCCCGGCGCCATCAACCACGAGCCAACGCTCTGGCAAGAGGAAGTCTGAGAACCCGGCGAAGCTTCTGGAGAGGCCCGGTCGATCTCGAAGATTCCGGCAGAGGGGGAGTGAGGCTCGGACCCTCCCTCCCCCCCCCAAGGTGAAGGCCCCAGACGGACAGCAGGTGACGTTGGCCTTAATTCACCCTGCTAGGACCTCGATTGAGGATGTCGCCACGGCCCTGGCTCAGCCTGTGGAGGCTACACCAGTGGAGGCGCCCTCAGGTACCAGAGTCTCCCTGCCACCGCAGAGGGAGTAGTCTTTCAGGCCCATCGAGAAGACCCCCACGATGTCCTCGTTGGAAAGGATGGGGGAGGGGCTGGAGGCCCTCGTGGATACGGACACGACCTCTGAAGAGGAGCTCATCCAAGTCGTGGAGGAGGCCCAGCCCATCGGGAGGGATCCTGACGAGGGCGATTGTCGTAGACGAGGCTCCTCAAAAGCCCTCGTTTCCGGCGCCGCAGGACACCTCGGCGGCCATTTTGTCAGCCATCCAGTCCTTGTGCTTGGAGATGAGGACTAGGTTGCCCCTTCTCCCGACGGAGGTACCTGAGCCAGACCCGAAGGGGGAACCGTAGCCAGGACCTTCGGATAACCCACCACTTAAGAGTACTCCCCCTCTCCCCCCCCCCCCCCCCCCACTCTCCCTCTTCCCACTACCCACGGGGATACAGGCATGGACACGACTACGACGGGTACGGATGGCGACGGGACGTTTCCCCCGTTGCCCCTGCCCGGGTGTCCCCGCCAGACGAGATTGGATCCTTCCATGCTATGATTTCCAGGGCATCCGAGCTCTTCCAGCTCTGCCCCGAAGAAAAGAAGGAAGGGTTCCTTTACCAACGGCGTGAGGCTAAAAGGAAGACGGTCCTCGCCATACCGCTTCTTGATGACATCTAGGATGAGGGGCTCGCCCTCCTCATGAACCCTGCCACGGCTCCTGCGAAGAGGGACCGGTACGAGAAGTACCGGGTCCCCGACGCTGCCCCCTTGTGCCTTAGGGCGCAACCTACCCCGGATTCGGTCGTTTCGGCAGCGGCCAAGAAGAACGCGGGGGGGGGGGTTGAGGGCCATCGGCCTCGACTACAACCTCCCTGCCGGACGGCGAGGGTAGGAAGCTGGATGCGATGCGACGACGGGTCAGCATATCTGCAGTGACGACCATCAAGGCGGCCAACGCCCTGGCCATCGTAGCCCGCTACGACGGAGTTGTGGCTCAAGATCGCCCCTCTGTTGGACTTCCTTCCGGAACGCCAAGAGGGCTGAGGCCCTGGAAATCTTACAGGAAGGTGAGATTGCCTCGGACCACGCCTACGGACATCGCCGGCACCGGTTTCCGTCAGTTGGGCAACGGCGTTTGCCTGAGACAAGGATGGCTCAAGGCGCCAGATTTCCGCCAGGACGTACAGACCAAGGTTTTGGACATGCCTTTCGATGGGAACAACCTTTTTGGCAAGGCGGTTGATGAGTCCCTTCAGGCGATCAAGACAGACATGGCCCGTGCACTGGGTGTGCTCCAACAGCGACGGCCGTCCTTTCGGAGCACCGGAGGCAGACAGGGTGCCTCCAAGGGAGCCGGCAGCAGCTCCTCTACGTACCGTCAAGCGGCAAGATCTTCATTGCAGGAGGCCTACAAGGGACGCAGCAAGTCAGGTGGATCCCGCCGTCGTGGCCAAGGAGGCAAAGCGGCCTCCAAGCAAGATTGAACCGACCGTCGGGTCAGGCCCCCTCCGAAGCACCCCGGTGGGAGGCCGGCTGACGAAGTTCGTCGGCGTGTGGGAGTCCATCTCCACCGACCGTTGGGTGCTGGACGCCCTGGCCCTGGGGCACGCCCTCGAGTTGGCCAGGAAGGAAAATCACATCCCTCAACTGCTGTTGTAAGTAAGGGCGCTGCTCAGGAAAGAAGCCATCGAGCTCGTCCCGAAGAGGCTTCGGGGCTCCGGAGTTTACTCAAGATACTTTGTCGTAAAGAAGACAGGAGGATGGCGTCCCATCCTGGACTTGCGACGACTAAACAAATACATCAAGGCACAGAAGTTCCGGATTTTCACCCTCCAGCACGTGCTGGGACAGCTGGAGGAGGGCGATTTCCTGTCGTCGTTGGACTTGGAGGATGCTTACTTCCATATCCCTAGTCTAAAGAGACACCGAAAGTTCCTCAGGTTCGTGGTCAAAGGGTGGCACTACCAGTTCAAGGCCCTCCCGTTCGGATTAAAATCGGCACCCAGGGTGTTCACCAAGTGCCTAGCACCGGTGGCGGCGCGGCTGCGCCTGCAGGGGAGCCACGTCTACCCCTACCTGGACGACTGGCTCATACGGGCAAGGACAAGGGAGCTCGCCGTGGAACACACTGCAAAGACGTCCAGCTGCTCACGGACCTGGGGTTCTCCAACTTTCCAAAATCCCACCTGGTCCCGTCGCAAGTCACCCTGTTTCTGGGAGCACAGCTTGACACAGTGGCGCGGCGGGCCTCACCGTCGGAGGAAAGGATAAGGACCATCCTAGGAAAGGTGCAACGTCTTCTGGCCACGGACGTGGCCAGAGTGAGGTCTATCAAGTCCCTCCTCGGAATGATGTCCTCCTGCATTTATCTGGTGCGCCACTGCAGACTTCGGATGCAGCCCTTGCAAGAATTCCTCGACGCCCACTGGATCCAGACGACTGGCAGCTTCGAGGACAGGACCCCGCTCGACGAAGCGTTCCGTCAGGCGATACGATGGTGGGGTGTCCGCTCTCATCTGACGGCGGGAACAGGTTTCCTAGCCCGGCTCACCAGGTGACTGACGATGGATGCCTCCCTGGAAGGTTGGGGAGTGCACACCGGGGGTCTCCACACGAGAGGCTTTTGGCTCCCGGAGAAGACTCTCCACATCAACATCTTGGAGCTCCGTGCAGTGTTCTGGGCCCTCGGGTCCCTCCGTCTGTCCCTCAAGGGCAAGGTGGTGAGGATCTTCACAGACAACACCACCACAATGTTTTACATTCGGAAGCAGGGCGGAACCAGATCCCCTGCCCTATCCAAGGAAGCCCAGGATCTGTGGCATTGGGCCGTCGCCCAAGGGATGTTTCTGGTACCCTTTCATCTGGCGGGGATAAAAACACCATCGCCGACTCACTCAGCAGAGAGCTGCGCTCGTGCCATGAGTGGGAACTGCGCCAGGATCAAGTGGACCGACTCTTCCGACGATGGGGCAAACCCCAGATCGATCTCTTCGCGACTTGCGCGAACTCCAAGTGCCGGAGGTTCGCCAGCAGGTTTTCCCCAACCGAGGAGCATGGGCGATGCTTTCTCGTTCCTCTGGGACGGCCTGTTCCTTTATGCATTCCCGCCATTGCTACTCCGGCTCGTCAACCAGCTCAAGAGGTCCCGCTGCAGGATGATCCTCGTTGCACCGGCGTGGCTGAGGCAGATCTGGTTCCTGGACCTTCTGGACTTGTCGGCGTGTACACCAATCAAGCTGCCGACGGATGCAGATCTTCTCTGCAGAGAAGAAGGCGCCATTCTTCATCACGAACCAGAGTCGATGAACTTGCAGGCCTGGCTCCTGCAGCACTAGAGTTTGGAGGATACGACATCCTGGCTGACTGCAGAGGTTCTCGCAAAGGCCAGGGCATCCTCAACTCTCGTGCGACGGACACAAATGGAAGAGGTTCTCTGTCTGGTGCCGTGCACAGAAAATTAACCCTCTGCGGATTACGGCTCTTCAAGTATTGCCGTACCTATTGTCCTTGGCCAAGGCTGGCCTATCTCACGCTTCCATCAAGGTACATCTGGCTGCCGTCTCACGTTACACCAGAACTACAGGACGGGCGTCCTTGTGGTCTCATCGACTGGTGAAGGAATTTATGAAAGGACTGTTCTGATCATTCGAGCCTATGCATTCAGTGCCGTTGAAGTTTCTGTCGTGGAAGACAGCATTCCTCGTGGCCATCACCTCTGCACGAGTGAGAGAGATCCAGGCCCTGTCTTGCAAGCCTCCATACTTGACTTTTCACGACACGAGGGTGGTGCTGAGGACGCACCCTTCCTTCATGCCCAAGGTGCCGATGGACTTCCACCTCAACGAGCCCTTGGTGTTGCCAGTTTTCTTCCAGTCGCCGACTGAGAGGACTGCACTTGCTGGATGTAGCTAGAGCGCTGAAGTTCTACGTGGACCGCACAAAGTTTTCGGAAGACATCACAGCTGTTTGTGAACTTTGGACCTGTGAATCAAGGGAAGGTTCTCTCAAACTTCCATTTCCAAATGGCTCTCCGGCTGCATCATGCAATGTCACCGGTTGGCAAACCGACCGTTGCCAGGTCGTCCGAGGGCCCATTCGACCAGAGCGATCGCTGCTACTACGGCGTTCCAGTCTGGTGTGCCCCTGCTCGACATCTGCAGGGCTGCTACGTGGAGGTTGATGCACAACTTCACGAGATTCTACTGCGTCGACCGGGATTCCAGGGAGGAGTCCAGAGTCGGCCAGGCTGTGCTGTGCAACCTGTTCGCTTAAGGTGAGCCTGATGAGGTAAGAGTTTAATGTTGAGTTGTTGTATTGCTTGATATTGAGCCTTTTGCCACCTCCCGTGGTTGTGCATGTGTATACTGCTATGTATTCTTATATTCATGAGCATGTGAATTCATGCCAGACCCCATGCTGGAGAACAGTTACAGGTAAGTAACTTGTTCCTTAGGCTCCCTCATGGCAGAAAAAATGCAATCTGAGAGACCTTGGCGCGTGAGGGATTTTGGGTACACTAGACGTCATGTTAGGGATGGTGTTACAGGCACGCCCATGTCGACGTCCCCTTTCGAGTCTCGAAAGACGAGATGCAATACTCTGCTGTTACCACTGAATGTCAGACTATATGCACAGCATGTGAATCTAAGCAGATACAATTTTCAGAAATGCTATTACGGTGAGTAATAAATGTCATGTTACCCTTTCTACAATTAATGGCTGGTGGCAGTGGTTTACTTTTTACTACCATTGTGTCTTTACCGTGGTCTGCGTTCGCAGCTGCGTAATGCGCCCATTTTGTCAAAAGGTCCTTCTTGAGATTTACTCTGCGTGCCAAACCAGGTTTGGTCGTTTTGCCTTTGGCGGGATTCACAAGTGAAGCTCGTCTCGGGCTCCAGTATGTCTGGCAGGGGCAGGAAGTGAGGGAGGTACCCAAAACTCCCTGTGCTTAATCCCCTTGGTTACAGGAATGCACCCAAAGGTGATTGGCAGGCTGGCTGTCCGGCAAGGACTGCCACCCTAGTGTGTGGCAGCTGGACTGGAATGAATGGGAGAAACCTGCATAAAAGGCGAGGCTTTTGGCATGGAAGGCAGTCGACCACTGGACGAAGGAATCCAAAGAACTTGAAGACGCCTGCTGCAACTCCTGAACTGTTGTGTTGGTGGGACCAATCAACCCCAAAGTGAACTAGTTTGGGCATCTTCTCAGAGCCTGCTGTTCTTCATCTCCCTGGCACTTCGGTTCCAGCAGCAGCAGAACACCAAATCGAGTGCATTGCTTTTAGGTCTGACCCGAGCTCCAGCAACATCCTCTGGATTTCCCTGAAGCGGGACTGACCATGCCTGATCCACTTCAGCAGAGTGCTGGATCCCGATGCGAGGCACATCTGAATTGATATCCGAGAACCAGGGTGTTGCTATTTGCTGAAACCGCAAAGTGCTGCTGAATTGAAGTTTGCCCATTGCTGCTGCTAACCTTCCCATTGCAGTGCAGGAGTCCCACGCCCTCCCTCTCGTCTCCACGGCTGAGGCCCAAGAACGAAAGGATCTGCAGAGCTGTGCAGGAACAGAAGCTTGCTGGAACCATTTCTTCTAACCAATGGTACTGTAAAGTCTAAACGTACCTCTTGATGTGTATCCTTACTTGCTCTCAGTTGAGACTTATCTTAGTTGCCCTTGCAGAGGTGCTTACAGCTTTGCCCCTCAAGCCTCCCAGCTTGTGGCCCTTCAAGTTAATATTTCCACAAACCTTTCTAAAAACATTGCAAGACTTTTACTTACCTGCAAAGAAGATTTTAAGCGCCCTTAGACTTTGGTCAACTAACATTGGCTGTCCTGGCTTCCTGAGAGACTCTTACCTCTGACTCTGTGCCGTTAACCTTTCCCCCAGGAAAGTGTTATATTTGCCTAACATTGGAAGGTTTAAAAAGTACGTAACCATTTATGAATTATTTGTTGACCTTTGTTTTATTCACTAATCTAACCTTTGCACCAAACTCAGTATTGCTCTAAATGTAAATGCTAGGACACTGGACACTGATTTAAGTCACCTGAGGGTGTAGGAAGCGTCCGTGCCATATCCAATGGGTATCATCTGATTTAGAGTGACTAAAGGGTACTGAAGTGTATTATAACTTACATGTTTGCGCCCTTCTGAAGAAGGCTTTTATAACTGACTAATAATTAATCAAGAAACCTTGAATGTAAGTGTTTATTTGAATAACTGTCACACTGAAACTGTTACAACCCTACTGCTCACTTTGACCCCTCTTGAGATAAGCCTGGCTGCTCAGCCACACTACCAACCTGTGTAGTACAGACTTGCACCAACGGTTGGGTGCCTATTGCCAGGAGGTCAAATTTGGATACTGCACCAAATCTTGCCTAACAGTTACATTGCATGAGGCCTCTCTCACAAACACCCAGATGCAAAACGCAGATGCCAGTTCCTCTTAGTTCTGACCCTAGCCTCTTGCCACTGCTTCACCCCCTGCCCCTTGGTGGATGCAGTGCCCAGTATAAATCAACTGCTCACCAACTTTCGTGTTTAGAATCTTCAATAATACTTTTTTACTTTGCCTGCTTATAGTATAAAAGCCTAAATATGATATGCTTGTACGTGTGCTTGTCAATTGCCTGAAGTCTTACTGCTTTTATTCCAAGCTTACCTTAATAGTTTGGCTAGACCTAAGTGGAAAATACCCTGTATCAACTACAGGGCCTTTCGGAGGTCGCCCACTGGCTGGTTCCCAAAGCAATTTCCGCAGTTTATTCTTGCAATAAGTGTACTTTGTTAATCTTTTACCCCTAGTAGGGAATTTCTTTAAAAATGTGCTTTCATGTTTCTTATAACCAGTCCTTTCTACCACACTGTTTCAGGGAAATTAGTGCACTGTCAGATTAGGGACCAAACTGTGGTTACTGCCGAAGCAGTGGAAGGAGATTTTAATCCCTACATCTGTCAATTTAATTGAAGTACAGCCTGTGTCCTCTATTGTATTTATGTTTAAGTCCCTCCTCTGGCTTCAGGAAATGTGTTGTCCAGAATCTCTTACTGGACAAAATACTGCTCTGGCAATATGAAAGGTTTGAATCCTCCATCCTTGTGGGCGTCCCCCACCATGGACAGTACTGCAACCTTGGACAGTGAAAAATGAGTTACCCCTTTAAATTTAGCACAGCACGCAGTGGCGCGGCCCCAGGTGTAGGAACAGTCCCAAGACGCCACACCTCCCTCGCCTCAGTCCCTTTTTCCGCAGTGTTTGGACCTGGCACCTTTCAACTTTCCGCGTGCCCCCCGTTTTTTTATTCTTCACCTCCATTCGGTGCCTTGCCTCCCCAGCGCATGTTGGCTGCAGGAGGCTCCACGAGATGGGTGTCAAAGGTACTGAAGCAGTTGGATCCTGCAGGAGTGAAGCTGGCCCACCAAACCCACTAAGCCTGCCTGCTCAACAATCTTTATTCTATTTAACTATTGGCCAGGCAAACCCGAGGGGAAAGGGGAATGGATAAAATAACAAAAGACAAGAACTCCCACTGCAGGTACTTCAGACAGTCTTCTCCGGATGGCTTTTAAATCAGTGGAGTTCCTAAAAGGAAAATACAACCTTAAATAAATAATATAAACTTCTTTTCTGACTCTATTTAATATTTTTCTAGTTACCTGTTGCCTAAGCTAGACTTGCTCTTAGGCTGCTTCAAAGAGAATGCTGTTGCTACTTGAAATGCTCTGTACGAACTTCTCTTCTATGTACATCTTCTTTCTTTTCAAAACTGTGATTTTAACAAAAGATATCCAACAATGTAGTTATTCCTAAAGCTAATGTGTATCTTGCTTCAGTTTATTTTATTACACTAAATGGATATTAATGTATGTCAAATACCTTCTACCTCTGATGTGTCTTTTATGTTCACTGGAAATTTCATACTCTGCAGGAATTCTTATTTGAAAACTTCCTCAACGCTATATTTTTCTTGGAAGAAAATTATCTACATCTGATCACGCTCACTGGAAAATTGCAACTGACACACTTCGTTTTCTGAAGCGCTATCTTCAAACGAATGTCTTTGAAGAAATGCTGTCCGTAACACTACGCGAGGCATTAAAAAATAAATCCAAGATGGCCGCGACATTAACGCTACGTCGTAAGGTCCTTTCTTCTAACCGCGCTGCAAAATACGAGAGAAGCAAAGCGCAACGAACTAAAACATTGAATTATATTTAGAGGGTTAGAAAACAAGAATTAGAATTAGTAACTCTGCGAAATAGATCCGCGCGCCTGGTTAATGTCAAAAACACCCTTTTAACATCAAAAAGAAAATGAACTTATTTTTCTATTTAAACAAATAGTTTTTCCTTTTACATAAATTTGCACTGCATAAAAGATGTCTAATATCTTCAAATTTAAAGTCTTTGAATCTTCTTCCTTTTAAAAAGAAATTCACTTAGCTTAGTTCAGTTCTTCTTTTAAAGCTTCAGCTGCCCAGCAAACAGGTTCTGGTGAAAATCTTCAACTTTAGATTTCTTTCTTGCCTCTTTGCTTATTAAATTAGATTTGGAAACTACAAAAGATTCTAGACTAGTAAATTGTAACTAATACTTAAATTTACTGGAGCTAAAAATTACATGACCTAACCAGATGAAAAACTTTAATGAAAGGCAGTTTAGAATTGTCAGGAACATTCTAAATGACTACACAATGCTGCCTGCATCAGAATAAACCAATCACTGCTGGGAAAGTGTTCCACCATCTTGGCTTGGGAGCGTTTCATCTTTCTACATGAAAGTGAGTTAAGGAAATATGAACTAGCTAAAAAGGATTCATTAAATACTTCAATAACATCCCCTTCTAACTTTTTGAATAGCATTTGAAACACCCTATTCTCCAAGGAACCTTGCCAATGTGAGATACAAATTGTGAGGTCCTGACAATACCCCCAACCCCCCCCCCCCCCCCCCCCCCCCGTAAAGCCCTGTCCCAGGGCCTGGTTTAAAAGGCTGCAGACGATGACATTTTTTGGTTAATTTAAGAGCATAGACATCCTCACTTTTAACCCAAGAGCTCTCTTCTGGACCATACCCTTTCCAGTCCACTAAATATTGCAAATGACCTCGAACAATTCTAGAATCCAAAATAGCTTGAACTTCATATTCAGAATCATCATCAGAAAATACTGGACCAGGTGCTCTCATCAATCTAGTGTCTTTTCCACATGGCTTCAACAATTTAACGTGAAATATAGGATGTATTTTAATACTAGATGGCAAATTCAACTTCACAGTAAGTGGGGAAAATACCTTTTCAACTTCAAATGGTCCAATAAAACGGGGACTAAATTTGTTTTTTCCTTTCAAAGCTAAATATTTTGTGGACAACCATACCTTATCCCCTTCTTGATATTTAGGAGCCTCCCTACGTTTCTTATCAGCAAATTTCTTGTAACTCAATTTGCTTACTTTCAAAGCTCGAACTGCCTTCTCCAAATTTTGTCCCATATTTCGCAACCTGCACTCCACGTAAGGAACCTCCACCTCTTCAAGAACTACTCCCCTAAGAAAACGTGGATGAAATCCCTGATTTACAAAAAAATGGTGACATGGAAGTAGAATCCTTTACAGTTATAGCAGAATTCCGCCAACCACAACAATTCCACCCAACTGTGATCAGAACCCAAATAACAACGAATGTATTTTTCTAAATCTTGATTTACTCTTTCAGTTTGGCCATTACCTTCGGGATGATAACTAGTTGTCAAGTTAATTTCAATTCCTTACAGAATGCCTTCCAGAATTTTGAAACAAACTGTGTGCCTCTATCAGAAATTACTTGGCATGGTAAACCATGAAGTTTCACTACATTCTGCAGAAAGGCTTGTGCTAAAGACATAGCAGTGGCAGCTCCCTTAATGGGAATAAAATGTCCTGCTTTGGAAAAAACAACTACTACTACTAAAATTGTAGAGCATCCTTTGTCAATTGGTAATTCAACAATGTAATCCATTGATACGGTATGCCATGGACGAGGCGGAATTGGCAGAGGTACTAATAATCCAGCAGGCTTTTGATGATCTGATTTTGCTCTAATACAAACTTCGCATGTTCTAACATAATTTTCTGTCTTCACGCATCTTTTCCCACAAACTCTCTTCGAAGAAGTTCCAAAGTTTTCTTAACTCCTGGGTGACCAGCCAATGGTGAATCGTGACAATTCTTCAATGCTTCTTCTTGTAATTCCTCAGAAGGAAGGTACAATTTCGCATCTACATAAGGTAAACCTTCTTCAATACTTCGCACCAGATCTCCAGCTTCCCATTCTTCCAATTCTTCTTTGGATAGTAAACAATGAATTTGTTCTCGAAAATCTATTTCCTTATGCACTTCACCCACCACAAAATTCTTCTCAGACAGAAGTGACACTGGAATACCTTCATCAGACTTCAAACTTCCAGGAAAGCATCTAGACAAGGCATCAGCCTTCCCATTCAAACGTCCTGGCTTAAACGTTATTACAAAATCAAATTCTGCAAAAAACAGTGACCAACTGAGTTGTCGTGATGTTAAGGTCTTGGCGGAACGAAGAAATGTCAAATTTCTGTGATCTGTTAAAACTGTAACTTGATGACGTGCACCCAACAGATAATGTCGCCATTCCTCAAATGCAGACTTGATGGCCAAAAGTTCTGTCAGTAATTGTATAATTCCTTTCAGCTGAAGTGAATTTCTTTGAAAAGAATGCTACAGGATGAAGCTGACCTGTTTCAGGATGACGTTGCGATAAAACTGCTCCCATGGCACAGTCGGAAGCATCTGCTTCCACAAAGAAAGGTTGATTCACATTCGGATGTAACAAAATTGGTCCTGAAATAAATCTTTCTTTAAGAAATTTAAAAGCGTTGTCAGCCTCTTCACTCCAAACAAATTTCATTCCTTTTTTTAACAATTTAGTAATGGGAGAAACTACCTGTGAAAAGTTTTGAATAAATCGACGATAAAAATTTGCAAATCCAATAAAACATTGAATATCTTTTACTAAACTCGGTTGTGGCCAATCCTTTACTGCTTTTACTTTACTCGAATCCATCTCAAGACCTTCTGGAGATAACACAAAGCCCAAAAATTCCACACAATTAGTGTGAAACTGACTCTTTTCCAGTTTTGCAAAAAGATGATTTTCACGCAATTTCATTAATACTTTCTGAACATGTTCCAAATGTTCTTCTTCTTTAGAAAAAATTAAAATATCATCAATGTACACCACTACAAATACATCTAGATATTCGCGAAGAACTTGATTTATAAAACATTGAAAAGCCGCTGGTGCGTTACACAAACCAAACTGCATCACCTGGTATTCAAAAAGTCCGTAACGCGTTCTAAACGCGGTCTTCCACTCGTCCCCTTTACGAACACGAACCAGGTGATAGGCTCCTCGTAGATCCAATTTAGTGAAAATCTTAGCTCCTTGAATCCTGTCTTACATTACTGATATTAAAGGTAATGGATAACGATTCTTTATAGTTATTCTATTCAAAGCTCTGTAATCAATGCAAGTTCTCAGGGTTTTGTCTTTCTTGGGAACAAAAAACAATGATGAGGCTGCTGGTGATTGCGAATGTCTAATAAAGCCTTTAGCAAGATAAAAACTCATTCTCTCTCTCAGTTAAAGCATAAATTCTTCCACAAGGAACTGGTGCTCCTACCTCAAGATCTATCTTGCAATCAAATTCTCTGAGGTGGTAATTCATTAGTTTCTTTTTTGTCAAAAAATCCTGAAACTCCTTATAACACTCAGGTAAGACTCCAGCTACAGCCCCCACAATATGTTCCTTCACTAATCCTGCTGCTAAACATACTCCTATTGGTTTAGAAATGTCTTCCTGACCATCTTCTGTTAAACTTGCCAAACATTGTTCTTTACAAAAACCTGACTTGAACTCTACTGTTCTCCTTCCCCAATCAATCAAAGGATTATGTAGAGATAGCCAAGGCATACCTAAAATAATCCGTAATTGTGGTGCATCTATTAATTCAAACTCAATTTCTTCACTATGTTCCTCCCCAATTTTCATCTCCAATTTAGTTGTCTGAGTTATCAAACCAGAGGTTAGGGGAGATCCATCTACAGCTCGTACTTGCTCTGGTATTCCCTTTTTAACTACTGGAATTTCCAATTTACCTGCCAAACAAATATCAAAAAAATTTCCTGTTGCCCCAGAATCAATTACACATGGCCCACCACATTTTGGCTTACCTTCCCATGTAAAGGATACGTTTAATGTGATGTAGGGAACTGCAGTCTGGACTGTATTCTTAGGCTGCTTCAAAGAGAATGCTGTTGCTACTTGAAATGCTCTGTACAAACTTCTCTTCTATGTACATCTTCTTTCTTTTCAAAACTGTGATTTTAACAAAAGATATCCAACAATGTAGTTATTCCTAAAGCTAATGTGTATCTTGCTTCAGTTCTATTTTATTACACTAAATAGATATTAATGTATGTCAAATACCTTCTACCTCTGATGTGTCTGTCTTTTATGTTCACTGGAAATTTCATACTCTGCAGGAATTCTTATTTGAAAACGTCCTCAACGCTATATTTTTCTTGAAGAAAATTATCTACATCTGATCATGCTCACTGGAAAATTGCAACTGACACACTTCGTTTTCTGAAGCGCTATCTTCAAACGAATGTCTTTGAAGAAATGCTGTCCGTAACACTACGCGATGCATTAAAAAATAAATCCAAGATGACCGCGACGTTAACGCTACGTCGTAAGGTCCTTTCTTCTAACCGCGCTGCAAAATACGATAGAAGCAAAGCGCAACAAACTAAAACATTGAATTATATTTAGAGGGTTAGAAAACAAGAATTAGAATTAGTAACTCGGCGAAATAGATCCGCGCGCCTGGTTAATGTCAAAAACACCCTTTTAACATCAAAAAGAAAATGAACTTATTTTTCTATTATTTAAACATAGTTTTTCCTTTTACATAAATTTGCACTGCATAAAAGATGTCTAATATCGTCTTCAAATTTAAAGTCTTTGAATCTTCTTCCTTTTAAACAAAAATTCACTTAGCTTAGTTCAGTTCTTCTTTTAAAGCTTCAGCTGCCCAGCAAACAGGTTCTGGTGAAAATCTTCAACTTTAGATTGATTTCTTGCCTCTTTGCTTATTAAATTAGATTTGGAAACTACAAAAGATTCTAGACTAGTAAATTGTAACTAATACTTAAATTTACTGGAGCTAAAAATTACATGACCTAACCAGATGAAAAACTTTAATGAAAGGCAGTTTAGAATTGTCAGGAACATTCTAAATGACTACACAATGCTGCCTGCATCAGAATAAACCAATCACTGCTGGGAAAGTGTTCCACCATCTTGGATTGGGAATGTTTCATCTTTCTACATGAAAGTGAGTTAAGGAAATATGAACTAGCTAAAAAGGATTCATTAAATACTTCAATAACATCCCCTTCTAACTTTCTTTGAATAGCATTTGAAACACCCTATTCTCCAAGGACCCTTGCCAATGTGAGATACAAATTGTGAGGTCCTGACAATGGGTCTACTGTGAATGGTCGTGCCTGCCCTCGGACCCCCCCAATGCACTCTGCCTGGAGTGCCTGGGTCCTGACCACCACTAGAATGCATGCGCAACTTGCAGCTCTCTGGGTCACTGAGCATTGAAGAATAGTCTTTCCTACTTGAGTTCTTCTCCTGATCTAAAGGATTTTGTTGGCAGGACCTTGCGTTAAGAGAAGGTAGGTCCTTTGTTCACCAAGGTTCCCCAGCGCAGGAACTCCTTCCAGGGGCCCCCAACTGGAACAGGTGCCTTGGACTCTGAATCTGGCAAACCCGAGACCATTAAGGCTACTGCCTCTCAGAGTGACGCGCCAGCGCATCCTCTTCTGCATTAGGGTGCAAGGGGCTTTTGAGCTCTAGTTTTATGATCAGCCCGAGGCACGATCCTGCCTGACTACCAGCTCCATAGCTGAGGGCTTGCAGCCTACCGGAGCCACCTGAGGTTGTCAAGCATGGTGATTAGACTACCAGTCCGCTGGCTGAGGGCCCTAGGCCTACCGGAACCATGAGATTGGTGCTTCGAGGGGATTGGGTCCTCCGACGTATTCCATATCTATGACAGTAATCACCACAGCTGTGCTGCTTCGGAAACTTTTTCGGCGTCTGCGTCCTGCGTCGATGACGTCGATGCGCCGCCGTCGAGGACCTCCTCCGACGTCCGACGTCATCCGATGTGATAAGTAGGACGCACGACGCCAGTAGCCTCAGTTCCGTTTTTTCTGCGAACGTGTTGCTTCGTGTTTCTCGGTTCTAGCCTCGACTCTTTGGAGTTCTGTTCTTTCTGGTTCTTCGAGCCTGTTCGTTTGTGAATATTCCTTCGCAGCGATGTCTTCCACTTCGTCTTCAACCCCGCGTCCGGGCTTCAAGAAGTGCGGGGTGTGTGGGTCCAAGATGTCGGTGACTGACTCGCACGACGCCTGCCTCTGGTGCCTCGGGGAGGCCCACGACACGGATGACTGTGTCGACTGCCTGTCGCTCACTTCCAAGGCCTTACGCGAACGTAAGAAGAAATTGTCGGTAGGTCGGGTGTCCAAGCCCCGGAAGTCGAAGTCGGCGGGGCTTTCGACGGATGATTCGAGGGGTGACTCTCCGCGTCATCGTCGGAGGTCTCGTCGGTCTTCTTCTAGGAGTCGGTCTCGCCACTCCTCTGCCTCTTCGAGGCGTTCTCGGAAGCGCCGTCACCGGTCGCCTTCCAGGTCCTCTTCCGAGGACTCTGCCCGGCACGCCGGTTATCCCACCAGCCGTGTGACGCCGGAGGAATGGGCTTCCTTCGGGAAGAAAATGTTGGCGATTCTTGAGTCGCAGGGTACTCAACCGTCCGCGCCCCCGAGTGGGGTCGGCCGTGTGAGGTCGAGAGACGCCGCTCGCAAGAGTGGTCGGCACGAGTCACGGGAGAGGTCCCGTTCGGACAAGGAGGCTCGTTCTCGCCGTACCCGTTCCAGGTCCCGGTCCTCGACGCGATAGAGACCGTGTGCACCTGTGATGTCTTCGAGGAAGACATCGACGTCTGAGGCGTCGAGGGCGTCGACAGGCTTTCTCGAAGCTCCGGCTCCGAGGAAGCCGTCGACGTTCAGGTCGTCGAGGGACACGCTCGGGGCTCCGGCTTCGAGGGCTGTGTCGACGCCGCCGATATTGGAGGCGCTGCATCTGACGTCGACGCCGATTTCCTCGACGTCGACGCCGATCCTCTCGGCGCCGTTGCCGGTTTTCTCGACGGCGGCGCCGATTCGCTCGACGCCATCGACGCCTTTCGTGTCGGAGGTGCCCCGTGTCTCGGGTGTACCCCCTAGGAAAGCTCTGGCTAAGAGCAGGCACTCTCAGGTGCCTTTCCACCACTTGGATTATATTTCGGAGGCGGATGAGGATTCGGTTGGCCTGGTTCCTGGTCAGGTGCCGGATGACATTGTCTCGGGCCATAGTCAATTTGACGATTTGAGGCAGTCGCTGCATGATGCTAGTGGTCTGGACACCTCTCCGGAGGTGGAATTTGGTCGGCCTGAGCCTGGCTCCCATGCCGATTCCTCATACCGGCGCCTTATGGCTAGGGTGTCTGAGTATCTGGGATGGTCTGCTCCCCCAGGGGAGTTTGTGCAGGATGATCTGACGGACATCCTTGATGTTGGTCCCCCATCTGACCCGGTTCTGCCATTCCATATGGCTTTACAGCGTAGGGTGGCGGCGGCTTGGACTGCTCCGGAGAGTCTCCCGGCAGTGGGCAGATCCTTGTCGCGGAAATACCGTCCAGCCAGTGGCGACCCCTGCTACTTGACCAGGCACCCCACTCCGGAAAGTTTGGTGGTGCAGGCGGCCACGGCCCCGGCAAAGCAGGCGTCGTACCCTACCATCCCTCCTGATAGGGACGACAAACGTTTTGATGGCTGGGCGAAGAAGGTGTTTTCTTCTGGTGGTATGGCGCTTCAGGCGGCCAACTCCATTTGTGCCTTGTCACGTTTCACGCACACTCTGTGGAACTGTGTTGCGTTAGCGGCTGAACATATTCCCGAAGGGGACGAACGGGATGGTTTCCTTGCTTTGGTCCAGGATGGTAAGGATGCCATGTGTGAGTCCGTTCAGTCGGGTTTGGACTTAGCTGAATGCGTCAGTAGGTCCATGGCGGCGAGCACCGTGATACGCAGGTTTGCGTGGTTGCGGAAGTCGGGGTTTGCTCCTGATGTGCAGTCCCGGCTCCTCAACATGCCCTTTGATGGTGAACATCTTTTTGGCAGCAAGGCTGACGAGAGCCTTGAGAGGTTGCAGACCTCAAAAGCTGCAGCGAAGTCGTTGGGCGCTGCAGTTCGCCAACCTCCGCCTTTTCGTCCTAGGGGACAGCAGTGGAGGGGTGGCTCCTTTCGCTATTACTCGTCCTTTGGTAGAGCGAGAGGAGCTGGCAGTCAAAGGGGCCAACGCAGGGGTACCAGAGGTGGACGACAGGGTACCCGTGGTGCCAAGGCCGCTCGGGCAGTTGCCTCTTTGCCCTCAGGTAACGCCGCAGCCGCTCCTACTCAGTCATGAGGCCTTGTCCCATGGTTCGCCGGTTGGGGGAAGGCTGGCGCAGCATCTTGTAGAGTGGCGTGCCATTACTTCGGATGTGTGGGTTCTGGAGATCATAACCCACGGCTACTGTCTTCCCTTTCGGCACAGGCCTCGTGACAATCCACCGGGGAACCTCTCTTTGAAGTGTCCGGATCCGCTCCTTGCGCAGGAAATTCAAGCCCTGCTGGAGAAAGGCGCCATAGAACTGGTGCCTGTAGCGGAGAGGAACAAGGGATGGTATTCCCCTTATTTTTTGATTTCCAAGAAAGACGGGGGATTGAGACCCATCATGGACTTGCGCGGTTTGAACAAACTCCTCAGGAAGGACAAGTTCAAGATGGTTACTCTCTCTCAAGTCCTCCAGGCCCTTCAGCTTCAGGACTGGTTGGTGTCACTCGACCTCAAGGATGCTTACTTCCATGTGCCGATCCATCCCAAGCACAAGAAGTACCTGAGGTTCGCGGTTGGCGACTCGCACTTTCAGTTTCGGGTCCTGCCGTTCGGTTTGACCTCCGCCCCGAGGGTTTTCACCAAGCTCATGGTGGTGGTGGCAGCGCATCTCAGGCAAGGGGGGATTCACGTCTACCCCTACCTGGACGATTGGTTGATCAGGGGGAGCTCTCCCGAGCAGGTCCTGGATCATCTGTCCGTCGCCTGCCACTCCCTTCACAGGCTGGGCTTCTCCCTCAATTTAAAGAAGTCCCATTTGACGCCAACGCAGAGGCTCCAGTACATCGGAGCAGTGCTCGACACTTCCCTGGGGCAGTGTTTTCCTCCCCAGGTGAGGGCTCTTCACATTCAGCAGATGGTGCGCAAGTTTCAGCATGCCCAGACGCTCCCAGCGTTCGAGTTCTTGAGGTTGCTCGGCCTCATGGCATCCTGCATTCTTCTGGTGCCAGAGGCTCGCCTGCGAATGAGATCTTTGCAGTGGGCACTCAAGATGCAATGGTCGCAGTCCTCCGGCAGGATGTCGGACTCGATTCAGGTGCCGCCCTCGGTCGCCCGGGACCTTCTGTGGTGGGCCGTCGAAGGCAACTTGATGAAGGGGGCTCCGTTTTGGCTTCCCTGGCCGGAGGTGACGATCGTGTCGGATGCATCCCTCACGGGATGGGGAGCTCATGCCAACGGGCTGACAGTCAGCGGTCGTTGGTCTCCGTCGGAGTCCAGACTCCATATCAATCTGTTGGAGCTGAGGGCCGTCAGGCTAGCCCTGAGGGCTTTTCTGCCGACTGTGCGAGGGAAGAATGTCCTGATCCTGACGGACAACACAGTGGCCATGCACTACCTCAACAAAAAGGGGGGGGCAGGGTCACTTCCTCTGTGCAGGGAGGCGATGCAGCTCGAGTTCTGGGCCATCCAGCAGGAAGTTTCGATCTCGGCAGTTCATCTGGCCGGAGTCGAGAACGTGACGACGGACGCTCTGAGCAGGCAGAGCACGATCTCTCACGAGTGGGAGTTGGCTCAGGAGATTCTCCTGGAGATCTTCGCCCTTTGGGGGACCCCTCAAGTGGATCTCTTTGCCTCCAGTGTCAACCGGAAGTGCGAAAGGTTTTGCTCGCGGGAATTTCCTCCAAAAGGAGCCTTAGGAGACGCGTTCGTGGTGGAGTGGTCGTTCCCGCTGCTGTACGCGTTTCCTCCGGTCCCCGTCATCCCGCAAGTGCTGCGGAGGTTACGGAAGTTCGGTTCCCGGATGATCCTCATTGCTCCGGCGTGGGCTCGGAGGACGTGGTACCCGGACCTTCTCGACTTGTCCATCTGCCCTCCACGTCGTCTTCCCTACCGAGACGATCTGCTCTCACGGGAGGGGGGTCAGGTTCTCCATCCAGAGGTCGGATCCCTCAACCTTCACGCTTGGCTTCTGAAAGGTTGAGGTATAAGGATTGGGACCTCCCTGAAGACGTGATGGAGGTGTTGCTTTCGGCCCGAAGGCCCGCAACTAAGTCTCTGTACCGTTGCCGTTGGCGTAAGTTCTGCGACTGGTGCAGAGTTCAGAATGTGGATCCTTTTGCATGTGACATCCCCATGGTTCTGTCCTTTTTGCTTTCTTTGGCCCACAGGGGCTTGCAAGTGGGTACCGTTAAGGGTTACCTGGCGGCGCTGTCCATCTTTAAGCGCTCATCTGAAGAATGTTCTTACTTTAAAATCCCTTTAATTTCACAGTTTCTGAAAGGGCTCACTAATGTGTTCCCTCCGTCGCCTTTCCTGGTGCCTGGTTGGGATTTGAACCTTGTTCTTAGGTTTCTTATGGGTGCTCCGTTTGAGCCGTTACATTCTTGCCCTTTGAGGCTGTTGACTTTGAAAACTGTGTTTTTAGTTGCGGTTACTTCCGCTCGCAGAGTGAGTGAGTTACAGGCACTTTCTGTTAAGCCACCCTTCACTGTATTTCACAAGGACAGGGTTGTCCTTCGAGTTCGTCCTTCTTTTCTTCCGAAGGTAGTGACGGAATTTCATTTGGCCCAGAAGATTGTTCTTCCGGCATTCTATCCTCCTCCGCATCCTGGTAAGGAAGAGGAGAGGCTCCATAGGCTTGATCCTAGGAGAGCTTTGAGCTTTTATGTTTCTCGCATGTCCCGGGTCAGAGTGGACGATCAACTCTTTATTGGTTACGCTGGTAAGCGCTTGGGGCAAGCTGTGACGAAACAGACTTTGTCCCGCTGGATTATTTTGGCCATCTCGGAGTGTTACCGCTTGGCGGGCAAGGACCCTCCGGCTGGCTTGCGGGCCCATTCTACCAGGGGCTTGGCTGCATCTACTGCCCTGCAGAGGGGTGTTCCTATTCGCAACATCTGTGATGCTGCCACCTGGGCTTCAGTGCATACATTTGTGCGGCATTATTCCCTCGATTCCATCAGAGGGCAGGATCTGGCCTTTGGCAAGGCGGTCCTTTGCTCTGCTATTTGATTGGCTATTCTAAATTTTGTTTCTAAATTCTTTCCCTCCTCCTTGATTTGGTACTGCTTTGGGAGTCTGTCATAGATATGGAATACGTCGGAGGACCCAATCCCCTCGAAGAACAAGTTACTTTCTTACCTGGTAACGTTCTTTCGATGGGATGGTCCGACGACGTATTCCATATCGCTCCCGCCCTGCCTTCCCCGCTGCAGAATTTCTGTTGCGTTTGCAGCTTACGTTCCGCAAGGCTTTGTGTCGGACTGGCAGTTGACTATTGTCACACGTTCTGGGGGAAAAAACTACAACTGAGGCTACTGGCGTCGTGCGTCCTACTTATCACATCGGATGACGTCGGACGTCGGAGGAGGTCCTCGACGGCGGCGCATCGACGCAGACGCCGAAAAAGTTTCCGAAGCAGCACAGCTGTGGTGATTACTGTCATAGATATGGAATACGTCGTCGGACCATCCCATCGAAAGAACGTTACCAGGTAAGAAAGTAACTTGTTCTTCTGCTTCAGTGTCGGGGTGCAAAAAGTCCTCATCCATGTTGGAACCACCACTAGCAGGAGGCGCGGGTCCTGCGTGCCCTCCCAGAGTGTTGCCCCAGGCCCAAAGATGGCAGATAAGTATGCAGCGGAGCCTGCAAGACTGATGGCCTTCCTGCATTTTGACTCTGGTCCTCAACTGGCTCCTTTACGGGCCCCTGAAGGGGGTTCTAGCCCTCTTCCTTCGGGGAGTGGTGTTGAGCCCTATAGCGCAGGCAGATCTCAACCGGATTTACGTTTTATCCCTCAGCCTTTTGGATATCTGCCCCAGGCTCTTCAGCCCGTTAATCAGGAAAGAAGGCCCAGCGCAGCATAGGGCTGTGCTCTGGCTGCTTGTGCGTATTGCTTCAAGCACTTTTCCTCATGCGCTCCCCTCAGATGGAAGCCGCAGGTCGTGCCTCCTTTGCCTCCTCCCTTGATCCCCCTTGTGTACCCCAGGGAGCCCCAGTACCACAGCCCCTTCCGCCTCAGTTCCATGCCCTGCTGGTGCTTCCAAGCCTTCCGCCTCAGTACCACCACTACTTGCTCCTCCACAGTTGCCTGTTGATGTCCAGCTGCCTTCCTGAATCTGACTGGGCGGGAGACCCCTCCGGACCCTCTGACACAGGACCCAGACACCTGCCAGTTCCCCCCCACCCCCCTGTCTGACAAAAAAGGGGAGGGGGCGATGTCGACGGACGACTGGGCGAATAGACTTCGGCTTAGATGAAGGCATTTCATGATTATTCAGGGCCCCCAGCCAGAGCAAATCCCCCAGGAGTGTTAGTGGAGGTTCTGGCCTGGCACGCCCCGTACCGCTCGGGCATTCCCCTTCAGTAAGATGTCCTCTCAGTGGCTAAAATGGTCTGGGAGAGCACCAGGGCTAACGGTCAGATGAATAAGAAATTGGACAGCTGTTTGACTCTTGGGTGGCAACCAGGCTCTTGGCCTCCCATCCTCAACCACTTTTTTTGTTGTCATGGCAGAAGCTTACTTGTAATCAAAGCCATCCTAGTCTTCCACGGCAGGGGCTCAAGGCCCTAGAGTCCTTCGGCAAGAGATGTTATCTCAACGCCGTGCTGCACCTGCGTCCGTCTAATGCTGATGCCCTCCTAGCGACAGAGAACCAGCAGCTCTTTCTAAGAGATCTGGGAGTCACGCCTCCTTCAAAGCCGGGGTGGCGGATGTGTGCAATGTTGCGCAGGTTCTCATCGCGTCCTCTGTCTCGCACATCGACACAGCCAGCAGAGGCCTCGATGTTGAGATAAATCGGACGTCATGCATCAATGCCGCCAACTGCTCATCTGCTGTGCTGGAGCGGATTCTAGATCTTCCGTTCGAAGGGACGGACAAGTTTCATTTGTCCACCGATGACGAGCTGACAAAGACCAACGCAGACTGTTAAGTCTTTGGCCATCATGACCAAACCATCGCAAACATCCTTCCTTTGCTCCTTTAGCGGCTTCAAGGGGTTCAGGGACCACGGTATGTGGCGGCTAGATTGGTCTCTCAGCGACCACAGGAAGATGTTGCGGAGTACCTCGTAGGGCTTTTTTCACCTCATCCTCCTCCACCTCTGACGTCAAAAGCAATAAGTTACCGGTCGGGGAACACTACGAGTTTCAGGAGTTCCTGTAGTCTTTCAGTAGTCTCCAAGGGCTTCTGTATTCCTCTTCCTTTGCCCTCTTCACTGGTTCAAATGGGGTCCCTGGCACTGTTGCAGGAGATCCTCTTTTTGGACATGAAGGCAGTGGTGCTACTTCCTCAGACAGGGGCGCCGACTTCTACTCCAGGATTTTTGCTGTACCCAAGAACAACCAGGCTGACCTGAGGGGACTGTATGTTTGTTCCCTAGACCTCAAAGATGTGTACCTTCATGTCACATCTATTGGCTGCACCGGAAATTCCTGCGGTTTATGACAGTCTCGCCACTTCCAGTGCAGAGTGCTTCCTTTAGGCCTTAATTAGGCCCCTTGTGTGGTCACGGAGCTCATGAATGCGGTGGCCAGATTCCTTCGCCTGCAAGGCTGCTGCCTATACCCTCCTACCTGGACAACTTGCTGGTGAGGGCCAGCTCGCCCAAGGGTTGGTGCACTCCTGACAGCGTCTAGTGGGTGTTCTTGACAGCTAGGGTTCTCCCTCAACCACAGTAGTCGCAGTTGACCCCTGGCTCAGGATCTGGTGTTCCTTGGGGCGCACTGAGAAACTGCTGCCGAGTGTTACCCAATGGAAAGGCTCCAGTCCTTTGGAAGGCTGTTCTCCACTTTCTGCCAACTCGACCACCTCAGGATTGTGGTTCCAGCATTGTCTGGGCCTGATGGCGTGCATACTCAGTGATGCACGGCCACCTCAAGATGACTCGGTCAGCTCCTCCTGGCGACCATCTGGCGCCAGGAAAGTGTAGCACAATCGGACAGGCTCTCTAGCCCTGTTTCCAGATCTTCACTGGTGGCTGTTGGACTACAATGTGGCAATGAGATTCCCATTGACCCAGCCGCAGCTTACTCTGGTAGTGACAACCGATTCCTCCCTCTTGGGCTGGATGGGCTACCCCATATGGCTATTAGATTCATGGCGCATGGTCCAGGATGGAGGCCCTCCTGCATATCAATCTCCTGGACTTCAGGGCAGTTGGGCAATGCTATTCTGGTCGGGACCAACAATTCCACGACCATGTTCTACTTGAGCACGCAGGGCGTTGCCTGCTCTCCCTTCCTGTGCATGGAGGCGGTGCTGATCTGGGAGTGGGCTCTGTCCGAGGGGCTATGGATCCCGGTGGACCAGCTCAGCCCCCTCGGGTTCAACACCTACGAATGGGAGTTGCACATCAGCTGTTGCACCTATTCCAGAAATGGAAGTTTCTGGATCTGGACTTATTTGCGCTCTCTCCTGAATTTCCAAGTCCCCCTTCTTTGCTTCATAGACAGGGTTATCTGGGGGATGCGTTCAACTTTGCTGGCACAGCTGCAGGTGCTATTAGGTTCCTACTTCATTGCTCCAGTGGACTCTTCACAAGTGTCGAGCCTCGGTGGGCTGCAGCCTCATCCTGATTTCCCCCCAGCGGCTGTAGAGCTTGGTTCTCGGGACCTGCTGCAGTTGCACTTCCAGAGGCCTGTCCCATCTCCAGATTCCCAGCAGGGGCTTCCTGACGCAGAATGGTGGTGGAGCATCTGGACCTGGCCAGGCTGGCCTGCTCGGCCTGGCTCCTGATCAGCATAGACTGCACCACGCCCAGTTTTTAGACTACTGGGATATCATCCAGGAGCCCCTCCACAAATCTGGAACAGGTTCTCCCACTGGGCTTTGGACAATGCGCTGGCCTTTTCTGCACATCTGACACTCCGGCATCCAGGTAAATACCTGTTGCACCTATTTGGCAACCATTGGGGCCTACAAGAATTCCCTAGAGCACATTTGTTTTCACCAGCCAACACCAAGTGGTTAAGGCTCATCTCAAGGGGTTGTCCAGGCGGTTTATTCCGGTGCATAGGCCGCACCCTGTCTGGGACCTCAACGTGGTTCTTGCGGCTTTACAGAGTAAACCTTTCAAACTGATGGCCTTGGTGGACATCAGACTGACGCTCAAGGCAGTATTGTTGGTCGCGCCCTTCAGTGTCAGCATGCTTTAGGCTCTGTCATACGAGCCCTTCAGCACCTTCCACAATGACAAGGTCCACTCATCCAAACTTCTTTCCAGGCGATTGCCTCGCCATTCCATTTGAACCAGGAGATCTGCCTTCTGGTGTTTTTTCCGAGTTCAGTTGGAGGCTGAAGGAGCGTTGTATTTCTTAGATTTTAGAACAGTGCTAAAGTTTTCTCTTCCCAGATGACGTCTTTACGGAAGCTGGAGGCATTGTTGGTCACCTTTTGAGGGCTTGGCTACTGGCAATCCAGCTTCCATTGCCCGTTAGATGGTCCAGGCTATTTTGGAGGCTTGCGTGACAATGGGTAGACTGTTTCTGCAGGGATTCATGCCCATGCGGTCAGGGCAAGACTACGGCTGACGCCTTTCAGAGACACTGCTCCTGAGACGTCATTAGCAAGGCAACTATGTGGGCCACTTCGTCTGTGCTCTGTAAGCACTATTCAGTTTGGTCCGGTGTTTCTGAAGGACGTTTTTACTTAAGCATATGAGGTAGTTAGTCACAGCTCCACCAAATTGTCTTGTTCGGTGGAATCACCCACAAGGATGGAAGAAAGGGGGGTGGGGACTTATGAGCAGTTAATGTTACACACTGTAGTGACAATAGTACCCCTTTCCTCCCTACGTCCCAGCCACCTTCCCCCGCTAGTATGCCAGGGATTCAAATCAGCATTGCCAGGTGTTGGGGAGAATTATCAGAAATGTGCTAACTCCCTTCTACCTAGAGACCCCCAGCTCTATTTTCTGGACTTTTAATTTCTAACCTGGATAGAGTGAGACCTTTTTTTTTTTTCCCCACTCTCGCATGTATTTTTCTGTGATTTGATCTGTTTCTTTTGACTTTGGAGTCTGACAAACCCCATAGGCATCATCTTTACATTGACACCTAGCACCTTCAGTCCAGTGACACACGGAAGTCACTTAGATTTTCCAAATGTGTAACTACCTTCTCTTGATGAAACTGTTTCTAAGAGCAGTGAAATTGACTTTAATTGCATTCTGTAACTTTCTAGAACCAGCACACCCTATCTTACAATAGGGCGCTGGAGGGGTTACTTAGTATCCCCTTTGTTTAGTTTCTCATGTAACATTTTTTTACTTTTTCTGCAATTAATGGCATTTGGCAGGGGTGTACTTGTTCCTATATGTTTTTACCGCAAGCTGCAGCAACAGTAAGCCACCCATGGGTGCCCATTTTGTCAATGGCCCAGTTTGTGATTTTTTTCGCCTTGAAACACGTGTATAGGCGCGTTATAAATGCCATATCATACATCAGTCCTTGAGATTTACTCAGCGCGCCGAACTAGGTTTGGTCCCTTTGTTTTGTTTTAGGCGGGATTCACTAGTGAAGCCTGCCTCTGACTCCAGCGTGTCTGGCAGGAAGTGAGGGAGGTGCCCAAAACTCCCTGTGCTTAATCCCCTTGGTTACAGGAATGCACCCAAAGGTGATTGGCTGGCTGGCTTTCCTTCCAGGACAGCCACCCTACTGTGAGTGACAGCTAGGCTGCGAATGAATGGGAGAAACCTGCATAAAAGGTGAGGCTTTTTGATTGGAAAGCCGAGTCCATCACTGGACGAAGGAATCGGAAGAGAACTTGGAATGTACCAGTGATAAATCAATGTCCAGTGCCCTAGCTATGTCACCTGAGGGTGTAGGAAGTGTCTGTGTGCCATCCCAAATGGGTATGAAAAACAAAGTGTTTTGAAATGTATTTTAAAGTGTTACTTGTTTTGATCCCTTCCAAAGAAGGCTTATTGAACCGACTGTTAAATTAATAACTTCAAAACCAATAAAAAAAGTGACTGTAAAATCAAAACCAAAGACAAAAAACAGACTACCCGAACGCAGCAGACAACAGACAGTGCACAAATTTGGGGAAAAACACAGATCCACCAGAAGCCAAAAGCACTTGCAAAAAAATCACTGCAAAGTGGAAACCCGTAAAAACTGCAATGAACACCCAGGTTAACTTCCTCCAAAGATTTCTTCAAATGCCTTGGTAAAAGAAAACTGGATGCTGCCGAAGAGATTTCGGACGCAGAAATTCTGGAGGCAATCCAGGGCCTAGCCCCGGTCCCCAAAGTGAGGAAACTAGGAATCAACAATGAAATCAGGTCGCAACCGTCCCCGATGCCAGGGAACAATGATGAGGAAGCAAATACAACTGAACCTAGTGACCCAATAGCAGTCAACCGGGAAGTAAGCAAGGGGGACAACCTGGCGACGGAAAATAAATGCAGGAGCCCAAACTAAGCACCCACAAATTAGTGGGACCATTGATTTACCAACGACTTCTCCGAAATCAGAAGCCCTGGGCCGGCTCAACTATCTACCCCAAAGCCAGGGGAAGCAAGCAAAGGGGATAACCCGGCCACTGAAAATTAGGAGCCCAAACCCAGTACTCACAAGCCAGCGTGATCACTAACTCACCAACAACTTCCTCCTAAATTAGAAGCCCAGGGTTGATTCAACCATGCACTACCACAACGACCATTCTAATAGCATCAACCCCAAAGCAAGGGGAAAGGTCCCAAAGCAAAGACCAAGAAGAAGAGTTTTTAAACTCAATAACGAACATCATTCAACCTGTGAGCCCGCAAGACAAAAGGGATACTAGTGAAATCAACAGTCGCACCCAGATCCCCGCAAAAAAAGACCAGCACAGTGCCCCCCCTACAAAACCTAACCAGTCCCCCGTTTAACCAACCCCCTCAGCAGATGACGCAAGACTCCCTTCTATTTACGCCTGCCAAATGCAGAAGATGAAGTGAGGCCACCGCTTTCACCCAAAAAGAAACGCCTGGCAAAAAACCAGACATGCTAACAATTGTCGGCCATAGCACTCGCTCCCTTCTGTAAACTGTATGAGTCATTGAGCGAAACCCTAAAAGACCACACAACTCTGCTCGCCATGGCACATACTAAACTGATATTCCTGGAGGGATATGTAACTGCCATGGAAAAATCGACTTCAACCAAGAACACAGCACCAGCGGAGAGCCAACCCAAATGCAACTCGCCTGACCCTCTAATCCCTGAGACCGAAATCATCACAATTGGACAAACAACGAAGGGACGCAGGAGACCAGTCAAGTAGCTCCAGCAGTCAAATTCCCCTCACCTAAACTAAAACAGAGCCAGGGCAGCAACTTCACTCTATTCAACAGCACTACGAGAAAAGCGACGGGCCGGGTCTCTTTCATCCCAGAACCCTTAATCTTCAACTCTAGTTCGACACGGCCGAAGGCAAAGGCGTGAGTTGGGGTGTCTGCTTCTGCAAAGTCACCACCCAAAAAAGAACAAAAAAACAACAGGACAACCAAATTGTCCTAAAACTTAGTGCTCCTTCAAGTCCACTAAAAAGGCAGACAGCCATTCGTAGCAGCTTCACAATGCAAGCCAAAAGCGACTCCCAAGACCTAATATTTACAGGCTCAAGCGGCCCATCAAACCCCTCCATTGAAATCTCCAAGAATCAGCTGACACCGAGATCACTATCAGAGTTGAAGACTTCTTAAAGAACGTTGACGCGATGAACATCCCTCAGCGTCCAGAATTGGAGTCGGAAAAACAGATGGACCAAATACAAGCAAAAAGAAGCAAGTCACCTACAAGCGAGCGTACAGCAAGATGCAGGAGCACCTGCAAATCAAAAATAACAGGGCCAAAACAACTGAAAGAAAATCTTCCCCACAATACTGCTCACTCTCACAACTTACTGTCAAGTACCCGTGGAAAAAGAAACGATGGAAAGGAGCTGTCGACCCCCAAGGCAACAACCGCAAACTCAGTTACCTGACAGCAAAAGAACTCTGGTGAAAAGTAAACACTACGCCGAACGTGATAAAATAACAGGATCTAGAGTGAGAAAAACGCACACCCCCGCAAGACCAAAAAAACAGAAAACACTTCTTCGGGACTATTCAAAATGGAACAAACATCCTGGAATAAGGAATACACAACATTGAACAGAGGAATGATATTGCACATTTTCAGAAAGAGCCATGCACTAAAAGATCCGAGATTGGACGACCTCTTCTTGGTCGAGCCATACCACAAAAATGCAAAAGCCAAAGCCTTAGTGCATATAAGATCGGCACCAAACTTTTCTTTCAAAGAAGCCCAGAACGATCTGCACCACCGGGGCCTCCTGATAAATTGGTCCGACAAGAGCGATCAGGAAACACGAAAGCGAGAAAAGACAAGAAAATCCCCAGTAAGACGACACTACACATCGAGAACGGAGAGACAACACACAAGCGATGGCTCAATTCAAACCAAGAAGCAACCCACAACAACACTCCGAGTGAACAAGCACCAAAACAAATGTGCTCAGCACAGGGACCTCTGCAAACGACAAAGGGAGAAGAACCAAAGCAGACGGCTCTGGAAAGATGCCGAGAAAACTCCACCCCCCGCCCTTTCCAGAAAACAAAAGTCCAATAAGAACCAGGGAACTGGAAAGTATCTCGTCCAGCAAAAAAATGACATCGGAGAACTCTGACAAACCAAGCCAAATGAATTAACTTTGGGCCTGGCTGCCCAAAGCGCTCTCAAAAACAACAAAAATTGCAATCCGAGGCCCACGAAGTTGGGCCCAGGAAGAAGAGAGTAGAAGAACCAACGGAAGCTGCAGAGATCAACTTAAAAATAGGCTCATGGAACACATGCAGGTTTCAACACCTCACAAGAACAGGAGGAATTAAGCAAGTCAGTTCGACGTACTAGACCTACAGGAAACCTGGCTCACCAAAAAGCCGTTGAAAAACAAATGGCACACATTATTACATAGAGACCTTGATGACAATTGCCAGGAGAAAATCGCAACAGCACAAAAGATCACTCGGAAGTGACCGGCAGAAGAAAGAGGGGTCAAATGGCACAAACTAATGGTCACACGAGGCTTCTTCAACATGGCTCAATCCTTCCCAAATGCAAAAAGAATTTCAACGTGGGAATGAATGAAGCAGAAGGGGACAATAGACTACATTTTTGCGTCCGAAGAAATGTAGATGATATCATTTGATGTGATCCAGACTGCCGCAAGCGACCATAACCTCTTGCTAGCCACATGAAAATCCACGGGTGCAAACAAAACAATGGTCATAGACATGGAAAGTAACAGGCAAGGCAACCATCTCAGATTGACGGCAGAAAGAATAGACCAGCTGACGTCAAAATATGAACGTATCAGATCAAGTGTCGATTACCAACCTCTCTTGTCCCTACAAAGCAACGACTAAAAGGAACAGGATGACGGGGTCTGAAAAAACCCACCAATATGACAAACCGGTGGTGGCAAAACGAGCAGTAATCGGACGCCTAAAAAGGCGGGTGAAAAACTGTAGTTCAGAAGACCTCAAACACAAACTGAGTAGAAACAAGGAAATAATCGTGGATTAAAAGCCCCTGCGCGATACTGTACCAAAACGACAGACAATGCTGAAAAATGGAGCCGGGAAATATGCATGAGAATTTTGGAAGCTGATGAAACTGACGGGAGCCTCTAACAGCCCTCCTACGAACATCAGCGAAGAGAAATGGCAGGAATACTTCGAATCTTTGTTTCAAGCACCATCCAACTCGGAAAATCCTCTGAGACGGCCAAGATCCGCCATGGATGGAAGTCTCAGACGAAGAGGATATAACAGAAATTTTACAAAAACTGAAAACTTCCAGAGCCGCAGGACCCGGTGGAATCACAAACCTAGATCTAAAAATCTTCCCGAATAACTAGACTCCGTTCATCAGCAGGGTGTTCAGCAACTGCTCAAATACAAGATTAATCCCGAGATCCTGGACAACGGCAATGGTCGTCCCAATCTATAAAAAAAAGTCGATAGGTCAGATCCATGCAACTACAGACCAATCGCTTTTTTGGATACAATCGGGAAAATTTACGGGACGCTATTGCTAAAAGAAATTCCATGATTGGGCAAAGATAACACCATGTGCGGACCCCTTTCAAGCCGGATTAAAAAAAAACTCACCTCAACAGTCAACATTATTCTGCTCAGCATAATTGAGAGCAAAACACTCGAAGGCACATCTAGAGCATTTCTTGCGTTTATAGACCTATCGCAAGCTTTTGACTTGTTGGAAATGCTGGGCGAAGCTCAAAGCGTGGAGCTGTCCGGAAAATATTCTTGCACCAGTAAAAGCCTTACACAAGGGCACAACAATGAGGGTAAAACAATCAAAACGGTTTACTGTCGGCAGAAATACCAAAGTACTGAGGAGTGAAACAAGGCTGTCCTCTGTCCCCGGCACTATTCACGGCGTTCATTGGCGACTTGAAAGACTCAAGCCAAGCTGTCAGAGCATTCCCCCCCCCCAAAGAATTGGTGGCGACCCAGTGCAACGATTGCTATACGCTGACATCACTCTGGTGGACAGAACCGAGATTGGACTACAAAGGCAGCTGAACAACCTAGAGTACATCGAGCAGGCTAACCTGCTGATAAACGAAGCAAAAACAAAGGTCCTCATTCTGGACCGTAACCAGAGAAGATCCAAAATCTTCCACTGGAACTTGGAAAAAGTCACTGTTGAAACTGTCACAAACATCAGATACCTGGTGCAATGATTGACAGTACAACCTCAGAGAAGAGCATGCAAAAGGAACTCTGGAAGAAAGTTTGCTCCCTGACAACACAGGCCAGAGTCCTGGACAAAAGATATGGCCGCTTCTCCCTGATACCACCACTTACGTTTTACAAAGCTAAAGTGGTCCCCGCCCTAACATACGGTGCTGATGCCATGCCAATTATTCCAATTAACATCTGCCAAAAACTGGAGGGCTTTTTCTGGAAAGCAGTCCTGAACCTGCCAAAATTGACGGACGCTATCAGAAGAGAGCTAGGCCTCACCTCCCTAAAAGCGACGGGGGAATTCTGCAGCATCTCTCTGTTCAGGAAAACCGTTCTCCCAGATGCACTACCTCTTTATAAACTAATAGATGCTGAAATTAAAGAAGGAAGATGCAAGATGATATCAAACTGGGCAACTCAGAAAAGAGCCCAGCTGGAGTACATTGCATGCACGAAAGAGGACTTAATCCAGAACCCCACAAAAATTTCAAAAACTGGCGGAAGCGGACTGGATCGCTAATCAGGAAAACGTAAACAAGCTCCTGATCCATCTCCCACCCGTATCAAAGAAATTACATGATGCAATGCAGCTGCTGCGAAGATTCCCAAACAAACTGATGCGCAAACTTTAAGAGCATGCTTGAATTTGCTGCTTACAAATGAGATTCCTTTTGTAAGAGGCCAATCAACCACCAAAACGTGCCGGTTATGTCAGAAAACTGACGAGACCGAGACAGTGAGACACTTGCTACTCGTCTGTCCGGCTATCCAACAGATCCGACAAGCATACCTACATCCACTACTAGAAACTTACATCGTGAGTGAAGAGGTATGGTGGCAACGACTAATGAGCAGCCAAAAAACATCTTGGTCAATTGCTACAGTGAAGATCTTGCAAGCCTCTCTAACTCAATGCAGCAAGGCAAATCTCAACAACGCCATTAAGCCAGAATAACGTGTTAACAACAGTGACAGGAAACCAGGAACTCAGAATTCAGAAAAACAAACTTTTTGTTAAATCAAGTTAACTTGATATATACAAATAAAAAAAAATAACTTCAAGAAACCTTGTATATAAGTGTTTACAGCTCAAATTGACCCCTCTTGAGATGAGCCTAGGCTGATCACTTTACCAACTTGTGTAGTACATGCTTATACCAAAGGTTGGGTAAACTATTGCCAAGAGGACAAGGCTGGTGCAGTCTCCCACAGGGTACTGCATACAATCTTGCCTAACACCAGTTATTCAAGCATCCGATATGTAAAAAGGGAACTGAGGTGAGGTGCCGGAGGGCATGGTCTTGGGGGCATTCCTAAGGCCGTGCACGCTAGGGGTAGCTCATATTTCACTGCCAAAGCTTCCAAAGGAAGCTGCCAAAGGAAAGGGGACAGAGGACTAAGAGTACTCAAGTCCCTACAGTGAGTAAGTTTAATTTCCTGTAGAGTGCTGGATCAGAAGCTAACGGCTTCTGACTGTGAGGCTAGCTGATACTGGCTTGATGGTCAATGATTGCTGGGTTTATGTTCGCTTTTCTGGTTGTACATGCTGCTTACCTGCTCTTTTTTATTTTTTATAATAAAGTAGTCTGTTAATCTTAGTTTCTTTCCCCCTCCCTCAGGGCACCGGTGCTGGTGGCTCTCGCTCTCATCGAGTGTGGAATGAAGTATGAGGATGCTGTTCAGTTTATAAGACAGTAAGTATGTTTTGTACAGCACCTTTGGTAGTGCAGACACTGATTGTTTCCACCATGTTACCAGCAAGTCATAGGGTATGCTATTTGTTCAGACATGTACGAGCACGTTTTAGCGTATTCCACAATTAAATGCATGTGTTCTCGATCAGTTACTTATATTTTTCTGTCCAATTTTATTAGCATGTTGGTGGGCCACAACCGATAAGGATGCCTGGTGCTGGGTGTATCTTAGTACAAGCTCACATTTCGAGTACCTTGATGGCTTCACCCTCCCCTGCCTATGGAACATCATACTCGCCATCATATTTTTCTAAATCATATCTGTAGTTTTCCCTCTGAGTAGTGTTCTGGCTAGGCCTGTGTTACCATCAAAGGGCAAACTGTGCTTGTTACTTTGAGCTGGTTTCTTTCGCAGGGGGCTTTTTTGTTTTTATAAAAAAGAAAAAAAGGCTGTATGAATTGGCTTTTCTCAATTTTATTTGTTATGGTGCTAATAAACGTCCTTGACAACTGGGTGTACTAGCTTGCCCAGGCCCATGCCCTCTACCACCTACAGCCCCTGGTGTTCTGGCTAGAATGTTTTCATTGTTTGAAATGAAAGTTGCAGAGGTTTACTGGTTTAATCCAAGGCTTGATTGTGGCTCTGTGTTCTGCCTCGAGTCTCAAGTCCAGGATATCCCATGGGTGGTGCCCCCTGTTGTCATAGAAAGCACCCCTTCTCTGTTGAATATCTCTATCTATCTGTCTCATTTTTTCCTGCCATACTTGTCGGAAGCATAATCGTGAAGTTCCTTGGCTTTTATAATTAACAAAAAAATCCTTTCTCCAACCCTGCGTCGAAGATCGCCGTCGGTACTCGAGAACGAGGAAGAACAGCCGTCGAGACTACACAACAGATTTTGGGCCTGTGCAAGTAGGGAGAGTGTGGGGGTCGATATACACACACACGTTTCCTACAAATACCCGCCGCTGCCAGATATTGACATATGGAGAGTACTCACTTTAAATTCTGCCTGAAGTGCAACCGTAAGTTTCCCTGGGTAGACAAACCTAATACCTGTAACCTGTGTCTTCCAAGGGACCATCCCGAGGCAAATTGTAGAGCTTGTAAGCTCTTCAAAGCCAAGACACTCAAGGACTGCTCGACCAAGCGTTGGGCCCACTACGCCAGGCAACTCGAGGCCTTGGACGCAGTGGGTTCCTTCAGAGATGGCAACAACACCGCCCTATCGGATGATGAGGGCACAGGGGTGTCGCTGGGCACCCACGTGCAATCCCCCGACCTTGGAGGACTGACCGGCGGTTCAGTTATGGGGACATCACTCAGAGGCAAGAGCGCAACACACACCTCTTCCACCAAACACACTAACCCCGCCAAAGATTCAACTCGTGTTTCGAGGGGTCGACATAAGAAGACAGAGCGGTCTGCTGATTTGGTGTCCTCTGGGCGTTCCAGGTCAGTCGCCTCATACACAGCAACCATCCACGCTTGCTAAAAGTGCCACATTACCAAAAGTCACTGAGGCATCGTCAGAAGACGAATCCGACCTCTTCCCCCAAGTAGCACGTTTGACAGCTATTCCTGTAGTTCGTTCGACGTCCGCTTCCGAGATTCAAGGCCCCCCCCTCTTCCTAGACTCCCGAATCTCAGGATTCCACCTCCGATTCTCGACGCCAAGCGTCGAAAGATTCAGGAAACCCCAAAGGGTCAGGAAAACATTCCTCTACACATGGGAAAGGGGAAAAACAACATAAAAGCCCCTGAACACCAGGTTCAGAAGGAGAAACGCAAAGAAAGAGCAAGGGTCCTGACCCTGTCACCAAGGGAAAGTTGGTCCCTCCCCCTACTCGGGGAACAGAGATAAGTAAGGAACCGCATCAGGAGAGGGTCGTCCCCAGTTCAAGACAATGGGACTCGGAGGACATTGATGGTGATGAGGATGATGTCCTTTTTTGTAGATTTCTACGAAAGACCCACATTTCTTCTGTAGCTATCAGAGTACTCCAGCTACCTGTGCCCCTTGGGGATCCAAAGACCCTCAACCTCCTACTGAAACTCCAGTTCAGGGGTTGATTTCAGACCCTTTTAGTGTTGAACCTTAACAGCAGTATGGTGAGTAGTTGGAAATAAAAATGCCTGACGACCAGACTGGGGTCGATTACTATGGAGACGATGAGGACCAGGAGGAGGAAGACGAGGCGGAGGCCTATAGTCAAGACTACCCTATTCCCTGGGACCAGCTACCCAAGGTTTCTCCAGAGGTCAAGAGGGGCCGCGGTAGGGGGAGAGACAGCCCAGGTAGAGGCGCTATGCCTCCCAATAAACAGCAGTGACGTTCCACTCCACTCCTCCGGTCCCATGCATCCCCAGTAGGGGGTACATTTCCATCTTCACCCACGCATGGGAAGCGATCACTTCGGAGAGATGGGTGTTGTCCACAGTGTCTGCGGGATACTGTATAGAGCTATTGGAACGCCCCTGCAACCATCCTCCAAGACAGAAGATACACTCCTTTGAGCACCAAAGAATCTTCCTCGATGAGATTGTCATTCTTCTTGCAAATGACGCAATAGAACTCATCCATGGCAACCAGGTAAACAAGGGTATTTATTCAACTTCCTTGTGCCAAAAAAAAATCTAACGATGCGCCCAGTATTAGACTTGCGCCCTACAAACAAGTATGTCAAGCCACTAAAATTCCACATGACTACACTCCAGGAAGTAATCCCACTACTAAAAAGGAGATTACATGGCAACATTGGATATGAAAGATGCCTATTTTCATTTCCATGTTCCCAGCGCACAGAAGATTCTTGCGTTTCAAGGTAGACAGCCAGCACTACCAGTTCAAGGTGCTGCCCTTCGGAATAGCCTCGGCTCCAAGGTTATTCACCAAGGTACTGGCGGTGGCGCACCTACGCAGGGACGCAATCCCAGTGTACCCTTACCTGGACGACTGGCTCATCACAGGGGAAACCCCCGTAATTTGAATCCGTTGCTGCAAATTCCTCTATCAGTCCGGTCGCCAGATAAGGGTGCGCAAAGCGATGTTTGCTAGGCATCGGGCATTTACCTGGTTCTTCATGCGCATCTGCAACCCATGCAGGAATGGTTGGCAAAACAGTGGTCCCAGGCAAATGGGCAGTGGGACGATCTAGTGGTTGTTTCACCAACACTAGTACAGAGTCTTTGCTGGTGGACAAGAGATAATCTTACAAAGGGGAAACCCTTTTACGATCCAGAAATACAAGCCGTCACAACAGATGCGTTCCTGTCAGGGTGGGGAGCTCACCTCCTTCACCACACAGCTCAGGGTCTCTGGTCTCACACAGAATCAGATCAACCTGCTAGAACTTCTGGCAGTCTTCAGAGCGCTTTGGGCGTTCAAACCCCACCTATCCAACCTGTCATGCAGATCCTTACAGACGGCATGGCTGCAATGTTTTACATACAAACAAGGGGGCACTCGTTCGCCAAATCTGTCCAAGCTTGCCCAGAAAATATGGAGATGCGCACTCAGACGTAAAATTTACCTGTCATCCGAACATGTTCCAGGGGATCTCAATTCACTAGCGCTTTGAGCAGAGATCCCCTCCCAGAGGAACACGAATGGCGTCTACACGAAGTCAAAGATCTCTAGACCTGTTCGCCACAAGCGAAAACAGGCAATGCCCAGACTTCGCAATGAATTGGTCAGGGATGTTTGCCTACGCTTTTCCACCAACCCCCCCTGATAAGGAAGGTGGTCAACAAGATTCACAGGGAAGATGACTTTCATCCTAGTTGCTCCTATGTGGTCGACACAACAGTGGTTTCTACACCTTTGCAAACTGGCGATGTGCGACACCATCATACTGCCGTGCTGGTACAATCTACTCACAGCGGAGAGGACAAACCGTGCATCCACAATCCAACTCGAACTTGGCAGCATGGCTCCTGAAGTCAGAGTTCGGCCATCTCAATTTACCCGAGAGATGCATGGATATCTTGAAAGAGTCTAGAAAACCTAATACAAGACACTTACTTTGATAAGTGGAAAAGATTCGTTATTTGGTGCCAGAATAAACCAATCAATCACATTGATTGCACTCCTTCCAATATTTTCACCTATATGCTCCACCTACTGGATGCAGGGTTGGTATTTAATTCACTCAAGGTACACCTGGCGGTGTTGTCGGCCTACACCACCTCCCATAACAAAGTGTTATGGTGGAAAGTGCCAGTGGTCAAAGCCTTCATGGAAGGGGTAAAGATACTCCACCCTCCAATTTCTAACCTTACACCAGGTTTGGACCTTAATGTGGTGCTTGCTAAACTCATGGGTCCTCCATTTGAACCCATGTATAAAGCTAGTCTCAAACACCTGACTTAGAAAAACTGCCTTCTTAGTAGCCATTACATCCATAAGAAGGGTCAGTGAAATTCAGGCTTTCAGTGCAGGATCCTTTCTTTACTTCTTCCAAGAACCCAAAAGCTCTGCTAAGGTGAAACTCCACACACTAGATGTGAGGAGAGCGGTCCTCTACTACGTAGACAAGACCAGGCCAATAAGAAAGATCAACTGTTCGTCTCCGTAGCTCTAGGCAGAGGAGATCGCGTCTCTAAAGGTGCCATCTCTAAATGGATAGTCGGATGCATCCAATTGTGCTACTCCCTTTCAGACAAAACACTGCCTTTTACACCAAGGGCCCACTCCACAGGAGGTACTGCGGCCACTCTGGCTTTCATTGCAAATGTACCCCTTGATACCATTTGCAAAGCAGCTACATGGAGCTCTATTCACCTTTACTCAGCACTACTGCATTGGCGCTCATTACAAGACAGAAACTCAAGTTTGAGAAGCGGTTCTAAGACATTTGTTCGCTCATGACCCTTCTCACATCCCACCTCCTAACACTGCTCGCTAATCTATGCACAGCATGGGATCTAAGCTGATTCTCCAAGCCTCAGAAGGGATACATTACTCACCGTAATCGTATTTCTGATGCTTGTATCTGCTTAGATTCACATGCGCCCGCCCTTTCCCTCTGAGAGAAGGCGCATGGATGCTTGTAGTCTTATCTAGTCTTGTAGTCTTACCTTGTACTGCACTTGCCCCTTCCCCTTGCGCTTACCTTGTACTGCACTTGCCCCTTCCTCTCCCCTTGCGCTTACCTTGTACTGCACTTGCCCCTTCCCCTCCCCTTGCGCTTTGTCCCTTCCCCCTTCCCCTGCGCGATCTGAATGAAACCTGGCCTAGTAGGATCGTTGTCTGTCTTCCCCCGTTTCCCCCTCCCTGCCTCGTCGCGCCTTGAAACACTTGAAACGCTTGTGTATAGGCGCGTTACAAATGCCATAGATCATATCATATATCTTATCTGCTTGGATACTCTGTACTCGCGCTACTTCTCATGCTACCTCATGTCAGAAAAAATACAATCTGAGGGTCCTACACTCGTGAGGGATCATGGGTACAGTGGACGTCACACTAGTGATAGTATTATTGGCATGCCCTATTTCGACCCTCCCCTTTCGAGTTTCGAAAAACAGTAATTCTCTGCAGCTTCCACTAGATGTCGGCCTATGCACAGCATGTGAATCTAAGCAGATACAAGCATCAGAAATACAATTACGGTGAGTAATGGATCATATATCCTGCTGTGCATATAGTCTGACATCCAGTGGTCACCGCGAAGTATTGCATCTTGTCTTTCGAGAATCGAAAGGGGATGTCAACATGGGCGTGCCTGTAACACTATCCCTAACCTGATGTGTAGTGTACCCAAAAGCCCTCACACGCGTCGAGGTCCCACGGATTGTTTTTTTGCACCCAGCATACTGGTCCCCTTATGCCGAGCTCGTCCAGAGAAATTGCTTTTGTTCTCTTGGACCTTTGGTCGTAATATATATTAAGTTATCACTATTACCCTACCATCCCTTCCATCGACGGCTGTTCCAGTTTTCCGCCGAAGATGGTCCACGGATCTTTGAAGGACAGGGTCTGGTCGGCGCTGCCAGCCTACACAGTAGGGAGTGAGGCCGGGATGGACACTTCCCTCTGAGTACCTTTCCCCTTCCTCTTTGTTCTCTGGGTCTATTCGTGTGAGATCCCAGGAGCAGATGATTAGCCCACCAGATCCTCCTATCCAGTTCACCCAGCAGTCAAATTGAACAACTGCGGAGTTGACCGGGGGGGGAAAGGGGAAGGAGAAAATAACAAACTGACAAGGTTCTTCTGATTCTCTTCTGCTTCTACGACTCAGAACACTGGAAACCCTGCAAAACTCTGCATTAATTTAGTGTTACAATAGAATTTCCTCAAACTTAAACCATTCTTTTCCCAACCCTCTCCTGTCTGCCTCTGCTGGGAGGCTATTTTAAAGATGAAATTTCTTATAGTCATGTCCCTTCCATTTACGGATGACTGAACTCTGTTCCTTACTCAGGTATGCAACTTTTGCCTTGCACCTCAGAGTTGTTACTTGTAACTTTTTAAAATGGAAAATAACTGTTCAACTGTTGCGTAGTAGTTTTCTTAACCCGGTATTCCTTCACTGTCTTTAAATTTGTCTTTAGCTTTTTCCCAAAAAATTACCAACTCCTTACAAAAACTGCACTATTGAAATATTTATTTTTCCTTGCTGCTTCGTTCTGCTGCTGTTTACATATTTACTTAGATAAGCTTTGCAATTGATTCAATGACTTTGAAAATACCTCCTATAACGTCAGCTTCCTGACTTGTCACGAACTCCTGAAATTCCTTGTTCAAAGCGCACACGCGAACTGCCAGCAAGCTGCGCCTGCATTTACATGGGAACGCGAAGCAGCAAATGTACTACGCTCTTGAGATTTCGTTGGCACAGCTGACAGGAATTCCCTCTGCGCCACACAGCTTACGTCTCACTACCGATGCTCTCCTTCACGCAGTTTGATGCTTTTCTCTAACGCGTCCATTTCATTACACGACGCAAAGACAAGCATTGCAATGCCGTAAAAACTAAAAGGCGCGCGCCAGAAATAACTTTTCTTTTACACGTGCAACACTTCAATATGGTTGTCAACAAATATTTACAGATTACAAACTTTCAACAGTTCATACATTTCTGACTTTTCTTCTGACCTTCTATATACAGATCTCCATTAATAGATTTTCGTGCAATTGTCTTTTGGCAAATTGTAAAACTTTTTCCTAAAAAGGCACTTATCTGGACTCGGTCTCTGAATTCGCTCTGTTGAAATATCTTCTTGGTTGAGTGGTTTTCCAACTTGTTTCTTCTGTCTTCTATGGAGCGCTTGAGCACTGCAACCTATCCTGAGCTGAACTTGAATGAAAGGCAGTTTAGAACCTCATTAGAGGTTCTAAACTACATCATAATAGACTCTGGCTGATCATTGCTTATCAGGAAGTTCCCCATCTTGAACTGGGAGAATGACAGGCTAACATGAAGGTCAAGGAATTTATAGGAATTTAACTTGTATACACTCAACCTGAAACTGCATAAATGAAGCCTTCATAACCCAGGAACCTGACAATTTGTCAGTTTATTTTCTCAGCTATGTAGAGGACTCCATTTAGGCTTTGTCCTGTTTGCATGGCCAAATCCCCTTGGATGGATAAACGCTGTGTAACCGGTGTTAACCCCTCAATCCCGTTGTCGTTTTGTGCAGCTTGCAAGCTCCTGCACCCGAAAACTTTGAAGGAGCGCTGTGTTAAGTGGTGGGCGGCCTAGAGAATGTTGCAGGCGGAGTCTGGTTCTCCCGCTGCCACAACCGCCGATTGTGACGAGGGGTTGAGTGACGAATTAGCCTCTGATTCGAAAGGCGATTGACTTCTAGGCAGAACACGCTTGATCCGTCTAATCTGGCAAGTCCTAGGTCCTGCTAGGCAAGTCCTAGGTCCTGCTAGGGGGAATGTACACCCCGGCGACATAGAGGCACATGTTCCCCACTAAAGACACAACCCCAGGGACGTCTTTCACTAAACAGTCGTAGCGGTACATAGCACCAACGGGCACTCTGAAAGCTTGCCCGCGGAGCGTCTGGATCATTTCTGCAGATTCTCACAAAGGTCTCATCGAAACCCATGGATTCGTCGAAACCTAAGGATAGGCTGAAGAATTTACTGTAACCTATGGAAAGGCCTACAGATAAAAGGACACGCATCAACGGACGGAACACCGAAAGACCTTTCGGACGCTCCTGAAGGGATTTCTTCAGCGTTGAAGAAAAAATATCGACGTTTTCAAACAGAGGATCCACTAGATGAGCCCTTTCCTCCCCTGTATCGATCTGGTTCATCCGTTTGGACCAGAAGAAAATTTGAAGGGTGTATGGACAGGCTAGAGAGATTTGTAGAACTCTGAGAGGTCCACACTCAAGAGGTCTAGGGAGGAAAAACCCCTCGATCTAAGATGCCGAGGGTCTTTGACCCTATTCAAGATGAGGAAGAGGAGGAATAGATGTATGACCTCGCTGAGGAGGAGGCTCAAAATGAAGATTCCTTTATTGCCTGAGGTCTATTTAGAACCCACTGAAGGTTAGGGGGTAGACCCAGACTCCATTAATATTCAGTCACCCACTCCAACTCCAGATCCTTGTGCCTGGAATCCCCTCCAACCACCACCACCACCACTAGACGGGCCTCCCGGTGGACGATCAAATGGCTTTCAATGCCTTATTGAGGAAAGCAGCGGAACACTTCAACATTGATACTCAGGAAGCCATTCCAGAGGCTGACTTTGTGGAGGACATTTTGAAAGAAAAATCTCCTTCCAGCCAAGCTATTTCTCTACTAAATTCAATTATAAAGGGGTTGGCTCCTTCTTTATTAACACCTGCACTTACTAGAGTAGTGAATCGGAGAGTAGAGCAGTTTTTTCGACCCTTCCCCCTCTGACCCTCTACATCAGGGGTCATTCTACTCCAGATTCATTGGTTGTTACAACTACCAGGAAAAGAGCAGGGGTTCCCCTATCCACTGGCAAGGCACCCCCTGACAAGGAATGTAAGGGACTTTACGCTTTGGAGAAAATGATCACTGCGGCAGCAGCTTACTCCACTCGCATCTCCAACAATACACTGTTAGCCAGCAATGCTGATGTCCAATGGACCAAGCTAGAGGAAGGCCTTTAAGAAGTCCGAGCCTGTCTGCTCTCAACAGTGACTGAGGGCAGGCAAGTTAACCAAAGTATGCTAAAAAATACTTAAGATGCAGCAGAAATGTCCGGAAGGTCTTTGGCTCAAGGTACCCTCCTGAAAAGGCACGCAGAGCTAAGAAACTCTGGGTTCAAGCCAGAGACACAAGCTTCACTTATAAATAAGCCAGTTGAGGATACTAATTTATTTGGAAAGGCAGTGGATAAAGCCCTCGACTGCAAAAAAGGAGCATGACCACCTTGACTCTGGATCAGATCACTCAGACCTTCACAAAGAAGGGGGAGCGGGAATAGATGTTAATTTCGTGGGCAACTATTCCCTCAAACAATACACCTCGGGAAATAACTGGTCCCCCAAGGAACCAGCAGCTACAACACCCCATACTCCACAAGGGGGCAACGACGCAGTGAAGGAAGGGGCCGAAATTCTACCCCTCGTGGCTCTCCGGCCTCAGGCCTGAAATGACTGCCGGTTCCCCTCCCATGCATCCCCGGTCGGGGGCCGGCTAACGTTTTATTCGAGCATGGGAGGGAATAACTACAGATCAGTGGGTGTTAAAGACTGTCGCCCACGGGTACTGTATAGAATATAGCCAGACCCCACAGTTCAGACGGCCACAAGCAAGAAGAAAGACGCCTGACGCCAGAACATCTGCGAATCCTGCTACAAGAAGTCAACTGTTAGGGAGAATGCTCATAAATCTGTAATTCCTGTCTACCTTGGAGACCACCAGCTCTTTTGCTGAACTTTGGGACTCTGTACTTTCATTCTGTTTGTTTTCTGTTTTTCTTTTGGTTATGGAGTTTTAGATAACTCCATGGGCATCTTTTCATTTGTCATCCAGTACTCTCGGTGCAGTGACACAGGGATGCCTTTTAGGCTGTCCCAAGGTTTAAATACCTTCTCTGGGATAAACTACTGTTTCCCAGAGCAAGTAAAGTGAAATTGAAATATGACATTTATAACACGCCTATACAGAAGTGTTTCAAGGCGCGACAAGGCAAGGGAGGGGGGGGGGCGGGCAGAGGGAAGAAAACTATCTTACTAGGCCAGGTGTCATTCAGATCACAAGGGGGGGTGGGGGGAGTGGGAGGGGAAAGTGCAGTACATGGGATAATGAGCAAGATAAATAAAAGAATGGCCAGCAGGTGGCAAGTGCACACAACGTTCTGGTGAGGGGACCGTAGGGATACAGACAACAGTCCCCAGGGGTAGCCAGGGAGGCAGTGCAGGCGTGCAGCTGGCAGGGCTTGTGCCCGAGATCAGAAGGGTGGCCAGGTAACCAGTGCAGTCTCAGTATAAGCCAGGAATTCAGCGGGGGAGAGAAAGCAGAAGCAAAGAGGGTTTTGAGGTGCTTCTGAAACTGAAGGTGGTTCTCGAGTTTCAAGGAGGCTGTTCCAGAGGGGAGGCCCCATTGAAGAGATCTACCACCCACTCATTGCTTAGAAAAGAGACTGACCCTGAGGGAGTTGGAGGCGGATTAGCGAAGAGCTCGAGAAGGAAGATATTTAGGAAGAGAGTTGAAGGCATTGAGGCCCCAGAAGGACTTGTGAACGATGCAGTGCGTTTTTAACTTAATCCTCGCAGCCACTGGGAGCCAGTGCAGAGATTTCAGTCCTGGAGAGATACGAACATCTGCGAATCCTGCTACATGAAGTCAACTGTTAGGGAAGGAGAAGAGGAAGACTACCTGAGGTGCAGCTGGTAGTGTGACTTCTTAGAGACATCAGAGATGTGGGGAGAGTGTGTGGAGTCGAAGATGACCCTGGGGTTTTTAGACTTGCAGGTCAGAGCAGGAGGAGGGCTAAGAGGACGGCCAACGGGTTACAGGAAAGGAGTGAGAGGGCGTGCCGATGAGGAGAATCTCAGTCTTACTGGCATTAAGGCAGAGGTCATTGGTGGCACACCACTCCTGGATAGCACAGTCTGAGATGAGGGACGGAGAAGAGGTGGCCGAAGAAAGCCTAAAAATGAGCAGTGTCGTCCACATAGCTCTGGAAGTTGGGGTAGAGCCACAATGCAGTAGGCAAGGAGTGCTAGGTGTTGGTTGAACGGCCAGGGAGAGAGTTTGGTCCCCTGGGGGACACCGCAGGTAGAGAAAAAGATAGCGAGGAAAGACCCAAGTTGGACCTGGGAGGGTTGGTCAGAGGAAGGAAGTTAGCCACGCCAGGGCCTGACCGGTGATACCCAGGTTCAGACATTTTAGCAGGATGGAATGGTTGACCGTGTCAAAGGCAGAAGAGAGATCAAGCAAGATTGAGGATACAGGGGGTGTTAAGAGTCGAGATTGGAGAGCAGGTCTTCAGAGGTTCAGGAGAGCACTTTCCGTGCTTCTGGCAGCTCTGAAGCCCGACTGATTGCCATGAAGACCACCAACAGATTCAGTGTGGAGATTAAGCTGGGAGATGGCCAGTTTATCCAGGAGCTTGCCCAGGAAGGGAGTGATGGAGATTGGGCGATAGCTGGCCGGGCAGGAGGGATCAGCAGATGGTTTCTTAAGACGAGGGTGCACAAGGGAGTGCTTCGGGGGGGTGGGGAAGACTCCAGTGGCTGCAGAAGTCAGCCAGGGCAGGAGCCAGGGTGTCAATGTGGTCCTTGATGGTTTTGGAGGAACAGGGGTGAACCTGTTTTTTTATGAGACTTTCTAGAAACCTTGTCTGCAGAAAACTGGAAGGGCAGAGGAGGGGGGGTAAGAGGGGGTGGCTGCAGCAGGGCCAGAGGAAGAGCAAGAGCAGGGAATGGAGAGAGGGGAGAGGAGAGTGAGGACAGGATGTCCTGAGTTTTCAAGATCAAGTGAGATGCCAGTGCCGTGCAGAGGGCCTGGGAAGGGACAGTAGAGGTAAACTGTGGCAGGATTGGCCAGTTCCTTCAAGATTTTCGAGTTCAGCCGAGTTGTTAGATGCCGCCAAGATGCGGGCTTGGTTATGAGCTCTTCCTGGTGAGGACAGAGAGCCAGTATTGCCTTTGGATCAGGCAGTAGGCCAGTTTGTCAGAGGATGCACAAGAAGCACGCCATTTCCTCTCTGCCACCCTGCACTTGCGTATACGGGTGACGAGGTCTGAGTCGTACCAGGCGTTGCACTTGGCTTTGGGCTTCAGGGCAGATCCTCATGACAGGGGCAAGGATGTCAAGAGTGATATAATAGAGTGGAGCGTGGAAAGGGCTGTGTCAGGGTGAGTCGGCCAAAGGAGGTGGGGGGGGGGTGTGAGAAAGTGGTGGCAAAAGCCTCAACTGATCCACCTTCTCGGTCACCCGACCCATGAAGCGCGTATGGCAGTGATGGAAGTGGCTTGGCCTGTGGGGTAGAGGGTGAGATGGGAGGAAAGGAGAAAGATTGACTTTACTAGTCTTTTCCAAATTCCTAGACCCAGTACACCTTATCTTACAATAGTGCTGCAGGGGTTACCTAGTATCCCCCGTGTCTAGAAACTCATGTAGCAGTCAAATGCTAGCCTTTTCTATCGAAATGGCTGGTGGCAGTGGTTTTACAACGAACTACCATGATTTTTCCTGACCGCGAACACCGGTAGCATTAAATCGCAGGAGCCATGTTTTTCAAGATGGCGTATGAGCCCCCTGCCTCCTTTGTTTAAACAGGTCCCGGTCTTTTTTCACCATTTCTTTTTGAAAAGGTCCTTCCAGAGTTGGTCTCTGTGTGCCAAACCAGGTTTGGTCCCTTTGTTCCTACGCCTTTGGCGGGCTTCAGGGCTGAAGACCGCCACTGGCGCCAGAGTGTCTGGGGTGGGCAGGAAGTGAGGGAGGTGCCCAAAACTCCCTGTGCTTAGTCCCTTAGGAGAACCAAATGCACTCTGACGTGATTGGCTGGCTGACTGTCCGGCTAGGACAGCCACCCTGCTGGATGAGTGACAGCTAGGCTGGAATTAATGGCAGAAAACTGTTTAAAAGGCGAGTCTCTTGGCTTGGAATGCAGAGTCGACCACTGGAATGAAAGAACTGAAAACTAGCTAGGATGGGTGCTGCAACTCCTGGACCGTTGGTTTACCCGGTGAAGCCCTGCTGTAGGTCCAAATCGCCAAGTTCATCTCGACAGAGAAGCCCTTAAAGGACGACTTCTTCCTTTGAGTTGGTGGGACCAATCAACTCGTAATCCACTTGGACAACATTCTGGGAGTTGGTTGCATTTTCCTCAGCGTGCTATAGGAAACCGAAGGACACCAGTTTATGTGCTTGACGAAAGCTACCGGAATCGAAGATTTGCCCGTTTGCTAGCTTTGTGACCAGTCCCCGTGCAGTGCAGGTGTCCCCCGACATCCTCCCTCCTGTCCCCACGACTGAGGCCCGGGAACAGCGAGATCTGCAGGAACAGAAGTCTTCAGCTGCATCTTTTTCTTCAAAATAAGGTACTGTGAAAACCCGACCGAAAGAACTTTCCTCTCATTGCGGAAGTGCGTGAAACTTTGGCAACTTGCAGGCCTAGTCAGCTTGTGACCCACCATACAAACCTTTATTCTATGAACCCTGGCAAAGACTTCCATTGAACTACCAGAACCGTTTTTACCTATACTAGACTCTAGCCATTGACTTTGGCCTACCCATTGCATCAAACTAACCCCTCTGGTGAACTCAAACTATTTGCACTGTTTTAGAGTATCTGTAATAGTCGTTTTCTCCTCTTATGCCTTTTTGCTCCCGCTTCAAAATTTCTGAATGCCATTTCGCTTCTATTTCAATAGTTTAAATGTCACAGAACCGAATAGTTTGAAGTACCGTAGTATATTTTTGTGATATTGATTGCCTCCTTTTAGTGAATATTTTCTAAATGATTGTGTAACAAATTAATAATTGTTTTACCAATAAACCTTGAGTATAAGTGTCTATCTGAATACCTGTCATTATAGACCTGTGTAACACCCTTACAGCTTAGTCCCTCCTGATAAGCCTGGCTGCTCAGCTCGATACCAAAAACTGTGGTACAGACTTATACCAAAGGCTGGTTTTGCTTACACCTGTAGTCCTAGTTGTGTGTAGTGGTCCCAGAGGGTACTGCATACAAGCTCTGCCTAACAGAAACCCTGCAGTAAAAGGGCACTGTAGAAGTCATACCTCTTCTACAGGTAAACAAGTGTATTTATTCAGTGTACTTCCTTGTACCCAAAAAGGATCTCGCCATGCGCCCTGTACTAGATCTGCGCCCAGCAAACAAATTTGTGAAGCCCCAAAAGTATGGTATGGTCACTCTGCAAAATGTAATTCCCCTGCTCACACAGGGCTAACATGGCAACATTGGACATGAAAGATGCATACTTTCATATTTCAATGTTGCCCGTGCACACAATACCTCTGATTCATGATTCAAGACGAACACTATCAGTTCAAAGTATCAACATCATAACCCATAGCAGCATATGTAAAAATTAGGGTTTTGACAATTCGATTTTTGTGCAAAGTGGTTAAGTTCACATTCATGGAAGCATTGTGGCTCTGAATAACTTTAAAGCCATCCCAAATGAGTCTTGACCCTTCTTGTATTAGATGTACCCCACTCGCCTATCCCCTCATATAAATGACACTCCAGTACAGGCCAAGGCAGAACAACATTACTGAAAAAACAATAGACACAAAGTAGATACCAGTCATAATTGTAATTTCTATTATTTCTAACTTCTACTCTCTCACCATCTACATCTGTGGCGTTGTTAGCAAGGGCCCTCCTTTCCGTCATATTTCCACCTGAAGGGGTGATATAAATGGGTTAAGTACACATATAATTCACCTTTTTCTTCTTTCTCTCAATGACATATCATTTCCTTCATTTACATATTCAATATACAAGTTTTTAAAGCAAGAATATGAAATGTCAGACAGCGTAAGAAAAGAGCGGAGGCAAGCTATCTTGGAAGAAAAAATGTGCTAGGTGGAAAGTGGGAGAGGTAAATACACACTGAGGGGGCAAGAGATAGAGTAATAGGGATAGGGGGACGCAGAGGGAGATGTGGCGAGAGATCGATCATACATATATATTTCATTATCGTTCTTCATTGCTGATACTGTTTTTTTTTCTGACTAATCTTTTTCTGTTTGTCTTTTACAATTTGAGCTGTTCATCTCTAAAGGGTTGCAACTTCCTCACTCTGGTTATGTTCACTCTGGGGTGACATACTTTCATGTGCCTTTCTTACATCTAAAAGATGCACCCAGTACTTTAAACCCTGAACTTTTACTGCAGATGGTGTGCAATAAATTACTTCATAGGGGCCATGAAATCGTGGGAAGTTCCACCTCCGCCCGAAACTGCGAACATATACATTTGCACCAGGCATTAACTGTCCTGTGGGGCTGTCTTGTGTGGGTGTGGTTGTCCGTTTCATTCTCTCAAGTGAACGCGGGTGCGATTTGCCTTGCTATACTCGGCACAGCCCGTGTCAGTTGGGTGAGATATTCCTTGAATGCATCCCCTAGCACTGTGGCAGCTCTGTGCGTCTGATGCTCTTCTTACTGGGGATAGTGGCATATGGGTGCGCCTTCCGGTCACTATTTCGTGCAGGCTCAAATGGTGGTCCTTTCTTGGCTGTGTCCGATGCTGGAACAGTGCTAGGGGCAAGCAGTAAACCCAATTTTTCTTAAGTGTGCGACACAATTTTGACAGTTTACTCTTGAGGAGGCAGTTTATTTTTTATCAACCCGTTAGCTTGCTGGTGATCAATCGAACAAAGTTTGTGTTTCACTCCCAACAATGTTGTCACTACTTTAGAGGTCATTTACAAAGTGCGTGCCGTTATCCGAGCGGATCACATCACATCACATATTCTCCACCTGGAGAATACCTCTCACCAAAAACTTAGCTGCGCATTTGTTGTCTGGGTGTGCACATGGTCCTGCTTCCACCCATCTTGAGAAGGGGCACACTATCACTATGAGGTATCGTTACCTGTTACATCTTTCTCCCATGTCGGCCTAGTCTGTGTAGTTTTCGAAATGGCCCTGACGGGCGCGGCAGTGTTCCTCGCAGTGTTCTTAATATCATACCTGAATTGTATGTCTGGCATGTTGTGCATTCTATTAATTTTGTCAAGTGTTCCTGCAAATTGGGGATGAACCACTCTTCCTTGTTATCTGCAGCAATATGTTGCTTTGTGACGTGTTGGAAAATGCAGTTGTTGAAATGCTATGTGTAGCAACTCTATGGGCATTACAACTTTGCCTGTATCTCTTGGCGCCATATCAAATCTGTAGATTATTGGTTGCATCCTCCATTTTTCCCATAGCTCATGCTCTTCAGGTGGCGCGCGCCTCTGCAGCTGTATTATCTGTAGTATGGGCGTAGAGTTATGTCCTTCCTGTTTGTCTATGGCAGGTGTTTTTACTATGGATTCTACTGCTGGAGGGATGTCAAAATATGCAGTTTCATTTGCGGTGGCGTCTGCTGCCACGTTTCCGAGCAAGATCACGTCTGTATGTGCTTGGCATTTAACCAAAGCTACTACTGATGGTTCTGCTAGTGATTCAATTAAGTCATTCAATAATGCTGCATGATGGACGGGGGACCAGTCTGCCCTCCTGAATCCTCTTCGTCGCCATTGTGACCAGCCTGAGTGGACGGTTGTCACATGCCGAGTCAGAGTACATTGTCATTGCGCTCCCTTTAGCTGTTTTAAATTAATGCAATGAGTTCTGCTGCCTGTGCTGAAAAATGTGAGGGGAGGCACTTCTGCACTATCACTTCGTACTCTTCCCCTTCTATCCTTACCCCTTACCAAGGCTGCTCCCACATGCTTTTCTCACGTTTCACAGTCAATAGATGCTGGCCCATCTAGAAAGTATATTTCTCCTTCTTCTAGGGCATTTTCACTTGCTTTTGGGATGTCATCTTCTTCCCCCCTCATATGTAGCGCAATCGTGTGCCTGCATGTCCTCTATTGTGTACGGTTCTGTGATGACTATGGCAGGGTGTACAGTTTTACGTCCAACTGTGTATATTTGGGCCTGATATTTTGTATGCAGGTGCACTTTGTGTAGTGAGTGGACTTTGATCTCTTGAGTATGGCAAACAGTAAGTACTCAGCGTAAAGTGTTACAGAGCAGCCCATCACTATGGTGGCACTTTTCTCTATAGCGAAAGCCGCAGCTGCGAGAGCTTTTTCGCATGCGAAATGGCCTTGCATCACTGAATCTAAGGTGCTACTGTAGTAGGCCAATGGCTTGTGGCCTAATGTTTTCTGTGTGCACTGCTGTCATTAGTGTTCCGTTGCAGTGTGAAAAGAGAACTCTCAATCATAATCTGGGTCCGCCAAAATAGTTGCGTGTGTGAGGTCCTGCAATTTGAAATACTGCATCATCATTTCTTGGGTCAATTTGATAGGGGCGCTGTTCTTTTGTGCTGCTTTTAGTGCTTGGAGGAGGGGCCGTGTGTAGGCAGTATAATCTAATATCCAGGCACGGCAGAAATTACATATGCAGAGACATTTCTGCATGTCTTTCTTTGTTTTGGGTATCAATGTGTGACGTATTGCTGCTGCCCTATCTGGTATAATCCTTTTACCATCTTTCGAAATCAGTTGTCCGAGATACAAAATTTCGGCCAGGCAGTATTACAGCTTTCCCTTGTCCACTGTGTACCCCTTGTTTGCTAATAGGTTCAGTAATATTGAATCTGCTCTACATTGTTCTTCACTTACTCTGCAAATAAGGAGATCGTCTACGTATTGGATTATTGTGCTTTTTACATCGATATTGCCAATGTCTTTGTGCAAAATTCTGTTAAATATTCTTGGACTTTCACAATAACCCTGGGGTAGTCTGCAATGTTCATATCCCTCTCACCCCCCTCCCCACCATGGTAAATGCTGTTAAGTATTGACAACTGGGGTCAAGTGGTATTGAGAAGAAAGCATTCTTCAAATCCACAACTGTGAAACACGTGGCATTTTTTGGGACGCAGCATAAAATGGATGCAGGGTTTGGCACTAATGGAACTCTTTTTGTATGACGTCATTAAGTCAGCAGAGATCCTGTGTCATTGTCCACGCCCCGCCCCTTGCCTTTCAGATAAATCGCTGTATTGCATGGTGAATTTGGCACAATTATACCTAGTTGTAGTAGTGCACGTGTATGTTGTTCCCTCTTCTACTTCTCTGGACAGTGGATATTTTACTATGGTCGGTACCGCGCCTGTTTTCAGTTTAGATTTTATGGGCGTTACTCCTTGGAAGAGTCCCACATCATGAGGCCCTGTTGTCCATACTTCTTGTGGTACCTTTTCCATATCTTGATCGAATATGGAGGGCGGTGTACTGACACTGGCCATGAGGGGGTTACGCATCTGTGTTGGATCATTGTCACACGGCACACATTTCCATTATTTCCCTGTCCGTGTCACTGTCAGTAAATGGCTCTTAATCTGTTAAGTCTCAGCGCTATGTTTGGGTCTATGCATAACACTGTTCTCCCGCGTGTCCAGTCCATTTGCGACAGTACGTCTGCCTGATACTTGCACCCCCTGCAGGTCAATTGTTTTATTACAGGGCGAAAAACAAAATCAGATGGCACCTCACTCTGACCAGAACTTGTATCCCGTAGATGAACATGTCAACATCTGTGGGCACCCGTCTTACTACAACCTTGTTACTGATCATTGGCATCGCTCGCACTGGACATACTCCTGGAGTGGAGTACACTAGTCCCCTTTCTGTAAAGGAGATGGTCATGTTAAGCTTACTAATAAGGTCCCGCCCCAGCAAATTTATGGGTGAATCTTCGTGAAACTGTTGCCAAGTCTTTGGGGTCTGGGAATCTCTCTACCAGCACGAACACAGCCCAATGAGATTCCCAGACCCCCCTTTGTTTGCATACATTAACTTTGGGTTTCACCCTAAGTTAACAGGGCAATCCAGACGTGGACCCCTTGCTCACTGTTCTTAGAGAGGCAACAGTTTCACCTCACTGATGATGCCCAACAAGGCTGAAACACGTGTATGGGGTTACTGATGGTACTCTTGTTCAGAGGAGAATTGCCTAGCATTTCGGTGCTGGACTGCCCCTGGGCAGGACAAAGGCTGATATGCGAGGAAATTTCTTCTATGTGTAAAGGACAGTGAGCTAAAGACTTGGTAGTCTCTCCCAGGGGTTATTCACCCAAGAACAGGTCATTGGGCTGTGTTCATGCTGGTAGAGAGATTCCCAGACCCCCCCTTTGTTTGCAAAGGTCTAAATCATCCTAGCCCATAGAAAAACCTAGAGAATCTAGGCCTAAGGTGGTAAGATTTAGAAAGGAGCTGTTGCAGTAGTCCAGCCTACAGGGGACCTGAGCTCTGGAGACTGAGCTTCTGTGGGAAAGTGAGAAAAGCAAGAATACCTCTGAGGAGGTACAGCTGATAGTTTGAGACGTCTGATATGAGAAGGTGGAGTAGACGAAGACACAAAGGTTCTTAGCCTCGCAGGAAGAGGGCTCAGAGTAGGCGGCCAGAGAGGAGTGAGCGGGTGTCCTATTGAGGATCTCGGTCTTACTGGCATTAAGGCAGACACCATTGATGGCACACCATTCCTGATATGCGGCCAGTCTGGTACGAGAGAAGCAGAGGTGGCTGCGGGAAGCCTGAAGGAGCCAGTGTCATCTGCATAACATTGAAAATTGGAGCAGAAAGTAGCGGTGCAAGGTAGTGTTTCAATTCATTGCAACGTGTAGCCCTTTCGCCAAAGCGTTGGAACAGGCAGATTAACAATATTATAATTACCTGGAATTGAAAGCCATCCTCCTTGCCATGAAAGGATTGCTTGGGGCAATGGCTGGTCAACTGTTTTAAATGGACAACACAACTTGCATTTTGTACCTGATCAAGCAGCCTAAGAAGATTTGGGCATGGTTTCAGAAACATGCCATGTGTCAGCCTGCCTCTAGGGAAGAGAACCACAAGGTTGGATGCATTAGTTGAATGACCATGCTCCACATAAGTGGGAAGTGAACAAAAAGGCGTTATTGCCGATAATCCAATTTTGTGGTTTGTCAATTGTGGACTTGTGTGCGGCATACGAAGTGTGATCGTTATGCATTATAGAAGTAAAAGACCCTAGATTCACTGGGAGATATATTTTCACTTCCATGCGATGGCCAGGCCCTTAATGTGTTTTCACCTCTTCCTCCTGATACCAAAGGTGTAGAACAAATTTAAATGCACAGAAGCACATAACATGATCCTGGTAGACCAATTTTGGCCAAAAAGATCTTCAAAACCTCACGTTTGCCACCTTGGCTAGTAACCAGTTGACCGGACCTACTGTTGAAACAAGGAGTAGTTTAGCACTCTAGTCCACATACGATATCCATGGCAGCTTTGTTCATGATGTCCTTGTGTATGGGCATTTAAGATTGACAAATAGAAATATGGCCATGTGGCCAGGAAGTGGAGCTCCCGGGCACAATACACAAGAACATGAATGCGTTTGTCATTGGTACCTGGCGAAAGACCCCACCAGGCAGAAGATGGCATTCTTTCTTTTACAACACTTTTGGCAGAATTGTTGGCATCAATAGATTACTGCAAAACCTACTTGGCAGTAATGGGTGCAAGAACTGAACAATCCTAGCAGTGGTGTGATTAGCAAACTGACTTCTGAGACTCGACTCAACTCCGAGAAAGGGATACGAGAGAGCTGGTAATTCCACCGGCCAGTCCAGAGACACTTCGGCAACGCTACAAAGACATACAACCTCAAAGGCATTGAGACTAGTTGGTACCATTGCAGGGGATGCTGGTCACTGTCGATGTCTTCTAGTCATCAACAGGCTGCTCCTCTTCGAAGGATTTTTGGCTCCAATGTAGATTTGAGAAATATTTGCAAGGGTCCTCTTATCCAAAACTGGAGCTGAAAGGAAATCCAGTTTTACCAGTGTTAACGATCTGCCCCATTCAAACAGCTAGTAGTTAACCAATTTGGGACAACTACTGGTTTAACATTCTTCCCCATTAGCACACCTGCTGGCACCAGTGATGTTGACTGTGACTAGAACAAACACAAAGGCTCGCTAGCCCGCAAAAGCATCAGCTTTCCAAGGGAAGTGCATGACCTTATAAGGACTTTACTGACCTGAGAATTCAGAACAGTCAAACTACAATATGCTCAATGAACATGTGAAAATCGTTTGGCACAGCTATTTTAGGGCACTAGCCACATTTAGTAGCCATACGTGAATTTTCAGTGATAATGTAGCTGCTGCCACAAGCTTGTCTTCAGGCGCATTTAAAAGTAACCAAGTCCCATGTGAAAAAAGTTAGGGTGATGCAAAAGTGTCTTCACTGCATTGTAAAGCTGAAGAAGCGGTTTTGCTGCAATCATTGTTCTGCCACCCCTGCTTATCGTAAAGAACAGCGCAAAGTTTCTCGTGCCGTTGCGCAAACCTAGCACTAATCTGAAAGCGACCCAAACAAAGTTTCTGACGCTGCGTGAATCTAATATTGGAACACAACCATGCTCCAAAACCACACAACTGGGTGAAATTTAAGTGGTGGAGTGTAATGCTGATTTTGCAGAACTGGGGTAAGCGCAATTGGCACTTTTCGCTTTGCAGGCAACATTTGGCTCATCCCTAGTATGCAGTATTAAAAAATAGAAGATTCTAAAAGGCAAACCTGTTTCCTAGTACTGGTAGTCTAAAGGACTTGTCAGTTTCCCCATGAGAAATAGGTGGGGGCGCTAGAGAGCCAGACCAAGATGGCCTTGGGCCCGTGAAGCTCTCCAGCACCCGAATATATCCGGCTCTTCATCCGGCAGTCTCCTGATTCAAGCATGCACACTGGCTGAGTAAATCGAAAACCAACATTGGGCCCCCACAGAAGAAATCCTGGTGCGAATCGGTGCTGAAATCGCTGTAATAGCAATGCTGCTGTGACGGCAGCGCGGTGTGGGATATGGGTGGCCCCATCGAGCTTTAAGTGCTGCGTGACACCTGGGGCCGACCCTTGAGCAGGTACGGAGGAGTGGCGAGACAGTGGGCGCCCAGGAAAAAGCGGCTGGACGCAAACCCTGTACCTGTGGCTATGGGGAGCAACGTAGGAGAGGTAGTCATCCTGAGCCGGCTTGGACACTGCAACGGAAGCTCCGTCCTGGCAGCCATGGTGCTGGGGGCCCGACAGGAGAGGGCGGCGGTGTGGCGCAGGGTGGCCAACAGGGATAACGCAACCATGGGACCGGAGAGGTGGCATATGACCCGGAGTGCTGCTGAATTTGTTCCGGGATGCCGGCGGTTAGCCGTCGGAGTGTCCGCGGGAGAGACTGACATGGTTGTCCTGGTGAAGTGTCCCATCGGGACTGAGTGTCCCGCCGGCTGTTGTGGACATAGGTACCGTAGGCCGTGCTGCTCCCTCAGGGATGTTCGTCCCGGGGGGGAGTCTCTGGCAGGAGAGCGTGGTCCGCAGCACTGTGGCCGGAGGGCCCGGCTCCCTTGGGGGTACTTGGACGCCCAGGGGCACTGGGCCGGAGTGGCATTTGGGTGACACTATCCGGCTCCCGGACACCTGCGGAGCCATGGCTGCACCGGTGGGGTGCATCATCTGGGAACTGTCAGTGCCGATCAGTGGGGGACCCGAGGACGAAGGCGATCACTATGAGGAGAGGATCAGACCTGCGGAGTCCCCCGATTCCCCCTGCCAACCCAAGCCGAGGTGGGGGAGTAAGGCCCCAAGAATGGCCTGGCACACTAAGGGCAGTCGAAGCGCCATCAAGACTGAAGAAGCTCAGTGGAACCCCCCCGTGGAGACATCTGTCTGGCTGGAGCACAGGCGCATAAGGCCCAGGGAGCTGACTCTCCTGCCAGTGCGGGCCGACCCTCGCAGACCATGCAGCGACCGCTGTACCCTGGACCGCAGGCGCACAGGTCCAGTTCTCGCACACACTAGCCCTGAACACTGACTGAGAGGCGAGATGGGAAACGCCAGCATGCCGTGATTCTTCACCCCTACAGTCATCAGCAGTCTGGCGTACATTGGGGAGGCAGAACCCCGGCTCGGAGCGGAGGTGGGAAAGGCACTGCGGCAACAGCGGGAATCAATATTCGTATGCAAAGAGAACTGGCCCAGTGATTGACTCCACTCACACATTATGTCGAAATCCGGTAAAGGGGCAAACAACAATCAAACCTGTAATTCGAAACATCCACCCAGGCTAAAAACAGTGGAGCAATGGAAGACTTGCCTGTGTTGCGTGCCCTGTGGCTAAATCTGGACCCCGCCGCTGCTTTTCAGGACATTAAAGCCATGTTTATGCAACTGCAGTAGGGGATTGCAATCTTTAAACTGGGAAACTCGACACTAATCTGCAAAATAGACCACATGCGGGTCTGTCTAGATGAGCATCGGGAGAGGCTGGACGAGGCAGAGGGGTGGCTATCCGGAGTAGAAGACATGACTGCCTCAGTTTCGGGAGAAATGTCTGGAGTAAGGAAGGCCCTGAAAGAACTTGAGGAGAAGCAGGAGAACCTCGAATCGAGGTCAAGAAGAAATCACATTAGGATAGTGTGCCTGTCTGAATCGGAGAACCAGAGGGATATAGAAACTCTGGTTGAAGGAATACTGTGGTGGCGCTGGGGCCTGAAGGGTTCTCCCCAATATGCGTTGTGGAGAGAGCGCATAGAATTCCAAGTGGGAGGAAACCGATCCCGGGAGCACCGCCCGACCGCGAATTGCCAGTCTAGTGAATAACTGGGACACAGTGCTTTTGAAAAGCGAGAGAAAAGGGGACTGTCACCTACAAGGGTGATGCTATCAAGTTCTTCTGAGTTCTCGGATAAAGTGCAAGCGACCAGGAGAACATTTCTAGATGTGAAAAACAGCTGCGCAACAGGAATATAAAATACGCCATGCTGTTCCCGGCCAAGCTCCGAATTGAACATAATGGTTGGTCACTCTTTTTCCAGACCCAGGAGGAGGCTGCATCTGGACATGCTGCCGGGGGCCCACGGGCTGTGGGGGGGCCAATGCCTGACATGCTGCTTAAGTTCCCAAACAAGGTCTCATGCCGTACGTAGATCTAACCGTCTGATCAGGAGACTGTGCGGAGTGGTGTAATGGAGGGTCAGACTTGCAGCTGCCCCCTGTGCGAAAGTTGATTGCAAGTATGCTATGACAGTTGGGGTATCGGGCGTGTGAGGGGGGTGGGAGTTGGGAATTGGGCAAGAGGGGGGTGTGGGGATGGGCAATACACAGACAGGTTGGGGGGTTGTTGGTAGGGGACGGGGGTTGGGACTTAGTGGTACAGAAGGTGCGGATACATGGGACGACAAGAGGCGAATGGAAGTCAGGTGCCGAGTTACTCCCTAATGGAGACACTTAAATTTATGACCTGGAACGGTGGAGGCCTTAACAGTCCTCCTAAGTGCCGGAAAGTTTTACAATACCTGAGACGACACCAAGTGGGGGTGGCCTTCCTCCAGGAGACCCACTTGACGGCAGATAGTCAAAATTTGGTATTCCAGTGGTGTGTGTATTTTGGTACGTCGCTTGGTGGGTTTCCGACAGACAAAAGTCCTGAGGGATCAGGAGGGTAGTGCACTGGTAGTACAGGGGATTATCCAAGGGAAGCTATACACACTGATCTGCTATTATGGTACCAACCAGGACACAACGGAATCTCTGGATTGGGTTTAGGGGAAACTGGGGGGTGTTCCTGAGAGGGAAATCTTGTGGGCAGGGGATTTTAATTCTGTGCTAGAATTACCCCGGGATCGGGTAGGAAATGCCCCACGCTCGAATAGTAGAAGCTCTGGCAGAATCCGGGGCATGCTTACGGTGTGGGGAATAGAGGACATGTGGAGGGTGAGAAATCCGGCAGTAAATCGCTCCACATAATTCAGCTGCATGGCTGGACTATTTTCTGGTGTCCCACATGCTCATGGGTCAGACCACGGGGGTGGACAAACTGGCCCGCACCCTTTCGGATCACGCTCCCGTCCTGTTGACCATCCGACTGAGGGGTTGAGCGGGTGCAAGGCTCCCATGGAGATTTAAGAGCGATGAACCTACGGATGTAGCCTTCAGGGAGGAGCTATTGAGTGCCATACACGTATTTTGAGATTAATGAAGGGTCAGTGACCTCGGTGGGCACCCTGTGGGAAGGATTCAAATGCGTGATAAGGGGAGTGCATAACCAAGGAGTCGGATCTTAAGAGGGATATGGAATGACCTGGCCGACATGCGCGCCTTGCAAGAGGCGGCTCCCACCCCATCTAAAACCCAACAGGGGGATATTGCGGAAACTACAAGAGTTTCATGCTCTAGCCCAGCAGGAAGTGAAATATTTGTGGGATAGTACAGCCCCTCGGAAATATGGGGAAGGTCAGGCCCCGGGGCTGTCGCTTGCCTGGGCCACTTGGATGTGCATTCAGGGAAACGGGAACAGTGATCATTATTGCTCCTTGTATCGCCAGATATCGCTTATTAACCTGGACAATAAGATTAAAATTCTGGTGGCTAGGCTGGCATCGTTGATGCCGACTATAGTCCGGGCTGAGCAAGCAGGATTTATCCCTGGTCGGTCGACATAGTTTGGGCCGAGGAGGATGTTTGGTCTAATGGTGGCAGTTCTATTAGATGCCACTAAGGCTTTGATGCTGTCGAATGGCCGTGCTTGCTCAGTCCTGCGCAAGTTGGGCTTGGGAGGGTTCTTCATCTCTTTGGTGTCACTACTATATAAAGACCCAGTGGTGAGGGTGAATGGGCAAACAACCGAGTTGATACCACTTGAGCGGAGGACGTGCCATGGTTGTCCAATGTCTCCCCTGTTATTCGCCCTGGCGATCGAGCCATGCGCCTAGAGGGTCAGAGAGCTACATATGCACCAGGGTGTTCAGTTACATACTCATAGGGTGGTGATCTCGTTATATGCGGATGATATGGTCCCGTTCATTCGCCATCCTGAGGTCAACCTGGACCCGATCATGCTAGACGTTCAACAATTCGGGGAGCTGTCGGGGCTCAAGATGAATACCACTAAGTCAGTTATATTCCCGTTGACGGACGGGTCGGTTTCAGGACAACTGGGGTTTTCAATGGGACCTGCTCAGCACCCGCTACCTGGGGATCATTGTAGCCAGGGAAGAGGGAGTGGTATACTGCAGTAATTACGTGGAGGCACTCGGATCTGCCAAATTGGCGATGGTGAGGTGGGGTCTCACTCCCATTTAACCTGTACGGTAGGATCTCTAATGATTATTCTTCCCAGGTTTCTGTTTCTTAATGTGCCCAAGAAATACTTCGGGACCTCCGCTCATCGGTGACGAAATACATCTGGGCTGGTAAGCAGGCACAGGTCTCTTGGGATAAACTCATTGTGCCTGTTCGGGATTGGGGCGGGGGGTCTGGCCCTGCCGGAATTTGAACTATTATACTGTGGCACAGGCCAGTTTCCTCTGGTATTGGTACGGGATGGCCGCTGAGCGTAGACCTGTGGAGATAAAGCGGTCGATTGCATCTCCAGCATTGCTGCGGTCAGTCCTCCTAACTGCTCCGAACCGTTCCCGGATGCCCTGAAATTTGTTAGTTGATGTGTAGAGCTTGGACCCTTCTGGAACATAACACCAGGGGTGGAACACTTTATTCGTCAGAGCTCCTGATTATTTTTGTCCCGGATGTTCCCCTGAGTAGTGAAGCAAGTTACATGGCTTTGAGGTTAGAATTAACTAAATTTGGAGACCTGTTCCCAAGTGGGAGGTTCATCTCCAATGATCAACTGGGGGAGAGTGGAACCCTCTTGGCACTAGATGGGTTTCTGTACTATAGGCTGCGGGTGGCACTGCAGCGGCTGCTCCCGTCCATTCCTGAACCCCAAGCAGCTGAGATACTTGATAAAGTGATAAGGGGGTGTCTGGTGACTATTCTGAACTGTATGCAATGGCTCTGAAAAACAGACCAGAAGCAGCGACATCACCACGGGTGGTATGGAAGAGGACACTGGGCAGGGAGATACCAGCGGCCACATGGGATTATTGCTGCGAGATGACTAGGAGGGGAGCGATCAACACCAACTTTAAACTGTTTCACGTTAAGTTTTTACATCAATATTACTACTCCCCAGCCCAGCTAAAGGAGTACTTCCCTCAAGACTGGGGCTTGCATCAGATGTTGGCAGGATGCTGCAGGATTTCTCCACGTAGCTTGGGAATGTGAGGAGCTGAGGCTCTTTTTTGGCGCAGGTGTTTGAAGTGATTGGAGAAATTGCAGGACAACAGTTTACACCGGACCCCGTAATGGCCCTACGGGGTATACCAAACAGGTATGTAAAGGGACTAGTAAGCTGATAAGCCTCCTTTTGATCCTAGCAAAACGGAGTGGCTATGGGGAGGGGTAGGAAGCGTAGCCCGACAGTCTCCCAATGGGGATTTTGTATTGCAATGATATGGAGACCAGATGGGGCACAATGCAAAGGAACTGCTGGGGAAACAGATGTGGGACGCATATATGCTATTTCGAGGGGATTGGGTCCTCCGACGTAGTCCATATCTATGACATGTAATCGCCACAGCTGTGCTGCTTCGGAAACTTTTTCCTGCGTCGATGACGTCTATGCGCCGTCGTCGAGGACCTCCTCCAACGTCATCCGATGTGATAAGTAGGACGCACGACGCCCGTTGCCTCAGTTCTGTTTTTTCCGCGAACGTGTTGCTTCGTGAATCTCAGTTAACGCCTCGACTCTTTGGAGTTCTGGTCTTCTCGGTTCTTCGAACCTGTTCGTTTTTGTGAAAATCTTTCGTGTGAAGATGTCTTCAACTTCGTCTTCGACCCCGCGTCTGGGCTTCAAGAAGTGCGGGGAGTGTGGGTCCAAGATGTCGGTGACGGACTCGCACGACGCCTGCCTCTGGTGCCTCGGGGAGGCCCACGACACGGATGACTATCGACTGCCAGTCGCTCACGTCCAAAGCCTTACACGAACGTAAGAAGTTGTTGTCGGTAGGTCGGGTGTCCAAGCTCCGGAAGTCGAAGTCTGCGGGGCTTTCGACGGATGATTCGAGGGGTTACTCTCCGCGTCATCGTCGGAAGTCTCGTGGGTCTCCTTCTAGGAGTCGGTCTTGCCACTCCTCAGCCTCGTCGAGGCATTCTCGGAAGCGCCGACACCGGTCGTCTTCCAGGTCCTCTTCGGAGGACTCTGCCCGGCACGTCGCTTACCCCACCAGCCGTGCGACGCCAGAGGAATGGGCTTCCTTCGGGAAGAAAATGCTGGCGATTCGCGAGTCGCAGGGTACTAAGCCGTCCGCGCCCCCGAGTGGTGTCGGTCGAGAGACACAGCTCGCAAGAGTGGTCGGCACGAGTCACGGGAGAGGTCCCGTTCGGACAAGGAGACTTGTTCTCGACGTACCCGTTCCAGGTCCCGGTCCTCGACGCGTTCGAGACCGTGTGCGCACCTGTGATGTCTTCGAGGAAGACAACGTCTGAGGCGTCGAGGACGTCGACAGGCTTTCTCGAGGCTCCGGCTCCGAGGAAGTCGTCGGAAGCCGTCGACGCTCAGGTCGTCGAAGGACCCGCTCGGGGCTCTTGCTTCGAGGGCTATCGACGCAGCTGATGCTGGCGGCGCTGCATCTGACGTTGACACCGATTTCCTCGACGCCGATGCCTGTTCTCTCGACGCCTTTCGTGTCGGAGGTACCCCTTGGCACGGGGTAACCCCCTAGGAAGGCTCTGGTTAAGGGCAAGCACTCACGGGTGCCTTCTTTTCGCCACCTGGAATATATTTCAGAGGCGGATAAGGATTCTGATGGCCTGGTTCCTAGTCAGGTTCCAGATGCAATTGTCTCGTGCCATAGTCAGTTTGACGATTTGAGGCAGTCACTGCATGATGCCAGTGGACTGGACACCTCTCCGGAGGTGTGGTTTTGTAGGCCTGAGCCTGGCTCTCATGCCGATTCCTCGTACCGGCGCCTTATGGCTAGGGTTTCTGAGTACTTGGGATGGTCTGCTCCCCCAGGGAAGTTTGTGCAGGATGATCTAACGGACATCCTTGATGTTGGTCCCCCAACTGACCCGGTACTGCCGTTCCATATGGCTTTACATAGTAGGGTGGCAGCGGCTTTGACTGCTCCGGAGAGTCTCCAGGCGGTGGGCAGATCTTTGTCGCGAAAATACCGTCCAGCCAGTAGTGACCCCTGCTACTTGACCAGGCACCCCACTGCGGAGAGTTTGGTGCAGGCGGCCACGGCCCCGGCAAAGCAGGCGTCGTACCCTACCATCCCTCCTGATAGGGACGACAAAAGTTTCGATTGCTGGGCGAAGAAAGTGTTTTCTTCTGGTGGTATGGCGCTTCAGGCGGCCAACTCCATTTGTGCCTTGTCTCGTTTCACACACTGTGGAACTGTGTTGCGTTAGCGGCTGAACATATTCCCGAAGGGGACGAACGGGATGGTTTCCTTGTTATGGTCCAGGATGGTAAGGATGCCATGTGAGTCCGTTCAGTCGGGTTTGGACTTAGCTGAATGCGTCAGTAGGTCCATGGTGGCGAGCACCGTGATATGCAGGTTTGCGTGGTTGCGGAAGTCGGGGTTGCTCCTGGTGTGCAGTCCCGGCTCCTCAACATGCCCTTTGACGGTGAACACCTTTTTGGCAGCAAGGCTGACGAGAGCCTTGAGAGGTTGCAGACCTCAAAAGCTGCAGCGAAGTCGTTGGGCGCTGCAGTTCGCCAACCTCAGCCTTTTCGTCTTAGGGGACAGCAGTGGAGGGGTGGTTCCTTTCGCTATTACTCGTCCTTCAGTAAAGCGAGAGGAGCTGGCAGTCAGAGGCCAGCGCAGGGGTACCAGAGGTGGACGACAGGGTACCTGTGGTGCCAAGGCCGCTCGGGCAGTTGCCTCTTTGACCTCAGGTAACACCGCAGCCGCTCCCACTCAGTCATGAGGCCATGTCCCATGTTTCGCCGGTTGGGGGGGAAGGCTGACGCAGCATCTTGTAGAGTGGCAAGCCATTACTTCGGATGTGTGGGTTCTGGAGATCATTACCCACGGCTACCGTCTTCCCTTTCGGCACAGGCCTCGCGACAATCCACCGGGGAACCTCTTTGCACAGTCCGGATCCGCTCCTTGCGCAGGAAATTCAAGCCCTGCTGGAGAAAGGCTCCATAGAACTGGTGCCTGTAGCGGAGAGGAACAAGGGATGGTATTCCCCTTATTTTTTGATTTCGAAGAAAGACGGGGGATTGAGACCCATCGTGGACTTGCACGGTTTGAACAAACTACTCAGGAAGGACAAGTTCAAGATGGTTACTCTCGTCCTCCAGGCCCTTCAGCTTCAGGACTGCTTGGTGTCACTCGACCTCAAGGATGCTTACTTCCATGTGCCGATCCATCCCAAGCACAAGAAGTACCCGAGGTTCGCGGTTGGCGACTCGCACTTTCAGTTTCGGGTCCTGCCGTTCGGATTGACCTCCGCCCCGAGGGTTTTCACCAAGTTCATGGTGGTGGTGGCAGCGCATCTCAGGCAAGGAGGGGTTCACATCTACCCCTACCTGGACGATTGGTTGATCAGGGGGAGCTCTCGCGAGCAAGTCCTGGATCATCTGTCCGTCACCTGCCACTCCCTTCACAGGCTGGGCTTCTCCCTCAATTTAAAGAAGTCCCATTTGACGCCAACACAGCGGCTCCAGTACATCGGAGCAGTGCGCGACACTTCCCTGGGGCAGTGTTTCCTCCCCAGGTGAGGGCGCTTCACATTCAGCAGATGGTGCACAAGTTTCAGCATGCCCAGACGCTCCCAGCGTTCGAGTTCTTGAGGTTGCCCGGCCTCATTGCATCCTGCATTCTTCTAGTGCCAGAGGCTCGCCTGCGCATGAGATCTTTGCAGTGGGCACTCAAGATGCAATGGTCGCAGTCCTCCGGCAGGATGTCGGACCTGGTTCAGGTGCCGCCCTTGGTCGCCTGGGACCTTCTGTGGTGGGCCGTCGAAGGCAACTTGATGAAGGGGGCTCCATTTTGGCTTCCCTGGCCGGAGGTGACGATCGTGACGGATGCATCCCTCACGGGATGGGGAGCTCATGCCAACGAGCTGACAGTCAGCGGTCGTTGGTCTCCGTCGGAGTCCAGACTTCATATCAATCTGTTGGAGCTGAGGGCCGTCAGGCTAGCCCTGAAGGCTTTTCTGCCGACTGTGCGAGGAAAGAATGTCCTGGTCCTGACAGACAACACAGTGGCCATGCACTAACTCAACAAAAAGGGGGAGGGCGCAGGGTCACTTCCTCTGTGCAGGGAGGCGATGCAGCTCGAGTTCTGGGCCATCCAGCAGGAAGTTTCTATCTCGGCAGTTCATCTGGCCGGAGACGAAAACGTGACGGCCGACGCTCTGAGCAGGCAGAGCGCGATCTCTCACGAGTGGGAGTTGGCTCAGGAGATTCTCCTGGAGATCTTCGCCCTTTGGGGACCCCTCAAGTGGATCTCTTCGCCTCCAGTGTCAACCGGAAGTGCGAAAGGTTTTGCTCGTGGGAATTTCCTCCAAAAGGAGCCTTAGGAGATGCGTTTGTGGTGGAGTGGTCATTCCCGCTGCTGTACGTGTTTCCTCCAGTCCCGGTCATCCCGCAAGTGCTGCGGAGGTTACGGAAGTTCGGTTCCCAGATGATCCTCATTGCTCCGGCGTGGGCTCGGAGGACGTGGTACCCGGACCTTCTCGACCTGTCCCTCTGCCCTCCACGTCGTCTTCCCTACCGAGACGATCTGCTCTCACAGGAGGGGGGTCAAGTTCTCCATCCAGAGGTCAGATCCCTCAACCTTCACGCTTGGCTTCTGAAAGGTTGAGGTATATGGATTGGGACCTCCCTGAAGACGTGATGGAGGTGTTGCTTTCGGCACGAAGGCCAGCAACAAAGTCTCTGTACCGTTGCCGTAAGTTCTGCGACTGGTGCAGAGTTCAGAATGTGGATCCTTTTGCATGTGACATCCCCATAGTTTTGTCCTTTTTACTTTCTTTGGCCCACAGGGGCTTGCAAGTGGGTACCATTAAAGGTTATCTGGTGGCGCTGTCCATCTTTAAGCGCTCGTCTGAAGAGTGTTCCTACTTTAAAATCCCTTTAATTTCACAGTTTCTGAAAGGGCTCACTAATGTGTTCCCTCCGTCACCTTTCCTGGTGCCCGGTTGGGATTTAAACCTTGTTCTTAAGTTTCTTATGGGTGCTCCGTTTGAGCCTTTACATTCTTGCCCTTTGAAGCTGGTAACTCTGAAAACTGTGTTTTAAGTTGCGGTTACTTCCGCTCGCAGAGTGAGTGAGTTACAGGCACTTTCAGTTAAGCCGCCCTTCACTGTATTTCACGAGGACAGGGTTGTCCTTAGAGTTCGTCCTTTTCTTCCGAAGGTAGTGACGGAATTTCATTTGGCCCAGAAGGTTGTTCTTCCAGCATTTTATCCTCCGCCGCATCCTGGTAAGGACGAGGAGAGGCTCCATGGGCTTGATCCTAGGAGAGCTTTAAGCTTTTGTTTCACGCATGTCCCGGGTCAGAGTGGACGATCAACTCTTTATTGGTTACGCTGGAAAGCGTTTGGGGCAAGCTGTGACGAAACGGACTGTCTCGCTGGATTATTTTGGCCATCTCGGAGTGTTACCGCTTGGCGGGTAAGGACCCACCGGCTGGCTTGCGGGCCCATTCTACCAGGGGTATGGCTGCATCTACTGCCTTGCAGAGGGGTGTTCCTATTCGCAACATCTATGATGCAGCCACCTGGGCTTCAGTACATACATTTGTACGTCACTATTTCCTCAATTCCATCTGAGGACAGGATCTGGCCTTTGGCAAGGCGGTCCTTTGCTCTGCTATTTGATTGGCTATTCTAAATTTTGATTCTAAATTCTTTCCCTCCTTGCTCTGGTACTGCTTTGGGAGTCTGTCATAGATATGGAATACGTCGGAGGACCCAATCCCCTCGAAGAACAAGTTACTCTCTTACCTGATGACGTTCTTTCGATGGGATGGTCCGACGACGTATTCCATATCGCTCCCGCCCTGCCTTCCCCGCTGCAGAATTTCTTTTGCGATTGCAGCTTACGTTCCGCAAGGCTTTGTGTCTGACTGGCAGTTGACTAATGTCACACGTTCTGGGGGGAAAAACTACAACTGAGGCTACAGGGCGTCGTGCGTCCTGCTTATCACATCGGATGACGTCGGAGGAGGTCCTCGACGGCGCATCGAAGTCATCGACGCAGGACGCAGATGCCGAAAAAAGTTTCCGAAGCAGCACAGCTATGGTGATTACATGTCATAGATATGGAATACGTCGTCGGACCATCCCATCGAAAGAACGTTACCAGGTAAGAAAGTAACTTGTTCATCTCAAGCAGCCAAGTGGAGGGGGTTCCGAACCCCTTTCCCTGCAGGAGGTCTTGCATCAGCCCTCCCCATAGAGGGGTGCCCACCCAATATCTGGCATTCCACCGAAGGATCACTATAAACAAGGACATGGGGCCCCGGCCACATAGTAACACCAGGAATCACGCAGATGCTATATCAAGACGGACTCTGGGAGTGTTGTCTGCAAACTCTTGAGCATGTCGACCATGTTACATATGGTCCCATATTGATGATCACTACATTCGCTCCATCAGTAGATCTCTTGCTTTCACTGTTCTTTTCTACATAGTCTGGAGGTGATGCTTGTTCCTAGCTATGCCCACAAGACTTCTCCTGTGCGCACAATTTTACATGTTCTCAATTGTTCGATTCAGAGGTGCAGATTAAGGAACGCACAAATATGTTGCGGTAAAAGCCTGAGCACTGGTGCAAATCTGTAATATTCTCTAGCAAGTGAGTTTTGGCATTATATTTCGCTAGTTTCAGCATAAATATTTAGTTAGTGCATCCTGTGCGAAACCAAAGGGGGTTTCACCCACTAGTCCTCGGGGACTTCTCATCCAGGTAGCTGGCCAGGACACTGCCATCGCTTTTGGATCCAATTACTGGGGGTGGACCAGTGCTGGAGGATCACCTGGTGAGGGGTCTTCGTGAAGAGCAGGGGGTGGAGGGGGAGGGTTTTGGGGGAGTGGGGGGGTGGTTGAGATGGACTGTTGAGACGCAGTATTCACCCATAATTTATTCATCCAACCCATCCTATGTTTTAGGATGCTCTGAGGTCCCAACACCACCCCCTCCCCCTTTTTACACAAACATTGGGCAGAGGAAGAGTAACCAGACTAACTCGCATCGTACTGGACATGTCCCATTAATCGGATCTGGCAAAGTCAGGCACTTAACTTTAAGTGCATACACCTGATGCCTTTTATTTTTGTGAGGAGCGCCAAATGGTAACACCTAAAGACCTACTCCAAGCAAGGCGGAACACGAGCAGAACTTCTAGGACAATGGCACATGTACTGGAGCAGAGCAAGGGAAGAGAGCAGCAGGCCGAAAACACCAGGGCTTCCCTACTGGAGGTCTTTGCCAACAACAGACCACGAAAGACAAGTGGAGAAGGCCAAATCCCTTAAGTGAAGATTGCACTGTGTTCCAAGGAATGCAGCGACCCTACCGGGTGAACGGCAGAGTTGGGGAGGCGAGGCAAAGCCTGTGGTAATAACCTTGACTCATGTTTTGAAAATGGCAAAACAAAGAAGCGCACAAAGCTGGTAGTTGGCAAGCGACCTGAGACACTGGTGTGTTAAAACAAATGAAGTAGCAACATTATATCACAAGCAAAGGCTGCATGCGTGTGGATGAGATGTGAAGAAATGCAGATCCGTGAATTAACTTTTAAATAAAAAGCAGCTGTGATCTCAGCGATTCTAAGTAACATGGTCGGGCAAAAGGAAGCAGCCCATTCGAATGTCTGAGAGGCACATTGTTTGAAGTTATAAAGCAAATTAAGCGAAAATATCTAACTTTGCGTTGACTTGGTCCTGAAGTGGTCTGGTGAAAGCGCCACACACATTTGAAAGTCTTTGACAGGGGTCCAAGCCTGATTGAGGGAGACCCCAAGTACAGTAGACTTGGGGAAGCAAAGCCCCCTTCATGTTTGTGTTGAACTGTGACATGAAAGGCCTGTGTCTGGTAATTGCGGGGTGGGGGGGGGGGTTGGTGCCGACCTTCATGAACTGTGCTGTAATGTCTAGCCTGGCAGAGGGGGACCTTTGTGAACTTAACGCTCAAAATCAAGTATAGAAAAGTTGTGAAAGACTAACGAGGAAGGCTAGGTGGGCCTCTGTTAGGCAGAAACCTGTGCAGTTCCCTTGGGGACCACTGCAAAAGATTTAAGACCACAGGTATAGCAGTAAACCCACTTGGTAGCAGTCTGCACCACCCAGATTTACCTGGTAGCTGTGGCTGAGCAGTCAGACTTCCCTCAAGAAGAGTTAGGCAGTATGTAAAGTATACACCATAGGTACTCAAATACAATAGCACAAGCAAACACTGACCAGAGCTTGGTTTCAAAAGTATATAGTTATTTATTTATTAAACACACATAAGTTGAAATCACTCTAGCAAAAAGATAGTAAAAACTCTTCAAACACAGTTATAATGAAAGCAGTTTCAACCCTTACTCCTATCTAGACAACTCTAGGTTAACACCACATAATTCGAACAGAGGTGAGTGCTTAACGTTAGATGGCACTCTAGTAGGTTCAAGAAAGGGATAAAAGGAACAGAAATAGGTTAAACACACCACTCTAAGGTCCAGAACACTTGCAATAGGCTCAAGGAAGTACAAAGTCACAGGTGAGCAAAAGTCACTAGGCAGGGCCCACTCTTAGAGTAGCCGGAGCGAAAATGTGCCCAAGATCACACTGTTAGTAGGGATTCAAAGTCTTGCAAAGAGTTAGAAAGAGTTTAGAGTGGCTTAGAAAGTTTAGCCAGGGTGTCCCAGGCACTCCCAGGTTCGAAAGCCGGGGGCTAAATCTACCCCGTACAGTCGGTGGCAAGGGAAGCCAGGCGGAACACGGTACCTTAAGCGGAAAGGATCCTCCAGCGGTGGCAGTTGTTCCAGGCAGTGGCAGCAAGGCTCGACGTCGGTCAGGGGAGAAGAAATTCTCGCTGAAGAGCAGAAGAAGAAGGTCGTTGCACCGCCCGGGAAGAAACCAGCCGCGGAGTCCTCCGGTTAAAGGGTTGTACCGACTTTCGCGGTTAGGGGTAAAAGTGTGGTATTCCGGTTGCCGGGGTGCTTGGCACGGGCAAGGCGGCCACAAGATACCTCGAGGAGCGGAAAGGTGGTGAAAACTGGTTGTCCCCACCAGTCAAGGGAAGGAGCCACTCCGTTAAGAGTTCTCCTCGGTCGTCGGGAAAAGTGGTGAGACGGTTCAGCAGGGCTCCACCGGGTGGTGTCGTCGAAGCAGGTCGGCTCAGCTCTTCCCTCGTCGGATTCTTGGTCCTGTGGCGACTTCTGAAGTTCCAGTCCCCAAAGCCCTGCTTTTATGCAGCAAACCCCCATTCACCCAGCCTAGCTGTCACTCAAACATGCTAAGTGGTGAGCCGGCCGGCTCACCACTTGGGCCAATCAGGACGGAGTGCGACTTGAGTTACCAAGGTAACTCAGTCCAGGGTGCCTAAATCCCCCTCCACCCCTCCTAAGTACCCCAGACAGAGTGGCACCACTTTGGAGGGCTTCTGTGGAGAAGCCCGCCAAAAGTGGAACAAAGGGCTCCACTTTGGGTCAGAGTTACAGAGGCGAACACCAACGCCATTTTAGAGTCAAGTTTTGGCAAAAAGTCCCAACCGGAGTTATAATAATAAATATATAAACCGGCGGTATGTTTAAGGCTACCGTAAATAAATAATTAAATGTGTTAGCCTAAAACAATGGGAAATCCCATAGGAAAATATTCGCAGTCGAATATAAAAAGTAGTTTCCACTGCCACCAGCCAAAACTCGATCAGGGGGGACGGAGACGTGCCCCCTCGACTAACAGACCCTGGGGCAATCGAATTGCCCCAGCCAGTACGTCCACAATATGATGGTTTGTACTGGTTCTGTTCAGGATTTAAGACTAGCAAAGCCTTTGGTGACTTTACATGCCCTGAGAGACAGTAGTCAGTCCCAGGGTATGGAGTCTATGTTGGGGAGTCCCTAGGACACCCCTGGGTCACGGCACAGAGGGTGCTGTGTAACCCACATCACAAAAATACATGAGGCCCTATGGAGTAAAAGACCCCATAGCCCATTCAACACAAGGTTTAACCAAGAAAACACACTTCAACATGTCCAAGAGTGAGGGTAAAAGAGTCTCACTCTTGGCAGGAGAAAAAAATAAACCCCAGAAATCCAGCAAAGCTGCTGGGGGACTCACTAGGTAGGGAAATTCAGCCTAAACAGAGAATTCTCCCTAACAGCCTCAAACCACAGTTTGAAACTGCTAAGAGTGTTGAAAACGGAGCCAGTGTCATCCTGCCTACACGGGCAGCCTTACTCTGAGGTGTAACGTGAGAACTGTTTCAACTACCATTGAACACTGATTTTTCCTTTTGCATACATTTATCCTTTTACACTTTTTGTAGAAGTTATGGCAGGCATTAGGTTTTGTTAGCATAGGCCATTTTGGTTTGACTAACGCCACTAGGACTGTTTTGTTTGGTTGAGACTACTCCCATCCTAGTTATAGGGCAAATTAGTTTTTCTGATCCCAACATTTTCAATAAAGGTTTTATAGATTGTATCAGTTGTCAGTGTCATACTAGTGATACGACCCTTCCCTACAATCCCCTGTAGTTGACATGCGTTAGCAATCCAGTCTGACATTGTTAGGGAGAATTCTCATTTCTGTGCTAATTCCCTTCAACCTTGGAGACCCCCAGCTCTTTTGCTGGACTTCAAGACTTTTTTAATTTTTAACCCTGGAGTGAGTGAGCTGCTTTTCTCATTCTTTCATGGGTTTTGGCCTGATTTGGATGGTTTCCTTTGTTTTTGGAGTCTGACAAACTCCAAAGGCATCTACATTTTGCATGGTGACGCACAGAAATCCTTAAGATTTCTCACAAGGTTTAAATACCTTTTCTTGTATTGACTGCTGTTCCCAAGAATAGTAAAGTGACATTGACTTTACTTAACTTTTCTTTGTAAATCCAGCACACGCCATCTTTATGTGGAGTGCTAGTGGGTTACTTAGTAGTCCCTTATCCTACCTACTCATGTAACATTTTTGTATGTTAGTCACTACTTTAAATGGCTGGTGGCAGTGGTTTAATTTTCCTACCATTGACCTTTTCTACCACAGACTGAACCATCGGCTGCAGTATAGCACCCATGGGTGACCATTTTCTGTTTCTTTCTTGGGTTTTACTCTGTGCGCCGTGTCAGGTTTGAGCCCTTTTTTCGTTTTGCCTTTGGCGGGCTTCGGTACTGGAACCTGCATCTGGCTCCAGTGTGTCTGGAAGGACAGGAAGTGAGGGAGCTTCCCGCAACTCCCCTGTGCTTTGTCTTTGGGAATGGCTGAATGCACCCAGCCCCCCCCCTGCTGTTTGAGTGACCACTAGGCTGTGCATTTATGGGAGAACCCTGCTTCAAAGGTGATGGTTTTGGGACTAGAGGCAGAGTCGACCACTGGGAAGAACCTGATGAAGAAACAGTGAACAAAGCTTGCTGCATCCTCCTGGACCTTTGAATTGCCAGGTGAAGTGGAGGTTGCTACAGACCTGCATAACTGAGGCAAAAGTGTATAGCCGAGGGGGCAAGCTTAATTCTGCTAAATGCACTGAGAAATTACATGAGGGCAGTGACACACCAGGGACGCTTTTGGTGTGTTTCTGCTGAAGCGAGGAGAAGGGTGAAAGGATTGCTATAATTGTGTGGTGTAACCTGGTGGACTCAGTGAGATTAATGACACGTTCCTTAGATACTACAGTTCCATGTACTTTGCAGTCACTTCTGTGGATGATTTGGACCTTGTGGCTACCCCAGATTGGCAGGAAGACAAGACGGAGGACGCCCGATAACTTTGGGAACTGAAGGCCACCATCTGGTCTCTATCCTCAGGCAAATCGCCAGGAGCAGACTGACTACCGGGCGAGTTCTATAAAGTTTGCCGAAGACCAAGGCTACTAGAGATGCTGCAAGAAGCATATGAAGTGGCCTTAATTTGAGGGAGTCCATTATACCCAAACCAAATAAACCCTTCAATGAATGTGGCTCCTACAGGCCTTTGTCTATGGTGAACCAAGACAGTAAGATTCTCGAGCCCCCTTGTGGCAAACGGGCATCTAGATAAGACTGGCTATGTTCCAGATAGGACTAACTCCTGCAACGAGCAGACTACACTACATAATTGATAGAACTAGGCCCTTTGAGCATTGTGCGGTGGCCTCACTGGATGCCATCAGGGAGTTTGACTGTCGGGTGGTACTGGCTGTATGCTTCATTACAGCAGATCAAGATTGGGAGGGATTTCTTGAGGTTTGTTTGTTTATTTGGTATAGCGCAGAACCAAACCCGAAGGGGTAGCTGGGCGCAAACAGTACAAGATTACTTAAGAACTTAGTTACAGGAGAAATACAATTTATGCAGTTCGCAGTTAAATCAAGAAAAGTGCAGTTTATACAGTTCACGATAGATCAAAGGTAAGTATAGAAGGAAAGCAGAAGGAAAAGAAGAAAAAATGCGGAACTACGGTTCAGTCTAGTTGATCGGATGTCATTCAGTTGGTTGCAGACGTCTAGTGTCTATGTGGGAGGGGAAGGTCAAGCTAAGTGTCATTGGCATGGATCCAAGTGAGGACTTTTCGCCTGAAACTAGAGTAAGGTTGGTCCATTCTGAGATCCAAAGGGAGTTTGTTCCAAGTTTGCGCAGCTATGATTGGGAAACTAGAGCCGCCGGCTGTACTCTTTTTGTATCTAGGCATCACTAAGGTGAAGGCGTTGGTCAGTCTAGTGGGACGGTTTGAGGTTCTCCTGTGGATTCTATTGGCCAGATAGGGGGGGGCAATGTTGTTAAGACATTTGGATGTGAGGGAGAGTATTTTGAGGGTGATCCTGTCTTTGATTTTTAGCCAATGGATATTTTTCCTAAAGGTGGAGATGTGGGCTCTGTTAGGAATATTTAAAGCTACTCTGATAGCGTTATTTTGGAGAGTTTGTAGTTTGTCAAGGATATACTTGTTAGAGCCTGCATAGAGGGCATTGCAGTAATCCAGCTTGGATATGATGAGAGCATTGGCTAATGTGATGCAGCTAGTCTCAGTTAGAAAAGGTCTACATGCTCGGATCAATTTGCAAGTATATGCCGTGGAGGATGCTAGAGAGTTCGTTTGTTTTTTGAAGGTGAGCGTTGAGTCAAGATAAACCCCGAGGGTTTTGACTGCAGGCATCACTTTGATAACGTTATTGTCGATGTTAAATGAGGCATAGTTAGGGTCAAGTATTTTGATAGCCAACGCTGAGCCAATGATCAGTAGCTCAGTCTTGTCGTTCAGGCAGAGGCCATGGGATGCCATCCAAGCCTGAATGAGGAGATATATCTTATTTACTAAGTCTGTGTCTTCCAAGAAGTTACCCGAAAGGGGGATTAGAATCTGAGTGTCATCTGCGTAATTAGTGTAGACAACACCCAGTCTGTCCAGCTTATCAAACAGGGGCTTAGTAAAGATGTTATACATCGTCGGAGAAACACATGATCCTTGGGGGACACCGCATGAAACTTGTATGGGATCAGCGGCTGCTGAGGGGGAGAAGACTCTCATTGTCCGGTTTGCAAGGAAGGATTGTACCCAGGTTATGGCATCACTTGAGAAATGAGCGGCTGAGCTTAGGTGATTGCATAAGACTGCATGATCTACCAAGTCGAAGGCCGCAGATAGGTCAAGGAGGAGTAGCATCGCTGTTTTACCATTGTCCTTCAACTCGTCAATTTGGGTCTTGAGGTCAATCAAGGCTGTTTCAGTGCCATGAAGGGGACGGAAGCCAGATTGCCGTGATCCTAGTAAATTGTTAGTTTCTAAGTAGTCCTGGATTTGCAGGTATGCTACTCTGTCTATAATTTTAAGTAAGAAAGGGACAGTAGTGATGGGTCTGTAGTTAGTTGGTATAGCAGGGTCAAGTGTTTGTTTTTTTAGCAAGGGAAGCACCCAGGATTGTTTGAGGTTGTTAGGTACTAGATTAGACTTAAAGGATGCATTAATGAGTTTCGAAATGAAGGGTGCTAGGTCTCGAGCTGCATCTTTTATAATTTGGGCCGGACAGTTGTCACCTTTACAGTTGGAAGGTTTTAGAGATAGTATGATTTTTTTTCTGTCTCCAATATGGATATTTTTCTGAAGCTAAATGGGTGAGGGGTGTTAGATTGGTTTGGGAGGAGCTGAGGTTGCAATATGGGTTCTGTAGGCAGGGGCAAGGAAGCTTTTTTGTTAGCAATTTTAGATTGGAGCAAGCTGATTTTACCCGCCAGGGCATTTTGTATATTAGTGCACCAGAGCTTGTTTTTAGGAATGTTGTCAGGTGGGGTTATGGGTGTTTCCATTTCACGGAGGATGGAAAATAGCTCCTTAGTGTCTGATTTGGCTTTGGAGATTCTGTCATTGAAGGTGTTTTAGTACTTATGATTTCCTTTTTATACTGTTTGGCGAGGGTGGCTAATTTGGTTTTGTTCTCCTCAGTGGGTGAGTGTTGCCAGATAGACTGCAACTTTCTTTTTTGGATTCTAAGGTCTTTCAGGTATGGCGTGAACCAGTTAAGGTGACAGAATTGTTTGCTTTTGCGCAGCTTGGTAGGGGCAATCGAGTCAAGTGCCTTGATCATAGAGCTGTTGTAAGCTTCTACAAGCGACGTAGGGTCTGTGATGTTGTCTAAGTTATTGAGAGTAGGGAGAAGGTGGGGTAGGAGTTGTTCTGATGTGATGTCTTTTTTACTTCTTGTGGGAAGTGGCGGGGCCATGAGTATAGGTTTGGGCCGGATAAGGTCTAGTGAGGCATTGAATACAATTAAGTGGTGGTCAGTCCAGGATTGTGGTATTATGTTGGTAATGCTGATGTTACAGTTCCGATCAGCAACCCAGTCTAGGGTTCTACCTTTGGCATGAGTAGGAGAGGAGACTTTTTGAGATAGGGCGTAGTCATTCAGGAGTGAGGCGACAGATAGGGCATGTTTGTCGTTGCTGTCATTAAAGCCCAGGTTAAAGTCTCCCAGTAATAGTATTTGAGCATGGTCTTTAGTATTGTTGGTTATGATACTGGTTATGTCGTCTTCAAAGGTTCCCAATGGTCCAGGAGGTCTGTAGATAACATGCAAGGTGAGAGTCCGGTTGCAAGAGAGGTGCAATTTGGCAGTAAGGAGTTCACAAGATGAGAATATCAGGGTAGTAGCTGGTTTGATATGATGGCTAGGCCGCCACCTTTAGTGTTGGGTCTATCGACTCTTAGTAGTTGGTAGCCGTCTGGTATAGCTAGCATGATGGCAGGGCCAGCCGCGTCATGGAGCCATGTTTCGGTTATGACTAATAGGTCTAAGTTTTCATTAGTTAGGGTGTCCGAGATCTCAGTAGCATGGGCGACCATGGATCTTGCATTAATGAGAGATCCAATTATTGATAAGGTACTAGTTGGTTGAGTCGAGGGGGGGTTGTTTATTTTTAGTGGGGGCAACTTTGTGACGGTGGCTGGTTAGTAGATATAGGAACAGGGCGAGGGGTGGTAGGTTTGGGGTATTGCGAGCGTTTGTTTGCTAGATCGATATATCCTCTGTGATTGTGGTAGGAAGATGGTTCATGAAGACAGGACAGTCTTGCCCTCAGTCTCATGTTTCTGTCTTTAGCAGGGTGTGAGTCCGCGGTTGCGAATGCCATGGTGGTAAGGAGGCTCAGAGCAATGTGTAGAGATTGGTAATGGGTGATTTTCATTCTGGTAGTGGACAGGGATGAGAGGGTGGGCAAGTCCAGGTTCAAACTAATGGCGTGGACTAGGTTGCATGCAAGGGCGTGTAGCTAGTGGTTCGGTGCCAGAGAGGTCTGAGCAGTCTGTAAAGAGACCTGTATATTGGCAGTTAGGTGATCTAGGCGAGAACCAGGCTAGGTTCTATGTGGGCAAAGCGGTGGCAAAATAGGCAAGTGTAGAAGGCTAGCTAGGTAGTGTGTCACCTAAGTGTGTCAGGGCGACTAGAAGCACATTGAAGTATATAAAGTGGCTAGGGCAGTGTTATACCTAATGACAACCATAGGGCAGGGGCACAAGTCAGGTGAAGTACTATCTGCAGCAGCACAGATTAAGGCAATGGTCAATTGTAGTCTATTGGCGACTATAAGGCACAACACAAATTGAGGCACAAATCAGGTAAAGGCTAATGGCAACCATAGGGTACAGCACAGATTGAGGCACAGGTCAATTGTAGTCTATTGGCGACTATAAGGCACAACACGAATTGAGTCACAAATCAGGTGAGGTCTGATGTCAGGTTAACCTTGTGCAATAGAGCTGCAAGGTAGAGGGAAGGGGGTTAAACAGCCCAACTACCGAAGTACAACAGGGGTTGCATAGGGGCCTTTGTTAGAGAGTGCCAAATAAGTCTAAAGCGTGCAGTTTTCTGGGTTCCAGCTAGAGGTGCCGGAAAAGAGCCCTCGGGCTTACCGTGGTTGTGTGGGTCCGTCCTTGCAGAAGGCAGGGTTCCTTGCAGGATATCTTCGGGAGGGAGGGACAAGGGGGTAGACCGCGCCGCGCCTCCGAAGCGCCGAACAGGGCGCAAAACAGGGCCTTTGTATGGCCTTCGGATGCGCCGGCGTATCCGCCTGCCTGCGGATGTACAATTCAGATATTGCCGCGGTTAGCGAGGCTCAGCCTCGTTATGGCGCCGTAATGCGGCTATGCGGAACCTAGGGGGCATATGAGGGGTGGGAACTTAAAACGACGTACCAGACAAGGATGTCAGCTCTCTACAATGTTTATACTCACTTTGGAGCCCATTGCAGTATTTCTTAGAGAGGAATATGCAGATGCTGGCATTCGTATAGATGGACACAGGTGGTCTTTTTGTATGCTGATATGCTGCTTTGTGTGCCGACCGGAGGAATGCTTGCAGTATATGCTAGATATCCTGAACAGCTTTGCAGCACTCTGGCATTACCATTAGCCGAGACAAGCTGACCCTGTTCCCTCTAGAAGGCCTGAGGGGATTGAGACATGACAAGCTTACCAACCTGGAACTGAAATGGTAATTAGGCACTTGGATATTTAGGGGTTAACATCTGGTGCAATTTTGCCCTAGATAAAGCGATGGATTTTTGGGGCAAACTACCTTTATCGACAATAGGGAGGGCAGCTCTCCTTACAATGGTGTTTCTACCTTGCTTGTTGTACCACTTTCTAAATGTCCCCTATAAAATATATTCGAAAGGAACAAATTGCTAAATTCCAATTAAAAACAGAGCAGGAGGCTGAAGTTTGCCAATCAATCTAATAAGTAGGTATATTACCTAAAGATAATGGGTAAAGATCAGTTGGCTGTCTTCTGGTTGCAAAGGTTTTAGACCCTGAGACTGAGCTGTACAATTTAAATGTCAGTAATAGTGCTAAATACTGGTCTATTGTATTAAGTATCCCAAGGTGTGTAGTAGAAAAACTATTGCTACCTTGGTTGAGTCGGGTGACTCAAACGATGTTGGGGAGAATTATCAGGAAATGTGCTAAGCAGCTGTTGTATATCACCCATGGGTGCCCATTTTGTCAAAATGGCCCGGAATTCTTTTTTTTCTTGGTGTAAAGGTCCTTGGATTTACTGTGTGCCAAACCAGGTTTGGTCCCTTTGTTTGTTTTTGTCTTTGGTGGGGTTCACAGATGAAGCCTGCCCCTGGCTGCAGTGGGTCTGGCAGGGCAGGAAGCGAGGGAGGTTTCCGAAACTCCCTGTGCTTAGTCTCCTTGTTTACAGGAATGCACCCAAAAGTGATTGGCCGACTTGCTATCCTTGGAGGACAGCCACCGTGCTGCGAGTGACAGCTAGGCTGCAAATTAATGGGAAAGACTTGCATAAAAGGTGAGGTTTTATGCAAGGAAGGCAGAGTCGACCACTGGACGAAGTAATCCGAAGAACCTGGATGAGAATCTTGCTGCAACTCCTGTATCGTTAGTTTGCCCGGTGAAGCCCTGCTGCAGTGCTGAAGCTCCAAATTTGCCTCGACTAGAGAAGCCCTGCAAAAGACGACTTCTCCCTTTGGGTTGGTGGGACCATTCGACCCCAAGACTAACTCTATTGGAAACCCTCTCTGCTGGCTGTACTTCCATTGCTGCTGCAGGAACCGAATGCCAGGGGACAGGAACAGCAAAATCGAGTACATCGTTTTTAATCTGGACCCAAGCCCCAGGAAGAGCCTCAGACTCCCTTGAAGCAGCCTGAGCCACCTCAACAGAGTGCTGGAGTCCAGAAGCAAGGAAAGTCCAGAAGGTGTCCAGGAACCACGGTTGTGCTATTCGCAAGAAGCTTGAACCGCAAAGTGCTGCTGATCTGAACTGTGCCCATTGCTGCTGCCGACCTTCGAAAAGTAGTGCTCTCTTGTCCTCACTCACTCTTGTCCCCACGACTGAGGCCCAGGAACATGATCTGCCATACTACTACAGACCTAAGGTGCTGTGAACTAAGGCTACTTACCTCTTGTGTAGCTTTCTTGCGATCAGTTGAGACTTGCATTTGCTGCCTATTGCAGAGTTGCTTGCAGCTTTGCCTTTCACAACCTTCCCAGCTTGTGGCCCAACAGTGATTTATTTTCAACAAAACTCTCTAACATTGTGCAAGACTTTTTTTACTTGCCTTCAAGAAGTGCTTCAGCTCCCATAGACTTTGCTCAATTGACATTGGCTGACCTCTTGTAACCTGACTTTTATCTGTCCCTCCAAAAAGTCATACATTCTTTACTTGTATAGCTGGGAAAGGGTTAAAGGCATGGTCTAGTAAGTTTTTATTGTCCCTACGGGTCGGCCATGTTTTTTTAAGGCTAAGTGACTCGATTTTAGAAAACTTTCCTATGGACCTTACCCGAGTTTTCGGTCATTAAACGCAGGCGAAAACAAGCACAAGGGAGCCGCCATTTTCTGATCCTATTTTTTCCCCGATCGCCCTGGCTGACCTGCTTTTGCGGCACTAAATCAATTCCCCTGCCCCTGACATTATCAAAACATTCATATTCCCCGCCTCTCCCCGTGACGTTACTGTGCTGCGTAGGCAAATGCGCCCAGTTGTCTTCTGCGCGACTCCACACAGAACCCGGAAGCCAACACAGATCAACTCACAACACAGCGCGCCACAATTCGGAATATGAAACTGTACTTTAAAATGAAACAGCAACACGGTACATTTGGTAAAGTACATTTATTTGACATTAAATGTTTAGAGAATATTCAGCAATTGACATATGAACTCCGGAAGCCATTTATTTTCTTTTATCTGTATCCGCAATAACTGTTGCGTTTCATCTTGAGCACACGCTGTTCCTTTATGGTACACAGGGTGTTCATTTTCGTAAAAAGAATCACTTTGGAAGCACGGTGAACCGCAAGACTGTTCCATCAACTAGGCACTAGTCCAGCCTAAAGGTTGATATGTTGCTTCTAGCCACTAGTACAGCGTAAGGGCATGTGGGCCCTTGGTGATCGTCCCATAAATGGTGATCGTGCTCCAGTTGTTGACACGAAGCTGCATGTGTCTGCTTAAGAATCCATCCGCCGGTGTCTCAAACAGATGGCAGTGGCAGTAAGGGATCAAATACCTGTTATGAAAACAAAAAAATGATAATTAGTCTCGCTAGCCGAACTTCATTAATATTACTCATTTTATTTATTGCGGCCGATCAGACTATTTGCTTGCAAGGATAGTTCAATGGAGTATGTTCGTCTCTAAAATCAATGCGAAAAGTAACAAGATAAATCGAGGCCAACACACAATGATAAACGACAGCCTACATGCGTGAGGAATGATATGATCTGATATGGCATTTGTAACGCGCCTATACTCAAGTGTTTCTAGGCGTGACGAGGCAGGTGGGGAACAAGGGCAGACAGACAACGATCCTACTAGGCCAGGTGTCTTTCTGATCGCGCATGGGGAAGGGCTGTACATGGTTAGTTGAATACAAATTAAATAATAGGGCCAGCTGGTGGCAAGTGCAAGGTAAATGCCTGGAGAAGGGGCAGAAGGATACAGAGACAGTCCCGTAGTGCAGGGAAAAGTGGCTGGGCCAAGGAGCGAGATCGGTGAGACCAGTGGACCTGCATGCCCATGTGCCCACTACGAACAGTTTTACTTGCTTTTCCTAGCTCTTCATTCATTCATGCATCCATTCATTAAATCTTCATTCCGGTATAAAAGCGTGTAAAGATTTACTTACATTATGTTTGAAATTTCCATTGTGTCTCTTCGTAATGCAGTCTGTAAAACGGACCGTGCTCTTGACAATGATTTTTCGTATACTGACCTAAAACTGAAACTGTCTAGTTTCTGAATTTTCTGCCTTATCGTCTCTTACGTTATTGCGCACTCCCTTCAAATGTAGTTCTTTCGGCATGGTCCCTGTCTCAAGGTCAAAAAACAATAGACCCTTCTACTTCCAGTGCGACTTGTGGGCCTCATCTGGGCGCTGTCCTTCGCATTCTTTATTTGCAACATCACGTAGTATAGGCATCTGTGAAAACTTGAAGTTTAGAATCCGTCTATGTAGTGCGCCTCAATGTGCAAATGCGAACTGGCTTCTCTCCCAAAGGCCACGGCCCGCTTGGCTGGCGCGTTCTAAGTGCCCCAATTTTGTCCCCGTTGTCTGCGAGCTTTGCAGCCCAAATTGAGACATTTAATTTTTGGCGGAAGGTCAGGGAAAGTATAAAGTACCACAGGAGTTGAGTTAAAAGGGAGATTTATTGTTTGTTTTTGTTTTCTTATTTGCAGTACGCAAGCCTCCCCTCCGTTAACAGTGCGCAGCATTTACATTTACATGAGATGAGACATGAGAAAAATATATACATACACATGTGAGGTGAATAGAGAGAATTCAAAGATGACACCCAGCTTGTTCGCCACCCATGATGGTGAAGGTAGGGGTTAGGTTTACAGATACACTGTACAATAACATTTATTTACAAAAAGACAATCGTATTGCAATTATTTACACCGGGTTTTGTACTTCACAATCAGCTGTGCTTCGGGTGGGCATGGCAGTCGCAATGTTCGGTGGCAATGGATCACTGCTCTGCACAGAAACCTCAAATTCCATATCTGTGCTTCTCTAAAACAGCAACAATAAGGCCTTTCACAAAGTCGAACTGCATTTCATCATAGACTGGTTTGATCACCCATTGCTTACTTAGTTTTGAACACACCTTAGTGTAGCGAGGCATCCTTACTTTAAACCTAGTCCTAGATTGTTCACGTCCGACATTGCTGATATGTGCCAAGACCGCTAGTAGAGTGCGATGTTTCATGCCCCGTAAGCGAAAATGCAAGCGCTTTGGCCTGTACTTTAGGCACATATTGTGGAAAACCTCCAAATCTCCTGTGTGACAGAATTCTGTCAGTCCTCTCAAATCTCTTGAGAGTTTTGTCAAACAATCTCCTCAATGGCTTTGTGTGTCGGTGAAGATGGAATCAACCACTTCTTCTTCCGTGCCTCCTCTGGGGACAAAGGGCCATGTTAACATTGGTGGAAATGTTGATTTGCTGTCCAGCGGTGAACGGTGGTACAGTGGTGCATCAGTGACCGCCATTTTTCAAGTAGTATTTCCATTGACCCCTCAAGTTTTTGAGCTCCACCAAAGATGGTTGGTGATAGAATGTGACCACTGCAAAATACTTTCAAAACCTTTTTTTTTCCCCTGCAGCCGAGATTTTCTTATTGATTGATTTAGCAAGATGCCATACGTCTAATTGATCAAAATGTGGGAACTGCTCTCTCATTGTCTTGGCAATTGAAACGTGTCTATCCGTGGCTATGAGGTCGATGTGCATTCCCCTCGATTGTAGATATTCCACTGATTTTATAAAACCTAGTTTCTCCATGGCCACTGAGGATGTACATTGTGTTACCTGCACGACCACCGAACTCGCAATTTTCTTACTATCCATGTCCTGAAAGTGGTAGGTGCAGTACTTGGCAGAAAATCCAGGGCTGTCGAACTGTCCATCGCCGGCTAGCCTGAATCGTTTGCCTTCGAATTTACTTGCTAGAGACAATTGTTCAATTTTCCAAGCATCACTAATGGCCGGAAACACAAACTGAAAGAAAGCCTCTAACTTTCTAAAACTGGAGCCACTAAAAAGTGATGCAGCTGCACACAGTAGATTGCCTGCTGGCAGTTTCCCCAGCATTGGTTGTGCAGACCATGAGAACCTAAGATTTAATCTACAGGCGGCATTTATTTTGACGTTACTGCCTTTTTATTTGACGAGTCACATTAATCAATGGCTTCCCACATACTTTCCCCTCTAATGGAATGCACACATTTCAGCATACTTATAATTTCGATCAAACAACTGTCGAATACAATGTATTTGCTCTTTCATTCGACTGTCATCCTGCGTCAACGTTGTTTCGGCCTTTGACGTTGTGGAGATTTCAACACATTGGAAAGTAATCGCTGATATCAAGTTCTGATGCGTCTATGGATGCTGCGGCTGGTTCATTCTGTCATTTCAACATCTATTACTTCAACGTTGATGGGAGAACACAACAATGTCGACAGGTTTTTTGGTGGCAAATTTTTGGCGGGTGTAGATTGTGTAAATTGACCTGCAACTACTTCAGAGCTATCTTCAATACATTCAATAACATCTTCTTGTGGTGGTGCGGTCGCACTGTAGCTATGGTCCAATGCAACTTTGCTGTAGTCTCCAAACACAATTAATTCATGTTCTGGCCATTGGACATGAGCATCTCGAGCCTGAACACGCCTCGCCTCAATTATAGTTCCTCCATAGTGTACACGGTCTGGCAAGCCACATCTCTCATTCCCTTCACTGTCTGTGTGTGTATAGTTCTGACACCCACGGGTAACTGGAAGAGAGATTGGAAAAGGGATGTTCAGTTTAAACACAAGATGGAGTGTAGTAGAATTGACTGGAAAAAAACATAAAATAGTCCCAGCACAAACATTTTTTTAAAGTTATGAACTGTTACCTTTTTTTTTCTTTGCAACTTTTTTGACTCGACCTTCAACATCTGCACACTGTAGCTCTGATTCGTTTCCGCATGTCCTCCCTTCCTCTTGCGCTGCAACGACTATATTTTCTGTATCCGCATAGACAGCACGGAATGAGGCTCCATCGTCTCCCTGAAACATAGTACTTTCATTCTCCAGCATTGGATCTTTCATGGATTCACATGCTTAGAATATTCCCCGTCAGGCTGGGAATCCCCGGTACATTATATAGACCCTTTCCCGTAGGAAAACTTTTTCGACGCTTATGCGTCCTATCCACCTCGTTTTGTATCATGCGTGCCCGCGCCGTCAGGACGCCATGATATAAATACAGGACCCGCCCCCCCTCAGATTTCAACCGTCTTTCAAAGTAGTGGGATCCTCGTGGTTACTGCTAATCAAAATTAGGTTGTATTTTCGCTTCGGCGACGTTACATTCTGGAAAAAATATGTCCGGAAAAGCTTTATTTCGTCCTTGTGCGACATGTGGACTCAAAAAAGTCTATGAAGGTGATGCCCACATGGATTGTATCTACTGTCTCCACCCGCACCATACGGCGGATACATGCGAGATATGCCAGGGTTTCTCCCAAAAAACCCTTAAAGACCGGAAAAGAAGGTTGGTCGACTGGCTTAACGACGGAGCGGGTGCCTATCCGGCATCAGAAGTTGGCTCCACGGCCTCCAGGAGCAAGTCGGAACCTCCCTCGAAGAAGGTGCGGCCTGTCGAAAAATGCCCTGCGGACAAGCATACGGGGAAGCATGCTGGGTCTTCCTCATCACACAAAAAGTCGTCCTCCTCTTCCTCTAAGACGGAGAGGCAAGCGGCATCAAAATCCTCCTCAGGGGACGGTCCTAGGTCTTCCGTGAGTCGAGACGCTTCAGCAGGGAAGTCGGCAACGAAATCAGCTACGAAGTCTAAAGGCTCGGTGCCGGCTACTTGCTCGTCGACCCCGGTGTCGCTGACGATGCCTATTACTATTCAGGCAGCAGCGGTGGGGATTCCTTCGTCGACGGTGACTCAATCTATGGCCTGGCAGCCAGAGGTTTGTGACCCGGCCCCCCCTGAGGTCCTACTGCAGCCAGACACGGCCTTGTCGGTGTCGTCGGTGGAAGGAGAATGTGGCATGGTTATGCAGCTGTCGGACTTGGGCTTACGGCCTTCCAATACGTCGACGACGAGTGCGAGTGGGGGTGTGGTCCCTCTATCCTCGACGTTGCTGACCCCCCAGACGGTTTTGTCTCTGGATGTGCTTAATACACTTCAGAAGCTCCTGCAGCGTCTGGATACGCAGATCCCTCAGCCTGACTCTTCATCGTTGATATTTTCTGCACCTTCCGTCGACGAACAAGCTCAAGCAGCTCGCTCGACGACCAAAAGCCCGTCGGCCTCCCAGGTGGTGAAGGATCGTCCTCGAGCGCAGGAGGAGGGTGAGCTATCGGAGTCAGATTCTATACGAGGTGACTCAGGGTCGGACATTTCCCTGTCACCGTCGAGAGACCCAACATGGAATTCGGATGTAGAGGTAGAGTCTACGAGGAGCCAGGCACAACCATCTCCTCCGGATGATGTGGGAGCCTTCCATGCAATGATGGGAAAAGCGTGTTCCGAGTTCGGCTTAATTCCTGAGGAGCAAAAGAAAGACTGTTTTCTTTTTGATCACATGGGTCAAAGGAGGAACTCGGTATTTGCCATCCCAATCCTGGACCACGTGTGGCAAGAAGGCCTCAAGACGATGCGTCATCCGTTCTCGGAACCGGCTATTAAGGGGCGTATTGAGAAAGTTTAAAGCTCCGGAGTCCACTCCAACATGTCTAACATCACAGCCTCTGTCAGACTCTGTGGTATCGGCGGCAGCGGCTAGGAAGGCCAGAGTACAGCAAAAATGTTCAACCCCACCAGAAAGCGAGGCCAGGAGGCAAGACGCCTTTGGAAAAAAGGTGCTCAGTCGGCGCCACGATGGTAAGAGCAGCGAACTCCTTGGCGATTGTATCACGATACGATAGGGAGATGTGGCATAAACTAGCCCCTATCCTAGAACATCTGCCGGAAGAATATCGAAAAGCAGCCATGTTGCTAGTACGAGATGGTGAGGCCTCGAACCATGCAATTAATATTGTGGTGCACCTAGCAGAGTCTGGGTTCAAACAAATCAATCATGGCGTAGTACTACGTCGACAAGCGTGGCTCAAATGTACTACTTTTTGACCTGAAGTCCAATACAAAGTCCTAGACATGCCATGTGAAGGAGAACATCTGTTTTGGAGACAAGGTAGATGAAGCCTTGAAGGGGATGAAAGAAGACACGGATACCGCTAGGTCTCTCGGCGCCCTCCAGACAGGTAGAAGTTTTCGCTCTTTTCGCCCCTTCAGGGGTGCTTCCGGAAACTCCCGCTTTGGAGCCTCTAGGGACAGTGGATTTAACAGGCCCTCATACTCCTCACAAGGTTACAGACGGGCATCCCAGTCGGCACGTAGAGGCAGAGATTATCAAGCTTCCAGACGACGCGGCTCGGGTCCCTCGTCGACGAAGGACAAGCAAACCAGCAACCAATGACGGTCTTCGGAACGTCCTGGGGGGGTCGAGTCTCATCATATCGACCAATGGAAATGCATCACCACAGATCGATGGGTTCTGGACACGATTCGCATGGGTCATGCGCTGCAATTCAAAAACAAGCCTCCAAGTCTTCCGCCAGTGTTTTCGGCCCAGCCCCACCTTCGAGTTTTAAGACAAGAGGTGGCGCTCATGCTGCAAAAAGGAGCGGTAGAACGGGTTCCTGTGGCACAGGAAGGACAAGGGGTTTATTCCCGGTTCTTCGTTGTCAAGAAGCCAAATGGAAAATGGAGGCCCATTCTCGACCTGAGGGTACTCAACAAATGGCTAAAGAGCTCAAAATTAAAAATGCTTAAGCTCCAGGAGGTTATCAGGTCAGTGCAACCCATGGATTATCTGTCGTCGCTAGACCTTCAAGACGCATATTTTCATATCCCAATACGTCCACGACACAGGAGATATTTAAGGTTCGTCGTCGGGCGAAAGCATTTTCAGTTCAAAGTCCCCCCGTTTGGTCTCAAGTCCTCCCCCAGGACGTTCACCAAGTGTTTGGCCCCTACAGCGGCCAATTTAAGGAAGGACGGTCACCATGTCTAGCCCTATCTAGACGACCGGCTGGTCAGAGGTTCGTCCATGGAACAAACACGAAACAGTCTGGGGGCCACGATGTCCCTCTTACAGGAACTGGGCTTCGCGATAAACTTCAGCAAGTCCTCAGAGCCTTCGAGGAGCTTGGTCTTTCTAGGAGCGGAGTTTCATACGCACACAAGCCTTGTAAGACCATCCAGCGAAAGAATACAGAAGCTACAAAGCAAGGCGTCGGAATGGAGATGCGGTACCAGGGTGTCGGTGCGCAAATACATGTCCCTGCTAGGGACCATGTCATCCTGCATTCCGTTGATAAACAACTGCCATCTGTTTATGAGGCCTTGCCAGGAATTTCTAGCGGACCGTTGGGCGCAGAGCCAAGGTCGCTGGTCCGACAGACTGGTCATCGACGAACAACTGGTACAAGCACTCTGTTGGTGGAGAGTCTCTACTCATTTAACGAAAGGAATGCCTCTGGTGGAACCGGAGTTCCAGAAGACGGTGGTGACGGATGCATCGCTGAGCGGATGGGGAGCTCATCTGGATACGTTACAGGTACAAGGCCGGTGGTCGTTACAAGAGTCCTCCCTGCATATCAACCTGCTAGAACTGAGAGCAGTGCGGTGGGCTCTTAAATCTTTTCTTCCTCAACTGAGAGACTCTGTGGTGCGTGTCATGACGGACAACACGACTACAATGTTTTACCTAAGGAAACAAGGAGGAACACGTTCCAGGTCCCTGTCGATGCAGGCACAGAAAATCTGGCATTGGGCCCTGCAACACAACATGCTAATCTTGGCGTTCCACCTGCCAGGTGTGAGAAATGTGGAGGCAGATGCCCTCAGCAGGGAAATGAACAAAGTTCACGAATGGGTGCTGAACGACCAGCAACTACAACATGTATTCAAGAAGTGGGGACATCCTTCCATCGATCTGTTCGCGACGAAGGACAACAGGAAATGCCCGCAGTATGCAAGCAGATGGCCTCAGCAGGGCTCACTGGGGGATGCGTTCTCCTTCCCATGGACGAACAAATTCCTGTACGCATTCCCTCCATTTCCTCTTATCCGTAGGACGTTGCAATGGATCCTCAAGTACCCATGTTGGGTGATTCTGGTGGCCCCTATTGGGCCAGACAGGTGTGGTTTTCAGACCTGCTGCACATAGCGGCGGCAGAGCCAATGAGGTTCAGGAAGATCCCCAACCTTCTGTCTCGACAGGAGGGTATCGTTTGGCATCACGACCCGGACAGCCTCAAGTTGACGGCCTGGCTCCTGACTTCGCCGAATTTGGTCAGCTAACGATTCCGGAGGAGTGTCGTATTCTGCAAGCGGCAAGAGCACCTTCCACAAACACTTCATACTCGTACAAATGGAGGAGTTTCTGTCAGTGGTGTGTGGATCAACCAGGTTTGGTTCCGCAGTCGATTACGCCGGAACAGCTCCTTCCATACTTGCTGTTCTTAGCTCAAAAGGGCTTATCGGTGTCGTCGATAAAAGTACACCTGGCCGCCATCTCCAGGTTTACACGTCGACATTTCGCACCATTATTCAGCGACCGCCTGATTAAGCACTTCCTTAAAGGTTTGTTCAGGAGTTTCCCTCCCGAGAAGAGATTTCCTCCGGTGTGGAGCCTCAATCTGGTGTTAGCGTCTCTTATGAAACCTCCTTTTGAACCAATGTCATCATCGTCTCTAAAGTTTTTGTCGTGGAAATTGGCCTTCCTGGTGGCCATCACTTCAGCCCGACGTATTTCGGAAATCCAAGCTCTAATGCTAGACCCACCATACTTAAGATTTTTCAAGAGCAAGGTGGTCCTTGCCACTAACCCACAGTTCATACCGAAAGCTCCTTCATTGTTCCATAAACATTCCTCTATTGTCTTACCTATGTTTTTTCCAGAGCCATGCTCGGGAGCGGAGCGCACGTTACACACATTAGACGTGAAAAGGGCTCTCAAGTTTTATCTTCATCGCACGCAACCTTTCAGGAAAACAAGGCAATTGTTCGTGGCCTATGGTTTGGGTGCTAAAGGCAAAGCAAGGACTGTCAAGATGGGTATAGTCTACCATTTCGTACTGCCATTCCAAGGCTGGGAAGCCTCTTCTGCGACGCCCAAGAGCTCATTCAACTAGAGCGGCGGAATCGTCGATGCCGCTGTGGTCTGGAGTCGCTCTGGGGTACATCTGCATGGCGGCTACACACACTTTTACCCGCCATTACTGCCTGTCACAACAACATGCCGAAGATACTCGGATGGGACCGGCGGTGCTTCGACACCTATTCCAATAAGGTAAGCCCCGGTTGAGGGGTTAGATCTTGCAATTATGATTGAATATTGTTTGTTTTCTATGTTAACAATTGCTGATGGGTACACGACCATAGGGAACGGGCATTGTGAGGAAAGTATGTGAGTTTGCATGCACACCTCCTCTTTTCGGGATGGTACTGCTATGTAATCTATTCTAAGCATGTGAATCCATGAAAGATCCAATGCTGGAGAAGGGAATAGTTTCTTACCTGTAACTCCATTTCTCCAGCATTGGTATCTTTCATGGATTCACATGCGCCCGCCTGCCTCCCCTGGGCATGCAAACTGGTTCCCCCACTACTTTGGGGGCCGAAATCTGAGGGAGCGCGGGGGCGGGTCCTGTTTTTATATCATGGCGTCCTGACGGCGCGGGCACGCATGATACAAAACGAGGTGGATAGGACGCATAAGCGTTGAAAAAGTTTTCCTACGGGAAAGGGTCTATATAATGTACTGGGGATTCCCAGCCTGACGGGGAATATTCTAAGCATGTGAATCCATGAAAGATACCAATGCTGGAGAAATGGAGTTACAGGTAAGAAACTATTCCCTTACTATGTATCAAAATATTGTTAGCATAAAACACACGTGAGGACGAACACACAGGTACATCTCAATAGCCAAATACGATTTAAACATTGTGTGCAACAATCAAACGACAAGTATTCGACCATTGATGATCTATTTCGATGGAACTGTCAGTATCCATACCTCTGGCTCTGCATGGACTGCCATGAATGGTTGTATTGGAGAGGAGGCATCCGCATCTCCCTGAAACACAGTACTTGCATTAGTATGCTTTTCAATATTGGAAACACAACACACACACTTGGGGTCGACGGCACAGGTACATATAAAGAGATAACCGCAAATGATGCATTGTCCTAAAGAATCAAGGAAAATCCAAATATGATCACATTTCATCGACTTATTTCTCCGATTCCTTTACATCTGCATCATCTAAATGGGATGTTGTGATTGTGGTGGAAGCTCGGTTGTCTCCCTGAAACACAGTACTTGCGTTAATAGGGAAGAAAGTACAGCAAATGGAATCACGTTATATGATCACGCATGATGGAGCTATCATTATCCATACCTCGTGCTGCTGAAGAATATCTATGGATGTTGCAAATGTAGTGCGCACTTCCGAAAGCTGTTGCGCCGATTCGTTTACTTGAATGTCAGGCTCTGCATCAAGTGCAGGGGTTGACGCTCCAACTGCCTGAAACATAGTACTTGCATTAGTGAGGATTACAATTGTGAAAACATCACACACCTGGGGTCGACAGCACAGGTACATATCAACGGTTAACCACAAATGAAACCTTGTGTAGAACAATCAAATGACAAGAATTCCAGCTATGATGCTCGATGGAGCTGTCAGTATCCATACCTCCTGATGTTGAAAAACATCTAGAAATGTTGTAGATGTGGCAGACGCTTCAGCATCTCCCTGAAAGACAGTACTTGCATTAGTATGGATAACACTAATTATAACTGAAAACAAACACCAGTGGACGATAACTAAAGTGTATATCAATTGGAAAGCAGTAACCAAACATTCGGTAAAATAATTACACGATAGAATAAAACTATTACTTGACATGCATAAAAAAAGTATGTCGCGGATTAGCCTAGTAAGATTACCTGATACGCGCTAGAAGTGGTTGATAACTGCGACCACGTCAAGGATGTAGAATGTTCTTGCTTCAGATTAAAGGGAGAGTCAAGAAGTTGTAAAGGTCAATTAATGATTGATAATGAAATGCCAATATTAAAAATAGCCATGTAAGCCGACAGAATACTTGAAAAATGCTCAATACAGCACAGTTCCCTGTATATATATATTTCTGATGTTTGTTAATCTGCTTAGAATCACATGCTGTGCATAGGTCCGACATCCAGTGGTCACTGCAGAGTATTGCATTTTGTTTTTCGTAGTCGAAAAGGGGACGTCGACAAGGCGTGTCTGTAACACTATCCCTATAGTGACGTGCGTTGTACCCACAATCCCTCACGCGTCGAGGTCCCTCAGATTGTTTTTTTCCGCCCAGTTTCTGGTCGCCTTTCGCGGAGCTCCTAGAGAGACATTGCTATACTTGCCACGGACCTCGGTCCTTTTTGTCATAACTTAATATACTGATAACGATCCCTCCCCCTCGACGTTAGCTGTGAAGCTGCTTCTCCGCCGAACTGATTTTCGACGGGGAGGAAGAGCGGAGGAGATCCTTCGGCGCTGCCGAACACGTGGCCTGGCCTCGACGGCCAACTTACAGTAGGGAGGGTGGGGGTTAAAACTTTGTCTCTTCTCTTTGAGAATGTCTTTCTTTCTCCCCTTTCTTTCCCTTGGGGTTGTTATCGCCAGCTATTATTGCCTCAGCTATGGAGAGGACACCATTTAAGTTTTGCCCACGCTGCAGGGGCAAATATACTTGGAAAGATAAGCACAAGCTCTGTAATCGTTGCTTACCCCTCGATCACATAGAGAACCGCTGCGCAGCCTGCAAGCTCTTAAAACCCAGGACTCTTAAAGAACGTAGGGTTAAGAGGTGGGCGGACTACGCGATGTCAAAGTCAGATTCCTCACCCGCTGCCGCTGTTACTGAAAGTGACGAGGAGTGCGATAACTCGACGTCCGTTACGGAAGTCATGAACCCCCAGAAGGAGCGCTCCCGCTCCTCGTCCGTCCCGGCCCCGACGGGCTCGGCTCACGCCCTGCTTATGGGGATGAACACCCCGGCGACAAGGACGCACACAAACACCATAAGGCTAAACACACTACCCACGGCTCTTCTTCGTCGAGAACGAAGGATCCATTAGCGCCGAAGGGGACGCAGGGCACTCCGGCGTCTACCGCAGACCGTAAAGGTCACAAGCCCCACCCGCAAACGCAGCCGCGACCAGCGATTGGGCTTCCATCTAACACGGGCGCTACCCCAAAAACATCCGACGCAGCGCTCCATAGAGCGACCGTCGAGGTACAACGCGCAACGCACACAACGTCGACAACAGAGCCCTCGACGGACAAAATCATGGTCGAGAGCCTAGCGAGAATTGTCGCCGAAGACAAGCGTACGCGGACGACGAAACAAACGTCGAATACCGCGTCGAAAAAACATAAAAGTAGCCAGGAACTACCCCTCTCTCCAAAGGACGCTTCCGAACTACCTGAAGGCTTTTCAGAAGGAGACGGGAACCTCTCGTCGACGTTGTGGGAGCGTTCGAAACGATTCGAAGGCGAAAACACTAATTTCCCCCCTCTAGACTATTCAGGGGTACCCCATGAGACCCTTGAAAGACTCCATTCTTGCATGGAGAAAATGGAAAGGTTTCTAGGAAACCAAGACCCACCCACTCACAAAAGACAAAGAGAATGGGCACAGGATGACACTAGAGTCAAGATTCCTAGGCTGGTTGACCTCACTGAGGAGGAGCAATACCTCCAAGAAGATGAGGAGTGTTTGGGGGGAGAAGAAGAGGTAGAACATGAGGAAGAGGGGTTCGAAGAAGATCCTTACACCACTGCTACAGGGTTTGAAGAGGATACAGCTACCTCGCAGCCCTGGCATTCACCGTCAGCGCAGCCTTGGCAATCCCCATCAGTACATTCAGACCCTGATGCCTTTCTACCTTCTCCTCTCAAGGATTCACATGGGAACTCCTCTCCCATAGATGACCAACCTTCCCTCAATGCACTATTGCGCAAGGCAGCAGCGCATTTTGAGATTGATACAGGGGAAACTCTTCCAGACATTGACTTTGTAGAAAAAGTCATCAAAGAAAAAGCCCCTGTTAGCCAATCTATTCCACTCCTGGCTTCTATTAAAAGAAGAATTTCTCCTTCCCTTACAAACCCAGCTTTAGTAAGAGGGGTCAACCCTAGAATAGAAAAGCTCTTCAGCCCTTCATCCTCTGACCCTTTATACATCAAAGGACACTCTATTCCGGACTCCCTTGTGGTTACCAACACAAGAAAAAGAGCAGGGGTGCCACTATCCACTAGTGAAGCACCTCCAGACAAAGAAGGCAAAAAACTCTACGCACTAGGGAAGAGAATCACGACCTCCGCCGCCTTCTCTACTAGAATTGCTAATAACAACTCACTTTTAGCTAGCTACGCAGATGCACAGTGGAACAAGCTGCGCAGCGAAGCAGAGGAAGCACCTGAACCTCTGCGTTCTCGCCTGCTAGCTATAATATCAGAGGGCACACTGGTAAACCAGGGCATCGTTAAGAACTCCCTAGATGCCGCTGAGACGGCTGGCCGCTCCTTAGTGCAGGGAATACTTCTCAAGCGCCACGTTTGGCTACGCAATTCAGGTTTTAAGCCCGAAACCCAAGCCTCCCTCATAAATAAACCCATTGAACAGACGCATCTGTTTGGGAAAGCAGTAGACGAGGCCCTAGAACATGCTAAAAAAGAGTTTGATACCATCAAGACTCTTGATCAAATTTCTAGGCCCCCTAACAGGCGAGGCTATGGTAATAAACGCTCCTTTCGTGGCCAAAGACAGCAGCAGAACCAACAACAACAATATTACTCTGGCTCCAACTGGCCCACTAACCAGGGTAACACCCAGTTCAGTCAAAGAGGCCAACGCCGTGGCAAAGGAAGAGGTCGTGGCTCCAGCCCCAGAGGTTCCACGCCCAATACCAGCAAATGACCCGAAAATTTGGGTCCCCTCCCATGCATCACCGGTCGGGGGCCGGCTAACATCGTTCCTTTCAGCATGGGAGGGAATCACGTCAGACCGTTGGGTATTATCCACCATAGCCCACGGATACTGCATCGAGTTCAACCGTTCCCCGAAGTACAAACCCCCACGGAACCGACGCATGACACAGCAACACCTCTCCATTCTTCTTCAAGAGGTGGAAGAACTACTGAAGAAAGAAGCTATAGAGCCCGTCCCCCTATCACAGGTAACAGAAGGTATTTATTCAGTGTACTTCCTTGTACCCAAAAAGGACTTAACCATGCGCCCTGTATTAGATCTGCGCCCAGCGAACAGGTTTGTCAAACCCCAAAAGTTTCGTATGGTGACCTTGCAGGAAGTAATCCCACTTTTATCACAAGGGGATTACATGACAACACTAGACATGAAAGATGCATACTTTCATATTTTAATGTTGCCAGCGCACAGAAAATACCTCAGGTTCAAGATAGAGAACAAGCACTACCAGTTCAGAGTACTACCCTTCGGGATAGCATCTGCACCAAGGGTATTCACGAAAGTACTGGCAGTGGTAGCGGCCCACCTACGCAGGTTATCCATCCCGGTATACCCTTACCTCGACGACTGGCTCATAACAGGGGATTCTTACGAAACATGCTTCTCCAATACCCAAAAGACCGTAGACCTTTTGTCCCAACTGGGCTTCTCCATCAACGAAAAGAAGTCCAGCTTAGACCCCAGCCAAACCAAACAATTCCTAGGGGCTCTAATTCGAACAAAGGACGGCCTCGTATTCCCCTCCAACGAGAGGGTCCAAAACATGCTGTTTCAAATTCCCCATTATGTAGTAGGCCGAGAGGTGACGGTACGCAAAGCAATGCGCTTGCTAGGGATGATGGCGTCATGTATTTATTTGGTACCTCACGCGCGCCTGCGCATGCGCCCAATGCAAGAGTGGCTCTACAGCCAGTGGTGTCAGGCCAGCGGACAATGGGACGATCTAGTGGTGGTCTCGCAGGCCTTGGTTCTCTCGCTACGGTGGTGGACAAAAGAAAACCTGTTATTAGGGAAAACTTTTGCCACACCCGCAGTGGAAGCCACTCTAACCACAGACGCATCCCTTACAGGATGGGGGGCTCACCTATCCCATCAGACGGCCCACGGAGTGTGGACTCGGAGTTTAGCATCCAAGCATATAAACCTGCTGGAACTACTAGCGGTGTTCAAAGCACTGAAAGCCTTTCAGGAACACTTACAAGGAAAGACAGTGATGGTCCTTACAGACAGCACCACAGCCATGTACTACCTCAACAAGCAAGGGGGCACTCACTCTCCAGGACTGTCCAAGCTGTCCCAGAATATATGGAAGTGGGCTCTCAAACACAACATGTTCCTACTATCACAACATGTACCAGGGGAACTCAATCTACTAGCAGACAAACTCAGCAGAGACTTCCCACTGCCCGAAGAGTACGAATGGCAATTGCACGAAGACATCGTCTTAGACGTCTTCACGCAATGGGGATTCCCGGAAATAGACCTGTTCGCAACCCTGGAGAACTCACAATGCCAAAGTTACGCCTCCAGGTACCCCCAGAACCAGTCCAAGGGGAACGGTCTGTTGATTCAATGGTCAGGGAAATTTGTTTACGCCTTTCCCCCCGACTCCCCTTCTCAACAAAGTGGTGCACAAGATGCACCAGGAGCAGGTTACCATGATACTAGTGGCCCCAATGTGGGCCCGGCAGCCATGGTTCGCTCACTTGATGGAGATGTCCCTATCTCCCCCAGTGAAACTTCCCTGCCCGTACAACATGCTGTCACAAGACAAGGGCAGAACACTGCATCCATGCCCTCAGACCATGAACTTAGCAGCCTGGCTCCTGAGATCATAGAATTTGGACTTTTACAACTCCCACAGATGTATGGACATCCTCAGGGAAGCCAGAAAACCTAATACTCGCCACTGCTACTCTAGCAAGTGGAAAAGATTTGTCATCTGGTGTAGAAGTAAGAACATCAACCCGGTTGACTGCTCTGCCACTGACATTATTCTGTACTTGACCCATTTACTGGATTCAGGTCTAGTATTTAATTCCATTACTTCCCAACTTAAAGTGTCGTGGTGGAAGATACCAGTTATCAAAGGATGGGACTTAAACGTGGTACTTGCTAGACTCATGGGCACTCCTTTCGAACCCATGCACAAGGCAACTCTTAAATACCTCACTTTTAAGACTGCTTTCCTAATAGCTATCACATCCATTAGGAGAGTAAGTGAACTACAGGCTCTTTCTGTACTAGACCCCTTCGTATCAGTTCACAAAGATAAGGTGGTTATTCGCACACACCCAAGGTTTGCACCAAAATTCATCTCAAAATTTCACGTAAACCAATCTATAGAACTACCAACTTTCTTTCAAAACCCTTCCAGCTTGGGAGAAAAAAGTCTGCATACACTAGATGTACGCAGAGCTGTCATGTTCTACATGGAAAGAACCAGATCACTGAGAAAGACTAATCAGTTCTTTGTCTCGGTGGCAGCAGGAAGAGAAGGAGATGCAGTCTCTAAGTCCACTATATCTAGATGGATTGTACAATGCATCACTCTCTGTTTCTCTCTTGCTAAGAGAGAACTACCCTTCAAGCCAAGAGCACATTCCACTCGAGGCACGGGGGCTTCCATAGCATTCATTGCAAATGTTCCCCTTGAGTCCATCTGCAAAGCGGCAACCTGGAGTTCTGTGCACACATTTACAAAACACTACTGTCTAGATGCACACTCTAGATCTGATTCCCAGGTTGGGCAGGCAGTATTAAGACATCTTTTCTCTACTGTTCCTTCTCATAACCCACCGCCAACTCCGGGTACTGCTCGCTAGTCTATGCACAGCATGTGATTCTAAGCAGATTAACAAACATCAGAAGACAATGCATTACTTACCGTAAAAGCATTTCTGATGGTTGTATCTGCTTAGATTCACATGCGCCCACCCTTCCTCCCCGCTCGGATGGAAGGAACATAGACATCTTTCTATATTTCTCTCTTTTCTGTACTCACTCACGTCTAGAAGGCTCCCTCAGGGCAGAAAAATACAAACAGAGGGACCTCGACGCGTGAGGGATTGTGGGTACAAAGCACGTCACTATAGGGATAGTGTTACAGACACGCCTTGTCGACGTCCCCTTTTCGACTACGAAAAACAAAATGCAATACTCCGCAGTGACCACTGGATGTCGGACCTATGCACAGCATGTGAATCTAAGCAGATACAACCATCAGAAATGCTTTTACGGTAAGTAATGCATTGTCATATATATCGTTTGTGGGTTATGAAATCGAAAAAGAATATATTGATAAATGTCATTATTCAAAAAACTATACTCGTATCAATATTGAAATTATTACAAGGGATAGAATGCCTACAATATCAATCCATTCGGCTACACACTACCGCAAGGCCGAAAGCTAAATCCGGACACTTGACTCACCGGTGGCGGAATGTGGACCAATAGAGTGGGAATAGCGTTTTCGCGCAATTTCTGTGTCATTCGCCGTTTATTCTTCTTTGTTACCCAAGATGTTGTATACATGTCCAAGGAAAAGTGCCGACTGCAGATGCGGTATCGATCACCCCTCTTGTCCTCTAAGACTTGTTGGACTCTACTTTCCAGCTCATCCAGTGGATATCTGCAATGTCTGACCCATTCTCTTATTCGATCAACAGTTTTCGGGAATACATGCATTGTAGTTACTTCAGATTTCGCACGGGTCTTCGAAGGGCAACCGCTAATCGAACAGGCAGGCATTGTTGATAAATCTGAAAAGTAAATATCGACATTATTATACAATCTTCAAGAGTAAAGATTTGATACAAAAGTAAATGAATCATACAATGATCAATGCAAGGTTTGTTTTGGTCGCAGGAACTATGCCAGTTCATTATGTGCTGCTTAGTATTTGCATAAGTTGCAGAAATGTATAATTGATGTGACTGAAATCTGAACATGTGACTCGTCCCTTGGATGTTCTGTATTGCACGAGAAGGAAACATGCTTACATTATAGACTGGACCCCCGAAGGATGCAATTCAATGACAATAGACACAGATGAAAATGAAATAGATCTATTGATAGCATAGCAATGGAAACTCAAGTCAATACCAACGAGACCAATGAACATAGCACTATTGTGTACTCTACTCGAAAAAAGATAGAAATTTAAAAATCTGCGAAATATGACTAGGATACACATGGCCTTACCTTGACCAACAAACAGTTGGATTCAGCAAGCAGAGCAGTATGCTGCGGGAGAATAGGTGGATGGCCACAGGTAGCGCACTGATGGGTATGCTCGAAGCGGTCACAGAAGTTCACGGATAGCACGACGACGAGCAGATTAGCATAGATCTCGGTGGTTCCCAGGTAGCACGTTCAGGAGTTGACTTGCAACGCACAAAGATGTTCTCATGAGACATATCGAGTGGTTTTTAAAGTATTAGAAACTGGGGTGTTTGTGAATGAATGACGTATGTATGTCGTGGTATTAGGGGGGCGGCCTGCTTGAAGGGGAGGCCTGCCTGGAGACACTGGGTCTGAGGAGGCCATGTGACTGATGGCCCCTTGGCGTGGGACACCTTTTGAAGTGTACATGCAGTTTGGCACCTTGGCCGTTTGCGCCCGTCACAGCCCCCCATGCCAGCGCGCATCTACCGGCGCGAACCGCCTTTGATACAGGGGGGTGGGATGGATGGCCCTAGGGCGTGCAGATAAGGCACAGGAAGACTGCTGAATGGAGACACACTTATGTGGATTGCAGGGGGGCGGCCTGCCTCAGGGGAGGCCTGCCTGGAGACACGGGGTCTGAGGAGACCATGTGAACAATGGCCCCTTGGCGTGGGACACCTTTTGAAGTGAACATGTAGTTTGGGACCTTGGCCTTTCGCGCCCCTGACAGCCCCCCATGCCAGCGCGCATCCACCGGCGCGAACCGCCTTTATAACAATATACAGTATATCGCCTTTATATCAATGATAGTATATCGTTGCTTATCAATAACAAATGCCACATACCGGAGATTCTTGTGAGCACAGACCCACACTTCAACCGGTTTATTATAGTGGTCAAGACTGTATAATCCAATGGTAAATGTTAGTATAGATGTGTGACTTTTATAGAGACATAACCTACTGAAAGACTTTGAACAAGTGCGTTTTAGTGCATGCATTATCGAGAATGTTATGTTAGCTTAGATAGTGACCACCCTGCTTCACAGCAACCAGACCTTCACCCATTCGGAGCACAGATGTATGACGTCCATCCTTGAATGGAGACAGACTTGATTCATTTAAAAAATCGAGACAACCGTTGTTAAAATATATGTGGTGTTTTATTTTGTATCTTATTTTCATGACACAAAAATACAAGACTTTAAAGATTATACAGGTCAGGTTGCAGCTCAGCGAGAGAACATCCCCTGTACTGGCCGCTGTCACTCGGGAACATTTCTCTAATGGCACGAACGGCACAGGCGGGTATCACTCTTCGAACATGGTGTCCGAGTCTCCCGTGAAGCCACCATGTAAAGGAACGATAGGCCACCAGCCTGTACCACCTGTGAAAAGGAATGAAACAAACTGTTTTTAAATGACCAAGATAAGTTTAATAAAAGTTTGTTGTCAATGACAATTCTTGTAACTAATGGCATTTTACACGGACAAATGCTATCTAGGCAATGCACACTATTCAACGTCTTACATGCGTTACAATGATATGTAGATATAATTTTGGATATAGTAGAAGACCATGAAATGGGAGTGGCATAGCAAGCAGAGTATACTTCTCCAGCATTGGATCTTTCATGGATCCACATGCTTAGAATATTCCGCGTCGTCAGACTGGGACCCCTCGGTACACATATATAGCCTTTTTCAAAGGAAAACCTTTGACACTTTTGTGTCCTATCTACGTCCTTCTAGGACCCGCCTACGCATGCTCCGCAGGCTGTGCCAGTATAAGAGGCCTGCCCCCGCGGCTCCCCTTCAGATTTCAACCGTCTCCAAAGTAGTGGGATCTCCTCGTGTTGTCCTACTGTTGTACTAGGTTGCGTCATTGGATTTCGAGTAATAATGTCCTCTGTCAGGTAAAGCGCTGTTCCGTCCATGCGTGACATGCGGCTTAAAAAAGGTTTACGAGGGGGACGCACATATGGACTGCATATATTGCCTCCACCCTCACCATTCGGCGGATACCTGCGACATATGCAAGGGGTTTTCTCAAAAAACCCTCAAAGACCGGAACCGACGCCTGATGGCATGGCTGAATGATGGAGCAGGGGCATACCCCACCCCCCCTCTGAGGTGGGCTCCACACAGTCGGCGAAAACATCGCGCCGAGCGGCCTCGTTGGAACCGCTGGCGAAGAAATCTAGACCGTCGGAAAAAGTCATCTGGAAGTCACTCCACTAGACTCCTCGGCAAAGAAATCATCATCAAAAAAGCATGAGAAGGAAAGGAAATCCTCCTCTGGCGATCATCACAGATCGACCACGAGTCGAGAAAAAGCGGGCACAGTGTGGAGAAGGCGGGACCGCCAAAACCACCTGCGAAGTCTTCGTCGACGGCGGTCCAGTCATCGACCGCCTCCCTACCACTTGCACAGGGGGCATCCACCCTCCCGTCGACGAGGGCCTCGTCGATGGGGATCCTACAGGAGGCCTGAAGTCTTTGACCCGACCCCCCCCTCCCCGCCCCCGGAGCCTTTGCTACAAGAACAAGCTATGTTGCTGTCCTCGGAGGATGAGAATGAGAGTTGCTGGCCCAGCAGACCTAGGGCGACGAGCGGCTGACAAGTCGTCGACGAGGGCCTCCGTTACACCGGTATCTGCCCCTCTCCTCAATCCTCAATCGGTTTTGTCGTTGGATATTCTGTCCACGCTTCAGTCCTTGTTGCAGTCGTTGGACCAGCGACTACCACAGGCAAGCCTGCCACAGTCACTCGTCGACGAGCCGGGCCGTCCCGTCAACCGACGCACCCACGCACGCCAATCTCAACACTGGCACAGGAGGAAGGTGAGCTGCCAGATTCGGAGTCCGACAGGGGGGGCCATGTCGGATATCTCATTATCCCCCTCTAGGGATCCTACCTGGGAGTCAGAGGCGGAGTTTGAAAACCCCAGAAGCCCAGCTCACCCGTCCCCTCCGGACGACATCGCGTCATTCCATTCTATGATGGAGAAGGCATGCAAAGAATTTGGTCTGTCCCAAGAAGAACAGAAAAAGGATTGTTTTTTGTTCGACCACATGGGCAAGAGAAGGTCGGTGTTCTCGATACCAGTACTGGACCATGTATGGAAAGAGGGGTTGCAGACAATGAGACACCCATTCTCAGAACCAGCAGTGAAAGGACGCCTAGAAAAAAAGTTTAAGGCTCCAGAGTCTACCCCCAAGTGTTTATCCTCCCAACCAACACCGGACTCGGTGGTGTCGGCGGCAGCAGCGAGGAAGGCAAAGGCACAGCACAAGTGCACGACGACTCCTGAGAACGAGGCGAGACGCCAAGATGCCTTTGGCAAGAAAGTGCTCTCCGTGGGAGCGACCACAGTGAAGGCTGCAAACTCTCTGGCAATTGTGGCCAGATACGATAGGGAGATGTGGCACAGATTAGCTCCGCTTCTTGATCATCTTCCAGAAGAACAGAGGAAGGCGGCGATGCTACTGGTCCGAGAGGGTGAGGAAGCCTCAAATCACGCAATAAACATCGTGGTGGATCTCGCTGAGTCAGGCTTCAAGCAAGTCAACAATGGGGTGGTATTGCGTCGACAGTCATGGCTTAAGTGTACCTACTTCAGGCCAGAGGTGCAATACAAGGTCTTAGATATGCCCTTTGAGGGAGACCTTCTTTTCAGCGAGAAGCTGGACGAGGCCCTAAAAGGGAAGAAAGAAGATTCGGACACGGCACATTCATTGGGTGCCCGCCAGAGTGACAGAAGTTAAGTCTTTTCGTCCCTTTAGAGGGGCTTCAGGTAATTCAAGATTCTCTTCTGGAGACAGATCCTTTGCCAGATCGGCTTACCCCTCCCAGGGATACCGTCGTGCCTCACAATCGCTTAACCGTCGACGAAACTTCGTCTTCCAGAAAACGACCATCATACCCATCGTCGTCGAGACAAGCAAAATAAAGATCAGCAGTGACATACCACGCACCGTTCTGGGGGGAAGCGTCTCAGCATATGTCGACGAATGGGAAAGGATAACGACGGACCAATGGGTGTTAGACACCATAAGAAAATGACACTCTGCAATTCAAACACAACCCTCCGCAAATTCCACCTGCGTTCACCGCTCAGTCCCATATGAAGGTAATGCAACAAGAGGTTACACTCATGTTAGCGAAGGGCGCGATAGAATTAGTTCCAACATCACAGAGAGGTCAAGGAGTCTACTCAAGATACTTCGTCGTAAAAAAGCTGAACGGCAAATGGCGTCCCATTCTAGACTTACGCGATCTCAAGAAGTCCTTAAAGAGCCTAAAATTAAAGATGCTCACTCTGCAGGAAGTGATCCGCGAAGTTCAAAAGGGAGATTTCCTGGCGTCCCTGGATTTACAGGACGCGTATTTCCATATTCCAATGTGTCGGAAACACAGAAAATTCCTACGTTTTGTAATAGGGCGAACTCACTACCAATTCACGGTTCTTCCTTTCGGGCTGAAGACCTCCCCCAGAAGGTTCACAAAATGCCTGGCTCCAGTGGCTGCCTGGCTAAGGAAGCAAAGCCACCATGTATACCCATACCTAGACGACTGGCTGGTAAGGGGATCCTCCCCATCGTCGACCAACACAAGTCTGCAAGCCACCAGGCAGCTTCTACAACGACTAGGATTCGCCATAAACTTCGAGAAATCCTCTCTGCGGCCAGCGAGAACGCTGGTATTCTTGGGGGCACAGTTCGAGACTCAGTTAGGGCTGGTGAAACCTTCCCTCGACAGGACCTCAAGACTCATTCAACAAGCGGCCCGGCTACGGCGGAACACCAGGATCTCAGTGAGAAAGTATGTTTCGGTCCTGGGGGCCATGGCATCCTGCATCCATCTGGTGAGAAACTGTCGACTATTCATGAGGCCAGTCCAAGAATTCCTTGTGGACCGATGGACACAGGCTCAGGGATCGTGGTCGGACAGGATAACCGTCGACAACAAGCTACGTCGGACCCTCCAGTGGTGGCAGAGTTCCCACAATCTGAGCAACGGTGTGCCCCTACAGGAGCCGGAGTTTCAGAGCACCATAGTTACGGATGCGTCCCTAACCGGATGGGGAGCGCACATGGGTGCTCTCCAAACGCAAGGTCGCTGGTCTCCAACGGAGTCACTGCTACACATAAACGTACTGGAACGCAGAGCGGTACGATGGGCTTTGAAGGCGTTCCTACCACACATCAAGAGTGACCGACAATACAACAGCCATGTTTTATCTGAGGAAACAAGGAGGGACACGATCGAGGACTCTTTCCATAGAAGCCCAGAAAACATGGCATTGGGCATCGAAACACGAAATTTCCCTCGTGGCTCATCACCTTCCAGGAGTGAGGAACGGCCAAGCCGACTCCCTCAGCAGAAGCATGGCCCAGATACACGAGTGGGAAGTGGACACGGGTCACTTGAGGAAAGTGTTCGAGAAATGGGGTCACCCCCTCTGGACGCCTTCGCGACCAAAGACAACAAGAAATGCGAGCAATTTGCAAGCAGATGGCCCCAAGACGGATGGGTGGGGGAGGCGTTCTCCTTCCCATGGACGAACATGTTCCTCTATGCTTTCCCCCCGTTTCCCCTCATACGGAAAACAATACAGTGGATACGCAGATACAATTGCCGGGTGATTCTAGTAACACCATACTGGCCGAGGCAACCGTGGTTCTCAGACCTCCATCGATCGCTGGAACATCCCATAGCGTTTCCGAAAGTCCCGTACCTTCTATCCCGGGACAGAGGCACGGTGTGGCATCACGACCCGGACAGTCTCAACCTTACGTCCTGGCTCCTGACTTCTCGGAGTTCGGCGCCTTAGACATTTCAGAGGATTGCCAAAAAATTCTACAGGCGGCTAGAGCCCCTTCTACTAACAAATCTTACTCCTACAAGTGGCGGAGATTCTGTGAATGGTGTAGAGGACAAGGGGGCCTACAACCATTGTTGGTGACGCCGGAACAAGTTCTACCTTACCTGCTCCTCTTGGCAGAAAGGGGATTGTCCCCCTCGTCGATAAAGGTACACCTGGCAGCCATCTCGAGGTTCACAAGGAAGAGGCAGTCGTCTCCTTTATTCAGTGACAGACTGGTAAAACACTTCATGCAGGGTTTATTTCGAGCCTTTCCCCCGGTGAAACGTTTTCCCCCGACGTGGAGCCTCAACAGTGTTGGCAGGCTTGATGAAACCGCCTTTCGAGCCCATGGCCACGTCCGACATAAAAATCATTTCGTGGAAGTTGGCGTTCCTGATAGCTATCACATCAGCCAGACGTATCTCGGAACTACAAGCTCTGGTCGTGGACCCGCCCTACCTAAGATTGTTTAAGGACAAGGTAGTCCTGGCAACTAACCCCATGTTCCTCCCGAAGGTTCAGACGGTATACCCCACTCATCCGTGGTTCTGCCTACTTTCTTCGCCACTCCATCGTCGACAGCGGAAAAAACTCTTCATACCCTGGACGTTAAGAGGGCCCTGAAATTCTACCTACATCGTACACAAGACATCAGGGCTACTTGGCAACTGTTCGTCGCATATGGTCCATCGAAGAGAGGAAAAGCAATCTCTAAACGGGGACTGGTAAGATGGGTCTCGTCGACGATTGCTTTTTGTCACTCTAAGGCCGGAAGGCCACTGCAAGGACATCCTAGAGCTCATTCTACAAGGTCGATGTCCTTCTCAACAGCGTTATGGGCTGGGATTCCGCTGACGGACATATGCCAAGCGGCGGCATGGTCAGTGCCCCACTAGTTTACCCGCCACTATTGCCTTGCCAGGCAGCATGCAGACGAGGTGCAGATGGGAAGAGCTGTCCTGCGCCATTTGTTTCAGTAAGGTAAGCTCTTCCCTGTGGAGATTCGGTTATCTACCCTCTTAAGGGCGATATACTTTATGTGGGCAATGTTATAGGACTTAACCTATCATGCACTGTGTAGTAGGGTGAAGATATATAGTTACATTACATTCTCACTGCCGTCTCAAGCGTTACTGCTATACAATCTATTCTAAGCATGTGAATCCATGAAAGATCCAATGCTGGACAAGGGAATAGTTTCTTACCTGTAACTCCATTTCTCCAGCATTGTTATCTTTCATGGATTCACATGCGCCCGCCAGCCTCCCCGTATGTAATGTATGTGATAGATTTAACCCTTCCTACTTTGGAGGGGCCGAAATCTGAAGGGGAGCCGCGGGGGCGGGCCTCTTATTCTAGCACAGCCTGCGGAGCATGCGTAGGCGGGTCCTAGAAGGACTTGGATAGGACACAAAAGTGTCGAAAGTTTTCCTTTGAAAAAGGCTATATATGTGTACCGAGGGGTCCCAGTCTGACGACGGGGAATATTCTAAGCATGTGAATCCATGAAAGATACCAATGCTGGAGAAATGGAGTTACAGGTAAACTATTCCCTTACTCGTTACTCGGATTACGAGGACAAACAGTTGCTCGAAGTTCGTGCATAAGCACCATCATTATTCTCAACACGGCCCGTGTGAGGCAGGCTGCCCTGAAGTCTGGCAGCTCGGTGATGCATTACGGTCGTTGCTCGCCTTCCGAAATGTAGGCCAGGCATCCCGAGTGTTCTCGGCAGCAGCAGTTCTCGTCCTCTGTTGGCATTAGCTCGCACCGATTGCATGTGCACTAGGTGGAGACGCCGTCCATTCGACTAGGCCCAGGCTCTTCATCTGTTGATTCGTCCTGCCAACTGCCGTCCGAATCCCCATCGTTTTCGCGTGCTTCCCTTTCCAGTAGTTCCTCCTCGGTATACTCGGGCTCGTACATGTAGGGCATTATTGTAGCCATTGTGTGTTAAACAAACTAAAATAATTTATAGCGGTGGTACTGGTATCTGTTCACACGGGCTACAAGCGGCGAAGGTAGCTGACCAGAGCACTGAAACGAGTCACAGAATACTCAAAGTAACAGAGAGAGGAATGGAATCGAAAATCGGCTGCTGTGTGTTGTGAAACGGTCTGTTTATACTTATTGAGGAGAGGCGTCCTGCCATTTCCATGGCGACACGTCATTAGCTGAAGCGCAGCGAATGTTGACACGAGACGTGCTTTGGCGTTTGGAAATGGGCGGTACGTGTCTGCTAATGACAGGCTCAGGGGCGGGGGAATTGATTTAATGCCGCAAAAGCAGGTCAGCCAGGGCGATCGGGGAAAAGATAGGATTATCAGAAAATGGCAGCTCCCTGGTGCTTGTTTTCGTGTGTGTTTAATGGACGAAAACTCTGGTAAGGTCCATAGGAAAGGTTTCTAAAATCGAGCCACTTAGCCTTAAAAAAACATGGCCGACCCGTAGGGACAATAAAAAATTTTACTAGACCATGCCTTTAATCGACATTGCATTGGGGGGTACAAAAGTGCTTACCTGTTTGAGAAACGTGTTAACCATTGCTTCCTTCCCTAACCTTTTCCTTTTTTCCACAACTTAAGTTTTACCAATTCGGTGTGAAAAGTGATTTATAAATGTCCAGTGTCCTAGCAATTTAAGTCCTCTCAGGGTGTAGGAAAACCTGTGTGCCATCCCATAAGGGTATCTACTTTCTTTATTGAACTGAAGGAGTGTATTCTAAAGTGTTTTTATTGTTGCCAATTGCTCCCTTCTAATGAAGGCTTATTTAAAACTGACTGTTGAAACCTTGCGTATAACTGTTTGTACTTGTCACTGTGAAACTCTGTTGCAACCCTACAGCTCACATTGACCCCTCTTGAGTTAAGCCTGGCTGCTCCGTCACACTACCAACTTGTGTACTACAGGCCTATACCAAAGGTTGGGGTTCCCTATTGTCAAGAGGACACGGCTGGTGTAGTCTGCCACAGAGTTGCTACATATAATCTTGCCTAACAAACGACCAATGCAGAGTCAAGATTGATCTCAGTGTCAGCAGACGTGGCATATACTGCTGTAATGACACAAACATCTGGGTATTCACTATTTATTGTACCTCTAAAAACCAACTAATGGAATGTGGTAGACCCACAGGTAAAGGTTAATGGGAATTAAGCATTCAGCTCTATTTGTTTGACTACATTATTAAATGAACTACTTGAGAGTATATTAATTACTGTTCTGATTATAAATGTCTGTTTAATAACTTTGATCTACAATTTGAAGCATTTTGAATTGCTTCTGTCTGCTGGTTGTGCATGGGACGCAAGGACCCATATTTAAGTCCCTCCCTTTTGAAACAGACTTGGACAGGGCATTCTCAGATGCAAAATGGCCACGAGTTTTGTTATACACAGTGTCTTGAAACAGCAGGCTCATTCTTATAATTATACGTAACACAGAGCATACATGATCCCTCATCAGATTTCCCAGTTTAAGGGAGCATGCACAGTACTGCCCCAAATGCCCAGGGGAAATGATTTTAGAGGAATTTTTTTTTAATTTTTTTTTTTAACCTGGAGTGACCCTTTTTTCCCCACTCTCGTGTATTTTTGTGTGAAATATACCTCGGTTTCTTTTGGTTATGGAACCCAACTCCATAGGCATCATCTTTTACAACTGCACCTTCAGTGCAGTGCCACAGGGAAGTCTTGCAGATTTCCCAAGGTTTAAATACCTTCTCTGGGATCAACCATGGTTTCCCAGAACAGTAAAGTGAATAAGTAAAAGTATTGTATTTGCTAGACCCAGCACTTCCTATCTTACAATAGTGTTGGAGGGGTTACTTCGTATCCCCTGGGTATAAATGTTCATGTAAAAACCCTTTCTTCATTTGACTGGCTGGTGGCAGTGGTTTCGTTTTGAACTACCTTGGTTTAAATTTACCGCTCACGGCTCTGGTAAATTAACCACGCAAGCCATCTTTTTCAAAATGTCGTCCAGCCAATATTTTCTAAAATGGTGCCCGTCTTCTTTTTTCACCAGGTCTTTGTAGAAAGGTCCTTCGGGAGTTTCTCTTCCCGCCAAACTAGGTTTGGTCTTTGTTCATTTTGCCTTTGGCAAGGTTTCTGAGAGAAACCCGCTTCTTGGCGCCAGAGAGTCTGGTAGGCAGTAAGTGAGGGAGGTGCCCGAAACTCCCTGTGCTTAGTCTCCTAGGAGACCCAAATGCACTCTTTGGTGATTGGCTGGCTGTCCGGCAAGGACAGCCACCCTTCTGGATGAGTGACCGCTAGGCTGCAATGAATGGGAGAGAACTGAATAAAAGGTGAGTCTTTTGTCTTGGAAGGCAGTTGACCACTGGACAAAGGAACCGAAGAGCTTGAAGAGGACGCCAGCTGCAACTCCTGGACCGTTGGTTTGCTCGGTGAAGCCCTGCTGCAGTGACTACTTACCAAGTTCGCATTGACAGAGATGCCCCTGCAAGGACGCCTTCTCCCCTTGAGTTGGTGGGACCAATCAACTCCAAAGTAAGCCACCTGGACACCCATCTCACAGCTGGTTGAATTTCCTCAGAGTGCTGCAGGAAACTGTATAGCCGGGGAGAGGGACACCAGATTGTGTTACTTTTAAGCTGGCCTAAAGCTTTTGGTAGATCCTCCGGACTCCCATAAAGCAGGACTGACCAAGCCTGAGCCCCCTCAGCAGAGTGCGGGACCCCAGAAGCAAGGACGGTCCACCTCGACAGCCAGGAACCGCGCTTATTGCTATTTGCTGTAACGCAAGGAGTTGAAACGCGAAACAGCCACTGAAAGTAAAGTTTGCCAGTTGCTAGTGTTGACAGTGCAGGAATCCCCCTGACGTCTTCCCGCTTCTCCCCACGACCAGCGAGATCTGCAGAGCTGCACAGGAACAGAAGTAATCAGCTGCATCTGTTCTTCTTTACCAGTCTAAGAACGTGCCTCTTACTGTAGAAGTGCTTGTAAATTCCACAACTCACATCTAATCAGCTTGTGGCCCTACATTTGATTATTTTCATCAAAGACTCCTAAGAACTTGTGCAAAGACTTTTCCATTACTAACCAGAAGTGCTTTATCCTATCCAAGACTTTTCCCCATTGACTTTGGCTTAGCCTATTGAATTGAATGACTCTTCTAGTGAACTCTAAAGCTTTCTGCACTGCTTTTGAATATACGTGGTCTCTTGTGTTGTAATAACCTTTTGCCTTTTACCAACTTATTAAGCGTGTTCTGAATGCCAACAGTAAGGTATTAATGTCCCCAGCACCCTTGTTACGTCACCTGTGGGTGTAGGTAGTCTGGGCCATCCCAAAAGGGCACTGTCTGATTCAGAAACTCGGTGTACAGTATTGAAGTATATTTGTGTTACTATTCTATTGCTCCCTAATAAAGAAAGCTGTATAACTGACTACACTCAAGGTTTCTTGCATAAACAATGTAAGTTTATTTGAGTATCTGTAATTGTGAATCTTTGTAACGCCGCTACAGCTCACACTTCCCCTCTTGAGATCTAACAAAACTGTGTAGTACAAGCTTATACAATGGGTTGCCTATACCTGTAGTCAGTTGTTTGTAGTGTTCCCCGAGGGTACTGTATTCAAACTTTGCCTAACACCAGGTGATGGTTGAGGGGTTTGAGGCGAGGGTATAACCACCTGGGGGAAGGACCTGTGCGTTTGGATGGCGGTTTTGTGACGGTTACGGGGGGGGGGGGGGCAGAGAATGAGAGCCATTGGTAAAAGGCCTGGGGACTGGGTATCCCCCTGGAGGGAGAGTGAAGGGGGCGAGTAGCGCAGAGGTAAGATCAGGTCACGTGGTTACCTGGTTCCATAGCAGAATCCGGGGGGGGGGGGGGGGGGGGGCAGGCAAGTGGTTGTGGGAGTCGGGGCTGAGAAGCTATGGGTGGGGTTGTGGGCAATTTCCTGAGCTGGGCTGGGGATGAAAGGGACAATGCTGTGTGTGTGGGGGGGGGGCATAAGTGGGGTAAGAGGGGTGGATGGAGAGGACAAGAGGATGGAAAGTGTTGGGCAAGGGTGGGTGTTGTAGCAGAGGGGAGGAAAGGGGTTGCAGGGACAGAGGAGTGTGGCTGGTGGCAGCTGTGGGTGGGAGGTATTCTGCACATGGGCCGAAGAGGGGGGCTGCCAAAGTGGTGTGGGTCTGGAGTGTTATCCAAGGTTGAGCAGGCAGACGCAAAGGTTGGGTGCCTAGGCGCGGACGATTGGGCTGGGAGCGAGTGAGCGAGGTGGTGGTGAGTGATATTGGGCTGGATGTTATCAGGGGAGAGAGGATACACTGGGTTGGGTAGTGGGGGGGTGAAGGTGTAGGAGGGGGGGGTCTGGCGGAAGGTAGGGGGAGGATCAAGGATGGTGGGGGCTGCTGTGGAAGAAAGGGCTTGTGGGTGGTTGCCAGGGTGAGGGGGGATGGGGGCAATCAGCTGAGGGGGTTGCTTTGGACAAGGCTCTGCTGAGATTGGCTGTAGGACAGGAGGGGTTAGGGCAAGGTGAGAAATGAGGGAGGTGGACATAAGGGGAGAGGGAGTGCTGGGCTGGCCTGGGGGCAGGTTTGGGGTGGTGCTGGGGAAGGAGGTATGTGTGGTGGGAGGAAGGGGGCTATCTGAGGAGTTGAGGTCGGAAAGATGTGGGTTGGAGGGAGTGGGCGTTCTGGTTCCTGAATCACCCGAGGGGTCCTCCTTGCCTTGGAATTGTTTAGCATGGTTCAAGACTGGTGGCCGAAGTGAGCTTGAGCGTTGCTCCCCTACTTTTTTAAATTAAGTTTTACTGTTCCTATACTTATTTTTTTTTTTTTTTTTTAAAAACTGTTACGGATTGGTTTCGTTTTAAAATAAGTGTAGGAAGAAGTTGAAACTTGCACTTTCAGTGCATTGCACTGAACGTTCCTTTAAACAGCAGGTGCATGTGTTTGGGGGTATGTATTGTGTGGGAGGGGTTGTGGTGATGGGGTTTGTGGGGAGGGGGTGCAGGCCATCAGGGAACATAGCTCCACTACTTCTCTTCACACGCTTCGAACACTGTTGAAGACTAGGTTTGGTGCAGGAGAGGCGACTAGATTCCGGTTCAACTGGGCTGCATGCAATACTTACGGCTGCTTTGCCGAATTAGGCTTGATGGCGAAAATTGCTCCCTTGCGCAATTGGGATAAGTGTAAGATATGGCTGGCTGACAGAGCGCTAAAGTCAAGATAGGCTACCTTACACAAATGGGCTGAGTGCAAAATGTGGCTACTTTACACAAATATGCTCAATGCCGTGAGTGTCTACCTTAGGCCAGTTGCTATATGCAGGCAAAGGTTAATTTACACAAAATATGCTAACTGCAAGATGAGGCTGGCTAACACTGTGCTAAAAGCAAGGCAATTTTACCTTGCACAAATAGGCTAAATGCAAAAAGGGTACCTTCGACAAACTGGCTAAGTGCAATATGAAGCCAACTTGCCCAAATAGACACAGTATGGTGAAATGGAGGTAAAGGCAACTTTGACAAATAGGCAGATGGAGTATATGGCTGGCTAACACTGTGCTCGAGGCAAGATAGGTATAACTTGTACAACTGCGAGATATGACAGTCTAATGCAGGATAAGGCTAACTTTCACGAATATGCTAAATGCAAAAAATTGTACTCCAAACGAAAAGGCTAAATGCGAGATATGGCTGAATAACACCGATGTGTTGGAAGCAAGATAAAGAACTTGCATAAATAGACTATCTGCAAGATATGGCAGACTAATGCAGAATGATTAAATGCAGGATAAACTCACTTTCACTAGTGGGCTAAATGAAAATGTGTTCAACTTCGACAGAATGGCAAATGCAAGTTATGGCTAAATTACACAAATAGGCTTAATGCAAGATATGACTAACGCAGGTGGGCTAGATAATTCGAATTGGTTATTTAGAACGTGCTTAATACTGAAGATGTTTCGAAGCGCGGACCCGGATTCATGCCAGTGTTGCTCTGCGTCTTGCTTCCAAGGCGAGCGCATTGCCACTCAGCTATACTACCCCTGCAAGAAGGGCACATTTACAAAGATGGGTTCAATGCATGTGGCTATAAAGATTGATGGGGTTTTACTAGAGTACTGTAATGGCTGTACTCCCCGCCCACACCATACTTACCTTGTCAGCCGCTGCTGGTTGACAGCGACAGGCTTCCCAGGCAAACATGGGATGCATCTGCCCTTTGCTTTAGGGCCCTTAGCTGTGGGCTGCCCTGCCGTGGGTGCTTGTTCGAAGTGCGTCTCCTGATCCAATCAGGGCTACTACACTGGAGGGTGCGGAAGAAACGGGAAGTGTCCCGAAGGGGAGCAGGGAAGGGCTTACAAATGCACACTGAGCGCAAATGAAAGCCAGTTTCAATTTGTTGGGCCCTTTCAATAATTTTCAGTTGTATTACTTTGGGCACCCATTTCCAACTGTTTTCTAGTGGGCCATTGATTCTACAGGTTTCCTTAGTCAAAACTCTATTGTTGGGACAGTCATGCCCAAGACCAACCAATTTTTATGTTTCCACACACAAACTGCAGCATTCCTAGTTTGGAGGTAAGGTGGGTGGTTACCTTAACTGGTGGTTTTGGGAGTCTGACTGAGTCGTATCCAACTTTTCTAAGTTCCACAGTGCAACTCAGAACTTTGTCGGTCAAATTTGTGCTAAATATTACTAACCCATTTTTTGTGACATTCAGCTGGTCAAAAACCTGAGTAACCCTTTCTTCAATTTATTTGCTGCTCAGCTGGACTGAAATTATCAAAGTTTTTATGTCCTTGAATTTAGTTACGGTACACATTTGTTTTGTTGCTTTTTTTCGTCATCTCTCCGCAGCTGGGATGGTGGTCGAATATTTGGGTAACTGCTGGCTTTTGTATGGCTTGCAGGTGGGCTGGGGGGGGGCTGGTACTGCTTGGGAGTCCTTTGAGGAGAGCATTGTCGTAAGTCTTGGAGAGAACTAGTTCTTGCGGTGGTGTACAGAAGTTCTCAGGAGAAAGAATGTTTGCTCTTTGGTAGGATGTGTAGTTGTGGATTGCAGGTTTCGGTGACTGCAGCTATGTCCTGTGGATTGCGTGCGGCTGTCCTTGTCAGACCACTGCATATGCCATAACTGCCTTGGTGGAGGTAACCACGCATAGGGCAGCCATTGGGTCAATCGATGCACTTGAAGGTGCTTTGAGAGCGTGAAGTAGAACTTTTCACCTTCCTCCACAAGTTAAAAGGTCCTAACGGTCCAGTTCGAGTCCGCCGGGCAAGGACTGTGGCACTGAGGAACAGTCCCCTCTCCGAAAGGACAAAAAGGCACAGCAAGAGTTAAATATCATTGGCGGTTCTTTGCAGCATTCCTCTTTGTCAAAGAGGAACCACCACTCCCAATACGGCTGTGAATAAGCAGCTCCTCGGGTACCTTTTCCTATCCTAGCCTATCCAATCCTTTACTCCAGAGTAATGGGGTTAATTCTGAATGAAGATGCTAGATATCTTCGCCAAGGTGCCGACTAATTTGGCCTGGACTCCAGCGGTTGTGCATCAGCAAAGGGGCAAACAGTTCAGTCTCTGGGTGCCACTGAACGGGGACTAAAGGGTAGGGAGTCTGATGCCCAGAGAGGAAATTATGCTCTTTTGTCACAATCCTATCGCTTCTCCTTACAGACTCCCTGCTGGCTCTACCAAGTGCAGTGGGATCCGTCAACTTTGCTGAAAGTTTCCCCAGAAAGGCCTACGTGTCCAATTTAGGGGACATTTGTGAGGAAGGGATCCTGTCCATTTCGGGTTGGAACCCTCCCAGCCCCAGGTAAGTGAGGAGTTCTTTTTATAAAGAGCAGGTTGACTTGGTAGACCTGGGAGTTGATTTACAGGGGCCAAGTTGCCTGGACGCCTTGCCAGAAGTCTACATCATCCGTGCTGCCACCCCTGGAAAACCACAGGCTGCTTTCCAGTGCCTGTTTGTGAAGGTGGTCAACCTTTTGGGGCTGTCGGACCCTAATTTCCTTTCAAACAGGTAGTTGAGGGGCCAGTGAAGGAAGTGTGGGTCATCCTGGTGTTAATTCTCACTGTGGATTGGAATCCGGCTAAGAGGTGCAGGCCAGCCTTTGCTGGCGCCTTGCGTCCTTCTGCCAGTGCTTCCTCAGAGTATTTGATGGCACAGGCTGCTAACGTGAACCTTAAGACCACCTCTTTCCATGTTTGCCCCAGACTGGGAGAGCAAAAATATTGGACGAATGGAGTAGGAAGATGCATCCACCCCTCTTGCTCTTTGGCCAAATTTTCTTTTGGCTTGTGATCAGTGATGGCTGAGGCAGATGAGCACATGATGCAGTAAGGCTTTGAGCCTTTATGAAGGACAGCAAGGAAGCCTTGCGCCAGATTTTGCATTCTGGCCTGCATACTGCGTTCCAAGGACGATTACCACAAGCAGTCTTGCAGCAGTTTTGTTGGCTTTGGGCGTCAGGATTTACTGCAGACGTCCATGGACATGTCCTTTGATGCCGTGAACTTGCTTGGCACCAAAGCAGACAAATGGCTTATGAATATTACCCGTCGCGCTGGGAATCCTCGGTAAAGAAAAAAATCAGTGTTTCATTTCTGAACTGTCTCTCCTAACAACCAATCACTGGTCTCTGGGTCACACTGCCCCAGCCAATGACTGCCCTCTACCTAAGCCCCTCTGGCAGCCATCTTCAGATTTGTACCTCAGGTTCTACTCTATTTTTCTGGTCAATCGAGCCTCAAGCTCCATCAATTCATCTTACGATTAACGGGGACCCGTTTTCGGATTCTTCAGCGCTCCTCAAGGGTGAATTTCCGTAGAGTTGCTTCTTGTGGGATTCCAGAAGCTTCTTCAAGGCCTACCCCGCGTGGAGATGGCAGAGAAGGAAGACGCAACACCTCTGTTCAGGATTTGTCCACGATGCGGCCTTCGGAACATCTACTTGGACGATGGGCACTCCGTGTGCCTCTACTGCCTGCATTGAGTTTTGCCAGGGTATGGTCCCCTGCACCATGAAGGACTGGTGCAGGTGCCTCACTGAGTTGTTCAAGGACCCTGCTACGGGTGGGACCCAGCAGCATGCCTCCCCCAGCCACAAGTCTGAGCGGGCTTCTAAGACCTTTGAGGGCGCCCCAACGATGGGGGGCCCAAAATTAAAGCCAAGCACCTTGAGTCTGCGGGCACCAGGAGCGCTGTTGTGGCAGGCTCCCCAGCGACCAGGGCCTACCGACTCAGCGCCTTAAATTACGTGCCAACAGTTCAGCGAAGAGGAAGTCGAACCACCCGGGTAAGCTGGAGAAGACCCAGGCAGACCAGTCGGAGAAGGCCAAGAGGAGTATGAAGGCCCCGAGCTCGACCAAGGTCTTGCCGGCCTAGGTTCACCCAGCAAAGCCTTCCATTGAAGGCGTGGTGGTGTCCCTATCGAAGGCGACTGTTTCCCTGCCTGCCAGGAGGGAATCGTCGTTCCAGCCCATAGAGCAGACACCGGAGAAGGTGATGCCGATCATCTCCCTGCCACACCTCTTGTTGCAAGGGGGGGTGCACGGTAGTACTGCAGGGCACGACATCTCTGAGGATCTTTCTACTCTCCAGACCATTTTTGAGGAAAAATGTCTAGGCCAAGGCCCAAGGGAGGGATCACTACGAGGGAGACGTTGAGTGGCGACGAGACCGACTACGAGTAGCAGGCCATGGAGTTGGAGAACCCTACAACGCTGCCTCAGTCGCTCCCCCTTCCACCACCTCAGCAACCACCTGAACCTCCAGCAGACATATCGGTGGACATCCTCAGGCACTCCACACCAGATTCGGACGAGGATGCCCCCCCGTGGCACCAGGAGATCCCGCAGCACCGGGGCCAATAGTTGCGCTGCCTACCAAGAAGAGGAGAGTTCAGCCTCCACCGCCATTTCACCAGTCTCCCTCCGCCAATGGATGATACACATCCAGACACGGCGGGTTAGGCGAGCCTCGTCTCCACCTCACTGCCTGACGAGATCAGCTCGTTCCATACCATGATCTCTAGGTCCTCGGACCTCTTTCAGCTGACCCCTGAGGAAAAGGAGCGTTTCCTGTACCAGCGTTACGAGTCAAAGAGGAAGACCGTGCTGTCGATTCCTCTGTTGGATGACATTTGGGAGGTCTCAGCCTTCCCTGGATTGTGTAGTCTCGGCGGTGGCGAGGAAGGAATCCTCTGGCTCGGCTGCGTCGGCGACCTCTGACCGTTGGGTGCTGGACGCTCTGGCCCACGGACACACTCTGGAATTCAGAGTGTCATCGCCACCACCCATGGCCAGGCAGGAAAACCACATTCCTCAGCTTCTGCTGGAGGTGCGGGCCATGCTGATGAAGGGCTTGATGGAACTCGTTCCAAAGAGGCTCTGGAGTTTCTTGGTACTTCCTTGTCAAGAAGAAGGGTGGCTGGAGGCCCATCCTGGACCTCTGCCGTCTGAATAAGCACATCAGATCCCGGAATTTACGGAAGGTCACGCTTCAGCACATGCTAGGACAGCTATAACTCTTGTTCTCCAGCATGGGTCTTGCATGGATTCACATGCTAACCCTCCCTCCTACCCCTCTGCGGCTCATCTCTTGGTTCTACTGCCACTTTACGTGATACCAAATCTGAAGATGGCTGCCTGAGGGGCTTAGGTAGAGGGCAGTCATTGGCTGGGGGCAGTTTGACACGGAGACCAGTGATTGGTTGTTAGGAGAAAGACAGTTCAGAAGTGAAACAGATTTTTTTTTTTCTTTACCGACTATTCCCAGCCTGACGATGGGGGAATATTCATGAGCAGTTAGTTAAGTAACTTGTTCCTTCCTGGGCCTCAGTCGTGGGGACAAGAGGGAGGACTTCAGCTGCTGATTACTACAGAAAGCATTTGGGTCTCATAGCAGACTAAGCACAGGGAGTTTCGGGCACCTGCCTCACTTCCTGCAAGAAATGGCGAAAAAATAAGACCAGGGCCATTTTGACAAAAATGGCACCCTTAGGTGCTTTACTGAATCTGCGAACGCAGCCCGTGGTAAATTTACACCACGGTAGTTAAAAGTAAACCACTGCCACCAGCCATTCAGTGAGAAAAGGGTAACATTAAAAATGTTACATGAGAAACTAGACAAAGGGATACTAGGTAACCCCTCAAGCACCCTATTGTAAGATGGTGTGCTGGGTCTCGAAATTTACAAATGTAAGTAAAGTCAGTTTCACTTTAATGCTCTGGGAAACAGTACTTTATCCTAGAGAAGGTATTTAAATCATGGGAAATCTGGAAGACTTCCCTATGCCACTGCACTGATGGTGCTGTGCGTCACAATGTAAAGATGATACATGCATATATACATATATTTTTTGATTTGTCCATGGTTCATAAAAGAACATTTACAAAATCTTAACTTAAAAAATTCATAAAAATTACACACATTATATTCAACGATCCTTATCTCATTCATATAAAACAATTAAAATAATAGCATAGCATAAAAGAAAAGAGAACCTAACAATTCATAATTACATTGCATAATTTGCCAATTCATTTTCTGTGCGTTAATAACTAAACTAGGGCAAAAATCAAAGGCCGGTGGTTTCCATTCGTCATTCTAGCCCATAGTGCTTCTGAACAGTTCTCGAAGTCAATGTTAGCAAATTGTTTTAGTCCTATTTTGTTCTTATTTTAAAACTAAGTGTTTCAATGTTTCCACCTGGTCTTCACAAGGTAGAAAGCGACACCTCAGGATAGTCTCCTCGCCTTTAACCTTATTCCAATAACCAATCCTTTCCCTTGTGATATTGGTTGAATTTAAACTTCATATAGGAAATTCTGGTATGGTTACACGGAAATGAGTCAAGATACTTATATTGAGGAATTTGTTTTTTGATAAATCGAGCATATTCAATATGTTTTGTATCTTTTTATTTCCTCGAGTGTTACACCAGTCATATTCAAACACTTTCTTCTTTGCATATCCTGGTCTTAAACACAAATCGAGTGTCTATTCACAACAAGAATCGCCTGCATTTCTCGTTGATAAAAAGTGAGAGGACGTTATTCAAAGATAGATTAGTGTTCAAATCCTGATATAGGGAATTAGTAGTGGGGTGGCTCATTTTAGCATAGTTCGACAGTTCTCATTTGCCTTCTTGAAGAGAGTGAGATCAGACTGAGTTTTTGTCTAATTATACCATTAGGCAGTGCCGATGGAAAATGCATTGCCGATTTCAGCAGCCGTCCTTGCAGTTAGTCTAGAAATGTATTCATGTCCAATAAGCAGATGTCCAAAGAGTAAAGTAGAACACTTTCAACCTTTAGGTTATAGAAAACTATCAAGTGGGCCAAAGAATATTTCGCTAAGATTATTTTTAACTGTGGAAGAAGCGGTCTAGCCTTAAGGTTTGATTGTTCAGCCCAAAACTTAATTGAATTTTTATCCGAGATACAGTATCCTAGGTAACTGGTGTCAGTAATCAACGGTATAGGTGTATTTAGTATTTGCCAATGATAATGTTTAGACCTATTTTTTAAAGCAAATCTCATAGCCGTCTTAGATTTGGACTGAGGTTGTGGGCTCTAGCAAATTCCTCAAATAAGTTCAATTTAGTTTGTAGCCCAGCTGGTGTAGGGTCAAAGATAATATCAGCAAATGCCAACCATTGAAGATGTGACGCACCAAATTTAATTGAAAAAAGGTTTTTCTCACTCCTTAAGTGGTCCAAATCAGCGATATAAAGATTGAAGAGCGTAGCAGCTAAGTTACAACCCTGCTTCAGTACAAGAAAGGTTTTTATTGGGTCAGTGGGCCCACCTTCAGCTGTGATCCTTATTCTATAGGATGTACCAGTATGGAGTTGTACAAACCAATATATTAATTGAGGTGGTATTCCCAGCTTCGCCCACTTGGTCCATAAAATATTTAGATCCGAGTCGAAAGCGGCAGGCATGTCAATCAGTGCTATGTATACTGGGCAGGCATTCATGTGGTTCGCTCTAGATAATGTGACATGATGGCATTTAGAGTAGTAGAAATCTTGAGTATAGGCCATGGTGTTCAATGTGCTGTTCTAGTTTCAAATGATGCCTATGGAGTTTGTCAGAGTCTATAATCAAAAGAGGAGTTCAGAAATCACATTCAAATACATGAGTGGGGTAAAAAATGGTCTCGCTCTCTAGGTAAAAAAAAGTCCCCCAAACCCTGTTAAGTTGCTGGGGGGGGTCTCTAAGGTGGAGGGAATTGGCACGTTACTGAGAATTCCCCCCCCAACACCCCCATTCCGAGTCCGACTTCAAAAGGACTCCATGAACCACACCCTAACAGAAGTGCTGCTTTCAGTGCTGCCGTCGAAGCACTGGTTCCCAGAGCACAGCATGGGGGTGGTTTCCATGCCCTAGGAGGAAGTTGTCCTTCCTGCTGGAGTTTTAGTATAGGCTGGTGGCCATTGTTCAATGACAGTTGTGGGGACACAGTGAATACACAGCAGCCCTGTAATAGATACCCCCTGCTCAGAGCCGACTCTAAAATATGAATTGCTGTTGTGAAACTGAGACCCAAGCCGCCCCCATGGCATGACTTGTATTTTAAGTTTTTAACATGGCACTATTTGGACTGTTAAACTATTTTGAAAATGTGTGTCCAAGGTGCTTACAGATAAAAATCCACCTATGCCTGCTGTTTGTTCCTAGAGATGTCATAAATGCCTGTGTGGCTTTTGATCCTGCTCGAGCCCACTGCAGGGCTGGTCCCGAGGGTGGACCATTTCATCAAAAGCACATAGTTGTGCTATAATTTTGGGCATCCAGCGATGGTTGCCTTGGAAAAGGTCGCCCAGTGGGTGAGACATTCCCACCCCCACAAAAATGAAGCACTTTCCCCCAAATATTCTAGGATTGGGGTTTAAATTGTACTTAATACCAGTCCTAGAATGTTCAGAAGGCTTATAAGGAGGGGGGGCGGGGTATCTCCTGCCTGGTGACTTTTTCAAGGGGACATTTTGGCATTGAGCATTTATGAAAGGGGGGTCTTAATGTTTTATACCATGCACCGCTATTTGCTTGGTCTCCAGGCGCTTACATGGCTCTGTAAGAAAGTGGGTTTAGTTAGTGAGGGAGGAGGGATAGGATAGAGGTTGTGCTAATCTGTTGGTGGTTGCAGAACCAAGAGCAACTGGTATATGTGCGTGTGCTAGGATTGTGCGCACTGTTGTGTTTGGAGGGGCAACGTCTGGGTTGTCTGTCCAGTTTGTTATTTTGGTGGATGTGTAGGTTGTGTTTAGTAAAGCTGGCCTGTTAAGCGTGTGTGGTATGTGGGATGTATGCTGGAGAGGAGCCGGGGTAGGTAGTTAGTACAGTGTGGTTGTTTTATTATTGGTTCCAGCTTCTGTATTGTCCCGTCCCGTGATTGTCATGGGGGTTGTGGGAGGTGCCTGTCTTTAATGTTCTCAGTGAGTTGAATAGTCTAGTTTCAGAAAGTTGGGTGGTGATCTGTTCTTGTATTCGGCTGCTTGTCCATGTAGGGATTTGTGAGCGATGCAGAGGGCTTTGAAGTTGATGCGTTTTTATACTGGAAGCCAGTGTAGGCTTCTCAGGGCCAGTGTGATGTGGTCTCTTTAGTCTTGGGAGTAGTCTTGCTGCAGTTTTGAAACATTCTGGCATTCCAAGGTCGAGACGGTTTGGTTAGTCTATTCTTGATCATACCAAGGAGATGATTGCAAGGGTTCTGTGTGGGTAAGGGGGAGTATCCCTTCGATTAGTCGCAGGTGGTAAAAGCCTTTCTTTGCTACTGCGTTGACTTGTAGTCATCCGATGACAATAACCTCACCTCTCTTCCCCCCACCATATATGCTGTCATCTATTCTGTCCTCAGCAGATCAGATAATTTGCTGCCACCATGGATCTAGAAAGGGGAACCTGTTGCTATGTCCGTGGTGGCCATCTTTGTAGGTTTTATGGAGTAGGGTGGGGCTGCGGATTTGATGAGTATGCTGTGTGCAAAATGTCCTATTAAGTTTTTAGCTACCACTTTTTACTTGCCTGTGGAGCTCTAGTAGTTATGTACGGGAGGGTAGTGTTACTACTGCAAGGTAATTGCATAGGGCCTGATTTGTGCCCAAGAGCAGGTAACTCTGCCAGTGAATAACAGTTCATTAATTATATACATTGCATTTATTTTCTAACTCTCTGCGGAAACATGAGATTTGACTCCTCCACCCCTTTGCTTTTTTTCTGATCTTCCACCATGCTTAATCTTTTTTGCTTGGCATTTGGCCCTCCTTACTATGCATTTGCCAAATTACCACATACAAGCCTTAAGAAATGTAGGGGTTTAAGCAAAGATAAATTGGCGTCGGTTGGTTGATTCATGGCTTCTGAGATGCGAGTTTGGGAGGAACTTGTGGAAGAATTTTTCTAAGCTGTATGTGTAGGCTAGAGACCTACCCACACTAGTGAGTTGACATTACATTGTGCACTATTGAAGGGTCCCCTCCTGAGTGAACCATTGGCTTCTCTGCCACATACCCCTGTGGGATTTGGGCATCTAAGGGAAAGCCTTGAAACCAAGGTGTGGGTCAGTCTTGCACTACACATAGTTTGGAGATGGTGATAGTGGGACAGGAATGTCCTTGTCAGTGCCCCCTTTTTGTAACTCCCAAAAAACAAGATTGCATTCTCTGCACTAACCGCTAAATGGCCTATGAAAAGCATGTGACTTGGCAGATACAAGCCACAGAAAGGCTATAACCACGAAAGTAATATTGCCATGCACACTGTTGCACCTATGGATTGGTTAGGTCAAGTACTTGGAAAATATTTGCAGTTTTTAAAACGCCCAGTGCTATAAAAACAGTCTAAAAGGGGGAAACAATTGGACCGTGCATCCTTGCAATGCAATTAAAATCCCTGGTGTGCCCTCCCAATTAATGGTGGTGCCATGAAGGCAAAACCCACTGTGGGTATGTTGGTGGTCCTAGATCTAGTGGTCAGAACAGAACACACAGTTTTGAGATAGGGGGGAAACGGAACCAGACCTTATAACCAGCAGCTATACAATCCTGAAAATCTCTTAGGACAACATTATGCAACACATTAACTTTGACACTCTAGAACCTATTGTTAAAAATAATACAAATGCACACATAATTAAACCTGGTGCTGGAGTGTAGACATTTCAAATTGACGGTCAAGTGGCACAGCGAGTAGAGCGCTTGCTTTGACATCCGTGCAGAGCCTGCTAACGCAGGTTCGAATCCCGGCAGGGCCAAACTCAGCCTTTCATCCTTCCGAGGTCGATAAATGAGCGCCACACACCGTGGGTAATAATAAGCAGCGCTCAGATACCTCAGGGTTCGTAGCGCTATATAAATGCCAAATTATTATTAAAATCACAGCCAAAGACCTCCCAAGAATTATGTTTAGTAATGGTTATCTTTGCAGTACTCTGTAGGAAAATAGTTAGTCAACAAAATGTGATGACTGGATTACACTGTAGCAAGAGAGCAATGCAGAGCAGGAGTTTAGGAATGCATTCAAAATCAATTCTAGTTCTTGGCCCCCTTGTGGGCACAGGAAGTGTCTCAAGGGGCAGGTAAATATCATCAGTCTATTTAGGAGATTTTTTGCACTGGTTGAAAGTTTCACATGAATCTGTGGGAGGAAAGTCAATGGGCCATCCTCTTCAATGCCACTAAGCCGATTCTACCCTACAGGTGCTAATTCTGCAGCAAACGCCAGGGAAGGCCAGAATAGACCCAAATGACAGGATCCAGTGGTCTGAAGATGAGCCAGAAGCCCCAAAAGTAGATGGAGCAGAGACAGACCCCACTGTGTATGGGAAAGGCGGCTGTGCCTCTGCAGAGTCAATGCTGAAGGAGTATCTATACTAATTACCCACTCCAAGACCCAGCAATGTCATTGCATGTTCCTTTTTGGTGAAAACCGCTCAAACCGCTTCAGTGCCATGAACCGACGCTGTTCAGGGCTTCTTTTTTAGGTACAGTTTACAGGGGCAGTAGCCCACCACAAAGCAGATGATCCTGGCAGGAAATCAGGATGCTGCAATATATACTGCCCAGAAAACTCATCCAGCATGGAAGGCTCAATCAGGCAGATATGGGGAGGCAGAAATACGGAAGCCCAGACTGAACTTCCATAGACAAACATCCAATCCAGGATGAGCCTAAACCACTGTACCCAGCCAGTATGGACCAGGAAGGGTTTAAAACTGCAGGAAAAACATTCTGGTCATCCGACCTTTCATGTAGATGAGCAAAAACAGCAAGAGGGTAGCCAGGGCCAGGGAGGGCCTTTATTCCAGTACAAAAGGGCATGTTAAAGGCCAGCCAGCCACTAACCAGAGACTGGGCTGGGGGCAAACACATCCTATGGTTAATCAGTTGGAGGCCACTCAAGTCTAGAACGCGCCCCTACAGGAAGTGAAAGAGCTCTGGGACCTACACTGGCCTAAACCAGTTCAAACAGTATGGAGACTGCCACGTAAGCTCAGAGCACACCTGGTCATAACAGCCATCTTAAGGCTACCTCCCCTTCATAGACAACTATGAACAGACCATCTTCTCTGCTGCAAGAGCAAATTCCAACGCAAAAGGAGAGACTCCACGGCCAGACAAACCTTAACAATAGGACACGCGTAGCCCGTAAGTTCTACAAAGCACTGACCGATTCATGTAGACCTACATCGATCCAGATTTCATAGTGGCCTCCCCAGATGAGGATCCACCCGTGTCCTCTCCTTCGGGAGACCCATTCCTGCTCACAGATCTAGCCACCAGAGGAGCACAGTGCTCTGGAATACTGGCTGAGAAACTGACTGAGGCGGTACACTTTATAGAAGATTTGGATCCAATGGAACTGTTTGATGTTAGGAGTGCCCCGTTACCAAACTGTAATTGGACTTGATGAGTTCGATATTAGTACTTGACTACTTCCAAATAACGTAACCACTTTAAATACTATAGTCTGGGCGTTGTTGCACTTTGAAGCAACCGTTGTCAAATATTTAAATAAAATCCAGGCCATTCCATATGCTGTAGTTCAAAAAATAGTTTCTGATGCTTGTTAATCTGCTTAGAATCACATACTGTGCATATAGTCGACATACAGCGATAACCGCAGAGTATTGCATCTTGTCTTTCGGGGACCGAAAGGGGACGTTGGCATAGGCGTGTCTAACACTATCTGTGACATGTAGTGTTAGACACACCTATGACGACGTCCCATAGGTCCCTGAAAGACCAGATGCAATACTCTGCGGTTACCACTGGATGTCGGACTATATGCACAGTATGTGAATCTAAGCAGATACAATTATCAGAAATGCTATTACGGTAAGTAATGCATGTCTTTATATGATTATCTCAACAAAAACCTACATTGACTCATTAGCGAGCATGTGCAAATGTATCACTAATCAAGGCTTTATCCAGGCAGTATTTATAGGTCGTTCAATATCGCTACACAGTGCAATTCTTAACAATATTACTTGGCTCCTGTAAGCACAAAATCAAAATAAGCATAGTCCTAATTGTGGCCGTTTTTTTACATTGTGCCCTATTAATCCAGTCCTTTTTTAGTTATCTCACTAAATGTACTTCCAACCACCACATAGATTATAACCATAATGGATCCATTCTACTCGGTTCTAGGAAATCAATTGTACTCATGTATCCTGTGGTTAGCTGATACCTTGTTACAAGCAACCCTGTATGTATGTGTGTGTATATATGTATATGTATCTGAGGCTTGTGGAATCTGCTTAGATCACATGCTGTGCATAGGCCGACATCTAGTGGAAGCTGCGTAGTATTAGTTTGTTTTTCGAAACTCGAAAAAGGGTGTCCACACAGGGCGTGCCAGTAATGCTATCCCTAGTGGGACGTCCACTGTACCCATGATCCCTCACGCTTCTAGGACCCTCAGATTGTTTTTTTCCGCCATACTGGTCGGAAGCATTTCGCGGAGTTCCCTGGCCTTAGCCATACTTTTGGTAAATATTGTTAAATTTACCCATTTCTCCACCCCAACGTCGAGTCACCGCTTCCACACTCGACGCCGGCCCGGAGAAGAATTCGTCCGTCGACAGCTGCGCAACAGATTTGGGCCTAGGAAGGCCTCTGGCCGCGGCCCGGCCTTGGAAGGCCGCTTGCCTCGGCCCTGCAAGTAGGGAGAGTGGGGGGTGGACATACTCTACACTCTTTTGGTATATAGGTACATTCTTATATATTCCTACACTTACAAGCCCGCTGCCATAAGGTGCGTATGGAGGGTACCCCTTCCCAATTCTGCCCCAAGTGCAACCGCAAATACCCTTGGGTCGACAGGCACGCTACGTGCAATGTCTGCTTGCCGAGGGACCACCCCGAGGTGAACTGCAGAGCGTGTAGTAGGTTTAAACCCAAAACACTTAAAGCCGTTCGATCAAGCGTTGGGCCCACTACGCCAGACGTCAAGAGGCCATGGCAGCGGAGGGCGTCTTCAGCTATGGCAGCGACGCCGTGCTTTCGGGCGGCGAGGGCATTATGGCGTTGAAAGACAGCCAAGCGCAAGTCCTGACCTCGGAAGGTCGTCCGGCAGGGCGGCTATGGGGAAGACCCCCGGCGACACAAGCGCTTCCCACAGCACTTCCACAAAACACATGAAGCCCAATCGGACCTCGACGCACACGTCGAGTTCTTGGAAAGAGGCACATAGAGAATGGTCAGAATCGGCGTAATCGATCACGATCGCCGCATGACTCCAGGCAATCATCCACTGTTGCCAAGAGTGCCTCGCTCGCCAAGAAGTTCGATCGTCGGAGGACGAAGCAGACTTGCATCCCCAGACCGCACTCCAGGAGTCGGCGCCCGCAGACCGCATTACGGCGGCTCCCGAACCCCTACCTCCACACTCGGATAGGGACACTACCCCCGAACTTCGACGCCAGGCGTTGAAAGGCTCCGTAGGAGCAAAAAAACAGGGAAAACAACTCTTCCACTCACGGGGAGGGGGGAAAAACAACAGAGGCAGCCTCTGCCTACTTCCACACCTTTAAGACACTCCACTCCTCAGACATACCAGTCTTCTGCTATCACAAAAACTCCTACTCAGACCACCAAGTCTAGTCAGGATAAGTCAGAGAAACTTCCAGTAAGGGTCATCCCCAGTTCTAGAGAATGGTCTAGTGATGACATAGACAGGGTCATGTCAATGATCATTGGCAGATTTTTACGCAAAAAACCCTGAACACTTTCTCTCAGACTCCCGACGGGTCAGCACCCTCAGGCTGTAAGGATCCTATGCCTCCAAGTAAAAAGTCCCGGTTTGAAACACCAACACGGTCTTCGGACCCCTTCGATGTACAGCCCTACTCTCACTATCAAGGAGAGACATCCTTTTGTGAGGATCCAGATTTGGGAATGTCTGAAGAACAAACTGGTACGGGCTACTATGGGGATGATGAGGACGACCCAGAAACCTACATAGTAGATTCCCCGGTAGAGAAGGAACCCCCGGTTACCGACTCCCCTGTCGACAACCAACCTCTCCTGAATGAAGTGCTGTCTCGAGCAGCTGAACATTTCCACATTGACACCCAGGGTGCTCAAGAGGAGAGGGACTTCGCCGAAGAGTTAGTGGGAGAAAGGAGGCCTATTGCTCAGGCCAGGGTATTTATTCAACTTAATTCCTTGTGCCAAAAAAAGATTTGACAATGCGCCCAGTATTGGACTTGCGGCCTGCAAACAAGTAGGTCAAGCCCCAAAAGTTTAGCATGACTACTCTCCAGGAGGTAATCCCCCCCCCCTCCTAAAAAAGGGGATTACATGGCAACATTGGACATGAAAGATGCCTATTTTCATATTTCCATGTTCCCAGCGCACAAAGTACTTGCGCTTCAAGGTGGACTGTTGGCACTACCAGTTCAAGGTACTGCCCTTCGGGATAGCTTCGGCTCCAAGGGTATTCACCAAGGTACTGGCGGTAGCGGCAGCACACCTATGCAGGGAGGGCAATCCCGGTGTACCCTTACCTGGACTGGTTCATCACGGGGGAGATGAACCAGTCCAGGTTTGCAGAGCAAACATTCAAAGGACAATCGACCTCCTTTTCGAATTGGGTTTCTCAATAAACGAGAAAGTCAATTCTCGTGCCAAGCGCATCCAAACAGTTCCTAGGAGCTATCCTAGGCGCTCAAGGGGGGTAGACCTTTCCTTCCGAGGAAAGAATTCAGAATATACTGCTGCAAATTCCGCAAGATCAGTCCGGTCACCAGTTAACGGTACGCAAAGCAATGCGTTTGCTGGGCATGATGGCATCATGCATTTACCTGGTCCCCCACGTGCGCCTGCGTCCCATGCAAGAATGGGTGGCGAAGTAGTGGTCTCAGGCAAGTGGTCAGTGGGACGATCTAGTGGTCGTTTCGCCAACACTTTTACAAAGCCTTCACTGGTGGACAAGAGAATCTGTCCAAGGGGAAACCCTTTTACGATCCCGAGATACAGGCGGTACTCGCAACCGATGCATGCCTAACGGGGTGGGGAGCTCACCATCTCCACCACACAGTTCAGGGTCTCTGGTCGCACTCAGTGGCCAAGAATCACATCAACCTGTTAGAGCTTCTGGCAGTATTCAGAGCACTTCAAGCAGTCAAGCCCTACTTGTTAAATCTGTCAGTGCAAATCCGGACGGACAGCACTACAGCCATGTTCTTCAAGCAAGGAGGGACTCGGTCGCCAAATCTGTCCAAGCTTGCCCAGAAAATCTGGATATGGGCACTCGGACGTAAAATCTTCCTGTCATCGCAACATGTTCCAGGGAAGCTCAATTCCCTAGCGGATGCTCTGAGCAGACTCCCCCTCCCAGAGGAATACGAATGGGTTCTACACAGAGAGGCCGTAGAAGATTTCTTCTCTCAGTGGGGTTTCCCCACTATAGACGTTTTCGCCACAAGCGAAAACAGACAATGCCCAGGATTTGCATCCAGGTTCCCCCAACCAGACTCCCAGGGGAACGCCCTGTGGATGAACTGGTCAGGGATGTTTGCGTACGCTTTTCCACCAACTCCTCTCCAGGAAGGCGGTCAACAAGATGAACAGAGTCGATGGCGCTCGTCCTAGTTGCTCCCATGTGGGCAAGACAACCGTGGTTCCCACACCTACGCTGGATGGCGGTGTGCGAGCCCATCAAACCTCCAGCCTGGTACAACCTACTGTCCCAGCACCAAGGTCAAACAGTGCATCAACAACCCAACTCAATGAACCTGGCAGCATGGCTCCTGAGGTCATAGTTTGGACACCTCAAATTACCACAGAGGTGTATGGACATCCTAAAGGAATCTAGGAAACCAAACACAAGGCACTGCTACTTTGACAAGTGGAAGTGATTCGTTATCTGGTGCCAAAGTAGACAAATCAACCCAGTTGATTGCACTCCTTCCACTATTGTTACATACATGCTCCACCTGCTAGATGCAGGATTGGTTTTTAACTCACTGAAAGTACACCTGGCAGCCCTGTCGGCATACACCACTTCCCATAACAAGGTCTTGTGGTGGAAAGTACCAGTAGTTAAAGCCTTCATGGAAGGTGCAAAGAGACTTCACCCTCCTATTTCAAACCCACCTCCAGGGTGGGACCTTAATGTGGCGCTATCTAAGCTCATGGGCCTCCCTTTCGAGCCCATGCATAAAAGCAGTCTCAAACACCTGACTTATAAAACGGCCTTCTTAGTAGCTATTACATCTATAAGAAGGGTCAGTGAAATTCAGGCTCTGTCAGTGCAGGATCCCTTCTTTACTGTCCATAAAGACGAACTGGTTTTACGCACACACCCTAGGTTCTCACCTAAGTTTATATCTAAATTCCACGTAAATCAGTCCATCGAGCTTCCAGCTTTCTTCCAGGACCCTCAAAGCTCGGCTGAAGTGAAACTACACACCCTAGATGTGCGTAGGGCGGTCCTCTACTATGTAAATAAAACCAGACCGCTAAGGAAAACAGATCAACTGTTTGTCTCCGTAGCTACATGCAGAGAGGGGGATTGCGTCTCTAAAGGTGCCATCTCGAAGTGGATTATTAACTGTATCCAGCTCTGTTACTCACTCTCTGAAAGAACTCTGCCTTTCACGCCAAGAGCCCACTCGACTAGAGGCATTGGGGCCACTCTGGCTTTCATTGCAAATGTACCCCTTGACACCATTTGCAAAGCAGCTACTTGGAGCTCTATTCACACGTTTACTCAGCATTACTGCATTGACACTCATTCCAAGGCAGATACACAAGTGGGACAAGCGGTTCTAAGACACTTATTTGCTCATGACCCTTCTCACATCCCTCTTCCTTCAGGTACTGCTCGCTAATCTATGCACAGCATGTGATCTAAGCAGATTCCACAAGCCTCAGAAGGGATACATTACTCACCGTAATCGTATTTCTGATGCTTGTATCTGCTTAGATTCACATGCGACCCACCCTTTCTCCCCTCTGAAAGAAGGCGCATGGTTGCTTGTAGTCTTACCTTTCTATCTATCTGCTTGTATTATCTGTACTCGCGCTACTCCTCATGCTACCTCATGTCAGAAAAAATACAATCTGAGGATCCTAGACACGTGAGGGATCTTTGGTACAGTGGACGTCACAGTAGGGATAGTATTACTGGCACGCCCTGTGTCTGCCCATTTTCGAGTTTCGAAAAACAAACTGTAATACTCCGCAGCTTCCACTAGATGTCGGCCTATGCACAGCATGTGAATCTAAGCAGATACAAGCATCAGAAATACAATTACGGTGAGTAATGTATTCCCTCTCTTTCCCTCTCTTTCCCTCTCTTTCCCTCTCTTTCCCTCTCTTTCCCTCTCTTTCCCTCTCTTTCCCTCTCTTTCCCTCTCTTTCCCTCTCTTTCCCTCTTTCCCTCTTTCCCTCTCTCTTTCCCTCTCTCTCTCTTTCTCTTTCCCTCTTTCTCTTTCCCTCTCTCTCTCTTTCTCTCTCTTTCCCTCTCTCTCTCTTTCTCTCTTTCCCTCTCTCTCTCTCTTTCTCTCTTTCCCTCTCTCTCTCTTTCTCTTTCCCTCTCTTTCTCTTTCTCTCTTTCCCTCTCTTTCTCTTTCCCTCTCTTTCTCTCTTTCCCTCTCTCTTTCCCTCTTTCCCTCTCTCTTTCTCTCTCTCTTGCTCTTTCTCTCTCTTTCTCTCTCATATCTGCCAATCTGAATTCTTCATCGGCACTGTTCCTTCCTGTTTCATTCCACATTTCAACCATGCTGGCAGTGTCCCGCATTCAGGATAAAAAACGGATCAGCAACCACAGGATACAGGAGTAAAATTGATTTGCTAGAAGTGAGTGGAATGGATCCATTATTGTTATCTACGTGGTGGTTGGAAGTGCATTTAGTGTGATTACACTCGTAAAAAGGACTGTGGATTAACAGGGCACACAATGTACAAACGGCTATGATTCGAAGAGCTAAGTGATATTAAGAATCGCACTGTATGGGGATATTAAACGACTATTAAATACTGCCTGGATAAAGCCAGAGGAGCGAAAATGTGCATGTGCTCGCTAATGAGTTAATGTAGATTTTTGTTGCGAATTATATGAAACATTCTTTTTTGAACCAGACCTTGAAGAGAAACGGGTATCTCATTGCGTTCCTCTTGTTGCCTCAATTAAATGGACGATCTATCCTTGATTCTTTAGTAGTAGCTACTGCACACAAGAGCTACTATGCCAACGGCAGTTACTGAATATACCCCCAGACCAGTAGAAGTAGGTGCATATGTGATTTCTCCAAAAAGGCAGTTACCTCGGAAGGCTATAGTGCAAGAATCACGAATGCTCTAGTGCTCATGGCCAGATAGCTGGTCACAATGGGACGACATGGAGGACCTTTCCAAGCAGACCGCTGAAGAATTATAGGGAGCTTTAGATCAAATCAGTAGACGGGAAGAATTTTGCCAATGTCATTAGAAAGAATGGTCTAGATGCAGCTGACAGTTGGTTTACAAATAGCAAGGGCAGCCTACATCAAGATACGCACGGCTAAGGGGTACTGATTTCAAAACAGATACACAGATTACTCTTGGACAAGCCAGTGGAGGAGACTCGCCCATTTAGGGTAGCGGTAAATGAGGCTCTGGAGAGAGCAAAAATGGATCCCGACACCTTAAAGACACTGGGACAAATTATTTCTTTGCATAGCGCCACAAACCCAGAGGCACCGGAGTGCTCAAACATACAACAAATGGCAAATAGAACCACAAAACAAACAATTACTATGAAAGAACTAGCCCAATGGAGGACATCCAAACACAAAATAGAACTAAAGACATGCGATGAATAACAAATGAGCAGCAAGTCATCCACTAAACACTAAAAAGGCAGAGTGAATCGGTGAACTCCAATTACATTACTATCTTTTCGGACTAGAATAACCACTGCAATGTCATACATAAACCAGCGGGGAGGAGCTTCGTTAGAACCTTTAACTTGGGTGGCGGGCCTTTAGCCACACAGGGTGGGTCCACCACCTCTGGGCATATTGCCTCATTCTGGCACAGAACATATGAAAATGGTGCATCGGATGAGGTATATTTCTGCAAGCACGTGTTTCTGGAGAGAACTGTTTAGTGGACAACCTAAGCAGAGTGTGGTAACAAAATCACGATTGGGGAAATCGACACACAGATTTTTAAGAAGATGTGGAAATCCCACCGTTGCCCTTTTCGCAACAGTCGAACACAAAATGCCCCTCCTTGAAACACCTTGAAAATGGATATTCCACCACCTATCGAGATCTAGACCAAACATAACTGATAACACAGGCAGTTAACACACCCATGGCCTCAAACTCTGGGTCTGGCAGCTTGGAAAGATACTGCCACTCAAGGGGAAGTGTTTAGTCATGTTGTGTAAAGAGATTGAGCCAATCATTTCCATACCCATAGATATTGCAATATACCTATTGCACTAATTGGGCTCTGGCTCTATTAAGGTACACTTGGCCGCCTATTCTTGCTCGCAACAGATTATGCTGGGGAAAGAATTCTTGCAAAGGGTTCAGTGCATCCAAACCCCAGTGGCACACCCACCACTGGGATTGGACTTTAACACCATTTTTCAAAGGCTCATACTCAGGATGTAGAGTTGTTTGCAAGTACCTTTAATTTTTTCCCAAGGTGGATATTACTACTACTCTGAAATCGTGCCCTCCTAGACCTATTTGTGGGGCTGGTGGCAAGACTGTTAATTCCACTTTATAGTCGCACCGTTTCGTGAGCTAATCAAAGCAAAGTCATTGGATATGATTTCATCTTTTATTATGAACCTGAGAAGTGTTAATCGGAATTGAAATGTGTTCAATATTTAAATATATATATTAGAAGTTGTCTTTGTTGTTTTTCAGAAAACGAAGGGGGGCCTTCAATTCCAAACAGCTGCTATACCTTGAGAAGTACCGACCCAAGATGAGACTGCGCTTTAAGGACACCAATGGACACTGCTGCCTGCAGTAGATGGCTGACGGGCAGTAGTTCTGCTAGAATTACCAGAGCTTTTTGGAAGCTACGCCTGCAAATGTGAATTTGGAGTCCTGCAACATCAGCAGATTGGATGAGGTTGTGGGAGCTGCACCATCTCTTTGCTTCAAATTAAGATCAGTGATGCAACCGTAAAGCAAAACCACAAACTAACGAAAAATAAAACCATTAAAACCACAATCCGTGAAGGATGTTTTCTCCTCCAGTTGCAGTGTAACGTCTGCCAGGAGAAAAAAAAGTCTCCAAACCATCGTGTCTGGCATGAAGCATCTCTTCAGTCTCTGTGAAGAGACTGTTGCATAGAAGGTGGCCGAATGTTATCGTGCTAACATGAACCCTGTAGCAGGGCACATGGATTTCCCACTGGGATTACCTTTTATTTCAATTTCCATGTTTTGTAGCTGCTTTTTTTGCGAAAGTTGGCATATCGAAGTGAAAGTACCTGCTGTAAATGTGCAGTGTGACAGCCTTAAGCCTAACTAATCGGGCACCTTCCTCTGGCAGTGCAGTGAGATGTTGAAGTCCAAATGCGTTTGGTCTTTGCTTTGGGTCTTAATGTTGTTTACAGTACTGGTAATTTGTCACCTGGCCAGTGGAACTCCTCATCTTGAGGGGGAGGTGTGTGCTCAGAATAGCTGTGAAGGCAAGGGAGACCCACAATTATGCAATTCAGTAAATTGTTTCCCACCATTTCTGGGTGCTTGGGCACTGATACTAACATTTCTTTGGTCACTTGTCACTGTGGGTCAGTTTACTCCTGAAGGGGCATCTAAATATTCCTGCACTGCCTCTTCACATAGAAGTAAATGTACATTTGAATGTTTTCCAGTGCTCGAAAGTGAGGAATTGGGTGCCAAACCATGTGGTTGGTTCTGTGGTTAGAATGTGTCTCTTAAAATGTGTTTAAAGTTGGTCTTTCAATGTTGCACATGAGCAGGCCACCTTATGCTCCAGTCCAAAAAAGCACATTTGAAATGCCCTCAAACTTTAAGAGATCTGTTCAGGTTTCATGGTTACTGTCCCGAGCAGCTTTCTGTGGCATGCCTTATTATGCTAACGTCAGCTAGCTCCTCATTGTATCAAGAAATAATTCAATGTAGTCATCCAAGGATCATTTCCTGCTGGCCCTTTTTCTATAGTTTTTGATGCATGCTTGTCTTGTTTGTCCTTGCAAATGATGTAGTTGGGGCTCAATATCCACAAGAGAGCAGGACTGTTGCAAGTCCTTATTTCCTATTATCGAGACATTGTGCTGACATGCGACTCCCTTGAAGCTCGCTCTGTCAATAGTGCAATATGTCCCAATCTGACTCTCAGCGTTCTCCCTGGCGCAAACCCTTTGTTGCACCTTCCTTTTTGCTGGTCTGTTGCAAACCATTACGCCAACTGTCCTCTTACCTCAAGACACTGATGACATGTACTAAATGATAAAACATTACATTGATAATTCCAGAAATAGTAATCATGCATTTTTAAGTAATTGTACTTGTGTTTTTAATTAAGATGCATTATTCAAATGGTACTACCTTAACTGCCCCATGAACACTTTTTAGTCTTTAAAAATTTGCTGCCTAAAAGGTGATGCAAAAGTGAGGCCTTCTTGCTGAAAGTTGGTTAAAGTGCTTTGGCGTAAGTGCTTTGAAATCAGAGCTACACTTTAGTACTGATGAATGTGTACTCTGAATTTTTTAATGCCTGCCTTTACTACCAACGTTTGGGCAATTGCTCTTCCACAGAAAGGATGACTCTTAAGCAGGTCCCGGTATCTGTCTCCAAACAGTTGTACGGTGATCCTGTCAGATACTACCCCTCAATCCTTCCCTAGTCACAAAATACACTGGCATGAGGCTGAAATGCAATTCACCAGACAGCTAGAATTTGTAACTGGGGAAAGCTGCTAAGCCCTATTTTTGAGGCACACTGGGATCCTTGTTGCTGTTAAAGGGTGCATGCCAGTCAATGTGATCTGCGAAAAGTACAAGTCCATTCAGTGCTGCTGTTGTCTGGTAGAAGAGCCTTGCCTAGAGCGGGTGCTCTTTCTGATTTTCATTCCGTTTGCAGATCAGAAGAATTTGACTGGTGAGGTCCAATGCAAACCAAAAGGCTGCTTCTAACTTGGTGGCTTTGGGGCTGTACCCAGATATAACAAATAACGAACGTTTTGGGGGATGGTGGCAATGGTCTATTTTTAGCAGTCGTTCTTTTTCCTAAGGGAAGGCATAAATAGAGTACATTTGCAAAATCTCTCGCCCATCTGCTAAATGTGTTTGACATCTGAACTTTAAAGGGTGAGTGGTTGTCTAATGCTGTCTAGTGTCTAATATTAGGATTTCTTTCAAACTCACAAACTAACATTACATAATGGTTCTAGAAAATGGACTTGTTGCTTTTTGCAAAATTCAAATATATATTTTTTTATTGGGATTTAATAGTAGACCTCAACCTGAAGCCAATGGGGCATATGACCTGAATGAATGGTGCCGCTGCAAATCCACAACAGAAATAGCAAACACTCCCCTTGGCAGTTTAAATAATGCAAATAAAGTATTTTACACATTCTAGAGGTTTGTGTGGGAGTTTTATGTTCATGTGGTGGTATTGTTCTGAATCTTGGTAAACGAGTAGATTTTTGTCAAGTTTCGTTCACATGGACACTGATGAGCCGTGACACTTTGAGTTACGGTCATTCAGGCTGGAAAACTGGTATTCCCGTCATTTGCGTTGCAGTGAAACAAGTTGACCTAGTATGTTACAGTATGTTGCTGGTGTTATTTGCGTGCTTTTCTGCACTCCAAGGGACACCACCATTACAAAAGTGTTAGTACCGATTTCAGGATCATTGGATGCACTGCAGATTAATCCTGCATTACTTTAGCTCATATCTTTTTCGCCCATTCTCACTCCCCTTTCGATTACACGTTTTAATGTGGCAATACCCCACTCATGCCTGGCTACATCAATGTATTACATCACCATTTTATTTTTTTACATTTCTGCTAGAGGTTGATAATGGGAAATCATTTGCTGGCTCCCTTCTCCTTCCTGCAACTGGTTTACATTTCTTGCAGTTCATATTCAAACCAATACAATGTTTTATCCAGTTAGGACTTTCTTTTCATCCTCAAACTTTCCACGCACTTTAATACACCTATGTTCCGTCCATATTTTTGCAATGTTCTATGGCTGCTGGGACCTTAGGGCACAGTAAAGCATGCATGCAATACCTCATTTCACCTATACTGTTTTAATGTGCATGCATGACAATTGCAGCACCTTTATTAGCTGCAAACTCTGGCTACTTTTTTTTTCTTCGTGAGTGGATATGAGACCTTGTGTGGTGAAATGTTTTTTTTTCTTCACAGCCCTCCTTTATAGAGAAAGGAGCTGGGTCTTCAAAGCTCAATCTGCTCTACACGTTTAAAATTTGGGAGGACCTTTATTGCAGGTGTGAGCACATTAAGGTCCCCACCAGATAGACACTTTTTAGAGCGTTTGTGACCAAGCCATTTATGGTTTGCCTACTGGGGGGTGCTAAGGCTTAAGTAGTGAGAGCAGTTGGAAACTTCCACCTCCTTTGTTCTGGGACGTGGTGAAACTGAAAAAGTGAGGACTGAACAGTTTTTTCTGCTCCCAATCTGGTAGTTACTGTCAAGGATTAATCGATTGCAGCTGTTTTGGTATGGTTGGGCAACATTTTACTGGAAGCAACCTCATTGCTCCCTGTCCTGTGGTTAATAATGTGGGGTTGGAGGTACTCTCCAGCATTGGATCTTTCAGAGTCGCAAGCTATTTAAATATTCCCTGTTGTCAGGTTGGAAATCCTCTGTAGCTAGCTTTTTCATAGAAGTGCAAGAAACTGCATTCAATTGTTTTGGGTAATTTACCCTCTAGTCTAGCCAATAGGCAGCACCTCCCTCAACTCCACCCCTGGAGGCCATCTTCAGATTATTTACTGCATGTTTACAGTTTGAAGCCAATAAAGTTGACTTTGGTCCTTTTTTTTTTCCTTCAAGATCCTTCATTACTCGGCTCTACTTTTTCATCATTTGAAAGCTACAGGAGTTTGACCCTGCAGGGCGACATAAGCTCATCAGTGTTCCTCTTGGGTTGAGCCAGTGAAGTGCTGCTTTCTCGCCCCATGACCGACCCTTGATGTCAAAAAGACTGTCCAAGACTTGTTCCACCTTTTAAACGTAAGAACATCTATGTGCCAGTAAGGTTTCTGTTCTGTCTAGCAACTTTTAGTTCACAGCAGTTAAGTAGGAGGTGTCTGCTGGTTTCCACTTGGTCCATATCTTTACAAAATCGGCATTTATCAGATGCAGATGGTTTTTAGTGCCAATATTTCGTTTGTCTTTAGTTGATTCAGACGAAATCTTAATGTTCTGCTCAAGGTTTTGTCTGGGATTTTTTTAAGTATACTCTTTTACTTTCATTGGTGTTGTAGGGAAGGTCGAGGTCAATCTATAGTTCGCAATGTCCAAAGTGTTAATCTAGTCCAGCTCAAACAGTGTCTTTGTAACTTTATTTGGGTTATTGATTAGCTACTCCAAAGAAGTGTCCCAAGTTCTTCAGCAGTTGGTTATTGGTCTGTACGCAACCTGTTAGTATCTGGTTCGTCCCGCGAGCCATTTTTTTTAATTAGTTACAATATTTTCGAACTTGGGTAGCTGACCACTTTTCTATAAAGCATTAAGGTGTTTCTAGCTTTCGTTGCTGTTAGTGACGGCAGGCACAGTTCAGGTCTGATGAGGATTGGAGTTGTTTTTGACAGACCTAAAACATCCCTCCAAAAATAGCTCTCAATTTTCAGCCAAATTGTATCCGGCACAAGGGGCATTGTGTCCCCCCATAAGTTAAGGCGGTTACCACTTTAGTTTTGAAAAAAAAAAATCCATACCAGAATGAGACAATCGCCCATGTTTTCTGTCAACTGTCTTTGCTTGCGATGTAAGCATTTTCAATTTGGCCCACAGCGAATCTTGCATAGCTCTTTCCACTGGATGGCTATTAACCATGACTCTCATATACTTGAAGCTACACACTTTCTCCAGTATTAATCTGTTGATGTTCCAAGTGGCCTTTTCCAATTTTTTTTAACCTTTTGCCAAAAGCTTAATTTTGGTTTTTATGTTTAATTGCAGGGTTTCTTTTTAATTGTTCACCAATTTATCCAACTTTGAAGGCAGACTAGTGTTATGTCCATCAAAATGATATTGTCGGCATATAAATCTGTAATCTTTGTTCCTCCTATTTGGGGGGAGAAGCTTCTGACTTCGGACTCAGAGTCCACATAATCGGCAATATATGCGTTATACAGCGTTGGCGCCAACGGGCACCCCTGGTTAACACCCCTAGCCGTAGTTATTTCTTCTGACAAACCACTTTTTCTGGCACAATTGATGAGATGTATTAGCCCATCTCATTACTTGCGCAAAAAAAGACTGCCCCCCCCCTCCCCGATTTGAAAGGGACATCTATATATCCCATGTGCCCGTTTGGAATGGGTGCACATGTGATGGCAGAAGTGTGAACCACTGTCTCTCACCTAGACTTCTAGTCCTCAAACAGGGATAGAATTGTGTTTCGCATATTACAGCCGGTCCTTTAAGGGCCTGTCTGAGGAAAAATGCACTCCCAGCACACACGTGGACCATTAGTGGCAAGAGCGCTCTTAGCACTAATATATTCAGAGTGGCTTGCCAGTGCAGCATTTGCACTACAGCTGTGCCTCCTGGAAATGTGCAGGTCACCTTTGAGAATAGGGTGACCTAATTTCCAAAAATGGGAAATATAAACAGCACATCCTGTTTATTTTGATGCCCTAATTTTTGAGGGTCTGCCCCAAAATGTAATTAAACAAAATGTACTTGATCAAATGAGTCGCATGAGGGGAAGGAGAGGGAGTGGCGGGCCAGTAAGCGGGGGGGGGGCCTTCAAAGGGGGAGTGCTGGGCCACAAAACAAAGAGCAGATGTCCCGAAAAAGAGGGAGCAAGCTGCAGATTGTGCAAAAGGATGGTGGAAGAGTGATATAATGGAAGAAAAGATGCAGAAGGAGTTCAAAAGAATCAAGGGCCAGACTGCAGGAGTAACTGTGGAGCGTAAGGTGTGAGTTGGGAGCATGGTTGGTGTGGCAGGGTTTGGGGAGTGCAAGTTGTGACTTGGTTTGGGAGTGTGTTTTATAATGGGGGAATTGGTGGGTGGGGGGGGTGTGGGTGCTTGAAGGATTATAGAGCAGGAGGGAATATTTTCACCATTACTTCGGCTGCTGCCTCATCGTGGAAAGCTACCTCGTCGAAATCCTCCCACCGGCATGGCTGAGCCACACAACTCCAAAAGCATAACTGTTAACGACACATTCGTCCACGAAGCTCAAAAGGCCATTGACTGAGTTGGCAACCTTCTTGTTGACTAATAATAAACCTTACAGGCATCTGCCATTCATGACCTTGTCAACCTCTGCATCTACTCCCGTTGCCTTGACATTCTTGAAGTGCCTCATCACCTAAAAAGCTCCTGTTATCTCTGCAGCCTTATGTCCTGCTCACTGTCAATACCTCCCAACATTCCTCCTGAGTACATCCTGGAACACACCATTGATACTGACATAGAGGTCCTGGAAGGGGTGTTTGCCGAAGAGGAGTTATCTGGATTGTCTCCAGCATATAGCCTCTTTAGACTCCGCCACCTCCCAGGCTCCCCCAGCCCATTTCTTTAATCTCCTGCACCTCTTGCAATGGACCTGCCTGGCCCCTCACAACCACAATTGGAGGCACATTTTATGCACCATCCGAACTAGTGTTGGAGCTCCAAGCAAGGGTCCCCACTATTCCTCTGCCGTACCCAATGTTGATTATGCCATCCCAATCTTGGCTTCCACAACGACATCAGTGCCCACCTCCAACAAGTGGAGTGACATCAGGATGTCTCCTCAGACGCTGATTCCCATTATGCTGTACATCCTGATAGGAAAATTACAAAACCTTTTAAAATAGTTTCACAGAGGACAAGTATCCTTAATGAGATGAGTGGCTATAAAACCAGATGGTGCAGGGGAGGTAGAAACCTAAACTAGGACAGTAGAGCACGGTATCAGAAAGGGATAGTGGAGGAAGTGGTAAATGTTAGGGTGATGGGGATAAGTGCCACGGGGTAGTCATAGAGAGGTGGGAGAACAGGGAGATTTGATGGTGTAGAGTTCTATGCAAGTGCTTATTCAAAAATGAGAGCTAGAAAGCTGGACTTAAATGTGGAGAGTGGGAGAAGGAAAGCATTCCAGAGTAAGGGAGCAAGGAGTACAGAAACGGAGCACAAGGGGCACGAGTGGTGGCAAGGGTTGGAGGATGATCGTAGGGAGTGAGGGGGAGAGTAGAGTGGGATGGACTGATGGGGTAGGGAGGGGCTAGTCTGTGTAGTTTTGAAGATGAGTTTATACTTTTCCTGCTGTCTCCATAGATAACCAGCCTAACTGACTGGATGGGAAGCAGGGAACTTTGAAGTGTACGAACAAATAAGTGGAGGACTTTGTCGAGAGGTGGAACAGCATAATTGGGAAGGCCATAGAGCAGACTGGCACTATCGTGCAATCGAGTGTCTTGGAGATTAGGTGCTTAGCAGTGTTGAGAAGGGGTCTTTTTTTTTCTTATGTTGAGCAGATTAAGTCTGGCCGCAGTTCTAGATTTGGTGATTAAGAGTGAGAAGTTGAGATTGGTTGAAGAGGACACCAAGGTTGTGAACTGAAGCAGAGTAGGGAATCTAGTCTGTAGAGAAGAATAGAAAGGGTGGGGGAGCCTATTGGATGGGAAGTTCAGAACTTCAGTCTTGGAGGGGTTGAGCATGAGCAAGTGCCATCCAGCATTTGACGGAGACAGTTGCATTTTTGACTGGCTTGTCGGATATGGAGGGAAAGGAGAAGATCTGAATGTCAGCCAAGTGTATAGGAGAAGCCAGAGGGTATAGAGTGAAGAGAAGTGGACCCAGGACTGAACTTTGTAGCTCACCAACTGTGTAAGGGAGGGGCGTCTTGGTGGCCATACAAAAGGTACGTAGTTTGTTGGAGCTCCTGCATGATCCTGAAGGTTGGTCCAAAAAGCTGGCATGAAACACCACTGCAACCCGTGAAACTCGAGGGGAAAGGTGCCTGAAGGGTAGAGGCACAGCTGAGGAAAAGCCGGGGTGAAATCGGATGAAGGAGAGAACAGGAGAGGGCCTGCAGCGAGATTTGTGCCGCCTCACAAAATGGTGGACGCATCATCAAGCTGGTGAGCCCTTGCAGGTATGGCCCGGAGTGAGGCGGCGCAGCAACAAGAAAAGAAGCTGGAGGCCGCAGTGGTGGAACCCTCCAAGCTACAATCGGATCCCTTGCTGGGAAAAGTGTGAACCGCGGGACATCCCGGAGAGGTTGGCGGTTCAGGAAGACGGAAGGGCATGAGCAGGGAAGACACAGCCCCTTGTGTGCCACACTGAGGGCAAGGAAGAGGACCCTCAACGGGGACACAGAACGAGATGTGCCCAGGTGAAGAGCCCGCAGCACCAGTCATGCAAGGTGCGGATAGCAGGACCCCACAGACATTGGGAAGGACAGTGGGCACTCCGGAGTCCCCAGCATCAAGTGAGACACCGGGCGAGACCGAGCGGCACCTGGAAGGTGGACCCGTCAAGGAGAGCTGATTGTCACAGCAGACTCCCCAGGTGCAACGGCACATCACCCACAGGCGACCAAGCATAGGGACACCCCCAGCGCCGAGGACAGGCGGGGCACAGCTTCACATAGGAGGCCACGGAGAGGGCAGGGGCCTCGGCCCGAACAGACACAGCAAGCCCACAGTCAGTGCACAATTGGAGGCGGGCCCCCCATGGAACCACTAGCACCTTAATACTACCTGGGGAAGAAGGGGTCAGAGCGGGCACAAGACGCCAATAGACAAAACGAACTGTATAGACACCAGCCACCATCACTATCGAGCGGACCACTGGCAATGCAAGAGCTAGCCGGGACTGCCGGAGGAGGGGGGGAGGGCGCACCCCGAACAAGCGAGCAGCTGCAATCCACTGGACCAGAACACCGCTCCCTGAGGAATCTGGCAAGGTAAACGCACATTACTTGGGAGTCCACTGGCCTTAACCACGCATTTGCTAGCAGGAGCCACCCCGAACCAGCTTAGACAAACATGAGGAGAAATAAAGGAGGCCAGACCGCTAGATAGCGCCAGTGAGGCTGAGACAGTGGTAAAGGGACCCAGAGACTAAGGCTATCTGGCATTTGAGGCGCAGCCATGGCACCACACCAGCAGATAAGGCAGACCAGCGCCATAAGGCAAAAAAAGCATATTACGTGGGAGGCCACAGTCCACAGGCCCAGGATCACATACTCGCAAACAGGAAAAGAGAGCCTGGCATCAGATACAGGTAAAAAGAACAAACTGGGATGAAAAGAGGCTGTACTACTGGTCAGCAGCAGCAGGGCCACGACGGGCAAAGACACCCAAAGACTGCGGTCACACAGCATTTAACATGCATTCAAGGGCCCACACCAGCAGACAGGGCGGACCAGCCCTGCAAGGCAAGCAAACCTACGTTGGAGGCCACAGCCCACGGTGCACAATTATGCACTGGCTGAAGGGAAAAGTGTGAACCTGGCAACAAACGCACAGATAAGGGGCACGCCCTGTAAAGGCCGAGAGAGGGGTGAGCTGGTCAACAGATCTGAGCATCACAGTAAATGCCAATAAAAGGGCACCTGGGATAAACCCACAGGCGGCATGTCACGGCGGCCCACCACCAACCGGGCCCTGTCCGTACGATAGGATCGGGACCACAAAGGAGTAAGTAGAGCGGACTTCTGGGGCACAGACCAGGAAGCCTGAAGCGTCACAGCAACACAGACCCCACGTCACAAGGGGAGACATCGGTGAGCAAGATGTAGCTGAGACGCCAACCAGACACAGTTGCGGCAGGGAGGAAGCAAGACTGGGACCCTGACGCAAGAGCACGCACCCCCAGCACGGACTTGTCGGAAAAGCAAAAAGGGGGGGGAAAGGAAAACTAAGCATGGAGGCGTTAGCCTGAAAACCGAGGCGCCCCAGATGGGGGTGCCAGAAGCAGGGTCCAGTGTAACGGACATGGCACAGGCTGACAAGGGAAAAGTGGGTTGTGTCCTGGAGGCCACTGTGTCGCTGAAAACTTGAAATTTAAAATGTATATAGTGGATGTGGGACTCCTACGACAAGAAATGAGGAACCTATCGGAAAGGGTTGGCAGAGCTGATCAGCAGGTACAGAGTAACACAGCGAATATAACCGCCACCCAGAGCCAAATGGTGGATGCGTTGGACCGAATATGTACCTTGGAGCAGAGAGCTGAGGACGCAGAAGGAAGGGCCAGGCACAACAATGTGCGCATAGTGGTGCTGCCGGAGGGTGAAGAAGGCAGGGACCCCACAGGTGTCACGACCCTCACCCCAGACACCCACTGGCAAGCCCATTTGCCAGTTGGATCAGGGCTCGGGTCTCTAAGGCCTTGAAGGCCTGGCATCCACTTTCAAGGATCTCTTGGGGCCAGTCCTGGCGCCTGTGGCACCAGGCTCATGCACCTTGAACATGTGCACAGGGGACTACTTTTTTCATTTGGGGCTTTCAGCCAACATGGTGGCACCCACATAGCTTGGCTCCTAGGAACCAAGCTATGCGATAGTGTTTTGGGTGTGGTTGCCTAGGGACTACTTTACCTGGACTACTTTGTTGAGGCTATTTAAACCACACCCGAACAAGAAAGCACGCTTCTCGTTACTTTGCAGTCTGCAACGTGACTCTCACCGTGTCCAGCGATACCCACGAGCCTCGGAGAAGCAACCTGCAAGGAGACGAAAGGAACATAGTTGGCAGCAGCTTACCTGCAATCTCCATCTTTTATCCGCTTGCAGCTCCAGTGAACAGCTTCCTCTGGATCTGCATGCCTCCCGGACCGAAAGACCTGAAGGAGGAAGGAAAAAGACATTAAAGAAGGCATTTTAGACATTGCAAAACCACAAACTGCTCCAAAGGCTTACCTGGCTGGTCACCTCCTGGCCGGCATCGCTCCGGAATTCCACACATGCTGGGAAAACACTGCGATCTGCAAGGAAAGAAGAAAACAGGTTAGCAAAGGCAAGACAATGCAGCGCTGCTCATAGCGCTTACTTACCGCATCGTAGCGCACATCATGCGCCATCATTTACCGGTGAGGCCAAACTCAGCCAGTTCGCCACACTGAAGCTCTGCACACCTAAGGGAGAAAAGACATTATTAAACGAAGGAATGCAAGAATAACAATACGAAAAAACTGCAATAAGACCTACCTGAGAGACACCAAACGGGCCTGCGGCAGTGAAGTAACTTGGCCGCACACGCCCACAAAAGACAATGCGCACCTGCCAGGAGGGCAAGACGGAGAGCATGCCTTATTCCACAACAAGGTAAGGAGGGAGACCAGAGGGGCTGAAGTCACATGGGGTGGTGGGAGGATGGCTACCACAGTCGGCCAGTCTTGAACACAGCCCTACTGTATTTTCAAGCAGAATCTTCCCCGCAGACCACATCTGGAAAACGCTGGGAAAAAGATGCCAGCAACCAACCCGGCTGAGTGGTGTCCCCGTGGATACCAGGTGAGTGTAACAGGATACATGGAGAACCTCCTGCTCCAAGAGGTGGTGTCAGGGAATCTGTCCCAGGGATTTGTGTTGGAGAGAGCGCACATGGCCCGAACTAGAAAACCTTGACCAGGAGCGGCCCCAAGACCCACAATAGCAAAGATCATGGACTTCAGAGAAAAGATCTTGCCATGTTTGAGAGAGGATAGGGTCATAACAAGGAACACCGCCAGAATAACAATGTATCCAGACTACACAGCGCAAGTGCAAAAGCGCAGAGCACAATTTTGGCCAACAAAGGAACGCCTTAGTGTTGCCAAGGTACGATTCATGCTGTTGTACCCAGCCAAATTGAAAGTGATACACAATGGTAGGCCATACTTCTGAGACCACGACAGAGGCCCAAGAATGGATGGACCAGCAAGGGATCCCGCAACTGACAGATGAACGGGACAACAGGAACGCCTCCCGATGACCCACGAAGAAGCGAGAATCCCAATCCAGCTATTAGACGTGGGAGCTGCAGTCTCTGGAAGCAGGCCGCCAAGTTCCACAGATGCAACTCCCACCCCCCCCCCCCGCTGAAGGACAGCATTGGGGATGCCAGTTTTAAGGCACCACGCTGCAACAAGTGCACCCACAGGAGGGAGGGGTGCACCTTGAATCAGCGGAGCCGGAGTGGGGTGGGGGCTGGGTGTGTTTCTTACTGTAGTAGTTGTAGTTAGTTTGGTTAGGAGATGGCACGAGTGGAGGAAGAAGCATTAAACGACGACACGGCAGAGGAAAAGAGACCGATTTAAAGCTACGCCCAAACAGAGCATCAGACGCACTGGGGACGTGGGCATGCGCAGAACAGATGCAGGAGCCCACCGAGGAGGGGAAGGAACAACACCACCCCAATGAGCTGGGGAAATTGGGGGCAGGCCTGGAAGCACCAAACACTAGAAGAACAGCACACAAGCCCATGGGAATGAGCATGCCACCGGATTCAGCGAACACATGGGCCAGGAGGTTTTAAACATAGTCACATGGAACATTGGGTGGCTAAACGCCTACGTCAAGAGGCTGAGGGTCTATGCCTGGCTGAATAGGGCAAAGGTCCACATTGCAATGCTACAGGAGACGCACATGACAGCCAAAAAGCAAGCTAAGGTAGCCCAGAAAAGGGGAGGCCAGATGTACAGTTCAATGTACTCTACGCAAGAGAGGTGGTGACATGGATCGCTCCAGGGACCCTGTTTCAACTCCTAAAACATGAAAAAGATGCAGAGTGCAGGGTCCTGATCATACACGGAATGCTGGAGAACCGGGATGTGTGCCTGGTGAATACATACGCCCCCCAACCACGATGCAAAAGATTTTTTCAGGACACTTATGCCCCGGCTGGCCCCATATAAGGATGCAACGATAATCTGGGCAGGTCGGACACTAAGCATAAGAAACAAGTGCCGCCGGCCAGAGCACTAAAGATACTGGAGCAGCACGAGCTCGAAGATGGCTGGAGAAAGGTACACAAGGGGAAACACGCACTACAGTGCCCCGCATGGGACATGCACTCAAAGACTACTTGTTTACGGGCAAAGAGACACTGGGGGAATTCACCAGGGCACACATTCATGCACGAACACTGTCCGATCACGCCCTGCTGTGTGTGGCTTGGGCACACACATACAGGAGATCCCCCATACTCACATGGAGACTGAGGGCAGAAGCATTGTTGGGTTGGGAATTCCAGGAGTACATCCAGAGCATGATGGACAACTATTTTGAGCAGAACACAGGGAGTGTGGATAGCACCATAATGGTCTGGGAGGCCCTTAGGGTGGTGATTAGAGGAGCGGCAATGGGGAAAGACTAGAGGCCTTGGGGGAGAGATTTTGTCTGAAGTAGAGGGAGTAAAAAAGGAGGTTGAAAGGGCGGAAGCACGGGTGGGCCAGGTGGGAGGAGAACCGGGAGATCTCACTACCTTGAGACAACAGTGTATGGCAATCTGGGAGAGTGTGCGGAAGGTGGATTATGGGAAGTATATACAGAGGCTGCATGCAGAGTGAGACAAGCCCGGCAGGCTCCTAGCCTGGCTAACTAAACTGGGCATGCAGGAATCGGTAAACGCAATTAACGACAAACAGGGGGAGGTGATTAGGACCCAGGAAGGTATAAATACGGTTTCCGATGCTTGTTAATCTACTTAGAATCACATACTGTGCATATGGTCCGACATCCAGTGGTAACCAGATTATTGCATCTTGTCTTTCATGGACTGAACAGGGACGTCGGCATAGGTGTGTCTCTATCCCTATCGTGATGTCTAGTGTACCCAAAATCCCTCACGAGCCGAGGTCCCTCAGATAGTTTTTTCTGCCAAGTTAACTAGTTGCCCTATAGCAGAGCTCTACATAAGAGACATTGTTTATCTTTATGCCGACTTTGTCGATTATTTCTCCCCAAGTCCCTTCAACTGCGATTCGAACAACTTCGACGAAGACTGCAGGAAGTTTCTGCGGCAGTGGATTTCGGTGCTTAAGATCCGGTGGCTGAACCATCAACGTGGCCGGGCCCTCTGGCTGGCCTACACAGTTGGGAGAGTGGAGTCTGAGTGGCCATATCTTTCGTTATGTCTCTCCTCTTTCCCCCCTAGATCTGGTCATCTTTGTCTATACCTTTCGCTATGGAAAGGACACCTTTTAGTTTCTGCCTTAAGTGTAGGGACAGGTACCCGTGGAAAGACTAGCACAGTACGTGTAATTCTGGTCTACCCCTAGATCACAATGAGAAGCGTTGTGCGGCCTGTAGACTCCTTCAGCCGAAGACCCTTAAGGAGGGCAGTGTAAAGTGGTGGGCCGCATACAGCATGTTGCAGGCTCAACCCTCTTCCCCCACTGCCAGACCCACGAAAGTGACGGGGGCACTGATGATGACCAGATGGATGTCTTCGACGTTGAGGCGGACGCTTCTAGGTCCGCCACACCAGTCGCCGGCCCCTCTAGGCTTGACGTAAGTCTCGCTTTGGGGATAACACCTGGTGACAAGGGCGTACAGAAACCACACACTAAGCACACAACCCCATCACTGATTTCGACAGTTCTGCCAAAAAAGGGGAAGTGCCAAAGGACTGCCGTTTAATTTAGACAGAATCCTCTGATCTGGTAGATCAGCAGCCTCCCAACCCCGCATCCACAGCAGTGTCTTGGGACTGGGCACTCCAAAGTTAAGGGCGCTACCTCTAAATTGGGTTTACAAGCCGAAGCATCATCTTCCGATGCTGTGGCCCCCCCCTAAGGGCCCGCTGACACTGCGGTAGGCAGTAAATCTACCACTGTCCCGTTGACTCATGCCTATTCGGCGGCGATCGACAGTCTCGCAAGGATTACTTCAGCCGTTGGGCTGACTCCTAAGAAACCGTTGAAACGCATGGAGTGGACAGGTCTAAAGACACGCCATGGCAACCCAGTACTCGCGAAACCTATAAGGACAGTCAGGAGCCTCTGTCCAACACCCTTGGACATTTTTTGACGCCAACGAGAGGAACACTGTTTTTCAACTGTTTGAACCTTTCCCTGCTCCACTTAGATGGACCAGCAGGGCAAAGAGTGCATGGACCACCTAGAAAGGATTCTCTCGTTCAGAGCATCCGTCCCCTAAGGGGGCTCATGAAGACGCTCTTTTGGTGTTGGCTTCACGTTTCCCTGAAAATTTTAATTTTCAAGAGCCTTCGGCTTCTGTCCATCATGAAGATGTGGTCCAGATGGACACTTACCAAGGCATCTATAAAGAAGACCCTTCCTTCTTACAAGACTACCCTGATGACCAGGTAGATGTCATGGGCAACTGGGAGGAGACCCAGCAAGTGGAGTCGGAGTGATGGGCGCTCCCTATGCAAGATCAGGAGACTGATGTCCTATGCCTGGATTCCCATCCTACCACTCCGGCCCACCAGGCCTCACCTGTGGACGATCAAATGGCTTTCAATGCCATTTTAAGGAAGGCAGCAGACCACTTTAAGATCACCACCCAGGAGGCAGTAGCCGAACAAGATTTTGTGGAGGACATTCTCAAAGAGAAACCACCCTCAAGCCAAGCCATTCCTCTCCTGAACTCTGTTAAAAGAATGTTGGCCCCCTCCCTACTGACCCTCAATATATTAAAGGCCACGCCACCCCCGACTCCTTGGTATTGTCTACCACCTGGAAACGGGCAGGGGTACCCCTTGCCTCCCCGTAGCACCTCTGGATAAGGAATCTAAAAGGTTGTACACCTTAGGTAAACTTGTTACTTCGGCAGCTGCGTTCACCACACGCATAGCAAATAACACTTGCCAGTTATGCAGATGCACAATGGAACCTTGTACAAGAAAGTCTCCGCTAGGTCCAGACTACTCACCATCGTGGCAGAGGGCAGGCAAGTAAATCAAAATAGACTTAAAAACACCCGGGACACTGCCGAGACGGCAGGCAGGTCCCTGGCCCAGGGCACACTACTCAAGCGGCAAGCTTGGCTCCATAACGCGGGGGTTCAAGCTTGAAACACAGGCTGCTCTTATTAACAAAGTCCTTGAAACAAATAACTCGGAAGCCTTCCCCGCCAGAGGTGAGGCGGTTCTCGTCGGTCCTTTTGGGGCCAATCCCGTTCAGGCCACATTAACTACAATACGGGAAACTGGAACTCTGGACAAACATCCGCAAGCCCCGCTAACTACCCACTTAGGGTTCAACGACAAGGCAAAGGCCCCAACCCAAGAGGAGCCGCAGCCTCTGGTCAGCAATGACCAACGGATCCAGGTCCCCTACCATGTCAACCCGGTCGGGGGGGTGGGGGGGGGCGCTTAACATCGTTCCTTGCGGCATGGGAGGGGGATAACTTCAGACCGGTGGGTCATAAAGATGGTCGCCCACGGGGACTGCGCGGAATTTGCCCGACCCCCACAGTTAAGACCGCCATGTTCACAACGCCTCACGCCGGACCATCTGCAGATCCTGATTCAAGAGGTGGAAGCTCTTCTGGGAAAGGGCGCCATAGAAGCCGTCCCTATTCTTCAGGTAAACAAGGGTATTTATTCAGTGTACTTACTTGTACCCAAAAAGGACCTCACCATGTGCTCTGTTCTAGACCTGCGCCCAGCAAACACATTTGTAAAACCTCAAGTTTTGTATGGTAACGCTACAGGAAGTGATCCCACTGTTGAAACAGGGGGACCACATGGCAACACTGGACATGAAAGATGCATTCTTTCATATTACAATGTTGCCAGCGCACAGGAAATATCTAAGGTTCATGATAGAGGACAGACACTACCAATTCAAGGTGCTCCCCTTCGGCATTACCTCGGCGCCACAAGTGTTTGCAAAGGTCCTAGCAGTAGTGGCAGCACACCTGCGCAGACTATTCCCCCCCCCCCCCCCCCGTTTACCCTTACCTCGACGACTAGCTCATAACAGGCGACTCTTATGACGCATGCTTTTTGAACACCCAGAAGACCCTAGACCACCTGTTCAGTCTGGGATTCTCTATCAACAAGAAGTCCAGTCAAGTAAAACAATTTCTGGGGGCTCTAATCCGGACAAAGGACGGCCTAGTCTTCCCTTCCAACGAGAGGGTTCAAAACATGCTTTTAAGATACATCAATGTGTAGCCAGTTGGGAGGTGACGGTACGCAAGGCCATGCAGCGGCAAGGTATGATGGCATCATGCATATACTTGGTTCCCCACGCACGGCTGCGCATGCGTCCCATGTTGGAGTGGCTCAACAGCCAGTGGTGTCAGGCCAGTGGACAATGGGAAGATCTGGTAGTTGTCTTACCAGCCCTCGTTCTCTCTGCAGTGGTGGTCGAGGGAAAACCTCTTGAAGGGGGAAGTCCTTCACCACCCCTGCAGTGGAAGCCACTCTCACGGGGTGGGCGGCTCACCTACTTCAGCAGACAGCGCATGGAGTGTGGTCCCCACAAGTAGCATCCAACCATATAAATCTGCTAGAGTTATTAGCAGGGTTCATGGCACTAAAAGCCTTTCAGACTCAACTACAAGGGAAGACCGTTCTGGTTCTGACAGACAGCACCACAGTCATCTATTACCTAAACAAACACGTGGGCACACACTCTCCAGGGCTATCCAAGCTGTCCCAAAACATTTGGATGTGGGCTCTCTATCACAAGATGTTTGTCTCAACACGTTCCAGGGGAACTCAATCTTTTTTTTTTTACTTTTTTTAATTTATTTGTATATGGCTTCAAAGAAACCTTTACAAAATTTGTATACAAAAGTTAAAAACATACAATTTACAGACACGTCAATTCATTGTTTTCCATACATAATGAGCCTACAAATTGACTTAGCAGTGTAACCTACACATTATGATTTTTTTTAACCGCTAAGGCATGACAGATCAATAATCTCTTAAAAAACAAACTATTTAGCAATTAGTACTTTGAGGGCGCCCCGGCGACGGGGGCCCAACATAAGGCCAAGCACCGCGAGTCCGCTGGCACCGGGAGCGCCGAACGGTCGGGCTCTACGGGCGCCAGGCAGGGCGCACCCTCCCCGGCACCATCAACCACGAGCCAACGCTCTGGGTCGGGTAAGAGGAAGGCCGAGCACCCGGCGAAGCTCCTGGAGAGGCCCCGGTCGAGCTCTAAGGCAGAGGAGGAGCGTGGCAGTGCCCCCTCCCTCAAGGATAAGGCGGTGAGCGCACCTAAGGTGGTGAAGGCCTTGATCCATCCGACCAAGCCCTCTATCGAAACGGTCGCGGCGGCCCTGGCTCAGCCTGTGGAGGCTGCACCAGTGGTGGCGACCTCAGGGCCCAGAATCTCCCTGCCTCCTCGGAGGGAGTCTTCTTTTGTGCCCATCGATAGGACCCCCGTGAAACCCTCCGTGGGGAAGAAGGGGGGGCAGGGCGTCGTCGTAGATTCGGCCTCAACCTCAGAAGAGGAGCTGATCGAGGTCTTAAGCCACGGCCTAGGCGTGGAAGAAGGCCAGCCCGTCGGAATGGACCCCGACGCAGGTGACGACGACGACGACATCGTCGAGGATACCGACGGGGCCCCTGCTCGCCCGTCGGATTCCCCTCTGCCAGCGCCGCAAGACAACTCGGCGGCCATTTTGTTGGCCATACAGTCCTTATGCTCCGAGATAAGGACGAGGCTACCGTTACCGACGGAGGAACCTCTCCCGTCGGGGGATCCAGAACCGGGACCTTCTGGTGTTCCCCCTACCAAGAAAAGAAGGATCCATCCACCACCTCCTTTTCAACCGTCGCGCCCCGTCCAGCCCTCCTCCCCGTCCACCCGAGGGGATGATACGGGGACTGACACAGCAGCGACGGGTACGGACGACGAGGCATACGACGAGGATATTCCGTCGTCGCCTCCCACCAGGGCTTCTCCGCCCGACGAGATCGGATCTTTCCACTCCATGATCTCCAGGGCTTCCGAGCTTTTCCAACTCTGCCCTGAGGAGAAGAAAAAGGAAGGCTTCCTTTATCAGCGGCGCGAGGCCAAGAGGAAGACGGTCCTCGCAGTGCCTCTGTTGGACGACATTTGGGATGAGGGCCTTTCCCTCCTCAAGAACCCTTCCACGACGCCAGCTAGAAGAGACCGGTACGAGAAAAAGTACCGGGTCCCGGACACGGCCCCCCTATGCCTCCGGGCGCAGCCTACCCCGGATTCCGTCGTCTCCGCGGCAGCCAGGAAGAAAGCGGGGGGGGGTGCGGCCTCCACATCGACTTCCCCGCCGGACGGCGAGGGAAAGAAATTGGATGCTATGGGACGTAGAGTCATCTCGTCGGCAGCCACGACGATTAAAGCGGCCAACGCCTTGGCTATCGTGGCCCGCTACGACAGGGAGCTCTGGTACAAGATAGCTCCCCTGCTGGATTTTCTGCCGGACGACAAGAGGGCGGAGGCCCTGGAGATCCTGCAGGAAGGTGAGGTGGCCTCGGACCACGCCATCACCGTGGCGACGGACATCGCCGACACTGGGTTCCGCCAGCTGGGCAACGGCGTTTGCCTTCGACGTCGTGGATGGCTCAAAGCTACGGACTTCCGGCAGGACGTCCAGACCAGAGTCCTGGACATGCCCTTCGACGGGAACAACCTGTTTGGGAAGACAGTGGACGATTCCCTTCAGGCCATCAAGGCGGATACTGAGACGGCCCGGGCCCTTGGAGTCCTGCAGCAACGACGGACGCCCTTTCGGAGCGGCGGAGGCAAGGGCGCCTCCAAAGGTTCCGGCGGCGGTTTCGCTTCCTACCGTCAAGCGGCCCGCTCGTCGTCGCAAGAGGCCTACAGAGGACGAGGCAAGTCTAGCGGACCCCGCCGTCGTCGCCAAGGAGGTCAAGGCGGCAAGGCCGCGTCCAAGCAGGATTGAACCGGCCGTGGGGTCGGGCCCCCACCGAAGCACCCCGGTGGGAGGCCGGCTGGCGGGCTTCGTCAGCGTGTGGGAGTCCATCTCCACCGACCGTTGGGTGCTGGACGCCCTGGCCCGGGGCCACGCGCTCGAGTTTCAAAGAAGGTGCCCGCGCGTCCCCCCCGTGGCCAGGAAAGAACTTCACGTCCCTCAACTTCTCCTGGAGGTAAAGGCGATGCTCAGAAAGGGCGCCATCGAACTCGTCCCAAAGAGGCTTCGGGGCTCCGGAGTCTACTCGAGATACTCCCTCGTGAAGAAGAAGACGGGAGGATGGCGCCCCATCCTAGACCTGCGACGTCTGAACAAGTTCATCAAGGCGCAGAAGTTCCGGATGGTCACCCTCCAGCACGTCCTGGGTCAGCTGGAGGAAGGAGACTTCCTATCGTCGTTGGATTTGGAGGATGCCTACTTCCACATTCCCATCCTAAAGGGGCACCGAAAATTCCTCAGATTCGTGGTCCAAGGGCGTCATTACCAGTTCAAAGCCCTTCCCTTCGGACTACGGTCGGCACCCAGGGTATTCACCAAGTGCCTCGCACCGGTGGCGGCGCAGCTGCGCCGCGAGGGGATTCACGTCTACCCCTACCTGGACGACTGGCTCATCCGCGCCAAGACGAGGGAGCTCGCCGTGGTCCACACGGCAAGGACCGTCCAACTCCTCACGGACCTGGGATTCTCCGTGAACTACGCCAAATCCCACCTGGTGCCCGCGCAAGTCGCACTGTTTCTGGGAGCGAGGCTCGACACAGTGTCCCTTCTGGCCTCCCCGTCGGAGGAGAGGACCAGGACCATCTTGGGCAAGGTGCAACGGATGTTGGTGGCCGACGCGGCCAAAGTGAGGTCGATCAAGTCCCTCCTCGGGATGATGTCTTCCTGCATCTACCTCATTCCCATGTGCAGGCTCCGGATGCGCCCGTTGCAAGAATTCCTGGATGCGCGCTGGATCCAGACGACGGGCAGCTTCGAGGAAAGGATCAAGCTCGACGAGAGTTTCCGACGAGCGATACGGTGGTGGGGCACCCGCGCGCATCTGACGGCGGGCATGGACTTCCAGACCCCGGCCCACCAGGAGACTGTGACCACGGATGCCTCCCTGGAAGGGTGGGGAGCGCACACCGAAAATCTGCACGCAAGGGGACTCTGGCTCCCGACGGAGAAGTCCCTGCATATCAACGTCCTGGAGCTCCGTGCAGTGTTTTGGGCCCTCAGGTCCTTCCTTCCGTCCCTCAAGGGCAAGGTGGTGAGGATCTTCACCGACAACACCACCACCATGTTTTACATCAGGAAACAGGGCGGAACCAGGTCCCCAGCGCTGTCCAAGGAGGCGCAGGACCTGTGGCATTGGGCCGTCGCCCAAGGGATTTTTCTGGTGCCGTTTCATCTGGCAGGGATAAAAAACACCATCGCCGACTCACTCAGCAGGGAGCTGCGCTCGTGCCACGAGTGGGAACTACGGCAGGATCTGGTGGATCGCCTCTTCCGACGGTGGGGCACACCCCAGATCGACCTGTTCGCGACGGCGACGAACACCAAGTGCCGGAGGTTCGCCAGCAGGTTTCCCCAGACGAGGAGCATGGGCGATGCTTTCTCGTTCCCCTGGGAGGGCCTGTTCCTCTACGCGTTCCCTCCCTTGCCTCTGCTAATCCGGCTCGTCAACCAGCTCAAGAGGTCACGGTGCAGGATGATCCTCGTCGCACCTGCGTGGCCGAGGCAGATATGGTTCCCGGACCTTCTGGACTTGTCAGCGTCCCCGCCGATCAAGCTGCCGGCGGACGCGGATCTACTCTCCAGGGAAGGAGGCGCCATCCTCCACCACGACCCGAAGTCGCTGAACTTGCAGGCCTGGCTCCTGCAGCGCTAGAGTTTGGAGGATACGTCATACCGGCCGATTGCAGAGAGGTTCTTGCAAAGGCCAGGGCGTCCTCCACTCTTAAATGCTACGGACACAAATGGAAGAGGTTCTCTGTCTGGTGCCACGCACAGAAGATTAACCCTCTACGGATTACGGCTCCCCAAGTACTGCCGTACCTGCTGACGCTGGCCAAAGCTGGTCTGGCACACGCGTCCATCAAGATTCATCTTGCTGCGATCTCCCGATACACCAGAACCACGGGGCGGGCGTCCTTGTGGTCTCATCGTCTGGTGAAAGAGTTCATGAAGGGACTGTTCAGATCGTTCCCGCCGGTGAAGGCTCCGGCCCCGGCGTGGGAGCTCAACGTGGTGCTGACCAAGCTCATGGGGCCTCCGTTCGAGCCTCTGCACTCGGCCCCGTTGAAGTTTCTATCGTGGAAAACAGCTTTTCTTGTGGCCATCACCTCCGCACGACGAGTGGGAGAGATCCAGGCCCTTTCCTGCAAGGCCCCGTACTTGACTTTCCACGACACGAGGGTAGTGCTCAGGACGCACCCCTCCTTCATGCCCAAGGTACCGTCGGACTTCCATCTCAACGAACCCTTGGTGTTACCTGTGTTCTTCCCGTCGCCTTCGTCGCCGGCTGAGGGACTTTGCACTCGCTGGATGTAGCTAGAGCGCTGAAGTTCTACGTGGACCGCACGAAGGGTTTTCGGAAGACGTCACAACTCTTTGTGAACTTTGGACCTGTCAATCAGGGGAAGGCTCTCTCGAAGGCTTCCATCTCCAGATGGCTCTCCGGCTGTATCATGTGCTGTCACCGGTTGGCAAACCGACCGCTGCCTGGCCGTCCGAGAGCCCATTCCACCAGAGCGATCGCAGCTACCACGGCGTTCCTATCTGGTGTGCCCCTGCTGGACATATGCAGGGCTGCTATGTGGAGGTCGACGCACACCTTCACGAAATTCTACTGCGTCGACCGGGATTCCAGGGAGGAGTCCAGGGTCGGCCAAGCAGTGCTGCGCAACCTGTTCGCCTGAGGTGAGCCTGGTGAGGAGGTAAGATACTTAATGTTGAGTTGATGTGATGCTTAATGTTGAGCCTTTGCCACCTCCCGTGGTTGTGCATGTGTGTACTGCTATGTATTCTTTATTCATGAGCATGTGAATCCATGCCAGACCCCATGCTGGAGAAGGAACAAGTTACTTACCTGTAACTGTTGTTCTCCAGCATGGGTCTGGCATGGATTCACATGCGAACCCTCCCGCCTACCCCTCTGCGGCTCTTCACTTGGTCATACTGCCACTTCACGTGCTTCCAAATCTGAAGATGGCTGCCAGAGGCGGTGCTTAGGTAGAGGGCAGTCATTGGCTGTGGTCAGTATGACGCAGAGACCAGTGATTGGTTATTACTACGAAAGACAGATCAGAAACGAAACTGATACTGGTTTTTTCTTTACCGAGGATTCCCAGCCTGACGACGGGGAATATTCATGAGCATGTGAATCCATGCCAGACCCATGCTGGAGAACAACAGTTACAGGTAAGTAACTTGTTCCTTCTCCAACTTTTCTGTGGAAAAGAATGTAGGTACGGTTCCGGAAGACCCATGCATTTGTAAAAAGATACCATATGCCCATATAGTTTGTAATGACACAGTATCTCCATTGTGCCGTCCCAATCTGCATTTCTTAGTAATAGTTTGACTTTGTCCGGGTGATTTATAAGTGAGCTCACTGGTGCCCCTACTCTGTTCAGAAGATGTTTACACATTTCCACCAATTTTCCCATAAAGACAGATTTAGATGTACCGTTAATAAACTTGGTTGCCATATCATTGTATAAAGTGTCTCCGTTCTTACTTACGATATTCAGAAAAAGCAACAAGCATTTCCATTCGATGGTACTTTTTAGTGATTGTAGCCCTAGTTCATATCTTATTGCTACAAGCGGCACACTCTTTGGAAGATACCATACCATTTGCCGCAATAGAATTGATTCCAATTTGTCTGAGTCTATTTTGCCATGGATGAACGGGAATTCAATACCGTAAGTAATTTTCGGAATGACTTTAAGGATGTAATATTTCACAAGTGGTAGGCAAGAGAAAGCCCCATATTTTTGGTCAACTATTCGCGTCTGTAAACAACATTCTTTTATTTTCATCTTATAATGGCAAAGTGTTAATGCTCTTTCCGGAATATCACTCCCGTACAGACCCAAGTAGATTATATTATGTTTGACTTCTAATTTCGTCTTGTTTATAAAAGAGGTTTTATTATGTAGTTTTTTATTCCGAGTGAGACATAAAACATTTGATTTAAGAGCATTCACCACTAAGCCATTTTTGGTCATATAAATGGAAAATGCTTCCAGTATGCGTTGCAACCCTACCGGGGTCCTGTCAAATAGAAGGTAATCATCCGCATAGGAGCACCAGCTTAATTTGTTACCTTCCACAGACGGCTGTATAAATGCTGCTTCCTGCAAAAATGGGCCGATATCCGAAGTGTACAAGTTATATAAGGTTGGAGCAAAAAATGCATGTTTATGGTCATAAAACCGAAATTGGAAATCTCGAAAAAAAAGAATCACGAAAAAAATATCTAATTTTTTTTGACGTTTTTTTTCGAAATGGGGGGGGGGGGGGGTTCCTCCCCAACCCCCCTTTTTTCTATTTTTTTTTTATTTTAACCCTTTTTTTTTTTACTTACCTGTCCCAAAAATACATATATATAAAAAAATAATAAATTCAATATTTTTTTCGAGATTTTTGTTCGGGATTTTTTTTTTGGCCTTTTGACCGACCACCAAAAATGCATCCCTGCCTTAGACCATTAAAGGTGTTAATTGGTACTGAAAGAAGGCCGTCGTCGTTTAGTCTGATCTGCACACTCGAGCCATCGTGTAGATGAATTAAGATGGCCAAGATCTCTACTGGCATACCCAATCTTTGCAGTTTGCCCCAAAGATGTCCTCGATTCACTAGAGCAAACGCCAGAGACAGATCCATACTGGCGATATATACTGGCGGAGCATTCTTTTTCCAGCCTATCTCTTGTAGGAGATTTATGAGAAGACCCCCTGCCAATGTACATTTATTTCTGAAACCAAATTGCTGTGAGCACAAAATAGAGTTCAGATATCCATTCATCTATTTGGTGCAATATCAAACCAGCAAAGATTTTAGAGTCTGAGTCTAGAAGCGCAATAGGCCTATAGTTGGAAGGTATAAGTCTATCGCCCTTTTTTTATATTGGCACAATGAATGACATTTTCCACTTAGTGGGATAGATTTGGTGCGCCCGATATCTTTGAATAACATTTCCACGAATTGGCCAAGTATCAGGGTCCCCTTTCATTAACTGATTGGATATACCATTAGGTCCTGCGGCCCTCGAACGGCTAGAGGCCATAATTTGCTACTTCCTTCTCAAGAAGGAGAAATCGCATTTCCATGCGGCTGTTTTTTTAAATGTTTTAAGGTTTCTGTCTTGAATAGACCTAATTCGCCCTTTGCATATAAATTAGATATATGTTTCACCCAGACATGTTCATTAATAGGATTTAGGGAGCCTTCCATGTTCATAGGAGGATTTTTGTTGACCAATCGCCAAAATTGGCGTGCTGAGTTATGGTTTAAGGCAGCAAGCATATTTTCGTTTTTAGTTTGATATAATTTACATTTATGGCCTCTTATCCAATTTTTATATTGTTGTTTTAAATGTCTCCCACCAACCTGTAATACAGAATTGGAAATTTGCAAAGATTTTAATTTTCTTAAATGTCTACGTAGGAGAATCTTGGCCTGCATGACTATTGTATCGTGTTTATGTGTGTGGTTTAATTACAATTGTTGACCTTGGTTTTTTCACAGATATGTCAATCAGATTATTAAGGACGTTCCCCACATTTGCATACGACAAACTTACACATTTCTCTGTATGACTAGTCCTGGAAAAAACATTTCTTAAGGATGTGTTACACGCTTCAATATTTCCCTCATGCCAAATTATCCTGTTCCCCCTTTCATTGGGGAAAACATCAATTTGCATTTTTTCATGGGCCTCACTTTCTCTATCGACCATCAAGTCCAGTTCCAGTATACCATGGTCACTCATCAAAGTCATACTTATTTCAAAGTGTGTTACAAGGTTAAGGAGCGTTTCTGAGGCATAAATGTAATCAATTGCGGAGACCTTATCCCCCGCAGACCAGGTTGTGTATTTAACCTCAGTTCTAAGTTGTTGGTGTACTGATCTGAGGCCCCATGACTTAAAGAACCAATTCCAGATTCTCGCATCAGATGTCTTATCCGATTTGCACATCTTAACCATACACTCTGAAGTCTGATCAAATACCTTAGCTGGCACTATGTGGGCATCTTTAGTATCTGACATCAAACGTAACATATTTGTGTTTAGATCACCCATTAACATCACTTGGACTCCTGGAAAGCGTACTGCGCAGTCCACCAGTGTTGACTCTATATTTAAGAGAAGCGTATATAAATCACATCCCGGAGTCCAGTATATATTCCATAAAAGAATGAGACAATAGGGGGGAATCTCAGATTTCCAATAGAGTTCCCAAAGCATGCAGGAACTCTATATGTGTCTTTGATCAAAATCCCACATTTGAGCCTTATTGCTGTAATACTACTTCCTGAAGGGCGCCCAATAGGGCCTTTAGTAGCCAATAAGTGTACACATTCAAATTCGTCCATTTGTTCCCTATTCATCATCCATGATTCTTGAATACATATGTGTTTTGATTTTAGTTTACAGCATAGGTCATTCGAAGATGATAGATAGGAATGCCCTCTCGAATTCCAGCATACCAAAGAAAGATGTTTCTGTGTTCCTAGAGATTTTGTTTTAGTGATTGGAGTTTGGAGATCGAGTCTCTTAGGCTTGATGCCAGCCATCTCCAACTTGTTTCCTGTTCTGACACGTAATCTGGAGCCTTTTTTTTTTTAAAAGACCCACCTGGATAGAGAGGCCTAGAGTTGTCATTTATTTCATTTTCAGGGGAGATCTTTGACCCATCGGTGAATATCAGTACATCGTAGCCCCTTCTATTCAATTGATCCGTTTCAGATAAGAGTTTGTTAAAAACGAGTTGAGTGAAAAACTACCCGAATGTGATCATAACAATACGGGTGAATAAAATCAACCCTTTTGATATCGGGACAGGATAAGTCTGCTAATGATGGAATACCATTAATTAAGGTTAGAATTCGGTTTCTGTTCAGTGCAGGTTGTTTACCACAATCAAACAAAGGATACAAAAGAATACTAGGAAAATCCAAATGGCAGGGTTTCCTCCAAACCACATCCCTCAGATCAGTTTCCATATAATGTTTGGGCGCTCTCGGATCTCCTCCTCCCTCATAGTTGGTCGAATGAACAGCCCGTTCTCGCGCAACACCCTCGGGACATGAAGGAGCGCCTCCTTGTTGTGGCTGCCATAACTGGGGGATCGAACAAGGTTAACGGCCCTCGCTTGAGGGGAATATTCGTCCCCTCTTGCTGTTCCTGCCAAGGCATCGTCAACTTGTACCTCGGTCGATACCTCTTGACCTTCCCAATTTTGCTTTTGTATGTCCCGTTTCTCCTGTATTTTACCCACTATTGCTTTGTCCGATGAGGGTACCCACGGTAGGGACTCAAACTTAAGTTTGGTCTTAAGTGCCTCCTCCACCGCTCTACTCACCATTAATGCAAGCTCATTTTGCATTATGTCCGCAGGAGCCCCTAGCTTTTCCTGAGGGATTGCTGGGGCAGGTTTCCTGGGGCAGTCAATCGATACCTTATCTATTTTGTTACCTGTAACTTCAGTAGTGATTTCCCGGATGGGTTTCAGGTGGAGACCCTGGTCCTTTTCCTCAGTCAACCTCCCAGCCCTACCTTCAATTGGGGGATGATTTTGAGCCCCCTGCTCAAGGTCTTCACTGGGTTTCGGCGTTAGTGGACCCTCCAGCCCTAGGCCGGCTTTTTCCAGAGGTTCCCCTACTCCTGTCTGTCCCGTATCAGCCTTTCCCTGATATTCAGTTTCCCCTAACTGAGCATCTTCCCATATTGGTTGATTTTCTTTGGGCTTAGCAAAAAGGCCCTAAATTTCTCTCGTAGGTTGGTGGGTAGGAGGATTTATCCCCTTTTTCCCCTGCTCCTCTCTTGAGGGGTTACTCATCTGCTTTGTTTGGGGCTGCACTTTTCTTATCAACCAGTGTCTTTTTACAAGCCAGTTCTTCAGATAAGGAGTTGGTGGGACAAAAATATGCTGAGTTCTGGCCTTCGCTCCCATCCAGATTTGAGGTCAATGCCTGTCCCACTTCTTCCCTAATAAAGTTTCTCCAAGTGTGTTTTGCAAAATTTTGGCTATTCACATGCGTAAGAACTTTTTATAAAATTATTTTTCCTATTTCTTTGGAGGGTTTTTCTTTTTTTTTGTTCCAAGTTACCTTTCTTGCCATCCAACAGTGTTGGTATCTGCTGGCGGAGAGTAATGTCTACGACCTTGCACTCCGGTGCCGCTGGAATGACTGAGTCTGCCTCATTCTCCCCCTCAGCCACACTATCGTCTGTTTTCTTTTCTAGGGGAGTTGCCTGGACCAGCCCCAATGATATCAGACGCGTTATTGTTCTTATAGGAAGAGATTCCATCAAATCCGCGCTGATTTTTGCCGGGGCTATCTGGTGCTCAGTCAAAATTCTCAGCTCTGTAAAGCCCTGAGAATGTATTTTTAATTCTTGGAGAATTTGGGTCAAAATCTCGGTTGTAGCCATATTTTGTTCAGGAAGTCCCCTCATTGTGGATGTTTGTCGAGAGGGGAGTTTGTGTAAGTGTTGAGACATATTGCATACTTTGGCCTCTGCCGTAATAAAATCTGGTGGGGTATCCAGAAAGGAAGAAACGGGTATAATGCTTCCATTTTTTTCTCACAATATTCTCAAACCGGGATGAACTAGATGCTATATCCTGCTTGTTTGAGATATTGCCTCCTAAGGATAACAGAGGAATGTGCCATGCCTGCTCCCTCCAATATCAGAGAGTCACTAGGCGCCGGAGGGGAAAGTGGCAAAGGCATATTCATTGCCATACGCATCGTGTTCTTTACTGGAGTAAAGATCAAAGGAGCAGAGAGAATATCATCATACATCCTTACCCCCCCCCCGACCTTGTGCAGTCCTAATACCTAGACCATTTGCGGAAGGATCACTGGTTGAAGAGCGACTATACATATTCAAAACTATTGCTGTGCATTGACAGGGTTAGGTAACAATCCATACTCTACACAGTAGGGGCGAGTTCAGGAAGTACTAATGCCTGCCTCCAATGCTGTTCCAGTGATCTCCTTGGGTGTTCTAACTCTACCCTTCAATGCAATTTAAGTCCTCCCCGCCTCCACTATCTACCACAATGTCAGCGTGTCATCGCAGCCCACCACCCAAAGACCCATCAGGCATACACTTCTAACAAGCACTTCGGAGGTGCGTTCTGGGAAGGCCTGAAGCCCACAGTCTCCTATAGAGGGACAAGCCAAGGATGTAAAAATAGCTTACACTGACTCCAATGATCTTTGCAGCGGGGCACTTACCGCTCTTAATAATGCGGGAAGCACAAATATATGGCAGGAAGTAGACTAAGTTGCGTTCTCAAACACCAGGAAAGGGTAAATTACCATGCATAAGCTGGGTGGGGGGAACCTTGCAGCCGCCTCCAAGCTCCACGCGAGCCATGAACAGCCAACAGTACTTGTAGGTACTTGGCTGGTGCGCGAGGAGGCAGGATTTTATTGAACTTCCTGAGTGTCACGCAGCTCAGGGGGAGGGGCCTCCTGTGAAGAGGAAACCTGCGGACGGGGAGAACACAAAGCAGGGGATTAGACACTCCTCGAGGACCAATTTTAAATAAAAAAGAACAGAGGAGTAGTTCCCTTCCCTGGGAACAGTACGGATTTAGGAAACAGTCACCTCCGTTCCACACGCTGGGGTCAGGCAAGCTGTGTCACATAGGACGTCCTCCCGCCTTCAAGAAGTTCGAGCCGTACAGACGGCAAATAGAGCAGAGGAAAACGATAAGGCTCAGAGCATAGGCAGCACTGTATCAGGGGTCCAGAGGGCAGGGCAGTCCATTCCACAGCCAACAGTACTTGCAGGTACTCAATCTTCTGGCAGACGTGCTCAGCAGAGATTTCCCACTGCCTGTAGAATACGGATGGTGTCTGCACAAAGACATCGTCTCCAACGTCTTTGCAGAATGCGGCTTCCCAGAGATCGAACTGTTCGCAACTGGAACGCCCAATGCCAAGACTACGCCTCCAGGTACCCCCAGAACCGCTCCAAGGGGAACGGACTAGGAATAACATGGTCAGGGAAATTTGTCTATGCTTTTTCCCAAATCCCTTACTCAACAGGAGAGTGCACAAAATGCACCAGGAACCAGTCTCCATGATATTGGCCCCCATGTAGGCCCGCCAACCCTGGTTCGCTCATCTAATGGAAATGTCCCTCTCCCCACCAGTAAAATCAGTGCCTTGGTATAAAGCGCTATATAAATAAATCAATAAAAATTACCCTGCCCGCACAACATGTCTCACGACAGGGGGGAGACCCTACACCCATGCCCACAAACTCTGAATTTAGCAGCATGGCTCCTGAGGTCAGAGTTTGGACACCTACAGCACCCTGAGAGATGCATGGACATACTCGGGGGAAGCTAGGAAACCGAAATGCTTTGTCATCTGGTGTAATACAATGGGCGTCAATCCCATCGATTGCTCTCCCACACACATTGTGCTGTACCTAACCCATTTGTTAGACGCAGGACTGGTATTCAATTCCCTAAAGGTTCATATTGCTGCTCTCTCAGCCTATACCACGTCACAACAGAAAGTGTCATGGTGGAAAATACTGGTTATTAAGGACTTTATGGAAGGGGTTAAGAGAATCCATCCCCCCCCATTTCTCACCCAGCTCCTGGATTGGATCAAAATGTGGTTTTAACCAGACTCGTGGGATCTCCCTTTGAGTCAACGCATGAAGCAAGTCTAAAAGACCTTACTTACAAGACCGCCTTCCTAGTGGCCATCACTTCTATTAGAAGGGTTAGGGGACTACATGCCCTTTCTGTTCAAGACCCATTTGTTACAGTCCGCAGGGATAAGGTAGTTCTGTGCACTCATCCCAGATTTGCACCTAAATTCATCTTGAAGATCCATGTAAACCATTTTGATTGAACTGCCCACTTTTTCCAGAATCCCACTAGCATTCCCGTAAGAAGCCAACACACGCTAGATGTGCGCAGGGCATTCATGTTCTACCTGGAAAGAACGAAACCACTGAGTAAAATGAACACATTTTTTGTTTCAGTGGCAGCTGGCAGAGAAAGGGATCCTGTCTCTAAATCCGCTAGCTCAAGGTGGATTGTCAAATGCATCACACTGTGTTATACTCTTGGTAAGAGAGAACTGCCCTTCAAGCCTAGAGCACACTCTACTCGGGGCACTGGGGCTTCCACAGCATTAATTGCAAAATTTCCCCTAGAGTCCATTTGCAAAGCGGCAACCTGGAATTCTGTACACCTTTACAAAACACTATTGCCTAGACACTCATTCTAGATCTGACTCTCAGGTGGGACAAGCAGTATTAAGACATCTCTTCTCTACTGTTCATTCTCATAACCCAACTCCGGGTACTGCTCGCTAGTCTGCACAGCATGTGATTCTAAGCAGATTAACAAGCATCAGAAGACCTGTATTACTCACAGTAATACAATCATCAGAAATGCTATCTGCTTAGATACACATGCGCCCTCCCTGCTCTGGGTGGAAGGAACATGGACGTCTTACTACTTTCTCTTTATTTACTCTCACAATAGCCTTGGGCTCCCTCGTGGCAGAAAAAATACAATCGGAGGGACCTTGGCGCGTGAGATTGTGAGTACACTAAACGTCACGATAGGGATAGTGCTACAGACCAAGCCTATGGCGATGTCCCCGAAAGACAAGATGCAATACTCTGCGGTTACCAATGGATGTCAGACGATAAGCAAAGCAGGTGAATCTAAGTAGATACAATCGTCAGAAATGATATTAGGGTGAGTAATGCATGTCTGTCTTGCAATTCTACGAGAAACTATACTCCCAGGTCCAGGAGACAGAAGAGGGAGATATAGCTGATGCTTTGGCGGAAATCAACCTTCCACAACTGAGGTGCAAGCTCAAATGTTAGATACACCCCTCACAGTGGAAGAATTGTTGGTGGTCATAACCCAGCTACCGACAGGAAAGTCCCCGGGGCCAGATAGTTACCAGGGGAATTCTACAAGAAATACAGGGACAGCCTGGCCCCCCGAGACTACTGGAGACATTAGAAGAGGTATACGAGAGGGGACGGCTCCTGAGTAACATGTTGGAATCCATAATAGTACCAATACTAAAACCAGGGAAACCGCCTCTAGAGTGCGGGTCCTATAGACCAATCTCCCTCATGAACCAAGACTCCAAAATCCTCACAGCGGCCCTGGCCAACCAGCTCAAAAGTTATACCCACGTTGATGCACCCGGACCAAATGGGGTATGTAACGGCACTCAATACCATGTGGAATTCTGCAGACTGCTCCACGTCAAAGAAAATACGAATTGGGAAGAGGGGGGAAAAGTGCAGTGGCATTACTGGATGCCATAAGGGCATTCGACTCAGTGAACTGGGATTGGCTTCTGGGAGTGCTCGCCCACTTTGGGATAGGTGAAGTTTTCCTACGTTGGATCAAGCTTTTGTACAAGGATCTGATGGCAAGGTTAAAGAAGGGCAGACACATTTCGGAGGAGTGGAACATAGCGCGGGGTACGAAGCAGGGGTGCCCACTGTCCCCAATGCTATATATCCTGGCCCTAGAACCATTTGCAGCCTGTGTAAGAGCAGAGTTCAGCGACACCGGAGTAGTGATAGATGGGGAAGCACATCAAATAGCAATCTATGCAGACGATATGCTGCTCTATGTCCAGAACCCATGGACTCACTTGCTGGACCTGCTCGAAGCCCTGGGAGCATTCGGCAGGCTGTTGGGAATTACTATCAATAAGGAAAAGTCCTTGCTGTTCCCCTTGGTAGGCCTGAGAGGCGTGACGCCAGACCAGTTACTGGATCTAGGTCTCACATGGACCCCACTCACCTTCAGATATCTAGGAGTGGATATATATCATGACACTAAAGAGACACAAGGCCAATACACGGGTAGCTCTGGATAAAATGGGGAAGGCCAGGCCATGCAGTTTTGGAGGACACTACCGTTAGGGATGATAGGCAGGGCGGCACTGTTGAAGATGAGTCCTACCCCCACCTCTTGTATTATTTCACTAACATTCCTTACAGCATCCTTGGGTCATTCTTTAAACTGCTACACACCATGGCCAGGGACTGCCTGTGGGGAGGAGGGGAGAAACAGGGTAGTACTGAACACATTACAAAGGGGCTACGAGTGGGGGGGGCATCAGGCTCCCGGACTTTGAACGATATTATTTGGCAGCTCAACTTCAATTCGTGGTGCAGTGGCTAGGCAAGGACACATCCGTAAACTCAATACTTTTTCGACCGTCGCTGCAGCGATATTACTTGAGAACTCCTGTGGATGGACACAGCTTCAGCCAAGGCTCTCCCCAATATGGTTAAGCTGAGCCGAGCCCTATGGAAAAGTGTGGAAATTCCAGGACATGAGACCCTTGATCCAGGCAAATACCCCCTGCAGGATTAGTGGATGCCTGCATTGCAAACCTGGCAATGTTCAGAACACAGTGGGAGGACAAGGGAGTTGCCCAAATAGATCTGTGGCAAAATGGACAGTGGGTGGACTTCCAGCCCCTGGTAGAAGAGCAGGGCATACACGGGGCCAATTCAGATTGTACAATAGCATGGTCAGAAAAATTAGACAAAACATGGTGCTCGAATATTCAGCACGCGCTATCTAACAGTTTTGAACCTTCAAAACAAAATGGCTTTAAAGAAAGCGTCACTAAACTCTACCACCGCTTCTATCAAAAGAGCAACACTGACGACACCCAAAATTGAACCCATCACCACTTCTCCAAAGTGTCTATTATAGAGGTTGTGAGTTATACTAGGCCTTAAACCTTCTAATTGTAAGGGTGACCAATGTCCAGCACAACTGATTAATGACACCGCTAGGGATCTAGCACTGTTCATGGCCAAACGCATCAATGCCTCCTTCACATCTGGCATGATACCTAGTAACCTGAAGGAATCTTGGGTACTCCCACTCCTTAAGAAGCACACTAGACCCTTCTATACTGATCAACTACAGGCCCATCACCACTGTACCATTCCTGCTGAAAATTTTAGATAAGGATAGATATATTCAAATTCAGAACTTCCTAGAACTCAGTTAACTATTAGGCTCCCGTCAATCTGGTTTCCGACCTTTACATGGCACTGAACCAGCACTCATTGACCTTAAGGCCCAAATAGACAAATTAAGAGATAATGGAAAACCTGCATTACTCCTATTGCCCGACTTGTCGGCGGCTATTGACTTAGTGGATCACAATGTCCTATGTAGCCACTTGGATGGAGCTTCCCATTTCTCTAGTGAGGCAATAGCGTGGATACAATAATTCCTTAGTGACCGAACCATAAGCGTTTTCTCACCATCTGCTGCTGCAGACCCCATCACCTGTGGGGTGCCCCAGGATTCGTGTTTCCCCAACACTGTATAATATCTTCACCAAGCCCCTGTTTGATTATTTGGATCATCTGTGTATCCCCTACACTAATTATGCAGACATTACCCAGATCCTCCTACCACTCACAGGGGACTATAGTAAGGATTTAGCATTTGTGAATAGAATTTACAGCATCGTTCAAGCATGGATGGCCACTCGCGGCCTCTGTCTGAACGATGACAAAACAGAGTTCCTTATCCTGGGAACCGCATCTCTTCTCACCAGACTCGTCAAGGAATACTCCTCCTTCATTGACGGGAACCTCATTAAGGTTGCCAAAGAAGTCAAAACTTTAGGATTGTACTTAGGCGCTACCTTAACATTCACTAAACGGGTAAACACCCTAGCCTCCTCCTACAGCTTACACATGTAAACTAATCGGAGCTGGCGAACAATTCCTTTCATCCAACAGTTGCATGATCTTAGCTAGAGCCCTCATACTATCAAAACTAGATTACTGCAATGCCCTATATATCAGAATGACTAAACATATTCTTAACAAAATGGACACTGCAAAAATAATGCCCTTCGAGAGAAAATCAAACTTAAGTCAGTGTCCCTGATCCACAAATGTCTAAACAATAAAGCGCCACGATATCTAATAGAAAGATTTTCCAGGAAGAATTCGACTAGACCTACAAGACTAGCGAATTCCAATTGCCTTCAAGTGCCTCGCTTTAAACTAGCCACCATTGGGGACACCAGCTTGCGAGTCAAAGCAGCCCAACTTTGGAACTCACTACCAACCACACTTAGAATGGACCAAACTTTCACTAAATTTAGGCAAAATCTGATCACATGGCTCCTAGAGAATAAGTGAACCTGTAAAACTGACCATACTTGTAAATAACTGTACATTTTCCTGTATATTGATAAATCTATATATTCTTTACTACTATATAGTCGCTACCTTTGCTTCTGTAGGTATTGTAGGTCCTTAGACTGGCTGGTTTTTTTATACATTGTATCCAATGTAACCTGTGTACTAAGCGGTATGACTTCTTACTATGCCTGTGCCCTGATACCTTTGGGTCTGGTGTGCATAATAAATATTAAACAAACAAATAAGGAGATGGGAGACCCTACTGGAGGTGGATGACACAGAGGGGGGGGGCACTAGATGCATGGTATGATGTTCCAGAGGGGGGGGCACAGTGTCCAGGCTTTACGAACAATTACTAGGAACTAACAACATGAGAGAATTGCATGCACAAGTTAAATGGGAGGAAGAGCTTCAGAAACCCTTCAAGGATGAGGAATAGAACAGGGCCCTCCAATATGCAAAGTCTGCTCAGACAGATGCCGCTCTCACACATGGAGCATATCTAATGCCTTAAAGAATGTCGAGCATGGGGAATAGACAGACCAGGAGCTGGCGGACATGGTGGATATGTTCTGGCCGAGAATACCTACCTTTTGGGACATAATCAAGGAAAGAGTGCTGAAGGTGGGAATCCAAAAGCAAGCATGGTCACCGGCATCTTATTTACTGGGCCTGTTCCCAAGAGAGACGGGCAGAGAACACACCTGGCAAAAATGAAAGACTTGATGACAATATTGGCGAAACGCTGCATAGCAATGGTGTATAATACAAGTACCGGACCCTCGATGGTGGGCGGACCTGCAAAAAATGGGCGATAGCTGAAACATCAGTGTGGCCAAGGGAGACACCAAGGGTGAAGGCAACAGTTGGGCTAAGATTGGCATGGAACACCCTTGTGCAGTACCTGTTCGGAAGCAATGAAAGACAGCATAGGCGAGCCAGATAACCTGGTTGAGGACTAACCGTACGACGGTGGAAGCTTGGGGAATACAAGCTGAAATGAATCAAGGGGGAGATTGCTGGCCCGTTTGCACTCTGATGGAATACACAGAATAGCGTACGAACATCATGGATGGGAGAAAGGAGGCCTAGCCGTGAACCGAGCAGATAAGGAATAATATGGACTCCGACTTGAAAGTGCCAGTAGAAATGTGTTGTGTGTTTAAGTGGTTTTGTGTTGAAAATGCAAAAGTGTCTGAGGCAAACCAAGCAAAGGCCTTATCCCCTATGCCTAGGAGTATTGAGGTCAGAATGGGAAACTGTATCAAAGGCAGCAGAGAGGTTGAGAAGAAACAAATAAATGAGCTGCTAGCATGCAGAGTGGAAGAGAGGTCGTTTCTGACATTGAGAAGAGCCGACTCAGTAGAGTGCAGAGGTTGGAAGCCAAATTGAAGAGAATCCCAGAGGTTATGTTAAGGAACAGTTGTTGGAAATGCGCTGTAGGGTATTGGAATAGTGAGGAAGAAGAGACATATAAAGTTGACAGGACTGTAAGAATGTAGGCCAGGTTTCTTAAGGTTGGCGATGACAGCCGACTTGTAGGGTGATGAAAAAGTGGCACTGTTAAGAGGAGTTGAAGAGGAAAATAAGATATGGAGCAACACTGGGAGATGTGAGTTTCCCTGGGTGGGGCTATAGGGTGGATGGGGGCATGTGAAAGGTTTAGCCCTGATGAGGTCAAGAATCTCATCAAGGTTAGTGTGGGCAAAGGAGGACATTGTTGAATGAGGAGGGCAGACATGGTGAATTGAGCAGGTGGGGGTAGAATGTAATTTGTGAGGGTACTTTGAGTGTTGTAAATCTTTGACGTGAAGTAGAGGGCTACATCGTTGGCAGAAAGATTTGAGGGGATGGAGGAGTGTTTACGAGTTGAGATAATTGAGTTGAGAGATTTGATTTTTGGAGGTGCCTGGGTTGAGAGGATTGAGACAAAAAGATTGAAGTCACGTTTGGCAGTCTCGTGCAGAAGTAGTTTTGAAGAGCAGCCTGGGAGAGTTGGAGATTGGAAGAGCATGTAGATCTTTGCCAGTTGCAAAGGTTTTTCCTCATTGTTTTCAGTGTGCGTATAGTAGGTGTAATCCAAGGCAGTGGGGGGAGGGGAGGTTGGTTAAGGAGTGAATGTAGTAGATGGGAATTGAGAGGAGAAAGGGAGCATTAAGAGCAGTGTTGGGTAAGGCTTTCAGTGGATAGAGCAGTACGTTTTGCTTTTGAAGGAGAGTAGTGTAGGTCAGAAAGGTAGATGGGGGGGGGGGGGTGCATTTGGCAGGAAACCTGTGCTTGGTAATGAAGTGCTAGGTGGAGTGGAAGTAGGAGTGGTGATTGAGGCAAAGACGATGGAATGCTCAGAGGGGGTGGAGAGTTGTGAATAAGGTCAATGGAGTTGCCATTTGGATAGGTGGACCGAAGAGAGCAAGTGGTTAAGAAGTGAGTTAGTCAGTGGAGGGTTTTAAAGTGACCAGTGGCAATGCGGTGGTGATGGGGAGGAAGGCAGGCAACTAGCAGAGAGGTGGTCAATAAACTGACCAGCGTGACCATGTGGCCGATGGAGAAATATAGTATTAATGGCATAGGGAGCAGTGATTGTGGAGATTTTGTATTTGAAAGAGGGTGAACTAGCTGGAGATCGGAAGTTTGGAATGTGCGGACAGCCCTACCCTACTACCACTATATGGGCAGGGAAAGTGGGTGATGGTTGGGGCATAGTTGTGAAGGGCAGCAAGGATTGCCGTGTCTGAGGAAGAAAGCGGGCTTCTGTAAGGGTAATGAGGTCGAGAGGGAGAATGGGGAAGAAAGGAAGTCTTGTTACAGACTTTTATTCCAAAGAGTAATATAAAGAGATTGTCACGCTCACCTGATTCCCACAGAGGCGCAGGTCTGGCTTCGAGTGCTGATGCTTCTTCAATGGTGAAGTGCAGGACTCTGATGATGGACAGGAAGGGCCCCTCTACTCTGGCTTTTCTGGCTCGCAGGAATATTCCCCTGTGCGTGAAAAGGGAGTATTACCTACTGACGGAATAATGCCCAAGCCTCCCACTCCCTTCCAACCCTCCACGATTCCCCGTGAAGTCTCACCTTAGGGTCTGGAAGGGTGAGTTCTCCATCCTGCTTCTGATGCAGGGGCGCATTGAAATCCAGTTACTTCACTGGATTGAGGTTTGATGGGAGTTCAAAATAAGCTTGACTATTCAGGTAAGGCGCTGTAAGAGTTCTGTTGCAAGTTCAAAAGTTTAAGCTTAATAATAATGTTCATTGTCTTATTGCTGCAAGCGCTAATGCTTATGTCTTTTTCCCCTTAGGGGCCGGGTTTCGGAATGCCGGAGATATGGTGCCGACCCGAAGTGTAAGTTCTGGATGAGCGTTCAGGTAATGTCTTTGCATTCGCTCATTCAATGTCTTTGTCTTTTTTCCCCATAGGGGCCGGGGTGCGGAATGCCAGGAAGTGGCAGGACCCGAAATGAAATGGGAATGACCCAACAGGTAAGTCTTAGAAGGAAACTGAGCTTTTCCTATTTCCCTTCCTTCTCTCACCTTGTTTTCTTGTCTTTTCTCTCTAGGCTCTGAGAAGTGGGTGCGGATCCGGATGATCGCTGCTGAAGATGGAGGTGCCCAGGAAAGGTTAGTGAAATGCAGCGCTGCTGCGATCGAAGCGAAATGCTTTTAAAATGATGTCTTCCCTTTCAGGATCGTCGGTGTGATGTCTCTGTGATGCAGCTTTAGCAGGTAAGGTCTTCTTTCTCTCCAATTCTCTCTTATCTCCCTTTGCAGGCGACCCAGGATGCTGACAGGCATGGCTGAAGTCCAGATGCAGGAGCTGACACAGTGAGCGTCCAGAACAACGCGAAGCGTGAGTTGCTGATCGGGCGTGGTTTAAATAGCTTTGGAAGAAGTTCCAGGCATGTATCCTCTCGACCTCATGAGGAAGGAAGGAAGGAAGGAAGGAAGGAAGGAAGGAAGGAAGGAAGGAAGGAAGGAAGGAAGGAAGGAAGGAAGGAAGGAAGGAAGGAAGGAAGGAAGGAAGGAAGGAAGGAAGGAAGGAAGGAAGGAAGGAAGGATGGATGGATGGATGGATGGATGGATGGATCTGGGGTTGCTGGGTCAGACCTGGCTCCTTGGAGGTAGGCATCATGACAGTACCCCCCCTCAAGGCCCCTCCCAAGGTTGTTCCCTCCAAGGGGTTTTGGCTTGTTCGGAAATCTCCGGTGGAACCTTTGTATTAATCGAGGTGCGTGAACATGGTTACTAGGCTCCCACGATCTCTCCTGAGGTCCATATCCCTTCCAGTCAACAAGATAGAAGAGTTTTGACTTTAACACCTTGGAGTCTAAATTGTCTTTAACTTCGAATTCTAATTCCGGAGGCTTGGACAGTCGGATCCCTGGTTGTACTGGCTTCAAAAGTGATGCATGAAAAACTGGATGAATACGCATGTTAGACGGTAAATCCAGTTTAAAGGCCACGGGATTGATTATAGCCTTGATAGGATAAGATCCTATGAATCTGGGATTGAAGGTTCGCGGGCCCTTGAGGGGTAAATGTTTCGTTGCTAGCCATACCTGGTCTCCTACTTGGTAAGGAGGAGTTTTACTTCGGTGCCAATCAGTGTTTTCTTTATACTTTTTCTTGGCTTGCTGCAAATGAGTTGCTGCTTCTTTGAAGGCTCGGGTTATTGTGGAATGCAGATAATTTACTGCGGGCATTTCCAGGGTCAGAGGTGGATCTAGGTCAGAGGTCGGAGGATGGTGACCATACAAAGTATAAAAAGGAGTTTGTCCGGTTCCAGAATGCACTGAATTGTTGTATGCATATTCTGCGATCCAAAGGATGTCTTTCCAATTTAACTCGGATTGGTGTAACATGCACCGAAGATATTGCTCGAGAGTCTGATTGGTTCTCTCGGTTTGTCAGTCGGTCTGGGGGTGGTGGCTGGTGGATAACTGCACATCTATTTGTGCTAGTTGGCAACACTTCTTCCAAAAATGGGAGATAAATTGACTTCCACGATCCGAGACTAATATGGAAGGAAAACCATGTATGCGAACTATGTTCTCCAGAAATTCCTTGGCCAAGGTGGAAGCTGTAGGCAAACCTTTTAAAGGGATAAAGTGGGCCATTTTGGAGAATAGATCCACAATTACACGGATAGTGTAGTAACCAGCACAAGGAGGCAGGTCAGTTATGAAGTCCATTGACAAGGTGTGCCATGGTGCCGGTGGAATATCCAAGGGTTGAAGTAGGCCGGCTGGCCTTTTCTTTTGACTCTTGTTTTGGGCGCAAATTCCTCAAGACAATACAAAAGACTTTGGGCCTCATTACACGGTAGGCGGTGAGCCATGGCGCTATTAGCACCATGGCTCATGCCGGTAAAATACCGGCACCGCCTTGGCGGAAAGGGGATTTACCGCCCCATTCCAAGGTTGGAGGGGCGGTAAATCCCCTTTCCGCCATTGCCCTTCCCCATTCCCATTTCTGCCCCATAGGGCTCTATGGAAATGGGGAAGGCGCTAATTACTGCACCGCAAAATTGCGGTGCAGTAATTAGCTCCGAGGTCCCTTAGCGGGTTGGATTTTAACGCCTGCAAGAAGCAGGCGTTAAATCCTCCAACCCGCAAAGGGACCTCGTAGTACGGCGGTAAGGGTTAACGGTCACCGTTGCCATTAACGGTGACCGTTAACCATTACCGCCGTCCGTGTAATGAGGCCCTTTGTCTTTTCTCCAAGATGGCCACCAGAAGTGGCGTTTGATTTTTTCCTCCGTTTTAGCGATACCAGGGTGTCCTTCCATTAATGATTCATGATGATGGGCAATAACAAGTTCTTGCAATTCTTTACTTGGCAGAAACAACCGCTCCTGGAAGTAGGGTAAATCATCCTTAACAGTGTAATGAGAACCCTTTTGACTGAAGAGTCTAGAAGTTGTTTTACTTGTGTTTGAATGTCCTCAATAGTTTGCAATGAAGTTAGGCCTAAGATTCTTTGTTCAGGTATGATTGGCACATGTTCTAAACTCGAATTGGGTTCTTCCATGCCAATCCGGGATAAGGCTTCCGCTTTACGATTCTTGCAGCCAGGGCGATAGGTAATTACGAAATCAAATTCCGCAAAGAATAGAGCCCATCGGAGTTGTCGTGAATATTGAGCTTTGGCCGTCTTTAAATATTGTAAATTTCTGTGGTCCGTAATTACGGTGATGGTGTGTCTTGCCCCGAGAAGGTAGTGACGCCAAGCCTTGAAAGCAGATTTAATAGCCAGTAACTCCTTGTCGGTAATTGCGTAGTTGATATCAGGAGGAGAAAATTTCCTGGACCAAAAGGCCACAGGGTGTAGTTGGTTAGTTTCTGGGTCTCTTTGCGACAGGACAGCTCCCATGGCCGAACTGGATGCATCGGTTTCCACAATGTAAGGGAGATCTGGGTGTGGGTGCTTCAATACAGGTGCAGAGGTGAATTTGGTTTTCAGGTCCTGAAAGGCTTGTTCGGCCTCAAGAGTCCATTCAAAGCGTTTGTTTTTCTTTAGGAGAGCTGTGATGGGTTGGACTGTTCGGGAAAATTCCGGAATGAATCTTCGATAGAAATTGGCGAAGCCGAGCATGCGCTGAACTCCCTTCACCGAGCTAGGAGATGGCCATTTGAGGATGGCATCCACCTTTCGCGAGTCCATTCGGACTCCTTGAGGTGTCAGGATGAATCCGAGAACCTCAACTTCTGTGCTATGAAAAACACATTTTTCGAGCTTTGCAAATAGTCTGTGCTGGCGCAATTTCTCAAGAACTGCCCTAACATGTTTTCTGTGATCGGATTCTGAAGAAGAGTACACCAGGATGTCGTCAATATAAACAATGACACAGACATCGATAAGTTCCCGAAGAACATCATTCATAAAGTACTGAAAGGCGGCAGGTGCATTGCACAAACCGAAGGGAATCACCTGATATTCGAAGAGCCCAAATTTGGTGCGGAATGCAGTCTTCCATTCGTCGCCTTCTTTTATACGCACCAGGTGATAAGCTCCTCGGAGATCTAACTTGGTGTACACACAAGCGTCTTTCACCTGGTCAATAAGCTCAGGGGCAGAGGATAACGATTCTTAATCGTTATTTGATTTAGGGCGCGATAGTCTATACATGTTCTAAGGTCGCCCTCTTTTTTTCGGCACGAAGAACAGAGCTGAGGAGACAGGAGACTTGGACGGGCGAATAAAACCATTGGCTAGGTACTGCTCTAAATACTGACGCAAATGCAGGTTCTCAGGTTCCGTAAGAGCATATAAATCCTACTAGAAGGTAGTTGAGCATTGGGTACCAGATCGATTTGGCAATCATAAGACCGATGGGGAGGTAACGTGTTAGCCTGTTCCTTCTGAAAAACGTCTTGGAATTCTTGGTATTCTGACGTAGCTGTGCAGAGGTGGAAGTTGCTGAGGCTAGACCCATAACTGGATTTCTTGGATAACAAGTTGGTTCACAATCAGGAAAACTTATCTTCTTTGCTCGCCAGTCGATTCTGGGATTATGTGTTTCTAACCAAGGAATTCCAAGAATTACTTGAAATTGTGGGGTCTTGATTACATCAAACACGATTGCTTCCCGATGTCCATCCTGACCCACCAGTGTCATTTCAACAGTGGAATGCGTTGCAGGCCCTGAGGCTATTTCGGTTCCATCTACTGTAGTAATGACATCTTGGGTTACTTTCGGGCGGAGAGGGAGCTTAATCCTGGAAGCCAATCCACGGTCTATGTAGTTTCCAATAGCTCCACTGTCGATGTATGCTTTTACAGCATGCAACTGCTGAGGCTGTTTTGGGTCCACGAGCACCATTGGCATGACAAAATGCGAGGTCAAAGAGTTTGTTTTCAAGCTCGGCAAGCGGACCCTACGCTTGTCGGGCTAGGTCGTTTCCCGAATCTGGTGTCAATAAATCTTTATCAGTGGCTCCAACCACCTTCTTAGGTGGTTTCACCGGACTATTTCGAAGAAAGTGACCGGAAGTCCCACAATACAGACAAAGTTGCATTTGCCGCCTTCTCTCTCGTTCCTTCTGTGTTAATGGTCCTTTAACACCGCCGATTTGCATAGGTTCGGATACGTCGGTACTCTTGGAGTTAGTGTGGTTTTTGATCGGTACTCGGGTTTCGTACTTGAACCGATCTGCTTTTCTATTTTGAAGTCTGTGATCAAGTTGAACCACCAAGTCTATGTAGTCTGCGCAGACCTGGGGTGGATCTACTATCTGAGCTAGAACATCCTTAAGCTCTCCGCGCAGGCCTCGATGAAACAATGTGATCCTTTTGTTTTCTGGCCATCCAGTTTCCACAACCAGTCTATTAAAGGTGGCAACGTAGGACAGGAGATCCTGATTACCTTGTCGTAAGGACAGCAGTTCGTTATCAAGGGCCTGTCCTTGAGAGTGTCGAGCAAACAATCTTTCCATGCTGGCCTGGAAGCCCTGAAAATCCTGGAAAATGGGATCATCCTGATTTACCAATGGAATAGACCAATCGGCAGCACTGCCACTGAGGTAGGATAGTATAAAGGCTACCTTGGTCTGGTCGTTAGGGAAGGCCCCGGGTCTGCATAGTAAGTGTAAACGACATTGGTTCATAAAGACGGCATATTTCTTGGGATCCCCCGCAAAACGTTCAGGCGAGGCCAAAGGCATGTGTCCAGGTAGATTGATTTGTACCGGGTTATTCAAACCCATTGATGTGGAAGTACCTCCGGAATTAGGGTAAGGGGTGTGCCCTGCCTGGGCCTGCAATAACCTTTTGGCCAGGTCATCAGTTCTTTCCTTGGATAGGATCAGTTCTCTTTTGAGAGCGTTAGTCTCCTGGTGGGCTGAGTGCACTTCAGCCTGTAATTCCCCCAAAAGCTGGGCCAGCTGATCTGTCTCGGAAGTCTCCATAGCGCCCGGGTGGGAAATTGTGGGTAGGCTTCGCGTTCTGTCACGCTCACCTGATTCCCACGGAGGCGCAGGTCTGGCTTCGAGTGCTGATGCTTCTTCAATGGTGACGCGCAGGACTCTGATGATGGACAGGAAGGGCCCCTCTACTCTGGCTCGCAGGAATATTCCCCTGTGCGTGAAAAGGGAGTATTACCTACTGACGGAATAATGCCCAAGCCTCCCACTCCCTTCCAACCCTCCACGATTCCCTTCCACGATTCCCCGTGAAGTCTCACCTTAGGGTCTGGAAGGATGAGTTTTCCATCCTGCTTCTGATGCAGGGGCGCGTTAAAACCCAGTTACTTCACTGGATTGAGGTTTGATGGGAGTTCAAAATAAGCTTGACTATTCAGGTGAGGCGCTGTAAGAGTTCTGTTGCAAGTTCAAAAGTTCAAGCTTAATAATAATGTTCATTGTCATATTGCTGCAAGCGCTAATGCTTATGTCTTTTTCCCCTTAGGGGCCGGTGTTCGGAATGCCGGAGATATGGCGCCGACCCGAAGTGTAAGTTCTGGATGAGCGTTCAGGTAATGTCTTTGCATTCGCTCATTCAATGTCTTTGTCTTTTTTCCCCATAGGGGCTGGGGTCCGGAATGCCAGGAAGCGGCAGGACCCAAAATGAAATGGGAATGACCCAACAGGTAAGTCTTAGAAGGAAACTGAGCTTTTCCTATTTCCCTTCCTTCTCTCACCTTGTTTTCTTGTCTTTTCTCTCTAGGCTCTGAGAAGTGGGTGCGAATCCGGATGATCGCTGCTGAAGATGGAGGCACCCAGGAAAGGTTAGTGAAATGCAGCGATCGAAGCGAAATGCTTTTAAAATGATGTCTTCCCTTTCAGGATCGTCGGTGTGATGTCTCCGTGATGCAGCTTTAGCAGGTAAGGTCTTCTTTCTCCCCAAATCTCTCTTATCTCCCTTTGCAGGCGACCCAGGATGCTGACAGGCGTGGCTGAAGTCCAGATGCAGGAGCTGACACTGTGAGCGTCCAGCTGCGAGGAGCAGAACAACGCGAAGCGTGAGTTGCTGATCGGGCGTGGTTTAAATAGCTTTGGTAGAAGTTCCAGGCATGTATCCTTCCACCGATCAGGTATGTATCCTTCCCTGACCACACCCAGGTGGAAAGTAGTCCCACAGGTAAAGTAGTTCCATTCAGGCCTCAAGAGGGCCTGGATGTAGCAGCATGGTCTGCATCAGGTAAGTGCACATGAAAACACTTGAATACATGTCTAGCTTTATGAGCCTGGCGCCTAAGGCGCCAGGACAGGGGTCCAACATGAGCCTGGCACCTAAGGCGCCAGGACTGTATCCAAAGGGCCCCAGCTTGGGCCCGCTGGCACTTCCCTGGGGGGGCGGGGGCGGAAATGATGCCTGCCTCTGGGGTTGCTGGGTCGGACCTGGCTCCTTGGAGGTAGGCATCATGACAGAGATGCAAACTGATGAGTTTGCGAAGTAGAAGTTGGCTGGGAAAGATGTGAGAAGAGGAAGTGCAATGAAAACTGGGATTGGAGGCTTTGTGAATTGAGGAGGTGATCAAGAAGAGGGCTGGCGTTGAGATGATATGGTTTTGAGCAGAGTAGAATGGGGGAGAAGAGGAAGGAAGAGCTGGTATAAGCAGTGCATGGGGAGGTCTGGTCAGACTTAGTTGGTACTCTCAAGCAATTAGAACACAGCAAAGTAATAGCTGAAAGGCACTGGAGGAAAGACTGAAAGTTGACAGCTGCCTTTTGCTGGGTTGCCCGGGGCTGGCTCGCCTTTAAGCAGGAAATCGACTACTGGAAATGGTGAGGACTATCCAGTGGTCGGAAGGCGATGTGGGACCACCAGCCTGTGGCTGCAGCGCATGTTGGGAGATGAGTCCTGGCTGCCCTATCTGTCATTGGTGGATGAGGGGAGTTGGCTTTATGTTCGGATCAGCAGCCGGATCCTGTGAGGGAGCCATGTCACCTCTGCAGGCAGCCTTGGGCAGATAGATTGATTGCCTCTGGTGCTGCTGTGATTAGCTCTGTTGCTTTCAGCCCAGTTGAAGCCCTTTTGAAGGTGGCAGCAGAAGCTGCCCCTAAATGCCTGAGCACTCAACCCAGCCCTGACTCTGATTCCTGCAGCCAGCTAGAAAGAGATACACGAACCCTTCGCCACATGCAGTTCTGAAGAAAGAAGGCAGCCTGCTTGAGAGAATTATTTTCACATTGGCAACCGCGCCATTCTGGTGAGAGATGAAACGGGACGTTTTTGCTCTGCTGGCCATTACACCTCTGGCTGTTTTAATACTGCTGACACAGGATGCAGCCAAATGGGCAATGGCCTAGTCCTTTTTTGGCGAAGTTGGCTAAAGCACATACATTTTTAACTTTATGTACAGACTAAGGTAGTGTATATCCCTTTTAACAGGAAAGACCTGTTTGGCAAAAAGGCAATGATACTATACAAGCCTTTAAGATGGACAGTGGTGGGTGTGTGGTTTGTGTAGTTTTACTGGCCCTTTTGGGCACGTGTAGTATGTGAGAGTTATGCAGGTGTGGAAAAGAGGGATGATGGTTATTTGGTTTCTGTTTGGCTCTAGGGGTGTGGTTGTTTTATTGTTGGTTCTTCGATCTGTACTGTCCCTAGTTTGCTTTGGTCCCAGAGTATGGTTTGTGGAAGCACACGTTTTAAGCTTGTCGCAGTGAGTTGAATAGCCAGGTTTTCTGAAAGTTAAGTGGTCTTTAGTCCTTCATTTCTTTGGGAGAGAGTTCCAAATTTCCTTTTCTCATACGGTTTTCGTTTCCATTTGGACATCCTTGCTTAATCTTGGGTTTCTTCCTGGTTGGTAGTGGTCGAGTTTAGCCTGGAGAAATTCAGCTCCTTGTCCATGTAGTGATTTGTGGGCAAAGCAGAGGCTTTAAAAAAATTTTTTTTTTACTGGTAGCCACTGTACACCTCTCAGGGCTTAGTGTGATCTGTTCTGCGGCATGCATTCACATGCCGTTGAATATTCCCGGTTATCAGGCTGTAAAAAGCTGTTTAGCTTTAGACTAAAACTGCTGGTCTCCTATAGCCTATAGGTGTCCTTTAGGTCATACTGACCCCAGCAAATGGCTCATCCTAAGCTCCAACCCTGGTGGGCATCTTCAGATTTTACTGCATGTTTCTAGTGTTGGGAGTCCTCCTGCTTCGCTCCTCAAAGTGTTCATTTTTGGGAGAAACTATACTTCAAATGGATTTTGTCCTCCCATGTATTGCTCATCTTCTATCTCCATGTCCTGCTTCAGCTGCTTCAAAAACATTTTCCAGTGGGGTGGAACTGCGCGTTGATGCCTGTCTACTCGATGTCCCTTGAGGGCCTCCCTTGAGGGTCATCGATGGTATATAGCCGCTCTCGTTGACGGTTGGCTTCGGTTCCGTTTTTCCACAAGAGCTATCGCTTCGGAAGATCGGTGCACTTTGGTTCCTTGTCAAACCGTTGACTGTGCTGTGAAAATGTCCCTTACGGACTCCCATTGGGTGTGTCTGGTGCTTAGGATCCACTCATTTAAGAGTGTGGGTCCTGCCTATCGATGTCATTGAAAGCCCTGAAAGAGCATAGAGGGAAGTTAGCTGCAGGTAGGTCTCAAAATCCTCTTCGACCACCACGTTGAAAAAGCGATTTTCCGAGTCGAAAGACTTCTCTCGTAGTTGGAAGAAAGCTGAAAGGTCCTGATCACGCAGTCGCTCGCACCACTCGTCCTCACGGCGTTCTAAGAAAAGGCGCCACAGATCGCCATCTTCGTTGAGTTCCTCTCCGGAACAGGGCTCTTGTCTGACCAAATCGGCCTAACCGGCTGAGTGGGAGAGTTTCAGACTTGAGTAGTAGAGAATGCGGCCCGACCCCCTTGAAGAAAGGGAGCCATGCCCATGTCGACAAAGAAGGCTAAGGACAAAACCTGTGCGCCCGGGTGTCCAGGTGAAACCTCCTTCGAGTAGAGAAAAGACTCCTTCAAAGACAAAGTAATCCATGCCATCAGCGCTGAAAGACTACAGTCGTTCTCTTAAAAAAAAAATACTCGACGTCACAGCCATTTTAAGACATTGACGCCATTGAAGACTTCCACGACATTGTTGATGCAAATAACAAAACACTCAAAGGATGTTGAGAGAACTTTCACCCCACTGTCTAGGAAAGACTTAAGGCTCTTTCCTCAATTTGAGGATGAGCCATCTTTGGATGAATCACGTTCGTTTAGGTTACAATATGGGACACAAGGTGTTCCAGAGGGCTTTATTTCAGAGCACTCGAATAAAAAAAACCTACATGAAACACTGCAAATGGGTTAGACACTAGCCCGGAAATAGTTTGCCAGACCAGATCCCTCAGATCATGCCAATGGATCATATAGGCAACTGATGCCTAGGGTCATAGAATATCTGGGATGGAGTAGGCCCCCACCACTTTTTGAGCAGGACGTCCTGACTGATATTTTAGATAAGGGACCCCAGGCGCGTGCATTTTGGGCAAGTGCTTTTGTAATGGGCTGTCTGGGGTGGAGTGCTGCTGACATCGTTTTACGAGACTGAAAATATACCTTTTCATGTAGAAACCCCTCATGCCCCTCCCACTTTCCTAGAATCCTATTTTAACAGGCGCGCGCATGCATTTTGGGCAAGTGCTTTTAGCCTGTCGGCTGTTGAGGGTGTCTGAGGTGGAGTGCTGCTGACATCGTTTTACAAGACTGAAAATATACCTTTTCGGTATGGACTTTACTGCAAGGACATTAAGAGACTTATGCTGTACTTATTATATTCAGAACTGACAAAAGCAGCATATATTACCCTGTTTTTATTTATATTGTGTTTGTTATAGTGTGGAAAGCCCTCAAGCCCTTCCAATTTTCCCAGTATCCTATTTTAACGGGCGCTTGCTTGATTTTGGGCAAGTGCTTTTGTAAGTACCTGTCGGCTGGTACGAGGTAACATCAACAATCTTTGTATTTTGTTGTTGTTGTTCCAGTATGTTTGCTAGTGAATTAGTTTGCTCTGGTGCTTTTTTGTTGCTCTTGGAGTATCTGTATCTTGACTAATCTGTGCAGTTGATACAACCCCTCTCTGTGATATCCCTTTCCTTGAACGAGATGCCCCTACTTATTGCTAAAACGGGTGTAGAAAATCTTTCTTGAGAACTGCTGTGCTTTCATTTTCTTTTCTGTATTCTTCTGGGTAAATGCCATTTACTTTGACAACGAGTATGGCGGCTGAAACTGCAATTCACGCCGCCGCCGCTGCTTTACACATGCCCAAATAAACAACACGGGTAATACACCTTTCTCGCAGCAGTAAGTCTGCTTTGCTTACACGTTCAATCCTACCTACATCGGATATTCGAACATTCTGTGCTGTGCGGCTGAAGGGAATGGCTCCCCGTGTTCCACGGCAGATGGCTGTAAATGCTATAGTAGAGTCGGTGCCCTGCGAAGGGATTAGCCTAAATCCTGTCACCGTTGATTTAACTAATACACCTGATTCGCTGATGCAAGCTGGCGCCTTGCTGCTTACGCCCCTTCAACCGATTCCAGCCTCCAGCAGCAGAGGTTGTGAGATGGTCTCTGGCGCTCAGCCTCATATGGCGGAGCTTATACATATGGAAGTCCTATACACAATTTTCTGGGCGAAGCCAGCCAAATGAGGTTGTAGATGTAAACAGAATTGAAGGGGAGATTGGCAAAACCCCGCCCAGTTTGGGAGAGTTAAATCATGTTTCCTGGATTGTACCTTTTTAAAAGAATGTATTTAACCAGCAGGTTAGGGATTTATCCCAATCGCTGGTAATGTTTTCTTCTACCTTGTCCATATCATCCAACACCAAGGCGCCTAAAGGCACCTCAGGGGGAGGTATCCTCGGCTGGAGGGTGGAATATACAGTTGGAGTAGGTACCTCATTGCAGACAATGAATGCAGAGCTATTCTCCCTTATGAGACTATATGAAACTTTGGATAGAAAATTAAATATGCAACATGCCCTCATAGATCAGTTGGTCCAACGAAAGGAAGTGAAGCCCACTGCTAGCCATATATCAGTTCAAACTGACGATATTCCTTGTGCTTTGGTGCCTACCCCAGCGCCAGCTACAGTGACATCTGAAGTCTTGCTGATAGACTGTTCACTCACTAAGCAATATAAGCTGGTGCAGCATAGGGATCAGGCAAAACCAAGTCCTTTTCAGTCAAAACCTATTACTTGTGAATTTCATAATCTATCAAATGAGCTCGCAGTAAATAAAATTGGCACCCTTACGTCGTCATGCGAACATGGTCAGCCATGTTTGAGCCATATGGTTTAGTTTTTTGTTTTTTCATTTTCAGTCTGGGAATGCTGAGGTGGATGTTGTGTTTGAGACCGGTAGTGGATGTTCCCAAGTAAAAAGAAATGCTGAACCCAATTTTGGTCCCAATTTTACTATATTCAAAACTAAAAAGAAGACTTCAGTCCCGCCTCCATTTAAAAAAAAAAAAAGCAAAAATAAAAAATCGGTGGAGGGGAAATCACAGGAACTCAGCAATTTATATAAAACTTAACGTTCCCAAAAACGGATGCAGGCCTAGCATGAGTCGCAATTGCTAATAAATATCGGAAAGCAGCCCTGCAGAAGAACATTCAATTTCCCAGGGAGTTGGTTAAGGAGCCAGAGTTGACTTATGCACCCCTGGATGATTTGGTGATTGCTCGGGGATCATTTACCCGGGGTTGTTCCGGAGACTTGCTTGCCTGCGCTGAAGGTTGACTCTTTGGCTAAATCAGCAGGCCCGGCAATGCCTAATGTGGATGCCCCTGGTCATTGTATGGAGAAGGTTCTGACCTTAGAGGGATGGCGGGAGGAGTTGGACCGGTCCCTGCAGCGCTTTTTCTTACAGCCTCATTGTCAGAAGCCAGTGACTACTCGTGATAATCCGTCACTGCAGGCCCCTGTGATACCATCTACAATTAGAAGGTTGGAGTCTCAAATGGTACCCCAATCGGAAGTAAATCTAAATTTAAAACAAAATATTAAGTTGTCTCAGACAAAATCAAAGCCTAGCAGATCTAATCTTGCAATGTCGCTACCATCCTTTTCCCACGTATGACCTCAACAGCCTGTAATGAATATATTTGCGGAAATACCAGCATTAGAGGATCTTTCCTCACATGATGTTGAACAGATTGAATTCTTGCGTAATAAGGATCTCTCAGTGGTAAAACTGGATGACGTCAGGTTTGGTTAGGAATGTTTTGTAGCAAGCCCGGATTGAATTGTATAATATGGGTTTCGAGTGGATTGTGCCCTCCAGCGTATTCCTCATCTTGGATGTATTCCATCCAGCTTTGCTGCTCTTCAGAAATTTATTCGGCAGAGGGCGCCGTGCGTCGATGTCGTCGAGTCTATGGTCCCTCGAAGGCCTCCGTCGAGGGTCACATCGGGTGTATAAGTAGCACGCGCGGCGCCCGTTGGCCTCAGTTCTCTTTTTCCGCAGTTACGTTGCTTCGGACATTCGGCGCGCCTCGAGTTCTGTCAAGAAATATAATAGAACGAGAAGTAATTATGTCCTCATCATCGACGCCGACCACGACCCCAAGTCTGGGTTTTTGAGAAATGCAAGTCGTGCGGCTCAAAAATGTTGATCACGGACCCGCACCGCGAGTGTGGTGTCTCGGGGAAGGCCACGACATGGAGGCCTGTTCAAAGTGTCAGGCGATGACGGGGAAGGCCTTGCGAGAAAGAGGAAAGCTACAGGTAGGTCGGAAGGATCGAAAAGCCTCTAGCGTCGAGTTGAGACCCCATGGGGAAAAATCTCCTCGGCGCAAAAGTCATCGATCTAGATCCCGAAGCGATTCTCATCGCTCTTCGTCGAAAAAGTCGAAGAAACGCTGCCATAGGTCTCCCTCCACCTTGTCGTCAGGCGAGTCTCCGAAAATTAAATGCCCAACAAAACATTTGTCTACCGAAGAGTGGGAAGCATTCAGGGTCAAAATGATGGAGGTGTTTGAGAATTCGAAGCTTCGGTCCGTGCCTTCTTCGGAAGCCGGCCGGGAGCGTCATCGCTCCGACACTTGCACGCCCTCGAGCACGTGTGATCGTAAAAGGAAGGATAGGGAACCTTCCAGGATGCCGAGCGATAAACAGTCGAGTCGACCGCTCAAGGTCACCGACGCCGTCCGAGCCCTATCGCACCTCAAAGGGAAAACCGTCGAAGGCTGCCTCGACGCCCTCGAAGCAGACCCTGTCGACGACCACTATGTCATTGACGCCTTTATCGATGTCGACGCTGAAACCCTCGGCGCCAAAGGCTCCAACCAAGCCAGGGCAACCAGAAAAAGAGAAGAAAAAGTTAAACATGTAATTCCTTCAGAGCCTGGTACTACACCTCTTCCTCCTCCTCTCCCAGAGAAGGTTTTCATGCCTCTCCCTAGGAAGGAGTTTTTCAAATCCTTGACCTCAATTTTTGCGGAACAGGAGAGATCGGAGGAGGAAAATGTACCTTTTGGATTGGAGTATGGCACCCCAAATGTCCCAGAATGCTTGATCTCAGAGGAAAGCAGAATGAGGGATTTGGTGGAGTCTTTACACAATGCAACTGGCATTGACACCTCTCCTGAGAATGACTTTGGTAGACCAGATCCAGGAGAGCATGCCAGTCCATCTTACCGTCAGTTAATGACCAAGGTGGTAAATTACTTGGGATGGGCTAGACCACCAGCCCAATTTGTCCAGGACAATTTAATAGACATATTGGACCATGGTCCCACTGAAGACCCAGTACTACCTTTTCATGTAGCCTTACAAAACAGGGTGGCCAAGAATTGGGGAAACTCCTGATTCTATTCCTCCGGTAAATAAATCCCTCGCATCAAAATACCGCCAAGCCAGTAGCGACCCCGGCTATCTCTCAAAACATCCAACTCCTGAGAGTTTGGTCATACAGGCAGCCACAGCTTCCAACAAACTTGCATACCCGTCTATCCCTCCAGACAGGGACGATAAGCGTGTGGATGGTTGGTCACGGAAGGTATTTTCAGCCGGGAGCATGGCATTAAAATCTGCCAACTCCACATGTGCCTTGGCAAAATTTTCAAACACTCTATGGGAGTGCATCGCAATGGTGGCGGAGCACATACCAGAAGGGGAAGAAAGGGAAGATTTCCAAGCCATTGTTGGGGATGGAAAGGAGGCCATGCAGGAATCCCTTCAATCTGGATTGGACACTGCGGATAGTGTAAGCAGGTGCATGGGCACTAGCACGGTAATGCGCAGGTTTGCGTGGTTACGGAAGTCTGGTTTTGCACCGGACGTACAGAACTGACTCCTGAACATGCCTTTTGACGGGTCTCACCTTTTTGGCAACAAGGCTGACGAGAACCTTGAGAGGTTGCAGACCTCAAAAGCAGCGGCAAAATCCTTAGGAGCTGCTATTAGGCAACCTCAGCCTTTTCGTGCGCAAGGGCAATCATGGAGGGGACGATCCTATCGTTATTACACCTCATACGGGAAGACGAGAGGAATGGCCAGTCAATGGGGCCAAAGAAAGCCCACTCGTGGTGGACGAGGAAAACGTGCTAAGCCAGCTCCAGCAGCAGCCTCTTTGCCATCAGCAGCTGCAACATCCGCCACAAAACCACTTGTAGGAGGCAGGCTGTCGCAGCATCTGCAAGAATGGCGAGCCATTACTTCAGCTGTTTGGGCTCTAGAAATAATAGCCCAAGGCTATTGCCTTCCTTTTCTAAAGCAACTTCAAAGCAATCCACCGGGGAGACACCCGTTGAAACCTTCAAACCTGCACCTAAAGCAGGAAGTTCTAACCCTGCTGGAGAAAGGTGCTATAGAACCAGTACCTGCAGCGGAGAGGAACAAGGGTTGGTACTCACTGTATTTTTTGATCCCCAAAAAGGACGGAGGACTGAGACCCATCTTGGACTTAAGAAACTTGAACAAGTTCCTCAGGAAGGACAAGTTCAAGATGGTTACCCTTTCTCAGATCCTTCAGGCCCTTCAACTCCAGGACTGGTTGGTGTCATTGGACCTCCAGGATGCTTATTTTCATGTGCCGATTCATCTCAAACACAGAAAATACCTGAGGTTCGTAGTTGGCGACTCACACTATCAGTTTCGAGTCCTGCCACTCGGGTTGACCTTCACCCGAGGGTCTTCACCAAGTTAATGGTAGTGGTGGCAGCGCTCCTCAGGAGAGGGGGGATTCATGTCTACCCCTACCTGGACGATCGGTTTATCAGAACGCGCTCTGCCGAGCAAGCACTGGATCATCTGAAAGTCACCTGCCACTTCCTCCACAAACTGGGATTCTCCCTCAATTTCAAGAAGTCACAGATGACACCTTCCCAACAGCTTCAGTACATAGGAGCTGCATTCGACACGTCCTTGGGAAAGAGGTCGCCTCCCAAGTCGAAGGCTCAACACATTCTTCAGATGGTTTCCAAATTCCAAAATTCCCAAAATCTCCAGGCTTATGACTTTTTAAGGTTGCTCGGCCTCGTGGCATCCTGCATCTTTCTGGTCCCAGAGGTCATGCTTGAGGATGAGATCCCTTCAATGGACCCTAAAGACTCGGTGGTCCCAGTTCTCGGGTCAAATCACAGATCTTCAGATTCCGAACAGGGTTAGACAAGACCTTCTATGGTGGACCTGTACAGAGAACATCCTAAAAGGAGAACCTTTTTGGCAACCATGGCCGGAGATCACAGTAGTGCGAACGCCTCACTCCTGGGGTGGGGAGCTCATGCCAACGATTTGACAATCAGCCGTCGTTGGTCTCCATCGGAGTTCAAACTACATATCAACCTTTTAGAGCTGAGGGCAATCAGACCTTCCTGCCATCTGTCAGGGGAAAGAATGTCCTGATAATGACGGACAACCGTGCCCATGCACTACCTAAATAAAAGAGGAGGCGTGGGGTCACTACCCCTGTGCAGAGAGGCAATGCAGCTCTGGTATTGGGCGATTCAGGAGGGAATCTCTAACGGCAATTCATCTAGCTGGGGAAGAGAATATGACGGCAGATGCTCTAAACAGGCAGAGCACAGTATCCCACGAATGGGAACTGGCTCAGGAAGTCATTCAAGAGATCTTCGCCCTTTGGAGAACCCCTCAAGTAGACCTGTTTGCAACCAGAATCAACTAAAAATGCGAAAGGTATTGCTCAAGGGAATTTCCCCCGAGAGGAGCCCTGGGGGATGCGTTTGTGGTGGAGTGGAATTTCCCACTATTGTATGCGTTCCCTCCGATTCCCATCATTCCTCAGGTCATCAGGAGGCTGAGAAGGTTTCGGAGCCGCATGATCCTAATTGCCCCGGATTGGGCCAGGAGAACGTGGTACCCGGACCTTCTAGACATGTCCATCTGCCCTCCAGTACGTCTTCCTCAGAGAGAGAACCTTCTCTCTCAAATGGAAGGTCAGGTTCTCCATCCAGAGTGCAAAATGCTCATCCTTCATGCTTGGTATCTGAAAGGCTGAGATACAGGGATTGGAACCTTCCAGATGACGTTATGGAGGTGTTGCTTTCGGCAAGAAGACCAGCAACAAAGTCTCTAAACCGTTGCCATTGGAAAAGGCTTTGCAACTGGTGCAGAGAAAAGAATGTCGATCCTTTTCTATATTCTATTGCGTTAGTATTCTTTCCTTCTGACCCTAGAACATAGAGGTCTGAATATTGGAACAATAAAAGGTTACCTTGCGGTGCTTTCCATTTTCAAGCGCTCATCGGAAGAATGCTCCTACTTCAAAATTCCTTTGATAATACAATTCTTAAAAGGGCTCAATGCGTTTCCTCCTCACCCATTTCAAGTACCGATCTGGGATCTAAATCTAGTCCTAAAATTCTTGATGTGTGCTCCTTTTGAGCCTATGCACACATGTCCATTAAGATTACTAACGTGGAAAACAGCCTTCTTGGTTGCTCTAACATCAGCAAGAAGAGTGAGCGAATTGCAGGCACTGTCTTCTGGGCCACCCTGTACTGTGTTCCATAAGGACAGTTGTGTTGAGGGTAAAGCCATCATTTTTACCGAAAGTAATATCTGATTTTCATTTAAGTCAGAAAATTGTCTTACCCGCATTCTATCCTCCACCCCATCCTTCGAAGGAGGAGGAAAGATTACACAGGTTGGATCCGAAAAGAGCTTTAAGCTTTTACATCTCTAGACTTTCCAGACTTAGAGGGGACAACCAGATGCTTATAGGTTACGCAGGAAGGAAACTGGGTCAATCAGTGACAAAACAGGCAATTTCACGCTGGATTCTGCTTTGCATTTCAGAATGCTACAGACTAGCTCAAAAAGACCCTCCGGAAGGGTTAAGGGCTCCTTCCACCAGAGGCATCGCCTCCTCCACGGCCCTTCAAAGAGGTGTTCCAATAAGATCCATTTGCAAAGCAGCAACTTGGTCTTCGCTAAACATTTTCTCAAAATTCTATAACCTGGATGCTTCCCAATCTAGGGAGCTAACTTTTGGAAAAGCAGTACTATACTCAGCCATCTAAGAGTATCGAAAAATCTACCGCCTCCTCCAGAGGAATTGTCCATACTGCTTTGGGAGTCTAAGATGAGGAATACGTTGGAGGACACAATCCACTCGAAGAACAAGTTACTTACCAACTGGTAACGTTCTTTCGATTGGATGTTCCTCCAAAGTATTCCTCATCGCCCTCCCAGCCTACCCCTCTGTAGATTTTTCCAGGTTATTGCCATCTCAAATCTCGGAAGGCTCATACCTGTCTGCTGGCACAATCTACAAAGTACAAGATCAAAGATAAAAAGGGGGAAAAACAGAACTGGGGCCAACGGGCGCCGCGCATGCTACTTATACACCCGAAGACGTCACCCTCGACAGAGGCCTTCGAGGGACCGACGACATCGACGCACAGCGCCCTCTGCCGAAAAAATTTCCGAAGAGCAGTTAAGCTGGATGGAATACATCTAAGATGAGGAATACGTTGGAGGAACATCCAATCGAAAGAATGTTACCAGTTGGTAAGTAACTTGTTCTTCCTGCTAATTAATCAATCTTCTCTTGACCATCAGCATGTACCAAATTATGGAAGACAATAGATCGCCTTGGGTGAGGATGATTTAGATTGGCATCAGGGTGGGGGGCAGGTTGGTCCAAAGAACACTAACCCTGTTGGAGCAGACCTGCAAAGGGCGGTGCAGAACCATCATTAACAAGCCAGGCAACCTGTCACAATGTCCTTAGCCTCCTGGAATACAACGGGTTTTAAACATCTTACAACCATTAAAACCAATCTCCTCCAGGGTTATGATATTGTTGTCTTCCAGGAAATTTGGCTTTCTATCGTGCCAGTCTGGGATCAGTATGTGATTTCTTTGCTTCCCGCTATTGTCCCTGTTAGTGGACATCTGATGGCGGGGTTGATGGTCAGAGTTAAGTCTTCTGCTAATCTTTGACTAGAACCCCGGATTTCACCTAACCACTTTCTCCAGATGGTTAAGATCAGATACAATGGGCACTTTTTAGCATTGATCAATGCCTATTGGAACCTTGCCGGTATTTCAGGTGATGAATTCATTGAGTATTTGGAATCTTTATTCTATCTAATAGCCCTGGACTCCACCTGCAAACATACAATTTGGGCCGTGGATTTAAATATCGGGTGCATTGATCACCCTTAAAAGCAGCTTTCTCTGGTAGCTGTGCGCTGGAACTCGCTTATGAAGGAGCGCCAGCTGCATATGCTGAACGGTTGCTTGCAGGGGGATATTCCGCCGGCTAACACCTGGCATAGAGGGTCACAAATGGCCTTGATTGATTATATTTTTACTGATTGCGGTTTATTTAATCGTATTAGTAATTTCCAGATAAAAATACAAACTGCCAGTGACCACGATATATTAGCAGCCACGTGGACATGGTCTAATCCTACGAAAAAAGTATACTCCTCTAACTGGCCTGGTTCTGAATAGTGCAGGAAATAGTTTATTGGACAACTAGCCTATTGCAAGATCTTAATCGGAGATTGATAACTTCAGCAGAAAATTATCGCCAGATAGATGTGGGAGTCCCTACCTCTTATGTAGACGTTGGGAAGATTTTTCATTACTACGAAACATGTCTATAACCATACTTTGAAAAACAAATTTAACGTCTACCATCCTGAAGTGGCAGAAAGGAAAGCAGTATATCGGGCGGAAAAAAGGAAAACGTCTGTCCTCAAGTTTAGAAAAATTGGAAAATTTGAGGTCACTAAAATGCTGATATAAGAATTGGCTAAAATCAAAGGAGAGCGTTAATGCTGCAGCGAGATGCAGAGGAAATGTTGGCGTCAATGGCTTCTAAAAGCTCATCCAAGATTTTTGGTTTTCTTAATCGAGCCCAGGCACGGGCCAACATGGTATCTCAAATAAATGCAGTCACAGTAGAATTTTGGGTTACATTTTACAGTTCTCTCTATGCCGCAGTCCCTTTGGCAGGTAATTTGGGTGCATCTGAACATGCAAATGAGACTAACCTAGACTTCTACTTGGAGGATATTTTGTTTTACATCTCCAAGCTTAGTGCGTCCAGGGCCCCTGGCCCGGATGGTTTATCAAATTTTGCTATTAAGCAACATCCGTTAGCCTGGACTAATATACTCCTGGTAATTTTTGTACAGACAGGACTGGGCAGTTGCCCCCTTCCTGGAGGAAATCTATCGTGTTCACGATCTACAAGAAGGAGGATCTGTTAAATCCCAGGAATTATCGTCCGATTACATTGTTGGATATCCCAGGGAAACTCTTTGCCAGGTTAATCCTTAGAGATATCAATAATTGGCTCGATACCACCAACCTGTGGGATCCTAATCAGACCGGCTTTATGCCTGGTCTGTGAACAGTTATACATTTGCATGCCCTGAAAGCAATAAAACAGAAAGAGCTATCTAAAAACAGCCACTTTATATGGCCTTTGACTTTCAAGCAGCATTTGACTCTGTAAGTAGAGTTATTGATTGGCAAACTGAGGAAAGTTGCCTGTCCTGAAAATGTAGTCTGCTGGATTAAAGAATTGCATTTGCAAACTACCATCCAGGTGAGGCTGTCCTTGGATGGTAACCTTTCAGAAACAATTGAAACCTTTAGGGGCTTAAAGCAGGTGTTTGTTGGTCTGTACCCTCTAACAACTTTGTGGCCGTCATGCCCCATGAGTTCGTGAGTATTGTCTCGGATGCTCCGAGGTTGGGGGTGGGCAAGCGATCCCCTGGTTGTTCTATGCTGACTACCTTGTTTTATTGGCTAGAACACCCAGGGGCTTGCGTGTCCTCCTTTGCAGCTTGGTGATTATGTTGAGGCGAATGGGCTGAGGATCAACCAGGCAAAATGCAAGGTCATGGAGATTATTACAAATCGAAGAAAGCCCCTGAAAATACTTCCTTGGTCTTTGCAAAATATTAAACTAGAGGTTGTACAGGAGTATACATATTTGGGAATTTCCATTGGTAACAATAAGAACGATAAACTGTATCACTATGCCGTACAACACAAGTTAGACATGCATCTCTCAAGCCTGTATTATTCAGGCGAAGTATGGCAATTTCTGTTTTGCCCCAGCTATGACCTTTTTTAAGCAAAAAGCAGCCCCTATATTAACCTATGGGGCAGAAACCAGGCAATGGCAACTGGAATTGGTCTGGCAGAGAATGGAGTGCTCCTTCTGGAGGTCTGCTGCACTCGGTACCTATGTGTGCGATACGTCGCGAATTAGGAATGGTCTGTCTTTATGCCCTGTATATTTGGCAACTTCTATCCTTTTATAGGAAATATCTGATGTCCACTACCTCAAATTGCATTTTGAATACACTGTCAAAGTATGTTTTGACAACTAAGCATACAAATATGCAGTTATGGAGATCTAAAATATTTACCTTTATGGAATCAGAGGGGATTCATTTGAGCCTCTTGATAGCTGACCCCAGGCAGGGCAACAAAATAAGCTCTGGTTGAGTGTTTGGATCACAACTAGAGATCAGTGCTGTATACTATGTCTATTTAGGGTGCAGCCTTTTGGTATAAAAAAAGTTAAATACCCCAGAGCCCTACCTTATAAGATGCCCTGGCCCCAAATGGTGACATTTGTATGAGACTAAGATTGAACCTATGGTCCACAAATGATGTGTTGCATGTGCCCAAAGTTACACGTAGTAATGACTAGGTTCTGCCATAAAATCCCTCAATGAAGGAATCTCAAATTGGTGATGCAGAAGTATTGTGGAGAGCCTTGTTTGATAGTCATAAGTCTGGAATGAACATAGCAATGGTGTATTTTATGCAAGCCCTCAATTTCCCTGCAGTCTCTAAATGTGCGACTAAAAAGAAATGCGTTCGAACCCATATTCATGATAATTGGATATATTTATTTTTTACATTTGTAAAGCGCACTGCAGCCCACGGGCATTGAGGCGCTGTAAACGGAGCGTAGGAAGGCTTGATTAAGGGTTACAAAAAAGCCGCCACAGAAGTGGTCTTGGAAATGAGTGTTACATATGCAGATTACTTCGTTGCGGACAAGACCAGCACAATTATATGAAGACTAGTCTTGATGGCCTTGCGAAAGACTATGAGAGTCTAATATAGCATACGAACTGGTTTGAATAAGTTATTAATATTTGTAAAACACTATTGGTATAAAGCTGCAAATTTGAAGAATGGAATTGTTTTTATTTTTGTATCTGTTTATGTTGTGTATGTACTTGTTTTTTTATATTTGATGTAAATATTACTCCTACGTCCCATCCTCTTTCCTCCATACTTATGGGACATTCATCCGTCCTGTGGGACGGGACCGGAGCACTTTGTAAAAAGCATCCAATTTTTCAAAAATGTGTCCTTCCTCTCTTTTTACGCGGGGTAATACACGTGGCCGTAACTCCACCCCACTTCACTCCGCCCAGGGCATCGCCCATCAGTCCTTTTCTCCGCACAGTCGGGACTGGGTGCACTTGCATCTTTGGGAGATTTTTTCCTTCTACTGTCGTCCTCTCCTGCTCCGGCTTAGCGGCCGCGTAGTAGTCAGTCTATGCCATTCCGTTTAGATTTTTCCAATTGTTCTTCCTGTGAGCGACGCTTCACTAGGGCGGATCCCCATCTTCTTTGTTTAGAGTGTTTGGGTCCGGACCACCGGTGGGACTCTTGCTTCTACTGCATTCCCTTTCGGTCCGGGCTCTTCAGCGTCATCTGGAGCGGTGGGAGGTGTTTCAGCGCACTCCTCCACCGCATTTTCAGAGCTTCATCAATGAGAAGAAGAGACGCCCGTTAAGTTCTTTAGTTTATAGGGGACCCCGGCCGCGGGACTCCTTCCCAGTCCGAGAGGAGCTTCAAGAGCTGTTACTGGGATTTTCCATGAGGTGCCTTCTAGGCCCAAAAAGTGTACCAGAGTTTTCTCTGAGGGTCTCCATAAGGGGCCTATCGATACCGGATTACAATCCGAGGCTCCTCCTGTGGGGGCTGTTTGTGGGCCCAGTTCTACTGAGGCAGTGGGTACCGGAGCTTGCTTCGAGGTCTCCTTGTCTAGAGCTTCCCATACAGACACTGGGGTACGCCCTGAGGCCTCCATTGAGGCTTTCTGTACTGAACTAAGGTTCATGGCCCCTCGTGAGGGAGCTGTTACTGGACTCGGGTCCGAGATTCCTCTTTGAGGTTAAGATGACCGACCGTTCTGAGAGGCCTGTAAAGGTCTTGTTGGCGAGTTGTACTCCTCATTGATCCCGCTTCCTCAGGAGCTGACAAAATGGTGACTGTTCCTGCCAAGACTACGGTGGCTATTTTGTACTCCACCCTTACACCTACGCCATCGGCTTTTGGTGCTGGCAGCGATTTTTCATGTGAACATTGTATTCCTTGCGTGCATCCTTTTCGTCCAGTGTTTGACTGGAATGCTCAGATCCCTTTACCACACTGTCTCGCTCCCTGCGACATCTGTGCCCTTGATCTATATTTCTAGTGAAGAAGGACCTTCTTGGCAGCCCTTTCCCTTATGCCCCTGGAGCTATTCCGCTCATGAGGGGCCCTCTTGCCACGCCTAAACTGTCGGCGTAGGACTCCTTTTTTGGAAAGTTTCAAAGGCGTATGCACTCTGACCCCATGAAGGAGTATTTCTGAGGTTTATTTAGGGAAATCTGCTCTCCAGTGGATCCTGCGCCGTCGGCTCCAGCCGCGGCACCAGTGGTCCCGGCAGCTCCGCCTCTACCAGCCAGCCCGCCTCCAGTTCTTACTCCCTTGTCTCCAGTGGACAAATCTTCAGCAGCGCCAGATGCGACGCAGCTTGATCCGGATGTGTCAGATGACACACAGGGGGGATCAGGACAGCAAGGACCAGCCCCGCTCTGTTAGAGCCTTTCACGACTGGGTGCTGGACATGTCTTCTGGATGTTCCAGTACCCGAGGCACCCGCTCCTCAGGAAGGGGTGCTTTCTGGGGCGTTTACCATGTCTCTGGAGCGTACTGGCTTGTTCTTCCAGAAGGAAGTTTTGGCTGAGCTCCGTAAGGTCTGGGAGAAACCACACTCTGGACTGTTATCAAAAAGTTTGACATTCGTTATAGGCTTCATTCTTCAGAAGAGGTAGCCTTAGCGTCTTGTCCGCCCCCTTCCTCCACGGTGGTGGCTGCTGCCACGTTACAATTCAGGCCAGCTTCAGCGTCATCTACAGCGGCAGCCCAGGTTCTGGCCAAAGAGAATAAGCTTCTTGACTCTTTGGGGAGGAAGATCTTTGCTAATTCAGCCCTGCAGTTGTGCTCGGAGTCCAGCGCAGCCTTCCCCTCCCGATGTTGAGGCATTCCACGCCATGATGGCTAAAGCATGTATGGAATTTGGGCTGACACCTGAGGAAGAGTGGAAGGAGTGCTTCCTGTTCGATCACATGGGCAAGAGACTGAAAGCTGTATTCTCCATGCCTATTCTGGACCACGTGTGGCAGGATGGCCTGTGCACGATACGGCATCCCTTTTCGAAATATGTCGACAACCTAGATGGGAAGGGAAGAGGCAGTGCAGATAGTGTTTTGGCCCAGTTCGACATCCACAATACACCTAAGAGGCAGTTCAAGCCCTAAGAAGAGAGGAGCCTTATGCTCAATAGTACATGCAATGCAAGCGCACGCGGTTGCCCCAATGGGCAAAATAGGGTCTCTTCAGGGGTCTCTTGCAGCTCTGGGAAGGTGGATGAGGCGATGCAGAACAAGTTCCCACTATTCAAGAAGGACCTCCACTTGAAGACAGAGGCAGTTCGAGAGTTTGGGATGGAGTTGCTATTTCACAATAGCAGTGCAAAGGAGAGGTGGCCCAAGGGCCACTTGTGCGTAAAAATGGGCCCTTGCGCTAGGGGCCACAAGTTGGGGTATTGAGTACTCACCAGTCCCTGACGCAAGTGGACCCAAACTTCGCCAGTTCAGTCCGCTTTGCGTGCAGGTTCGAATGCGGCAAAAAGGATGTCTCGGCACCTCTTAGTTCCTGAGATACAGCGATGATTCCCAAATGGGACAGTGGCGATTTCTCTGCTCCGAGTGGACAAATCAATCTAGTTTCACTGCATCAGGCTCCAGGGGCAAGAGGGTCACAAATGCAGCAGACTTGCAAAGGACATTGCCGTGACAGGGCACCACAGTAACCGCATTTACTCCTGTCCTGGCGCACTCGTCTTACTTCAGCCCTGGGGGCGCCAAGTGTACAAAATTTCAGTGTGAGGGTGTCAGGGACACGGAGCTAGCAGTGTACCAAGTTTCGAGGGCCTACTCGAAACCGCGGCGGTGACAGAGCAAAGCAACTGGGTAAACTGGTCAGTCCACTGGTTGGCTTCAGAGAAAGCTTACTTGCAGACCTTCTAGGACAGATGCAGAGGGGTCCCACGGGACGACAGCATGCCAAACCTTCCAGCGGGTCACCGGCGGTTCTGTGACTCGGCTTCATGTTGCAGGATACTTGGATCCTATCCTTTGTTCAGTGAGGGTGTTTTTGGCCTCCTCTTATCTAAAGTTCCCTTCGTGCCAAAACTGAGAGGACCCAATGTGAGATCTGCTCACAAACACACTCCATACGTGGACCAATCATGGACCACAGTGATCCCAGTCATTCATGGCACTCCAGATTCTCTGGCACCCAGGATGTGTATTGGAACCAGACGTTCCAGCCCACATCCTGAAGGCACACACACAAGGCATGCAGAAGCCCGCGAAAGCATTGGGATTTGCGGGAAAGTGCATGACCAAATAAGGACTGACCCGGGTCGACTCGACCTGGGGAAGGCGAAGGGGCAAGATGGCCAAAGGACAGGACAAAGAACCTCGTGGCATGGCCATTTTGGAGCCAGGCCACCTATTTGTGCCAAATGCGGTTAACATGGCAGGAAAGGGTTAAAAAGAATGCGAAAAGATAGCTGCCACCAGTCCTGTCCATGACACATCTGCACAGTAAATAAAAAGTCCAGCGAGAGTTTCTAGGGCCTTAGGAAATTACTATAGACCCCAGTGTGCTGAATGGTAAGATGCATTGCACACTTGTCACATGTTGCACAAAAGTTGCAACATGAGGAAAGGACTAAGGGAAACAAAGGCTCCCAGTACTGACTGTTTTAGGGGCATGTCAGTTTCCCCATAAAAAGTGAGCGAAAGCTCAGAGGAGATCAGCTGAAGGCTGTGCTTCTCTGGCAAAGTCAGTCAAGGGTGTCTAAACAGCAACAAAAAGTTTGAGGGTTGACACATGGAGGGAAAATTACATACATTTATGAAATCTTTCCTAACAGTCGCCAAGCCTGGCTTAAGTGCACAGACTTTCGCCCAGAGGTGCATAATACGTTTATCGACATGCCCTGTGAGAGGAAGCATTTGTTTGGTGAGAAAATTGATGAGGCCCTCAAAGGTATGAAGGAAGACACTGAGACTGCTAAATCATTGGGGGCTTTACAGAGTGGGTGCTCATTTTGCTCCTTTCACCTGTTCTGGGGGGCTTCGGGTAATGCCCGGTTTGCTTCCACCAGAGGACAGAGTTACGGTCGGTCAGGTTATTCCTCCCAGGGGTATCGGAGATCGTTGCAGAAGAGTCGGGGCTTACAGGCCCAGCGGAAAATGGGTGCGCAGTCCTCCACCTCTAAGGCGAGGCAGGCTAAACCACAGCAATGACTGCCTTCAGGGCAGTCTACTGGGGGGCAGGGTGGCGATGCACGTGGACGAGTGGTGCAAGATTACGTCGGATCATTGGGTGTTGGACACGGTGTGTCTGGGCCACTCGCTGGAGTTAAAGTGTTCCCCGGTTTCCATCCCACCGGTGTATGCCTTACAACCACACCTTAAAATCCTGTGGCAGGAGGTAGTTCTTATGCTGCAGAAAGGGGCTATAGAATTGGTTCCGGTAACAGAGGACAGGGGGTTTATTCCAGCTACTTTGTAGTGAAGAAACCCAACGGCAAGTGGCGGCCCATACTGGATCTTTGGGCGTTGAACAGGACTCTGCAAACCCTGAAGTTCAAGATGCTCACTCTTCAGGAAGTCATCTGGTCATTTCAGCGAACAAGTTTCTGGCGTCTTTGGATTTGCAGGACGCATACTTCCACATTCCCATGCGTCGACGGCACCGCAAGTTTCTGCGGTTTGTCGTAGAAGATCATTACCATTACTCTTGGTCAGACAGGTTGGTGATCGACGACACTCTGGTAGAAGCTCTTCGCTGGTGGCAGTGCCCAGACAATCTGGTTCGGGGCATGCCATTGCTGGAGCCGGAGTTCCAATTTACGATTGTGGCGGATGCCTCTCAGACGGGATGGGGGCGCATCTCGGCAGCTCACAGGTTCAAGGCCTGTGGTCTCGGGTGGAGTCTCGGTTCCACATAAATGTGCCCGAGTTGAGAGCGGTTCATTGGGCCCTCAAATCATTTCGGCCGCGCATACGCCATTCGGTGGTGAGGGTGTTGACAGACAATACCACCACAATGTTTTATCTGAGGAAACAGGGGGGCACGCATTCCAGGGAGCTGTCAAAGGAAGCACAGGAATGTTGGCATTGGGCTCTGTGGCACGACATTGGCATTGTGGCTTCATTTGCCAGGAGTGTTGAATGTACAGGCAGATGCACTCAGCAGGGATGTAGGTCAGCTGCACGAATGGCAGCTGAAGGAGCAACAGGTCCCCATGATCTTCAGGAAATGGGGCCCTCCTCCGTTGGATCTCTTTGCAACGATGGATAACAAACAGTGCAGGGAGTTTCCCAGCAGGTGGGCTCACATCGAGCCTCTGGGGGGATGCGTTCCCGTGGATGGGCAGGTTCGGTTCACGTATGCATTTCCTCCATTTCCACTCATCCGACGGACCATCCAGTGGATTCGGAGATGCCCATGCCGTGTGATTCTAGTGGCACCGTTCTGGGCCAGGCAGCCGTGGTTCTCAGATCTCCTTCAACTGACAGTGGCAGAGCCAATTCGGTTCGAAGCGATGCTGGACCTTCTGTCTCAGGACAAGGGCGCTGGCTGTGTGGCACCACAATCCGGGATCTCTCATCCTGACTGCTTGGCTCCTGACTACTCAGTTTGGCCTGCTAAGTTTCCAGGGACTGTCGTTCAATTTTAGAGGCGGCGAGAGCACCTTCCACGAATGTCTCCTATGCATGTAAATGGAAAAGGTTTTGTGTGTGGTGTAAGGGCCAGCCGGGGGTGGACCCTTTGAACATTTCCCCTGAACAAGTTCTCCCCTACCTGTTGCAGTTGGCGGAAAGGGGCCTGGCGTTATCCTCTATAAAAGTACACTTGGCAGCGATTTCTAGATTTACTCTGAGCCGACATGCGGCTCATCTGTTTAGTGATTGCCTAATCAAGCATTTCTTGAGGGGGTTGTTACTTATTTTTCCTCCGGTCAAGAAGTTTGTGCCGGTGTGGAGCCTTTATGTGGTACTTTCGGGTCTGATGAGACCACCTTTTGAGCCGCTGTCGACGGCTTCTTTGCAGTTTCTGTCATGGAAGGTGGCTGGAAGGTTCCATTACTTCGGCCAGAAGGATATCAGAGTTGCAACCGTTGGTTGTGGACTCCCCATACTTGAGGTTCTTGAAGGACAAGGTTGTGTTGGCTACCAATCCGCACTTTATCCCTAAAGTGCCAACAGCATTTCACAAACTTTCTTCTATTGTTTTGCCCTCGTTTTTTGCTTCAGCATCCACACATGCACAACGGGCTCTGCATTCGCTGGACGTGAAGAGGGCATTGAAGTTTTATTTGAATTGTACTCATGATTTCAGAAAATCTAAACGGCTATTTGTGGCTTATGGGCCGTCCATCAAGGGACGGGCAATCTCCAAACAAGGACTGTCTCATTTGGTGTCCTCTGCTATCTCGTTCTGCCACACTAAAGCTGGGAAGCCTCTGGGTTGGACTCCGAAGGCACGCTCTACAAGGTCTACGGCTTCGTCTGCGCCATTACTCACCATGGATTTAATAGTGCGCCCAATAGCCTCTCTGTGGAAAACTGAATTTAGATATGCGCCCAATATCCTCTGTGAAAGCTGCATTGAAGTGTGCCCATTAGCCACGCTGTGAAAGCTGCATTTAGAAGTGCTACCAATAGCATCTGTGAAAGTGATTATAGAAGTGTATCCAATAGACACTCTGGAAAGTTGCATTTAGAAGTTCGCCCAATAACCTCTCTGGAAAATTGAATTTTGAAATGTGCCCCGTAGACGCTGTGCGAAAATTGCATTTAGAAGTGTACCCAATAACTTCTGCAAGAGTTACACTTAGAAGTGTGCCCAGTAGCCTCGCTGATAAATTGAGTTTAGAAATGTTCCCAATAGCCTCTGTATGGAAAATTGTACTTAAAAGTTTGCCTAGTAGCCTCTCTGTGGAAAATAGAACTTAGAAGTTCGCCCAGTACCCTATCTGGGAAAGTTGCATTTGAAGTTTGCACACTGAAAGAGCATATAACCATTCATACCACACCCCACGCTTACTCTCTCCTTTACATCACCACTCAACTAGAACACAGGGATACTATGACACCATTCGGTATAACTGTTCTCATACGAACATCCGCCGCTTACTCCACATCATTCTATGTAAACACTGCTGGTCTCACACCCTCAGCCAGGCGTTTTCCCCAGGCCTAACGCAGCCACATCCGTTCCGGATTAATCCTGCCAGAACGAACACATTCTCCTGATCTCTCAACCACCACACCTACCGATAAGAACCAGCTATTACACGTGTACCGCACGAGCTGCACACATATCCGGTGCACACACGCACCTTTTGACTCTTCCTTCTCTCTCTACTGATCTGAACTTCGGTTCCCAAGGGCGTTCAACCTACCAGCGCCTTCAGACCATACCAATGGTATATAAGGCGCTATATAAGTGCAAAATAACAATAACAATAACAATTATGGTCGGGATTCTGCTGGTGGACCTTTGCCAGGGGGCCTCCTAGGCGGTGCTACTTTCCTGCATTTCCGGTATTACTGTCTGGGGCAGCAGTATGGTGATGACTACTCAGTTTGGCCTGCTAGGTTTCCAGGGACTGTCGTTGAATTCTGTCGTGGTGGAACAGACGATCCTGCAACGCCTATTTCAATAAGGTAAGCCCTGCAGCTTCAGGGTGTTTATTTTTTAACTTGATCACTGGACGGGTTAATTTGCCTCATATATTTCATTGTGTTTCTGTATTGATTTGCCTTTACACTCTACCATGCATGATTGGTACTGCTATGTAATCTATTCACAGCATGTGAATCCATGAAAGATCCAATGCGGGAGGAGGGAGTAGTTTCTTACCTGTAACTCCATTTCTCCAGCATTGGTATCTTTCATGGATTCACATGTGCCCTCCGGCCGCCCCTGCAGGCAAACATGGTTCGGGTTCCCTTTACTTTGGAGATTAAAATCGGAAGTGAAGCCGCGGGGGCGGGGCTATTTATAGCCTATGTCCTATTGGTTGGGACTAAAGCACCCAAAAAGGATGTTGATAGGACACTAAAGCTAGGTTAAAGTGACCGAGGTTCCCAGCCTGATGACTGTGAAGATTCACAGCATGTGAATCCATGAAAGATACCAATGCTGGTGAAATTGGGGAGTTACAGGTAAACTACTCCCTTATTTGGAGTCCGCATCGGGAATATCTATGGTTTTCCATGGTGGAGGAGCATTTCCAGTTTCGTGTGCTCCCTTTTGGTCTCAGCTTGGCACTGCGTGTCTTTACGAAGATGTCAGTCATCGCAGCTCATCTTCGGCTACAGGGTATCCATGTGTATCCGTATTTGGACGATTGGCTGCTGCGCAGTCCTTGTCCACTGTCCGCCTCGAACAACCTTCAGTCTCTCCTCCAGCTCCTCCACTTTGGGCTGTCGGTGAACTGGCGGAAAACCTCTATGATGGTCTCTCAGGACTTGATTTTCCTTAGTTTTTGTTGGAACATGATTGACTGCAGAGTATACCTGACCAGGGACAGAATGGCAGATCTGTTGGCCACGTGTCAGGTGTTTATGCGGTCGGAGAGCATGTCGGCCTGGTGGTTCTAGAGGCTTCTGGGCTTCATGGCCTTGTGTGTCCTGGTCCTTCCTCTTGCTCGTCTCAAGGTGACTTGGTGCAGACAGCTCTTCGGAGCTCTTGGCGCCAAGCAGTGGATCCAGACTCCAAAATGATTTTGGTTCCATCCTTCATGAGGGCAGACCTCCTGTGGTGGTCTTCTCTCAGCAATCTGTCGGTGGGCACTGCTTTTCAAGACCCCTGGCTACTATTAACAGTCACAACGGATTCCTCCCTTCTGGGTTGGGGTGCGATGTTGGATCTTCAGGCGTCCGATCTCTGGTTGCCGCAAGACAGACAGCTTCATATAAACCACCTGGAGCTCCTGGCGATATTCTTGGCGCTGAAAGTGTTCAAGCCTGTCATTGTCAACAAAGTGGGCCGTGTCCGCACGGACAATGTGTTGTCCATATTTTATATCAACAAGCAGGGTGGTACCAAGTCCCCTCCTCTTGTGGATCTTGCCATTCAGATTTGGGGATGGGCTGTTCAGCATGGTATCTGGCTGGTGGCAGTACGCATCCTTGGCCAACTGAATCTTACTGCAGATGCCATCGGCCGATGAACAATGGTCCGCTACGAGTGGGAACTGAACACAGAGGTCCTCTTACAGATTTTCCGTTGTTGGGGCACTCCAGAATTAGACCTCTTTGCAGCGTTGACAAACAGGAAGTTTCCCCTCTATGCCTCCAGAAACGGGCTGGGAGCCTTCTCTCTGGGGGATGATCTCGAAATTCCCTGACACAACATGAGGGCCTACGCTTTTCCGCCTCTGATTCATCGGTCGCTTTGCAAGCTGAGGAGTGAATTGTTCTTCTGTTCATAGCACTGTGGTGGCTGGCCAGGTTTTGGTTTTCGGAGCTTCAGCAAATATCGGTGTGTGCGCTGATCAGGCTTCCGATGATTCCCAACCTGCTTCACCAGAGCGATCGGCAGTTATCACCCCTCCCCACAATCGTTCAACTTGGCAGCCTGGTGCCCGAGTTCAGATCCTTAGAGCGCCTCAATTTATCCACACATAACATGCGCATTATTCAGGCAGCCAGGAAACCCTCGTCAAGATCTCAGTATAAAAGTAAATGGCTGCGGTTCTGCCACTGGTGTTTGGCTAGGCAGCTGCACCCCAGGGAGGCTATGATCGACTTGGTTCTGTCCTTTGTCTCACATCTGGCAGAGTCTGGCATTCTTGTCTTGTCCTGCAGGACTTGTCTTTTGGCTATTGCCGCTTATCTGTCCACGGATCAGTGCTCCTTTTCACTGTCAAATACAGTCATCAAAAGACACTTTGTGGGCCTCATGCACCTTTACCCTCCTGTTCGCAAACCGCATCCAATGTGGGGTCTGAATGTGGTCCTTACAGACTTGTGCCATAAGCCTTTTGAGCCCATGGCTACAGTCGACCTTAAGTACCTTTTGTGGAAAATGTCCTCCTTGGTGGCTCTGACTTCAGCAAGGCGTGTGAGTGAGCTCCAGGTCTTGTTGGAGGAGCATCCCTTCCTGGTTTTTCATAAGGATAAGGTTGTCCTGAGGACGAATCCTTCCTTCCTTCCAAAGTGGTCTCATTTTCATCTGAATCAGTCAATCTCCTTGCCTGTCTTCTTTCCTAACCCAGCCTCAGAGGCTGAAAGGGTTTTGCATTGCCTGGATGTTAGAAGAGCTCTTAAGTTCGATCTGGACAGAACATCTGAGCATAGAACTCCTCAGCTTTTGGTGACTTTCGGTAATCCGCAAGGTAAGCCGGCCTCGAAAGCGACCATCTCCAGATGGATTGCTGCCTGTATTGTGGAGGCTTACACTGTTCAGGGTCTTCAATCTACAAAAGGGATTCATGCTCATCTTGTGCGGGGCAAGGTGGCTGCCGTTGTCTTCCAAAAGTATGTCCCCTGGGAGACCATCGCGAAAGCAGCTATGTGGGCCTCCCCATCAGCTTTTTGTAGGCATTACTGTCTAGACCTGAGCTCCAGAGCTGATGCTCAGTTCGGCCAAGCTGTGCTTAAAAACCTTTTTACTCACCATAGTGACTACCTTACTCCTAGTCCATGGTCCCCTTTCCTCCATGCGCCCGCCCGCCGTCCCATGTAATAAGGTTCCTCTGTTATTGCTTAAAGGTCTCAGACCTGGCGATAGAAAAGGACTGATGGGCGATTAGCTGGGCGGAGCCAAGGTGGGTGTGGTTATGGCCGCGTGCGGTACCCCGTGTAAAAATAGAGGAAAGACACATTTTTTTTAAAATGTGATGCTTTTTACAAAGTGCTCCGGTCCTGTCCAACAGGACGGAGGAATGTCCCATAATTATGGAGGAAAGGGGACTATGGGCTAGGAGTAAGGTAGTCACTATGGTGAAAGGCTGGAACACCAGCTAAAACACATTTTAAAAAAATAAGGGACCCCAGGAGGACCCTATTCTTCTTTTCCATGTAGCCCTACAAAGGCAAGTTAATGGCAACTGGGAGATGCCTGAATTAATTCCAGCAGTGAACAAAAAACTGACTAGCAAGTACAGAGCATCGAGCAGTGACCCCTATTATCTGACAAAGCATCCAACTCCTGAAATGTTTGGTAGTTCAGGCTGCCACTTCTACATCCAAACAAAATGCCTAGTCAACTGTCCCCCCGGACAGAGATGACAAGTGTTATGACGCTTTGGCTAGAAAGGCTTTCTCTGTGGGGAGTATGGCCCTTAAATCGGCAAATGCCACTTGTTCACTGGCCAAATTCACTTTCACCCTATGGGATTGCATAGAGATGGCAGCTGAACATTTCCCCGAAGGGGAGAACCAGAATTTTGCCTAAACATTGTCAAGGATGGGAAATATGCAATGTGCGAATCCCTCCAGACTGATCTTGACTCTAAAGATATCAGCAGAGCTATGGCAGCTAGCACTGTAATCCGCAGATTTACCTGGTTGAGTCTAGTTTTGCTCCAGATGTGCAATCTAGACTTCTTAACATGCCTTTTGACACACATTTATTTGGCAGTAAGGCTGAGAACTTGGAGAAGCTGCAGACCTCCAAAGCAGCAGCCAAATCCCTTGGTGCAGCAATCAGACGGCCACAAACTCGCCCCACTGGTACAGCTTGGAGGGGCAGGTCCTTTCGCTATTACTCCTTAGTTGAGAGGCAGAGCACTGTCTAATCAAAGAGGTCTGAAGATTCCCCTGTGGTGGACTGGGAAGCGGTGCAAAGACTGCCCAGGCAGGGGCTACTTTATCTGCTGCTGCATCAGCCGCCTCAAAACCTCTTGGGCCTTAGTCCACAAGACCCCGGTGGGAGGCATACTCTCACAGCATCTGAAAGAATGGTGGGGTATTACTTCAGATGCATGGGCATTTTAAACAGTGGCCCTGGGTTACTGACTTCCCTTTCTTAAAAAGGCCTCGTGATCATCCAACGGGGAACTGCTCTTTCAAAGTTCCAGAACGGCTCCTTATGCTGTGAATCTTGACCTGCTAGAGAGAGCTGCTATAGAACCATTACCTGTAGTGGAGAAGAACACGGGTTGGTACTCCCCTTACTTTCTAATCATCAAGAAGGGTTGAGACCCATCTTGGACTTAGGAGACTTGAACAAGTTCCTCAAAAGGACAAGTTCAAGATGGTTACCCTTTCTCAGATCCTTCAGGCCCTCCTGCTTCAGGACTGGATGGTATCATTGGACCTTCAAGGTGCTTACTTTCATGTGCCAATCCATCACAAGCACAGAAGGTACCTGAGGTTCGCCTTTGGCAGTTCTCATCCTCCGTTTCGAGTTATGTCTTTTGGGCTGACATCCGCCCCAAGGGTTTTCACCAAGTTGATGGCGATGGTGGCAGTGAGTCTCAGGAGAGGGGGGATTGACGTCTACCCCCTACCTGGACGATTGGCTAATCAGGCCCCGTTCTCCCAAACAGACTCTGGAACATCTCTGCTCCACCTGTCACTCCCACCACAGATTGAGCTTCTCCCTCAACTTTAAGAAGTCCCACATGATACCCTCTCAGTGGCATTCTGCAGATGGTCACCGAATTCTGGAGTGCTCTGCTTCTTACAGCCTTTGCTTTTCTTATTTATTTCCCAGGTTGCTCAGTCTCATGGCATCTTGCATTTTCTCCAGCATTGGATCGTTCATGGATTCACATGCTGTGAATATTTCCTGTCATCAGGCTGGGAAACTTCCCAAACTTTAATATAGTGTTTTTCCTATGGAAAAACTTCGACACCTTGTGTGTCCTATCAACGTCTTTATGGGTGCTTAAGCAGCACCAACGGGACGTCTGTATTTCTGATGCTTGTTAATCTGCATTGAATCACATGCTGTTTGGTAGACGGTTGAAATCTGAAGGGAAGCAACAGTGGCGGGGCTATGTGACATGCATTACTTACCGTAATAGCATTTCTGATGATTCAATCTGCTTAGATTGACATGCTGTACATATAGTCCAACATCTAGTGGAAACTGCAGAGTATTGTATCTGGTCTTTCAAGGAACGGAAGGTGACATCGACATATGTGTAACACTATCCGTGATGTATATTGTACCCAAAATTCCTCGCGCGTCGAGGTCCCTCAGATTGTTTTCCGCCCAGCTAGCTGTTCGCTTTATGCAGAGCTCCTACTTATTGCAAAATTGCTATATCTCCCGACCTCTGGTCCCCTCTTCAATTACTTCCTCAACTGCCACCGAAGACAACAAAGAACAGACTTCGCCGGCAGGGACTACAGTCGGCACTGCCGACTGCATGGCTGGGCCTTCTGGCTGGCCTATACAGTAATGGACGAGTGGGTTCCGGGGGTTTCTAGTCTTTTCAATGTCTTTCCTCTTAGCCCTTTTGGTTTTGCCTGACCTATGGACAGGACACCATTTAAATGTAAGGGATCATACCAAAGACCAGCACCAGCGGTGCAATTGGGATGCAGGAGTTGACATTACTTACAGGATGCCTCGTCGTGATTGAGGGGGAAGACACTAAGACTATCAAGGAGCGTCGAGTGAAGCGGTGGGCGGCCTGTGACATGTTGCAGGCAGAGGGTAGCTCCCATGCTGCCACAGCCGCCAAAAGTGATGAAGAGCTAAGCGTCAGCCATGGCTCTGATCCGGCTGCCATTGACCTCACATCGGAGTGCTTACGCTCTACAACGTCTATCCCCGGCCCCACCAGGCACAACATTAGTCCTGCTATGGGGAAGGTACACCCCCGCGACAGCGTTGCACACGATACCCATAGTATCAAACACACAACCCCTGGTACCGCCTCAGCAGATCAGTCAAAGTGGATCACAGTGCCAACGGGTATGTAGACTTCCTTGACTGCACCCGCCGATTTGTGTGATCGCCAGCCCTCCTCCAACCGTATCAGTGGCATGCCTCTGGGCAGTCTACGAGTAAGGGCACTAGCACCAAAACTCAAGGCCGTCGAGATGGCTCCTAAGAGCGTGCTGATGCATAAAGCTCCGGTTGCGTCTAAGTCTATAGCGCAACCGTCTAAACAGCCTAAACCCCTCCCGTTAACGCCGAACATTAGCGAGTCTCGTTAAGATCATTTTGGTGGACAGTAATCAAAGGGACAAGTCTAAAGATACGTCGAAAGACAAGTCTAAATGCCCAGAAGAGCGGGAGAGTTATTCTGAAAGTCCCCAGACCTCATCTAGGACCCTCCTTGACAAATCTCAACGTCCTAGGCTGGAAAATCCACAGGAGGAGCCCTTTTCCCCCTCTGGACCTCTCTGGCTCATCTCCATGGACCAGAGAGAAATTTGAAGGGTGTATGGACAGGTTCGGTAAATTTGTGGACTTCTGAGAGGTTCCCTAAAAGGCCGGATAAAGACTACCTTTATCCTGCAGTGACCAAATTTCAGAAGACATCTTCACCTCTTCACGAGGAGGCCTTTGTCCTAACAGATCAAGAAGATCCTCTTCACCCTTATTTGCAGGAGGATGATCCATTTGTGGATACCACTGATCAGTCCCAGGATTGGGGAGGTGACCAGCAGGTGGATGACCCGCCTTGGCTGTCCCCTACCCATACCCCAGAACCGGATACCATATGTATGGGCACCCCTCCCCTCTTTCCCTTCCCTGCGCCAGGCATCACCTGTAGATGACCAGATGGCGTTTAACGCCATCTGGAAAAAGACAGCAGAACACTACCAGATAGCCGTGCAAGAGGCAGTGTAAGATTCAGATTTCGTGGAGGACATATTAAAGGAGCAGCCTCCTGCCAGCCAGGCTATCCCTTTACTTAATTCCATCAAGAGGTGCATCACCCCTTCCTTAATGACACCCTCTCAAACCAGGGCTGTGAACCCTCGGGTGGAAAAACATTTTCACCCGTCGCATTCTGACCCCCTCTATATCAGGGGTCATGCCACCCTGGATTATCTTGTGGTTACGACGACAAGGAAGAGGGCAGGGGTCTCCTTGTCCACAGGCGAGGCACCGCTGGACAAAAAATGTCAAAAATGGTACGCTCTTGGAAACAGAATCACTACTGCAGCAGCATATTCTACCCGCATAGCCAACACCACCACACTGTTGGCCAGCTATTCTGATGTCCAATGGAACCTGCTGCAGGTGGGCCTACAGGAGGTCCCCGACACAGTGTGTTCTTGTCTGCGTACAATTGTATCAGAGGGCAAGTAAACCACAACATCCTCAAGAACACCATAGATGCTGCTGAGACGGCAGGGAGAACCTTGTCACAGGGTACCCTTTGGAAATGCCACACCTGGTTAAAAAACCTTGGGATTCAAACAAGAGAGACAGGGGTAGTTAGTCAACAAACCCAAATCGCTGGAAGACTCAAACCTATTTGCCAAGGCCGTTGATGAGACACTGGAAACGGCCAAGAAGGAACACAAGACTTTAAAAACTTTGAATCAAATCACTCAAAGACCCTTTCAACAGTGAGGGGGGGGGGAGTGCTTGCCGCTCCTTTCGTGTGCAATTCTATTCTCATTCCCCACACAACCAATATGGCTTAGGCAACAATTGGTCCTCAGGACAGGTGTCTAATTCTGCAAATCCATATCCACCCAGAGGACAATGCTGTGGGAAAGGGAGGGTCGCAACGCCACCCCCAAAGGCTCCCCAGCCTCCAGTCAGAAATGACTCAAATCCGGGTCCCCATCCATGCCTCCCCGGTCGGGGGATGTATAACATCATTCCTGCATGCATGGGAGGGGATTACCACAGACCAGTGGGAGCTCAAGACCGGCGCCCACGGTTATTGAATTGAGTTCAGCCGGCCACCTCGATACACACCTCCAAGATTCAGGCGCATAACACCAGAACACTTGAAGATCCTGCTGCAAGAGGTCGAGATCTTGCAGGAAAAGGGTGCAATTGAAGTCGTCCCTGTTCTACAGGTAAACCAGGGTATTTATTCAGTGTACTTCCTTGTACCCAAAAAGGATCTCACAATGCGCCCTGTGCTAGACTTGCGTCCAGCAAACAAATTTGTCAAACCACAATAGTTTCGAATGATAACATTGCAAGAGGTAATTCCTCTACTAACACAGGGATTACATGGCCACATTGGACATGAAAGATGCATACTTTCATATTTTAATGTTGCCAGCACACAGGAAATACCTAAGGTTCATGATAAAGGACAAACGTGATCAGTGCAAGGTCCTTCCCTTCAGCATTGCCTCATCCCCAAGGGTATTTACTAAGGTACTGGCAGTTGCAGCAGCACACCTACGCAGGCAGTCCATCCCAGTATATCCTTACCTCTCGACTGGCTCATAACAGGGTGCTCCCACGGAACATGCCTGTCAAACACCCAAAGGACAATGGATCTCTTATTCACGCCAACAAAAGGGTTCAAAACATGCTCTTTCAAATCCCTCACTATGTAGCCAGTCGAGAGGTGACGGTACGCAAGGCCATGGAACTGTTAGGGATGATGGCATCCTGAATTTACCTGTTCCCTCACGCACATGTGTGCATGCGCCCCATGCAAGAGTGGCTCAATAGCCAGTGTTGTCAGGCCAGCGGACAATGGGACGATCTAGTGGTTGTCTCAGCAGCACTCGTTCTCTCTCTGCAGTGGTGGTCGAGGGAAAACCTCTTGAAGGGGAACACCTTCACCAACCCCGCAGTAGAAGCCACTCTTATGACGGACACATCTCTGATGGGGCGGGGAGCCCACCTCCTTCAACAGACTGCGCACAGCATTTGGTCCCCAGCAGTAGCATCCAACCACATAAACCTGTTGGCGCTGTTAGCGGTATTCAAAGCACTGAAGGCCTTTCAAACACCGTTGCAGGGAAAAACAGTACTGGTCCTCACAGACCGCACCACAGCAATGTACTACCAGAACAAGCAAGGGGCACTCACTCTCCAGGGCTGTCCAGACTGTCACAGAAAATTTGGAAATGGGCTCTCAAACACGAGATGTTTCTATTGTCTCAACACGTTCCAGGGGAACTCCATCTTCTGGCAGATGTGCTCAGAAGAGACTTCCTGTTGTCCTTACAGTACGAATGGCGACTACACCGTCTCCAATGTTTTCGCAGAATGGGGCTTCCCAGAGATAGACTTGTTTGCAACTCTGGAGAACTCGCAATGCCCAGATTAAGCCTCCAGGTACCTTGCCCATACAACATGCTATTTCAGTACAAGGGGGAAACACTTCACCCATGCCCGCACACTCTGAACTTAGTGGCCTGGCTCCTGAGGTTCAGGCATCTCCAACTTCCTCAGAGATGCATGGATATCCTTAGGGAAGCAAGAAAGCCCAACACCAGACATTGCTACTCCTATAAATGGAAACGCTTCATCATCTGGTGTAGATCCAAGAGAACAATCCTGTTGTCTGCTCTCCTACTCGTATTGTGTTATACCTGACTCGCATACTAGACTCAGGTTTGGTGTTTAATTAGCTGCACTCTCAGCCTATACCACGTCCCAACGCAAAGTGTCGTGGTGGAAGATCCCAGTTATTAAAGCTTTCATGGAAGGTATTAAGATAATTCATCCCCCCATTTCTAACCTGGCTCCCGGATGGAACCTAAATGTGGTATTAACCAGACTTGTGGGGTCTCCCTTTTGAACCTAGGCATAAATCAAATCTCAAAGCTCTTACAAGACTGCCTTGCTAGTGGAAGTCAGAAGGAGTCTGTGAACTACAGGCCCTTTCTCTTCTAGACTCTTTTGTCACAATTCAGAGATTAGGTGGTTCTGCGCACTCACCCTCGGTTTGTGCCCAAATTTATTTCTAAGTTCCATGCAAACCAGTCAATCGAACTACCAACGTACTTCCAGAACACCACTAACGTGGCGGAAAGAAGCCTACACACACTGGATCTGCGCAGGGCAGTCATGTACTAAACCACTAAGGAAAACAAACCCGTTTTTTGTTTGTTGCAGCTGGTAGAGAAGGGGATCCTGTCCCTAAATCAGCCACCTCCTAGGTGGATTGTCACCTAGGAGGTAGGCTCGTCCCGTGGGGGCTAGGCCTCTACATCTTCAACCAAGCGGTCGCCAGCACATGAGAGGGTGCGCTCAGTTGGGCCAACTCCCAAGAAGCCGCGCACGGATGCCAGGCCAGTGTCGGATTTGGTTCCTCAGACAAGTCGAGACCATCATCTGCTCGACGTAAAAAACACTCCCGTTCACGATCTCGAAGCGGATTGCACCATTCATCCGATTCGAGGTACAGTAAAATGTCATCAGAGATCGCCTTCCACCTCATCCTCCAGTTCAACGGAGAGAGTTACAAGTCACACTAAGCACAGCTACGTGGCTCAGTTGGAGGATTTCCTTAAAACACTTTTTAAAGGTGTTTGAGAACGTGGCCTTGTCCCCCCTCAGAGACACCTACAGGTGATACCCCAGGAGAAAAACCTGGTAAACATAAGAGCTGAGAGTCTTCCACCTCAGCAAAACAAACTCGAGAGCGTGAAAAACCTTTGTGTCAAGATAAAGCCTCTACAACGTACAAGATGTTGTCACCATTAACTCACATTTTGAAGCTGAAGACTGTGTCATTGACGCCCTCGGCGACTCTGTCGAAGAAGAAGTCATTGACGTCTAGAATGTCAAACCCCCCTCGACGCAAGTCGGTTCACTACCCTCAACGACTTAATCGAGCACGGCGATGTCAAAGTCGATTCTATCGACTACCTCGAAGCCAATCACGAATCCATTGAGGCCAATAACGTCGACGATTACTAGTATTTATCCTCCTGTAGTGACTGCTATAGCCCCTTCTTCATTGTATAAGAGCTACATTCCTCTGTCCCGCCCAGATAATTTTAAAACCTTATCCTCAATTTATGAGGAGGCAGAGGATTCTGATGCAGAAAGACTCTTTGGTCTGGAGTATACCTGAAGAATTGGTCTCAGAAGAGGCCAGATTTAAAGACCTGCAAGTGTCCTTACAGGAAGCAAGCCGGATTGATACTTCCCCCAGGGATTGATTTCAATAAGCCTGAAACGGGGGATCATGCAGACAGCAATTACAGGACACTTATGAATAGGGTTATTGAATATAGGGGGTTGTCTAGGCCCACAGCTGTATACGAGCAAGATGACCTCACTGACATACTTGATAAAGGAACAAAAGAAGATCCTATCGTCCCCTTTCACAAGGCCTTACAAAAGGTGGTGTCTACAAACTGGGAAACGCCAGAGGTGATCCCTACAGTCAGCAAAAGACTGACCGCAAAATATAGGGCATCAGCTGCAGATCCCCTATACTTGTCAAAGCACCCGACCCCAGAAAGCTTAGTTATTCAAGTTGCAACTTTGTCAGGTAGACAGACTGTATACCCTACAATCCCGCAGGATCGTGATGAAAAAAAGTTTGCCATGGCCAAGAACGTTTTCTCGGCATGTAGCATGGCCCTAAAGTCTGCTAATGCCACATGCATGCTGGCAAGATTTAGCCACATCCTTTGGGAGTGTGCTTCAATGGAGGCTGACCGTCTCCCTGAAGCGGAGAAGGGAGACGGTTTCTTGAACATTATTAAGGACGGAAAGGACGCTATGTGTGAGTCCCTCCAGACTGGTCTCGAATCTGACAGCATCAGCAGAGCCATGGCGGTTAGTACGACAATCTGCAGATTTGCGTGGTTGTGGAAGTCTGGATTTGCTCCTGACATACAGTCCAGACTTCTGAATATGTCCTTTGACGACACTCATCTATTTGGCAAGAAAGCTGATGACAGTTTGGAGAAATTGCAAACTTCCAAGGCGGCGGCCAAATCTCTTAGGGCTGCGATAAGACACACTCCGGACCTCCCCACAGGTGTGCCCTGGAGGAGTAGGGCCTTTTCGCTACTATTCTGCATTCAGAAAAGGCAGAGGACAGCCAGCTCAAAGAGGCCAGAGACGTGTCCCCCGTGGGTGACGGGGTAAAGGTACTAACACCGCAATAGCAGGTGCTGCTTTACTCTTAGCATCTGCGTCAGCCACCCCAAAACCTCTGACGTCTTACATCACAAAACATCAGTAGGAGACAGGTTAACTCAACATCTGACAGAATGGCAGGCTATTACTTCAGATGCTTGGGCATTGGAAACAGTTGCCCGGGGTTACTGCCTGCCTTTCCTATGCACGCCTCTGAATCATCCACTGGTGAACAACTTTGATGTTTCCAGACCCTCTCCTTATGGAGGAGATTCTGGACCTGCTAGAGAAAGGTTCTATAGAACCGGTACCTGCAGCGGAGAGGAACAAGGGTTGGTACTCCCCATATTTTCTAATTCCGAAAAAGGACGGAGGAATGAGTCCCATCTTGGACTTGCGAGACTGGAACAAATTCCTCAGAAAAGACGAGTTCAAGATGGTTACACTTTCTCAAAACCTTCGGCCCTCCAACTTCAGGATTGGTTGGTCTCTATGGACCTTCAGGATGCTTACTTTCATGTGCCAATACATCTCAAGCACAGATGGTACCTGAGGTTCGCCATTGGCAACTCTCACTATCAGGTTTGGGTTCTGCCATTTGGGCTAACCTCCACCCAGAGGGTTTTCACCAAGCTAATGGTGGTTGTTGCAGTGAGTCTCTGGATAGGGGGGATTAACATCTACCCCTACCTAGACGATTGGTTGACCAGGGCGGGTTCCCTGGAACAATCTCTGGATCATCTAAACTGTTTGCCACTCCCTCCACAGGCTGGGCTTCTCCCTCAACTTCAAGAAGTCCCAAATGGTACCATCACAAAGGCTCGAGTTTATCGGAGCAGTCCTGGACACATCCCTGGGAAAAGCCTCGCCACCAGAGGAGAGGGCTCAAAACATTCTTCAGATGGTGACGAAATTCCAAAATGCCCAATATCTTCCAGCCTTCGATTTTCTGAGGTTGCTCGGCCTGATGGCATCCTGCATATTTTTAGTGCCTAAGACCCGTCTGAGAATGAGATCTCTCCAGTGGGTTTTCAAGACCCAGTGGTCACAGTTCTCAGGAAAGATGTCAGATCTCTATCAAATTCCGAACAGAGTTTCACTGGACCGTCAGTGGTGGGTTTAGCGGGTAAACATCTTGCAAGGAGAACCTTTTTGAAAACCATGGCCAGAGATAACCGTAGTGGCGGACGCCTCATTCATGGGGTGGGGAACTCATACCAGCGACTTGACCATCAGCGGTCATTGGTCGCCATCGGAGTCCAAACTACATATCAACCTTTTAGAGCTGAGAGCAATCAGTCTAGCGCTGAATCTGTACGGGGGAAAAAATGTCCTGATAATGACGGACAACATGGTGGCCATGTACTATCTCAACAAGAGAGGTGGTGTAGGGTCACTACCACTGTGCAGCGAGGCAATGCAGCTGTGGTTTTTGGCAATCCAAGGAGGAGTCTCTTTATCGGCAGTGCACCTAGCCGGAGATAAGAACACTACGGTGGCCGCTTTGAGCAGGCAGAGTGCAGTCTCCCACGAGTGGGCAATTAGCTCAGGAAGTCCTTCAAGAAATCTTCGCCCTTTGGGGAACCCCTCATGTGGATCTGTTTGCAATGAATGTCAACAGGAAGTGCGAGCTGTACTGCTCTAGGGAATTTCCCCGAGAGGAGCTCTTGGGGACACGTTTGTGGTGGACTGGGAATTTCCACTCCTCTACGCGTTTCCTCCAGTCTTTCATTCCTCAGGAAAAACATGATCCTAATTGCCCTGGATTAGGCCAGGAGAACGTGGTACCCGGACCTTCTAGACATGTCCATCTGTCCTCCGATTCGTCTTCCACAAAGAGAGAATCTACTCTCGTGAGAGGGGGGTCAGGTTCTCCATCCGGATATCAGGACTCTGAGCCTTCACGCATGGTTTCTGAAAGGCTGAGGTACAAAGATTGGGACCTCCCGGACGACGTAATGGAGGTGTTGCTTTCGGCCAGAAGACCAGCAAACCAATCCTTTATACCCCTGCCGTTGGAACAAGTTCTGCAGCTGGTGTAGGGACAAAAATGTGTATTTGTATTTTGTTTATTTGTCTAGCGCGCCTGGCCCAAAGGCATCTGGGCGCATATTTTAGGTCACAGTAGACCAGGTAGGCATAGTGACAGCAACCTAAGTTACAATACAGTAATGTACATGAAGAGAGGTGAAAGCATACATAAACAAAGCACAAGTTAGCTTACAAATAAATTAGAGTATTTACAATCAGGAACTAGTCCAGCAGTAGAAGCAGTGGAAATGGTACAGGGACTAGCTGGCTGGTTAGGGCCTGAAGGAGTTGTTGACCCTTTTTCATGAAATACACCTATGGTGTTGCCTTTTCTTTTTCAATTAAGGGTTGTTACCTAGTGTTATGGAGAATTCTCATTTATGGCTAATTTCCCTTACCTAGCGAGTTTCTCAGCAGCTTTGCTGGATTTCTGGGGTTTATTTTTTCCACCTGATAAGAGTGTGAACCTTTTTCCCACTCTTGCATGTGTTTTGCCATGTGTATTTCTACTGTTTGTGTGATCTTGGGCTCTGGAGCCACACCACTCCATGAGCCCAACTTGTTGTGTCTGTTACACAGCACCTTCAGTGCAGTAACACAGGGTTGTCTCTAAGACTTCCCACTGACTCAATTTTTCTGGGGCTGACTACTGTTCCCCAGAAACAGATAAAGTTGCCATTTACTTTATGTAGTCATTTAAACTGCAGACCCAATACACCCCATCTTACATGGAGTATTGGAAAGGGTTAATTCCTACTCTTTTTTTTTTTTGGTCTGCGCCTTGCAGCTTTGTTTCGCTCCCTTAACACTAAGACTTGGCTGGTGGCAGTGGTACCTACCTTATCTTTTCTACCGCAATTATAGTATATAAACGTGGTACGGTTTTAGGCTGTTGTATTAGCCTCGAACTTAAACCCGCTTGACCAAATACTTTTTATTTGGCTCTGGTCGGGTTTTGTCGCAATTTCTTTTTGTTAAAGTCCTTCTTGTGTTTTACTTTGCGCGGCAAACCAGGTTTGCCTTTTTTGTTTGCCGACCTGTGGCGGGCTTCTATCCAGAAGCCCTCCTTTGACGTCTGGGTGTCTAGGTGGGCTTAATGCTGCAGTCCTGAGCTATCTACCCTTCAACGACAAGAGAAGATCCAGTCCAGAGCAAGCGGGATGAGTTGTTCACCTCCAAACGTGAAGATACGTGCTTTTGGTTTCCGTAGCTTAGGTGGCACTGTCATGGCATTGTAGTGTACTTTCGCCATGACGTTGACGGATGCCCCAGTATCCACTATCACCGGGACCCTGGACTCATTAACCTTTACGAGGCATCGTGGTTGTTGTCTATTGTGAAGCCGCAAAGCACTGATGCTTGAAATTAAGATGTTCTCTTCCTCATCTTCGTCCTCAGGGGGGGCACCATCGTCACCTTGATCGATCTGGGCAACATTGGGCGGGTGCTGTTGTCCGAAAAACACTGCTCTTACGGGCCCCCTTGGGACCACCACCGGTGTCATAGCTCTGCACATTCGGGCATAATGATCTAGCGCCCCGCAGCATCCACACAACTTCCCTTGTGCTGGGCATTCGGCGGGGTGTGGGAGCTCATACCCACGTTTTGTGCAGCCGTCAATGGCTCTCGCACTCCGTTCTCTCTGACTGCCGCCTGGACATCTCGCCCCTCAGCCGCCTTGAACACGGCCCACCATGCACACATCTTCCACCTTCCCTGGGCACACAGCCGCCTCCATCCCCGACGCCCTCGTCCAAGTTCTAATATGCAAGGCAATGTGATCCAGGCTCACGTAGAACCCGTCTGCGCAGCTTGCCAGAAGAACACCCCTGGATCAGCTGGTTTTTGGATCATTGTGTCTGCATTACCCCTGGCACATGGCAGAGACATGCGGTGCAGCCGGCTGTAGAAGTTGTCCAGTGCCTCGTCATCCTTCTGGCGGGCACTACACATGAGAAAAGTTTGTAATCAGCGTTGGCCATTGGCATGAAGTATTCCCACAGTGCATCTTTCACTGCGCCATACGTAGCGTTCACAGGCTGTAGTGATTGGAAAACTCCATGAACTGCCGGGCCTGCTGAGTACAGGTGTCTCGCCACCTTGCTGTCGTTGTTGGTTTCTCCTGTAGCCCTGAAGTACATCTCCATTCTGTCTATCCACTTGCTCCATCTCGGACCGAAGCTGGATGGGGCACCCGAAATGTCGAATTTGAGCATTGGTGTCAGTGCCCCTTGCTGTCTCAGCTTCAGTGGTGTTGGGGGAGCAGGAAGCGCTGCCGCACCCTGGTCGTCGGCATTCATGGTAGCGAGTGCACAGGCACCCCACACAAAGGAAAATGGGGCAGCAACTCGATGTACTGCTCTTGTAGTACGGCTGTACACAGATGTGATGTTAGTCAGGCACACCTTTCCAGAATACTTCTAATGACTTCCTCCACCACCACACTGAAGCCAAAATGCCCTCCCAAACACCTCCTTTAAATGTCCAGAAATTATTTAAAATGTCCAAAAATTAACTTATGGTGTCACCAGGCCTGCACCACAGTAACCCCATTTCATCAATGTCCAAATCAGGTAGGAATTTCACAGAAGGAACTAACTTGCCACACTAGTGGCTCAAAAGATTAAGTTGGGTGGGCCCAAGGGATCAGAACAAAGGATTGTAGGCCTCTCCCAGCTCTGGGTTGTCGGTGTCCTAACTCGTCGCCACTGTTGTGGGCCTCCCATCTCATCAGGCCCCCCGTGAGTCTCCCACTCACACAGAGACACTCGGCACACTTGTGTACGGTTTGGGCTTCCCGGTCGCTTCACCAAGTGTCTAGCTCTCGTGGCAGCTTTCCTCTACAGGAAGAGGCACCACGTTTACCTGTACCTGGACGACTTTTTGGTCAGGGGACAACGTACCAGCGGACATTGGAGGTCTCTCCACCACTATGCTCCTTCTGCAACGTCTGGGCTTTGCCGTCAACTTCAGCAAATCCTTTAACGCCTTCAAAGGAGTTGGTCTTTCTGGGAGCACAATTCCAGACAGCTCTCAATCAAGTCAAGTCTTCGAAGGAGAAGATAGTGAAGCTCGGTCACAGTCTGCTCATTTGTGTCTCTCCTCTGCATCATGTCGTTCTGCACCCCACTCATTCCCAATTTCCATCTCTTTATGCTGCCAGCGCAGGAATTTCTAACTTCCAGTTGGTCCCAGATCCAGGGCTCCTGGTCAGACAAAGTGGTCCTTTGCCGATCTCTGGCAGACGATCTACAGTGGTGGACTCAGCCTGTCAACATTGAGCAGGTCATGCCCCTGGTGGAACTGGATTTTCAATTCTCTATCGTGATGGACGCCTCGCAAACCGGATGGGGTGCTCATCTGGACCAGTTCCAAGTGAAAGGCCTATGGTCTCCCACAGAGGTTTCAATGCATATCAACGTCCTTGAGCTGAGAGTGGTGCACTGGGCACTCAAGTCAGTTCTTCTCCCTCATCCAGGGCTCGGTGGTAAGGATTCTCACCAACAACACCATGACCATGTTCTATCTGTGCAAGCAAGGGTGAACAAACTCACAAATCCTTTCCCAGGAAGCACAAACCATCTGGCACTGGGCCATACCCCCCAAAATTTGGATGCTGGTTTTCCACCTGCCAGGTGTTCAAAACATACAGGCAGATTCCCTCAGCACTGGCTCTTCTCAGATGCACAAATGGCAACTGAACTCATCCCAGGTGGTGACAATTTTCGAGAGATGGGGCACTCCCCCTTTGGACCTGTTTGCCAGCCCCGAGAACAAATGGTGCAGTCAGTTTGCCAGCTGGGTTCCTCATCCGGACTCCAGGGAAGGGGTGAAGGGGAGCATTCTTTTTTCCATGGATGGGGATGTTTGCCTATGCGTTTCCTCCTTTTCCCCCCGATAAGGAAAACGGTTCAGATGATTTGCAGGGTTCCCTGCAAAATCATTCTGGTGGCCCAGTTCTGGCCGAGGCAGACCTGGTTCTCTGAGTTTCTTCATCTAGCAAAGGACGACTCTCTTTACCTGGGTTCCCAGCCGGATCTTCGCTCTCAGAACAAGGAGATGCTATGGCATCACAACCAAGGCTCCCTCAACCTGGCTCCTGACTAATTAGAGTTCGACAACCTAAACATATCTCGGGATTGTCGCTGCATTTTGGCTTCAGCAAGGGCTCCGTCTACCAACGCATCATACGCCGTAAGTGGAAAAGGTTCTGTGTCTGGTGTTCTGAACAACCTAATCTACATCCATTGCGGGTGTCGCCTTAACAATTTCTTCCTTACCTTTTGCTGTTAGCAAGGTAGAGGGTCCTTCAATCACGTCTATAAAGGTTCACCCAACGGTGATTTCAAGATTCATGCGAAAAAGGATTTCTACGCCTCTTATCAGCGACGGATTAATCAAGCATTTCCTTAAGGGTCTTTTCAGGACTCCCCAACATCCCGAAGAAAACGTTTCTGCCGGTTTGGAGCCTCAACCTTGTGCTCTCAGGACTCATGAAACCACAGTTTGAGCCTATGTCAACGGATGTGATAACATTTCTCACTTGGAAGGGAATTTTTCTTGTGGCTATTACATCCTCCAGGCGTGTATCAGAACTACAGGCTCTGGTCATTGACCCTCCATACATGCGCTTCTTGAAAGACAAACCCACACTTCATTCCGAAGATTCCATCGTACTTTCACAAAAACACTGCTCTTGCCTTACCAACGTTTTTCCCTAATGCTTCGACTCCAGCGGAAAGAGCCTTGCATTCCCTGGACGTCAAAAGAGCTTTGAAGTACTATCTAGATCGCACTAAGTCGTTCAGAGCATCCAAGCAACTTTTTGTGGCTTTTGGCTCCTCCAATAAAGGGAGGCTGATTTCTAAGCAATACATTTCATGCTGGGTGGCGTCGACAATGTATTTCTGCTATGGTAAAGCTAACAAGCCCTTGCAGTCGGCTTCCAGGGCTCACTCGACGAGGTCCACAGCGACTTGACGTGGGGAGTGCCCCCACACGTTCAACAGGCACTACTGTCTGAATCAACCGCATTCTAAGGACGTACAGGTGGGACGAGCAGTGCTCCAACGCCTGTTCCAGGAAGGTAAGCCCTGCAGCTTCCGGGGTTTCTTGCCTCTACGTCTATTTTTGATTGATTTGAAGTGATGTTTTCCTCTTAGGACGTCGATGTAAGGCAATATGATCAGCTGTTTGCCTGTTATGCACCTCCAGGCTCTTACTGCTACAAAGTCTATTAACAGCATGTGAATCCATGAAAGATCCAATGCTGGAGAAGGGAGTAGTTTCTTACCTGTAACTCCATTTCTCCAGCGTTGATATCTTTCATGGATTCACATGTGCCCTCCAGCCTTCCCCTTCAGTCTAACAGTCTCTTAGGACATCCTCTTTTTGGAGAGGTTAAAATCTGAGGGGAAGCTGTGGTGGTGCAACTATACTCTCAACGTCCCATTGGTTGCGGCCTAAAGCACCCATAATGACGTTGATGGGACACTCATGGTGTCAAAGTTATTTCCATAGGAAAACTACTGTATGAAAGTTAGAGGTTTCCCAGCCTGACTGGGAATATTCACAGCATGTGAATCCATGAAAGATACCAACACTGGAGAAATGGAGTTACAGGTAAGAAACTACTCCCTTCCCCCGCTGGAGCCATAAGGGGAAGAGCAGGGAACTGGACCTCCACATCGTAGAGCCCCCAATCGGAGAACACCAGCAGACAACCAAAGCACTCGGCAGAGCAGAACTCACTAGAGCGGCAGCAAAAGAGAGATATACCTCCACTGGGCAGAGTGGAAATAGCAGAACCCACCCCAAAGGGCTCCATACCAACACGCTGTCGGAAGAATCGGGGAGGAATCCGGCAGGGGACTAATCCCCACACTGAGCAGTGGGAGTGGAAGAGGAAGCCCACCTGGGGTTCCAAGCCACAAAGACAGAGCACAAGGAGCGAGGGCAGAGAGAAGAGAGGCTGGAAGTCAAGGAGGGCGAGAGAGCACCAAAAGTGGTGCAGATCCCCGGCAGACCAGTGAGCAATTCAGGTGGAAAACTGGTGCTCCATGGGGGACCCTCCAAGCGGAATAACTGAGACGTGAAAGATGGTGGGACAGCACACCCACCACCTGAGTGAGCGCCATGGAAAAGGAGGGTGAAGTGGAAATATCATGCAAGGGGAAATACCAAAGAGGAAAAACTAGATTCCCATCCCTCTGAGGGGCAATAGCCGTGCACAGCGAAGCAAGGTCCGAAGTGTTGGGTCAAGGCCAGCGTCAAACTCCCAGGGGTCAATAAACCAAGCGCCAACATGGGCTCACAAGAAAGAGAGGTGGTCAACGCTGCTCATCTCCCCAAAAGGACTTAAGTGCTACAGTAATTCAGGAGCGAAGAGGCCCACCAAGCAAGGGCCCCCAATAGCCCGGATCTCAATATGAACTACACATCCACGAAGGAGGACATAGCAGGGATAATAGCCGAAATACAAGCCCATTCAAACTTCCATTTCGGACCTGCGAGGAAAGGTTCAGAAAATAGAGGGGAAGTTGGAGAACCTGGAACACAACCAGGTCAATGTGGACCTTTTGGAAATTAAATTGAACGTAAGAATGACGGACATTGAGCTGAGAGGGGAAGAACTTGCTCTGAATCTAGACGACTAGTGAAATAGAGAAGGGAGATCGAACATACAGATAATAGGCCTAGAGGAGACAGCAGGGGAGATGCCGGCCCAAGTTGAAAAGAAAGTGTAGGACATTGTGAACCTCCTCTTTCAAGCGGGTGATGGGAAGAAAGTGCAGATTGAAAGAGCCCTCAGAGGAGGGAGAGCATTCAGCGGTGGCCCACGCTCCATAGTGGTAAAATTCCTACAATATAAAGAAAAAACTGAAGTTCTGCTCCGGGCAAAGAAGGCACAAGGGATTGACTATCGGAGTTTGAAGGTCAAAATGTTCCAAAACCTGGCAGGCTTCAACCTAGGACACAGGAGGGGATGTAAGCCCCTTACTACATGGCTAACGGAGAAAGGAATACGATACAGGTTGGGGTACCCTTTCGCATTGACATTCGAGGTCAAGGGAGAAGAATATAGGGTCACCACACCGGAAGACTCGAAGCAAACCCTGCCGCACCTGGTGGAGGATGCAGAAATAAGAGGCACAAAGGTGGCTCTTGCCTCTGACAATGCAAATGGAACACGCTCACAACAAGCGCAAAAGAAGCAAGGCGGGAAGAAAATACGTGAAACTGAGTTCCCTGTCGAAACTGCCCTGATCTGGAAGAGGGCACCAAGGCAAACTTCACAAAAAGGCCCCAAGAGGTAAAAGGGGAAAGGCAAAGGAAACAAATGGAATATCCCTTGGCGTCGGGGCGCCCCTAACCTAGTGGCCCTCAGTTTAAGGAGGGCGTCACAACACAAGTTATCAAGGGTTGTGTTTACTACTATGGGTACATTCAGTTATTTCTGTTCTTAGTTACTAAGAGAGATGGGGAATGGAGACAGACAGGGTTGCAATCAGAAGACAGAGGACTCGGGGAAGCAGGGATCGGGAGCGGGCATCCCAAGTAGAGGGGTAATAAGCGAAGAGAAACTACTCGGCAGTGGCAGAAAGAATAAGAAGGACAAAAGAAACCAGCCTCCTGCGGGTGTGCTCATTAAATATCAAAGTAATAAAATCTCCCACCAAAAGATCCCTGGTAGTGCAGGAAATTTGAGAGGGCATCACTTGATGCTCTCTTTATTCAAAAGACAAGATTGAAAGCAGGGGAAGAGAGGCCACTGAGGGGAAAGAGTGTGGCAAACATACTGAGCCTCACCCGCACATAAAAAAGGAGGGCTACGGCTGTTGAACCCCGTGGTCCACTCTTTGATGGAAGGCTGGCTCCTACTGGTACAAGGAAGCTGGGAGGGAACCTGGATCACCCTAGCTGGAGTATACACCCCCCAAACAGGGACGAAGTGCTTTCAAAGAAGAGGCCATTGGCACTATCATGGCAAGAAGTAGAGGGGTGCTCCTAATAGGAGGAGACTTCAACACATGGGTGGATCCACAAATGGACAGGCAAGTGACGAGAGTTGCACAAAGGGGGCCACCACGGGGAGGGGGAGGTAAGTTAAAACAAAAAAAAACAGGAAGATAGGGGGCCTGATAGACATCTGGAGCACCCAGCACCCGGGCAGAAAGGGATAAACATTCCTATCTAGTGTCCTTCACTAGAATTGCTTACCTGCTAATCAGTAAAGAACACCAGTCGCAAGTGAGGGGAAAGCACAATTCGCACAGTGGGTTGGTCAGACCGTGGCATGGTCACCATGAACCTTGAAATGGAGGCTATAGGCAGGGGGAAACCAAGTGGTGTAGCAATGAGTACCAGTGGCGAGACAAGCTCTTCGCACGGGTTCTCACCGCCGCATTTGAAGAATATTTCCAGATCAATGATAATGGGGAAGTAGACGAGACCACACTCTGGGAGGCAGGTAAAGCCACATGGAGTGCTACCCTAATGAGGGAAGGAGCCAAGAAGAAGCAGGAGCGAAGGCTACAGGAGGAGAAACTGGGCAAAGAAATTAGGAAAATAGAGGACATGCTACATTCCGTGGGGACCTATTGGGATGATGACCTGCGAAAACTAAAACCGGAAAGTGCAGACCTGAACGCGCTGGGAGTAGGGGACACAATACGTAAACAATAATTTCGAAAGCAAAAAATGTAAGAAAAACCAGACAAGGCAGATAAGATGTTGGCCGCAAGGTTGAGAGCTCAGAGGGCCAAGAGATTGGTCAAACGCATAGGGAAGGAAGAAGGGGAATGGGCCACATCATGGGGGGAAATAGCTAATCAATTTGCAAATTACTACGAGGAGCTTTACAAAACTGGAGGCTCTGGGGATAAAATGGAGATGCTCGATTATATTGCTGGGACGGGTGTAATACAACTGACCCAAACAGAGTGAGTCTTCCTGGACTCCCCATTCAACCCCGAAGAAATTAAGGCGGCAATAAATAGGCTACTACCGGGGGAAGACGACTACACAATGGGATTTTACAAGCAATTTTCTGATGGCCTGGCCCCCCATATGACCAAATTATTCAATCACATCCAGGAGTCTGTTATAGCAGCGCCCTCTTTTACAAAAGCACATATAGAAGTCATCCCCAAAAGCGGGAAAGACCCGGCCAACTGCAAATCATATTGCCAGATATCACTTTTAAAAATGGACGCAAAGGTCTACACAAGAGCCATGGCCACTCGCATGGAAGGAATCATGGCGGCCTGATCCACCCGGATCAAGTCAGCTTTATAAAGGGAGACAAGGAGCAGACGCCTTGCTCAAAACCTTGATTATTATGGCGCACGTGAGGGGAGGGGGGGAGAGTGGCTCTGCTCAGTCTCGACTCAGAAAGCTTTCAACCGGGTGGAGTGGGAATAGCTCTGGGCCACCCTGGAAAACATGGGTTTTGGGGAGCGTTTTCTGAAGGGAATCAGAGCAATTTGATGCTTGAATATATTCCCCGTCAGACTGGGAATCCTCAGTGATTTAAATAATAATAAAAAAATTAAATATCTATATATTTCTATAGAAATACAATGTAGTTTGCCCCTTATGGCCTATGAGCCATTCACTTGTGTAGTCCCTGCACCTTTGGTCCTTATGGCCCTAACCAATGAGGAGGCAGGGTTTAAGCTCTGTCCCCGGCAACCATCTTCAGATTTTGAGCCGTAGAAGACTACAGGAAGGATGGCTGCGGGAAGAGGGAGCAGCCTCTCAGGGGAGGCGGGCAGGCACATATGAATCCATGAAAGATGCCAATGCTGGAGAAATACAGTTACAAGTAAGTAACTAGAACTTCTCCAGCATTGGATCTTTCATAGATTGAGATGCTTGAATAGAATACCAAGCAGTTAGGCCATGCCCAGATCATTAGTACATTCTGCAAATCCTTCTACTCACCTTACTATACAACAAGTAACAGGTGATGGCGAAGAATCGCTTGTCCTACTGCCGACTCTAGGCAGTAATGTTTGGCGAACGTATGCAGAGTGCTCCAGGTTGCGGCTCTGTAGATGTCTTTCAAAGGTCTCCAGCGTGGAAAGCAACCAAAGCTGCCCTCCCTCTGGTGGAGTGAGCTGAAAGCGGTCTAGCCAGTGGATCGTCTTTTGAGTGATGGCAGTGGCTGATACAATGGGAAACCCAACGTGCCAAACTTTGCTTCGAGATGTGCTGTCCTTTAGTCTGGCCAGCGAAGGCGATGAAGAGTCTAGTCGAGGAGCGGAATTCTTTAGTTCTCTGGATGTAGAACTTAAGGACCCTTGCAACTTCGAGTGAGTGTAAGGACCTCTCCACATCGGAAGAGTGATTCATGAAAAAGGTAAAGAGTATGATGCGCTTGGTGTGTATCATTTCTGACAGTACCTTGGGTAAAAATGTTGCGTGTGTCCTTAGTATGACACAGTCTCTTAGAAACAAGGCTCTGCAGCTCGCTAATCCTCCTGGCTGACGTGATAGCTACTAAGAAAGCTGTTTTCCAGGATAAAATGTTTAAGTCACACCTGTGAATTGGTTCATATGGTGGCTCCATGAGCGCTGCTAGAACCATGTTCGGGTTCTATGTAGGAACTGGTGTAGGAGTTGGCAGGAAAGTACGCCTCAATCCTTTTAAGAATATTTTGATAGCCGGTGTGGTGAATAAAGATTGTTGACCTGGGGTAGTCGTGTATGCCGATATGGTGGACAAATGAACCTTAATGGATTGGTCATGGCCATAAGGACCAAAGTGAGGTGGAGGGACTACACAAGTGAATGGCTCATAAGCCATTAGGTGCAATCTACATTGTATTTCTATGGAAATAATGTATATATATATCTTTATTTTTTATTATTATTTAAATCACTGAGGATTCCCAGTCTGATGACGGGGAATATATTCAAGCATGTGAATCTATGAAAGATACCAATGCTGGAGAAATACAGTTACAGGTACGTAACTAAAACACAGGAAGGGTGGTAGTTAACGGCAAAATCTCCAAAGAATTCAACCTTACAAGGGGAACCCGGCAGGGACGCCCGCTCTCCCTCTCCATAAACCCCTAGGGAACGAGATTAGGAAGGATCCAACCATAGAGGGGAATTAAAGTGGGGGCCCAGGAATATAAATTGGGAATGTTCACTGGTGATATGCTCTTGTACATGGCCAATCCCTCCACACTGAGAGTGCTGAAAACCATAACAGATTACGGAAAATGGGCTGCATATAAGGTCAACACAGAGAAATCCACACTTTTCCCATACAATAACCTGAGAGACACCCAAGAGGAGAGCTCACGCATAATGGAAATCCCAGTAGCCTTGCATACACTTAAATACCTAGGAATTGACATCATGAAAGATCTGAAGGAGCTTTACCAGGCTAATCTCACCCGCACCCATATGTCAGAGATAAGTGCCGACTTGGACAGATGGGCGAAATTGACGATCTCTTGGTTGGGTCGCCTCAACGCAATTAAAATGGCAATCCTCCCCAAAGTCCTCTACCACTACCAAATGCTCCAAATCAAAATCCCATCGGCCCACTTTTTAAAAAATAGATATTTATTTCAAACCAAGGCAGGGTGACAACAGTACAGCAAGAACAAGACATGTAAGATAAGACTACGAATCCCCTCTAATCCCCCAGCCGCCTCCCCCCATGGCCCTCAGTTTGGGGATGCCTCCCGCCAGTTTGTGTGTATTGTGCCTGATTCGTGTGTGTTTCCCCTTTCATGAAGCGTCTCAGTCTCTTAAGGCCCGCCGGATATTTTTCCAGCCAGGAGGCATTGAGTCAGCATTTTAGCTTTGTTTCCGGAACGCGGATAGATCCCGGGAACCGGGGCCCCTAGGAGGACGGGCTCAGTTTCCCGGGGGAGAGCCTTCTGGGTGATCTGGTCGGTGGTGGCCAAACATAGTTTCCAAAACTGTTGGATCTTCGGGCATGCCCACCACATGTGGAAGAAGGAACCTGGTTGGCCGCACCCTCTCTAGCAGACGTGGTCGAGGGAATGGTTTATGTGATGGAGCCTGAGGGAAGAGTAGTACCACTGTAGCAAAACATTTTATGCGCATTCTCTGTTGGTGACAAAGGCGATGACTTGTGTGTTCGAGTCCAAATGTCCACCCAAGCCTGGTCCCCAACCGGGTGTCCCAAATCTGCCTCCCACTGAGCCATACAACGGGTTTTCGAACCCAGGAAGTCCCCTAGGAATTACCTGTACAGGGTTGGGCGGTGAGAGGGTGGGTGGCTGCTTGAAGGGTTTAGGGATGGGAGCACCAGTGGCGTAGCTGAATGTATGTGAATCAGTCTCTTTCTTGGAGTCGAAACCTTTCCTTACATTGTTCAAAGGTGCAGGGTCGGTCTCCCTCATATAGCTGATCCAAAGTTTCGAGGCCTCCCGCTATCCAGTTCTGAATGTTTCAGGGGTTCGCCCCGGGTGAGTAGGTCGGGTTGTGAAAGATTGGAGATAGGGGGCTCAGTCCCCTCAGGATTCCTTAATGTTTCAGCGCCCAGTCCCAGGAGTTCAGAGTGTGCTTAGTCGCCCACAGGAGTCCCTCCTACCGTTCTCTGAGAGAGGGCGGGTTGTGCGGAAGAAACCGCAGGGGGAGCAGGAGCCGTGATTGTTCTAGTTCCACCCATCTGGGGCGGTCGTTGGTTATTTGCCACGCGCAAATGTGCGTTAGTTGCGCTGCCACCCTGTATGCTTGCAGGTCGGGGACCCCCAGTCCACCCAATCTTGCGTCGCCTAGCATTGACTTCTGAGGGATCCTGGCTTTCTTACCCCTCCAGATGAACCTAAGCATTCTCCTCTGCAAGTCGCGAAGGGCGGGTGTTGGGATTGACACTGGAAGGGCTGAGCAGGCGTAAAGGAATTTTGGAAACAAGTTAATTTTGCAGGCCATTAGGCGTCCCATCAGTGAAATTTCTTGGGTTGCCCAGTGTTTCAAAGCGCCCTCTAATTCTTTGGAGAGCCGGGGGAAGTTGACCTGATATGTGTCCGTCGGGTTTGCAGGAATCTGGACCCCTAGATAGGGAACTGCCTTCTTTCTCCATGCGATTGGACACATGCGGACCAGTGCCTCCCGTTCCTCTGGGGAGAGACCCACGCCCAGGGCCACCGATTTGCTGAAGTTGATGGAGAAGCCAGTGACCTCTCCATAGCTGGTTATTTCTGACAGGGCGTGCTGGAACGACGAGCAGGCTTCCGAGATTGGGAGCAACACGTCATCTGCGTATAGGGCGATTTTGTGCTGGGATGGACCAACCTGGGGGCCCTTGATGCCGCTATTCAGTCTGATCTTTGAGCGAAAGGTTCCATAATTTTTTATTTTTTTATTTTATTTGTTTGGTTAATAGAATCAACCTTTCAAATATTTTCACCATAGAAAACTACAATATTACAAATGGTGCACTTGAACCTGATATTACATTTCATTGATGGTTACAGATAGAATTGTGCAGAAACAACAATCGAAATAAGTGGTTTCAGCAATGTAAAAAAGATCTAATGCTCTATGGCAGCACTGTTTAGATTCCATAATGAGTGTGAATAGCAGTGGGGATAGCAGGCAGCCCTGTCTGGTTCCGCAGGTCAGGGAGATCGGAGCAGAAAGTGAGCCATTGACCCTGAGGAGCGTTTTAGGTGATTTATACTTGGCCAGGATCATTGCCAGGAACGCCGGGCCAAATCCAAAGGCCTCTAGGGTAAGGCTCATGAAGGACCAGTCCACCCTGTCAAATGCCTTGGTGGCGTCTAGGGCCATCAACACCAGCCCCTGGCAGTGGTTTAACGCAAACTGTGGGGGCCCCCCTGCGAGCCATGCTGATGGTGGCCCCCCAACTCAGCAACAAATCACTGGTCGCGCCACACTCTGGGCCGCCATAGATCATCACGCTTGTGCAATACCCACAAATGTGCTGCTGAAGGTATATGCTGCACACTGCACTAGCAGAACGATATAAATATGTGTTTTAATGCACACACCCTCGCTCCAGCCTTGGCCGATTTCTGTCATCACACTTTCGCCACTGGCACGTTCCCCCCTCTCTCCTTAAGCACTCCCTTATGCATTCACTCCTCAAGAAGCTGTCTGCCGATCCTGCCTGCCTGGCAATCTATCGCCCAATCTCCATCACCCCTTTCCTGGGCAAACTGTTGGAAAAGCTGACCATCTCCCAGCTTACTCTCCACACGGAATCTGTTGGTTGTCCTGCATGACCTCCAGTCTGGCTTCAGAGCTGCCAGAGTCACGGAAACTGCTCTGCTGAACATCTGTGAAGATCTGCTCTCTAACCTTGATTCCAGCATTCCTTCTGTCCTCATCCTCCTTGATCTTTCCTCTGCTTTCGACACGGTCAACCAGGCCATCCTGATCAATCTTGATCAATCGACTCCATGAGAACATGGGCATCACGGATCAGGCCCTTGAGTGGCTGCCCTTCTTCCTCTTGGACAGCCCCTCCCAGGTCCAACTTGGTCCCTTTCTCTCTACTCCATCCTCTCACCCTGGTTTTTCAACTTCTACTTGGCCCCTTTGGCCCACCTGATCTCTACCGTCGCCTCTAATTTTCAGTGTTATGCGGATGACACTCAGCTTTCCTTCAGGCTCCCCTCGGACTTCTCTCCTCTCTCGCTCATTCCTGACTGTCTATCTGCGATTCAGGATTGGTGTGCCTCTAATGATCTCTGCCTTAATGTCAGTAAGATGGAGATCTTTCTCATTTGGGCTCCTGCCCCTGCTTTCCCTCTCTCACGCTGGCTGCCCGACTTGGGCTCTCTTCCTTCGACATTCTGTGAGACAAACAACCTTGGTGTCATCTTTGACTCCACTCTCTCATTCTCTCCTCACATCTCGGACGTCACCAGGATGTCCCACTACCAGCTGCTCCTCCTCAAAGGTACTCTTCCCTTTCTCACTTTCCCCCAGAAGCTCACTGTCTCCAGAGCCTTGGTTCTCTCTAGGCTGGACTACTGCAACAGCCTCTTTCTCAATCTGACTTCCTCTACTCTCCAGCCTCTGCAACTAATCCAGAACAGGACTCAAGCCCAGGGAATCGTATCTCTCCAGCCCTGGCTCCCAGTTGCTGCAAGGATCAAGTTCAAAACCTTTTTAATTGTCCACAAGACTTTCTGGGCCTGGGGCCCGCACTACATCCAACGCTCTCTTCCAAAATATCTTCCTTCTTAAGCCCTTTCCTCTGTTACCTACAACTCTCTACCACTGTAACTATCCTGGCAGCCTATCCTTCTAACTGTCTATTATATCATATGCTTCTTTGTACTCATTATGTAACCAAGCTTAAGCTGTCTTGACTTCTACTGCGCCAGGCTACCTTATGGGTTTGGCGCGCATTATCAAATAAATAAACAAACAAACAAACAAGGGTTAAACACTTTTCCAGGCATAGAGTGGGTGGTAGATCTCTCTCCTCTGCAGGCACCTCCCTCTGGATAGCCTCCCTGCCCCTCTCAAACTTGAGCCGGACCACCTGAAGTTTCGGAAGCAGCTCAAACCTTTCCTCTTCTATTCTGCTTTCTCTCTCTCCCTCCCCTGCTGGCCTACCTGACCTACCTGTCTGCTGTTCCGACTGGTTGCTTGGCTACCCTCAGAGTCTCACTGAGTCCAGACTTTCTTGACAGTCACCCTTGCACTGCCTCTGAGCCTACCACGAACTTAGGGACTGTAACTGTAACCCTACAGTCCCTTGTTCTCCTTGCACTACCCAGAGCCGTGCTGCATTTATTTAGAGCATTGCTGTCCTGTTTTTCCCTCTCCTCTCTTTGCACTCCCCCCCTCGCTTTCCCCTTGCACTTTTCATTCTTGCACTTGCACACTCTGAATGACACAAGGCCTAGTAAGATTGTTTGTCTTGTCCCCCCTCTATTTTCCTGCCCTTTTCCTGTTGCGCCTAGAAACACTTGTGTACAGGCGCGTTATAAATGACTTGTATCATATCATTTGATCACAGATGCCCAGAAAAATATACAAAGCCGCAGTAAGAAGCGGCTAGACTGGCAGCATCCAAATGGCAGTCTAGCCAGGTAATTCACTTAGCAGGACTGCTTTATTAGAAATTCCCATTTAAAACAATGTCATACCAAACTGAGGAATGACTAGACTGGCTACACCAAAAGGCCTCTCTAGCCACTAATACCACATATCATGCCTGATTAGCCTGGACATGGAAAGCCTTTATGATTTGTTGCACAAGCCTGCACCTCCCACACATCCCTTCTTCCTCCCAACCCTACCCCAACCTCCAAACTCAGCTTCTGTGCCCGGAATTACCTCCATGTCCCTCTTCCTTGTCCCAGAGCTTATGGATGAGGCTCTTTGCCTCATAGGTAAGTACTGGGATGAGGAAAAGTGGAACTAGGAGTAATGATTATTATAGGTAGTTAAGTCAGGCATTACCTCCATGTACCTCTACCTCATCCAAGTACTTGTGTATAAGGCACTCTGCCTCTTACACAAGTGCTGTCACATACACACTGGGACGAGGAACAATAGGGCTAGGAGTAATGAGTAATCAAGGAATTAAACGCAAGTATTGGTGCAACACCATTGAGTTGACTGGGATTGAGCACTCCCTCCCCCCTGAAATTTTGGGCTATGATGACTCAACCTGGTCGACCTTCACAGCAGTTGCCAGACAGAACAGGACACAGATCTTAAATGGCACCCGGGATTTGCTGTTAACAAGAGCCCAGCAATTACTAACATAAAGCATTTCACTGTTAGCACCTGCATTCAAATGCCACATTTTTTAGGCAATTGAAATCATGATGTGGGTTTGATACTTGCATGCCAGCGGAGTGATTGGAAGGGTAGGAAGGCAGCAGGAGACCGCTCATTCTCACAGCAGTCCATAAGTGGGTGCTTTCAAACTTAAAGGAGAGAGTTAACTGCTTGTAACATTGAAGCTGCACTAGAATAGCCTCATTAAAATGTGTAAAGAAATGAGATGCCCCAAACAAATAAGTTTGCCCCTCCCTCACCGCCCATGAAGTTAGCGCCTCTCCCAACATTTGCAGGGTTAGCCCCCCGAAATGTAGATTTGTTGATCCCCTGAACGAAAGCACACACACCATTCACCATATACACACACGCGCACCCAGCAATCCATATATTTAAGTGTGCATTCTTTCACCATACAGGGACACCCAAGCAGCTTTCTATACATTTAAATTTGTACCCTTTCACCATACAGGCACACTCATGCAGCCACCCGTACATTTAAGTGTGCACCGTTTCACCATAGAGGCACACACTACCAGGAACCCACCCATACATTTAAGTGTGCACCCTTTCACCATATGCTCACCCAGGCAGCCACCCGTACATTAAAGTGTGCACTCTTTCACCATACTCACACAGGCAGCCACCTATACATTTAATTGTGCAGCCTTTCACCATACACTCACACACACACAAACGTCATGGGGTTGAGCGGAGCCCTAATACTTCCCAAAAAATTGGACCTCGTTACAACTATGCCGGTCTGGAAACAAAGGTGCCGCTAAACTTACCAGCACTGTTGTTTCCGGACCGACATATTACAGCTCTGCGGGCGGTTGCTATCCCGCCCGGCAGGTTAGACCAGACCTGCCAGGCGGAACGACACCCACCCGCAGAGTTTTCATGGAAGCACCGGCACCATTATTAATGGTGCCGGTGCTTCCGTGGACCCCATTCCCATAGAGTCCAATGGAAATGGGGACTTATCATTTGCCGGCGCCTGACTCCCCGGACTGACAGGCTTGTAATCTCCCTGTGTTCCCGGGAAGTCTGGCACCGGTAAATTATTACGGGTCCGGCAGCAACCTATTGTTTCAAGTCATAGGGCTCACCCCTCCACCCCCCACCCCATGGCATGAGGCCTCCAGCCTAGGGTCAGCCATGCCATGGCGGGCGGGAGGGCGGAGCCCTCAGACTTCAAAAAGAAATGTTCTTTTTGTAGTCACTGCCTTCATAAAGAAATGATTTATGTTACAAAAATCATTTCTTTATGAATGCAGAGTAAATTGAAAAAGAAAAAAAAATTTGGAAAAAAAATATTTCTTTTTTTTAATCCAGGGGGCCCCCCCCCACACATCTGCTGGTGGGGCCCCCTGCACCACAGGGGCCCCTGTATGCCAGTGGCCCCTGGGAACCTTGTGAGGCAAGGTCAACCAGGTCCAGGATTCTGCAGACGTTATCACCTGCTGCTCTGTTTATAATAAAGCCTGCCTGGTCCGGGTGAATTATGTCAGGTAGAATGCGTAACAGGCGGTTGGCAAGAATCTTGGAGTATAGACTGGCGTCGATGTTCAGCAGGGTTATTGGCTTGTAGGAGGCCGGGTCTCTCGGGTCCTTCCCTGGTTTGAGTAGAAGGATGGTGGTGGATTCTTGCATTGAGGGGGTTACCGTCCCCATCTCCCTGAAGGAGTTGAAGAACGCCACCAGGGGGGTGACCAACTGAGGTTTGAAAATGTTGTAGACCCTAGAGGAAAATTCGTCGGGACCCGGGGCCTGGGATTTGAGGGACTTGATGGCTTCCTCGACCTCCTCACCTGTGATTGGAGCCTCCAGGCTCTCTCTAGTTGAGTCGTGTAGTCTGGGGAGGGCCGCTTCCCGCAGGTATTCTTTTTGTTTACTCTGGTCCTGCAGAGGTGCCATCATAACCCGGGCCAGGTGGTCCGCCGCTAGCTGTTTGTTCGGTTCCGCGTATTGGATCACACCCTGAGGGTCGCAAAGGCCGATGATCATACTACTACGTTTTGCTTTAGCCAGTTTGGCTACAAGCAGCTTGTTCGCCTTGTTGTTCTTCACATAATAAAATTGTTTGGCTTTAAACATGAGCTGTGCGGTGTGCTCGGAATAGTGGGCCTCCAGCTTTTTCCTGGCGAAGCGGATAGCTCGCTGAGTCTTGGGAGACCAGCCTTTTTACTTGTGAGTTTCCTCCGCTGCTTTGAATTCTTCTTCAAGGACCTGGCGAGCCTGTCGTCTGTTACGATGAAATGCCACTCCCTGTACGATTAACTCTCCCCTGATCACCGCTTTCAGGGCATCCCAAGTGTTTGCAGGGGAGGTGTCTTCAACTGGGTTTTCTCTAAGGAAGTTTTTAATCGCTATTGCGATCTTGTCCCTTAGCGGCATTTCGTTAAAGGATAGTTCCGGGACTTTTTTTTATTGTTCCTATGGTTCGGCCATGTGTTTTTAAGCATAAATCGGTAGATCGTAGAAAACTTTCCTATGGACCTTACCCGACTTTTCGTCCATTAACGCACTCGAAAACATCCGCCATTTTCTGATAATCCTCTCACTTGCCGCATCGCCCTGGCTCACCTGCTTTTGCGGCACTAAATCAAATCCCCCGCCCCTGAAACAGACTTGATCAAAGCATTCATATTCCCCGCCTCTATCCGTGACGTGACCCGAGCTGCGTAGGCAAACGCGCCCAGGCGTCTTCTACGCGACTCCACACAGAACCAGGAAATCAACACAGATGAGCTCAAACAACACAGCGCGCCACAATTGGGAATATGAAACTGTACTTTTAAATTAAACCGCAAGATTGTAAATTTGGTAAAGTACATTTATTTGACATCAAATGTTTTGAGAATCTTCAGCGATTAGCATTTTTATTTGCTCACGTTCCAAAAAGTTCGTTTCGAGGCACACGATGTTCCTTTGCTGTACACAGGGTCTTAGATCATCTCACAATACAGCGCCACAATTCGGAATATGAAACAGTGGTTTAAAAGCAAACGGCCAGATTGTAAATTTGGCAAAGTACATTTATTTGACATCAAATGTTTTGAGAATATTCAGCGATTTGCATTTTTATTTGCTCACGTTCCGAAAAGTTCGTTTCGAGGCACACGATGTTCCTTTGCTGTACACAGGGTCTTAGATCAATGAATTTTTATTTGCTCTCGATCCAAAATATTTCGTCTTGAGGCAAGCGTTGTTCGTGTGCAGTAGACAGGGTGTTGGTTTACGATAAAATAAGCTCTTCGGTCGCACTGATAATCGCATGGCTATTCCAACAACGAGGCACTAGGGCACCACAACGGTCTGTATGTTGCATCTAGCCGTTAGTACCGCGTAAGGGCATACTTGTACTTGGCGATCGTCCCACAAAATGGTCAGGGTGCTAATGTTGTTCACGCGGAGAAGCAACTGGCGATTATAGAAGCCATCCGCCGGTGTCTGGTACTCGTGACACAGACAATAATGGACGATGTATCTATTTGAAAAACATAAAAAAAGGAAATTAGTCTCACCATCAGATCTTTATTAAAATTATTCATTTTATATATTAGGTCTGGAAATTATTTCATAGCTAGGACAGTGCAACTGGGTTTTATACGTCAAGGGGGGGCTGTAGGATACTGAGACAGTCCCCCAGTGCAGGGGTTGACAGGGAGTGCAGGTGGAGAGTGGAAGGGCCCAGGACCGAGGTCGCAGACAGTGGACAAGTTGTAGCAGGGGAGAGGGAGAGAGAAAGCAGAAGCAAAGAGGAAGGTTTGGAGGTGCTTCCGTAAAAGGAGACGGTTCTCCCCAAGATAGTGCGCTGTACAAAACAATATGCCACATAGAATGAACAAGTACAACTTAACCCGTCTTTAAAGATACTGTATAGTAATTAAATTGCGGTATAAACTCATCTAAAGAGTTACTTACATTATATTTGCATTTTCCATTGTGTCTGTGCGTAGGGCAGCCCCGAAATACCACTCCTTCTATGCCGACGTTTTATTTCTTCTAATGAACGAACATGAAATGGCTTTCGTTTCTGAAATTATATTCATTATCGTTTCTTACGTGGTCCCGGCCTGTCAAGGTCAAATAACAATAGAACCTTATACTGAGTCGTGGGCCATTCTGGCACCCGAGAAAAAATCAAAGCAGCTGACCTTCACTTTGAACGAACACACATTCCTAGTTAGCTACATTCAGTGTAAGGCCGTCTTACAGGACTTGAAATTTACACTCCATCTTTGCATTTTGTCTGCATGCTTTGCTGCCCCACAGAACCATAAATACGGAGACATTCTATATTTTTGGAAAAATCATTTATATTACTGTTTGGTTTAATTTAATGCGCAAATGAACAAGGTTGGATAGATAAACATATTCAATGGGCCTGCGACATGAGGAGACTCGAGAGAACAGACAATCAAATTACAATCATTTAAACCGTGATGTGTATTTCTCAATGAGCTCTTCTTTAGGTGGACATGGAACAGAGGCAATGTTGGGTGGCAATGCAGTTGTCACCTGCACAGGTTCGTTCACAACTCCATTTATGTGCCTATCTAGGACGTCAACAATAAGTCTCTCAATAAACTCATATTGCATATCCTCAAACACTGGTTTGATCACCCATTGTTTACTTCTTTTAGTGAAGGCCTTATTGTAGCGAAGCGTCCCTAAAGTTCCGGTCGTCCTACTTTGTTGACGGCCGACATTATAGTTATGTGCCAAGACCGCTAAAAGAGTCCGATTTATCATGCCCTCCATGCCAAAATGCAATCGTTTTGGCCTGTACTTTAGGCACATATTGTGGAACACCTCCAAATCTCCTGTGTGGCAGAATTCCGTGAGTCCCCTCAAAGCTTTTGTTATAGTTTTATCAAATACAATCTTTTCAATGGCTTTGTGAGTGGGTGATGAAGGAATCAACCACTTCTTCTTCCGTGCCTCCTCTGTGGACAAATGGCCATGTTCACAATTGTGGAAATGTTGGTTCGTGTTCCAGCTGTGCACGTTTGTACAGTGTAGCATTACTGACCGCCATTTTTCCAGTAGAATTTCCAACGACCCTCCACATGTTTTTGAGCTCCACCAAAGATGGTTGCTGATTGACTTGGACCACTGTGAAATACCTTGCATATCTTTTTTTTTTTACCTGCAGCCGACAATTTTTTATTGATTGTTTTTGCAAGATGCCAAACGTCAAATTGGTGATTTATATTTTTGTACTCTTCTCTCATTGTCTTGGCAATTGAAACGTGTCTGTCCGTGGCTATCAGGTCGATCACCATTCCCCGCGATTGTAGTTCTTGCAATGATGCTACAAAGCCAACTTTCTCCATGGCCACTGAGGATGTACTTTGTGACACCTGCACGACCACCGAACTCACAATTTTCTTACTTTCCATGTCCTGAAAGTGGTAGGTGCAGTACTTGGCTGAAAATCCTGGGCTGTCGCACTGTCCATCACCGGCTAGCCTGAACCGTTTGCCCGCGAATGTACTATCAATAGACATTTTTTCCATTCTCCAAGCTTCGCTAATGGCTGGAAATAGATAATCGGTTTGGTATTTGTAGAACTGAGTTTTCACAATGAGACGGATTCCCACAAACTGAAAGAAAGACTCTAATTTTTTAAAACTTGAACCACTAAAAAGTGCAGCCGCTGCACAAAGTAGATTGCCTGCTGGCAGTTGTCCCAGCGTGGGTTGTGCAGACCATGAGAAAGGATGATATTTTGTACAGGTGGCATGTATTTTAAGGTTAGTGCCTCGAATTGCACGAGTCACATTAATCAATGGCTCCCCACATACTTCCCCACCTACCGAATGCCCACATTTCAACCGAATAATAATATCAATCAAACAACTATCGAATACAATGAATTTGGCCTCTTTCCTTATACTGTCACTCTGCATCCCAGCTGGTTCGGCCTGTAACGTTGAGGACATGTCACTCACATGAAAGGTAGAATCTCTGATATCGTCTTCCGCTATGTTCAGTGATATTGAAGGTGTTTCACTGTAGTCCACTTCATTCTCTTCCATTGCAACATCTGTTCCTTCTCCGGCAATGGGTGAATAGGACAATTTCTTCAACTTTCTCGCGGTCTTAGTTTTTGCGGGTGTGGATTCTGTGAATTTATCTCCAACTGCATCCGAACTACCAGGAGGACATTCACTATCAATGGCTGGTGGTGGTATAGCTCCGTTGTCAATCACTTCATATTCTTCCCATTGGCACGATGCATCTCCAGTCTCAAGTCCCTGCCAAAAGGTTTGACAAGCAACATCTCTCGTTCGCTTCACTGTCTGTGTAGATCTAGTTCGTACACCCACTCGCAACTAGAGGACAGATTGGAAAAGGGATGTTCAGTTTAAACACAACTTGCAGTATTGAACTATTAACAGTGAAAAACAACATAATATAGTGACCAGGACACTAACCTTCTTTTGCTTTCTTTTCTTTGAAACTTTCTTGCCTCGAACTTCAACATCAGGACGCTGTTGCTCCGACTCGTGTGTGCATGTCTCCACTTCCTCTTGCGCTGCAACGACTACATTTTCATGATAAGCACATCCATCACGCACTGACGCTCCATCGACTCCCTGAAACATAGAACTTTCATTAGTATGTATAATAATATCGAAAACACAAAATGTACTTGGGGACCAATACCCACGTACATCTCAATAGCAAAACACGAATGAACGCTTTGTGTAGAACATTCAAACGACAATTATTCACGCATTGTTGATCTAGTTAGATGGAACTGTCAAGATCCATACCTCGGGCTCCTCATAGACTTCCATTGATGATATTATTGAAGATGATGCTTCAGTGACTCCCTGAAACACAGTAATTGCATTAGTATGGTTTTCTATTTTGTTAAAAAAGAACAGAAACTTTGTGCAGGCGTGAACGGCTCATCTAAATAGACCTGCACAAATGATCAGTTGTCTAAAATAAATAATGGATATGTAAATATGATTCGATTTGCTTGATCGTTGGAAGTGTCACCACCCAGAGATCTGCATCAACTACTAGGGGTGATGTTCTTGTAGAAGAAGCTCCGTCATCTCCCTGAAACATAGTACTTGCGTTAATAAAGAAGGAAGTATAGCGGATGTAATCACGTCATATGATTTCGCTTGATCGAACTGTCAGTATCCATACCTCGAAATGCATAAGAACATCAAGGGACGATGTAACTGCGGTGCACACTTCTGCAAGCTGTTGCGCCGACCCGTAACTGCATGCTCCCCCTTCTTCTTGGACTAATGCTCCATCGACTCCCTGAAACATAGGACTTTCATTAGTAATGAACACAATATTGAAAAAAGAAGACACATAGGAGGGCGACGACAGAAGGACATATCAATGGCTAAAAACGAAAGAAACATTGTGTGTAACAATCACGCTACAAGAATACAAGATCTGATGATCTCCATCGATGGAACTGTCCAGAAACGTACCTCGAGCATCTGAGTGACATCAACGGTAGTCGTCAATACGTTGGACTCCTCAGCATCTCCCTGAAAGACAGTACTTGCATTATTTTGGATAACAATAATTATAACTGAAAACAAAGACTAGAGGACGAGTACAAGGGTGTACCATTAGGTAAAATAATTACACGATAAATTAAAACTATTGATTTACATGCCTAAAACAAGTCAGTGGCAGAATAGCCAAGTAAGATTACCCGATAGGCGCTTGAAGTGGCTGATGAAGGCAATAACGACACGGATGGAGAATCTTCCGCCTTCAAATTAAGTGGATACATAAATGGGGAAATTATTGTTAGCTAATGCTACACACTACCGCAAGGCCAAGAGATAAATACGTAAACTTGACTCACCAGTGGAGGGATGTGGACGAATAGAGTGGGAATAGCGGTTGAGAGCAATTTTCGCCTCGCTCGCGGTGTGTTCTTCTTTATTAGCAATGATGTGGAGTACATGTCAGAGGTAAAGTGCCTGCTGCAGATGCGGTAATGATCACCCCTCTTGTCCGCAAAGACCTCTAGGACTCTACTTTCAAGCTCAGACGGTGGATATCCGCAATATCGGACCCATTCTCTTATCTGATCTATTGTCTTAGGGAAAACATGCATTATAGTACCTTCAGATTTATTATGGGTCTTCGAAGGGCAACCGCCAATGGAACAGGCAGGCATTGTGGAAAGTTCTGAAAAGTAAAGATCAACAATTCTCTATGAATACCAATGTAAACTCAGAACATGTGACTAGTTCCTTGCATGTACTGTCTTGAACGAAAAGAAATTGGACGCAAAATGATTATGGTACATGGCCTTACCTTGACGAACAAACAGTTGGATGCAGGGATCAGAGTAGTTTCTTGTCGTAGAACAGGGAGCAGTTCACAGGTTGCAAACTGACGAGTTTCCTCGAAGTGGTCACGGAAGTTCACAGAGACGAAGAGCAGATAACCAGCACCTTCACGGGTTGACTAGCAAAGCGCAAAGAAGTGCTCATTAGAAATATGAAGTGGGTTATAAAGAATTCGAAACAGGGGTGTGTTTGTGAATGAATGACGTGTATATGTCGTGGCATTATGTGGATTGCAGGGAGCCGTCCAGCGTGAGGGGGGATGCTTGGCAGGAGACACGGGGTCTGGAGGTAGACATGGGAACAACAACCCATGCTCTATAGACCACTTTGAAGTGTACATGGTCTTTGGCACCTCTTGGCCTTTATCGCTCCCTGACTGCTCCAGTTGCCAGCACAAGTACCCCGGTGCGAACTGCCTTTGATAGGGCGGGGGGTGGATTGGGGCGGTGGTCGTGCAGACAAGACACAGGAAGACTCGTGAATGGAGACACACTTATGTGGATTGCAGGGAGCCGTCCTTCGTGAGGGGGGATGCTTGGCAGGAGACACGGGGTCTGGAGGTAGACATGGGAACAACAACCCATGCTCTATAGACCACTTTGAAGTGTACATGGTCTTTGGCACCTCTTGGCCTTTATCGCTCCCTGACTGCTCCAGTTGCCAGCACAAGTACCCCGGTGCGAACTGCCTTTGATAGGGCGGGGGGTGGATTGGGGCGGTGGTCGTGCAGACAAGACACAGGAAGACTCGTGAATGGAGACACACTTATGTGGATTGCAGGGAGCCGTCCAGCGTGAGGGGGGATGCTTGGCAGGAGACACGGGGTCTGGAGGTAGACATGGGAACAACAACCCATGCTCTATAGACCACTTTGAAATGTACATGGTCTTTGGCACCTCTTGGCCTTTATCGCTCCCTGACAGCTCCACTTGCCAGCGCAAGTACCCCGGTGCGAACTGCCTTTGATAGGGCGGGGGGGGGTGGATTGGGGCGGTGGTCGTGCAGACAAGACTCGTTTGCCGCAGGGCCTCACCAAGGAGAGGCCATCTAACTGCATGTAAGAGGCTGGCTGCAAGATCTAGTACATGGAAGGCAGGGGGGTGAGTTTATAAATACCTCACCCTCCCAGGAGAATATATGGGTGCAGTTCACCCTGGAGACCCTGGATGCCTAGGCAGTTAGTCAGCAGCAGGCTGGCCTGTGGTGGCAAGGCGGCACGGGCCAGAGGTGGTCATCTCTGTACCCGGTGCCCAAAAGGATGATTTATTATGATCAACCATATTTACCTATAACCATGTTTTGTATCAATAAAATACAACGGCCTTCCTTTTATTGCCAACGCTTGAACAAATCAAAACAACCATTGTTAAAATATATATTGGGTTTTATTTTGGATCTTAATTTCAATTGAACATAAATAAAAAAACATTACACATTGTAAATTTGCGGTTGCAGCACATCCAGGGAAAATCCGCGGTATTGTCCACTGTCGCTGGGGAAATGTTGTCTAATGGCAAGTACCGCACAGGCAGGTATTACTCTCCGAACGCGGTGTCCGAGCCTCCCGTGAAGCCACCAAGTGAAGCAACGATAGGCCACCAGCCTGTACCACCTGTGAAAATGAAAGATGCAAACTGTATTAAAATGACAAAACTTTCTTATCACTGTCGATTCAGGTAAAAAATGTCATTCTGCTTTGAAAAAAATTCTATCTAGAAAATGCACAATATGGAACCAATTTACATGCATTCGAATGATATGTAGATGTAATTTTATATGTGGGAGACGACCATGACATAGTAGTGGCATCACTGACATCACAACCAGAGTATACTTACTCGTTACTCGGATTACGCGGACGAACAGTGCCGCGAAGTTCGTGCATAAGCACCATCATCATCCTCAACACGGTCCGTGAGAGGCAGGCTTCCCTGAACTCTGGCAGCTCAGTGATGCATTGCGGACTTGGCTCGCCTTCCGAAATGTAGGCCAGGCATCCCGAGTTTTCTCGGCAGCAGCAGTTCTCCTCCTCAGTTGGCATTAGCTCGCACCGATTGCACGTGCACCAGGTGGAGACGCCGTCCATGCGACATGGTCCAGGCTCTTCATCCGTTGACTGGTCCTCCCAACTGCCGTCCGAATCCCCATCGTTTTCGCGTGCTTGCCTTTCCAGTAGTTCTTCCTCGGTGTACTCGGGCTTGTACATATACGGCATTATTGTAGCCATTATGTGGTAAAGAAAGTAAAATAATTTATATCGGTGGTACTGGTATCTGTTCACACGGGCTACAATCAACGAAGGTAGCTGACCAGAGCACAGAAACGAGTCACAGAATACTCAAAGTAACACAGAGAGAGGAATGGATTCGAAAATCTGCTGCTGTGTGTTGTGAAACGGTCTGTTTATACTTATTGAGGAAAGAGGCGTCCTGCCATTTCCATGGCGACACTTCATTAGCTGAGGCGCAGCGATTATTGACACGAAACGTGCTTTGGCGTTGGGAAATGGGCGGTACGCGTCTGCTGATGTCAGGCTCAGGGGCGGGGGATTTGATTTAGTGCCGCAAAAGCAGGTGAGCCAGGGCGATGGGGGGAAATGATAGGATTATCATAAAATGGCGGATGTTTTCGAGTGCGTTAATGGACGAAAAGTCAGGTAAGGTCCATAGGAAAGTTTTCTACGATCTACCGATTTATGCTTAAAAACACATGGCCGAACCATAGGAACAATAAAAAAAAGTCCCGGAACTAGGGTCGTACAGATTCCATCTGGGCGGAGAGTCGGGTTTAGGTACATGAGCTCGGATTTCCATGAATACTGGGGAATGATCCGACAGGATCCGCGGGCGATAGGTACCTCATTGGTGTAGGTAAGCAGCTGGGAGGATGTCAGGAGGAGGTCAATCCTTGAGAAGGTTTGTTGGACATAGGAGTAGAAAGAGTAGTCCTTCTCGGAGGGATGGAGCACCCACCACGAGTCCACCACTTCCAGAGATCTGAACAGGCGTAGGAGGCTGAGCGGCTGAGAGAAGTCACCGGGGGTGGGGGTGTGTGATTTATCCGACGTAGGGTCTGGTACCCCATTGAAATCTCCCCCAATTATGACTTGGCCTTCCATGAAGGGGGAGAGGGAGGAGCCCAGCGCATCATAGAAGGCTGCTTGCCCCGAGTTGGGGGCATATACTGAGGCAAAGGTATATAGGTCTCCCAGCAATAGGCATTTGAATTCCACAAATCGGCCTTCCTGGCATATTTTTGTTTCCAAGACCTGGGGGATTAGGCCTTTCCTGAAGAGGATTGCCGTGCCTCCTTTCTTAGAGCCTCCTGAAGCAAAGAGCTGAAGAGGGTAGGATCTGGAGCGAAGATGTCCAAAGTCCGCCGGTAGTAGGTGGGTCTCCTGAATTAGGGCCACTGCTGCCTCCTCATCCTGGAGCTTTTGTAGAATTGATTTAAGCTTGTCAGGGGAGTTCAGTCCATTGACATTGAGTGTGAGAAATTTTAGGGTTTGATGCTCCTGAGCCAGATCCGTCTCCACTGCCACGTTTAGGGGGGAGAGCTCAGGAGGGTGTGGATTAACCGTCATCTCGAGGATAAGCTAGGAATGCATCACCCTGCTCTTGGGTTTTAATACGCGCCCCCAACGGGAGGCCGTAACTTTAACTGGTGGGGGGCCGACATTGTAGGTTCGGCCATTCCCCTGTACAGGAGAGGGAGTGACCCCTGACCGGCTCATAGAGTCAAAGCTCGCTCTCAAGTACTTTAAGACAAGGTAGCTGCACTTTGAGGTGGATGGGATGCAGGTATATTACTCCAACACCAGTCAATAAGGACAACTCAATGGTTTTGCAAAGGGGAGTCAGTTTAATGACAAGTACAAAAAAACGGGGAAACATGGGAATCAACAGTGATGCGATAGCCCGTCTCGCTTCAACTCCCAACGACTTCATGCAAACAGTAACCGTTACATCCAAAATTCGTCATCATTGACGTGCAACCCTCAAAAGTTTGTCACGCAATTCTATTGGTTGGAAAAGGTAACTTAAGTATAGGTGCTATATCTGTATATGGTAATGAAGTGAGGGGATTGGATAAACACTATCAGGTGGGTGTCTAAGCCCACCCTTCTAACATTACTCTAGTAGACGTCACTAAAAGTATGACGTCCCATTGGTTCTACTATCTATAGGACCCTAGATTATTTGGTCCACTACGATTGGGGTTGGCTTCAACCCCATGCATAAATCTCCACTTTAATTAGCAGCACGCAGAATGATCAACCAGGTGCAGGATGCCCCCACGATTCACCCAGCCTCCCTTCCATCAATCAGTACTTTAGTGCTATGTGTCAATTAGTTGGCTGTGGTCGGCCTCGAAACTGTAGCTTCTTGTCAGGAAAAGTTATGGTATCTTCTGCTTGGGAGGTAGCCAGGCGTAGGTGCCTCTTCTCGCTTGACTGATCACTTGCTAACACACCGTGAATCTGCTTAATGTTCCTTATATTTGTGCATTTAATTCTTATTTGCCTTGCCAGCTGCCTGGGCCCCCTTATCTCGACCTTCACAGGGCAGACTGCTCTGTTCTTAAGTTTAGATTCTCCGAAGCTACTGTCCGCCTCCCTCTCTTGGTTTGACCTCGGTTTCCCAGGCACGAGCAGCTTCTTGCTGAGTCTCGATTCCGCCGTCTCTTTTCGCTTTAGCTGAAGTACAAATCCTGTCCTGTTTGACCTCTACTAACCTGAGTTAATTCTGCTTTTGTGTAAAGTGGACTCGCATTTATATAGCGTGCTTTGTTGAGGTAGATATATAGGTGGCGCTTGCCGCTCTATTTTTCTACTAAGCATAGCAAGCCACACTGTTTTCTTAGCTTCTTGCAGTTACAAGCATATGTACAGGCGTTAGCTGGTTGAATAGCTTAATCCTGCTTAACAGTTTAAGTTTCTTTATATTTCAACTTCGTATCTCCTTCTAAGTTCATGATGTGCTTATTCATGACGTTTCGTCTGTGTGTCATCTTTTGATTGTTGTTTCCTTCATCTTTGAGTCTGTCTGGGTCCCTGTGTCATCACCATTCGTCTTCAATTAAGGCCTGTTGAGTTTCTTCTGGGACAGTGTTTAAGCAATCTTAATTTCGTGTCACTTGCTGGTAGGGTTTTCTCAATGGATATCTTACTGTCCATGGTTGCCTGGTTATTGGCACTTCACTAGGTAGTGCTTTTCTGATGATCACTGGGCAGAGCCCTAATGCGGCTCTCTGCTGGTTTATTTGCTCATCATACGTCACATATCTCGGTGTGAACGTTCCTGGTACTTTAAAATGGGCAGCTGGAGTGCAGGCTATATTTGAGACCTCCTACACCCCTGGCCAACAGGGCCAAGCGTACAGGTAAGTTATGTGGGATTCCAAGGACTCATAGGTCGAATGTGCCTTGGAAATGGGCATGGGCCGTGGGTGGGGCCAGCAGCATTGGTCAAATTCGTTTGTGAGCTGGGTCAAGGTTGGTGAATTTCCTCTGAGATGATGCACAGACGTTGCTGAGAACGTGAAGCTAAGTTCCACTGGTTACGGTCTTGCACCCAGCTACCGTCTCCTGCTGCTCCGTGGCACCTTCGACCAGGAGGATAGCCTAGTTTTCGGAAGAGAGACAGTTCCTGGGTCCATAGTGTCCTCCGATCTTGGCGTTGTGGCCTCTTCGGGCGAGGAAGGGTGCATGATTTTGTTGGCATCCTCAAGTTGTCAAATTCTGCGTAGAGTGCCATTGTATGAGAACTGTAGGGCAGTTGGAAATAGCCATCGGTATTGAATCTGCTGCTCCTGAAGAAAGAGAGTTAGATGTCAGAGAGCTTTCCTCCTCTGGAGGGTGAAAAGGGAGAGGTCTTGGTAGATCTGGAGGGGTGAACCCTGGAAGGAGAGCTCGTCCTGTGACAGGCTGATTGCTGAAATTGCCTCCTTTGTGGTGAAACAATGCACTCTGATTCTCCAGCATGGGGTCTGGCATGGATTCGCATGCTCATGAATATTCCCCGTCGTCAGGCTGGGAATCCTCGGTAAAGAAAAAAACCAGTATCAGTTTCGTTTCTGATCTGTCTTTCGTAGTAATAACCAATCACTGGTCTCTGCGTCATACTGACCACAGCCAATGACTGCCCTCTACCTAAGCACCGCCTCTGGCAGCCATCTTCAGATTTTTACCGCACGTTCATGTGTTGGGATCCTCGTGCTATTGCTCTCGAGCATTAGTGCTATTTTTTTTCACGTTTTTTCTCAAAAACCTAATTTTTCGGTCAAAAGAGCCTCAAGCTCCACCGACTCTCCATCCGATCAACGGGGACCCGTGTCGGACACCCTCAAGGGTGAAGATTTCGTCGAGCTACGCTTTTGGAGGACTCCAGAAGTTTCTCAGGCCCGGTCATGGCCCAGGAGAAGGGAAGCTCGACGCCCGGAAAGCTGTTCAGGGTCTGCCCTGGATGCCTGCTGCAGAACGTCTTCAAGGAGGACGAACACTCTTTTTGTCTTTACTGCCTACATGAGGACAAGACGCACGTGGAGAAGGACTGTGCGTTTTGCGGCAACATGTCGGAGCGGACCATGAAGGACCGCCATCAATGTCTCGCCAACTGGCTGGAAGGGAAGAGCCCGTCCGGCGAGAAGAAGAGGAAGAAATCCGAGCGGTCTTCTAAGACCTTTGAGGACGCCCCGGCGACGGGGGTCCAACAGAAGGCCAAGCACCGCGAGTCCGCTGGCACCAGGAGCGCCGAACGGTCGGGCTCTATGGGCGCCAGGCTGGGCGCACCCTCCCCGGCGCCATCAACCACGAGCCAACGCTCTGGGTCGGGTAAGAGGAAGGCCGAGCACCCGGCAAGGCTCCTAGAGAGGCCCCGGTCGAGCTCGAAGGCGGAGGGGGAGCGAGGCACTGTCCCCCCCCTCAAGGATAAGGCGGTGAGCGCACCTAAGGTGGTGAAGGCCTTAATCCATCTGGCCAAGCCCTCTATCGAGTCTGTCGCGGCGGCCCTGGCCCAGCCTGTGGAGGCTACGCCAGTGATGGCGACCTCTGGGCTCAGAGTCTCCCTGCCACCTCGGAGGGAGTCCTCTTTTGTGCCCATCGATAGGACCCCCGTGAAATCTCCCGTGGGGAAGAAAAAGGGGGGGCAGGGCGTCGTAGATTCGGCCTCAACCTCGGAGGAGGAGCTGGTCGAAGTCTTAAGCCACGGCCTCGGCGTGGAAGAAGACCGGCCCGTCGGGATGGATCCCGACGCAGGTGACGACGACATCGTCGAGGGTACCGACGGGGCCCCTGATCGCCCGTCGGATTCCCCTCTGCCAGCGCCGCGAGACAGCTCGGCGGCCATTTTGTTGGCTATACAGTCCTTATGCTCAGAGATAAGGACGAGACTACCGTTGCCGACGGAACCTCTCCCGTCGGGGGACCCAGAACCGGGACCATCTGGGGTTCCCCCTACCAAGAAAAGGAGGATCCACCCTCCTCCTCCTTTTCAGCCGTCGCGCCCCTTCCAGCCCTCCTCCCCGTCCACCCGAGGGGATGATACGGGGACTGACACGGCAGCGACGGGTACGGACGATGAGGTATATGACGAGGATGTACCGTCATCGCCTCCCACCAGGGCTTCTCCGCCCGACGAGATTGGATCGTTCCACTCCATGATCGCCAGGGCATCCGAGCTTTTCCAACTCTGCCCTGAGGAGAAGAAGGAAGGTTTCCTTTATCAGCGGCGCGAGGCCAAGAGGAAGACGGTCCTCGCAGTGCCTCTATTGGACGACATTTGGGATGAGGGCCTCACCCTCCTCAAGAACCCTTCCACTACGCCAGCTAGAAGAGACCGGTACGAGAAAAAGTACCGGATCCCGGACACGGCCCCCCTGTGCCTCCGGGCGCAGCCTACCCCGGACTCTGTCGTCTCCGCGGCGGCCAGGAAAAAAGCGGGGGGGGGGTGCGGCCTCCACATCGACTTCCCCACCGGACGGCGAGGGAAAGAAATTGGACGCTCTGGGACGCAGAGTCATCTCGTCTGCAGCGACGACGATTAAAGCTGCCAACGCCTTGGCTATCGTGGCCCGATACGACAGGGAGCTCTGGTACAAACTGGCTCCCCTGCTGGACTTCTTGCCGGACGACAAGAGGGCAGAGGCCTGGAGATCCTGCAGGAAGGTGAGGTGGCTTCGGACCACGCCATTACCGTTGCGACGGACATCGCCGACACTGGGTTCCGCCAGTTGGGCAACAGCGTTTGCCTTAGGCGGCGTGGATGGCTCAAGGCTACGGATTTCCGTCAGGACATTCAGACCAGAGTCCTGGACATGCCCTTCGATGGGAACAACCTGTTTGGGAAGACAGTGGACGATTCCCTTCAGGCCATTAAAGCGGAGACCGAGACGGCCCGGGCCCTTGGAGTTCTGCAACAACGACGGACGCCCTTTCGGAGCAGCGGAGGCAAGGGCGCCTCCAAAGGTTCCGGCGGCGGTTTCTCCTCCTACCGTCAAGCGGCCCGCTCGTCGTCTCAGGAGGCCTACAGAGGACGAGGCAAGTCTGGCGGACCCCGCCGTCGTCGCCAAGGACAAGGCGGCAAAGCCTCGTCGAAGCAGGATTGAACCGGCCGTGGGGTCGGGCCCCCACCGAAGCACCCCGGTGGGAGGCCGGCTGGCGAGCTTCGTCAGCGTGTGGGAGTCCATCTCCACCGACCGTTGGGTGCTGGACGCTTTGGCCCGGGGCCACGCGCTCGCGTTTCAAAGAAAGTGTCCGCGCGTCCCCCCCGTGGCCAGGAAAGAACTTCACGTCCCTCAACTTCTCCTGGAGGTAAAGGCGATGCTCAGGAAGGGCGCCATCGAACTCGTTCCAAAGAGGCTTCGGGGCTCCGGAGTTTACTCGAGATACTTCCTCGTGAAGAAGAAGACGGGGGATGGCGCCCCATCCTGGACCTGCGACGTCTGAACAAGTTCATCAAGGCGCAAAAGTTCCGGATGGTCACCCTCCAGCACGTCCTGGGTCAGCTGGAGGAAGGAGACTTCCTGTCGTCCTTGGATTTGGAGGATGCCTACTTCCATATTCCCATCCTGAAGGGGCACCGAAAATTCCTCAGGTTTGTGGTCCAAGGGCGTCATTACCAGTTCAAAGCCCTCCCCTTCGGACTACGGTCGGCACCCAGGGTGTTCACCAAGTGCCTCGCACCGGTGGCGGCGCAGCTGCGCCGCGAAGGGATCCACGTCTACCCCTACCTGGACGACTGGCTCATCCGAGCCAAGACAAGGGAGCTCGCCGTGGTTCACACGGCAAGGACCGTCCAACTTCTCACGGATCTGGGATTCTCCGTGAACTACGCCAAATCCCACCTGGTACCCGCGCAAGACGCTCTGTTTCTGGGAGCGAGGCTCAACACAGTGTCCCTTCTGGCCTTCCCGTCGGAGGAGAGGACCAGGGCCATCCTGGGCAAGGTGCAGCGGATGTTGGTGGCCGACGCGGCCAAGGTGAGGTCCATCAAGTCCCTCCTCGGAATGATGTCTTCCTGCATCTACCTCATTCCCATGTGCAGGCTCCGGATGCGCCCGTTGCAGGAGTTCCTGGAGGCGCGCTGGATCCAAACGACGGGCAGCTTCTAGGAAAGGATCACACTCAACGAGAGTTTCCGACGAGCGATCCGGTGGTGGGGCACCCGCGCGCATCTGACGGCGGGCATGGACTTCCAGACCCCAGCCCACCAGGAGACAGTGACCACGGATGCCTCCCTGGAAGGGTGGGGAGCGCACACCGAAAATCTGCACGCAAGAGGCCTTTGGCTCCCGACGGAGAAATCCTTACATATCAACGTCCTGGAGCTCCGTGCAGTGTTTTGGGCCCTCAGGTCCTTCCTTCCGTCCCTCAAGGGCAAGGTGGTGAGGATCTTCACCGACAACACCACCACCATGTTTTACATCAGGAAACAGGGCGGAACCAGGTCCCCAGCACTGTCCAAGGAGGCGCAGGACCTGTGGCATTGGGCAGTCGCCCAAGGGATGTTTCTGGTGCCGTTTCATCTGGCAGGGATAAAAAACACCATCGCCGACTCACTCAGCAGGGAGCTGCGCTCGTGCCACGAGTGGGAACTACGGCAGGATCTAGTGGATCGCCTCTTCACCCCAGATCGACCTGTTCGCGACGGCGACGAACTCCAAGTGCCGGAGGTTCGCCAGCAGGTTCCCCCAGGCGAGGAGCATGGGCGATGCCTTCTCGTTCCCCTGGGAGGGCCTGTTCCTCTACACATTCCCTCCTTTGCCACTGCTAATCCGGCTCGTCAACCAGCTCAAGAGGTCACGGTGCAGGATGATCCTCGTCGCACCTGCGTGGCCGAGGCAGATATGGTTCCCGGACCTTCTGGACTTGTCAGCGTCCCCGCCAATCAAGCTGCCGGTGGACGCGGATCTGCTCTCCAGGGAAGGAGGCGCCATCCTCCACCACGACCCGAAATCGCTGAACTTGCAGGTCTGGCTCCTGCAGCGCTAGAGTTTGGAGGATACGACATACCGGCCGACTGGAGAGAGGTTCTTGCAAAGGCCAGGGCGTCCTCGACTCTTAAATGCTACGGACACAAATGGAAGAGGTTCTCTGTCTGGTGCCACGCACAGAAGATTAACCCTCTACGGATTACGGCTCCCCAAGTACTGCCGTACCTGCTGACGCTGGCCAAAGCTGGACTGACACACGCGTCCATCAAGATTCATCTGGCTGCGATCTCCCGATACACCAGAACCACGGGGCGGACGTCCTTGTGGTCTCATCGTCTGGTGAAAGAGTTCATGAAGGGACTGTTCAGATCGTTCCCGCCGGTGAAGGCTCCGGCCCCGGCGTGGGAGCTCAACGTGGTGCTGACCAAGCTCATGGGACCTCCGTTCGAGCCTCTGCACTCGGCCCCGTTGAAGTTTCTGTCATGGAAAACAGCGTTTCTTGTGGCCATCACCTCCGCACGACGGGTGGGAGAGATCCAGGCCCTTTCCTGCAAGGCCCCGTACTTGACTTTTCACGACACGAGGGTAGTGCTCAGGATGCCACCCTCCTTCATGCCCAAGGTACCGTCGGACTTCCACCTCAACGAACCCTTGGTGTTGCCTGTATTCTTCCCGTCGCCTTCGTCGCCGGCTGAGAGAACTTTGCACTCGCTGGATGTGGCTAGAGCGCTGAAGTTCTACGTGGACCGCACGAAGTGTTTTCGGAAGACGTCACAACTCTTTGTGAACTTTGGACCTGTCAATCAGGGGAAGGCTCTCTCGAAGGCTTCCATTTCCAGATGGCTCTCCGGCTGTATCATGTACTGTCATCGGTTGGCAAACCGACCGCTGCCTGGCCGTCCGAGAGCCCATTCCACCAGAGCGATCGCAGCTACCACGGCGTTCCTTTCTGGTATGCCCCTGCTGGGCATATGCAGGGCTGCTACGTGGAGATCGACGCACACCTTCACGAAGTTCTACTGCGTCGATCGGGATTCCAGGGAGGAGTCCAGGGTCAGCCAAGCAGTGCTGCGCAACCTGTTCGCCTGAGGTGAGCCTGGTGGGGAGGTAAGATGCTTAATGTTGAGTTTGATGCAATGCTTAATGTTGAGCCTTTGCCACCTCCCGTGGTTGTGCATGTGTGTACTGCTATGTATTCTTTATTCATGAGCATGTGAATCCATGCCAGACCCCATGCTGGAGAAGGAACAAGTTACTTACCTGTAACTGTTGTTCTCCAGCATGGGTCTGGCATGGATTCACATGCGAACCCTCCCGCTTCCCCTCTGCGGCTCTTCACTTGGTCATACTGCCACTTCACGTGCTTCCAAATCTGAAGATGGCTGCCAGAGGCGGTGCTTAGGTAGAGGGCAGTCATTGGCTGTGGTCAGTATGACGCAGAGACCAGTGATTGGTTATTACTACGAAAGACAGATCAGAAACGAAACTGATACTGGTTTTTTTCTTTACCGAGGATTCCCAGCCTGACGACGGGGAATATTCATGAGCATGTGAATCCATGCCAGACCCATGCTGGAGAACAACAGTTACAGGTAAGTAACTTGTTCCTTATGACATCAGGGGGAGGTCTGAGTCCACTCCCCGACGTGGGCTCAACCTGTGGGTGCGATCCAGAAGTAGTTGGGGTTTGTCCAGTTGCGGGAGCAGGGATTGGAAAAAGTCCCCCACGTATTCCGCCAGGTTCTTGTCTTGAACGGAGGATGGAATCCCTCGAATTCAGAGGTTGTTGCGCCAAGCCCTATTTTCAAGATCTTCTTGTTTAAACTCGAGGATTTCACATTTGTCCTACAAGGTTCTGATTGAGCGTTGGATTTCCTCTAGAGTGGTTGTATGGTCCTGGGAGCGGTCGTCAATCTCCCCAGCCTTTGTTCCTTCTCGGTCACCCTTTGATCGGTGTGCTCTAGCTTAGTGGTGAGCTCCGTCATGCAGGATCTGAATTCAGACTTAATGTCGGCCATAAAAGCCTGTATGTCCTCTTTGGTGGCAAGGGCTTCTCTGTACTCATGGGTTTTCTGTGTAGTAAGCTTGGGCTTGGGGGGGGGGTCGAGTTTCTTTCCCTTGTCAGTTGACGTGAACATGGTGGCGATATCTGTGTTCTTACCAGCTTTTGGTTGCTTTGCCATTGCACCAGATTGGGGGTGAGGTAAGCAGACCAGATATCTCTCCGGGGTGTGGAGTGGGGGAGGCTATTGTCTGAGGCCAGAGAGTACAGGTCGTCAGAATACAAGTCCTTTTTCCTTAATTAGTGCTTGTGGGGGTAGGAGCTTCCGTGGGTTGAGGGCACCCCAGGCTGTGGGGTCGTGAAGCTGTCCCTGGCTCCTTGGTGCGAAGTGTGGAAGAGAGAAGCATAGGAGTGGGCATGGGCGCCCCAGGACGGATGTTAAGCAAGAAGGGAGAGCAGATCATCTGCAAATGCACCCTTGCCACCGAAGCGTTTTCAGGGAGAAGTGCTCAGGCCTCTCACCCACTGTAAGCCTCTGCGAAGTGGGGCTTCCAGGTGAGAGACCTAGATAATGGGGTATTTTAGCAGTCCGCCTGCAGATGGTCCAGTCCGCTATTCCTCCTTGGATTGGGGATGGGGGGGCCAAGAAAGTCCCAAGCGTAGTGGCGGCGGATTTCAGTTGGGGAATGTCATGGGCAAGAGCGCCCCAGGAAGTAGATGGGGCCTCAGGGGGTCTATGGGCCGCTCCGGAGGCCTGTAAGTGTGGGGGACCCCAGCTGCTCCGAGGTAAGATGGTGCCGTGCTGCTGAAGAGGATGATCTTGTGGATGCGAACCGCAGCAGGGTTATACTGCACTTCCCCTCAGCGATCAGCACTCTCAGGTGCCCTCTCAGCCATCCGGATGATTAGGATCCCGGGGGCGGGCGAGCGGAGCAGGCGCCCTGGCGCTGTTATGCTCACCTGGCCACGGGAACGCCACCATGCCCTGGTTGGATGATTTGCACTCTCGAACTCTCTCACGGTCCCTTCGTAATGCCTCTGGTTAAAGATTGGTCTGCAATATAGGAGAGCTGGATTCAATACCAGATTGTCTTTGTTTTCGCACCTCCCGTGGCCTCAACTCCTTCCTCCCCCTTGGGCCTTCTCCTCACCTTAATATTGTAAAAGGTGGATTCTCCGTCCTGCTCCTCGTGGCAGGGGCGCGTAGATGTGGGGGGCGAGCAGCGACCAAGTTACTTCACTGCTGGTGCAAGCCCCCCTGTGGGAATCCAGGCCTACTGCGACTCCGTAGATTTGCTGCTTTACAGTGTTTATCTGCAGTTCTTATGTTCCTTTTAGTTCGAATAATTATGTCTTGCTTCTTTCCTTTTAGGTATGGAAAGGTATTTTGGTGTTGTCATGCAGTTTGAAGATGAGCATGGGCCGGTAGGCGAAAGCGCGGTGTGCGCAATGCTGTCCGGTGAGTAATGCGCGATGCGTGGTGCTGTTTCGCCTTTTATATTGCTAACCTGTGTCTTTTCTCTCCTTGCAGGTTGCGATGTTCCTCGCCGAGTGCCGTAATGTTCCAGCAATGATACTGACCAGGAGTTGACTACCCAGGTAAGAATTGTGTGGCTTTCTTTTATTCAACGTGAGTAAACACTTACTAATGCTGTCTTTCTTTCTCCTCTTTTCAGGTTATGGTATTCCAGGATGCATGCGGTGCCGGATGATAGAGTTTGTACCTTCAGGTGAGTGGAACTGAAGTCAGCGATGGATTGAAGACAGGATACTGTTCCAGGTAAGTTTCGTAGTGTTCTTTCTCTCTCTGCAGGTCCTTGGTTTCAGGTAAGCTGGCATCAAAGAACTGGACATGGTGAGCGTTACGCTGCCTACAGCAGAATAACGCAAAGCATTTTCTGCTGTTTGGGTTTGGGGGTGGTTTAAATAGTCTCAGGTAAAGTAGTCCAGGTAAAATAGTCCCAGGCCTGCCACACCCAAAGTAGTCCAGGTAAAGTAGTCCCAGGCCTGCCACACCCAAAAGACTAGATCGCATAGCTCAGTTCCTTATAACTGAGCTATGCGTGTGCCTCCACGTTGGGTGAACCCCCCCCACCCTCCCCAAGTTAAATAGTCCCAATTAAATAGTACCATTCTAATGTTGGTCTTCATGATGGTTATGAGCCTGGCGCCAAAGGCGCGAGGACTGACTCCAAGAGAGTCTTGGATGAGGTTTTAAAGCCTTTGACCTGGCCCTAACTGGAAGGCTGACTTGCCAGTGAGGGCAGGGAGCAAGGGTCCCTCTCACGGTGGCACTTCTGCCTGGTCCTGGTTTGGCTGGGTAATTCTGATGGAACTTTTTAATTAAGCGAGGTGCATGGATGTATTCACTAGGTTCCCATGATCTGTTTGAGGGCCGTATCCCTTCCAATCAACTAAGTAGTATAGTTTGGATCTGGTGTATTTTGAGTCTAGGATTTCCTTTACTTCAAACTCTGGTTCTCCGTCAACTAATACTGGTTTTGGTGGTGTTGTAACCCGAGTACTGGGTTGTACCGGTTTCAGGAGTGATACGTGAAACACAAGATGAATCTGCATAGTGGGTGGTAGGGCTAATTTAACTGCCACTGGATTTATTATGGATTCAATAGAATAAGGTCCTAGATATCGGGGACGAAAGGTCTCAGTACCTTTTATGGGCACATATTTTGATGCTAACCAGACCTTGTCTCCAATTTGATAGTCGGGGGGGCTTTACTACGATGTTGGTCAGCGAATTTCTTTTGTCTGTTCTTGGCTTGGAGTAAATGTTCTGCTGCTTCTTTGAAGGCCTGAGAAATAGTCGTATGTAGAGTTTTAACCGCTGGCATTTCCAAAGGGGTCGGGAGATCCAATTCTGAAGTACGTGGATGTCTACCATATAGAGGGGCCGATTCATGGAACAAACATGCGCCGAAAATCCATGCGCAAGCAGGCGCAAGGGAGCGCAAGCGTGAGAAACGCAGCACACGCTTGCGATTCAAGGAAGACGCTGTGGGTGTTTCCCGCTGTCCGTGCGCCCAATCCAGCCATGGCGCACGAAGACATACACGGCGTGCGCAACGCGCACAGCAAAAGCGCACATAGCGCGGTGCACACAACCAAAGTGGGCGGAACAGTGGGCGTAACACGCAGAATGGGGAACAACGCGTGAAAAAGAAGGCGTAACTGGGGAAGTACTGCAGGGAACTACACGGAACGCCCACACACACGCGAACAACCCGTATTCATGGATCCGAATACGGGAAACCCGCGCACGGCAAAGGACGCACACAGGCGTCAACGCGTCCGCCACACGAAGGCAGACGGAAGCGTCCCCGCGCACAGTACAAAAGTGCGCACAAACAACAAACACGTATATACAGCTACGATGAATGCCCCATTTGTCGCAGCACTGATCGTGGGACACCGCAGGAGGAGGAGAATAGCCAGGGCACGCATTTTCCCACCACGGACAAGCCTTTTTGGGATGCCTGACGACCAGGTCTATGGCAGGTATAGGTTTCCACCCCACATCATCCTAGACCTGGTCAGGGAGTGGGAAGATGACCTTACATCCCCCACCCTTTGCTCCCAAGCATTGAGCCCCTTGGAGAAGGTGCTCAATGTCCTGCATTTTTTGGCCACTGGGTCATTTCAGCGGACTACTGCCATAGTGGGGGGGGTCTCACAGGCCACGCAGTCACGCTGCCTACACCAGGTACTGGCAATCATGACAGCGCGCCCCTCAGTCTGCAGGCACATATACATGCCCAGAACACCCGCAGAAAGGCAGGCCGTTGTCCTGGATTTTTTCTGGGTGGCACACTTCCCCAAAGTGCTCGGTGCCATAGATTGCACCCATGTGGCCCTACGTCCACCTATGGCCACTGAGCACATCTACCGAAACCGCAAGCACTGGCATTCCATCAATGTACAGGTAGTATGCGATGCAAAGGGAATCATCACCTCTGTCTAGGCAAACTACCCTGGCTCCACCCATGACAGTTTCATATACAGAATGTCTGCACTGAGCCGGGCCCTGGAAGCTGGGCAGCATGGCGACACATGGCTCCTAGGTGAGTACAAATGCCCTTGCACATGCATGCAAGTCACACACAGACAAATACCCAAACCCTAATAATCTCAACTATTATCACCTCCCCAGGGGACAGTGCCTACCCTCTGAGCAACCACATGATGACGCCAATCCGGAACCCCACCACACCACCCCAGGTAAGATACAACGCCGCCCATATTGCAACCAGGGCCATAGTGGAGCGCACATTCGGAGTGCTCAAGTCACGTTTCCGCTCCCTTGACTGCTCTGGCGGCCAACTACTCTATGCACCACCAGTAGTGTGCAGGATCATTGTGGCAGCATGTGTCCTGAACAATGTTGCAACACGGCGGGGGGTACCGGTGGACACGGTGTTGCCCCCACATCCCCAACCACAGGCACAGGCGCGCTGCCCATGGGAGGGGACAGGGCACGTGGCGAGGAAGCCCGGACCCAGCTTGTGGCCACATTTTCCACCTAAACTCCCACCCCTGCGGAGTGCACACAGGCCTGGCACATACCAGGTGACAATCGATGATGACAAAGAGACAGTCAACTGTCACAACCCTACCACCCTGAGATAGTTGCCATGGAAGTGCCACATCGTCTGCATCCCTAGCTACTTAAACACAAGCTATCCTGTGTGACCAAAAGGCACACATATGACATATGACATGATATGGCCTATACACAAGTATTTCAAGGTGCGATGAGGCAGGGAGGGGGGAACAAGGGAAGACAGACAACGGTACAACTAGGCCAGGTGTCATTTAGATTGTGCAAGTGCAGGGGTAGGGGGAAGGGAAAAGTGCAAGGGGAAGGGGAGGGGGGGAGTGCAGTACAGGGGAAGTAGCCCAAAAAACAAATACATAGGTCAGCTGGTGGCAACTGCAAAGGTAAGTGCAGACAAGTGCTGGGAAGGGGGGGCTATAGGGATAGAGAGACAGTACCGCAGTGCAGGGGTTGCCAGGGAGCCAGTGCAAGTGGAGAGTGGCTGGGCCAGGGACCGAGGTCGGTGAGAGTGGCCCAGTTGCAGATCCAGTGCAGTTACAGTGAAGAATTCCGCAAGGGAGAGGCAGAGAGAAAGAAGCAAAGAGGAAGGTCTTGAGGTGCTTCCCGAACCGGAGATGGTTCCCCTCACGTTCAAGTGAGGCAGGAAGGCTGTTCCGGAGGGAGGGCCCTGCCGCGGAGAGAGATCTACCCCCAGCTAGTTGCCCTGAGAAGCGGATGACCCTGACATGCAAGGTGTGCATCACACACACCTGCAAAACAGGCCATGGCCATCACTGTTATGTCACTCAAACCCTCCCAAACCACAACATGACATGGCAAGCAATACCCATACACCAACACAGTAACAATAAGGTACACATTGCCATGTCCAAAATGTACAGTGGCATCAGACAATGATGCCTCACCAGGAATCAGATGAAATGACAGACCAACAACCTCCCACCCAAAATAAATCATTTCCAAATGCATTACAAGAGTTGTCGACATAACATAACAATGAATGCCTGTCTACATGCACATTGTGCATTGCAAAATCAACACTGCAGCTTCTGTGTGCTGTGTCCTACTCCTGCAACACACTGCTCAGCGCACAGCAAAGAGAACAGCCATTGTGTGTGATGCACACCCTGAGCATCACATCTAAGCGACAGACCACATCAAAAAGCAAATTAGGCATGTACAGGATCCATAATTGGTCACAGAACATGTGCTGCAGGGACAGAGTGGCCACCAGAAGGCAAACAGTGTACACATGGATATGCAAGGGTGGGAGTACATGTAGTGCATCCGAGTGCAAGTGTGTGGGTCTGCAAGGACATGCACTCAACATATGCATGTGCACTCAATTGACCATCAGTGTTCTCTACACATCACATGTGAACATTCACCATGTGTACACCCCAGCATGTCAAACCACAACTATCCCCTCGCACCTGAAAGGTAAACACAACACATGAACAGGCATTGATCAGCAGAACACAACATGTACATAGGATACCACCATTACAATGTCAGAGTTACCATCACACTGCAGGGCAAGGCAACTATCAACAACAACCCCCCCTCCCTCACAAATGACCATGACCCACTGAACAACTGCACCTGGGTCATGGAGCCTTCAACCCTCAATTCCACCTGGCCACAGGATCACCTTTACCCTTCGTCACCATCTCTCACCTTGTGTGTAAAAAGGTGCCTGCACCCTCAGAATCCACACTCATTTCCAAAATCACAAAATCCAAGGCATAAAAACGAACCCGAGCACCCTCCAGTAGATGACTTGACCTAGCAGTACCTCACAAAGGCCAAGTACTACCACAATGATGCAACAACCAAGGTAGCACAGTAAAACAATTACACAACAGGATGTGAACCATGTGTGGTACATAACATAGGATGATGCACCATGAACGGATGTGTATTGTCACGGGTCCCGTGTACAGGCGCGGGAGTGTCACGTAACAACCACCCCCACCGTGTCCCGGGTGCCTGCAAGGTCAAACTCACACAGGCCCCTGACACCCTGGTGGGGAAGGAGGTTCAGGGATATGCAGTCGGGACAGGTGTTGGCACACTGGATAACTGGAATGAGTGGCAGGAGAGGGGAGGAGGAATGACACATGAAAGTAGGGAATGCACGAAAATGTACTACCTGCATGAACACATACACAATCCAAACAAACTTGGACATCATTGTCATGGCCTTCTGTAGTCCAGGCTTAGGAGTGGTACGAACCAACCACCCCCTCTAGGGTTTTGGCGCCTGCAAGTTCGGGGCTTACACAGGCATCCGCAACCCCAGCGGGGAAAAAGGGTTAGGGAACGTTGCTTGGATAGGTACGGGAAGCAGGAACACCGGGTAGAGGGTACAGGGTTCAAAATTGCAAAGGATTCCGGGTGATTAGGGGGAAAAAACATACCAAATTGAATCAAACATACATCCATGCATTAGTGCACCCCCCAGCAAGCCTATGCAGAGCAGTTTGAAAGAAAAACAACAAGGCACTTAGCTCTGGTTTTGAGTGCTGGCCTCCTGCCTGCGCACTCTCAGGTCCGGTTACAGGAGCACTGCAATGCTGCAAAGAGAGCCACAGTCAACAACCTGTACGTGCCAATTACACAAAAACACACCACCAAACATGCCCCATAGCAACAAACTACTCTACAAACAGACAATCTGGTGTAGATGCTTCGTACCCATATATAACATTACCCCTGTGACGGGTCATACACAGTCAATGCAGTAAATCAGCCGCCGGTGGGTGCGTGGCAAATGGAACACCAATGTGTCACAATTCACACAACATGCAATGTTCCCTGGGTAAGCAGACAGACCCATATAGCAAGCCATGACTTCAGAGCAAGTTGCGTACCACCATGACCGAAACAAAGTTGGCAGTGCATGTATCAAAATGTACATGGAAATGAAATGCACTGCACCCGAGTATGTCCCTTGCTGTATGTCCCTGTGAGCTGCCCCTTTCCATGTCTCGGAAGGCTACATGGTTGATACAAGTGCCTCAATGGACCTTCGTGTACCGGAGGGTATGTGCCACTGCCCCTGCAGGTGTCCCAGACAACCTTACAATCAACAGCCATCAGTCCACCAACACATCTGAGCTGCATTGTGTGCTTCAACACCAATATTCGTCCAAGCTCACCCTCAGTGCTGTGACTAAGCCTGCATGTGCAACTCGCCTGGTGCAAGCTTTGCTGTGTTGTCGCCCCCCTGTGCTGCTCACCTTGCCTGGAGTTCCTTGGAACACGTCAGCAGTTCTAGGATGTAGGTCTGCAATCCCTGTGCCTCTGCTTGTGCACACATTTGCATGTGGGCACCAACAAACGTGTCCAGAATTTAGACGTCCAATGGGCCATGTCTGCTGGCAAAGGTGCTCTGGAGGCTCATCCCCCTGCAGAAAGGGCATGAAACACATGATTAATGCTTCAAAGTCATCTGTGTGTGTCTCTTCAGGCATCCCATTACTTGACCATGTCAGAGAGTCACATCATAAATCACACCATCAGTCCGTCTTTCAAATCCAAAGTGTGGAACACTATCTACAGCATGAATTGCAACAAGCACGTGTACAGTAAAGATAAGAAACATACTACACAATGCCTAGCAATTAATGTACACGTTAATCAAGAAACACCCCATCTAGCAAAAGCTGAACAGTGGACAATAACACCAAAATCATCCCCACTAGGGGTGTAAACACAAGTCACACAGCACCAGACATGCCACAGATATGACAGTCCAAAGCCCTTGTGTAAATGTTTGTGACACCGAACCATCCTTGCGAGCCCATGGATAAGGGAGGCAGGAGTGGCATATGTGAGTCAAGGACCCCAAGCAGCAAACACATACACAAGACAAGCCTGAAGGGCCCAGCTGGAACAGACAGTGGATGCCTTCAAAAGCCACAAAGCACTGCACCGTCACATGAAAGCACAATAGACAAGCAATTTCAAACTATATTAACTATTAACTAATTACACTAACTATGGAAAACCTACATTACCTAATTAAACTAACTATCAAACAGAAACTTAACTAACTAAACTAAAAGAAAAATCAAAAATGGCCACATACGACCCTCGGGGAGGGGAGGCATCCAGGAGGGGGGAGGTACAGGGTGCTGCTCAACATCCACATGCGATGATGCTGAGCCAAAAAAAAACCCTCCATGGGCTCAACGCCTGCACAGCCCGACCTATGTGGGAGATAGATGGTCGTCCGAGTCTGGCTCATCCTGGAAAGGAGGACGTGGCACAGTAGCCTGGCCACGCCTAGCCGCAGCTTGCCCCTCGTCGGCAGCAAGGCTGCCGGATGGATGAGCCTGGTTCTGTGTGGCGATGTGATGTAGGTCTGCATGCAGAACCTCACGTGATACACGTGCTTCCTCTTGCAAGGTAGCACGTGTAACACAGAGTTCCTCCTGCAAGGCCTGGCTGGACAACCGCTGCACCTCCTGGCCAGCCTGTAGCTCAGCCGAGATGGTACGCTCAAGCTGTGCAAACCTCTCCTCTGCCCGCTGCCTCTGGGACATCATAAGGACACCCAGAGTGGATCTGAGGGAAGCATACTCCTCCCTCAGGGCATCCATGTGCACCTCTGCGTGAGCAGCAATTGCTTGACGCAGAGACGACATTTCAGCCTGGCGTGCCCTGTCTGAGTCCGCCATGCCCAGCCTGAGCGAGCGGGCCGTGGACCGTGCCACCTGCTGCTGGAGAAGCACCTGCCTAGCAGGGGGGAGCACAGATCGGGTCACACGCTCCATGCTCTCAGCGATGTTCTCCATTGCTGCCCCCTGCCGTTCTGAATTGGCAGTCATGTCTTGCTCCCACTCAGTATACTGCGGTTGCGCGCGGCGACCGCGTTGCCATGCTTGACCCCTGCGGGACCCAAGGTCCGGGGGTCCTCGCTGTGTTGGCACCGCCCGCGGCTGCACGACTACATGCCCCCGTCGACGTGATGTCCCAGGCACATCAGTGACTGGTGTGGAGGGTGACCCTGCGTCCCGATCCACCACGGGCATAGGAACCAAGACTATATTATCCCTCAGTACAGGTGTCGCAGACAGAGGAGTGTCCACATCAGAATCACTCACCCCTGACACATGGACTTGATGCTCATCCAACTCAACATGGACGTCAGAGTCGTCATCAAGGCTGGACTCATAGGCAGCCAGAGACAAGATGGACTGTTGCACTTGGGGGTTTTCGTGGCCTACCACCCCACGACCCCCGCTAGTGCCGAGTTGATGAAGTGGTAACAACCCTGTGTCTGGAATGACAACACCATCCTCCGCCTCCATTGCGTCATCACCTGAAAAATAGGGAGAAAAAAGGTCACTACACATGTCAGAAGCACACAACACATACACACACCAACAGCAAATGCATCAGGCAGACATGTGACACACAACATATAACCTGCCATGCATGCTGGGTCAACTTTGAATTGCTTCTGTGATCAGACCTGTTGAAAGGTGGCAGTTTCCATGGAAGTGGGTCTATGCAGTGCCGAAAATGTGTACGCCACTCACTACCTACATGTACAAGGACTCCATGGTGTGTGCCAGGAAATGTGAAGGCAGTGCAATGTCAAATTCAGACATCACATGCATTGTGCATTCAATGTGTACCATATCTAGAAGCCAAGCACCCCTCCACCCCAGTACCAAAGCAGGGATGCCTAGCATGGTATCAAAAGGCTGACCATACACCTGTGTATTGACAGGCAGTGTTGACTGGCATCAACAGCTGAATGTGATTCAAGTGACAACACTGCAAATGATGCTCTGGATTCCGCCCATGTGTGAAGAAGACACAACAACAGTTGGACAGAGTCATTGGCCATTGAACAGGCTATGGCCTGTGAGCCACACAGATTGTCAGACCCTAAACATGTGTGCAACGCAGGACTGAGCCACAGTTGACATGGGAAGGCTGATGAGATGACAGGCAATGTATGTAACCAAAGACTTGTATTACAGTGATCATCCAGTCAAGGACACATATGGGCATGCATGCAATGCACATGGAGCATGAATGGGCACTCATGTCCCTGCGGGACATCTGACCTATGCACAGTACAAGTGAGATACCCTGCATCAAGTACTAAGGCTGTACCACACGGCATATGTTTGGCAGATTCTACACTGGAAGTTAGCATCTACACAGGACGCATGAACAAGAAAGTACACATTGGCAAGATTGAAGAACACCAGTGCAAAGGTGGAACTGGGATGCAGAGTGGCGGAGGAGGGGCAAGAGAGCAAGGCTACATGGAGTCCCCGCATGCAGGGAGAGGAGACATGCATGACGGAAGCATTGCATTACTTACACATCAGAACCATGTACACGTCACATGTAGCGGCAATCATGCACAACACATCCCACAAGTGAAACACACACGTCCTCAACAAACACGCATCAACACTCACTGGACTGGGCATCAAAGTCCAGCATCTCTCCCACTCCTTCGACCAATTCAGGTGGTGTGAACTCCGCAACGAGTGCCTCATGAGGAGTGAGCTCTTCCTCCTCTGGTGCAGGCCCACCGCCAGTCACCAGAGTCAAGTTGTAATTAGAGGCACGCTTAGCCTTAGTGCTGCGTTTGATGTCATTCCAACGCTTTTTTCACTCTTGCGCCGTGCGCTCCTCATGGCCGAATGAACTGACATGTTCCGCAACATGCTTCCAGTGGGTGTCACGTTGGGCAGCCGTAGTCTGACAATTGGCACCCACTAGCATGTCACGGCTGTGGCCCCGCACATAGTCCATGAGGAAGTCCAGTTCCTGCTTACAGAAAGGCTTCTTCCTCGACGTGCAGGAGGTCGTGGCTGTGTGTGGGGTCCCAGCCTGTGCTGCAGGTGCAACCTTCCTCCTCTTGGACTGTGGCGCAGACCCTGGCTGGCTAATGCCGCCCTGACCAGTATGGCCAGTGGGTTCGGTGGATTGAGCCAAGGGAGTGGCAGGTGGAGGGATGACCAAAGGCCTGACTTGTGTCAGTGGCAGCTGGGTGCCCACTAATGAACCCTGCGCAGCAACATCAGCTGTGGCAGGGTCATTGACCGCAACGGTCCTGGTTGGCAGACTCACAACCGGGGTGCTGTTGGGTGCATCTGCCCCTGCACTTGCCAACACCCAGCTGTTCGGGGCAGCAGATGACATGACTGCCCCAGGGACACGTGTCTTGGTCTGAGCAGCCCGGCATGCCCCTATGGTTTCCCCCCTGGCCTGTTGGAGATCTAACAAGGGCTCTTCAAGTGCCAACGCAGCCTGCACTAGCAGACCCCGAGCCTGGGTGGCGGTGTCCACAGCTGCACCTGCAGCTACCACTACCCTTCGGCCCGTGGCAGTCGATGGAACGGACTGCCGGGTCACACGGACGCCAGTGCCAGATGCAGAAGCTGCATCCCCCAGAACCACAGGGGGTGGTGGCATGACTGCACCGACACATGGCACAACATTGTGCTCAAGTGGCGCACCCCTGCCTCTTCCCCCTCTGTGGCTGCCCTGGACACCCTGGAGTCCCCCTACTCCCTGGTCACCACGGCCACGTCCCCGACCACGCCCGCCACGAGGAGTACGCCCAGCTGAGGCGCCCCTCACCTTTGGTGTCCTCCCAACCATGGCACAGATGTAGTAGTGCCGGCACAGATGGAGTGGTGCCAATGGGAGGTGTACACCACAATTGACCTGGGCAATTGGGGTGAAGGGGATGGGAAGGAAGATGTTAACAGCCCCCCCTGCACCTGCAAGGCTGTATGTGACCCCGGTGATGTGGTGACGGGTCACGCAACGCTCAGGCACCCCAAAACTGCAGTAAAACCGTGCACGCAACCCTGCAGCCTACGTGCGTGGATTCAACCTCCCGCAGTACGCGGTGGCACCCAGTAACATGAATAACGCATACGCGTGGGACACGCAGGCTACTATGACATCGAAAATGGGTGCGATACACAGGGGCACCCGCAGTGGGAAAAAGAGCGTGTGCGACTCACCATCTGACTAGCGCGATGCAGAAAAACACGCGTAGCCAATACCCCCGCCAAAAGAAGAGATACGTTCTTGATAGCTGTGAAGTTGTGATGGTGCGCGAAACAACAGGAAGCAGCAACACACGTCGGTCTCCACGAAAGGCACGTACAGCGAACTGCTGGGCCTGCTCACCTTTAACCCGTGCTGAGGGAAACGCACGCGCGCGTCACGTCACTTACGCGCATGGGCCCTTTCCTCGTATTACACGCGGACGTGCAGTTTTTCACACGCACTGAAATGCCCATGCACGCCTGTGCGCGTCACGTCACAGGGGCGCTTGCGCTTGAGGGGCCTTCTGTCCAATGAAATTGCATATGCGTGCAGATGCGCTTACGCGCTAAGGGCCTTTCTTCGAATTACACGCTGACGTGCCGAATTTTCACGTGCCAAATCACTCCGTATCAAGCTGGCCACGCGTAAGCACATGGAAGACCACGCTCCTGCCCAGAAGGCCGAACTACTGCCCCCCAGAGCCCCGAGCACGCTCCCACCTGCCATCTGCTGCTGCCTGACTGCCTGCTGCCCACGTGCCCTGCCATTTGCTGCCTGCACATCAGCCAGGGGTGCTGTTGCTGTGACCACCCCTGCTGGAACCGAAGACTCCCGACTGGGATTCCATCGCTCCACAGCCCAGCCCCAGGACCCAGTTGCCCACCCACTCCTGCCTCTGGGGTTGTCATGTCGGGCACTGCAACATCTGGCACCACTGACAACCCCCGGCCAGAGAGGCAGAGGGGCACCAGCTTCAGTGCCACCGAAGTTGGTGTCCTGGTGGAGCAAGTCCTGGGGCAGTATGATGCCCTCTTTGGAAGTTCCCGCGCCGACAAGGAAGGACAGACTCGGATCTGGACTGACATTGTGACTGCCATCAACGCGGAGGGGGCGGCAGTCCGCAACTTCCAACATGTCAAGAAGCGCTGGGAGGACTTCAGGTCCAGGACCCTGAACAAGGCCCGGTGCCTCTTGAAGGCAGCGGATGCCAAGGGGCGCCGGGGCCACTTGTCGGAAGATCAGATGAGGGTCCTGGAACGCATATCCCCAGCGCTCCACGTCAGGTCCTTGAGAGGCAGACCCGTCTGGAGTCGAGCGGTAAGTGTACATGCATCCTGATTGTGAGCTGTGCGTGTGGTGATGTTTCAGTAGTGTGCAGGTTGCACATCTGTTTGTATGGGGTCGAGTATGGGTGGGGGTGTACAGGGCCGTGGGGCTAACACATGCGAGGGCTGTAATGTGTGAGACATGGATGGTGCTTGTGTGTGTAGGCTTGCATGCCAAATGCAGTTGTGTGGGCACACATGTTTGGATGAATGTGTATGTAAGTAGACATGTCCGTGATGTCACGCATGTATGTTCTTTTCAGCTGCGTGTATCAGCACTGTGTACATGTGCATTTGTGTGTATTTGACAAGGGTGCAACAGTGATGCAACATGGATGCATGTGACAGCGGGATGTGGAAGCCTGATTGGCAGATGTGACATGGATGCCCATCTGAACACTGCGACACTTGGCAGAGGTGTACACATGCATGCAAGTGTGGTGGTGTGTGTACATGTGTGGTGCACTTCCTGTGTTGCATGTGATGTCTGGCTCAGCTTTGCCTGCTCATGCTGTTGTATGGGTATGGATGGTGCTGGCAGTTGCGATATGGCTGTGGTATGGCTCATGTGTGCGAGTTGAAATGACATGTGTGTTGGGGATTGTGATGGCATGTCTGAGGTTTGCCAATGCCACTCATGTACAACTGTCATGTGTGTATGTGCCCATTGTACAGTGCCCTGATGCCTGTGTTTTATTTCTCCCTGTCTGCAGCGTCAACTGATGAAGAGGGCGGAGAAGGTGCTGTGGAGCACAGCAGCGGGGATCCCACCGCCAGCCGGAGACGCAAGGCCCGGCTCCCCTCCCATGTTGTCATCTCGTCGGGGAGTGAGGAGTCCGGTGCCGCGTCCCAGGCCGCAGCTGCCGGGGGGAGGAGGTCCAAGAGGCGGAGGTTGGAGTTGGACTCCTCGGCAGCAGAAGGGGCAGCTGGGACCCCACAGGGCCCAACGGGGGAAGATGGCACAGAGTCATCCAGGTTGGTGGGGGGTTTGGTGGAGGAGGAGGCCGTGCAAGCAACAGAGACGGGGTCTGGAGGTGGGGATCCCACTGGTGCTAGTGGTGCAGTGCAGGACCAGGGACAGGAGGCAGCACAGGCCGCCGCAGAGGTGCCAATGTGCAATCCTGTCCCTGATCCTGGTCCTGCATCATCTTGCACCAGCAGGGATGCCTACGTCCAGACCCGTTTTCAGGCAGGGGATGAGCAAACGACAACTGGCCTTCCTCTGCCTGCGGACGTGGCTATCCGGGTCCGGGTTGAGCCTGTCCTGACTGGTGTGGCGTTGCGTCAACGGGCCATGCGAGGTGACCTGCAGTCTTTTCATGAGGAGACTGCACGTCATCTCGAATGGCTCGTTGACCACGTCCGCCTGCTGGGACAGGTCACCCAGGCCGGATTCCTCCGTTTGATGGGGCTTGCTACGACCCCCTCCTCAACTGAACCCCCTACGCGCCAGTCGTCCTCCGTGCCATCTTCCCACCCATCAGTCACCTGGGTGCCCTGTGGAGCTGCCTCTGACGGTGCGGCCAGGCTGGTGGAGGAGGCATCCCTGCCACAGTCGGGAGTCGGACGTCCAGCAGGGGTGGCCACATCAACGACTGCACCCCAGCCGGCGGAGGATGTGCAGGCAGCAGGAGGCAGTGCACGGGCAGAGGCACAGCAGCAGCAGCAACGTGGTGGGAGCCATGAAGGCTCGGGGCCTTCAACATCGGAGGGGCAGGCATCGGCCGGAGGGCAGGAGGACCCAGGACAGAGTGTCTTCCGTGTGGCAGCGGTTGGGCCACGCCATAGATGCGGAGCGGCAGCGGTCGGAAGAGGCACGGCTCACAATGGTCAGGGCGGAGAACTCCATGCGGAGGGCCCTGAGGCGGGCTGAGTGCCTCGAGGCAATCCGCAGGGGGTTGGAGGTGGACACGTCGACGGCCCTGCGGACCCTCGGGGGCCCTGGAGGAGGACCGCCTCCGGGACATTGAGCAGGAGTTCGATGATGCCCTGGCCCGGGACATCCAAAAGTGAGCCGTCAGACTAGCCCGCTGCCCTTGTACATAGTTATGTAGGTAGTGTTAGGTTTCCTTTGTTTTTTTATTTATTTTGGACCTTTTGGACATTGGCCACATTTTTGTATATAGTTTATTTTACTAGTTAGTGTTGTTAGATAGGTTTCATTTCTTTTGTTGGGATAATGGACCCTGGCTTGTTCATCTGTAAATAGTTCACTGTTGGATTTTATTTTTCTTTCTCAATTTACCCATGGAGCAATGGCTTTCAATTATTATTTCCCATTGGATTTGCTTTTGTGGACAGTGACTTTGGACACCATTACTTTGGATTATGATTTTTGGTTTTGCTTTTTTTCACGGACATGCTTCTTTTCATTTTTGTACATTCCCATTTCTGTTTCTTTATTTTTGAATCTATTTATGCTTCCTTTAATATATATTTTTTTATCGAACTTCAATGTGTAGTATCATCTCATTGGTTTCATGCATATCATGATATGGGTTTTGAGATTCACTGACACCCATTGGGTGTATGTGAGGGACATGTGTTTGTTTTCGAAACTTGCAATTGGTGTTCTGTCATGTAATTGCCATTTCTGAGTGGGTGGATGCAATACTCGGGTGGGTGTTTTGCATTTGGAGGCTGACCATAGGGACCAGGGATCTAGATTGTGATGACATGTTGGCTGGGGAACATGAGTTGGGACCTGCTGGGAGGTGCCCCACAGTGCTGGGGGGTGGGGGTGGTGGGAGACATGGGTGGGGGCCTGGTGGAGGGTGCCCCTGCACTGCTGGGGGGTGGGGGTGGTGGGAGACATGGGTGGGGGCCTGGTGGAGGGTGCCCCTGCACTGCTGGGGGGTGGGGGTGGTGGGAGACATGGGTGGGGGCCTGGTGGAGGGTGCCCTGCACTGCTGGGGGGTGAGGGTGGTAAGAGACATGGGTGGGGGCCTGGTGGAGGGTGCCCCTGCACTGCTGGGGGGTGGGGGTGGTGGGGACATGAGTTGGACATGGGTGGGGGCCTGCTGGCAGGTGCCCCACAGTGCTGGGGGGTGGGGGTGGTGGGGACATGAGTTGGACATGGGTGGGGGCCTGCTGGCAGGTGCCCCACAGTGCTAGGGGGTGGGGGTGGTGGGGAACATGAGTTGGACATGGGTGGGGGCCTGCTGGCAGGTGCCCACAGTGCTGGGGGGTGGGGGTGGTGGGGACATGAGTTGGACATGGGTGGGGGCCTGCTGGCAGGTGCCCCACAGTGCTGGGGGGTGGGGGCGGTGGGGACATGAGTTGGACATGGGTGGGGGCCTGCTGGCAGGTGCCCCACAGTGCTGGGGGGTGGGGGTGGTGGGGACATGAGTTGGACATGGGTGGGGGCCTGCTGGCAGGTGCCCCACAGTGCTGGGGGGTGGGGGTGGTGGGAGACATGGGTGGGGGCCTGGTGGAGGGTGCCCCTGCACTGCTGGGGGGTGGGGGTGGTGGGAGACATGGGTGGGGGCCTGGTGGAGGGTGCCCCTGCACTGCTGGGGGGTGGGGGTGGTGGGGACATGAGTTGGACATGGGTGGGGGCCTGCTGGCAGGTGCCCCACAGTGCTGGGGAGTGGGGTGGGTGGGGACATGAGTTTGACATGGGCGGGGGCCTGCTGGCAGGTGCCCCACAGTGCTGGGGGTGGGGGTGGTGGGAGACATGGGTGGGGGCCTGGTGGAGGGTGCCCCTGCACTGCTGGGGAGTGGGGGTGGTGGGAGACATGGGTGGGGGCCTGGTGGAGGGTGCCCCTGCACTGCTGGGGGGTGGGGGTGGTGGGAGACATGGGTGGGGGCCTGGTGGGGGGTGCCCCTGCACTGCTGGGGGGTGGTGGTGGTGGGGACATGAGTTGGACATGGGTGGGGGCCTGGTGGAGGCTGCCCCTGCACTGCTGGGGGTGGGGGTGGTGGGGAACATGAGTTGGACATGGGTGGGGGCCTGCTGGGAGGTGCCCCACAGCGCTGGGGGGTGGGGATGGTGGGAGACATGGGTGGGGGCCTGGTGGAGGTTGCCCCTGGTGGCTGGGGGTGCAGGGGGACATGCGTTGGTGGGCAGTAGTGCAAGTTGACATGTGGGTTGGCTGGGGGGCATGGCCATGGTGGATGGGGTGCCTGCAGGACATGTGCAGGGTAGGCCCCTGTGGTGTGAGCCACCTGCAGGGGCCGTGGAGGGTGTAGAGGGAACACATGGGAGGACCCACACGTGCAATTCACGTGTGGTGCTCCCCGCGCACCCCTGTAATACACATACCCTGCTGAAATCGCGTGTGGAACTTCCCACGCACCCCTGGAATACACGTACCCTGCTGATATCTCGTGTGAAACTTCCCGCGCACCCCGAAATACATGTAGCCAGGACATTCGCGTGTGGAACTTCCCGCGCACCCCTGATATACACGTACCCTGCTGAATTCACGTGTGGAACTTCAAGCGCACCCCTGTAATACACGTACCCTGCTGAATTCACGTGTGAAAATTCCTGCGCACCCCTGATGTACACGTACCCTGATGGAATCGCGTGTGGAACTTCAAGCGCACCCCTGTAATACACGTACCCTGCTGAAATTGCGTGTGGAACTTCCCACGCACCCCTGATATGCACGTACCCTGCTGATATCGCGTGTGAAACTTCCCGCGTACCCCGAAATACACGCAGCCAGGAGATTTGCATGTGCAACTTCCGGCGCACCCCTGATATACATGTACCCTGCTGACTTTGCGTGTGTGACTTCCCACGCACCCCAAGATACACGTAGCCAGGAGATTAGCGTGTGGAACTTCCCGCGCACCCCTGATATACATGTACCCTGCTGACTTCGCGTGTGTGACTTCCCACGCACCCCTGGAATACACGTACCCTGCTGATATCGCGTGTGAAACTTCCCGCGCACCCAGAAATACACGTAGCCAGGACATTCGCGCGTTGAACTTCCCGCGCACCCCGAAATACACGTAGCCTGGACATTCGCGTGTGGAACTTCCCGCGCGCCCCTGGAATACACGTACCCTGCTGATATCGCGTGTGAAACTTCCCGCGCACCCAGAAATACACGTAGCCTGGACATTCGCATGTGGAACTTCCCGCGCACCCCTGGAATACACGTACCCTGCTGATATCGCGTGTGAAACTTCCCGCGCACCCCGAAATACACGTAGCCAGGACATTCGCGTGTGGAACTTCCCGCGGACCCCTGGAATACACGTACCCTGCTGATATCGCGTGTGAAACTTCCCGCGTACCCACGTAGCCTGGACATTCACGTGTGGAACTTCCCGCGCACCCCTGGAATACACGTACCCTGCTGATATCGCGTGTGAAACTTCCCGCACACCCCGAAATACACGTAGCCTGGACATTCGCAAGTGGAAGTTCCTGCGCACCCCTGGAATACACATTCCCTGCTGATATCGCGTGTGAAACTTCCCGCGCACCCGAAATACACGTAGCCTGGACATTCGCGTGTGGAACTTCCCGCGCACCCCTGGAATACACGTACCCTGCTGATATCGCGTGTGAAACTTCCCGCGCACCCCGAAATACACGTAGCCTGGACATTCGCGTGTGGAACTTCCCGCGCACCCCTGGAATACACGTACCCTGCTGATATCGCGTGTGAAACTTCCTGCGCATCCCGAAATACACGTAGCCAGGACATTCGCGTGTGGAACTTCCCGCGCACCCCTGAAATGCACGTACCCAGCTGAAATGACGTGAGGTACTTCCCGCGCATCCCAGTGATACACGTAGCCCGCTTGCCGTGCTGGTACAGGGTTAGCGCAGCCCTTTGTGCTGGATTGGGGATTTTGATGGCTTTTCCCTGCGCGAGAGGCGTTCTTGGGGGCGTAACTGGCGCTGCTGCAGGGTTGCTGCGCCACTGTGCGCCACGGCTAGTTTTGGTAGCTGGAATCCATGAATACGCTGTGCACGGAAATGGGTTTTGGCGCACGCGGCTGGCGCAGGGATTCGCACGCGCACACTGTGCGCCAGCCGCGTGCGCCACTTGTGCGCTGAATTCTATGAATTACCCCCATAGTGTAGAAAGAGGTTTGTCCAGTGCTGGTGTGTAATGAATTATTATAGGCATATTCAGCTATCCATAACAAGTCCTTCCAATTTCTTTCCACTTGATGTAAGTATTGCTCGAGGGTTTGGTTTGTTCTTTCTGTTTTCCCATCTGTTTGAGGATGGTGACTTGTGGATAGTCGAATGTCTATTTGGGCCATTGAACAGCATTTCCTCCAGAAGTTGGATACAAACTGACTACCTCGATCTGAGATCAAGACCGATTGAAAGCCATGTAGCCGTACAATGTCCTCCAGGATTACTTTTGCTAAATTTGATGCATTTAGAAGACCCTTAAAAGGAATAAAGTGTGCCATTTTAGAGAACAAGTCTACAACTACTAAGATGGTGTTGAATCCTTGACTAGGAGGCAGATCTGTAATGAAATCAAGGGACAGTGTGTGCCATGGTGCGGGAGGAGTTTCCAATGGTTGGAGAAGACCAGCTGGTTTCTGCTTTTGGGACTTGTTTTGTGCACACACAGCGCAAGATTGGATAAATTGTATGATGGCTTTTACGCCATGTGGGCCACCAATAGTTTTGTTTTACTTTAGTTAGAGTTTTGGCAGTTCCAGGATGACCTTCAATCAGGGAGTCGTGATAACCTGAAATAACCTGCTCTTGTAAATCTTTACTTGGCAAGTATAGACGGTTCCTAAAATATGGTAACTGGTCTTTAATGGTGTAATGTTCTCCTTGAGTACACTACTCTTGTGAGAAAGTGGGATCCATTAAGAGTTGGATCTTGTTTTGGAGTTCACCCTGTGTCAATGTTGTCATAAGACCCAGGAGTTTGTCTTCTGGAATGATGGATACTGGATCTGGAGTTATGTATACCTTTTCATCAACACCCATGCGGGACAAGGCATCAGCCTTTCCGTTTCGGACTCCTGGCCGGTAGGTGATCATAGTCATATTCAGCGAAGAAAAAAGCCCACCGCAGTTGACGGGATGATTGAGCCTTTGCTGTTTTTAGGTATTGCAGGTTTCGATGATCAGTTATGACCGTGACAGTATGTCTAGCACCAAGGAGATAGTGTCGCCATGCCTTGAAAGCTGATTTTTTTTAATCAACTTTATTTACGTTTTCAATTTAAGACAAAGATTGACCTTTTGTTACATCTTATGTTGCAGTTATTAAATCCCAAATAAACTCTATTCAACATGCTTGAACTCTGTCAAAGAGACTAACATAGCCTTCAAACTGTTACCCAACTTCCCCCCACCCTCACCCCCCACCCACTCCCTTGCCGTATTATTGTCCATACCAAACAGCACCAAGAGCATAACCTAAACCGTTCCATGGGTCCTGCCCTCCTCCGTAACTTCTGCTGTCCTTATCTAATATGGATGTTCTTTAGAATCCTAGGTTTAAAGAACTGAGCCTCCCTCTCCCCAACATAGTCTTGAAGTGGGTCCCATCCGGCCAAAAACTTTAAATACGTTCCTAATTTTGTTGCACAAATGTTCTCCATCGCTATAACTCCCCACACCTTCACCCACCACCATGGGGCAGTGGGGCCTTCCACTGTCTTCCATCGTTGAGCCACTGTCATCCTTGCTGCAGACAGTAAATGGGTAATGAGGGCCGCTTTGTTCCCTAGGGCTGCATATATTCCATCTGCCACTGCCCCCAACAGGATGATTTTCGGGGACCATGGTAGGTCTGCGCCCGTTATGTCTCTGATAAGGCTCAGTATTTCTTTCCAGTACACTTTTGTCCTAGGACACGACCACCACATGTGAAGCAAGTCACCTCTTTCCCCGCACTGACGCCAGCATTCTGGAGGGTACGCGGGGTTCATTTTATGTATTCTACTCGGGGGCAGATACCAACGATAGCATAGTTTGTATGCAGATTCTTTAATTGCCGTGAATTTTGATAATTTGTGGGCCCTCCTCCAGATCTGACACCATTCTTCCTGTGTAATCACCTCCCCTATGTCCCGCTCCCAGTCCTTCATATATTGGAGGGTGTCGTCTTTTTGCGCTTTATCTAGTAGCCTGTACAGTCTAGCGATCCCTTTATCATGCGACCCCTCCCTCAACGTGAGTTCTAGGCATACTGGGGGTCGTAACCCAGCTCTTTTTAGCTCAGGGTGCGTGATCCAGTGACGCAATTGTATATATTTAAATCGATGACGCTCGGTGATGCCAAATCTCTGTTTGCATGTCTCAAAGGATAGTGGGGTATCATCCTGATGCATGTCTTGTAGGGACACTGCGTCTGCTCCCCTCCAACCGTCCCAGAACATTTTATGAAGCCCGGGCGAGAAATCTGGATTAAACGCTATAGGGGACAGCAGGCCCAATCCCTGTTTAACCCCCCCTACCCCAGATGGCCCTATCCCAAGTGTGTAAAGTCGCTTTTGTGGCCTCCAGAAGGATACCTTCCTTTTCTCAAACCTTTGGCCCCAGGAAAGGTAGCATGCCCAGTGGGATGTCTGTCGCGGACTGTTCTATTTCCCCCCACCTCGGGAGGAGGTCACCACCCGCCCACTTCAATGCTGGCACGAGTTGAGCTGCCAAAACATACCTATATCCGGGACTCCCATCCCCCCCAGAAGCGGTGGGCGCATCATGATCCTTTTTGGGACTCGTGGCTTTTTGCTCCCCCAGATAAATTTAAACAAGGCCCGCTGGAGTTCCCGGATCAGATTCGGGGGGATCACCACTGGAGTGAAGCTCACTACATATAATAGTTTGGGTATCAGGGTCATTTTATCGCCGCTATCCTAGCAAACCACGATAGTTCCTGAGCATCCCAACTTTGCATGTCTTGCTGCAGGCGCTTCCATAAAGGCGTAATGTTTGCTCTGAGCAGGTTCTTTGTGGATCTAGTGATACGGATTCCCAGATATTCCAGGGACTGCCTTTCCCACTGTAGGGGAATAGCGCTCCTTCAGGAGTGCTATGTTTTCGCTACCTTCCGTTATGTTCAACGCTTTGGATTTGAGATAATTTATTGTAAACCCTGATCTCTTATCGAACTCCTGCAATTCACTAATAATTCTGGGCAGTGTGTGCATTGGGTCAGCTATGTAAAGCATAATATCTGCATATAGCGCGATTTTATTTTGGGTCTCCCCTATTCGCACCCCTCTAATTCCCGGGTCCTCCCTAATCCTGAGGGCAAACAGCTCCATAGCCAGGGCAAATATGAGAGGGGAGAGAGGGCACCCCCGCCTAGTACCTCTCCGAATATGGATTCTTTCTGATGTGCAGCCGTTCACCATTCGATGTGTAGAAGGGTGCTGATAGTTTGCCAAAACCATCTTGATGAATGTCGCCCACATCAAAACCCTGTAGCACTAGTCGTAGGTACTCCCAGTCTATGCCGTTGAGTGCGCGCGTGGCGTCAAGTGCAGCAATAGCAAATTTCTGGGTCCCCCTGGTCTCCCAGTCTATGATGTCGATTGCGCGCCCGACATTATCCTGAGGGTGTCTCCCCCGTACAAAGCCCGCCTGGTCTGCGTGTATTATCTCGGGCAATACTGACACCAACCGATTCGCAAGTATTTTAGCATACATTTTCGCGTCTGTATTGAGGAGAGCTATAGGGCGGTAACTAGGGTATTCTACCGGATCTTTCCCGGGCTTTAGGGGTAAAATAGTGACCGAGTGGCACATGTCCTTTGACACCACTCCCCTATCCCTAATTAGATTGAAAAGGCGAGTGAGGGGTGTTGCTAGCTGCGTCAGGAATGCTTTATAAAACCCATTTCCCAAGCCATCTGGACCCAGTGCCTTTCCCCTAGGTAGCGCTGCTATTGAGTCTCCCACCTCCTGTGTAGTGAAAGGGGCACCCAATATTTCTTTTTGCTGTTCCGAGATCTGTGGTAGTTTTATGACTGACAAATAGGACACTTGTTCCACAGCGTTCAAGTTCTTGCTAGACATCAGGTTTTTATGGAAGAGGACCATTGTTTCTAATTTCTCATCTCCCGTTTGCAGCTCCTCACTACTATTTCTTAACCGGGTAATGTAATTGCGCGCCTTCTGTCTACGTAATTTAGCTGCCAGAAATCTATTCGCTTTCCCCCCATGAATGTAATATGATTGCTTAGTGTTTAGCAGAATTTGCGCTGTTCTGTCCGCTAAATGGTTTTCTAGTTTAGCCCTGGCCTTTTTAAGTTCCCGCCAGGCTCTAAGCGTCTGACGGGTCTTGTGGAGCTTTTCTGCATTCCTTACCTCTTCTTCCAATTTACGCGTTATGAGGGCTTTCTCCCTATAATATTGCGTTGTTTGTGCTATAAATTCGCCTCTAATAGCCGCTTTCCCTGTGTCCCACACCACCCTCCAGTCTACTTCCCCATTGTCATTTTCCAGGAAATAATTTCTATGACTTCTTCTATGTGGGCCCTTACCGCTGTAGCCCTCAAAATTGTTTCATTTAGCCTCCATTGTGGGCGGGGCCTGTGCACCGGTCTCTGCAATTCTATGGTGGACACCATTCGGGCATGATCTGAAAAGCATTGGACCCCTATTTCTATTTTCCTGATATAGGGGATCAAGGTGGAGTAAACCAAGATCATGTCAATTCTTGAGTACCCCCTGTGCACCGCTGAATAGTGTGTGTATTCGTGGCTTTCTGGGTGGAAAAACCGCCATGTTTCTATGACCTCCAGGGCTTGTCTATTGCGCTGGTCTGCAGCTTTTGAGGTGAGTGTTTTATCCATTTTTGGGTCCATTACACAGTTAAAGTCACCACCTATTATCATTCGGCCCTCCCCCTAAACCCCCGCCCTCGGAAGTAGTTTTAGAATGAACTGGTCCTGTCTCTCATTGGGGACGTATACTGCTAGGATAGAATGCATTTGGCCATTGACTGTGCCCTTCACACCCAAATATCTGCCTTCCGGATCCTGCATTACAGATCGTTTTTGGAAGCCTAGGTCCCTGCTACACAGGATTGCCACCCCTTTCGTTTTGGAGGCAAAGAACTGAAGAGGGAATGTTCTACTACGCATCCTATACTCATCTCGCTGAAGTAGGTGGGTCTCTTGTAGGATCGCTATTTTCGCATGCATGGCCTCCAGCCTGCCCAAAGTCGATCGTCTTTTAGCGGGGAGTTCAGACCATGGACATTAATCGAGACTATGTTCACTTCTTCCATTGCATCCTATGCAAAGAGACTCTGCTTGTTGGGCTCCCCACCCCGCTCCGAAATTTCCGTCTAACTGTTTTCTTTCTGGTAAAACAGTCGTGGAGGTGGTTCAACTTTACTCAAGGCTGTTTGGTACCCCGCTTTCTTATCCATCGTTCCGTTTCCACCCTTCCCCCCTACCTTTTCCCCCCATCCTGGGAGTGCGTAAGGCCCGGGCCCCTAATGGGACCCCCCGCTATACACGCGGGCAGACAGCCTCCCGATTCCCCCAGTTCACAATAGTCAGGAGTTGTTTTGCTTGACCCTGCTTCCAAGATTAGTGACCTCCTACCTCCGTGCAGGCTCTTCAAAAACAGATTTGCGGACTTCCACATTTAGGTAAGGCTTCACTCATTGTCTGTGTCCCGGGCTGCCTCCGGAGCCGGCAGGCCACTCCGTTCGCAGGCCTGAGACAGCCGGGAGCTGCTGGGTCCACCCGTCCTCCCCCGTCTCCGCCTTCTTCCCGTTGACCATTCCCATTGTCTACTAGGCTGGCCGGCTCCAGTAGGCCACGGGCGAGCTGATGCTTCCGGCTGGTCATCCTCCAGGTGTAGCATGGCTAGACCTTCTGCGCAGTTCCCAATTCTCCGCTGTTTTCCTTCCCATGTAAAGGCCAGACCGAACGGATGTGTCCATCTATATCTTATTTGCTGTGCCCAAAGGGCTTTCGTGACAGGTTGCATTAGACGTCTTTTATAAAGAGTGATCCAGGCGAGGTCCTGATATAGCTGTATACGGGACCCATTGATCGTAAGGTCCCCATTTGTTTTCGCCGCACGTAGCATCTCTTCCTTCAAGCCGTATGATGTCATTGCTATTAAGACGTCTCTGGGTCGCGACCCTAGTTCATTGCGCATTGGGCCCACGCAGTGTATTCTTTCGAAGCCAATGGCGTCAGGCTGGACATGCGCGAGTAGGCTGCTAAAGCAGAGTTGCATTGTGTCTTTTAAGTCCTTATCCTGTATTGATTCCGCCAGGCCCTTGACCCTAATGTTGGATCTTCTCGAGCGGTTCTCCAGGTCCTCCACGTGGAGCTCCAGGTTGTTTGTCGCGGTCGCCAGTTGGTCCAGTAACAGACTATTTGGGTTGGTCTCCTCCGTGATGTGCGAAAGGCCACTTTCCACTACGTCCACTCTTTCCCCAATCTCTGCCATTTCCTTATGGACCTCCTGAAGGGACGATTTCAGGTCCTCCCTTAGCTGTTCCATCTGGGTGTGGAAGGCTGTCGTCATTCTAGCCCCCATACCTTTTAAGCAATTCAGAAGTTCGCCCTTGTCGGTGGCCATCTTGCTGGATGAGTGGTCCTTTACTACGCTGGACCACCTCGGGGGAGGAGACGGTAAGTCTGCCTGTGTGTGGCGTGTTTGTCACCAGCACTTCTCTATCTGTCCCTCCTGGAGTCTCGTCGGGGTCCGCGCTCTGGATGGGCCTGTCTTGGGTTTGGTGGCTGGCATCGGAGACTATTGGGCAACCGTCGGCCTGTAGTGTGTCCAAGGCCAAACGTGCAACGCTGTTATGACAGTGGCCTTACTCGGTTTTAAATGGGTGTCACAGAGCAGAACAGGGATCCCTACCACAACTCGGAGAGGGCTCTTCCCTCCTCAAACTCGCATGAGAGGCAGGGTCTCCCGTGCCCTGCCAGGTTGCTGGCGGGTGCCAGACTGCCAAGCCGATGCGGTATCACAGTCCTGGGGGGGGGGGCGGGCCCAAGCAGTCCAAGCACTCCCCACAATGCGGCCTCCAACACCACTCCTGGGTCTGCTCCCCCGTGTTTTCCCTTGAGTGGGATGCGAGAGGGAGTGGGCGTGGGAGGGGGCAGGGGACCCGCGCCGCCGCTCCTCCGATGTGCGCGCGGGTCCTGCACCCAGAGCAGATCCCCCACCGGAGCCCCACCACAGCTCAGCACCCCGAAGTGCACTCCTCCAGCTGGGCCCAGTCTATCCTCCTGTGCCTCGCCGCACCTCCTGTTGATCGACCGGGGGCCCCGGTTTAGCCTCGGGGCATCCTATTGTCCTGGAAGGGCCCCGGGCAACCACACAACCGATGGCCGCCCTGGCACCAACTCTTCGTCGTTCTGCGGAGGGGGGGCGCACCAGCCCCCGCTCTGTTCTGATTTCCTCCACCTCCTCCACCCGGCGCCCCAACACACAGGGGCCTCTTTCAGCACCCGCCGCCTCCTCACCTCGCACTCTGCCGCCGCACCCTCAGATTCGTTCTGCCCGCTAGACTCAGGCGATGGGAGCCGGCGGCACCTCGCGGATTCCAGATCACGTTGCCGGGGGGTGGAGGGGGGCCCCGTCTGCAACCTGCTCTCTTGTCCCCGGGGGTATCTGCCACCGGAGCACCGGGCTCCGTATCCTGCGGGCCAGGCGCAAACCGTTGCCGGTTATCGCTGGGTCGTGACTCCTCGCGTTCTTCCGAGGCCTCCCGCGGAGCGTGCCTGATTGTCCCGGGCTCCGTCACTCCCGCCGGGGTTCCGCCGCCGTCCTACTCCCTACGGACACACCGCCTTAGTCCTGTTGTGACCTCCGGCTGATTATGAAGCGTTCCTGGGGGCTTACATATGCCGCAGTGTCCACCTTATGTTTGCCCGCACGGAGGACCCGAGGAGTACGTCCTCACAGTCCGGCGGCCATCTTGGAATCCCGAAAGCTGATTTTATAGCCAAGAGTTCTTTGTCTGTGATAGCATAGTTGAGTTCGGGAGATGAGAATTTTTGTGACCAGAAGGCCACAAGGGTGTAACTGGCCAGTTCCTGGGTCCATTTGTGAGAGAACAGCTCCCATAGCCATGCTAAGAGGAATCTGTTTCAACTATATAAGGGAGGTCTGGGCGAGGATGCCGTAGAACTGGAGCAGAAGTGAATTTCTTCTTAAGTTCTTGAAAGGCCTTCTCTGATTCTTCAGTCCAATTGACATTTTTATTGTTTTTTCTCAATAGTGATGTAATTGGATGCACTATTTGGGAAAAATCTGGGATGAATCGGCGGTAAAAGTTTGCAAAGCCCAACATACTCTGGATTCCTTTAAATGAAGTTGGTGACGGCCAGTTAAGAATGGAATTTACCTTGGGCCTATCCATTCTGATACCTTTTGGTGTGAGGATAAATCCGAAGAACTCCACTTCGGTGACATGAAAAGAGCATTTTTCGAGTTTAGCATACAGTTTATGTTGGCAGAGTTTAGTAAGGACGGAGCGGACATTCCTGACATGGTCTTCTTTTGTAGCAGAATACACTAAGATATCATCAATGTAAACCAGGGCGCAAACGTCGATTAACAAAACATCATTCATAAAGTACTGGAATGCAGCAGGACCGTTGCAAAGTCCAAAAGGCATTACCTGGTATTCATGCAAGCCGTATTTGGTACGAAAGGCGGTTTTCCGTTCGACTCCTTTCTTCACTCGAACAAGATGGTATGACCCCCCCCCCCCCAAGGTCCAGTTTGGTATAAATTTGGGCGTCTTTGACTTGATCCAATAATTCAGGAATAAGAGGCACTGGATAACGTTTATTTACTGTGATCTGGTTTAATGTGCGATAGTCGATACAAGTCTTCAAATCTCCTTCCTTCTTTGGTACGAAGAATAAGGGACTGGCTGCCGGTGATTTAGATGGGCGGATAAATCCATTTGCCCGGTACTGATCAAGATAAGATTTCAAATGGAGGTTTTCTGGTTTAGTAAGTGCATAGATTTGACCACAAGGAATTTGCGCACCAGGTATGAGGTCGATCTGACAATCATAGGGCCTGTGCGGTGGTAGAGTATTGGCTTGTTCTTTCTGGAACACGTCTTGAAAATCTTGGTATTCATTTGGTAGAGTACTAGTCGCACTTAGTACAATCGCCGCCGTACTGGGAGTAGCAGATGTATATAAGTCTGTTTTCCCGTTTTCTTGGTAATAACAGGTGCGAGCACAATCATCGGAAAAGGCCAACTTCTTGGCACGCCAATCTATTAGAGGGTTGTGAGCTACCAACCATGGCATCCCTAAGATTAGCCGAAACTGAGGAGCTTTGATGAGATCGAATGCAATAGATTCTCAGTGTCCATCCTGGCACTGTAGGGTTAGTGCTGCTGTACATTGGGTTACTGGTCCGGAAGCTATTTCTGTCCCATCAACAGTAGTAACTTTTTCAGTAGTCGACTTGGAGCATAAGGAAAGCCCCATCTCTGCTGCCAGATCTTGGTCTACATAATTCCCAACTGCTCCGCTGTCTATATATGCTTCGACAGCATGCATCTGAGACGGTTGTTGATTGATTGATCAAAATTACTGGTAATGCAAAGTGTGAGGTCTGTGGCTCATCCTTCTCGCTCGACAAGCGGACCTCTACGCTTGCCGGGCTTGGTAATTTTCCGACTCCTTGTTATTATCTTCCTTCTCTGTGGCTCCAACAGTTCTCTTTGGTGGTTTCACTGGACATTCTTTGAGGAAGTGGCCTGATTTTCCACAATATAAGCATAATTGCTGTTGCCTTCTTTTCTCTTTCAGTTTTAGTTAAAGGGGCCATACACCTCTGATTTGCATGGGTTCTTCCGTGTTTTCCAATGTACGTGGAACATTATCCTTTGACCAGCCATACACAGCTCGAGTGTCTAACCTTATCCGGTCTGCTTTTCGGTCTTGTAATCTGTGATCTAATTGCACCACAAGGTTGATGAATTCTCCGCAGTCTTTAGGTGGATTAACCACTTGAGCAAGGACATCCTTTAGTTCCCCTCGTAGACCCCGATGAAATAGTGTGGTCCTTTTTTCCTCAGGCCACCCAGCTTCAACGACTAGTCTGTTAAATGTTGCTATATATGGAACCAATTCTTGACTTCCTTGACAGAGTGACAAAAGTTTGTTGTCTAATGCTTAACCTTGGGTATGACGGGCAAAGAGTTTATCCATTTCCCTCTGGAAAACCCCAAAGTCATATAACAACGGGTTATCCTGAGTTACCAATGGTACCGACCAATCCGCAGGACTGCTACTCAGATATGACAAGACAAAAGCAACCTGCGCTTGGTCGTTAGGAAAAGCTCCAGGTCTGCAAAGGAAATGAAGACGACACTGGTTCATGAACGTTGCGTACTTCTTGGGGACCCCTGTAAATCGTTCAAGTGGAGCTAAAGGAACTGCCCCAGGAAGGGTTATTTGTACTGGATTGGTGGAAGAAGTTGGTGCAGGTGCTGGCGGAATGTTACCAGGCAATGGCTCTGTCCTGCCTGTGATTGGAGCAATTGTCTACTTATTTAGTTGGTACGATCCTTAGTAACAATCAAATCCCTCCTAAGAGCGTTGGTTTCTTGCCTGGCTGAATGTACTTCAGTGCGTAATTGTCCCAACAACTGAACTAACTGGTCAGTCTCTGAAGTCTCCATGACACCCAGGTGGATAATATTATTGAGGCTTTGCATTCTGTTACGCTCACCTGGTATCCACGGGGACGCCACCCAGCCCTGGTTGGATGATTTGCACTCTCAAACCCTCTCCAGGTCCCTTGGTAAGGCCTCTGGTTAAAGATGGGTCTGCAATATAGGAGAGCTGGATTCAATACCAGATTGTCTTTGTTTTCCCACCTCCCTTGCCTCAACTCCTTCCTCCCCCTTGGGCCTTCTCCTCACCTTAATATTGTAGTCTCCGTCCTGCTCCTCATGGCAGGGGCGCGTAGATGTGGGGGGCGAGTAGCGACCAAGTTATTTCACTGGTGCAAGCCCCCGTGTGGGAATCCAGGCCTGCTGCGACTCCGTAGGTTTGCTGCTTTGCAGTCTTTATATGCAGTTCTTATGTTCCTTTTAGTTCGAATATTAAGGTCTTGCTTCTTTCCTTTTAGGTATGGAAAGGTATTTTGGTGTTGTCATGCAGTTTGAAGATGTGCATGGGCCGGTAGGCGAAAGCGCGGTGTACGCGATGCTGTCCGGTGAGTAATGTGCGATGCGCGGCACTGTTTCGCCTTTTATATTGCTAACATGTGTCTTTTCTCTCCTTGCAGGTTGCGCTGTTCCTCACCGAGCGCCGTAATGTTCCAGCACTGATACTGACCAGGAGATGACTACCCAGGTAAGAATTGCGTGGCTTTCTTCATTCGGGAGAAAACGTGAGTAAACGCTTACTAATGCTGTCTTTTTTTCTCCTCTTTTCAGGTTATGGTATTCCAGGATGCATGCGGTGCCGGATGATGGAGTTCGTACCTTCAGGTGAGTGGAACTGAAGTCAGTGATGGATTGAAGACAGGATACTGTTCCAGGTAAGTTTCGTAGTGTTCTTTCTCTCTCTGCAGGTCCTTGGTTTCAGGTAAGCTGGCATCAAAGAACTAGACACGGTGAGTGTTACGCTGCCTACAGGAGAATTATGCAAAGCATGTTCTGCTGTTTGGGGGGCGGTTTAAATAGTCTCAGGTAAAGAAGTCCAGGTAAAATAGTCCCAGGCCTGCCACACCCAAAAGACTAGACCGCATAGCTCAGTTCCTTGTAACTGAGCTATGTGTGTGACTCCATGTTGGCTGAGCCCCCCTGCCCCCAAGTTAAATAGTCCCAAGTAAATAGTCCCATTCTAATGTTGGTTTTCATGATGGTTATGAGCCTTGCGCCAAAGGCACCAGGTCTGTCTCCAAGAGAGTCCTGGATGAGGTTTTAAGGCCTTTGACTTGGCCCTAACTGGAAGGCTGACTTGCCAGTCAGGGCCAGGGGCAAGGGTCATGACAGCCGCCCACTATCTGTGAGGTCCGACCACCAGGCGCCGCACGCAGAACACAGGTTGCTTCTCTGCCCCCACTCGGCAGATGTTGAGCCCTCTCCGACGAGGACTACTTGCACTTCGGTCCACGCCTTCCCCAGAACCTGGAGCTCTGTGGGGTGGGGCGGAGGGTGTTTCTTGCTCGGAGGGCCCAGGGGGCATTGAGCAGTGCCCGCTGTGATGGGCTGGTGGAGTGGGGAACGCCCAGCTGGAAGTGACCCTCTCCCTGAGTGCCGCTATGCTTGTCTCTACTGGAACCCATCAATGCAACGCCGCAGAAGCGTTTCTCCAACCTGGTCGCCATCTTGGGAGCTTCGGGCGCTAGCGTTGCCGATCTCCGCATGTTCCGTTCTGAGGTCCTGTCTCGCGTTATGGGCTCATATTCACAGCCCAGATAGCTCTAGTGTTCCGCTTGCAAGGGCCATCGATTTTCGTTCTCAGGACGGTGGGAACATCACTTTATAAGTGTGAGCTGCGGGAAGGAAGCAGCCACATCTCTGGTGCTCCAGGCCACCCCCCCCCCCCATGGGCCCACTTTACATACCTGAAAGACAAAATCATTAAGTTCTTATGGAATGGGAAGAAACAGCACATAGCTTACAACACCCTGACCCGGGGCAAGGAGGAAGGGGGTGTGGGCCTGTCAGACGGTTACATGTACTATCACGCGGCCCAGTTCAGGGCTCTGGTGCTGCATCTCATAGGAGACGAAGATAAGCAATGGGTGGAAATAGAAAACTGCTTATTGAGACTAGTGACACTGGGGAATGGCTTGGTGCCAAAATCAGCATTCCAAAGTAAAGTCATTGATCATACGATGCTAGGCCCTCTCCTGAAGCTATGGTGGAACAAAGGCAAAATGAAGGGGCACACAACGTGGCTGTCGCCCCAACAGAAACGAGATTCATGACTCGCTACGTTTCCAGGAATGGTATGAAGCTGGCCTGGAAAGGGTGGGACAGATGATTAAAATCAATTCATGCATCTCACTCCAGAAACTAGAGGAAGGACTACAAATCAAACACATAGGGGTCTTCCAATTCTTGCAACTAAAGGGAGTCCTGACATCCCTGTAATGTAATGTAATCCCTGCAAAGAGACCTGACTCCACTGGAAACATATTCTGAGTGAGGCCACGTCTACAAAAGGCCTCATCTCTCCAACATACAAGGCCCTGTTGAGCAATGACATAAACCCCAATGAAGCCCTCAGGAGGAGGTGCGAGAGAGACTTAGGCCACACCCTGCACAAAGATCTCTGGGAACGCCTTTGCAAGTGTGCTCACAAGACCTCCATCACATGCTAATACAAGTTGCACGGCTTAAAGCTCCTTCACAGGTGGCAATACGGCCCCAGCGCCTATCCAAAATGTTCAGAGGGTCCAACCTGCTATGTTGGAGAGGATGTGACGAACAAGCAGACTACTAGCACATGTGGTGGTCTTGTCCGAGAACGCAGGCATTCTGGAAAGAGGTCTTGGCCTGGATTAAGAGCGTAGATGGGGTAGAACGCAACTGTAATCCCTGGCTGGTTCTATTTGTGCTGGAAGAACGGGAGGGCAGATGGTTGCAGCTTCCCCACATGCCACTATTCCTGCTACTCGCTGCAAGAGTATGCCTCACTATAAGGTGGAAATTGCAGACCTTCCCATCAGAAAAACTATGGACCCAGAAGGCAAGAGAGATCTACAAGACTGAGAACATTACAGGGGCGCCCCATGACCTTGCCCCGAGCCGAGAAATGGAATGGTCATCCTTCCTCAATGCATACAAGTAACCCGCCCCTGTGCCCTTTTCCAGGCCACTCACCAGCCCATCGGAAACCCACAACCAACAACTGGTATCCATGTCACGTCTATGGGATGTGGGGAAGAGTGGGAAGGAGGGTTGCACTACTAAAATGGACTCAAGCTCAATTGTTATCTTCTTTTTGGCAGTGATGGTCCTTGTTACGTGCCCTGTTTATTTTTAAAATGCTGAATAAAGAAAAAGAAAAGGGGGAATAAAACCTCCACCTAATAGCAGCATCATAGTTTCACTAACTTACTAAACGAATGGCAACTAATACCACGCCTGCTAAGTGTGACTGGTTGGAGAATAAATGTCTGGTTCTGGACTTGGACCCCTAGATGCCTCAGGGCTCCTCCTTCTCTGTACTCTGTGATATCGGTGGGTATCAAATGGGTTAGAAAGAGGTCTTTCCAGCCCATCTTTGCTGTTCATGGTGCCTTCGAATCAGGAGGGCAAGAAGCTTGATGCTGCAGGGAAGTGCATCACCACAGCAGTATCCACCATTGCTGCCAACACCCTTGCCACCCTGTCAAGGTACGACAGGGAGCTGTGATACAAGCTGGTGCCCATCCTTGACTTCATAGGAAGCCTTATCCCTGTTACAGGAAGGGGAAGTAACTTCTGACCATGCCATCACGGTCGCTCTCGAAATTGCAGACTCCGCCTTCTGCCAGATGGGGAATGGAGTGGCTCTCAAGCGCCAAGGTTGGCTGAAAGCTACTGACAGCGGTGGCTTGTACCCCCTCCTCACCTGATTCTTCCTCTGTGGATAGTTCCTCTTCGTCTGATGGAGGCTTGGGTCCCTTCTTCTTCGAAGTTGTCCTCTCCTTGAAAGATAAGGCTGACCCCGGAAGGTAGCCACTATGCCCGCTGAAGAAACAGCCTAGACAAGAGGCCAACCTTCCCAGAATCGCCAAAGGGAAAAAGCCAGAGGTATAAAAAAAAATACCTTTGTGGGAGATGGCGTCCTTGCATCCGGTGTATGGTGGTCTGAGTCCAAGTACCAAAGGGAAGGTAAGTAAACAGACCTAGGAGGAGCAGACACGAGAAGAGAGCTGGATCCTGGAATTTGGGCAGCTGTATGACGGATCATGTACCAGAGGGATAACCCACTTTAAAACAGAAGCTCCAAATCGCCGGGAAGAATGAAGAGGAAAGCAGAGAAGCCGCAAGCAATAATCCCTCACCTGTGGAGAGGCAAGGATCGGCCTTACTGAGTGTGATATTTAGGGTGGTAGGCAGAGTAACAAAGGAACAACACTTTCCAAAGTGTAGCAGTGGTCCTGAAAGGCTGATATATAAAGCCACGCATGGAATGACTGCGGGCAGCACATTGTGGATAATGGCACATGAAACTGGCTGCCGAGGCTCTGAGGGAGGAGCCGCGGAGGTGCCTATTCAGCTGAGAGCAGCAGGGAATCAATGGGCGTGCTGAAGCACAGTGGAGCCATGTAAATACAGGGGAGAGTAAGCACAGAGGAGCCGTGACACAAGCAAGAGGACAGGGAGAGCCTGCAGCAAAGGGTAGAGACCATAGTGTCTAAGAGAAAAATAAGGCAGAAAGGCAAGCAGAAACTAGCGTGTGTGTACCAAGAAGGATACAAAGTAGCAAGGTTGCAACGCGCTGTGAAGGGAGCAGAGCTTGCTCATAAACCGGCTTGAAAGAAAAAGACTAGCACAGCCATGAACGTTCTAAATGAACGTGTTAGAAGGTTCAATGGAGGATCTTCCACCTCAACATACTACAGTAGTGCAGGCCGGTGACAGCTACAAATTTCCACATGTATGTACGGACCAAAGCTATGGACATGCCACTAGATGTGGACAATCTATTTGGAAAAGCAGTCGATAACACTGTCCAGGCCATCAAGCACAGCACAGAGACGCCATGCTCTGGTGACCCTGAAGCAGAGGCGGCAGTCCTTTTTTTCCCTGAAGGGGAGAGTCTCCAGATCTTCCAAAGGTTACACCACTGCCGATCGTCAGCCCTCCAGCTCCACCGCCCAGGAGGCTTACAGGAGTCTCTTCCAGACCTGCGGCAGTGGCACCCAGCGTAGTGGCACCCCATCCAATATGCAGCTGCTGGAGCAGTCCTGAACTGGCCCTGGACATACCCCACTTCGGCACCCCAGTGGGATGCCGACTATCAAACTTTGTTTATCAGTGGCAAAAGATGATCTAAAGACAAATGAGTACTGGACGTTCTGCAGCAGGGGCGTGCTTTGGAATTTCAAGATGGGTGCCCGCATTACTCACGTCAAGAGTTGCAGATGGCACAGCTGCTGCAGGAGGTCCCGGCCATGCTTCACAAAGGGGAAATAGAACCAGTCCCTTAGCACCTCTGGCACTCCAGAGTGTACTCCAGATACTATTTATAAAGAAGTAATTAGGGTGGCGGCTAATGTTAGACTTGCAGCGCCTGAAGTCTCTCGAATCCCCAAAGTTCAGGATGGTCCCGTTGCAGCACGTGCTTAACCAGCTGAATGAGGGGGATTTTCTGTCAACACTCGACTTTGAGGACCCGTAGTTCCACCTCCCTATTCATCGCAAGCACCGGAAGTTCCTACGCTTTGTCATCCAGGGGCAGCATTACTAGTGCAAGGCCCTTCCTTTCGGCCTAAAATCAACTCTGAAGGTGTTCACCAAGTGCTTGGCCACGGTGGCTGCGCATCTACGCCTGGAGTAGTCCTCTCCAGGCTGGACTACTGCAACAGACTCTTCGTTAATCTTCCTAACTCCTCCCTTTGCCCCCTTCAACTAATCCAGAATAGGACTGCAGGACTGAACCTTAGCCTTAAGCCCAGGGGCCCCATCCCTCCAGCACTAACCTCTCCACTGGCTCACGGTTATTGCGAGGATCTATTTCAAGACCCTCTGCATCATCCACAATGATTTCTGGGGCCTGTGATCCTTCTACATCAAACTCTTTCTAAATACCTCCCTGCTAGAATCCTTCGGCCGTCTAACTCTCTGCAGATCACATGCATCTCCAAGCAGAACATGGGGGCTAGATCTCGCTTTTCTGCTGATGTCTCCATCTGGAATGGCCTCCTGCCTCTTAGATGTGAGCCGGATCTCTTTAAGTTCCAGAAGCTTCTCAAGACCTTTCTTTTCTCTTCTTCCTTCCCTCCCTGCTAATGTCCTTGTATCCTTCTTGACTAGCTGCCTGGTTCCTTCAGTGTCTTCAGGGCACCTGGCCTCCTCTGTTCTCATGGACACTCCTGCCCTGATCAGCATTTGACCCCACTCTCCCCTGCACTTCTTTTACTGCACTTGTACGTTCCAAATGTCACAAGGTCTGGTATGATTGTTTTTGTCCTCCCTGTTCCCCCACCCTCTTGTCTTGCGCCTCAAAACGCATTGGGTATAGGTGCATTATAAATACCCAATAAATAAAAATAAAAAAGCAATCCACGTCTACCCTTACCTAGACGATTGGCTCCCCTGGTCCCGCTCCCACGCACTGGCAACACAGCTGAGACCATCCAACCTCTGGGGTCCCTAGGATTCTCTGTAAACTATCGAAAGTCCTGCGTAGTGCCATCTCAGAATGCCCTGTCCTGTGTGCCCGACTCAACAGTCTTGTGTCTGGCGATCCCTCGGAAGACCATCCTGGGAAAGGTCCAACGGCTGTCGGCAGCATCTTTTGCTACAGTCCAGTCAAACAAGTCACTGCTGGGGATGAAGTCTTACTGCATCCATCTGGTCCCCTTTTGCAGGCTACAAATGAGTCCCCTTCCAGAATTTCTGGATGCCAAATGGCAGCAAGTCAGTCGCATGGACAGACAAGATTGCCCTATTTTGGGCAGTTTGTCAAGCCCTGCATTGGTGGTCAGTTCGTCCACACCTCACTCGGGGAACTCCCTTTCAGATCCCTCTGTACCAGGCTATAGGCACGATCAACGCCTGTATGGAGGGTTGGGGAGCCCACACAGGACATTCTCATGCCAGTGGCTTTTAGCTCCCGGAAGAAAAGGAGTTGCACTAAAAGTTTTGTTCAATACGGGACCACGACCCAGGCCATTATGCAGAATGACGTCGGCAGCACTAACAGAAAGCACTCTGGTGGAAACCATCAGAGAAAAGATGATGCAGTTCTTTAAGGTTAATGAGGGGCCTTTAATGCAATATGCTATCATATGGGAAACATTTAAAGTTTGGATGAGGGATATGGCTATGTCAATTACCTCAGGCGTCCTAAAAAACACAAGAGCTAGGTGAATTAGAGAAAGATATACGCAAACTAGAACATGAATAAGGGATGACTGGGGACAGTGCCCTATTAGGTCTGATTAACGGAAACCTCACAAAGTTCAGGGATATGGCTAACCGGGAGGTGCACCTTATGATAAAACCAGCACAGGCCCGTAGATATGTGGAGGAGGATAGACTGGGACGATACCTTGCTGGAGTGATAAGAGGTGAGAGAGTCACATCTGATGGTAGGCATCGAAGATGAAGGGCAGTTAGTATCTAAAATAGAGAAGATTAATACAATCTTCGAAAATACTATCAGAAACTATACGCTAACGCAAACACTAGCACAAAGAAGGAAGTGCTTCAGTAGTTCAATGACACAACTCTACCTACATTGAGCAATGAAGCTTGATTAACGCTGGATAAACCAATAAAGATAGAAGTGATAGGAGAGGCCATAACCTCACTAGCCTCGAGCAAATCCCCTGGCCCTGATGGACTAGGGATAGAACTATACAAGGGCATCTTGGCGCCTCGCTTGTTCGACATGGGAGGAATCCTGTGTAACTGGTATGCTTCCACCAACAATGACCGACACAGTCATAATGGTGCTGCTGAAACCAAGTAGACCACCAAATAAAGTAGCTTCATATCCTCCTTTGTCGTTGATAAATGCAGATGCAAAAATAATGCTTAAGATATTAGTAAATAGGCTCCTCCCATACATGTCGAACTTGATACACCCTGACCAGACAGGCTTTATTCCCGGACGGTCTACGGCCTCTAATTTGCGGCGATTATTTGCTGTCATCTCACAAATAGACCCCCAGACTACTGCCATGGCTTCTGCGCTGGATGCTGAGAAGACGTTCAACTCTGTCTCCTGGGATTTCCTGTTTGGCGCACTTGAACGTTTTTTCATGGGTAATACATTTGCAAATACGTAAGACTACTGTATACCAATCCGACGGCCAGAGTCTATACCAATGGGGCACTATCGAGACCAATCCAACTAGCTAGAGGAACACGACAGGGATGCCTTTTCTCGCCCCTCCAGTTTGTGTTAACAATAGATCCACTAGCACAACGAATGTGTAAGCACAACGGTCACAGGGGCATACATATAGCTGGACCCCCTCAGATCTCCCTGTATGCGGATGATACATTACTGTATATATGTAATTCAGAGACTAACATAAAACCGATTATGAAGGAAGTAGACAGATTTATGTACTGCTCGGGATACAAGATAAACGAGTGAAATTGTAACTATTCCCACTAACTGACAATACTAACGAACCAACATATTTATGTGGTTTTCGTTGAGTTCCTACCTCCATACAATATCTGGGAATATTTGTATCCCGTACAAAGGAACAGCTATATGAACAGAACAATGAAAAATACCTACATGCACTTAAGGCGAAACTAAATATATGGACCAAGTTCCCAATGTCACTGTATGGTATGGTTTCACTGCTCAAGATTGTCGTGGCACCTAAACTGTTATACTACTTTAATAATATCCCAATATGGCCAGAAGTTCTTCTCGGAACTTCGATCAATGGTCACGCAATTTGGCTGGGAGTGGTGCGCAGCTCGAGCAAAATGGTAAGTCTTGGAGGAACCATATGATTAAGGAGGTCTGGCTGTACCAGACTTTGAATTTTACTATTTGGTGGCCCAGGCACATTTTGCTGCACATTGGATCGGGTAGTTGACAATTCTGGGTACTGAAGGCTAGAGAAACACTGCACCTCCCCAACAAACCTCAAAAGTGCCATATTAGACTATCACTATGTGGATTCCTGTTTGACCCAGTACGTACAACCATATCAGCGTGGCATCGTATATTCAAACTAGTCTACTACCCCATGCAATATAGTACTAGGATCCCGCTGTGGAACTGCCCAGGTCTTCCCCCAACATTCGATATAGACCTCAAAATAGCATGGGACCCAGAGAAAACAATGAAACTGGGAGACTTATACCCAGGAGGTAGGTTTGTAACTGAAGAAGAATTTATAGCAAAAGTAGGTGACAACCCGGTCAAAATACTGCAATCCTCCAGAATGTGTGCAGCGGTCAAGAAAAGATGGCCGTTGTACCCCCGGCAACCAGATCCATGTCAATGCTTAGACACTGTAATAACTGATGATGAAAATGGGGCGATGATCTCAAGACTATACAGGATTATACTGAACAATAAGACACATAACAATATACTGAAAGGAAAGTGGGAGAGAGACACGTCTGCGACTATCGACCATACCAATAGATGCAGATACTGTGCACTAATCAAACATGTTTCACTCAATGCACGCTTATGGCTTATTCAATTTAAGGTATTAAACATACTACATTACACCCCCTCTAGAGTTGCACGATTCTCCCGGGACCTGTCAGACAAGTGCACGAAATGTGGGTCGGTAGGTGCTGATACAATCCATATGTTTTGGTTCTGCCCAAATACAGCTGATTTCTGAAAAGAGGTGGTGGGTGCCCTACATATTATGACAACAATCCCCCCCCCTACTCCCTTACCCCTCAAATATCTACTAGGAAATCTACTAAAAGTTAAAGGAGAAGTGCGCTCAAAAATTGTATTGTCCTGATCGTTCGGGCATGTATTTTTAAGCATACTCTAATCGATCTTCTGCTAATCTTATCCGTCGAGGCATCGCACTAACTTTAAGGGCGCCCGCGGCGAGAATACAGATTGCCCACCCCTGAAGCTGACATCACTGTTCCAAGAAAGGAAGATAAACACACACATCCTCTCACAGCATGTGCCAAATGGAATTGGAAAACAATCTTTTTAAAGAAAACATCATTAGTCGGAAATGTAGCAAGTGCTTTTATTTATCCAAGAACGCTCCCAAAACCACATTAAGTCCATGAAGTGAACTATGTTTTTTCAATAAAGGTAACAGTTAGCAAACATCACATACCTGATTTTTGGTTTCCAACGTCCTCATGATCCACTGGTTGTGATCAACAACCAATTGTTGTGTCCCTATGTTACACCAGCAAAACTTTAATTTTTTAACTTAAGTAACTTTAACTTTAATGACGCACATGGTGTTCCTTTTGTGAGAAGATATGCATTTTAGGCACTTTGACTCGCAACCCTTTCGCATCAGCATCTTGCTAAACCAGATACAATGACAGGTTGTGCCTTGTCGCTGGTACCGCCAAAGGGTGGTCCTTGTCTGTCGGCCCACATGACGGTAATGCAAAAAGCGCCGTCTAGGAGTATCTACCATTGTCAATTAAAGAATCCATCCGAGGGTAGCTGGAAACTATGGCATTCGCAGAACGGTATAATATATCTGTGTAGATAACAGAATACAAATATATTTTAGTAGCCGTTCTTTATTCAAATGTATCCATTTACCCTGTAATTCTGTAATGCATGAAACCGAATCATGAACACAACACACACATAAAGAACGCACACATAACAACATGGGGAAGTATTTGAGACCACGATGTGCATGAAAGGTTAGCGCTGTGAAGTAGGTATAGCTCCCAATGGGATGGAAAACCTGATGGATATTTTAAGCATGTGTGCTCTGTATGGTTTAAACGGGTGAATTCAATAAAAGGATTTTCAGTGCCATACTATGGGGGCTGGCATGATATGCAGATGCCACTATATTGCCTCATTGGATAACTCAAGATTTAAATGTACAGCGCTTAGAAGCAGTATAAATCTGGCATGAAGCAAATGTAATAAATGCCCAGCAGTGGCATCATATGCAGGGTTCAGGGGCCATATGGCAGGCACTGCCATAAACACTGCATGGCACATCACCTGTTTTGAGCCCTCATATACCCTGGTAATCTGCTCATATGCCAGTCTTTACCATCATATGGCCAGGCCTTCACATATTGGGAACCACAGACAGATGGCATTATAACAGAACTGGGAATATTATTGATCTAAAAGCGAACCAAGTTCCCTCAGAAAATTTTCAGACACCGGCACTTCCACCCCACACATACTTTGTGGTGCACAATAATGCAACGTTGATAGCACACCCGGATATTCCACGGGACAAAGTGGTTTAGATATCACTAGCCTGCATACAGGTTGTGGTTGCGGGTTGTCTATGAATAATGATCACAAAATGCTCCAGCTAACAACCCATAAGTACGAAATTCCGCCCAAAAATTAAACCTCTATTCACTCCTCTTTAAACTATAAACAAATAACAAATTATTACTAGACTTATAAACAAACCGCAAGTTATGCACTTGGTTTTTTAAATATGGGGCAGTATAAATATAATTCAACATAACGTATTGTGTCCATTATGTTGGTCAAATGGCACATTTGCACGTCGCTGAATTATTCAATATGCATACAGCACAAATGCCGCTAAAATATTATGTACAGTTGAATTTACATAATGTTGGGCAGTTCCATTCTCTCGGTGTAACGCAGAGTGTCCGCTCCGAACAACAGATTCTAGCAATTGAAACTAAATGTTCCAATGTCCACTTTCAATATAGTAAATGTAATCATTTTTGCGGGTATTCAACACCTTGTGACCTTGAGCCTAGCGCTTTCTGACTTTCGCTCAAGGCCAAATAACAAAATAACCTTGTTTTCAGCGATTGAAGCCGGAGACGTGTAGGTGTAGATTTTGTGAAAGAATGCCACAATAATAAAACAGACCAGACAAGACGTGTCAGTGTGACTTGATTCATTTCTTCCATTCCCACAAGCATCAGCCCACGAACTGACCTACACTCCAGGGCGAGATGAGCCCAGCTGATCCACGTGAAATTCAAAATACGCCAGAAAAATAAACTAATTGTAAGGCTGGCATCCAGCAAGGCAGCACGTTCATGAATACTGTTTTACAGATCACTAGTGTGGGTTATGACCCTATCTGTGATGTCATTACTGATGCTGTGGCCTCTCAAAAGGCAAAAACATTAATTCTGGGGTCTCGACATTCTCAAATACCAGACACCTTAGCTGATATTTCTTTAATTCGGTACAATTAAACCATGTTAAACCCTGCAAGCGATCTCTTGGCTTCTTTCCCGAGAGGGTTGTATTCACACTATCTATCACACATGAGGCAGCACTGTCTACGTTCATGCGAGACAGGTGACATTGCGTGCCCATACCAAGTAAGTTGCATTCATGCTCCGACTAGGCCCTGTGCCAATCGATCGTGCAAGTGCATAGGTTAAGCAAGGAAGTGCATTAGACAATTTTTTGGAGTCGGTCCCTAACTTTCTAGTGCGGCCCTGAGAAGTGGGTAGCCTTGTGCTCAACATTGCAGTAGCGCGTGAGAGCGCACAGTCGCGCTGGTGAAGCAAATATCGGTTCTTCTTGGGAAGGCCATAGCAAGTCAGGAAGGGGCCTGAGGTGATGAAGAATTAGTTCCCACTATTCGAGTAGGATGTGCCCTTGGCGGCAGATCAGTTTTCAAAAGGTGAGAATAGCTGGGGAGCGCAGGCTAACCCAGCCGACATCAAATTCCTTTATAGGATATCCGTGCGTCCAAGGTATCGGTTGTGCCGGTCCGAAACCGTCAAGTGATGCACTGACTTCATACATGTAGCCAAATGGAGCCATGGGATAGTTTTTTTTATCACACTTATTGTCGACGTGACGCCCCGCCACCTGGTACATATATAAAACAGATACCTTTTTGGAACTACTTATCGCTCTCCGGGTCAGTCCCTTCTCCAAGCAACGAGTTGGTGGTTGAACTTTCTTCGGCTGGGACCTCCTGAATCAGCCTCCCTGCCTCTATCATATCATTTCAGTAATACATGGATAGTAGACCCTATCCGTTGTACCATGACACTCAGCAATAAATCACATAGTGTAATAAATTGGAGAATACATTAATAAACTAGTCATATAATAGGCACAGTATAAACCTATACATTGTAGTCTGGATAACAGTCTTTCTAGGGGAGTTGAACCTTGGTGTGTAATATTCAATTACAGTTGCTTTTCAGTTGACAGAGTAGGAGAAGCAATTACTTCAACTTGGTTTGGGATAACAGTTGCACTCAAGGTAAGTAAAACCAATACTACAAGCTACTGAAAGGCAGGTGTCGCCTAAGACTCTTTTTGTGTCTGTCTAAAACAGACCATGCGAAGCAAAATCTAGTGTTACACTGTATGAATGGCCAAAACTTATGTTGGCAAAACCTATGGCAGTCTTCATTTGCACAGGCTAACAGCATGTCAGGGGAAGCAAAACCCAGTTATACAATTATTCTCACAGGAATGGTAAAGCTTTTGTGGAAGAGGCACAACCAATTCATAGGACAGTAAAATGTGCTTATATATACTTTTGAGAATAGCGTAACATTTCAAAGGTAACTAAACTTGAATTTACTTAGCAGAAAGTTGAGAGCATGATTTCTTGTGATGTGAGGACAGTTTGAATCCTCTAGCAAAGTCTTGGTGGGCCTTTCATATCATTTGAATTGTTGAACAAATTACTCCCACCTGCCATTAATGGTACTTTTGTCTGTGTAACTTAACTGTTACATTTATTTAAAATCAGAAAGGGGATACTAACTATCACCAAAATGGATCATAGGATACATTCTACCCTTCGTGAACTGTAGTTCTGTCAAGGTTAGCCGTCGAAAGTTAAAAGTGGTACACCTAGGCAACCTATCAACAACAGGTACTTATTTTTGAAAACGTTGCCAAAGAGGATACATTTGAAAAGACAATATGGACGCTATGGAGACCCCCCCCCCCATAAAAAAACTAAAATACTCTGCGAGTGTGTAAAAAGGTGCCCACTCACCGAAGTGTTTGAAAAAATAATACACCACTAAAGCAAAATATTCTGGATGTTAAGGGTTTTCGACACTCGTCAAGCAATTTATCACTGCTATGAAAATCTTACCCACCACAGGCCATCAGCGCCAGTGCCATGTGTGGATGTGGTTTTGGTCTAGCAAAGGGCTTTACAGACACCAAGCCTCAATGTACCTTTGACTGATGGCAAATGTCCATTTGCATATCAGTATTTCTGCCACCCAAATGGGCAGTGCAGCATCAATGTGCTAGGGCAATTCTCTTCTGAAATATAGTACCAATAGCAACCACAGACATGTGTTTTATCGATCGAGGACCAGTAATATAAACAAAGGGAAGGTAAAAGATATACATTAATGAACCATACACCTGATTAAATCTGCATAGTTGAATATTTTTTAATACTTTTTATAGCATTGAAATTGAGTGTAGTAGCATTCTATTGTTTATGTACAAACTTTCAACAAGTTCTGCTTTAGGTGGACAGGGCTTGTTTGCAATGTTTTGTGGCATTGTATGTGTCCTAGGAACAAAATAAGGATCGAATCCATGAATATGCATGGCCAACACATTCAATGTCAAATCGTTCACAAATTCCAATTCCATTTCCTGGTATATTGGCTTGTCCACCTATCGTTTGCCTCGTTTTATAAAGGCCATGAGGAAACAAAGCATCCCGAAGGTTCCTGCAGTTGTTGCTTGTTCCCTCCCAATGTTCTCATTGTACGTAAGTATAGCTAGTCTTGTTCTGGCCTCCAAACTGTCTATGCCGAAATGCAACCTTTGTGCCTGTACCTTAGGCACATATTATGGAACACCTCCAAATCTACAGTATGACAGAATTCTGTGAGTCCCTTTTTGGTCTCTTGAAAGTGTTTTATCCGTACTCGATCTTCTCAAGTGCTTTGTGTGGAGGGGAACATGGCACCAACCACCTCTTCTTGCGTTCCTGCTCCTTCGATAAAGGTCCATGTGCACATTCGTGAAAATGTTGGTTTTCTATCCATGTGTGTACGTTGCAACAATGGTGCATCAATAAACACTGTGTTTCAAGTAGAATTTCTACATATTCATCTGTTTTGGAGTTCCACCAACGATTATTGTTGATAGACTGACAGCACTTTAAAATATTTTCCGAACCTTTTTTTTTTTTTTACCAGCTGCTGCCATTTCTTTATTGCCTGATTTAGCAATGTGCCATACATCAGATTGATGCAGAATGTGTGGAAACTGCTCTCGCATGGCCTTGTCTATTGAAACGTGCCCTTCAGTGGCTATCAGGTCTATTTACATACCCTGGATTGAAGATGTTCGACGGATTTGATGAAACCATGTTTCTCCATGGCCACAGAAGATGTACATTCGGACACCTGCACGATCCCCGAACTCACATTTTCTTTTTTACTTTTTACTTTCCATGTCGTGAAAGTGGTATTTGCAGTACTTTGCGAAAAATCTGGGACTGTCACACTGTCCGTCGCCAACTAGCCTGAAATGTTTGCCAGAGAATGTACTTTTGATTGACATCTGTTCGTTTTTCTAGGCTTGACTAATAGCGGGGAATAAGAATTCCCTTTGATATTTGTAGTACTAGGTTTTAGCAAGGAACTCAACCACTACAAATTGACAGAAACTGGAAATCTTAGCAAAAGTCAACCCGCTTAAAAGTAAAGCTGCTGAACATAGTAGAATTCCAGCAGGCACTTTGCCCAGCATCGGTTGAGCGGACCGTGAAAATGTACTATGGAGGTGGACACACATGACTCGGATTTTCAGGTTAGTGCCTTGTAATACACGAGACACATTCACCACTGGCTCCCCACATATGTTCCCCCTCAATGTATGGACACATTTCAGCATCTTTACAATCTCTAGCTGGCAGCTGTCAAATACAATGGGCCTCATTACAAGTCTGGCGGTAGCCTTGCCGGTAAAACTGCCCATTTGTGGGCGCCGGAAAAAAGGATGCTCCCCATTCGGCCCCATAGGGCCGAATGGGAATGGGGAGGTCGGTTGCATGTCCCTTGTCATCCAACATGCTGTGCTTGCGGTTGCCTTTCTACCCTCCAGGTCTGACCTGGTGGGCAGAAAAGCACCCGTTAGCACAACTTGTAGTTTGCCGGTCCGGGAACTACGGTACCGGCAAGTTTACCGGTACTGTAGTTCCCGGACTGGCATACTTATAATGAGGCCCAATGTATTTTTGCTCCTTTAATAGCCAATCGTTCGGCATGAATGTGTTTTGCGACTCGAGTGTGGTGGAAAAAGCGGCCAAACTATGCAAACTGAAGTCGAGATCTTTTGCTCGGTCAATTGCATTGAAGCTTCAGGGGCTCATTACGACCTTGGCGGTCCCGTAACCGTTCATTACGGCATGCCCTATTACGAGGTTCCCTTGCGGGACCCGCTCAGAACGTCTAATGAGACCAGCCATCCTTAGCGGGTCCCGCAAGGGGACCAGGGAGCTAATAACGGGCCCGTTATTAACGGGCCCTTTATTAACTTCCTACCCATTCCCATTCAGCCCTATGGGGGCTCAAATGGGAATGGGGATGGGTTTTTTCAATGAGGAATTACTGAGTCCTCCAAGCTTGGAATGACCGGGTAATTCCTCATTGAAGGAACCCAGTGCTGGAACCTGGTATGGAGGCAGCCATGCCCTTATTAAGAAGGCATGGCTGCCTCCATGCTCGTAATGAAGCCCTCAGTCTCTGTTAGTTCAGGTTGTGATATTTGCACATGAATTGGAGAAGCAGGTAACATCGAATGTTTCTTGGGTCGACATTTTTTAGAGGGTGTTGATTTTGTCAATGGGTCTGTGAGGAATTGCAATACATCTTCATTGTATTCAGTTTCATCTTGTCGAGTTGTCCCATGGTAACAATGGCCCATGTACAGTGGTGAGATTCCATTCAGTTTCCGGCCACTGGACATACGCATCACAAGTCTGCTTATTGACTGGACCATGCTGCGCCTCAAATAGTAGTTACTCCATTGTGAAATCTGTTTGGCAAGCGACATCTTTGATTTCATTTGTTGTCTGGGTCTTTATACTTCACTTCCTTCTGGGCCTCTAAGAAATGTGTAGAATTTTTATTTGTGCATTTATATAGCGCACATGCAGCCCAAAGGCATCACGGCACTGTTATTTACAGAAGAGTTACATACATGTGATGAAAACATAACAGGAGTACAGTTTCAGGGTTTAGGGTGCATTATATTTACATAATATATAGATTCAGATACAGATATTAGCTAAAACCTTGTGCCAGTGTCTAGGAAGCTCTTCCTGGTGTGAGAATGAGTAGAGTTTCTGTCTTGGATGAGTTTTAGTTGAAGAGCATAGTTTTCAATGACTTACGGAATGCTAGGTGAGTGACTTCTGCTCTCAAGGGTGGTGGTGGGGAATTCCATTGCAGCGCTGCTAGGTACGGGAAGCTGACCCCACTTGCTCTGGCTCTTTTGACTCTAGGGATCGTGAGCATGTTTGCATATGGAGTTCTGGTCGGTCTGGTGGATCTAGTGGGGTGGAATCTCTCAGAGAGGTAGAGTGGAGCAGTGAGGTGGATGCACTTGTGGGTGGGGGCAAGTGCTTTAAAGAGGACTCTTTCTATTACTGGGAGCCTGTGTGCCTCTTTCCTAGCTGACGTGATATGCTCGTTCTTGGGTAATCCCGTGGCTGCTCTCAGAGCGCTGTTTTGTATAGTCTGAGGTTTGGTCATGTTTTTGGTAGTGGTGCCCAGGAACAGTGCATTACAGTAGTCAAGTCTTGATTCTGTGATGGCTCTGGCAATTGTAATGCAGTTATACTTAGATAGGAAGGGTCTGGCTGCTGTCAGCAGTTTGGCATGGTATGCTGCTGTGGAGGCAATGGCGTTCATTTGCCTGCCTAGTCATCGTTAGATTAGAGTCCAGATAGATGCCTAGTGTTTTTACTAAGTTTGCCACTGGGATTATTTATTTTTTTTATAACATATTTTATTGGTTTTTTAAACATACATACAGAACATCAACAAATCCCCCCCACCTCCCCTCCCCCAACTCCTGGGTTGGTTTATCACTCCATTCGTGTCTTGCCGCTTTGCACTTTACTTTCGGAATCTGCATTCCTCACCATGTCCCGTATAGTTATGTCCGTTTCTTTTCCTATTTTACCGGCGAGGTCTATACCACTTGGTTTTCCCACTTTCCCCAGATCTTGCTGGCTTTTGCCGGGCATCCCCGTGCTGTATAGATTCTATGCTCTGTCGCTGCACATATGTCCATTTCATTTGACCATTGGGCCACTGATGGGCTTTCTGGGGCCCCCCATTTCTGTGCCATATCGCGTTTTATCAGGCCCATTGCATTGGAGAGAAAGATACCCTCCCATTTATCGGAAATATCCTCATCTGGGGCCCCTAGTAACATTATATCAGGTTGTGGGATTATTGTGCGCCCCAGGGTTCTCGTTAACAGTTGACAGCATTGCGCCCAGAAGGATTTGATTTTAGGACATTCCCAGAGGAGATGGATGAAAGTGCCCTCCTCCCTCCGACATTTCAGACAATTAGGGTCCTCTGCCCTCCCCCAGCCAAATAGGGCCCCTCGGGGGTAATACACCCTGTGAAGTATCTTAAATTGTACCAGTCTTATTCTGGAGTCTATTGCGATTTCGCATGGGTGCATCAATATTTGGATCCAGTCCTCTGGTTCAATGGGCCCCACGTCTCCCTCCCATTTATTTTTAAGACTGACCAGATCCGGAGTGGCAACCGCTTTAATCGCCTTGTATAGAATGGTGGTGACTTTTTCAAGGATGTGTTGTGGTAGTAAGTTGCGTTCCAGAGGAGTGTAATCTGGTATGTCGTCGAGCTCTTGCCCATGTGCATTAATGGCGTGAGTCAATTGCAAGTAGAGGTAATGTTCTGTGTCAGATATTCCGAACCTCTGCTGCAGGGTTTCGAATGGAAGGATGGAACCATCCGCAATAATGTCTCCTATTGTGGTTATCCCCGCCTCCACCCACCGGGTCCATGCAGTCAGCTTCCGTACCTCCTTCAATCCGTGCTTATGCCATAGTGGTTGTGCCATAATGATCCTGTTCCCCCAGCCTATGTGGGTGTGTGCCTGCCTCCAGATCATCGCGGTATGGGTAGACATTATTTGTGCGAGCGGTCTGGTCAGGGTCTGGTATGGCGTTTCCAGTGGTGTGGTGCCTTGGATTATGCGCTCCTTCGCTCTAATGTGTGGTCGTTCGGGGTCTCCATGAAGGAGGTAATTGACTACGTTTAGTTGACAGGCCCAGTAGTAGGACCTGAGGTGTGGAAGTCCTATGCCCCCCTCCCAGATGGATCATTGCAATGTGGTCAATGCTATTCAAGGCTGCCCGCCCTTCCATATCAGTTTCCTGACTAGGTGTTCTACCCGATTAAATTCCGCGTTTGGTATGGCTAGAGGGGCATTCTGGAGTACATAAAGGAAGCGTGGGAGCGCCATCATTTTGAAGAGAGCCGATCTGCCCATGAGAGTGAGAGGAAGGAGCATCCAAGTGCTGTACATCCCCGGCAAAGCGGTCGATTAGTGGGTGAAGGTTATGCGCTACGTATTCCGAGAGAGTTCCTGAGACCCATATGCCCAGATAGCGGAAGCCTCCTCTTTCCACCCGTTATGGCATGCCCCGTGGGATTGCCAGGTCGTCGCCCTTCACTGGGAATAAGACTGATTTCTCCCAGTTAACTCTGAGTCCACTGAATTCCCCAAAAGTCATCAACATTTGGGTTATGATTGGGCATGCGTGGTCTTGGTTGCTGAGATAGAGTAGCAGGTCATCTGCATATAGGGATACCCTGTCCTCCCGTCCGTCTGGCCAGCAAAAGCCCGACCATGTGGTGACCTGTCGGAGCCATTGGGCAAGTGGTTCAATCGCTAGGGCGAATAGAAGGGGGGATAGAGGACAGCCCTGTCGGGTGCCTCTGCCCAGTGGGAAGGTCCTAGAGGTCCAGCCATTTACCCTTACCGCAGCCATTGGCGCCACGTACAGCAGTTGAACCCAGCTGAGAAAGGTCTCGCCAATGCCCATGCGCCTCATTGTTCCCCACAGGCTTTCACACACCACCGAGTTGAACGCTTTCTCGAAAACAATTGCTAAGAGAGCAAGTGTCGCGTCGATGCTCGGGCTTTTTCCAGGAGTAGATGCAATCTGCGTAGGTTCATTCTGGTTGATCTTTGCGGCATAAAGCCGCACTGGTCCGGATGCACCAGTGAGGGTATAACCTGTTGAAGTCTGTTGACCAGTACCTTGGCCAAGATCTTTGCTTCGCTGTTAAAAAGCGATATAGGCCTGTATGATGTGCACCGGTCAGGGGGCTTTCCTTGTTTGGGAATGACCACAATGTTGGCCTTTCGTAGGTCCAATGGAAGGGTTCCCTGTCCTCTGGCTGCCAGGAACAAGTCCTGGAGGGGGGCTGCCACCTGGTTGCTGCCCAGCTTCCTCCAGGTCTCGGCCGGGAAGCCGTTTGGGCCTGGTGTCTTCCCGGATTGTAGCTGTGACATGGCCTCCATGATTTCAGCCTCGTCCAGTTCCCTGTCCAGATATGTTGTCTGCTGCTCCGAGAGGTGCGGGAGCATGATCTCGTCCAGAAGGGACGGATCTACTGGTGAAGTTGGGGCGGCGTAGAGTGCGGCATAGAAACTAGCGAAGGCCTCCGCTATTTCTGAGTCTGTTTGGGCTAGTCCACTGGGGTCTACTATGATCTGCCTGACATGTCTGTGCCCCTCCTCCCGACGTTCCAGCCAGGCCAGTAGTTTGCCGGCTTTATCGCCGTGTTCATAGATTGTGGTCCTTGACTCCCTGTGCGCTTGCTTTGCGTTATCTAGTGCTGTGTTGTGCAGGGTTGCTCTGGCCTTCGCGAGGGAGCGGTGGGCGTCAGGAGTGGGGTTAGCGACCTATCTGTTCTCCCATTCCTTTACGGCTTCCTCTGCTTCCACAACTTTCCTATGGTGTTCCCTCCTTTTATTACACGTCCAGGCCGTTATTTCCTCTCTAAGAACCGCCTTAGGGGCTTCCCATAATGTCACCGGATCCTCTACCGAACCCGTTTTAATTTCAAAGAATTTGTTGGATTTTTCGCTAATGTGCTCCACGAATTCTGGAAGGCCTAAATAATAGTTATTTAGCCGCCAAGTCTTGGGAGGCAGGGGTCTGTCTGTCTGGAGCAGTATCTCCAGGGGAGAATGGTCAGATATGCCGCGTTGAAGGAATTCTGCCGCTTTTACCCTATACGCTTCGGGAGTCAGAAGGAAAAAGTAATCCAGCCTGGAAAGGGACGCGTGGGCTCCCGAGTGAAAGGAGAAGCCCTGCTCTGTGGGGTGGAGGTCTCTCCATAGGTCACTTAGGCCTAGAGCTGATGCAAAGGTCGCTAGCCGTGTGGGTTTATTTGGGTTTCGGTTCAGTATGTGGGTCCGGTCCCGTGTATTACACATAACATCATTAAAGTCCCTCGCAAGGATCCATAGATCAGGCTGTTGTTGCGCCATCAATGCTGTGATATCCCTCAGGAGAGCCTCCCCCAACCCCGGTGGGGAGTATATCGCCAGAATAGCCACCACCTCCCCCCACAGAGTGCCTCTGAGTAGCAAGAAGCGGCCGCTGGGGTCTAGTTCCACTGCCGTCAGTGCAATGGGGAGCCGTTTATGTAGAAGGATCAGGACACCTCGGGAGCCCATCGTGTACCCCGCGTGATAAGCTAGTCGATAGTTAGTCCTGCGGAAGAATCGGCAGGTCGAGCCCGCTAGGTGTGTCTCCGTAAGGAGAGCAATGTCAGGGGAACGCCGGTTTAGGAATTGCATTATAAGCCGACGCTTGATACTTGAGCCCATGCCATTTACATTCCTTGTGAGGATCTTTAGGGATCTGTGACGTTCCATATCTACCATTGGGACATACGCGTCTCCCCCTGTGAAGCTGTTATGTTGTTGTGTGGCCATTTCTGTCTAGGGATTCAAATTGTTGTGCCAGATGCGCGTGTGATATATATGACTGTGAGAGTACCGTGGTCGTGCCCGGTGGGATCGTGGGTGTTGGGCATGATATGTTTTGTGTCTTGTTATGAAAATTAGGGTTGTGTACCTTCCCGGAAAATTCCTAACATATAATAACTCCCTATCCCCCTCCCCATGCTCCTCCCCAACATGAAGTATCTGTCTCCCGAACTCTACTGGCGCTAAAGAACTATGTCGCCAGATCAACTTGCTATAAAATGTTCTTCCCCACTGACTTACTACTCCTCCTTGGGTCAAGTGTCGGGAGTCAGGGGGGAGGGGGTATGGCGGCGTTCGCCGATGGCATGGTGCATTGATTATGGTTACATATACTGCGTTCGGTCCTTCGTGCGTAGTCGGCGGTGACCCCTTTCTGGAAACAGTCCAAACAAGGTGTTTTTCGCAGGTGCCTGCCTGGAAGGTATTCGGTCAGTGTGCTCTTTTTGATATTTCCATCCGTTGTTTTGTTTAGCCAATGCCTCTATTGCTAGGGATTGGGACCTCCATTAGGTTCATTCTGATTCTCCAGTATCGGTTGTCGGCGGGTCTTTCCTCCCCTGGTCTCGGTCTCGGTCTTCCCCTGCGATCTCGATCGGCCCCGGTCCAATATCCTCCGATGTGGGTCAGTGAAGTGGACTGTTTTGCCCTCATGTTGGATCTTCAGCTGTGCCGGGAACAGCAGCCCATATTTCACATTCATAAAGGTTCCTTTTCAAGTGTTCAAAGGACTGTCTGGCCTTCTGAACTTCTCGGGTGTAGTCCGGGAAGAAGGCAATCTTGCATCCATTATACACCACCATCCCTTGTGTTCTGGCATCTGTAGGATGGCGTCTCTGTCGCAGTAATTAAGAATTTTCGCGATGACTGTCCTTGGGGCGCCCCCGGGTTTGGATGACCCATGGGCACACGATGTGCACATTCCACCGAGAAAAAGTTCGAGAAGGTTTTCGGTTTTCGGCGCAAAGAGATCTGCCAGCCAGTCCTCCAGGAAGAGTTCCATGCTGGGGCCCTCTGTGTGCTCCAGCAGGCCTAAAATGCAAATGTTATTGCGTCAGGACCTGCCCTATCCCCCCTCCACTCGGGCTTCCAGGGTTTTCAGGTGGTTCAGTGTTTGTGTGTGCTGCTGGTGCACACCGCCTAGGTCGTCCTCCACGCTAGATATTTGCTGCTCCGCTTCTCCCGTTCGGGATGAGAGTTTTTGGAAGTCGTGGCGAAGGAACGAAACCTTGGTGGAAATAGTGTCCATTTTTTGCTCTGTTGAGGAGTGCGAACTGCCGTTTGCGGTCATCACATCCTTTAGGGACAGGGGTTCTTCCATTGATGGGGGGGTCGTCCCCGGATCCTCCACGTTTGGTGCTGTCTGTGTGTTCGTGGCATATTGATCCATGGTGCTTTGCGTCGTGTTTCTCTTGTTTCTTTCCTTGCCCATGATATGGAGTCTCACAGGGATGTAAGTGAGGTGACCAAAGGTGGACTTGTGGCCGCGTTTCCCCTGCTGTGTTACTTCCGTGTTGCAGTGTGCGTGACTGCGGCTCTAGCCTCCCCAGGGCTCGGAAGAAGTTGTGGTTGTTGCACAGAGTTTGGCGCGGGATTCCAGTTGTTATAAAAGATTGTCTGTGGGGAAAGAGAGCTGTCGGCCTCGTTCGTTTCCTGGCCGCGTATCTCAGGTCATCTCACCTCTGGTCACCCGCTTTGACCGTGCTGCTAGTCTAGGGGGTCCTGTCGCTGGAGGGTGTCCCGCTACATTGTTCCTCCCTGGAAGTTTCAATCGCTGCGTTGGTATGCGGGGGGGCTTCCCTCGCAGCGGTCAACCAGTCACGGGCCGTTGCGCAGGCGTCCTCTCCGGGCCGCAGGCTATCCTCCAGGGGTTTTTCCCCTTCTGGTCGCCGGCCCCCGGGGCGTATCCTACGCTTGGGTCGGAGCGGCGGGCGTCCAGGTCCAGGCTTCTCGTCTGTGGGTCGATATCACCAGCCGGGGTTTTTTTTGGAGCGAGGGCTGGTTCAGCAGGTTGGGATCATGGGCGGGTTCCTCCCGGCCTTCGCTGTGTTTGAGCGTGCTTCATGCGCCGCAGCTATTTTGTTTGCCGTTGGAGGTCCCACTCCGCTATTTTCCGGCACCGATATCTTACTCCTCACTCCTTTCTTTTTTGCTGGAATCAACTTCCCAAATCACAGGATATCAGCAGGATATTTCGGGTGGCCACGGGAGCAACTGGGAATCAAGTCTCCATTGCTTGCTTGCTGGCCACGCCCCTTGCCAGTGGGATTTTAATATTATCAATCGTAAAATGGCTGAATTGGGAGTCAAGGTTCTTAAGTGTTTCCTTAGAGCCCACTATGAGTAGCTTGGTTTTGTCTGAGTTGAGGCATAGGCCATTGGCTGCCATCCATGCTTGAATCATGTTGTATATGTGGTTAAGTGTCTTTGAGTCAGTGGGCCTCATTACGACCCTGGCGCTCCCGTAATGAACGGTGCCGGTACTGGCTGGCACCGTTCATTACGGGAGGCCCTATTACGAGGTCCGCTTGCAGGACCCGCTATAGATGTCTGACCAGACGGCCTTTGCGGGTCCCGCATGGGCACCAGGGAGCTAATAATGGGCCCATTATTAGCTCCCTCCCAATTCCCATTGAGCCCTATGCGGGCTGAAATGGGGATGTGTTCCTTCAATGAGGAATTACCGGGTCCTCCAAGGTTGGAATGGCCCGGTAATTCCTCATTGAAGGAACACGGACCTGGAACCTGGTATGGAGGCAGCCATGCCCTTATTAAGGGCATGGCTGCCTCCATACTCGTAATGAGGCCCAGTGTCTTAATCTCCAGTGAGGGTGAGGAGGATCTGGGTATCGTCAGAGTAGTTGGTGTACGAGATAGCTAGGGAGTCAAGGATGAGGAAGCGAGGTCGTGTGAAAATGTTGTAGAGGGTTGGTGAAATACATGGTCCTTGCGGGACGCCTCATATGATGATGGAGGGCGAGGCTGAGGCAAAGTCCGAGAAAACTTGTATAGACCTCCCTTGCAGGAAGGAGGCGATCCAAGGGGTGGCATTGGGAGAGAGGTTGGCTGTAGTGGAGAGGTGGTGGCATAGGACTTGGTGGTCAACGAGGTCGAATGCGGCCGATAGGTCGTGGAGGAGGAGGAGGAGGAGGAGAGCGGGTTTCCCTTTGTCACTTGCCTCGTCCATTTGGTTTTTTAAGTCAAGTAGGGCTGTCGCAGTTCCGTGACCTGGACGGAAGCCTGATTGTCGTAGTCCAAGAAGTTTGTTTTCCTCAATAAATTGTTGTATCTGTAGATGTGCTGCTTTGTCCAGTATTTGGCGAAGGAAGGGGACCGTGGTGATGGGTCGGTCATTATTAGGTGAACAGGTGTCTAGGGAAGGTTTGTTTTAATGAGGGGGCAGACCCAGGCTTCCTTGAGGCATGAAGGGACTTTACTTGCGGCAAAGGTGCATTCACAAATGCTGTGAGGAAGGGGGCAATCTGGCTAGCACAGTCTTAATAAGTGTGGCTGGGCATTTGTCTTCTTTACAGTTTGATGGCTTGATGGATTTCATGATGTTAATTATGTCAGATTCTTTAATTTCTCTAAATGAGAAGGCGTTTGGTGCTGCTGGGGGGGGGTGGTCGTGAGGAAGGTGTGGGTGTGGGGAATTTTGTGCTTGTCTGGTTGTCTGAATTTTGGTTTGGAGGATGTTGAGCTTGCCGTTCATAGCAGATTGGATATTGTCACACCAGGTTTTATCCTTGGTGAAATTCTGTGGTGTAGGGGTCTCTAGGTCTCTGAAAATCGAGAAGATCTCTTTGGTGTTGGATTGGGCTTCTTGGATTCTGGCCTCGAATGAGATGTTTTTGGCGTTGATTATAGCTTTGTTGTACTCTTTAGCTTTTGATTTAAAATTGAGTTTGGATTCATCTGTGCGTGTGGTTTGCCACAGCGTAAGCGCAGCACCCTTTTCAGATCGGAGTATGAGGAGGTCTAGGGTGAACCATGTGTTGGTGTGGCTGTTTGGTTTAGCCTTTCGTGGTTTAAGAGGCACAATGGCTTCGACTGCTGCCTTGATGGCTGTGTTGTATGAACTTGCTAGAATCTCTGGGTCAACTGAGAATGGGGGCTGAATGCTGTTCCGGCTAGGAATGGGAGAAGGTTATTTTTAGCGAGCTGCCTGGAACTTCTAGTAAGTGCTTTGGGCAGTGGTGGCTCTGGTATTTGTTTACTTCTGGCAGTGGGGATTATGAAGTGAATGACATTATGGTCTGACCATCGGATGGGCGTGTTAGCTATGATGGTGATAGGGCAGTTGTGCTGGGCTATCCAGTCCAGGGAACGGCCTTGTATGTAGGTGGGTGTGGAGATGGTGTTCGAGAAGCCAAGGGTTTCGAGTGCTGTATTGAGTACTTTGGCTGCAGGCTTGCTGGTGTCATGAAGTCCAAGGTTGAGATCACCTAATAAGGATGGCTTTGGTGGAGTGTTTCAGGTTGTCGGAGAGAAGGTCAGTGAGGGCAGTTGGAAATCCCCTATGGGCTCAGGTGGTCGGTAGACGAGGTGTAGTGTAATGGTGCAGTGGTCTGATAGTTTAATTCTGGTGAGTAGGTAGTCACTGGTGTCTATATTACCTTTGTCTATTTTCCTGATTGCAAGGGAGTCTTTCGCTATGCTGGCTACTCCTCCCCCTAGGTTGGTGCTATCCTGCCTGATGATATTGTATCCTGATGGGACGGCTAGTGATAGTGCAGGGCCTGAGGCCTCATGAAGCCATGATTCGGTTATCATAAGGATATCAAGGTCATGCGTGGAGATGAGGTCATGAATATGTAGGGCATGGGCATTAATAGATTGTGCGTTAATCAGTGAACATTTTGGGTGCATGCTGATGAGGGGGCTTATGGCTTTGGTGGTGGCAGGGGCGACATTGCTATTTTTTGGTGGCGGTACAGCGTCAGAAATAACATTGGGATCATGGGGATTGCTTGCAGCAGTACAGACATCATTCATAATAGTATTAGGCAGTGCAACTTGGGACATGGGTGTGTCCATACAGGCGGCATTGGCATTAATGGGTGGTAACACATCATTAAAATAGCATTGGGAACATGCGGTTTACTTGCAGAAGTACAGACGTCATTCTTAATAGTATTGGGCAGTGCGACCTGGGACATAAGTGTGTCCATACTGGCGGCATTGGCATTAATGGGTGGTAATGCATCATCAAAAATAGCATTGGGAACATGTGGTTTACTTGCAGCAGTACAGACATTATTCGTAATAGTGTTAGGCACAGTGTCCTGGGGCAGGGGTGAGACCCTAGTGGCAGCATAGTTATCGTGTGCATTGGTGCATTGGGCATTGCTATGGGGCGAACATACATAACATGTAGCACGGTTCTCCTTTTTACCCATAGGAAGGTAGATTGTGCTAGGTCTTTTGTTTGAGGGGTGGGCTGGTGATATGATTGTTGCGGTGTGCAGGGTTACTGGGCAGCGGTACCTTGTGGAGACGTGATAGTAGACGCAAGCTTCTACTGTTATGAGATGGATGGTATATATGGTACGGGTATGTGGAGAACCGCTCTCCGGATGAACACTGCATCTCACCTTGGTGTAGTTAATTGGTGACCGCTTTGAATAGTTTGCAGGAACTCCGCATGGTGTTGGGTCAGATGTGAATGTATAACCTTACGAACCAGAGTGAACACGGGCAAACAGGGGGTGATGGCCTTTATCCTGGCCTTGTTCCGCTGCCGGCTTCCGCCTGCCAGTGGGGCGGATTTCCTGATGTTGCTTTGGGTTGCCTAGCAACCGAGAGCCTCGCTCTCATGCTGCGTTGCGCCGGCCATTTTGGAAGGTCAGGCAGCAACACGGTGTGGGCTTGGGGCAGTTTGGGCACAAACATGGCATAACCCTGCTTGGGCACAGAAGGGGCACGGGCCGCTGGGGCTGTAGAAGTGGATCCAGGTGGATCAGGTTTCCTTGGCTGCGCCGTCGATGTAGTTGTAGCCGGGTCAGTTGCTGAAGGGAAGGGCTGCTGAAGGCACATGAGGGAGATGGGCTCCAGCCCTCTCGACCTCTGTGGATGCCTGGATGTGGGGCACTCAGGGGAAAATACGGGGTGATGGCCTTTATCCTGGCCTTGTTCTGCCGCCGGCTTCTGCCTGCCGGTGGGGCGGCCTTCCTGATGTTGCTTTCCTAGCAACCGAGAGCCTCGCTATCATGCCACGTTAGTACGGCCATTTTGGAAGGCCAGGTAGCAACGCAGTGTGTGTTCGGGGGTGCTTGGGGGCAGTTCGGGCACAAAAATGACATAACCCTGCTTGGGCACAGAAGTGGCACTTGCCGCTGGGGCTGTAGAAGTAGATCCAGGTGGATCTGGTCTCCTTGGCTGCATTGTCAGTTGCTTTCAGGGAAGGGCTGCTGAAGGCGCACGAGGGAGATGGGCTCCAGCCCTCTTGACCTCTGTGGATGCCTGGATATGATGATCAATGTATAGCACACATACAGCAGATACCATTTTTAAACTAAAAACCTAATATGAATAAAACATCTGTCTAAAAAACAACTAGTTTGTTCTTTACCCTTGTTTTCTTAATTTGCTTCAAAACAGTGGACTTCTCTTTGCCTACTGCACAATCAAGCTGAAAAATACAGCGTTTTATATGGTTGAAAGCAAGCAAATTTCATTTCCACGCAAACAAACATATGTACATATCTACAAACAGGACCGACTAGAAAACATTTCAACATAAAAATGTATTCCAAATGCAATGTGATGTCCAATTGTATTCAATATTCGGTTATGTTCACCTCTGGTTCATGTGCCTTCTCTTCTAATTCCACACCTTGGGTATATTTCTTGAATAGAATATTTGTTAAAAAAAACTCAATCATACTTAAAATCTTTCATCGCACAGAGCACTTACACACAAAGTAGTATGAAATGATTAAGAACCGTATACCTCATACTCTGGACATGTTGCAAAGGAGGAAGTGATTGTAATCGAAGTTCCAGCATCCCCCCTATAACACAGTACTTGTTTTAGTACGGATGAAAACAGCGAAATGGAACTGAGACAATGCGATGCAGACAATGGTATATATAGAGAGACATCCATACATGCCACTTAGTGTAAATAACCAATACTATACATAAACATTTACATGTTATGGAAAATTCTAAGCATAGCACATTCTTGTAAAGGACAGGTACAATATAATTACTTGATAGGCAGATCCAAGGCCCGAAATATCACTTTGTGCATGTTGGTAGGGCTCACCAATGGGGTATTGGACATGTCAGTGGTTTCGTCACTTGTGAGTGTCTGTGCTTCCATCAGTGTGCTTTACCAAAAGAAGGGATATGTCAAGCAACAGATTACGAAAACATTATGCAACTTTTATTGGGCACTATGGCATTGTTTACAAATAGATACAACACACTGATTTATTTGAGGCTCCAGAAAGCGGGTACATATGTAGTATAGTAAAGTGAACCAATTTAAAATTCAATAGAATCTGGAACTATGGACACTTTAGTAATACCATTTTTAAGTAAATATACACCGAAATCTCTAATATGTTCATGAAGTTAACTTCTCAATACACTACTTTAATTAAATTGAGAGATCATAGAGAATACTTAAATTTGCAGACCATCATACTACATACCAACAAACATAATGAGTTCCTCATTCAGGTCTCACCTGAGGCACTGTGTGCAAATATAGAGTTGGAATTGCATTTGGAAGTAATTTACGAAGCATTCTGGGTCGACGCTTTTTTGTGTACTTCGATTGTTCATATATATTGTTGGTAAAGTGCAGGCTGGACATGCAGAATCAATTGGCCCTCACATTGCCCAAGACATCCTGTTCTCTACTTTCAATCTCGTCCACTGGAAAACCGCAATTTTTAATCCATCTTCTTATTAAATAAATATCCTTGGGAATGTATGCAGGACTGTGACTGGACCATTGGCATGGATCACAGAACCAAAAACGAAACATGAAGGCATTCTTGAAAAGTCTGTAAGATCTGTATAAAAAAATATAAATAATTAAAATAAAAAATATTCTATTTCAATGCATAGTGATGCATTGTGCTATTTACCAAGATCAAAATACTTGAAACATTAGACAATGGTGAAGTCTTTGAGATAAATATACATTACAATACTGGGTACATAAGGTGGAAATGGATAGAAACTTTGAGATCAGCGATCGATGAACATAGAGAAGTAAATAGGTGACCTACCCTTACCTGGACGAACAAACGAGCAGATTTAGCAAGTAACCGTGGAACAGGTATCCGGGTAACAGGTAGCACGATGACGAGGTGTTGATAAAGGATTAGAAAAGTGGGTGTGTATGTGAATGTGTGATGTGTTTGTTGCAGTGTCTTGAAGAGGAGCGTCTGGAGACACGGGGGGTCATTACGAGGTAGGCAGGAAGGGGTTAACGGTGCCGGTAAAGGTACCGGAGCCATCAACCCCTTACCGCCTCATTATGAGTTCTGCTTGCGGGACCCGCTAAGGACGCCTGGTAAAACCAAGCGCCCTAAGCGGGTCCCGCGAGCAGACCAGGGTGCTAACAATGGCCCGTTGGTAGCACCCTCCCCATTGAGGCCTATGGCGGCTCGAATGGTGGATGGGTTCCTCGAATGAGGAATTACCGGGCCCTCCAAGGTCGCAATGGCCCGGTAATTCCTCATTCAAGGAACCCGGACCCAGTAAGGGGGTAGCCATGCCGCTAATATCGGCATGGTTACCTCCTACCTCGTAATGACCCCCACTGGGTCTGGGAAGGCCATGAGAACAATGGTCACAGTGCAGAAGCCCCATTTGAAGCGTACATGGTGTTTGGCACCTTAGCCGTTCCCACCCTTCCAGCCCCCCTTGCGAATGTATGGCCACAGGTGCGGACTGCCATTGATACTGGAGGGGGGATGGATGGGCATGAGGCGAGCTCAAAAGTGCCGGAACACTGCTGAAGGGAGACACAAAGTTTATTGCAGGGACCCATTTTGAAGTGTACATGGTGTTTGGCACCTTGGCCGTTTCCACCCACCCCGTACCGGAGTGGGGTACAATGGAGGGGGGATGGATTGTTGTGGACGAGGTGAGCGCAGAGGGGCATCAACCATTCTTTCATGTCCCTCATAGACGAGTGAGCGTGTTGTAGAGGAGGTCCCAAATAAAGCCTGCACTCCAATCGTCCATTTTGAAGTACCAGGAACGTTCACACCGAGATATGTGACGTATGATGAGAAAATAAACCAGCAGAGAGCCGCAGTAGGACTCTGCCCAGTGCCTCTTAGAAAACCAGCACCTATGCACGATGCTTGGAGAACACTTCACCCCCAGGAGAGAGACTACACCTTTTACTCTACGGTACACAATAGTTCCTCAAGAATAGATCTATTCCTCCTGTCGGGCGACCGGATGGGCAGGGTTTCTGATGTTAAGATCCTCGCGCGCATACTCTCTGACCACTCCCCCGTGCAGCTACAGATCCAACTTGGAAATGCCTCTGGGGCCCGTCCTGCCTGGCGTTTCAAATCCGACTCCCTATCAGATATCGTCTTTAGGGCTGAGATACTAGCGGACATAAACTTGTTCTTCAAAAACAACAATGCCTCCGACGCGCCCGAGGGGACCCGCTGGGAGGCATTCAAAGTTTGCATCAGAGGAATGTGCATCTCTAGGGAAGCAGGGGTCCTCAACGCCATAAGGCAGGCTTTAAATCACTCCGAAACCAAGCTTAAAAGCCTAGAACAAGAGTACGCTTCCAATCCAGCACCTGCTATCCTAGCGAAGATTAGGACGGGACTGGAACAATTTGAAGCACATGCCCTAAGTGAAGTGAGATACTATGCCCACCCCGCGGCTGCCCGAAGGTATGGTGAGGGGGATAGGCCGGGCAGGACCTTGGCTAAACTGGTGCGGTCTGAGGGAGGTAGGACCCGGATAGATAGTATTATCGATGAGAAGGGGTCGAGACACTGGTCAGACCAGGCCATCCTTGACACTTTCGCCAGCTTTTACGCCAACCTATACGGTTTCCAGCCTGAGCACACAGCCCGAGACCTTGACGACCTACTAGAGTCCATCCCTATGACCTTGATCTCTCAAAGCACCAAAGAACTTCTTGATGCCCCGTTTTCCTTAGACGAGATAGTCCAGGTGATCCCGGATCTCCCTAAGGGCAAGGCCCCGGGCCCCGATGGCCTCACATCCGAGTTCTATCAAGAGCATATTGCCATATTAGCGCCCATACTACATGGGGTCTGGACTGAATCACTCCGTTCACATACCCCCCCCCTCTTTAAGAGAAGCATTAATCACTGTCCTTCCTAAACCAGGGAAACCTCCAGACGAATGTGGTTCCTATAGGCCCCTGTCCCTCATCAATATTGACATGAAGATCTTTGCTAAGGTAATTGCCAATAGGTTCCTTCCATTCATGCCTCACTTGGTCCATGCCGACCAAAGCGGATTCGTCCCTGGTCGCTCTACGGCACTTAACATCCGGCGTCTATTTAAAGTGCTGTCTAGAATTGATTCGAATGCGGACATAGTGGCAGTTACATTAGACGCTCAAAAGACGTTCGACATGGTTTCATGGCAATATTTATGGGCTGTCTTGGAAAAAATGGGAATAGGGCCGAATATGATCTCCTTTATAAAGCTGTTGTACACGGGACCGTCGGCAAGGGTGCTAGTCAACTCCGTCCCCTCCTCCCCCCTTGAATTACACAGGGGTACCCGACAGGGCTGCCCATTCTCCCCCATCCTCTTTGTTCGTTTGCAGGATACACCGGAAATCATCTCATTGTACGCAGATGACGTACTCCTCTACGTCAGACAACCTTCCACATACTTGGACCCCATCATTCGAGACATAACAAAAATAGGCACATACTTGGGCTTCACCATAAACTACTCTAAATCCAAAATCTTCCCTCTCATTAAAACAACCCAGCAACCGTCCTGCGATTTCCTCCTACGCTGGTCCCCGGGCGGAATCAAGTACCTCGGAGTGCAGGTGTCACTGGCTAAAGTTTCCTTGCTGGCAGACAATTACGAAGCAACGGCACAGCTCATCGAATCCAAGATGCTCAAGTGGCGCAATCTCCCTCTATCCCTTGCGGGCAGACTTTCCCTAATAAAAATGATCACGGTCTCCAAGCTTCTCTATATATTTGCGAATGTGCCAGTGTGGCCAGGCAAGCAGTATTTCAAGAGGCTGCAAGCTTCTCTATATATTTGCGAATGTGCCAGTGTGGCCAGGCAAGCAGTATTTCAAGAGGCTGCACACAGCGTTTGCTCAATTTCTCCGGCACTCCGGCTCGGTCCGCAAGAAGTGGCAACATATGACCCTGCCTTATGAAAAAGGGGGCTTTAATGCCCCTGATCTAACTTTATATTGGAACGCTGCACAGGCCCAACATGCTACCCATTGGTACACACACCCAAATCCTCCCCCACATGTTAAATTGGAGAAAATGGCGGGGTACGGCACCCACATCATGACCTTACTACTACACTATGGATTTTGTGCAGATGCCCCATTAGACCCGGTGGCTACCACGATCAGGGCATGGAATAATATCCTTCCCTCCAGTCAAGAGCAGTGTCCATATTATAAGTGGCTCCCCTTATGGCAATCCACCCCTACAGACAATCCACATCTCTCTTAGCGTTGGGAAAGCCTGGGATATCGGGCCCTGACTGACCTTTATCCTGATGGTTCATTTATTACCCCCCGAACATTGCGCCCCGGCCACCCCAACTCTGCGCTTGACTTGTTGCAATACTACAGGCTGAGAGCAGCGGTACGGGCAATGTGGCCCTCCTTCCCAGAGAAACCTCCAGACTCACCTGAACTCCAATATATAGCAAACTCCACAGGCTGTAGGGGCATAATATCCTCCCTGTACAAAATACAGATGGGCAAACTAGAGAATATGTCCCCGGAACCACGGGAAGCATGGGCCAGGGAGCTCGAAACGGAGATCACTGACGAAATGTGGGGCAAAATGTGTGCACACACGCGCAAGGTCTCACTTAGCCCCAGGTTCCGCTGCATACAATACAAACTTCTCAATAGGCTTTACTACACGCCGTACAGAGTTGCAAAATTCACACTCACCTCGGCACATACATGCCCGAAATGCAAATCGAACGAGGCAGATCATGTTCATATGTTTTGGTCTTGTGCTGCGCTGAACACGTTTTGGGTGTAGGTGACGGAGGCGCTCTCGGAGATAATTGGCTCCCCAGTGGAGAGGGACCCATTAGCCTTGCTGTTTGGTATTTGGACTGGGGAAAATGTAAGGAAAATGTCAAAATTCTTGAATGTAAGTGCTATTGTTGCCAAAAGATGTATCTTACAATGCTGGAAGCGCCGCACCCCCCCCCCACCCTCAGCATGTGGTTGAGGGCCCTCACATGGGTACAAACATGCGAGGAGGAGTACATCGGATCCTTGCCCATGCCTTCCCGCCCTAGAAATGTGTGGTAGGAATTTTGCAGTTATCTGAATAACAAAGACGAGGTCGAGTGGACCTCCGCCCCCTCACCAGCCCAGCCGGACTCATCCTGATGTACGACCCATACGTGCTATTCCACAATGTCCACCCCCTCTAAGATGTGCTGTTGATAATATCTGTGATGCAATGCGTATACGTGCTGTTATGTTGTTTGCTTGTTCACATGCTATCTGTGCTGTACCTGTCTTAACCTCCTGCCAATAAACAAAAGTTTAAAAAAATAAATAAATAAGAAAACCAGCACCTATTGAAGTACCGATACCCAGAAAACCATGGACATTAAGGTATCCATTGAGAAAACCTTACCAGCAAATGAAACGAAATGAAGATCGTCTGAGTACAGTCCCTGAAGAAACTAAAAAGGCCTTAATGGAAGACGAATGGTGACATCACAAGGGCCCGGACAGACTCACAGATAGAAGAAATGTTGACCCGAGAATGACAAAAAGAGACGAAACGCCATGAATAAGGATATCGTGAACTTAAAGTGAAAGGACGATGTCAAAATGGAAGAAGTTTAAAACTGTAAACAAGATGCAGATATTCAACCAGTTTACGCCTGGAAATATGCTTGGAACCGCAAGAAAGCTAAGAAAACAGTGTGACTTGCTATACTTAGTAGAAGAGCAGTGCGGCAAGCGCCATTATACATAATCTACCTCAAACGGAGCACCTTACTATAAGTATATTTCGACTTTGCACAAGAAGCAGAATCAACCCAGGTTACAAAAGGCCATACAAGAAAAGCTTCACATTTAGCAAGAACGAGAAGAGACGGCTGAAACGAAACTCAGCAGAAGCAGCTTTTCCTAGAAGAGCCAAGGTCATACCAATAGAAGTTATGAACAGTAGCTACATTTAATTTAAAACTAAGAACAGAATATCCTGCCTCTGAAAGGTCGAGATAAGAAGGTAAAGGCAGGTGGCGGGTGAAACGAAAATCAAATGCACAAATTGAGAGAAAAGAGACAAATTCATGGTGTCAGACTCACGTGACCAGCGAGCAAGAAGAAGCTAGGATTCACACCTACGCTTGGCACCAGACCAAGCAGATATATCAGAACTTTTCCAGAAAGAAGATGCAGTTTCGAGGCCAACCACAGTGAACTAATTGACACATGGCTATTAAAGTAATGATTGATTGTAACCATAATCAGAGGAAGGCCGGGTAACGAAGGGGCACCCCGTACCCAGCTGACCATTCTGCGTGCTGCTAAGCAAAGTGGAAAAGTATGCATGGGGTTGGTGCCAACCCAATCACAATGGACCAAATAATCTAGGGTCCTATAGTTAGTAGAACCAATAGGACGTCGTACATTTAGTGACATCTGCAGTAGTCATTTTGAAGGAAGGGCTTAGATGCCCACCTGAGAGTGTTTACCCAATCCCCCCACTCTGTTACCATATACAGATATAGTACCTATAGTAAAGTTACCTTTTCCTAACCAATTGAAATGCATAATAACTTTTGAGTGTTACACGTCAATGAGGACGAGTTTTGCGTATAAATGTTACAACTTGTATGAAGTTCATTGGAGTTTGAAGCGAGAATGATGATCGCATCACTGCTGATATCCATGACTCCCCGTTTTCTGTACTTGTCATTAAACGGACTCCCTTTGCCAAACCATGGAGTTCTCCTTATTGATTGGTGTTGGAGTAATGAAACTGCACCCTCATCCATCTCAAGGGTTCAGCTATCTCGTCTTAAAGTACTTCTGAGCAAACCTTGGCTCTATGGGCCGGTCCGGGGTCTCGGGGTACACTTGGTAGCAGAGATTGATGGTTATCGATTAGAATAAGACACCCAGTGACCGTCAACATAAAGTAACTCTAGGTCCTCGGCAATATCACAAATCCTTTGCCATTTGGCTGAGTAGACCGTGAAGCTCCCCGTAGACAGTGGTAGTGTAAGAGAAAATCTGCAGACCAGGGTCTGAAGGAACCCATGTTACCCACCTAACCCCTTCCCATTCCTACGGGCAGCTGAGCGGGAGAAAAGCCGAAGAAGGCAGTAACGAAGGTGGTGATCCCGAGGATCTAGAGAGAAACCATGTGAATGGTGAGTGAAAAAGACTAAGGGGGTAATTCAGAGAATTCAGCGCACAAGTGGCGCACGCGGCTAGTGCAAAGTGTGCGCATGCGAATTACTGCGCCAGCCGCGTGCGCTAAAATCCATTTACGCGCACAGCGTATTCATGGATTTTAGTTTCCAAAACCAGCCGTGGCGCAGAGTGGCGCAGCGACCCTGCCGCAGCACCAGTTACGCCCCCAACCCCTCCCCGTGCGCTATGCAAAGCGCACAAATCCTGTACATGGTGCACAGGCCCCCAACCACGAAAACGCCTGTAAAACTCCCTGCTCACCCCTCTGAATACACGTAGCCCACTGCACGGGGATTGTCACACGCGATTGGAGTGGGGTACGTGTATAACAGGGGTTCGCGGGAAGTTTCACACGTGAAATGCCCTCTGTGAGTGGGGTACGTGTATTCCTGGGTTGCGTGGGAAGTTTTACATGCGATTGGAAAGGGGAACGTGTATTTCAGGGGTGCGCGGGAAGTTTCACACGCAAAATGCCCTGTGCGAGTGGGGTACGTGTATTCCTGGGGTGCGCGGGAAGTTTCACACGTGATAGGCCCTGTGCGAGTGGGGTATGTGTATTCCTGGGGTGCGTGTGAAGTTTCACACGCCATTGGAGAGGGGAACGTGTATTTTGGGGGTGCGCGTGAAGTTTCACACGTGAAATGCCCTGTGTGAGTGGGGTACGTGTATTCCTGGGGTGCGCGGGAAGTTTCACACGCGATTGGAGAGGGGAACGTGTATTTCGGGGGTGCGTGGGAAGTTTCACATGCGAAACGCCCTGTGCGAGTGGGGTACGTGTATTCCTGGGGTGCGCGGGAAGTTTCACATGCGATAGGCCCTGTGCGAGTGGGGTACATGTATTCCTGGCCGGCATGGGAAGTTTCACACGCGATAGGCCCTGTGCGAGTGGGGTACGTGAATAACTGGGCTTCGCGGGTAGTTTCACACACAATTTTGCTGTCAGAGCGGGTTACGCCTCCACTCATGTCCCACACATGTCCCACAGCACCCCTGCCCCCCAGCAGTCAGGGGCACCTGCCAGTAGGCCCCCACTCATGTCCCCCAGCACCCCCACCCCCCAGCAGTCAGGGGCACCTGCCAGCAGGCCCCCACTCATGTCCCCCAGCACCCCCACCCCCCGGCAGTCAGGGCCATCTGCAAGCAGGCCCCCACTCATGTCCCCCAGCAGCCCACCCCCCAGCAGTCAGGGGCACCTGCCAGCAGGCCCCCACTCATGTCCCCCAGCACCCCCACCTGCCAGCAGGCCCCCACTCATGTCCCCCAGCAGCCTCACCCCCCACCAGTCAGGGGCACCTGCCAGCAGGCCCCCACTCATGTCCCCCGGCAGCCCCACCTCCCAGCAGTGAGGGGCACCTGCCAGTAGGCCCCCACACATGTCCCACACATGTCCCACACATGTCCCCCACATGTCCCACAGCACCCCCCAGCAGTCAGGGGCACCTGCCAGCAGGCCCCCACTCATGTCCCCCAGCACCCCCACCCCCCAGCAGTCAGGGGCACCTGCCAGCAGGCCCCCACTCATGTCCCACTCATGTCCCCCAGCACCCCCACCCCCAAGCAGTCAGAGGCACCTGCCAGCAGGCCCCCACTCATGTCCCACTCATGTCCCCCAGCAGTCAGGGGCACCTGCCAGCAGGCCCCTACCCATGGCCCACTCATGTCCCCCAGCACCCCCACCCCCCAGCAGTCAGGGGCACCTGCCAGCAGGCCCCCACTCATGTCCCACACATGTCCCCCAGCACCCCCCCCAGCAGTCAGGGGCACCTGCCAGCAGGCCCCTACTAATGGCCCACTCATGTCCCCCAGCACCCCCACCCCCCAGCAGTCAGGGGCACCTGCCAGCAGGCCCCCACTCATGTCCCCCCCAGCACCCCCACCCCCCAGCAGTCAGGGGCACCTGCCAGCAGGCCCCCACACATGTCCCCCAGCACCCCCACCCCCTAGCAGTCAGGGGCACCTGCCAGCAGGCCCCCACTCATGTCCTACACATGTCCCCCAGCACCCCCACCCCCAGCAGTCAGGGGCACCTGCCAGCAGGCCCCCACTCATGTCCCACTCATGTCCCACAGCACCCCCACCCCCCAGCAGTCAGGGGCACCTACCAGCAGGCCCCCATACATGTCCCCCAGCACCCCGACCCCCCAGCAGTCAGGGGCACCTGCCAGCAGGCCCCCACTCATGTCCCCCAGCACCCCCACCCCCAGCAGTAGGGGCACCTGCCAGCAGGCCCCCACTCATGCCCCACACATGTCCCCCAGAACCCCCACCCCCCAGCAGTCAGGGCCACCTGCCAGCAGGCCCCCACTCATGTCCCACTCATGTCCCCCAGCACCCCCACCCCCCAGCAGTCAGGGGCACTTGCCAGCAGGCCCCCACTCATGTCCCCCGGCAGCCCCACCCCCCAGCACTGAGGGGCACCTGCCAGCAGGCCCCCACTCATGTCCCACACATGTCCCCCACATGTCCCCCAGCACCCCCACCCCCCAGCAGTCAGGGGCACCTGCCAGCAGGCCCCCACTCATGTCCCCCAGCACCCCCACCCCCCAGCAGTCAGGGGCACCTGCCAGAAGGCCCCCACTCATGTCCTCCAGCAGACACACCCCCCCAGCAGTCAGAGGCACCTGCCAGCAGGCCCCCACTCATGTCCCCCAGCACCCCCACCCCCAGCAGTAGGGGCACCTGCCAGCAGGCCCCCACTCATGTCCCACACATGTCCCCCAGAACCCCCACCCCCCAGCAGTCAGGGGCACCTGCCAGCAGGCCCCCACTCATGTCCCCTAGCACCCGCCACCCCCCAGCAGTCAGGGGCACCTGCCAGCAGGCCCCCACTCATGTCCTACACATGTCCCCCAGCACCCCCACCCCCACCAGTCAGGGGCACCTGCCAGCAGGCCCCCACTCATGTCCCACTCATGTCCCACAGCACCCCCACCCCCCAGCAGTCAGGGGCACCTACCAGCAGGCCCCCATACATGTCCCCCAGCACCCCCACCCCCCAGCAGTCAGGGGCACCTGCCAGCAAGCCCCCACCCATGTCCTACACATGTCCCCCAGCACCCCCACCCCCACCAGTCAGGGGCACCTGCCAGCAGGCCCCCACTCATGTCCCACTCATGTCCCCCAGCACCCTCACCCCCCAGCAGTCAGGGGAACCTGCCAGCAGGCCCCCACTCATGTCCCCCAGCACCCCCACCCCCCAGCAGTCAGGGGCACCTGCCAGCAGGCCCCCACTCATGGCCCACTCATGTCCCCCAGCACCCCCACCCGCCAGCAGTCAGGGGCACCTGCCAGCAGGCCCCCACTCATGTCCCCTAGCACCCGCCGCCCCCCAGCAGTCAGGGGCACCTGCCAGCAGGCCCCCACTCATGTCCCCAAGCACCCCCACTCCCCAGCAGTCAGGGGCACCTGCCAGCAGGCCCCCACTCATGTCCCCCAGCACCCCCCCCAGCAGTCAGGGGCACCTGCCAGCAGGCCCCCACACATGTCCCCCAGCACCCCCACCCCCCAGCAGTCAGGGGCACCTGCCAGCAGGCCCCCACACATGTCCCCCAGCACCCCCACCCCCCAGCAGTCAGGGGCACCTGCCAGCAGGCCCCCACTCATGTCCCCAAGCACCCCCACCCCCCAGCTGTCAGGGGCACCTGCCAGCAGGCCCCCACTCATGTCCTACACATGTCCCCCAGCACCCCGACCCCCACCAGTCAGGGGCACCTGCCAGCAGGCCCCCACTCATATCCCACTCATGTCCCACAGCACCCCCACCCCCCAGCAGTCAGGGGCACCTACCAGCAGGCCCCCATACATGTCCCCCCCAGCACCCCCACCCCCCAGCAGTCAGGGGCACCTGCCAGCAGGCCCCCACACATGTCCCCCAGCACCCCCACCCCCTAGCAGTCAGGGGCACCTGCCAGCAGGCCCCCACTCATGTCCTACACATGTCCCCCAGCACCCCCACCCCCAGCAGTCAGGGGCACCTGCCAGCAGGCCCCCACTCATGTCCCACTCATGTCCCACAGCACCCCCACCCCCCAGCAGTCAGGGGCACCTACCAGCAGGCCCCCATACATGTCCCCCAGCACCCCGACCCCCCAGCAGTCAGGGGCACCTGCCAGCAGGCCCCCACTCATGTCCCCCAGCACCCCCACCCCCAGCAGTAGGGGCACCTGCCAGCAGGCCCCCACTCATGTCCCACACATGTCCCCCAGAACCCCCACCCCCCAGCAGTCAGGGCCACCTGCCAGCAGGCCCCCACTCATGTCCCACTCATGTCCCCCAGCACCCCCACCCCCCAGCAGTCAGGGGCACTTGCCAGCAGGCCCCCACTCATGTCCCCCGGCAGCCCCACCCCCCAGCACTGAGGGGCACCTGCCAGCAGGCCCCCACTCATGTCCCACACATGTCCCCCACATGTCCCCCAGCACCCCCACCCCCCAGCAGTCAGGGGCACCTGCCAGCAGGCCCCCACTCATGTCCCCCAGCACCCCCACCCCCCAGCAGTCAGGGGCACCTGCCAGAAGGCCCCCACTCATGTCCTCCAGCAGACACACCCCCCCAGCAGTCAGAGGCACCTGCCAGCAGGCCCCCACTCATGTCCCCCAGCACCCCCACCCCCAGCAGTAGGGGCACCTGCCAGCAGGCCCCCACTCATGTCCCACACATGTCCCCCAGAACCCCCACCCCCCAGCAGTCAGGGGCACCTGCCAGCAGGCCCCCACTCATGTCCCCTAGCACCCGCCACCCCCCAGCAGTCAGGGGCACCTGCCAGCAGGCCCCCACTCATGTCCTACACATGTCCCCCAGCACCCCCACCCCCACCAGTCAGGGGCACCTGCCAGCAGGCCCCCACTCATGTCCCACTCATGTCCCACAGCACCCCCACCCCCCAGCAGTCAGGGGCACCTACCAGCAGGCCCCCATACATGTCCCCCAGCACCCCCACCCCCCAGCAGTCAGGGGCACCTGCCAGCAAGCCCCCACCCATGTCCTACACATGTCCCCCAGCACCCCCACCCCCACCAGTCAGGGGCACCTGCCAGCAGGCCCCCACTCATGTCCCACTCATGTCCCCCAGCACCCTCACCCCCCAGCAGTCAGGGGAACCTGCCAGCAGGCCCCCACTCATGTCCCCCAGCACCCCCACCCCCCAGCAGTCAGGGGCACCTGCCAGCAGGCCCCCACTCATGGCCCACTCATGTCCCCCAGCACCCCCACCCGCCAGCAGTCAGGGGCACCTGCCAGCAGGCCCCCACTCATGTCCCCTAGCACCCGCCGCCCCCCAGCAGTCAGGGGCACCTGCCAGCAGGCCCCCACTCATGTCCCCAAGCACCCCCACTCCCCAGCAGTCAGGGGCACCTGCCAGCAGGCCCCCACTCATGTCCCCCAGCACCCCCCCCAGCAGTCAGGGGCACCTGCCAGCAGGCCCCCACACATGTCCCCCAGCACCCCCACCCCCCAGCAGTCAGGGGCACCTGCCAGCAGGCCCCCACACATGTCCCCCAGCACCCCCACCCCCCAGCAGTCAGGGGCACCTGCCAGCAGGCCCCCACTCATGTCCCCAAGCACCCCCACCCCCCAGCTGTCAGGGGCACCTGCCAGCAGGCCCCCACTCATGTCCTACACATGTCCCCCAGCACCCCGACCCCCACCAGTCAGGGGCACCTGCCAGCAGGCCCCCACTCATATCCCACTCATGTCCCACAGCACCCCCACCCCCCAGCAGTCAGGGGCACCTACCAGCAGGCCCCCATACATGTCCCCCAGCACCCCCAACCCCCAGCAGTCAGGGGAACCTGCCAGCAGGCGCCCACTCATGTCCTACACATGTCCCCCAGCACCCCCACCAGTCAGGGGCACCTGCCAGCAGGCCCCCACTCATGTCCCACTCATGTCCCACAGCACCCCCACCCCCCAGCAGTCAGGGGCACCTACCAGCAGGCCCCCATACATGTCCCCCAGCACCCCCACCCCCAGCAGTCAGGGGCACCTGCCAGCAGGCCCCCACTCATGTCCCCCAGCACACCCACCCCCAGCAGTCAGGGGCACCTGCCAGCAGGGCCCCACTCATGTCCCACACATGTCCCCCAGCACCCCCAGCCGTCAGGGGCACCTGCCAGTAGGCCCCCACTCATGTCCCTCTCATGTCCCCCAGTACCCCCACCCCCCAGCAGTCAGGGGCACCTGCCAGCAGGCCCCCACTCATGTCCCACACATGTCCCCCAGAACCCCCACCCCCCAGCAGTCAGGGGCACCTGCCAGCAGGCCCCCACTCATGTCCCACTCATGTCCCCCAGCACCCCCACCCCCCAGCAGTCAGGGGCACTTGCCAGCAGGCCCCCACTCATGTCCCCCGGCAGCCCCACCCCCCAGCACTGAGGGGCACCTGCCAGCAGGCCCCCACTCATGTCCCACACATGTCCCCCACATGTCCCCCAGCACCCCCACCCCCCAGCAGTCAGGGGCACCTGCCAGCAGGCCCCCACTCATGTCCCCCAGCACCCCCACCCCCCAGCAGTCAGGGGCACCTGCCAGCAGGCCCCCACTCATGTCCTCCAGCAGACACACCCCCCCAGCAGTCAGAGGCACCTGCCAGCAGGCCCCCACTCATGTCCCACTCACGTCCCCCAGCACCCCGACCCCCAAGCAGTCAGGGGCACCTGCCAGCAGGCCCCCACTCATGTCCCACTCATGTCCCCCAGCACCCCCCAGCAGTTAGGGGCACCTGCCAGAAGGCCCCTACTCATGGCCCACTCATGTCCCCCAGCACCCCCACCTGCCAGCAGTCAGGGGCACCTGCCAGCAGGCCCCCACTCATGTCCCCCAGCACCCCTCACCCCCCAGCAGTCAGGGGTACCTGCCAGCAGGCCCCCACACATGTCCCCCAGCACCCCCACCCCCCAGCAGTCAGGGGCACCTGCCAGCAGGCCCCCACACATGTCCCCCAGTACCCCCACCCCCCAGCAGTCAGGGGCACCTGCCAGAAGGCCCCCACGCATGTCCCCCAGCACCCCCACCCCCCAGCAGTCAGGGGAACCTGCCAGCAGGCCCCCACTCAGGTCCCCCAGTACCCCCACCCCCCAGCAGTCAGGGGCACCTGCCAGCAGGCCCCCACTCATGTCCCACTCATGTCCCTCAGCACCCCCCCAGCAGTCAGGGGAACCTGGCAGCATGCCCCCATTCATGTCCCCCAGCACCCCCACCCCCCAGCAGTCAGGGGCACCTGCCAGCAGGCCCCCACTCATGTCCCACTCATGTCCCCCAGCACCTCCACCCCCCAGCAGTCAGGGGCACCTACCAGCAGACCCCCACACATGTCCCCCAGCACCCCCACCCCCCAGCAGTCAGGGGCACCTGCCAGCAGGTCCCCACTCATGTCCCCCAGCACCCCCACCCCCAGCAGTCAGGGGCACCTGCCAGCAGGCCGCCACTCATGTCCCACACATGTCCCCCAGCACCCCCACCCCCCAGCAGTCAGGGGCACCTGCCAGCAGGCCCCCACTCATGTCCCCCAGCACCCTCACCCCCCAGCAGTCAGGGGCACCTGCCAGCAGGCCCCAACTCATGTCCCACACATGTCCCCCAGCACCCCCACCCCCCAGCAGTCAGGGGCACTTGCCAGCAGGCCCCCACTCATGTCCCCCGGCAGCCCCACCCCCCAGCACTGAGGGGCACCTGCCAGCAGGCCCCCACTCATGTCCCACACATGTCCCCCACATGTCCCCCAGCACCCCCACCCCCCAGCAGTCAGGGGCACCTGCCAGCAGGCCCCCACTCATGTCCCCCAGCACCCCCACCCCCCTGCAGTCAGGGGCACCTGCCAGCAGGCCCCCACTCATGTCCCCCAGCACCCCCACCCCCCAGCAGTCAGGGGCACCTGCCAGCAGGCCCCCACACATGTCCCCCACCAGACACACCCCCCAGCAGTCAGAGGCACCTGCCAGCAGGCCCCCACTCATGTCCCACTCATGTCCCCCAGCACCCTGACCCCCAAGCAGTCAGGGGCACCTGCCAGCAGGCCCCCACTCATGTCCCACTCATGTCCCCCAGCACCCCCCACGCCCCAGCAGTCAGGGGCACCTGCCAGCAGGCCCCCACTCATGTCCCGCAGCACCCCCACCCCCCAGCAGTCAGGGGAACCTGGCAGCATGCCCCCATTCATGTCCCCCAGCACCCCCACCCCCCAGCAGTCAGGGGCACCTGCCAGCAGGCCCCCACTCATGTCCCACTCATGTCCCCCAGCACCTCCACCCCCCAGCAGTCAGGGGCACCTACCAGCAGACCCCCACACATGTCCCCCAGCACCCCCACCCCCCAGCAGTCAGGGGCACCTGCCAGCAGGTCCCCACTCATGTCCCCCAGCACCCCCACCCCCAGCAGTCAGGGGCACCTGCCAGCAGGCCGCCACTCATGTCCCACACATGTCCCCCAGCACCCCCACCCCCCAGCAGTCAGGGGCACCTGCCAGCAGGCCCCCACTCATGTCCCCCAGCACCCTCACCCCCCAGCAGTCAGGGGCACCTGCCAGCAGGCCCCAACTCATGTCCCACACATGTCCCCCAGCACCCCCACCCCCCAGCAGTCAGGGGCACCTGCCAGCAGGCCCCCACTCATGTCCCCCAGCACCCCCACCCCCCAGCAGTCAGGGGCACCTGCCAGCAGGCCCCCACTCATGTCCCCCAGCACCCCCAGCAGTCAGGGGCACCTGCCAGCAGGCCCCCACTCATGTCCCACTCATGTCCCCCAGCAGCCCCACCCCCCAGCAGTCAGGGGCACCTGCCAGCAGGCCCTCACACATGTCCCCCCAGCACGCACACCCCCCAGCAGTCAGGGGCACCTGCCAGCAGGCCCCCACTCATGTCTCACTCATGTCCCCCAGCACCCCCACCCCCCGGCAGTCAGGGGCACCTGCCAGCAGGCCCCCACTCATGTCCCACTCATGTCCCCCAGCACCCCCACCCCCCAGCAGTCAGGGGCACCTGCCAGCAGGTCCCCCACACATGTCCCCCAGCACCCACACCCCCCAGCAGTCAGGGGCACCTGCCAGCAGGCCCCCACTCATGTCCCACTCATGTCCCACTCATGTCCCCCTCATGTCCCCCAGCACCCCCACCACCCAGCAGTCAGGGGCACCTGCCAGCAGGCCCCCACTCATGTCTCACTCATGTTCCCCAGCAGTCAGGGGCACCTGCCAGCAGGCCCCCACTCATGTCCCCCCCAGCACCCCCACCCCCCAGCAGTCAGGGGCACCTGCCAGCAGGCCCCCACACATGTCCCCCAGCACACCCGCCCCCAGCAGTCAGGGGCACCTGCCAGCAAGCCCCCACTCATGTCCCCCAACACCCCCACCCCCCAGCAGTCAGGCGCACCTGCCAGCAGGCCCCCACTCATGTCCCCCAGCACACCCACCCCGCAGCAGTCAGGGGCACCTGCCAGCAGGCCCCCACTCATGTCCCCCAGCACCCCCACCCCCCAGCAGTCAGGGGCACCAGCCAGCAGGACGCCACTCATGTCCCCCAGCACCCCCACCCCCCAGCAGTCAGGGGCACCTGCCAGCAGGCCCCCACTCATGCCCCACACATGTCCCCCAGCACCTCCACCCCCTGCAATCAGGGGCACCTTCCAGCAGGCCTCCACACATGTCCCACTCATGTCCCCCAGCACCCCCAGCAGTCAGGGACACCTGCCAGCAGGCCCCCACACATGTCCCCCAGCACCCCCACCCCCAGCAGTCAGGGGCACCTGCCAGCAGGACCCCACTCATGTCCCCCAGCAGCCCCACCCCCAGCAGTCAGGGGCACCTGCCAGCAGGCCCTCACACATGTCCCCCAGCACGCACACCCCCAGCAGTCAGGGGCACCTGCCAGCAGGCCCCCACTCATGTCCCACTCATGTCCCCCAGCACCCCCACCCCCCGGCAGTCAGGGGCACCTGCCAGCAGGCCCCCACTCATGTCCCACTCATGTCCCCCAGCACCCCACCCCCCATCAGTCAGGGGCACCTGCCAGCAGGCCCCCACTCATGTCCCACTCATGTCCCCCAGCACCCCCACCCCCCAGCAGTCAGCGGCACCTGCCAGCAGGTCCCCCACACATGTCCCCCAGCACCCCCACCCCCAGCAGTCAGGGGCACCTGCCAGCAGGCCCCGACTCATGGCCCACTCATGTCCCCCAGCACCCCCACCCGCCAGCAGTCAGGGGCACCTGCCAGCAGGCCCCCACTCATGTCCCCTAGCACCCGCCGCACCCCAGCAGTCAGGGACACCTGCCAGCAGGCCCCCACTCATGTCCCCAAGCACCCCCACTCCCCAGCAGTCAGGGGCACCTGCCAGCAGGCCCCCACTCATGTCCCCCAGCACACCCACCCCCAGCAGTCAGGGGCACCTGCCAACAGGCCCCCACTCATGTCCCACACATGTCCCCCCAGCACCCCCACCCCCAGCCGTCAGGGGCACCTGCCAGTAGGCCCCCACTCATGTCCCACTCATGTCCCCCAGCACCCCCACCCCCCAGCAGTCAGGGGCACCTGCCAGCAGGCCCCCACTCATGTCCCACACATGCCCCCCACATGTCCCCCAGCACGCCCACCCCCCAGCAGTCAGGGGCACCTGCCAGCAGGCCCCCACTCATGTCCCCCAGCACCCCCACCCCCCAGCAGTCAGGGGCACCTGCCAGCAGGCCCCCACACATGTCCGCCAGCAGACACACCCCCTAGCAGTCAGAGGCACCTGCCAGCAGGCCCCCACTCATGTCCCACTCATGTCCCCCAGCACCCTGACCCCCAAGCAGTCAGGGGCACCTGCCAGCAGGCCCCCACTCATGTCCCACTCATGTCCCCCAGCACCCCCCACGCCCCAGCAGTCAGGGGCACCTGCCAGCAGGCCCGCACACATGTCCCCCAGCGCCCCCATCTCCCAGCAGTCAGGGGCACCTGCCAGCAGGCCCCCACTCATGTCCCGCAGCACCCCCACCCCCCAGCAGTCAGGGGAACCTGGCAGCATGCCCCCATTCATGTCCCCCAGCACCCCCACCCCCAGCAGTCAGGGGCACCTGCCAGCAGGCCCCCACTCTTGTCCCACACATGTCCCCCAGCACCCCCACCCCCCAGCAGTCAGGGGCACCTGCCAGCAGGCCCCCACTCATGTCCCCCAGCACCCCCACCCCCAGCAGTCAGGGGCACCTGCCAGCAGGCCGCCACTCATGTCCCACACATGTCCCCCAGCACCCCCACCCCCCAGCAGTCAGGGGCACCTGCCAGCAGGCCCCCACTCATGTCCCCCAGCAGTCAGGGGCACCTGCCAGCAGGCCCCAACTCATGTCCCACACATGTCCCCCAGCACCCCCACCCCCCAGCAGTCAGGGGCACCTGCCAGCAGGCCCCCACTCATGTCCCCCAGCACCCCCACCCCCCAGCAGTCAGGGGCACCTACCAGCAGGCCCCCACACATGTCCCCCAGCACTCCCACACCCCAGCAGTCAGGGGCACCTGCCAGCAGGCCCCCACTCATGTCCCCCAGCAACCCCCCCAGTAGACAGGGGCACCTGCCAGCAGGCCCCCACTCATGTCCCACTCATGTCCCCCAGCAGCCCCACCCCCCAGCAGTCAGGGGCACCTGCCAGCAGGCCCTCACACATGTCCCCCCAGCACGCACACCCCCCAGCAGTCAGGGGCACCTGCCAGCAGGCCCCCACTCATGTCTCACTCATGTCCCCCAGCACCCCCACCCCCCGGCAGTCAGGGGCACCTGCCAGCAGGCCCCCACTCATGTCCCACTCATGTCCCCCAGCACCCCCATCCCCCAGCAGTCAGGGGCACCTGCCAGCAGGCCCCCACTCATGTCCCACTCATGTCCCCCAGCACCCCCACCACCCAGCAGTCAGGGGCACCTGCCAGCAGGCCCCCACTCATGTCTCACTCATGTTCCCCAGCACCCCCACCCCCCAGCAGTCAGGGGCACCTGCCAGCAGGCCCCCACTCATGTCCCCCCCAGCACCCCCACCCCCCAGCAGTCAGGGGCACCTGCCAGCAGGCCCCCACACATGTCCCCCAGCACACCCACCCCCCAGCAGTCAGGGGCACCTGCCAGCAAGCCCTCACTCATGTCCCCCAGCACCCCCACCCCCCAGCAGTCAGGCGCACCTGCCAGCTGGCCCCCACTCATGTCCCCCAGCACACCCACCCCGCAGAAGTCAGGGGCACCTGCCAGCAGGCCCCCACTCATGTCCCCCAGCACCCCCACCCCCCAGCAGTCAGGGGCAGCAGCCAGCAGAACGCCACTCATGTCCCCCAGCACCCCCGCCCCCCAGCAGTCAGGGGCACCTGCCAGCAGGACCCCACTCATGTCCCACTCATGTCCCCCAGCACCCCCACCCCCCAGCAGTCAGGGACACCTGCCAGCAGGCCCCCACTCATGTCCCCAAGCACCCCACCCCCCAGCTGTCAGGGGCACCTGCCAGCAGGCCCCCACTCATGTCCCACTCATGTCCCCCAGCACCCCCACCCCCCGGCAGTCAGGGGCACCTGCCAGCAGGCCCCCACTCATGTCCCCCAGCACCCCACCCCCCAGCAGTCAGGGGCACCTGCCAGCAGGCCCCCACTCATGTCCCACTCATGTCCCCCAGCACACCCACCCCCCAGCAGTCAGGGGCACCTGCCAGCAGGTCCCCCACACATGTTCCCCAGCACCCACACCCCCCAGCAGTCAGGGGCACCTGCCAGCAGGCCCCCACTCATGTCCCACTCATGTCCCCCAGCAGCCCCACCCCCCAGCAGTCAGGGGAACCTGCCAGCAGGCCCCCACTCATGTCCCCCAGCACCCCCACCCCCAGCAGTCAGGGGCACCTGCCAGCAGGCCCCCACTCATGGCCCACTCATGTCCCCCAGCACCCCCACCCGCCAGCAGTCAGGGGCACCTGCCAGCAGGCCCCCACTCATGTCCCCTAGCACCCGCCGCCCCCCAGCAGTCAGGGGCACCTGCCAGCAGGCCCCCACTCATGTCCCCAAGCACCCCCACTCCCCAGCAGTCAGGGGCACCTGCCAGCAGGCCCTCACTCATGTCCCCCAGCACCCCCCCCGCAAGTCAGGGGCACCTGCCAGTAGGCCCCCACACATGTCCCCCAGCAACCCCACCCCCCATCAGTCAGGGGCACCTGCCAGCAGGCCCCCACACATGTCCCCCAGCACCCCCACCCCCCAGCAGTCAGGGGCACCTGCCAGCAGGCCCCCACTCATGTCCCCAAGCACCCCCACCCCCCAGCAGTCAGGGGCACCTGCCAGCAGGCCCCCACTCATGACCTACACATGTCCCCCAGCACCCCCACCCCCACCAGTCAGGGGCACCTGCCAGCAGGCCCCCACTCATGTCCCACTCATGTCCCACAGCACCCCCACCCCCCAGCAGTCAGGGGCACCTACCAGCATGCCCCCATACATGTCCCCCAGCACCCCCAACCCCCAGCAGTCAGGGGAACCTGCCAGCAGGCCCCCACTCATGTCCTACACATGTCCCCCAGCACCCCCACCAGTCAGGGGCACCTGCCAGCAGGCCCCCACTCATGTCCCACAGGACCCCCCACGCCCCAGCAGTCAGGGGCACCTGCCAGCAGGCCCCCACACATGTCCCCCAGCACCCCATCCCCCAGCAGTCAGGGGCACCTGCCAGCAGGCCCCCACTCATGTCCCCCAGCACCCCCACCCCCCAGCAGTCAGGGGAACCTGGCAGCATGCCCCCATTCATGTCCCCCAGCACCCCCACCCCCCAGCAGTCAGGGGCACCTGCCAGCAGGCCCCCACTCATGTCCCACTCATGTCCCCCAGCACCTCCACCCCCCAGCAGGCCCCCACTCATGTCCCCCAGCACCCCCCACGCCCCAGCAGTCAGGGGTACCTGCCAGCATGCCCCCACACATGTCCCCCAGCACCCCCATCCCCCAGCAGTCAGGGGCACCTGCCAGCAGGCCCCCACTCATGTCCCCCAGCACCCCCACCCCCCAGCAGTCAGGGGAACCTGGCAGCATGCCCCCATTCATGTCCCCCAGCACCCCCCCACGCCCCAGCAGTCAGGGGCACCTGCCAGCAGGCCCCCACACATGTCCCCCAGCGCCCCCATCCCCCAGCAGTCAGGGGAACCTGCCAGCAGGCCCCCACTCATGTCCCCCAGCACCCCCACCCCCCAGCAGTCAGGGGAACCTGGCAGCATGCCCCCATTCATGTCCCCCAGCACCCCCACCCCCCAGCAGTCAGGGGCACCTACCAGCAGACCCCCACACATGTCCCCCAGCACCCCCACCCCCAGCAGTCAGGGGCACCTGCCAGCAGGCCCCCACTCATGTCCCCCAGCACCCCCACCCCCAGCAGTCAGGGGCACCTGCCAGCAGGCCGCCACTCATGTCCCACACATGTCCCCCAGCACCCCCACCCCCCAGCAGTCAGGGGCACCTGCCAGCAGGCCCCCACTCATGTCCTCCAGCACCCTCACCCCCCAGCAGTCAGGGGCACCTGCCAGCAGGCCCCAACTCATGTCCCACACATGTCCCCCAGCAGCCCCACCCCCCAGCAGTCAGGGGCACCTGCCAGCAGGCCCCCACTCATGTCCCCCAGCACCCCCACCCCCCAGCAGTCAGGGGCACCTACCAGCAGGCCCCCACACATGTCCCCCAGCACTCCCACACCCCAGCAGTCAGGGGCACCTGCCAGCAGGCCCCCACTCATGTCCCCCAGCAACCCCCCCAGCAGTCAGGGGCACCTGCCAGCAGGCCCCCACTCATGTCCCACTCATGTCCCCCAGCAGCCCCACCCCCCAGCAGTCAGGGGCTCCTGCCAGCAGGCCCTCACACATGTCCCCCCAGCATGCACACCCCCCAGCAGTCAGGGGCACCTGCCAGCAGGCCCCCACTCATGTCTCACTCATGTCCCCCAGCACCCCCACCCCCCGGCAGTCAGGGGCACCTGCCAGCAGGCCCCCACTCATGTCCCACTCATGTCCCCCAGTACCCCCACCCCCCAGCAGTCAGGGGTACCTGCCAGCAGGCCCCCACTCATGTCCCACTCATGTCCCCCAGCACCCCCACCCCCCAGCAGTCAGGGGCACCTGCCAGCAGGTCCCCCACACATGTCCCCCAGCACCCACCCCCCCCATCAGTCAGGGGCACCTGCCAGCAGGCCCCCACTCATGTCCCACTCATGTCCCACTCATGTCCCCCAGCACCCCCACCACACAGCAGTCAGGGGCACCTGCCAGCAGGCCCCCACTCATGTCTCACTCATGTTCCCCAGCACCCCCACCCCCCAGCAGTCAGGGGCACCTGCCAGCAGGCCCCCACTCATGTCCCCCCCAGCACCCCACCCCCCAGCAGTCAGGGGCACCTGCCAGCAGGCCCCCACTCATGTCCCCCCCAGCACCCCACCCCCCAGCAGTCAGGGGCACCTGCCAGCAGGCCCCCACACATGTCCCCCAGCACCCCCACCCCCCAGCAGTCAGGGGCACCTGCCAGCAGGCCCCCACTCATGTCCCCCAGCACCCCCAACCCCCAGCAGTCAGGGGCACCAGCCAGCAGGACGCCACTCATGTCCCCCAGCACCCCCACCCCCCAGGATTCAGGGGCACCTGCCAGCAGGCCCCCACTCATGTCCCACACATGTCCCCCAGCACCTCCACCCCCTGCAATCAGGGGCACCTTCCAGCAGGCCTCCACACATGTCCCACTCATGTCCCCCAGCACCCCCACTCCCCAGCAGTCAGGGACACCTGCCAGCAGGCCCCCACACATGTCCCCCAGCACCCCCACCCCCAGCAGTCAGGGGCACCTGCCAGCAGGACCCCACTCATGTCCCACTCATGTCCCCCAGCAGCCCCACCCCCCAGCAGTCAGGGGCACCTGCCAGCAGGCCCTCACACATGTCCCGCCAGCACGCACACCCCCAGCAGTCAGGGGCAACTGCCAGCAGGCCCCCACTCATGTCCCACTCATGTCCCCCAGCACCCCCACCCCCCGGCAGTCAGGGGAACCTGCCAGCAGGCCCCCACTCATGTCCCACTCATGTCCCCCAGCACCCCACCCCCCAGCAGTCAGGGGCACCTGCCAGCAGGCCCCCACTCATGTCCCACTCATGTCCCCCAGCACCCCCCACCCCCCAGCAGTCAGGGGCACCTGCCAGCAGGTCCCCCACACATGTCCCCCAGCACCCACACCCCCCAGCAGTCAGGGGCACCTGCCAGCAGGCCCCCACTCATGTCCCCCAGCACCCCCACCCCCCAGCAGTCAGACGCACCTGCCAGCAGGCCCCCACTCATGTCCCCCAGCACACCCACCCCCCAGCAGTCAGGGGCACCTGCCAGCAGGCCCCCAGTCATGTCCCCCAGCACCCCCACCCCCCAGCAGTCAGGGGCACCAGCCAGCATGCCGCCACTCATGTCCCCCAGCACCCCCACCCCCCCAGCAGTCAGGGGCACCTGCCAGCAGGCCCCCACTCATGTCCCACACATGTCCCCCAGCACCTCCACCCCCCAGCAATCAGGGGCACCTTCCAGCAGGCCCCCACTCATGTCCCACTCATGTCCCCAGCACCCCCACCCCCCGGCAGTCAAGGGCACCTGCCAGCAGGCCCCCACTCATGTCCCACTCATGTCCCCCAGCACCCCACCCCCCAGCAGTCAGGGGCACCTGCCAGCAGGCCCCCACTCATGTCCCACTCATGTCCCCCAGCACCCCCACCCCCCAGCAGTCAGGGGCACCTGCCAGCAGGTCCCCCACACATGTCCCCCAGCACCCACACCCCCCAGCAGTCAGGGGCACCTGCCAGCAGGCCCCCACTCATGTCCCACTCATGTCCCCAGCACCCCCACCCCCCAACAGTCAGGGGCACCTGCCAGCAGGCCCCCACACATGTCCCCCAGCACACCCACCCCCCAGCAGTCAGGGGCACCTGCCAGCAGGCCCCCAATCATGTCCCCCAGCACCCCCACCCCCCAGCAGTCAGACGCACCTGCCAGCAGGCCCCCACTCATGTCCCCCAGCACACCCACCCCCCAGCAGTCAGGGGCACCTGCCAGCAGGCCCCCAGTCATGTCCCCCAGCACCCCCACCCCCCAGCAGTCAGGGGCACCAGCCAGCATGCCGCCACTCATGTCCCCCAGCACCCCCACCCCCCAGCAGTCAGGGGCACCTGCCAGCAGGCCCCCACTCATGTCCCACACATGTCCCCCAGCACCTCCACCCCCCAGCAATCAGGGGCACCTTCCAGCAGGCCTCCACACATGCCCCACTCATGTCCCCCAGCACCCCCACCCCCCATTAGTCAGGGACACCTGCCAGCAGGCCCCCACTCATGTCTCCCCCACCCCCCAGCAGTCAGAGGCACCTGCCAGCAGGCCCCCACACATGTCCCCCAGCACCCCCACCCCCCAGCAGTCAGGGGCACCTGCCATCAGGCCCCCACTCATGTCCCACTCATGTCCCCCAGCACACCACCCCCCAGCAGTCAGGGGCACCTGCCAGCAGGCCCCCACTCATGTCCCACTTATGTCCCCCAGCACCCACGTCATGACGATCCTCAATCATGGGCCTCATGCCACCCACACCACCCCCCACGCCACCCCAGCCCAAAGACCCAAACAAGTATTGCATCCACCCACAGAGAAATGGCCATTATTGATATAACCCGAATGGCAAGTATGTACATGAACACATGTCCGTCACACACACACAATGGGTGCAAGTGAATGTAAAAACCCATATCATGACATGCATGAAACCAATGAGAGAATACCACACATTGAAGTATGAAACAAAAATGTATTGAACGCAACATGAATGTAATGGAAAAAAAATCAATAATGGGAATAATAAATAAAATGCAGCATGTCCGGAAAAAAATAAAAAAATATGAAATCAGAATCTAAAGAACTCCAAATGAAAATGTGTCCAAAGTCTCCGTCCAACAAAGCAAATCCAAGGGAAAAAAATATATGAAACCCATTGCGCCATGGTGAAATTAAAATAAAAACGAGAAACATCCACTTTTCAACTATATACAAATCACCAATCCAGTGTCCATGAGCCCAACAAATGAAATGAAACCTACAAAAAACCCTACCTAATAATGAACTATATACAAAAATGTGGTGCAGTGTCCAAGCGGCCCAAAATAAACAAAAACAGAAAGGAAATCTAACACTATCTAACTATTTACAATGGCAGCGGGCTAGGGTGACGGCTCACTTATTGATGTCCTGGGCCAGGGCATCATTGAACTCCCGCTCAATGTCCTGGAGGCGGTCCTCTTCCATGACCCGAGGGTTTGCAGGGACGACGACATGTTCACCTCCAACTCCCTGCGAATTGCCTCAAGGCACTTGACCCGCCTCAGGGCCCTCCGCATGGAGTTCTCCGCCCTGACCATTGTGAGCCGTGCCTTTTCCGTCTGCTGCTGCTCTGCATCTATGGTGTGGCCCAACCGCTGCCACACGGAAGACACTTGAAATCCGGGGTCCTCCTGCCCTATGGCGGATGCATGCCCCTCCGATGTTGAAGGCCCCGAGCCATCATTGCTCCCACCATGTTGCTGCTGTTGTGCCTGTGCCTGCGCCCTGGCTCTTGCTGCCTGCATGTCCTCCTCCGGCTGGGGTGCAGTTGTCATGGTGGCCACCCCTGCTAGACGTCCGACTCCCGACTGTGGCAGGGATGTGTCCTCCACCAGCCTGGCCGCTGGGTCAGGGGCAGCTCCACAGGGTACCCAGGTGACACATGGGTGGGAAGATGGCATGGAGGATGACTGGCGCGTAGGGGGTTCACGTGAGGAGGGGGTCGCAAGAAGGTCCAGCACATGGAGGAATCCAGCACCGGTGACCCGTCCCAGTAGGTCAACGTGGTCAAAGAGGCTTGCAAGACGACGTGCAGTCTCTCCACGAAAAGACTGCAGGTCACCTCGCATGCCCCGTTGACGCAACGCTATCCCACTCAGGACAGGCACAACACGGTCCCGGATAGCCACGTCCGCAGGGAGAGGAAGGCCAATTGTTGTGCGCTCATCCCCTCCCTGAAAACGGGTCTGGACATAGGCATCCCTGCTGGTGCCAGATGATGCAGTGACAGGATCAGGGACAGGATTACACACAGGCACCTCTGCGGTGGCCTGTGCTGCCTCCTGTCCCTGCACTGCACCACTAGCACCAGTGGAATCCCCACCTCCAGACCCCATGTGTGTCCCTTCGCGGCCTCCTCCTCCTTCACCAAACCCCCCCACCAACCTGGATGACTCCGTGCCATCTTCCTCCGTTGGACCCTGTGGTGTCTCAGCTGCCCCTTCTGCTGCCGAGGAGTCCACCTCCGACCTCTGCCTCTTGGACCTACCCTCGGCAGCTGCGGCCTGGGGCGCGGCACCAGACTCCTCACTCCCCGACGAGATGACAATCTGGGAGGGGAGCCGGGCCTTGCGTCTGCGGCTGGTGGTGTGATCCCTGCCGCTGTGCTCCACAGCACCCTCTCCGCCCTCTTCATCAGCTGACGCTGCAGACAGGGAGAGATAAAACACAGACATCAGGGCACTGTACAATGGACTGATACACACATGACAGTTGCACATGAGTGGCAGCATTTCCACAGCAATATTGCACCAGGCAGCAACATCCATACACATACAACAGCATGAACAGCCAAAGGTGAGCCTGACATCACATGAAACACAGGGAGTGCACTAGACATGCACACATGCCACCACACTTACATGCATGTCTACATCTCCTCCAACTGTCGCAGTGATGCGATCGCCATACATGTCACATCTGGCATTCAGCCTTCTACATATCAGTGTCACGTGCATCCATGTTGCATCACAGTTGCACACTTGTCAAATACACACACATGCACATGTACAGAGTGCAGATACATGCAGCAGGAACCACCATCCATGTGTGACACCACAACCATGCCAACGTACATACACAGAAATTCAAACATGTGTGCTACCACACCTGCATTTGCACAGCATGCTTACCAACACATACACCATCGATGTGTCTCACACCTAAGAGGACTCACATGTGGCAGCCTCACGCCCCTGTTCATACACATCCCTACATGGCCCTACGAAAACACATGTGCAACCTGCATACCACTGGCACCCACCACACGCACAGCGTCCAATCAGTATGCATGTACACTTACCGCTCGACTCCAGACGGGTCTGCCTCTCAAGGACTTGGACGTGGAGTGCTGGGCATATGTGTTCCAGGACCCTCATCTGGTGGTCGGACAGGAGGCCCCGGCGCCCCTCGGCATCCGCTGCCTTCAAGAGGCGCTGGGCTTGTTGAGGGTCCTAGACCTGAAGTCCTTGTCAGATCCTCACTCCTCTTGACAGGCGCAGAGGCAGCACAAACTCCTCCCTCCCCATTGGGTCTTGGCACCTGGGAAACGAAAACCACAGGCCACCGCAACCCTCTGGGGAAAGAGGGTTAGGGTTCGTTCAATGGATGGGTAGAGGGAGTTCAGGATCACCGGAAAGAGGTTTAGGGAATCACAATGGATGGGTAAGGGGGATTAAGGGAAACATGCTCCTCGGCTCCGGTCCTTCTCTTGCTGATGGTTGTTGGTGCTCACACACACTTTCTCACTACCATCCACTCTCACAGAAATTCTCCTTGGAGGCCTTTGTACTGGAGCCTCTAACCAACTTATCCCTAGATCAGTATTCTCTAGGGCTGCCTTGGTTTTCACACTGCCTTTTCCAACAGAAGCTCCGCCCTCATTACTTCATGAAGGCAAACCCTCCCAACATCACTTCTTGTTAGGGTAACTCCCCACCTAATGCAGATACATGTTCCCACCTTACCCTGTGCTATAGTAACAACAAATTACCCTGTGCATTAGTAACAACAAACAACAACATGCACACGAGGTGCTGAGACACTTAGCTCTGTGTTCTGTGGAGTTCTAGGTCCTTCGGCCTTTTCAGGTTGATGGGCGTGATATGTCTCACCAGTCCGTTCAAACACTAAGCTGAAAATAGCCAAAACAAAGTCAGTGCACGTGCGTGCGAAATTGCCGTTCCAAAAGAGCGTTCCCTAACGGGTTAAAGATTAGTTAGGGGTGCGGTTGCTTCACCGCCAAGCTAACTCCAAATTCCGGGTTAGTATCATGCTCTGCATGCAAATGTTCAACTCGGCTTTTCATGCTGCCGACAATGTCTACCGAAGTATTCCTCAGCGCGTAACACGTTTCCCTTTCACGGGATAAATCAGCTGACTATGAACATAAGATGTGTACTTATCTTTACATGTACGCGGGGCCGGGGGTTGAGGCTGGCGGGCGGTGCCCCGCGTAGGCGTGCCTGCAGGAGCTCGAGGCGAACACGTCCTCTCTGGCCGATGGTCAGGATTACGAGCGCTCCTCCCAGGGCGCGGCTCGCGCATGCGCAGTAGCGCGCGTGTGGTCCTTTTCCTCCCAGCAGGCCCGTGAAGCGCATGGCCTGCTGGGCAATGTAGTCTCTCGGCGGTTCTCCTTCCCTGGGCCTTTGTTCTGCAAAATGGAGGGAGAACACGCCTGGACAAGGTGGTTGGACTCCCCAGAGCCCTCTTAACTCCCCCCAAAACCCCCAGAACACTGCCAATTGCCCCAGCCCTGACAGTACTCCCCCTCCCTCCAGCAGGTCCCGGTTTAGTGGGGTGTAACACATGAAATTGGCGGAGGAGCCGAGGAGCATGAATATTACAAGCGGGCTCCCATGAGCGGTCTTCCGGGCCATACCCCTTCCAGTCCACCAAATACCAAAGTGATCCCTGTTTACGGTGTGAGTCTAGGATGCGGTGGACTTCATATTCTGGAACGCCTTCTCTCAAGACCGGAGGAGGTTTCTTGGATATTATAGAAGCTGGGGCTGGTTTGAGTAATGAGATGTGAAACACCGGGTGTATTTTCATGGATGGGGGTAAGATTAACTTCGCTGCCACAGGGCCAACCAGAGCTTTAATCGGAAATGGGCCAACGAAACGAGGGCTAAATTTGCGGGAGCCCTGCAGATGAAGATTGCGTGTCGAAAGCCACACTTGATCCCCCACCTGGTATGGTGGACTTGGTCTCCTTTTCTTGTCAGCATGGTGTTTGTAAGTGGCTTTAGCGAGATTTAGGCTGTGTTGCGCGGCTTGCCAGATGCTTTCCAAATGTTTCTGTCTCTCCCTGACTGCCGGAACTTCAGGCACTGGTTCATGTGGCACAGGCTGAAATCGTGGGTGGTAGCCATAAGCACAATAAAATGGAGTGACCTTAGTTGATGCATGTACGGCGTTGTTGTAAGCCAGTTCGGCCAACCAAATCACTTCTGCCCATTCGTGTTCTTTTCCTTGAGTTAGACAACGCAAATATTGTTCCAATGTCTGATTAAGTCTCTCGGTTTGACCATCTGTTGCTGGATGGTAACTGGTGGACAACCGAATCTCAATCCCTGCTGATCTGCAAAAAGCCTGCCAGAATCGTGAAGTAAACTGAGGTCCACGATCTGAGACTATCCCATACGGTATACCATGAAGCCGTACCACGTTTTGTAAAAACAAGTTTGCTAACACACTGGCTGTTGGTGTGCCTTTGCACGGTATGAAATGAGCCATCTTGGTTAAGTAGTCCACCACAACCAGTATAGCTGAAAACCCCCGACTTGGTGGCAATTCGACAATTAAGTCCAACGATACCGTGTGCCATGGTGCCGGAGGAGTTGGAAGGGGTTGCAATAGACCTGCAGGTTTTCTGTGCTCTGTCTTGTTTCTCAAACAGGTTTCACATCTTGATATATACTGCTTCACGTCTTTTTGTACACTAGGCCACCAGAAATGACGCATGATTAGCTCCTTGGTTTTCAGTGTTCCAGGATGACCCACGAAAGGGGAATCGTGGCACCACCTGATGGCTTGTTGTTGAAGCGGTGTAGTAGGTAAGTATAGTGCTGATCTGAAAAAGGGCAACCCCTCCTTGATGGTTTGCTCTTGACTTTTGCTAGCCCATTGCACCAGATCCTGCGCAGACATGGCTTTTCGGATTTTTTCAAATATGGCATCTACCACCACACTTCCGATTATTCGTGCTGGGTCCACAATTGGTTTGGGTACGTCCATGGTCTTTGATAGCGCCGAATTTGCCTCCGGATACCTAGAGAGTATGTCTGCCTTTCGATTTTCCACTCCGGGTCGGTATGTGACGACAAAGTCGTATTCTGAGAACTGCATGGCCCACCTGAGTTGTCTCGGACTGAGTGCCCTGGCGGATTTCAAGAATTGTAAGTTACGATGGTCGGTATAGATGGTAATAGGATGATGGGCTCCCATTAGGTAATGACGCCACTCATCGAAGGCCACCTTAATAGCCAACAATTCCTTGTCTGCTATAACATAGTTTCGTTCTGCCGATAACAATGTTCGCGAGTAGTAAGCGACTGGGTGTAATTGCCCATTGTTGTCCCGCTGCGACAAAATAGCACCCACCGCATAACTAGACGCATCGGTTTCTATGATGTAAGGCCTAGAAGGGTCCGGATGCTGCAGCACTGGAGCTGTCACAAACGCTTCTTTTAAAGTTTGAAAACTAGCTTCAGCCTTTTCGTTCCACTGAAAAGGAACTCCTTTTCGTAGTAGTTGAGTAATGGGTTGCACCTTTTTGGCAAAACCGTCAATAAACCGGCGGTAGAAATTGGCAAATCCCAACACTGTTTGAATGTCCTTCACTGAACTCGGAGAGGGCCAGTTGGCAATGGCCTGCACTTTCTTCTGATCCATTGTGATGCCTTGAGGTGACAGGATAAATCCTAGGAATTCAACTGTGGTTTGATGAAATTGGCACTTCTCAAGCTTGGCATACAACTTATGTTCCCGTAGCCTCTGTAAAACAGCCTTCACATGACCCTGATGTTCTGCAGCATCGCGAGAGTAGATTAAGATGTCATCGATGTATACGATGGTAAAGACATCTAGGTAACCCCGTAACACCTCATCTAAAAAGTGCTGGAATGCTGCTGGGGCATTACATAGCCCGAAAGGCATGACCTGATATTCGTACAGGCCAAATTTGGTCCGAAAGGCCGTTTTCCATTCGTCACCTTCTCTGACGCGTACCAGATGATACGCGCCTCGCAGATCTAACTTTGTGTATACGGTGGATCCTCGCACTTGGTCCAATAACACTGGGATTAAGGGCAACGGGTAACGATTCTTAATGGTAATGCGATTAATCGCTCTGTAATCGATGCACGTCCTCAGGTCTCCCGTTTTTTTTGGTATGAAGAACAAAGGGGAGGATACCGGGGACGTAGAATGTCGTATGAAGCCGTTTGCCAAATTGGTTTCGATGTATTCCTTCAGATGTTCATTCTCGGCTTCAGTGAGTGCGTATATTCTGCTACATGGTAGCACAGCGCCCGCTTCTAGGTCTATGCGACAGTCAAATGGTCTGTGTTGTGGTAAGGTCTCGGCGGCCACCTTACTGAAGACATCCCGATACTCCTCATACTCTTCAGGTAATACTACCTCTGTACTGCCTCCTATGAAGTGGGGACCACACTTCACCACACTACACTTAGCCTGGCAATGCATTGATGAGAATTGCAGCGTTCCTGCGGCCCAATCCACGGCTGGGTTGTGGAGTCTTAGCCAGGTTAGGCCCAAAATGAATCCGAATTGTGGTGCTGAAATCACATCAAACTCTATAATTTCTCGATGTCCCTTCCCACACTTTAACTGCATGGGCTGTGTATGCTGAGTGATCGGGCCTGAAACCAACGGTGATCCATCCACCGATTTCACTTGTTCTGGCTGTTCCTTAGTTACCAATGTAAGTCCTAGACTTTTAGCTACCTGATCGTCTACGAAATTACCAGTGGCCCCCGAGTCGACCATAAGCGACACTGGTATGTGCCTTCCTTGTACTTCCAGATGACCAGCCCGCATAATGTGAGCTGACGGAGTGTGGTGAACATTAGCTAGCATCTTTGGGGTGTCTTCAGATTCGCTCGCCCTCACCCCCCTCATGGACGAGCTGGGGCGTTTCCCGACTGGGTTCCTTTGGTGGATGGTTTATTGGTGCATTCCCGGACAAAGTGGCCCGACTTTCCGCAATAAAGACATAACTTTTCTCTCCTTCTTCTCTCTTTCTCCTCTTTAGTTAAGGGGCCTCGTATGGTTCCAATCTGCATCGGTTCCTCGGTTCCCTTCTCAAATGACTTGGTGTTTTTCTGTTGATCCAGCCGAACCATAGGCCTATTGTCCCATTTACGACGGTCTAGGCGACGTTCACTTTGTCTCTGATCTAATCGTAACGCCAGATCGATCATGGTGGAACAGTCTTCTGGTTGGGGGTCTACTTGCGCAATTAAATCTTTTAGGTCTTCCCTTAAACCCTGATAGAATAAGGCCATTCTCTTTTCCTGGGGCCAATCAGTTTCTACTGCCAATCGGTTGAAAGCTGTGACATACGCAACCAAATCTCTGCTTCCTTGCCTCAGTGTCAGCAATTCTCGATCCTTAATCAACGTTGCTGCCCTACGGTTAAATATCTTACCGAATTCATCCAAAAAGGTATCCCAGCTGTACAATAAAGCATCGTCCTTGCGAACCAGTGGTGTAGCCCAAGAAGCTGCATCCCCCGCGAGATAGGATATTACGAACGCTGTGCGGGCTTGTGCAGTTCTAAAAACTCCTGGTTTGGTCAAAAAGTGCAACTGACACTGCATGATAAACTGGTTAAACTTCTGTGGGTCCCCATGGTATCTTTCGGGTGCAGCAAGAGGTAGAGTTGGTTCCGTGGCTACCTGCACTTGCACTGGCACTGGCGGGGGTGGTCTGGGCAAGGGCGTTGCTTGGGCCTGAGTTTGGATAGTCAAGGTATGGACTTGACCTGCTAAGTTCTGATAATCCTGCCTGGTTGCTGCCAATTCAGCCTTGAGGTCCTGGAGAAGGGCCACTACGTCCGCCATGATTGTGCTGCCTAGGCGCTGAAAGAATACGTGGGCTCGTAATTCTGTCAGATCCTCACTCCTCTTGACAGGCGCAGAGGCAGCACAAACTCCTCCCTCCCCATTGGGTCTTGGCACCTGGGAAACGAAAACCACAGGCCACCGCAACCCTCTGGGGAAAGAGGGTTAGGGTTCGTTCAATGGATGGGTAGAGGGAGTTCAGGATCACCGGAAAGAGGTTTAGGGAATCACAATGGATGGGTAAGGGGGATTAAGGGAAACATGCTCCTCGGCTCCGGTTCTTCTCTTGCTGATGGTTGTTGGTGCTCACACACACTTTCTCACTACCATCCACTCTCACAGAAATTCTCCTTGGAGGCCTTTGTACTGGAGCCTCTAACCAACTTATCCCTAGATCAGTATTCTCTAGGGCTGCCTTGGTTTTCACACTGCCTTTTCCAACAGAAGCTCCGCCCTCATTACTTCATGAAGGCAAACCCTCCCAACATCACTTCTTGTTAGGGTAACTCCCCACCTAATGCAGATACATGTTCCCACCTTACCCTGTGCTATAGTAACAACAAATTACCCTGTGCATTAGTAACAACAAACAACAACATGCACACGAGGTGCTGAGACACTTAGCTCTGTGTTCTGTGGAGTTCTAGGTCCTTCGGCCTTTTCAGGTTGATGGGCGTGATATGTCTCACCAGTCCGTTCAAACACTAAGCTGAAAATAGCCAAAACAAAGTCAGTGCACGTGCGTGCGAAATTGCCGTTCCAAAAGAGCGTTCCCTAACGGGTTAAAGATTAGTTAGGGGTGCGGTTGCTTCACCGCCAAGCTAACTCCAAATTCCGGGTTAGTATCATGCTCTGCATGCAAATGTTCAACTCGGCTTTTCATGCTGCCGACAATGTCTACCGAAGTATTCCTCAGCGCGTAACACGTTTCCCTTTCACGGGATAAATCAGCTGACTATGAACATAAGATGTGTACTTATCTTTACATGTACGCGGGGCCGGGGGTTGAGGCTGGCGGGCGGTGCCCCGCGTAGGCGTGCCTGCAGGAGCTCGAGGCGAACACGTCCTCTCTGGCCGATGGTCAGGATTACGAGCGCTCCTCCCAGGGCGCGGCTCGCGCATGCGCAGTAGCGCGCGTGTGGTCCTTTTCCTCCCAGCAGGCCCGTGAAGCGCATGGCCTGCTGGGCAATGTAGTCTCTCGGCGGTTCTCCTTCCCTGGGCCTTTGTTCTGCAAAATGGAGGGAGAACACGCCTGGACAAGGTGGTTGGACTCCCCAGAGCCCTCTTAACTCCCCCCAAAACCCCCAGAACACTGCCAATTGCCCCAGCCCTGACAGTCCTCCCAGCACTGCTTGACATGGTGTAAGTCACGGACTGCCACCCCTCCGCGTTGATGGCAGTCACGATGTCCATCCAGATCCTGGTCCGTCCTTCATTGTCGGCCCGCAAACTTCCAAAGAGGGCATCATACTGCCCCAGGACTTGCTCCACCAGGACACCAACTTCCCTGGCACTGAAGCTGGTGGCCCTCTACCTCTCTGGCTGGGGGTTGCCAGTGGTGCCAGATGGTGTTGTGCCCGGCATGGCAACCCCAGAGGCAGGAGTGGGTGGGCAACTGGGTCCTGGGGCTGGGCTGTGGAGCGATGGTATCCCAGTCAGGAGTCTTCGGTTCCAGCAGGGGTGGTCACAGCAACTGCGCCCCTGGCTGATGTGCAGGCAGCAAATAGCAGGGCATGTGGGCAGCAGGCAGTCAGGCAGCAGCAGATGGCAGGTGGGAGCATGCTCGGGGCTCTGGGGGGCAGTAATTCGGCCTTCTGGGCAGGAGCGTGGTCTTCCGTGTGTTGTTGCGTGGCCAGCTTGATACAGAGTGATTTGGCACGTGAAAATCTTGCACGTCAGCGTGTAATTCGAGGAAAGGCCCTTCGCGCGTAAGCACACGTACGGTTTCATTGGACCAAAGGCCCTTAGCGCGTAAGCGCTTCTGTGACGTGACTCGCACAGGCGTTTCCCTCGCGAGGTGGGCATAGTGGTTCAGCGCGCATGAAAAAACTGCACGTCTGCGTGTGGGTGCGTGTAATCCGAGGAAAAGGCCTACGCGTGTAAGTGACGTGACACGCACAGCGTTTCCATCAACACGGGTGCATGTTCATCGTACACGTCCAAAAACTGCACATCCGAGTGTCAGCTCGTGTAATTGGAGGAAAGGGCCTTAGCGCATACACATGTAAGTGACGCTGTACATGTGGGCCACTTTAAAAGGTACATGTAGGACCCCATTCCCTTGTACGTGCGTTTCGTGGAGAGCGAGTGGGTGAATTCTGTACTTCGTGTCGGTTCACACGCAATTACTTCACAGTGTTTGAAGTTCGTACTCCCTGTTACCTGTGACAGCGTTCTTTATTTTTTTTTTGGGCCTGTTTCCTCAAACAGCGTTCACTTCTTCTTTTGTCCTGTCTCCTCAGACAGCGTACAGTTCTTCTTTTGGCGGGGGTGTTGCCTACGCGCACACGCGTGTTTTTTTCACGTTCTTTTTCCAGGCAGATGGTGAGTCGTGCACGCATTTACCAACTGTGCGTGCCCCGTGTGTCGCGTACCCCTTCAGAGGTCATTGTAGGCTGCGTGTAACACGTGTATGCTTGTTTTTGTGTTTCTGGGTGCCACAGCGTAGTGCGGGTTCATTTTTCCACGCACGTAGTCTACGAGGGGTTGCATGCATGTTACTTTTTGTTTTTGGGGTGCCTGTGCGTTGCGTGACCCGTCATCTTCCTGCAGGGGTCACAGACAGCCTTGCTAGAGCACTAGGGTACGAATTCCATCTAGTACCCTACCCCTTTCACCCCCAATTGCCCAGGACAAATGTTTACTGCAACTCCCATACGCTCAACAACATCAGTGCCATGGTTGGGAGGCGACCTAGCGGTAAGGGAGGCAAAGGTGGCCGACCTCCAAAAGGTGGGCGTGGTGGGCGCGGAAGGGATGTGGCCAGGTTTTACAGGGTGCCCCTAGACCCCCATGTGTGGAGGACCAATCAGGGACACCCATGCCCCCCCACATGGTTGAGGGAAACGTGGCTGACACCATCCCAGCTCAGCCCTTGTTGGACCAGCCCATTGTGGCACCTGAGCCGGCACAGGATGACTCCCAGGCTGACTTCCTGGTCAGCAAGTCTAAGCCACGTGTGTCGGTGCAAGTTGGTGTCACCAGGCCACGTGGATCTGGGGCAGCGATGTCATCTGCTGCCCCAAGTAGGCAGGGTGGGGAGGCTGCAGGGGCAGCTGCAGCTCTATCCACCCCAGCTCTGAGTCTCCCACCCGGGACAGTGTTGGTCCTGGCCCATCAAACTGACGTTGCCCCTGCCAATGTCACACTTCAGCCAATGCCTGCACCAAGTCCTATGGTCATTGTGCCTTCGCACACTCTCAGTACCCAGTCCTACTGACTAGAGCGGCGCAAGCCACTCAGGCTCTGCTCCACCTTTGAAGAAGAGGAAGAAGGGTGCTCTGGCACTACAGGCTGAGACCCCAGACATGGCTACACAGTCCAGCACGTCAAGGAAGCTTAGCTTTAATGACCCCGAACTTGATGCACTTGTGAGCTATGTGTCGGCACACAGCCGCAAAATGTTGGTGACTGCAGGGTGCAAGACCACACCTGGTCAACGTAGGGCACACTGGCAGACCATCGTGGAGCGCATAAGTGCCCTTGCATTTGTGAGGCGCACAGCTGATGATTGCTACAAGCGGTGGAATGACCTGAAACGCAGAGCAAAGAACAAGCTTGCCTCAAATCATGCCACTACTCTGGTGACTGGCGGTGGGTCTCCAGAAGAGGACAACAAACTCACTGAACATGTGTCTGATGCTGGGACCTTCGTCACAGAGGAACAGATCCAAGGTGTGGGAGATGTACTTGATTACGACGCATTGTCCGGTGAGTGCCCATGCGTGTGTGTGTAATCCATGTGTATGTTGTTTGGGTGACGGGTTCTGATTGAGTGTCAGGTGAGGGTGTGTACTCCTGAGTCTGATGGGTCACCCATTTGCTTCCTCCCATACATTCACGTGCCTTGGATTTGGCTATGACTGTATCCCTTCTGCCCACAGTTGCCAATTAGGCACACATTAGTGCACTTTACCTTGAACTGTCATCTTGCAACTACATTGTTCAGATTTTGTAAGTGTTCATTCAGGCTGATTGTTTCCACTCTCCCATTTTTGCTACCCATTATTCTGCCCTTTTGCAACATATGTGATATGCTTCGGTCATGGTTTAGAGCCCACACTGGGCACTATTTTTACCTGGTTATGTTAATGATTACACCATTCAGGCTGATGGAGTATTGGGCTGCAGAAATTGTTTGTTAGGGCCTGTTTGCATGTGGAAGATGACAGATGTTTCCTGTAATGTTAAAGTGACCAACCATTGATCAGCCCACAATGACTGTGTTATTGGACACTGGATGTGTTTCAGTGTGTGGCACATGCATATTTTGCAACACTATTCAGCATCAATCTTCGCATCATGTCGATGTGACATGGATGTGTGACAGTACTCATTCACTGACATATTGCTGTAGTTTTGTAATTTACTGTGGCTATGCTACATGACATCGGTGTGGTGGCATGTGTCATGTATGTGTATTGACATGCCACTCACAGCCTGATGTGTGATGCCAGTGCTACCCAACATGCTTCAAATGTGTTGCTTTTCCATCTTGCTCTCCTCAGTGTCTGCTTTTTTGACTCCACTTCCAACTCTTTGACAGTGCATGCATGGCAGGGTTATAGTCATGCGGGACATGTGTTAATCATGTACTGGATCTCTGGCTTGTCACGGCCTATGTGTGTGCTATGGTGCTCATGCCTGTTTCCATTTGTTGTATTTCATGTTTTTGCAGGTGATGACGCACTTGGTGCTGTTGAGGTTGAGGAGATGGTGCAGACCCAAGAGGAATCTCAGGCACGACCGGGCACCAGTGGGGGACGTGGTGTGGTGGTGGGTGAAAACCCAATGTTACTGCAGACCATACTGTCCAGGGGTGTCTCTGGGTGCACCTCCCCAGACCTCTATTCAGGTGCTGAGTCAGATGATGAGACTTATGTGCCATCGCAGGTAAGTGTTTCTGGCAGGGATTTTGTTCTGTCCAACCCACCTGGACCTGGGGTAGAACCCTCTATGGGGATGTCAGTGTTGGTAGGTCCGCATTTGGCGGTTAAGGATGCAGGGTCACACTCCACAGCATCTGATCCTGTTCCTGGGCCAGCAGATCAGAGGGGGAATGCAGTCCTGCAGCCTCAGGCAGTGCCAGGACAGCAAGGTGCAGATCGCCTTGCCCCAAACAGGTGTGGTGGCCATAAACGTGGTGGCCGTGCGCCACCAGGCAATACTGTATGGGAAAACTCCATGTACGGTATGGCAACCCAACAGGCAGCATCAGTAGAAATGATGGCTCAGGCAATGGAGAGGGTGCCCACTTCCATTATCCCCCTGAAAGGCAGATGGAGCAACAACAGAAGGCAACAGACTCCATTTGACAATCACACAGGGAAGACATGTTGGCGTCCAACAGCGACCGACGGGCGGCACTGGAGACTCTGGGCGAATCCATATCAATAGAGTCACAGTGCCACAGGGAATCCCTGAGGGTGGAACTCCATAACCTCAGGCAGAGTCTGCTTGAACTTGAGGCTTCCTGAAATGTTAGGGCAGAACAGCAGCTGGAGCAGCTCACACGTTAGCACTCAGCTGAGCTGCATGCAACATGTGAGGAGATCTGGGCATCACGTGAGGCCATGCGTGCAGAAATGCAGGCAACCCGTGATGTGCTGCATGGGGATCTCCGCACTTTAATCCTCCAGAATCAGACCTTCCAGACCCGCATGCTTGCTGCCATGGCGGACCATACTAGGGCTTTGCGTGGGCTGCCTCCCGTAGTGCCACCACCTCCTGATTGTCATGACCGCAGCCTCCAAGGAGTCAGGTTTAGCCCAACTGCCTCGGAAGCTGGGTCACAACTTCATTTTCAGGCACACATCGGCTCCCATAGGGGCCTTATGGACCTTGTCCTGGCGCCAGTGGCGCCAGGCTCATAAGGGGACCCAGTCCCGGCACAGGACGTGCCGGGCTCATGATGTAAGGAATGGTGCTTGGGTGGTCCTACCGGCTGCAGACCATGCTGCTCACTCCCCTGCAGGATGAAATCCTCATCCATCCATGGCTGGAACTACTTTACCTTCTGGGTGTGTCCAGCACCACTCCCTGGGACTGGATAATGGAACTATTCTGGAAGCTGGGACTTCTTTCCTGGGCGAGACTGCTGTGGAAGGAGACACCTAAGCACTCCAGTAGGACTATTTAAACCACGCCCGATCAGAGCAACGTGCTTCGCGTTATTCTGCAATAGCAGCAAGACGCTCACCGTGTCAGCTCCAGAGAATCTTCAACTTCTGCATCTAAGGAAGAGAAATCCGTAATCTTACCTTCTGAAATACCATCTTCGTCTTTTGCAGCATCTGAGAAGGGAAAAGAACACCAGGTTAGCACGAGATAACAACCAGCGCAGCACTTACCCAATCCATCGGTGCATCTCAAGCCACGGGCTGCAGCTTTCCATTTTTCGGCACCCTGTGGAAGCAAGGACATTGGTTAGTAACCATCGTGAAACTTTCCCTACCTGCGCTGCATTCTTCTCGCCTCCGCCGACGCTGCTACTCGCATCTGCAAAACAAAAGGACATCATTAAGAAATACAAAACTCCATCCATACGCACGTGTTTTGGGCAGCTCTCATCTTTCTCACTCCTCAGCGCATTCCTCGACATCTATTTTTCTACCCAGCTGCTTCTGCAACCTGAAAAAGGAAAAGAGACATTAAGAAGTGCTTTAAACTTCGAATTGACATTTTCTACTTACTTGCCTGCAATACCTTCGCCTTTACATCGCTCTCCATCCAAGCAACCGCCGTTCGTGCTGCTAACGACGGCCTAGCTCCAAATCTTCATCCTCTGCAACCAAGAGGCTGGACAATTAACCAGTGAAGTAACTGGCTTCGGCGCCCCTGCACAGACGCAGGATGGAGAGCTCCGCTTTCACCTATATAAGGTGAGCACATTTAGCCTACGAACTACGTGGGGAGTACCAGGAAGGGGAGTCAGCTTGCCCAGTCAGGCTTATATATCCTATTAACCCCTTGCTCTCCCAATTGCAGACACCTCACCCTTCAGATCAAGATCTCAGTGAGGAGAGGGCCTTTCCAGGGTGGCATTCGAGGCCTGCGCGTGACCCTAGAAGACTCCGAGAACCCCCAGCCCAGACCTGCGCCTCCGAGGGATTCAGGTGAGCGTTACAGAACGCGAAGCCTACCGCAATATTCCCACCCGGGCGCAATGGAAACCTCGGACACAGATCACCTGGCTCAATTGCTTGGGGAACTAAGGGCAGAAGTACACGCATCTCGCCAAGAAACAAACGCTTTATGAAGGGAGTTGATCATGGCCAAGGAACGGACTGATGATCTGGCCAGACAGTTGCTACAGGCTCAAGCGGGACAGACGCCACTGCCTCCCTATAGAGGGGGCGGCACTCCTACAACCTCAAGTAATCCGGTGCAAATTAATCTGCCAGGGAATGTGCCTTTGGCCCCGCCCGAACGTTTTTCCGGTGATCCAAAGCGATATGCAGTATTCATCAATCAATGCCGCTTGCACTTTCTGTGTAGACCCGCCGCATTCCCAACGGACCAAGCCAAGGTAGCGTTTGTACTTTCCTATCTTAGCGGTAGTGCTGCAGACTGGTCCATTCCTCTCGTGACACAGGATGACCCGCTCCTCTATAACTTTCAAGACTTTCAGACCAGTATGGAAAAGTTGTTCGCAAGACATTCGCATGGGCAGGCCTTGGACAATGAACTCCTGTCACTCAGACAAGGTAATCAGGATCTCCTGGCTTACATAGCGTCCTTTAATAGACTGGTGGTTGAGACCAGGTGGCCTGAAGATAAGAGAATCACGCTCTTCTACAGAGGTCTACGTGGGGAACTAAAAGACGTTTTAGCTCAGGTGGTGAATCCGCCGCAAGACTGTTCAGATTATATCGACCTAGTGGTCCAATTAGATCATCGGCTACAGAACAGGAAGACCGATCGATCCAGATTTGAAACCCGGGTACTTTCAAGACCTCAGAGCTCCGCTAAAGGGAATGACTCCGCGGAACCAATGCAAATAGGAATAGTAAAAGGACCATTAACCCAGAAAGAACGGGAAAGAAGGCGGCAATTACAGCTGTGCCTATACTGTGGGAATTCTGGACATTTCCTTCGTGATTGCTCAGTGAAACCGGTCAAGAAGACCGTAGGAGCTTCTGATAAAACTGCTGAGAAACTGGAATCGGGAAACGACCTCGCCCGACAAGCGTAGAGGTCCGCTTGCCGAGCGTTAGAACCAGTTCCTTGACCTCGCATTTGGTAATGCCTATGGTCCTCATATGTCCCAATAGACCAGATCGCATGCATGCTATCAAAGTATACATCGATAGCGGAGCAATCGGTAATTATGTGGACCACGACTTGGCTACCAGGATGGAGCTTCCCCTACGTCCCAAGATGGTAAAGGACGTAATCACTACAGTGGATGGTACTGAAATAGCTTCCGGACCAGTTTCTCATACCACCGTGGAGGTAACGTTGTTATGTCAAGGCGGACATCGGGAGAAGATCGTGTTTGATGTAATCAAGGCCCCGCAGTTTCAGGTGATTCTGGGAATGCCTTGGTTGGAAAAGCACAATCCTCAGATAAACTGGCGAGCCAAGGTGATTCGGTTTCCAGAATGCGCTTCAACCTGTTATCCTCAGCCCGAAATCAAGCTAGCAGCCATCACTTCCGAGGACCCCCGATTACCTCTGGAATACCAAGAGTTCAGCGACGTCTTTCAGAAAGATCAAGCCAACACCCTGCCTCCACATCGGTCATACGACTGCCAGATAGACCTGATACCTGGGTCCACCCCTCCGTGCAGTAGAATATATGCCCTCACTGAACCAGAAAACCTCCATCTCAGGCAATACTTGGACCAGTACTTGGCTAACGGATTCATCCGCCCCTCGAAATCCCCGGCTTCCTCAGCTTTGTTCTTCGTCCCGAAAAAGGAAGGTGACCTAAGAACGTGTATCGATTATCGCGCCCTGAACCAGATTACAGTCAAAAACCGATACCCGTTGCCCTTGATTCCTGAATTATTGGACCAGGTAAAAGGCGCCTGCATATACACAAAGTTAGACCTCAGAGGAGCTTACCATTTGGTACGCATTAAGGAGGGCGACGAATGGAAGATGGCCTTTCGCACTAAATATGGATTATTTGAGTATCAAGTAATGCCCTTTGGACTATGTAACGCACCGGCCGCTTTCCAGTTTTTCATGAATGATGTCCTCAGAGAACTTATTGATGTGTGCGCAGTCGTTTATATTGACGACATCCTGGTATACTCAGCCTCAGAATCTGATCACCGTAGACACGTCACAGCGGTTTTACAGAGACTTCGCCAACACCGCTTGTTTGCTAAACTGGAGAAGTGCGCCTTTCACGCAAAGGAAGTGGAATTTTTAGGGTTCATCTTATCACCCAACGGAGTTCACATGGACTCAAGAAAAGTGGATGCTATCACCAAATGGCCTTCCCCAACTTCTGTGAAAGGTGTGCAGAGCATGCTGGGCTTCGCTAATTTTTACCGAAGGTTCATTCCTGAATTCTCTCGGGTAGTCCAACCTATCACGGCTCTTCTGAAAAAGAATAAAAAATTCGAGTGGACTCCAGAAGCCGAACAAGCCTTCCAAGAATTAAAAACCAAATTTATCTCTGCTCCAGTCTTAAGGCATCCCCGTCCAGAACTTCCCTACATCGTCGAGACAGACGCTTCCAGTCTTGCAGTGGGGCGGTGCTGTCACAAAGAGACCCCGACACACACCAGTTACACCCTGTAGCCTTTTGGTCTCGCAAATTTTCGGCTCCTGAAATCAACTACACAATTACGGACAAAGAACTCTTGGCAATTAAGTCCGCCTTTAAGGCCTGGCGGCATTATTTTTTGGGAGCCCGGCACACAGTAACTGTAATCACGGATCACCGTAACCTCCAGTACCTGAAGTCAGCTAAAGCTCAATCTTCGAGGCAACTACGCTGGGCTTTATTCTTTGCAGAATTCGATTTTGTAATCACATTTCGACCAGGCGTTAGGAACGAAAAAGCAGACGCCCTTTCCCGGATAGGGGTAGACAAACTTACAGCTAATCCGGAGCCGGTGCCAATAATTCCTGAACAAAAGATACTAGGAGTAATCAACACATCATCCCTCGAAGAGATTAAAGCAAGGGTCAATCAACTCATAACTCCCGAAGTTTCATCGAATTGGCAATTGAAAGGAAAGGATTTTACAATAGATCAGAACCTATTGTATTTCCAAGGAAGACTATTCTTACCCTGCGCTGACTTACAAAAACAGGTCATCACCTGCTACCATGATTCTCTAATGGAAGGACATCCTGGAGTTGCCAAAACCTCAGAAAAAATTAAAAGGCATTTTTGGTGGCCATCTTGGAGGAAAGATGTTAAGGAGTTTGTGGCTTCTTGTGGTATCTGCGCACAAAACAAGAGTCAGAAGGAAAAACCAGCAGGATTGTTACGTCCAATAGACATTCCACCAGGCCCTTGGCACACGCTCTCGATGGATTTTATCACGGATTTACCCCCTTGCTCCGGATACAACACAATTCTAGTGATCGTGGACCTTTTTTCAAAAATGGCTCATTTTATCCCACTGAAGGGTTTACCTACAGCTTCCATTCTAGCCCGAGAATTTCTTGAAAACATTGTCCGGTTGCACGGTTTCCCTTCAGTACTAATCTCTGACCGAGGGAGCCAATTCATTTCCCATTTTTGGCGGAGTTGTTGTCGTTTAGCACAGATTGATGTACGACTTTCCACCAGCCATCATCCTCAAACCGATGGGCAGACTGAGAGAACTAACCAAACTCTAGAACAATATCTGCGCTGCATGTTGCATCAATCCGAGGGTACTTGGAAGGATGTCCTTTGGATGGCTGAATACGCTTACAATAATTCAATCCATTCTGGGACAGGAAAAACCCCTTTTTTCCTGCTGTATGGAAGTCATCCTCGAACCTCAAATCTGGACCCACCTCAAGCTCTCGGAACACCTGCTGTTGACCATCTGCATTCGGTGATAACTCAAGCATTTAAAGAAGCCACAGCTCATCTTTAACGAGCTAAAGAATCATACAAAAAAGGAGCGGACCAACATCAAAAAGAGGCTCCTCAATATCAAAAAGGAGATCAAGTCTGGCTGTCCACTAAACATTTATCTTTAAAAGGGCCACGCACCTTCAACCCAAGATATTTAGGACCCTACTCGATCACGGCCGTGATTAACCCAGTGGCTGTCAAACTAGAATTACCTACTCGAATGAAGATACATCCTGTCTTCCATGTTTCTCTCCTGAAACCTGTGCAACCCGGAACCCGTTTAACTAAACCTCCTGAGCCAATCCAAGTTGACGGAGAATCCGAATCTGAAATTCGAGACATCTTTGACTCCAAAATTTCCAAATCAAAACTATACTACCTGATTGATTGGAAAGGATATGGACCCCAGGAGAGATCTTGGGAACCCTCAGAATATGTACATGCACCTCGTTTAGTCCGAAAATTTCATCGGGCTTTTCCCAACAAGCCAAAACCTCCGGAAAAGACAAGCTTGGGAGGGGCCTTGAGGGGGGGTACTGTCATGACCGCAGCCTCCAAGGAGTCAGGTTTAGCCCAACTGCCTCGGAAGCTGGGTCACAACTTCATTTTCAGGCACACATCGGCTCCCATAGGGGCCTTATGGACCTTGTCCTGGCGCCAGTGGCGCCAGGCTCATAAGGGGACCCAGTCCCGGCACAGGACGTGCCGGGCTCATGATGTAAGGAATGGTGCTTGGGTGGTCCTACCGGCTGCAGACCATGCTGCTCACTCCCCTGCAGGATGAAATCCTCATCCATCCATGGCTGGAACTACTTTACCTTCTGGGTGTGGCCAGCACCACTCCCTGGGACTGGATAATGGAACTATTCTGGAAGCTGGGACTTCTTTCCTGGGCGAGACTGCTGTGGAAGGAGACACCTAAGCACTCCAGTAGGACTATTTAAACCACGCCCGATCAGAGCAACGTGCTTCGCGTTATTCTGCAATAGCAGCAAGACGCTCACCGTGTCAGCTCCAGAGAATCTTCAACTTCTGCATCTAAGGAAGAGAAATCCGTAATCTTACCTTCTGAAATACCATCTTCGTCTTTTGCAGCATCTGAGAAGGGAAAAGAACACCAGGTTAGCACGAGATAACAACCAGCGCAGCACTTACCCAATCCATCGGTGCATCTCAAGCCACGGGCTGCAGCTTTCCATTTTTCGGCACCCTGTGGAAGCAAGGACATTGGTTAGTAACCATCGTGAAACTTTCCCTACCTGCGCTGCATTCTTCTCGCCTCCGCCGACGCTGCTACTCGCATCTGCAAAACAAAAGGACATCATTAAGAAATACAAAACTCCATCCATACGCACGTGTTTTGGGCAGCTCTCATCTTTCTCACTCCTCAGCGCATTCCTCGACATCTATTTTTCTACCCAGCTGCTTCTGCAACCTGAAAAAGGAAAAGAGACATTAAGAAGTGCTTTAAACTTCGAATTGACATTTTCTACTTACTTGCCTGCAATACCTTCGCCTTTACATCGCTCTCCATCCAAGCAACCGCCGTTCGTGCTGCTAACGACGGCCTAGCTCCAAATCTTCATCCTCTGCAACCAAGAGGCTGGACAATTAACCAGTGAAGTAACTGGCTTCGGCGCCCCTGCACAGACGCAGGATGGAGAGCTCCGCTTTCACCTATATAAGGTGAGCACATTTAGCCTACGAACTACGTGGGGAGTACCAGGAAGGGGAGTCAGCTTGCCCAGTCAGGCTTATATATCCTATTAACCCCTTGCTCTCCCAATTGCAGACACCTCACCCTTCAGATCAAGATCTCAGTGAGGAGAGGGCCTTTCCAGGGTGGCATTCGAGGCCTGCGCGTGACCCTAGAAGACTCCGAGAACCCCCAGCCCAGACCTGCGCCTCCGAGGGATTCAGGTGAGCGTTACAGAACGCGAAGCCTACCGCAATATTCCCACCCGGGCGCAATGGAAACCTCGGACACAGATCACCTGGCTCAATTGCTTGGGGAACTAAGGGCAGAAGTACACGCATCTCGCCAAGAAACAAACGCTTTATGAAGGGAGTTGATCATGGCCAAGGAACGGACTGATGATCTGGCCAGACAGTTGCTACAGGCTCAAGCGGGACAGACGCCACTGCCTCCCTATAGAGGGGGCGGCACTCCTACAACCTCAAGTAATCCGGTGCAAATTAATCTGCCAGGGAATGTGCCTTTGGCCCCGCCCGAACGTTTTTCCGGTGATCCAAAGCGATATGCAGTATTCATCAATCAATGCCGCTTGCACTTTCTGTGTAGACCCGCCGCATTCCCAACGGACCAAGCCAAGGTAGCGTTTGTACTTTCCTATCTTAGCGGTAGTGCTGCAGACTGGTCCATTCCTCTCGTGACACAGGATGACCCGCTCCTCTATAACTTTCAAGACTTTCAGACCAGTATGGAAAAGTTGTTCACAAGACATTCGCATGGGCAGGCCTTGGACAATGAACTCCTGTCACTCAGACAAGGTAATCAGGATCTCCTGGCTTACATAGCGTCCTTTAATAGACTGGTGGTTGAGACCAGGTGGCCTGAAGATAAGAGAATCACGCTCTTCTACAGAGGTCTACGTGGGGAACTAAAAGACGTTTTAGCTCAGGTGGTGAATCCGCCGCAAGACTGTTCAGATTATATCGACCTAGTGGTCCAATTAGATCATCGGCTACAGAACAGGAAGACCGATCGATCCAGATTTGAAACCCGGGTACTTTCAAGACCTCAGAGCTCCGCTAAAGGGAATGACTCCGCGGAACCAATGCAAATAGGAATAGTAAAAGGACCATTAACCCAGAAAGAACGGGAAAGAAGGCGGCAATTACAGCTGTGCCTATACTGTGGGAATTCTGGACATTTCCTTCGTGATTGCTCAGTGAAACCGGTCAAGAAGACCGTAGGAGCTTCTGATAAAACTGCTGAGAAACTGGAATCGGGAAACGACCTCGCCCGACAAGCGTAGAGGTCCGCTTGCCGAGCGTTAGAACCAGTTCCTTGACCTCGCATTTGGTAATGCCTATGGTCCTCATATGTCCCAATAGACCAGATCGCATGCATGCTATCAAAGTATACATCGATAGCGGAGCAATCGGTAATTATGTGGACCACGACTTGGCTACCAGGATGGAGCTTCCCCTACGTCCCAAGATGGTAAAGGACGTAATCACTACAGTGGATGGTACTGAAATAGCTTCCGGACCAGTTTCTCATACCACCGTGGAGGTAACGTTGTTATGTCAAGGCGGACATCGGGAGAAGATCGTGTTTGATGTAATCAAGGCCCCGCAGTTTCAGGTGATTCTGGGAATGCCTTGGTTGGAAAAGCACAATCCTCAGATAAACTGGCGAGCCAAGGTGATTCGGTTTCCAGAATGCGCTTCAACCTGTTATCCTCAGCCCGAAATCAAGCTAGCAGCCATCACTTCCGAGGACCCCCGATTACCTCTGGAATACCAAGAGTTCAGCGACGTCTTTCAGAAAGATCAAGCCAACACCCTGCCTCCACATCGGTCATACGACTGCCAGATAGACCTGATACCTGGGTCCACCCCTCCGTGCAGTAGAATATATGCCCTCACTGAACCAGAAAACCTCCATCTCAGGCAATACTTGGACCAGTACTTGGCTAACGGATTCATCCGCCCCTCGAAATCCCCGGCTTCCTCAGCTTTGTTCTTCGTCCCGAAAAAGGAAGGTGACCTAAGAACGTGTATCGATTATCGCGCCCTGAACCAGATTACAGTCAAAAACCGATACCCGTTGCCCTTGATTCCTGAATTATTGGACCAGGTAAAAGGCGCCTGCATATACACAAAGTTAGACCTCAGAGGAGCTTACCATTTGGTACGCATTAAGGAGGGCGACGAATGGAAGATGGCCTTTCGCACTAAATATGGATTATTTGAGTATCAAGTAATGCCCTTTGGACTATGTAACGCACCGGCCGCTTTCCAGTTTTTCATGAATGATGTCCTCAGAGAACTTATTGATGTGTGCGCAGTCGTTTATATTGACGACATCCTGGTATACTCAGCCTCAGAATCTGATCACCGTAGACACGTCACAGCGGTTTTACAGAGACTTCGCCAACACCGCTTGTTTGCTAAACTGGAGAAGTGCGCCTTTCACGCAAAGGAAGTGGAATTTTTAGGGTTCATCTTATCACCCAACGGAGTTCACATGGACTCAAGAAAAGTGGATGCTATCACCAAATGGCCTTCCCCAACTTCTGTGAAAGGTGTGCAGAGCATGCTGGGCTTCGCTAATTTTTACCGAAGGTTCATTCCTGAATTCTCTCGGGTAGTCCAACCTATCACGGCTCTTCTGAAAAAGAATAAAAAATTTGAGTGGACTCCAGAAGCCGAACAAGCCTTCCAAGAATTAAAAACCAAATTTATCTCTGCTCCAGTCTTAAGGCATCCCCGTCCAGAACTTCCCTACATCGTCGAGACAGACGCTTCCAGTCTTGCAGTGGGGGCGGTGCTGTCACAAAGAGACCCCGACACACACCAGTTACACCCTGTAGCCTTTTGGTCTCGCAAATTTTCGGCTCCTGAAATCAACTACACAATTACGGACAAAGAACTCTTGGCAATTAAGTCCGCCTTTAAGGCCTGGCGGCATTATTTTTTGGGAGCCCGGCACACAGTAACTGTAATCACGGATCACCGTAACCTCCAGTACCTGAAGTCAGCTAAAGCTCAATCTTCGAGGCAACTACGCTGGGCTTTATTCTTTGCAGAATTCGATTTTGTAATCACATTTCGACCAGGCGTTAGGAACGAAAAAGCAGACGCCCTTTCCCGGATAGGGGTAGACAAACTTACAGCTAATCCGGAGCCGGTGCCAATAATTCCTGAACAAAAGATACTAGGAGTAATCAACACATCATCCCTCGAAGAGATTAAAGCAAGGGTCAATCAACTCATAACTCCCGAAGTTTCATCGAATTGGCAATTGAAAGGAAAGGATTTTACAATAGATCAGAACCTATTGTATTTCCAAGGAAGACTATTCTTACCCTGCGCTGACTTACAAAAACAGGTCATCACCTGCTACCATGATTCTCTAATGGAAGGACATCCTGGAGTTGCCAAAACCTCAGAAAAAATTAAAAGGCATTTTTGGTGGCCATCTTGGAGGAAAGATGTTAAGGAGTTTGTGGCTTCTTGTGGTATCTGCGCACAAAACAAGAGTCAGAAGGAAAAACCAGCAGGATTGTTACGTCCAATAGACATTCCACCAGGCCCTTGGCACACGCTCTCGATGGATTTTATCACGGATTTACCCCCTTGCTCCGGATACAACACAATTCTAGTGATCGTGGACCTTTTTTCAAAAATGGCCCATTTTATCCCACTGAAGGGTTTACCTACAGCTTCCATTCTAGCCCGAGAATTTCTTGAAAACATTGTCCGGTTGCACGGTTTCCCTTCAGTACTAATCTCTGACCGAGGGAGCCAATTCATTTCCCATTTTTGGCGGAGTTGTTGTCGTTTAGCACAGATTGATGTACGACTTTCCACCAGCCATCATCCTCAAACCGATGGGCAGACTGAGAGAACTAACCAAACTCTAGAACAATATCTGCGCTGCATGTTGCATCAATCCGAGGGTACTTGGAAGGATGTCCTTTGGATGGCTGAATACGCTTACAATAATTCAATCCATTCTGGGACAGGAAAAACCCCTTTTTTCCTGCTGTATGGAAGTCATCCTCGAACCTCAAATCTGGACCCACCTCAAGCTCTCGGAACACCTGCTGTTGACCATCTGCATTCGGTGATAACTCAAGCATTTAAAGAAGCCACAGCTCATCTTTAACGAGCTAAAGAATCATACAAAAAAGGAGCGGACCAACATCAAAAAGAGGCTCCTCAATATCAAAAAGGAGATCAAGTCTGGCTGTCCACTAAACATTTATCTTTAAAAGGGCCACGCACCTTCAACCCAAGATATTTAGGACCCTACTCGATCACGGCCGTGATTAACCCAGTGGCTGTCAAACTAGAATTACCTACTCGAATGAAGATACATCCTGTCTTCCATGTTTCTCTCCTGAAACCTGTGCAACCCGGAACCCGTTTAACTAAACCTCCTGAGCCAATCCAAGTTGACGGAGAATCCGAATCTGAAATTCGAGACATCTTGGACTCCAAAATTTCCAAATCAAAACTATACTACCTGATTGATTGGAAAGGATATGGACCCCAGGAGAGATCTTGGGAACCCTCAGAATATGTACATGCACCTCGTTTAGTCCGAAAATTTCATCGGGCTTTTCCCAACAAGCCAAAACCTCCGGAAAAGACAAGCTTGGGAGGGGCCTTGAGGGGGGGTACTGTCATGACCGCAGCCTCCAAGGAGTCAGGTTTAGCCCAACTGCCTCGGAAGCTGGGTCACAACTTCATTTTCAGGCACACATCGGCTCCCATAGGGGCCTTTTGGACCTTGTCCTGGCGCCAGTGGCGCCAGGCTCATAAGGGGACCCAGTCCCGGCACAGGACGTGCCGGGCTCATGATGTAAGGAATGGTGCTTGGGTGGACCTACCGGCTGCAGACCATGCTGCTCACTCCCCTGCAGGATGAAATCCTCATCCATCCATGGCTGGAACTACTTTACCTTCTGGGTGTGGCCAGCACCACTCCCTGGGACTGGATACTGGAACTATTCTGGAAGCTGGGACTTCTTTCCTGGGCGAGGCTGCTGTGGAAGGAGACACCTAAGCACTCCAGTAGGACTATTTAAACCACGCCCGATCAGAGCAACGTGCTTCGCGTTACTCTGCAATAGCAGCAAGACGCTCACCGTGTCAGCTCCAGAGAATCTTCAACTTCTGCATCTAAGGAAGAGAAATCCGTAATCTTACCTTCTGAAATACCATCTTCGTCTTTTGCAGCATCTGAGAAGGGAAAAGAACACCAGGTTAGCACGAGATAACAACCAGCGCAGCACTTACCCAATCCATCGGTGCATCTCAAGCCACGGGCTGCAGCTTTCCATTTTTCGGCACCCTGTGGAAGCAAGGACATTGGTTAGTAACCATCGTGAAACTTTCCCTACCTGCGCTGCATTCTTCTCGCCTCCGCCGACGCTGCTACTCGCATCTGCAAAACAAAAGGACATCATTAAGAAATACAAAACTCCATCCATACGCACGTGTTTTGGGCAGCTCTCATCTTTCTCACTCCTCGGCGCATTCCTCGACATCTATTTTTCTACCCAGCTGCTTCTGCAACCTGAAAAAGGAAAAGAGACATTAAGAAGTGCTTTAAACTTCGAATTGACATTTTCTACTTACTTGCCTGCAATACCTTCGCCTTTACATCGCTCTCCATCCAAGCAACCGCCGTTCGTGCTGCTAACGACGGCCTAGCTCCAAATCTTCATCCTCTGCAACCAAGAGGCTGGACAATTAACCAGTGAAGTAACTGGCTTCGGCGCCCCTGCACAGACGCAGGATGGAGAGCTCCGCTTTCACCTATATAAGGTGAGCACATTTAGCCTACGAACTACGTGGGGAGTACCAGGAAGGGGAGTCAGCTTGCCCAGTCAGGCTTGTATATCCTATTAACCCCTTGCTCTCCCAATTGCAGACACCTCATCCTTCAGATCAAGATCTCAGTGAGGAGAGGGCCTTTCCAGGGTGGCATTCGAGGCCTGAGCGTGACCCTAGAAGGCTCCGAGAACCCCCAGCCCAGACCTGCGCCTCCGAGGGATTCAGGTGAGCGTTACACTGATGCAGCAGCAGAGGATGAGCAGAGCGACAGCAGTTCTCCCACAATGGCATAGCCGTGCAGGCCATGAGCCAAATGAGGTTTTATTTTTTTGCAACATCCACGCAGGTGGGTGTTGGTGTGCACCCTGTCCTCGAACCTCCTGGGTGGCCTCCCCCACACCTCCTGGCCCCCACATGGTCATTTTTTTTTTACAGAGTGTTGCCTTGTGTGGCTCCCGTGGGAATCCACTGTATTCCGGCTGGGCACATGCAGGCTTGTCCTGAGTTTGGGTTAGATGCTTGGGTTCCTGAGACGCACACCCCTCCTGCTTCCCGTTTCCATGGGCTTGCAAAGGGTGTGACCAAGTGACAGTGAATTACACAGTGACGTTGGGCTCCCATGAGCTGTGTGGGCAGTCTGTAGTCAATACTGTGTAGACATCCCTAGTGGATATTGTTTTTGTATTGTACACTGCATGGTGTATTGATATGTGCTTGTGCATCCATGTCTTCCTCCTAATCTGCAGGTTCCTTCCTCATGTCTTCACAAGGCCGTCTACTTTGCAGATGCAGTTCATGTTGTATGCAGTACACTGAGACATTTCCGTAGCAGCAACACTCTACAGTTGGAAGGGGTCGATGTGCTGGCGTATTCAGGTTGTAAGACTACCACTACTTGAACTTAGTACTGTCATTTTTTGCATTTTTTCCATGGTGTGTTGCAGCATTGTGTTGGTGGTAAGTGTTTGGTAATGTGTGCTGTTAGTTATACATTTCTGGGAGCATATTGTGTGGGCAGTTTCCATTAGGGACAGTGTACTTTGTGACACTTGTGTCAGGTCTTGTGCATTGCTTTGTTTGCTTTCACATTGCATGACATGCCATGGTGTGTTTGGTGGTGGAGCTGGGGAGGTGTTGGGTGACATGGCGCTGTTCTCATGTTGTATTTAGCAAAGGGGTAATGAATTTAGCAGCATAGATGTATGTCTTTTGATGTCACAGCATTGGTCGTGTTTGGGTAGGTAGGGATGCAAACAATGTAACACTTCCAGGTGACCAATCTCAGGATGGTATGGTTGTGACAGTTGAGTGTCCCTTATGTCATCATCATTGTCAGCTGGTATGTGCCAGGGCTGCGTGCACTCCACAGGGGTGTGATTTTATTTGAAGTAATTAGCCACCAGCTGCGTACGGGCTGCCTCACCACGTGCCCTTTCCCCTCCCATGCGCAGCGGGTGTGCACGTGGTTGGGGATGTGGGGGCACCACCATGTCCACCGGCAGGCCCCGGCGTGTTGCAACGTTGTGCAGGACACATGCTGCCACTATGATCCTGCACACTACTGGGGGAACATATAACAGCTGCCCACCAGAGCGGTCAAGGGAGCGAAAGCGTGACTTGAGCACTCCGAATGTGAGCTCAACTATGCCCCGGGTTGCAATATGGGCTGTGTTGTATCTTACCTCGGGTGACGTGGTGGGGTTCCCAATTGGCGTCATCATGTGGGTGCTCAGAGGGTAGGCACTGTCCCCTGGGGAGGTGGTGATGGGTATCATTAGTGGGGTTGTGACATTACTCAGTATCTGACATGCATGCATGTGCAGTGGCATTTATACTCACCAAACAGCCATGTATCGCCATGCCGCCCAGCTTCTAGGTCCCGGTTTAGGGTTGACATTCTGTAAATGAAGCTGTCATGGGTGGACCCTGGATAGTTGGCATATACTGAGGTGATGATTCCCTTGGCATCACATACTACCTGCACGTTGATGGAAGGCCAGTGCTTGCGGTTTCTATAGATGTGCTCAGATGCCCTGGGGGGGAAGTAGAGCCACATGGGTGCAATCAATGGCACCTAGCACATAGGGGAATTGTGCCACCCCATAGAAATCCTGGATGGCAGCCTGCCTTTCTGCAGGTGTTCTGGGCAGGTATATGTGCCTGCGGACTGATGGGCGTGCAGTCATGATGGCCAACACCTGGTGTAGGCAGCGTGACTGCGTGGCCTGTGACACCCCCCCACTATAGCACTTGTCTGCTGAAATGATCCAGTGGCCAAGAAGTGCAGTACATTGAGGACCTTCTCCAGGGGGCTGAGTGCTTGGGAGCACAGGGTGGGTGATGTGAGGTCATCCTCCCACTCACTCACCAGGTCGAGTATTATGTGAGGTGGAAACCTGTACCTCCCATACACCTGGTCATCAGGCATCCCAAAAAGGCTGGTTCTGGGTGTACAAATTCTGGGCCTGACTATCCTCCTCCTCCTGCGGTATCCCATGACCACTGCTGCTAGGAACGGTATATTCATCTTGGCGTCTGAGCTTGTTTGTTGTTTGCGTGCACTTTTATGCTGCGCGGGTCCACGTACGCCTGCTTCCTGCTGGCGTACGTGTTTCCAGATTAGCGTGTCATTTTTGGCGCACGCATTAGCCCCGTTCGATTCCATGAATACGTGTTGTAGACGAACGTGTGGGCATTCCGTGCATTTGCCTCCTGTACTTCCCCCGTGACGCCCACATTTTCACGCGTTGTTCCCCATTCCGCGTGTTACGCCCCCTGTTCCGCCTACTTTTGTTGTGTGCACTGCGCTATGTGCGCCTTCGCTGTGTGCTTAGTGCACACTGTTTGGAGACATGTGCATCAGGGTGCGCCACGCAGAATTTTAGCGCACATCCATGGATTTACACGCGCACAGACTTCCATGAATCGCTGTGCACGGGTTTCGCTGCGATTTTCGCACTTGCACTGCGATTTGCACGCTTTTGCACGCTTGCGCCGAAAATTTCAGCGCACATTCATTCCATGAATCGGCCTGTAAGTGTTTTGGCAAAAGTGCATGCTTTAGAACAAGTAAAGGGAAAAGGTAACGGAGGGAGGCGGGAAAACAAAATATAGGTAGAAGTAGAGAAGAATGCATATATCTAAGGGGAAGGGAATAATGACTCAAGAGTAATTGAGAAGTAACTAAAGGAAAGATACCGGGGAGGACACCCAAGGAGAGAGAGATTACCAGGGAGAATACCAGAGAAGAGAGATGATTAGCCTTATTCCTACGCTAATATAGCGGCTAGAAGAAACGTGTATCCAGAGTCCCAAATAAAAGGGGAACAAATAGACTACCGCAGCGATTAAAGGCGCCGTGAACGGGATACGTTTAAACTCCATGTCGGGGTAACTTGAGAGGCAGAGATACATGTGGCCAGCTGGTGTTCGTCTAGTCTGTTAAAGGTCTGTCTTACATGTTGTTTGTTGTGACGTCGTAAGTTAAAAATGTTCTTTAGGAAAACTGACTTACATTTTACGCAATTGAATAACTGAGATATTATAGTATATGAATTGATGGTTTTTAAGTAAAATAGAAGATATCAAATTTTGTGAGAAAATCTGGATTGGAGCTTGCAGTGATTGGTGCTCACTCATATTGTGGAAGTCACGTGAAGCGTTGACAAGTGTTATATAAGGAGAAAGGGAACAGATTTAAACATGGAGGACATAACTCCATTAGCACATCTGTGCAAACAGTTGCCGAAACATGCACCTAAGCTGAAGAAATACATTACAGAGTGGGTTAAAGGAACCACCCACAAGATGTTTATGCCTTGGCCACTGGGCGGGTCCTTATCTAAAGCTGTTTTGCAACAATTGACAACATATTTGCACGCAACATACATGGGCAAAAAGTTAGACAAATGCCTAGCTGTTCTAGAGCTTTGGAAGAGGAGCCGCCAATAGATTGGATACTTAATATATGCACAGGGGGGGTGAGACACCTACCGGGCCACTCGCCCCATCCAAAACGAAGATTGAAGAAAATAAAGACGAGGGGTTATACCCGCTGCGAGAACTTAAAGCAGCTACAGGGTATAGCAACCCGGCATATGAGTCACCTACGCGAAGTAGTGACGAGAATCAAGGTAGAGATAAGGATATCACCTCCACAGTCCCAAGGGACAAGGAGAGACGTAATGATGAGAGAAGGGACCAGACACAGACAAGTGCATCTCTCAATAAGGAGAGAGAAGGCAAAAGATGGAAAGGAAGCAAAGATAGAACTGATGAGATAGCATTCGCAAAAGACGAATGGATGGGAGGACACATTTTATTGAAACTCCATGGCAAAGGCATTGATGATGCGAAACAAAAGGAGAGACTAGACAATGTACAGACAAAGGAGAAAGAGAAGGAATTGAGAGATGAAAGAATAAGGAAAAAAGACAGACAGAGACGAGAACAGCTATATCGCGAAGAGCAAGAAAGACAGATCGATCGCAAACAGAGAGCAGCCAATGATCAAGACAGACAGAAGCAGTAAAGGTCAGAGGAAGAGCAAACAATACGAGAGAAGAGAATAAAGAGACGAAGGGATGAGGAAATCTGAAGGGCAGATGAACATAGAAACGAAAAGAAAAAGGAAGACAATAGGGTGAGAGAAGAGGTGAGGAAGCGCAGAGAATTTATGACGATGTAGAACGTAAGCGAAGACAGAGAGCATGCGATCTTGAATATCTGGAGAGAGAGGTTAAAAAACCTGATCCAGTAGTAGATTGGGAAGATATAGAAGAATTCTTCCCTACATGCGATTCAATACCAGGCACGTCTAGGGTGAATATCGAGGATGACTTCTACACTAGAAGCATCAGAGAAACGATCAATAGAATATATGACGAAATGGGGCTAGAACAAATACCCAAAGGGGAGGGGGAAGACGAGCGCCTGGAGAGTACTCAGCTGTACGACACTGAGGATGTTTCCCGAAGTAGTGGGAATAGAGAACTATCCCTGGATAGACTAGAATAACTAGGAACAAAGAAGACACAAGAAGTGGCACTAGTTGGGCATAGACAATGTCCGACTCAGAAAGGGAGGAGCGCGAGGAAGAGAGAAGGAGCGAAAGACGACTCCCAAGAGAGAAAGGGATAAGGTGGTCAGACACTAGCGAGTCTGCACCGAGGGCATCAGAGTCAGACACAAAGTCAGACTGACACGATGCGGGAATAGTACCCCTGCAATAGTCAGGAGAACAATGAGAGAAGAGAGAGAGGGCTATGCATCCCAATATCCGTTACTCGAGAAAGGGGGAGCAAGACCACAATATATTCCATGGCCACACATAGATCGAGAAAATCTGAAAAACAAGCTTCCTATGCTGACATCGGGAGCTGGAAAATGGATACACGAGTTAGGAAAAATGACAGGAGGGAACAAGCTATCTATAGGGGATATCAAGGGTCTCCTAATCGCCATACTTGGTGAGAGAGCAGACGACATGTGGACACAGGCAGGTTACCCTGGTGTGACTACAATTAATACCATGTATGACGGAGCTCCATTTAACAATTGCAGAGCCACGGTATGGACGGTACTACGAGTGCTTTACCCAGACACTTCTGATATGGGAGCTATAATGACACGTAAAATGAAGGAGTCTGAGGGTCTGTTGATTTACATACAGCATTTTCAAAACTCATGGGTACTCGAGACTCATGAATCTTGGACCAAATCTGTACCTGTGTTCTACCACATATTGTGCCAAGGGCTGCCAGAGCCGATACAGAAACAGCTCAAGAAATTGGTAGGAATCGAGGCTAAACCTTGGGCAGAAAAACAGCTGACCATCGCACACTATTGCAGGCCACTGCAAGAGAAGAATCATGAAAAGGAAGCTACACGAAAGGATGAGGAAGCTAAATTGGTGCAGAGGAAATTGTCAAAATATGCTCTTGAGGGAACCATGATAACTAGCGCAGCTGAATCAAGCATGCAGCAGGTCAATAATCTGCAGCAGACTTATCAGGGCAGTATGAGTTTTACCCCAGGGGAAGAGGATGGCAGAGTAACCAGAGAGGTTTTCAGAATAATCAAGGAGGTTTCCAAATCGTGCAAAATGGCAATCAAGGTATGTCAAATGGGCAAATGATCCGACCACCGCCAGTATGTTGGTTGTGTGGGATGACGGGGTATTTAGCCTGCACATGCTTAAACCAAGGCATGATGCAAAACGGCCAAGGTATGGGAGCAGGCATGGTGAATCCACCTGCAGTTTTACAGCAGGGTGTTGCACAGAATCACACGGTTCAACAGCAAACACCAGGATCTCAGCAAAACCCATAGACCCAAAATGTAGTGAGTTTTCCACAAGGGCAGTCCCAACAGTCACTGCTGCAATTGTCACAAACAACGAGCTCAGGGCAGCCCATGAACCCTGGAATGAGAAATAACACTGCCAATGGGGGAAATCCATCAGCACACGGTGGGCCCAAGCTATATATGGATTAGGACAGCTCACTGGGAACCCTGATGTGTTCTATCCTATCAGTGACACCAGACCCTCACCGGGAACCTAGGGTGGATGTCCTTATAGGGTATAAAGAATATTCCTTCTTAGTTGACGCGGGTGCAACATGCTCTTGAATACGTGAAGGCAAGTTTTCCTTGTCCGGCGAGGCCATAAATACTCAGAGTGTCACTTGTGCTACAAGTCGTGTTCCCTTTACAAACGCACTTCCAGTCTCTATCGGAGAATGTGAGATCAATGTGCCTCTATTATATTCACGACAGACCCCAGTAAACATTTTGGGTCGCAATCTAATGACAAAGTTAAATATGACAACCTCGTTCACAGAGGAGGGCATAGTATGTTGAACTCCAGGAATGCACTATTCAAACGTATGTGAAGTGATTAGAGCATACGCAGGACCCACAGCCATGAGGGCTATACCATTAGAGCCAGAAATATTCACATATGGGATGCGTGTGCTAATGGCAGGGCTGCCAGGCCTTGCAGACAGAATCATGAGAACCCCAGATGAGTCCAAGAATACCTATGCACTGGGAGAAGGGACAAGTATTTCCCTTGGTGATACACACAGCTGCGGTACAAGGGAAGATGGCCTTGATAGGTGGTTATGATGACGAAGGCTGACAATGGTGCGCAGTAATCGCCATTGAAGAAGGATACCGATTGACTGACGTCACTGATGACGATCTGTTTGCAGAGCAAGCAGATAATGAAGAAACCATAGCGGAGGTGAGCCTCACCTTTTGGGTGAGAATGATCAAAAGAGAAGTGTCTCAGAGAATGATGTTGGCCCGAAACTGTCCTGAATATTTTGATGACGACATGGCCCAGGTGCCTGTCTCAGTGTCGACCACAGGACCCTATGACGTAGGCCTATTGAAAGGAGTAGGAGAAGAGAGAATCAAACTGAAACCAGGAGCAATTTTACCCAAAACACAACAATATCCCATGTCCAGAGCGGCTGATGAAGGGATTTTCAAGACAATTTCGGCTATGATGGAACAGGGCATATTAGTGACGTCAGAGTCATCATGAAATACGTCAGTTTACCCTGTGAAAAAAAGTAAACAGGGGTCTTGGAGCTAGTACAAGATCTAAGGCCGATAAATGATATTGTTGAGGCCGAGTTCCCTCTAGTCCCGAACCCGGCTACAATTCTATGTAATATACCTGTTGAGGCAAAATATTTCACGGTGATTGATTTGAAAAATGTATTTTTCTCAATCCCGTTGCACCGTGACTCACAAGATCTGATCTCATTCACGTTCAGACAGATGCGTCTGAAAAGCATGAGGCTCTGTGAGTCTCCTTCTATTGTAACAGAGTCCTGCAGATGGACTTAAGCAATATTGCATTGGAAAGCGTTGTCCTGCAATACGTGGATGACATCTTAATCTGCAGCACGACAGAGGAGCAATGCAGGCCCGAATCTGTTCAGCTCTTGACTATACTGGCTGAGAAAGGATATAAAATTGACAAGGAGAAGTTACAATATTGTCAACAAGAAGTGCTGTATATAGGCCAGGTGATCTCACAAGAGGGAAAAAGAGTCACCCCAGAAAGGGCTGAAGCCATACTGAATATGGCTAAACCACACACGATGAAACAGATGCAGAAATGTTTAGGCCTGTGCAACTATGTCAGGGCATGGGTCTTCGACGATATAGCTCTTACACCAAACCTTTACTTCAGGCCCTAAAGAAGGCCCAAGTGACGAAAGAAAAAATTGAATGGTCTGAGACCATGGAGGAAGGATTTGCTGAACTCAAAAAAGCTATTTGCACGGCACCAGTTTTAGGGATTCCCAATTATGCAGAGGAATTCTACCTGTTCTCACACACGAATGGCAGCGTTATGACGGCACTGCTCACACAGAGAACCACATTGGGGTACACCCCCAGGCATATTACAGTGGGAACTTGGACCCAGTAATGAGATTGTGTTGCTCAATGACATTGTACGTCAAGCACTCGCTATTTGCTATTCTAGCAAAACCAAAGGGCACATTGACATCTCAGAGAGCTTCTGCTAATGAAGTGATCATATCGAATCCATCGATTAAGGTAGTCCGATGTAAGATAGTGAACCCAGCTATGTTTATAGCAGAGCCAGTCACTGAAGGAGAACCAATACACGACTGTGCGAACTATGAAGAATTCTATGATGAAATTCCCAGAGTGAAAAAAAATGCTTTGGCGGAATGAGAAAGTGTCTTTATTGACGGTTCTTTGAGAATCGATCAAAGCGACGGGCAAAGATATACAGGCGTTGCTGTGATGAAACACAACACAAATGGAGAATTTCGAGTACTCCTTAGTGTGCGAATATCATCTCACTATGCAGCACTGTCATCATCCCCCGCTGGTTTTCTGATTTGGGTGGTCTCACCCGGGCCCCAGAGATGATGAAGGGGGCCTGATCCAAGCAGTTACTCTGTCCTGGCCAGTCTCCCTGGAGGTTCTACACTTCCTTTCAGCATCTACTTCGCCACATGGATGGATACCTCACTCGTGCAACTAGGGGGCTGCACACCTTTTGAATCTTGCCTTTTGTGGGGTTACCAGGGATCGATGTATGTCCCTCTCAGCATATGTGCCTTTACTCCCATACTCCGTGCTGTGCCTGATCGCTGGGGCGTTCTGCCACCCTTTCTGGTACACTGTCCTACAAGCCTTCTGTGACCCACTCTTTTGAGGGCACGGGCCTGAACTTTCTGTGTGTTGCTGGGAGGATTGCTTGATTCTTCAGTCTTTCCCTACACTAGAGCAGCCTCACCCAAATGTCCTGGGCTTCCAGTCATGGGGGTAAGCCTATCAGCTCTCAGCTGCCTCCTGCCCTGCTGTGGTGCCCTCCATGCCCTTTGCAACAGTTATGGAGCCTGGGCGTCCCCACCAGCAAACCAGCTTGTCCTCAACTGGGCTTGTTCCCAATCTGCTCTTCTGACGTAGGATTCTTCACTTTCCCTCCAGTGCCCGCTCTTCACTGGTGGGAGCAGGGGTTGCACAGACTTTGGCATTCTGCTCCCTTTATGTGCTTTCTCAGCCGCACTCTGTGGCTCACTGTTCTCCGGGGATTCCCTCTGCAAGGGGGTCTACGATCCAGGCTCCTGTCCTCCAGCCGTACCGGGGCACTGCGTCTCCTCAATGACGTATCTGCTGCCCTCTCCAGCGTTCAGACAGCCCAGGCACCCACACCGGCAGACCTGCCGGGCTGCCCTCATGGCTCCAGCCATTCCAGCTTTTCGAATCCTGCGACCTCCGCACTACACTGGGCGGCGCTGGGGGATGCAAAGACTCTGCCCACATCCTGCTGTGTGCCTTCTCCTCTTCAGTCCGTGGGTGGTTTTATCTCTGGGCGACCCTCCACAATGGTGCCTCTCAACCTGACCTCCACTCGGCAGCGCTGGTCTCCGTCCTGGGTTGGTGTCCCACCAGGCCCCGAGGGGGACCTCGCAGAGACCTTGCTGCAGCGTGAGCCCTACTCCTACCTGCAGGTGACCCCTGATTATTGAGGAGGGTTTGATATGGAATGGGACCCTCAATTCATCACGAGTGGCAGCAAGCTTCTCATTTCGTCGGAAACGCAGAGCTCCGGCAGGCCCCTCTGCTTCCTGCTGGCAGCCATTTTGTTCCTGCATAGTCTATACTTGACATGACTAGAGCAATGATGGAAAGTTGACTGGGAAGGTGGGGAAGGGTGTAATGCCACTTGATAGTATGTATTTTCTTTTTTTATATTACATGGCCTGTGGTAGCGGCCATGTATTTATGGTTAAGTTGCTAAACGCAGAAGAGCACTTTTTGGGTGGCTTATAACTTTGCTCCCCCTGGACGAATCCTCACCAAACTTTCCACTCTGAATGTCTTTGCAAAGTTTGGTGAGGTTTGCTCAAGGGGAGGCAAAGTTATAGGGGTGGTCCCAAATTATATATTTTTTCCCATAGACATAATGGGAAAACATTCCTGTCAGGCCTACAGCCCAAACCGCAGGACGGATTTTCACCAAATTTGTGGCAGGAGCGGCGGCTTGGTCCCGAAAGCGTGCTTTTGTTAATTTGCGTGTAAATCCGCCCAGTAGTTTCTTTTTAAACTACCTAAACGTAAGGCAAAAAAATGTGTGATACCTATGTCTGTTCCACTGACTCACTTCCCTGTTCGGTCCGCAGACCGGCCTCTGATTGGTTGTTCGGTCCGCGGACTGGCCTCTGTTTGGCCAGAAAAAATGTGCAGACTTTTGTTTGGTCCGCGGACATCGGGACGTAGCCACTGATTGGGTGGTGAGAAAATGTGAAATGCGTTTGTTTTCCTGAAACGCCCGCAATCTTGGATTCGCAGACTTTTTGGGGTCCGCACAACGCGGTGAAAACATAAAAAAAAAAACAGCATTGCACTTGTCAAACTCAACAAACAATCTCTTGGGATGCGGAGGGGGATGAGGATTGTATTGGATATGGCCATAAGAAGCCAAAAAATGGGTTGTTTCACCCCCCAAAAGTCTGCGAACCCTCCAGTGGTGTTCGCAGACACTTCAGATGTCCTAGGACATCTGTACCTATTTCTGCATTACAGGGTTAGGGAAAAGCAGTTTTTGGATGGCTTATAACTTTTGCGCCACTCAATGAACTGCATGTAATTTTCCAATTTTATTCTAGAACTAATCCTGAATGGTTTTGCAGAGTTTTATGGGATTCTGTCAAGAGGAGGCAAAATTAGAGGGGAGGTCCCAAAATATTGTAAAGGCATATAAATGTGGTGTCATTTGAAGAATCTGCACAACATTTGGCAAAACGATTTTGGATCTAGATATAAATGGTTTTCTAAAGTTTGGTGGGATTTTCTCAAGAGGGGCCGAAATTAGAGGGGGGTCTCAACATTTTTAGATGGCTTATAACTTTGTTGCTATTTGACGAATGTGGACAAAAGTTTGGAGAAAGATTATAGACCCAACCTTCAATGTTTGTTTAAAGACTGAATGGATTTTGTCAAGTGGGGGCAAAGTTATATGACTATTGTATGTACATACATTTTGACACTTTAAAAAAAATAAAACATTGGCGGATTTCAAGCAAACCCGTGAGAAGCATTGGGAAGGACATTAAAGCATGGTTTTGCAAATGTGCCTGTGTTTTATTTTTTGACAAGTGTCATAATGTAGGTACAAAAAATAGTCATATACTTTTGGTGACTGAGGTATAGCCTGTGGCTGTGGGCAGTAGCCAGATTGTCTGGGTCATGGCGTAAGGTCATGATGCGGACAATCTGGCTACTGGCCATGACCACTAGGGACGAAAAATGGTGTTAAAGTGGCTATGTCTACCTGGGACCGGCTATGTGGTAAAGTTATTCGAAGGTAGGATAGGTTTGAAAGGGAAAAAAAGTGCTTGTGGTAATATGTTCATAGGGTTTTGCAGGCTGCCATGGCAAGGGGAGTGGGGCTGTGTACGGAGCCCAGCCTTCTCTTTCCATGTTGGCTGTCTTGGAAAAGTATTTCTTTAAAGGACCGTTAGGGTTAAGTTGCACTACTAAAAACCTATGAAATTCAATGAAAAAAGTTTGTTTAAGGGACGTTATGGTTACAGGTAAAACCGAAAACCCCCAGAAATTCGTCAGTTATGGTAAGCTAAGCAACCATAATTCGCGCCACCACTGCTAAGACTAACACCTGGGACATCAAAGATGACATCACAAATGTCATTATTTCAGTTTTATCTGTGTTTAGTTTAAGGCCGTTACTCATCCATGCGTTGAGGCATTTGTGGGAGGCAATTGACAAAGGGTCCGGTTCCATGTCCATGTCCCTGCTGGTGTCGATTTTGTAGATTTCATCGGCAGTTGTAGCTTGTGAGGACGTGTCCCTTGATGAGTTTCCTGAGTGGGGTCTTGTAAATGTTGAAGAGTACTGGTGAGAAGGATGAAACTTGTGGATCCCCAAGGCGGTTGTGTTTTGTTGATCTGAAAACTGGTAGCCAAGGGCGTATTGGAAAGAATTCATCCATATAGTGCAGTGTTCCTTAGCCCTGCTTCTTGTATTCTTTTAATAAGGGTTGCATGGTTGACTTTGCTAAAAGTTGCTAAAGGGTCTAATAGTATCAGAGCGGCAGTGATGGGGAGTCTGTTCATTTTAGGTAGTCCCAGATAGTGAGTAGAGCTGATTCAGTTTCTCTCATAGGCCTGAAGCAGACTTGTGCCTGGTCCAGTAGGTGGTTGGTTTCCATGTGTGTTGGGATTTGTCCATATATGTAGGTTTTGAACAGTTTGTCTGGGTAACGGATGTTTGATATATAGTCCTGTAGGTGGTTGTGTTGTCTTGTTTCCTGAGGGAACCGTGAGAAGAGCTTTTACCTATGTAGCTTTGAAACTACCTAGCCAAGTGCCTTCTTGCAAAGAATGCTCTTGCAGATGCCCCGTTCGCCAAGGTCTACTTGCACGCTGACTATGTTGCTTTCTTTCACTAGTTCAGTATTCTGGTGAGATTGGTGTGACGTAGTTCAGTATTCTGGTGAGATTGGTGTGACGTAGTTCAGTATTCTGGTGAGATTGGTGTGACGTAGTTCAGTATTCTGGTTGCCTCTGGGGTTTGTCCGTGGATGATATTCTTTGTTCTTGGGCATAGTGTTAATGACTTATTCAATGTTGGACTGTTTTTGAAGTGGTTTGCAAGGTCATCATTTTATGAGGTGGGGACGCGATTGCAATATGTCGGGTGTTGTATCTTATTTATGATGAACATCTTTCTATCTACTTGTTTTTGTGATGCATTTGGCATAGCACAGTTTCTTTGATCTTAGAATGTTCTGTTTTACTGTGCCTTATCTGTTCTCGGTATGTACATTTTCTCCTGCATGGGGTCTGTCATAGATTCGCATGCTCATGAATATTCCCCGTCGTGAGGCTGGGAATCCTCTGTAAAAGACAAAACACCCTCTGCCTCCATAGCCAGCCTACCATCAAGCTCCTCTTCGACAAGGAAGTTGTCCACCCCGGCGGGAGAGATCTGATGAGCCAAGGGTGGAGGAGAAGAAGGCTGCGCAGCCCAAGCAGGCTCAACCAGCACAGTCAAAGTCTTCATCGATGACTCAGTCAATGGCTACCGCTACCATGGCAGCTGCGAGCGCTGATCTTACGAGGGTGGCTCCCACAGTGCAGAAAATGTCCCTGCCCCCACTCTGCAACACTGCCGCAGAAGCCTTGGCGAAGTCTGCAGGCACCCCAGAAGGAGTTAAGACACCGGCCCAGGTCTCGGTGCAGGTCCTTCAAGGGGAAAAGAAGGAGAGGGCAAGGAGGCCCCAAAACCGTCTTCAAACTATGGAGGTTTCGTCCACGGACGGCGAGGATCGAGTCCATGCATACGGTTCACAAGGACGACAGAGCACAGCCTAGTTTTCCTTCTCTGCCATCTCAACTGAGAGGTATTTCCTTGGACATTCTGTCGACTCTTCACACGTTGGTGTCGGAGATCCAAGGGAGGAGACCCCCGCCACTGGTACCTGCAGCGCCACAGGTCCCCGACCAACTGCCGACAAAAAAGAGGAAGGGCCTCATTACGACCCTGGCGGTAAGGGGTTAACGCCAGCGTTAGCTGCGCCGACCCCTTACCGCCAATTACGAGTTCCCCTAGCGCCATGGAGGTTTTAACACCCGATTTTAGCGGGTGTTAAAATCCATGGCGCTAAGGGACCATGGAGTTAATTACGCCACCGTAATTTACGGTGGCGTAATTAACGCCTTCCCCACTCCCATTATGCCCTATGGGGCAAAATTGGGAATGGGGAAGGGTAAATGGGGATTGGGGACTTACCGCACCGCCAAGGTCGGAATGGGGCGGTAAGTCCGCCAACCACCATGGTGTAAACGTAGTTTACACCATGGTGGTAAAGTCACGGCCCAGGCGGTAACTTACCGCCTGGGTCGTAATGAGGCCCGAAGTGTCATTTGACGACCCCATATCAACCTCCTCTGCCACGTCGTGCCCCAGCGGACACCGATACAGGGATGGATATGGCCAAGACTACAGTTGAGGACAAAGACTTCATCCTGGCGGACAATGCAAACCAGTGGGAGGCCAGCTGATGAGGTTTGTCGGCGAGTGGAGAAAGATCACCACTGATGGGTGCTGGACGCTCTTGCCCAAGGGCACACGTTGGAGTTCCAACGCAGGTGTCCTCGTATTCCGCGGGTTCCCCGCCAGGAGCAGTACATCCCTCAGCTTTTGGAAAAGGTATGAGCCATGGTACAAAAAGGGGCAATGGAGCTAGTTCCCCAACGGCTCTGGGGCTCAGGAGTTTATTGCAGACACTTTCTAGTCAGAAAGAAGACAGGGGGCTGGAGACTCATTCTGTACTTAGGACGTCTGAACAAATACTTAAAGTCCCAAAAATTCAGGATGGTCACGTTGCAGCACGTCCTCGGCCAACTGGAGAAAGGGAATTCTTGACGTCATTGGACCTGGAGGATACCCATTTCCACGTCCCCATTTACAAGAAACATGGGACATTTCTATGCTTCATGGTGCAGGAACAGCAGTACCAGTTCAAGGCCCTACCATTCGGCTTGAAGTTAGCCCCAAGAGTGTGCACAAAATGCCTGGCACCGGTGGCAGCCCATCTACATCTACAGGGCATAAACGTATACCCGTACCTGGACGGCTGGCTGATATGCACCCACTCACGGGAGCTGACCGATGAACACACTAAGGCGACTGTCCGACTATTGACGGATCTGGGATTCTCCATCAACTATCCGAGGTCATGCTTAACGCCATCGCAGATCACGCTGTTCCTCAACGCCAGACAACACAGTGTCTTGCCTGGCAGCGCCCTCGGAGGAGAGGTTAGCAGCCATTCAAGGAAAGGCGCAATGACTGTCGTCGGCTAAGATGGCCACTGTGCGGGCCATCAAGTCGTTACTGGGCATGATGTCGGCCTGCTTTTTCTTTATGAAAAACACTTTTATGGGTTGCGCTTCTGGTAGAAACAGTATAGATTACACAATAATTATTGTTCCATATTTTCTGTTTATTCTTTGCATTAATTTTCATGCAACTCTGATTTTCATTCATATATTTGTCAATTTTTTTCAATTTCATTGACTGCTGTATTCACATGTTCACATATATTTCTCTCAACACGTGCTTCCCCACGGTATATGCCCGTGGTTCTTCAGGAGAGATACTAAATTTGAATTCTTTTTTGTTTATAGATATTGGTCTCTCTGAATTCTTATATGTTTTTTGTCATTTTTATGTCTCTCATTTTTTCTTATTTTCAAAGAAATATTTTCCAGATTCTTTTGCGTTTTCTGCAAGGGTGATTTCGTCAATCCAATTTAGTTGCTCCATCCCCAGCACTGGTAAGGAGGGCAGGGTGGTGCGATTGAGATCGGCCCGCATCTACCTCGTCCTTCTCTGCAATTTGCAGATGTGACTCCTGCAAGAATTCCTGGATCCCCTTCGGATACAGGTGTCTGGAAGTTTTAGAGACAAGATCTCTCTCAACGAGTAGTTCTGACGGGTGATAAAGTGGTTGGCGGTGAGCTCGACACGGAATTTCAAAACCCCACATACCAGCAGACAGTCACCACGGATGCCTCCCTGGAAGGTTGGGGAGTGCACACCGGACGTCTTCATGCCTGGAGCTACAGGCAGTATTCTTGGCCCTGAAGTCATTCCTACCGTCCCTGAAAGGCAAGGTGGTGAGGATCTTCACAGGTCATACCACCACCATGTTCTACATCAGGAAGCAGGGGGGGCACTCGATCCCTGGCGCTCTGCCAGTAGGCCCAGGACTTGTGGCATTGGGCCATCAATCAGGGGATGTTCCTCGTCCCTCTTCACCTGGCGGGAGTCAAGAACACCATTGCAGACACCCTCAGCCGGGAACTGCCTCCTGCCACGAGTGGGAGCTTCGTCAGGATCAGGTGGACTGCCTGGGGCATTCCCCAGATCGATCTCTTTTGCAACGGTGGTGAACTCCAAATGGCAGAAGTTTGCCAGCAGGTTCCACCAGCCGAGGAGCTTGGGGTACGCATTCTCCTTCCCATGGGAAGGACTGTTTCTGTATGTGTTACCTCTCCTGCTACGAGTCTCAACACAGTGCCAATGCAAGATGATGCTCATCGCCCCTGCGTGGCCGAGGCAGATTTGGTATCTGGACCTTCTCGGCCTGTCCGCGTCGTATCCAGTCAAGTTGCCGGTGGTTCCGGATCTTCTCACCAGAGAGGGAGGCACAATCCTTCATGACCCAGGATCACTGAACCTGAAGGCTTGGTTCCTGCAGCCTTAGAGTTTGGAGTTTATGAGTTGCCAGCAGACTGCAGGGAGGTCCTCGCCAAGGGCAGGGCATTGTTGACTTTGAAGTGCTACGTCCATAAGTGGAAATGCTTTGCTACGTGGTACCGGGCACAGAATATTACTCATCTGAGGTCCTCAAATCGTGCCGTACTTGCAATCCTTGGCAAAGGCTGGGATGGCTCACGCATCCATCAAGGTACATCTGGTGGCTATCTCCTGCTACCCCAGATCCCCAGGGAGATCCTCACTGTTGTCGCACAGACTCGTCAAAGAGTTTCTCAATGGGCTTTTCTTCCGTACCTTCCCGCTGGTGAAAGCTCCTGCCCTGGCATGGGAACTCAACGTGGTTTGGACGAGGCACATGGGGGCTCCTTTCGAGCCTATGCATCAGGCCCCAGTCAAGTTTCTCTTGTGGAAGATGGTTTTCCTTGTGGGCATCACCTCTGCCAGACGTGTAGGGGAGATCCAGACACTATCTTGCAAGTAATTGTACCTCACTTTCCATGAATTAAGGCTGGTACTGCGTATGGACACCTCTTTCATGCCGAAGGTTCCGTCGGAATGCCACCTCAACGTGTCTTTGGTGTTGCTTGTTTTCTTCCTGAAACCTTTATTGCCAGAGTTTATGGTCTTGCATTCACTGGATGTTGCTCGTGCCTTGAAGTTGTATGTGACGCACACAAAGAGTTTTCGGAAGACTTCTCAGTTGTTTGTGAACTTTTGGTCCTGTGACCCATGGGAAGGCCTTGTCCAGGGCTTCCATTTCGAGGTGGCTCTCCGACTGAATCATGTACTGCCATCGGTTGGCAAACCGACCATTGCCGGGCCGTCCGAGAGCCCACTTCACCAGAGTGATCGCTGTGACGACGGCATTCCTGTCTGGTGTGCCCCTGGTAGACATCTGCAGGGCTGCTACGTGGAGGTCCATGTACACCTTCACAAAGTTCTACTGTGTCGACACGGATTCCAGGGAGGAGTCCAGAGTCGCCACGCAGTGCTACACAACCTGTTTGCTTGAAGCGAGTTTGTTCCAAGAGTAAGTGTTAATTGCTTCTGTTGAGCCTTGCCACCTCCCGTGGGTTGTGCAATGTGTACTTCTATGTATTCATTATTCATGAGCATGTGAATCCATGCCAGACGCCATGCTGGAGAAGGTTTAAGTTACTTACCTGTAACTATTGTTCTCCAGCATGCGAACCCTCCCTCCGGGCCTTCTGCGGCTCTTCGTGGTCATACTGCCACTTTACATGCTTACCAAATCTGAAGATGGCTGGCAGATGCAGGGCTTAGGGAGAGGACTGTTATTGGATTGGGGCAGTAGGACCCAGAGGACACTGATTGGTTTAGAGAACGAATACAGTTTTAAAGTGAAAGTGAAACTGTTTTTTCTTTTATTGTGATGCACTGTATCGTGCCCCCGGTACCCACGCTATCAGGCCTCGGCCTCTCATACCCTATGCACATTTTATTTCAAATGCGCATCCCTCCTTTTTCATAACAAAAATATAAAACCAACATGAACTATAAATTGCTGTCAACGTGACATACAGAAACAAAGAGGTGATGGCTGGAAGGTTTAGAATGAATCTTAACCACTGGCATTGCTCTGGGCAACCCTCCAGACCACCGTTCTTCGCAGCTCCACAGCGCCCACACACTCTCCCTTTTGCTGGACAGTCACTTGCATGTGGGAGATCGTAGCCACAATTTGGACAAGGCTGTGATGTGTCCGCCTTCTTCTGAGACCACCGGAGTTAGGACAGGCCAGCGTTCGCCACCCGCCCTATGGCACATACCTCTTCACCCTTCACTGATTTGACTGCAGCGTCCATCTTGGTGGCATAGCTGTCGGCAAGCTCGTAGGACCTCCCCATGTCAATGATGCCTGCTAATGTGAGCCCCGGTTCACGGAGTACCTGTCGACGTAGTTTCCCAGAGCTACAGCCTTGTAGTAGCTGGTTGCGGACCATGCCTTCCTCATTTTCCCAGTGGCACGTGCTGGCCAGTTGACGTAGCCTCCTGAAAAATCTGTCCAGTGATTCATCTTCACATTGCCTTTCGCTGCACATGACGAAGGGTTCGAAGTGTTGGTTTGCTAGTGGTATGAAGTGTTCCATGAACGAGTGCTTCACGGCTTGATATGAGCCATCAGTGGGAGTGAGGGATTTGAAGATGCAATATACCTCAGATCCTGCAGCATAGAGGAGTGTTGCCACCTTCGCTTCGTCATCCGTCTCACCCGTGGCCTTAAAATACATCTCGAGTTTCTCGACCCATAGCAGCCATTTTGGACCCAATGTCGAAGGAGCGCCCGATTCGTCAAACTCTGGCATGGGGGCCAGTGTTCCTTGTTGTCTGGGCATCCTCCTGATCTGTGGGGGTGTGTTCGCCCCTTGAGCGCCATCTCCCGGGTCACTCATGTCCACCGACCGCACAGGCACCTATCACTTGCGTGAAGGCAGCAAATGGACGGAGATGGACAAAGGAAAAGGGAGGTCCCATGACGGGCCCTCCCCTTCCTTGGCACTAGCAAGAAGGAGACGAAGAATTATTTTTCTTTTTTTTAAGTAATGGGGCCCCTCAGGCTCTTCCTGGTGGCCCTGTGGCCTTCTTAGCTTGATTTAGCCCCCATGGGCTCCAATAATTGAATGGATGGCGCACGAGCACCCCATGTGTGGGGCCGCAACCATCAACAGCACAAAATGGCGCATAACACATTCCCACGCGGGTAGTGCTCCAGGCTTTGGGAGACCTTCAATTGATTTCCTCTGTGGCAGTTGTAGAGTAAATGACCTTAGGCAGGTCCCAGAGGAAGTCCTGTGGGAAGAGCCGCGAGATAACGAGCGGCAACTCCCGCTCACAGCATTCAGAGCAACGAAGCACGGAGCAGCAGGCTGCTATACGCTGTCCCCTGCAACCTGCTGCCAAAAGACTCTTACGCATCTTAAACATAGGAACCACCAGCAGGACAATATCAACCACATGAATAGATGCTGCTGTGTATGCTGGAAGGGTATTATTATGTAATGCCAGTGGTGTGTGTGAAGATATAATAAAAGCACACTAACACAACCTTCAGGCCTGGTGTAATCATTGTCAGGCCACTACATAATTGGCCACAAAGGACGGGATCAGCCCAACTGCCCTACGATGCAAGCACAATGCCACCACCACCGTTCCTGCAAGTCCCATGCAAGCCAGCCATTCCGTGGCGCCAATGGGAGCCTTTATTTCAAACTTATCTGGAAGCGATGGATAAAACAGTCTATCCAGCGGTGCGCAAGAAGGCCATGCTATTAAATGCGCTGGGCATGGAAGGACAAAGAATCTTTGCAGGCCTGAACCCAGAAACCCCGACAGGAGACAGTGATGACGTCTATCAAGAAGCAAAAAGGAGAATAACCAAGAGATTCTCATGTAAAGAAAATGTATTACTACACAGAATCAGATTCTACAGCAGGAAGCAAGAACAGGCAGAACCCATGGACGAACACATAGTCAAGCTAAGAGAATTGGATGTGTTGTGCGCATTTGAAGCAATATCAGAGGAAAGAATCTGCGACATGCTCATCGTCCACACGAACAACAGAAAGGTACAAGACAAATTTATTCTTGAAAAGGAAATTGTATTATATAAAGCAATCCTGATTGCGAGGGTAGTAGAAGAGGTGTCCTGTAGGCACAAAGAGTGGGGAATTGCTGCGCAATCACCCAAAATACAGTGGGTGCAATCCAAAGGCAGAAGGAACCGAGGACAACGCGAAGCCAGGGATGACGCAGCAGTGAAATGCGAACTGTTGAAGTGCCACAGGTGCACCAGTACAAGCCACGTAGCCAACAGCAGAGAATGCCCAGCAAGGAATAAAGAATGTTCAAAATGCAGAAGGTATGGACATTTTGCCTTGTGTGTGCACATGGAAAGCGAAGAAAACTGTGGCAACAATCCAGAACGAAGAAGGCAGAGATGAGGTCTACTCAGATGAAGAAGCATGCGCCACAGTTCTCATGGTGAATAGCGGCACGAGTCGGAGGGAAAAGCCCCACTGTCAATGGCCATGAAACAAGAGTGATGGCAGACTCGGGTTCCGACCTCACCACATTACCCATAAATTTGTACAAAAGCATGGTGGGAAGAAAAAGGGTAGAAGCCTACAAAGCGAACATCAGTCCCACGGTGTACGGAGGTGCTAGTATAAAGCTTTTGAGGGGTACGTCAAAGCAATAGTGGAATTCAAGGACAGAGTCACCAGAACCAAAGTATATCTGGCAGAAAATGGACCACCAGTATTAGGTTGGGATGACCAAGCTAAATTGCAAATCAGGCTCGACCCCATCGTGGAGGAACAAGTCCTGTCCATAAACAAAAATGGTGCCTCAATCAGCAAAGTAGAATTTCCACAATTATTTTCAGACACACCTGATCGCATCTAAAACTATGTGCACAAGATGAAACTAAAACAGGGAGTAGTACCAGTCAAGCATAGTGTGAGACCTGCGCTGGCAACGGCGAGAGTTGCACTACAAGAAAAGCTCAACAGGCTGCTATCGGAAGGAAACATAGAGACGGTGGACTCATCAGAGTGGCTCAGCCCAGTGGTTCTCATAAAGAAACAGCATACTGGCGACTTGCGTATTTGCATTGACTTACATAGCCTAAATCTGGAGGTGGTGGCGGACAGCTACCCCTTACCGATTATAAATGATCTGACCTTCTGACCTTGCTCATGAAGGAGGCTAAAATATTTTCAAAATTAGACATGAGGGATGCCTACCACCAAATCACCGTACATCGAGAATCCAGACCCCCTACGGCATACATAACCCCATTTGGAACGTATCAATTCACAAGAATGCCATTTGGGTTGTCCTCTGCAGCCTCTGCGTTTCAGCGCATGATGGACTCCCTCTTAAAAAACATTGGTAATGTCTCTTACTTCCAGGATGACATATTAATATACACAGAAGATATGGAGACACATGATGCAGCTCTCTGCAAAGTGTTGGCAAAATTGCAGGAGGCAGGAGTGCGGCTATGCTACAACAAATGTGAACTGCAGGCGGATGAAGTAGAATATCTGGTATACACCATATCCAAGGCAGGTATCAGTCCCAAGAAAGACTTACTGCAAGTAATCGTAAAGGTGCCTCACCCAACCAGCAAAGAAGAGCTAAGATCATTTTTGGGACTATCAGAATACTATGCAAAATTCATACTAAACTTCTCAGAGACCACTGCTCCCATGAGAGAATTACTCAATGCACGCTGCCAAGAACGTTTTCTACCTTCTGGCCTGCCCGAACTGCACCCGAGGCCACTACCTCGTGCTGGGTCCACTCCGCACATGCGGCACCGGGCGCGGGCATTTACCTTCAGCCAGGCTACACCGCACACATGGCCTAGGGCTTAACTTTAAGCCGGGCTGCAGCTGACAGACGCTGCCCGGCTTGGGACTTTCAGGATGCCCTGGAGGGCCGCTCAATGCTGACAACCCCCAGGCAGCATTGATCTTCTTTGTCCCTACTTCCAACGGACACTTTCCAACTGTATTTTATCCTTTCATTCCGTTTTGGAACATCCTTAAGTCTAGTCCATCTGAATTGGGAGGGGAGATCTACCTGCTGTGCACTGTCTCAGTGTTCCAGGTTGTGATTTCCTGGCTGAAGCTAGGGAAGGAATCACGTGGGAAGGGAGGGAGTTCTCCCGTATGGGGTGTGGGATGGGTGGAAGGGGCGAGACAGGATGAGGAGCCAGTTGGTAGTTGGTGTGTATGCAATAAAATAGGGTGACCAGACGTCCCGGTTTTGCCGGGACGGTCCCGGTATTTGGTGCTCTGTCCCCCTTTCTCAAGAGTATGTTCCCATTAGAAACTGCAGTGGTCCCGGTTTTTTGTAGAATGTCTTCATAGCTGACAGGCAGGAATGCACAGAAGAAAAGCTGCATTTTACAACTTAAGATAGCGTAGTTTGTGATAAATTATTTATAATATGCATTTCTTTGAAAAGTAGCACTTAAACCCCCTTCCCCTCCAAACGTTACTGAAGTGTAGAGCTATGACAGCCACTTTCAAGAGTTAGTGCTACTTTTATGTTAGTTGCCTGTCCCGGTTTTTCACTTTTTAAATCTGGTCACCCTAAATAAAAACATACACCTAGCCCACTCTGTGTCCGCTCCTTCTTTCATGGGTGGGTGAATAGCACAATGGCAACAAGGGGGTCGGCCTGCTCGTGCTTCCTGTGATAGGAAGTGTGCCTGACGCCAGCATGGAAGCAAACGCTGCTGGCGTGGTAATTGCGGATCTCGCAGCTGCCGAGACAGATCGTGACGAGGCGTGCCTGGGCTCTGGGAAGCCATCCAAAGGGTCGGAACACTGCATCTGAGAGGAGGAGAAGGCGCGCGCGGGAGCGCTACTCTGCAGGAAAAAGCTCACGTGACTTTCAGTGCTACCGCGGGTGTGTGGAAAGCACTAATTATACAAGAGACATACCTTGTGTCTTCTCAGAAGAAGAAAGTCGTACAAACACAGTGGATTAAAGGCCTGAGCAACCCCATGACCCCACAAGCACACAAGGGAGATGTGAGGCCAGACACTTCACGTCAGAGACACAAGTGAGGCCACTGTGCACACGACGGTAGATGCAGACACGCACGCTCACGTCAAAACCCAGCTTGATAACTCTGATCACTGAGGGAATACTGGTGGACAGCCAACAACCTCATCAACCAATATAATTTAATCATCATGTCGGAAGAGAGGAGCCGCACAGTGCCTGTCACACCGCCTGTGTTCCTACCCTCAAGACTCCAGGACAATCTGGCAATGCAAATGTCCACTCATTTTGATCTGATGGAAACCAGCAGTCTAGCAGTCTAGGGCACCGCTGGAAGAGATGGTTAAGAGACTGTGAGTTGTACATTAAGGCTATTGGACCTTTAAGAAGATAAGAAACATAGTCTGTTGACACTTGCCATTGACACAAATGTACGGGACATAGTAGATGAACTCCCTTCCAGTATGATCAACCGACACATACACCAAACTCAGAACACCTCTCACTGACTACTTCACGCTGCACACTAATGTAGGCTATGCACATCACATCTTTCATATGACCAAACTGACGAAAGGAGAATCAATGGATGCCTTTGTAATGCAAAAAACAGGGGGGGTCCTGGGAGTTTCTTTGACAGACATTAGTCCAGGTTCCGAGAGCCTTACCCAGATTCTTTAGCTCACTATCTTTCACAGAGGAGATTTTGGGTCTCACCCTAAGTTACTAGGGGAATCCAGACGTGGACCCCTTGCTCACTATTTCTGAGAGAGGCACAGATCCACCTTACTGATGAGGTCCAACCAGACCGAAACACATGTCTGGGGTTTCTGTTGGTACTCTTGTTCAGAGGAGAATTGCCAGGCATTTCGGTGCTGGACTGCCCCAGGGCAGGACAAAGACTGATATGTTTGGGATGTTTCTTCTCTGTGAAAGATGGTGAGCTAAAGAATCTGGGAAAGGCTCTCGTAACCAGGACTAATTTCTGGCAGAGGGACTCCCAGGACCCCCTTTGTTTTTTGTACATTTAAGTAACGTTGGGTCTCACCCTAAGTAACTAGGGGAATCCAGACATGGAGCCCTTGCTCACTATTCTTAGAGAGGCACAACTCCACCGTGCTGATGAGGTCCAACCAGACCGAAACACGTGTCTGGGGTTGCTGTTGGTACTCTTGTTCAGAGGAGAATTGCCTAGCATTTTGGTGCTGACTGCCACAGGGCAGGACAAAGACTGATATGTTTTGGATATTTCCCCTCTGTGAAAGATAATGACCTAAAGTATCTGGGAAAGGCTCTCGTAACCAGGACTAATGTCCGGCAGAGGGACTCCCAGGACCCCCCTTGTTTTTTTGCCTTTGTAATGCGCCTTTGAATTTGCCCAAAACATTGTGACTTTAACAATTATTCAAATGAGGAGGCCTTAAGGTCACAAATCATTGCTGGGTGTGAAAGTGTAGAGTTCAGAAAATATCAACTTCAAAAGCTGTGTCGTTGGAAGAAATCCTACGCCTAGTGAGATCGGATACGTCCTGGGCCCTCCAGAAAGAGAACGTGAGCAACATCAAAATCTCCATTGGACAGGCGCAGGATGTCAACAAATTACAAACAATAGCACCTCAAAGGGGGAAAGGCGAACCGCTCTGCTACCAATGCGGATATGAGTTTCCCCATGAAGGTACATGTCCTGCTATAGGGCAGCAGTGCACAACATGTGGGGGAGACAACAACTTGAAGGCAGTATGTCGTATGTACCGCAGTCAGGCATGAGGTGAGGGGAGTGGTGGCGGAACAACATGCACCAGAGACAAGCCCCAGGGACCTCCAGCAGTCTATCACGCACACCATCGCGGCAGGTATGGAGTAGGTGGAGGCTATGCCGCCATTGAAAAGTCCCACTAGGATATCTCTACTTCCTGGTTTAACAGTGTAGTCTTCTTCCCCCTTTTGTTTTCCTTCCGGTATTTAGCCACACCCACCGATCTGTCCGGTGCGTTGCACCCCTTCGCTTTCCGCTCTGGGTGCTGTCGCTCTCTCTCATACTCTTTAGCTTTTGTGCTTATTTCCTGGCTGCTGTTTTTTTTTCCCGGTGGCTCAAATTTGTTTCCCTCCAGGTTCTTTCCCCTTTGTTACTTTCTTTCTATACTTCTCGTGCCCCGCACCTGCCGCTTGGGTTTCGTGATCGCGGTGGGGGCGGCACTGTCTTTTCCTCGGCTCTCTCTCTCTGTGGTTTTTCGGGTTTGTTATTTTGAATCTGTCACTAGCCCTTCCGCTCTCCTGATTTCCCAGGATTCTTTCCCTTCTATTTTCTTTATTTCCATTTGCTTTACTGGCAGCTTACCTTTTCTTTCCCTCTCGGTCTGTTGTTTGCTCTTTCCTGGTGTTCCTTCTCTCTCTTCTGGGGGTGGAATCACTCTGGTATTCCGTTCTGCGAACAGGAATCTCCCGCTTACCGTGGACACTCCTCCCAGCTCCACGGCGACAAACTACTTTGAACTGCAACCGGAAGCATACATCCTCCTGTTCTATTGATCTTCTACCCTGATGAACTTTTGCTATCTACGGTCAGCAAGCCAGAAGTCTTTAATCCAAACCAGCCCGTCTACGTCCTGAGAGGTTTTTTTAAGCACTGCTTTTTTCCTCTCTTCCGGCATTTTCCGGAAAGGGGTCCCCTGTTCCCCTGTGTAATTAGTGTACCAGGGTGGCTTCTTCCATGGGACGACCATATCTCTTCTGAAGGAAAAGGACTCATAAGAAGAAGGGACAGAAAAAGAAATCCTCCACAGAAGAATCAGGTCAGGAGGAGTGGGGTTCTGAAGAGCGGGAGGTTGTCGGAGTTGACACAGGCATGTACCAAGCACATGAACAAAACCCCAGGAGACATAAGTAAAATAGGGACGGAGGAAGTGCATGAGAGGTAGCACCACCAGAATGGCAAACAACCAGGTGTAAGGAAGGAATTGTATCAAGAATAGACAGACACAAGTGATCACGGTTCAAAGGTGTTTATTAAACTATATAGGTAGGGTGGGAAAACACCAAATCTAAATCTAAATCTAAGATGGGAGCAAGCTACGGCGATCAAATTAAAATAAGGCAGTCCTAGTGGCGTCATATCAAATAAAAAGGGCCCATACTAAGAAAATCCTATTGCCAATCCTTACTCCTTACGCTAAAATACAAAATAGTGTGGTATAGGGCTCATAAGAAATAAAGAAGTGTTCACAAATAATATGTCAGGATGCGGTAGTCGTGGTCTCCCTTCCCTGCGTTTTGAGCACGGGACAAGGCAGAACTCTGGAGCACAGCACACGCTCAAGCTTTCCCAGCAAGAGACGACAGTTCCGTTTTCAGCTATTAGGATCTTCAATGGCCAACCAAGACGCTTGTTCTATAAAAAGTCTCTTGCCTTCGAGGGCCTTATGCGTTCAAAATAACAACAAAAGTTCCTTTCTACGCACACGTTGGGTGAGGCTTTTTTCACCCTTGCATCCTCTTCTGTGGTATTCACAAATCTTAATGTCTTTTCAAACAGTTCAATGTAGACCACCCTCTGCCGGGTACAATCTAGTCAACACGCTGTTCCTTTGGGACTTTAGACTTCGCCCCTTGTCATCGGCATCCCTCCTACGGGTTCACTCTTGCCAATCTCACAGTTCCTTTTACTTTCTTACGATATGGGATTCACTTCCCTTTCACGATCATCTGCCGGTCAAAGACTTTCGACTGTATAGAGGATTTTAAAAGACCCCCGAATTACCACTTTGACCCACTTCTCGCCTTTCCCAAGGCCTTCTGCTAATAGTAGTTTAAACAATCGGGCAATCGCCCTGAGTTTTTCGAGTGAGCACACAGTTTGGTTACTTTATCGGTCCTCCCCCGACTCACCGACTGTGATGAACCGCTTGGCTTTCTTCATATCGGGAGTCAAGGCCGGTACTACGGTAGCAGGTGTCTCCCTCTGTCCTGCTTATCAACGTAGGCCCGCTCCGTATACCGTTGACATCTGCTGCAACACACTTGGGCTATTGTTTCTCTCCTTATCACCCCCTCGGTTTGCGCTGTCTTTCTCCTCCTCTTGAACTGTTGTGCCTGGGTAGCTGTCTCGTCGTGCGGTCTGCCTTGCTCATATGGTGCTCTCATGCTCCACCTTTTATCCCTGTGGGGAAGGGAAGGGCCGTCGGGTGTGTGTGTGATTCAGGTCAATTGCCTGACTTTGCCTGACCCTTGTGTTGGGACACATCAGGTGAATGGCTCTGGTGTTTGTCCGTCGTCTTTTATGATGTGCAAAAGTGTTAGAGTTGGAAAAGGGGGGGTAGAGTGTTTGAATATCCTACAGGGTAGGATGGGGAAAAGGTGTTATAAGAAGGGGGATACTGCGTCTCACCTGTCGGTGTCCCACTTCCACTCCCCGAGGACCCTCCATCCAGGTGATCCTCCCTCACTGGTCCACCCCTAGGAACTGGATCCAATACCAATGGCCGTGTCCTGGCCACCTGGATGACAGATCCCCGGAGACTAGTCAGGGAGACACTGTCAGGCATCTCACACAGGCCATCAACTTCTCAGCCTAAAAGAAGACCCAAAAATATGTCCACTACCTGTTAGAACAGTCCGAAACTGACAGTGGGTCCAGTCAATCATCGTCGGAGGAATCAAGGAAGAACCCAGAAAGAAGGAATACGTATATGCGCTAGGAACCCTACGGCAAAAGAACAGAGCCTGATATGGGCAGCAGAAATAAGCATATACCCTTACGGTTCAAGACCCTGCTGCCGTGCAAGGGATACTTCATGGCTCATTGCAGATACAAATCCCAATCAAACAAGATACCAATGCACGTGCTGGAAGCGCCACAGACAGTGGATGCATATTAAGTTTCAAAGCCGTGCTAGATATGGTACTGATACATATACTCTCATAGCTCACAAATATCACGACCCATCTGCAGAAATTGAAAAAAAATTCCCCACACTCTTTCAAGGGCTGGGAAAACTAAAAGACAGACAAATCAACCTCCACATCAACCCCGAAGTACAACCTGTAGCACAATACTGTAGAGGAATCCCTATCAACATACAGCAACAGGTACAAGAATAACTACACAACCTACTAAAACCAAACATCAACGAGGCAGCGATAGGGCTCACTCCGTGGGTATCACCCATCATTCCAGTACCCCAGAAAGGCATCAGAATATGTGTGGACATGCGCCGCCCAAACGCAGCCATCTTGGGGGAAAGGCATCAAGCCCATTGCATCACAGACATGGTACATCTATCAAACGGGGCCACCATATTCCCAAAATTGGACCTTAATAAAGGTTACCATCAATTAGAACTAAGTGAGGAAAGTCGATACATAACCACATTTGTCACACACCTAGGAATCTACAGATGCAAGCACAGCGCCCTCAGCTTTGGAGTGTTGTCGGCGGTGGAAATTTTCCAAGCAGAGCCCCCCTAACACTCCCTCATCCCTTCTCTTTCTTGGCACTTTCACATTCTGAATGCTCACATGGCCTGGTAGGCCTGCTTCTATCTTTCCTTGCTATATTCTGTTTTGCATTCCCATGTGCCCTCCATGTTGCCCTGTGGGTGCTTTGAAACACAATTTACTTGATGTAGAAGCAGAGCAAATAAATAAATAAAGAATGTCATCAGGCACATACCTTAACTGTCTAAATTACAGCAACGCCATCTTGGTGTTTGGGAGAGCGCAAGAACCATGACAACATGCTGATAAGACTCTGCGTGGCGTTAGAGGGAGCTGATCTCACCTTCAACAAAGAAAAATGTGAGTTTAGGAAAGGCACTCTTCGGTTCTTTGGACATATATTCTCGTCCAAGAGCATGACCCCAGATGCCGAAAAAGTGGCAGCACTCACCAACGCAAAAGCCCCGACAAACGTTTCAGATCTACGATCATTCCTGGGTCTAGCCAGTTACTGCACTCGATATATTCAAGATTTTGCATCTGTAAGCAAACTACTGAGGGCTCTCACAAAACAGCAAACACCTTTCATATGGACCGACAAGCATTTCAATCGATACACCGGCCACAGAAAACATGGTATAGTTCAATACAGCATTGGAAGACTGAACTGATTGTCAACGCCAGTCCTGTAGGATTAAGGGCCATACTGACACAAGTGGATCCCATCGACAGTAAAAAGCGACATATTGTCTCATATGCCAGCAGAAGTCTATCAGAGCAAGCTTACTCACAGGCAGAAAAGGAGGTATTGGCCGTAGTATGGGTCTGCAAACATTTTCACTTATTTTAATATGGAAAACCATTCACAGTGGCCACTGATCACCAAGCTCTACTGTTCACCTACGGGAACCCACAGGCAAAGATGCCTTCTAGAAATGCCCAATAGGGTTTGAAACTTCAAGATTACAGTATCCTAATAGTCCACCGACCAGCAAGGATGAGAATCCTGCAGATTTATTATCCCGACATCCAGTTGCATCGGCCTCAACAAAAGCCTCAGTTGAAGACCAATATATCAACTACATTGTGCATGCGGCTGCACCTAAGGGAGTAGATCTATCACAACTAATACAAGAGACTGAGAATTATCAAGCACTTCAAGTAGCTCTCAGGTGCATTGAATCAGGGAGGTACAAACAGACCAAACAGGCTGGTGAAAGTGCAGGGGGCCGGAAACACTCTAAGACATCCAAAGCCTGGGGTCAGTCAAGGAGGAATTGGCCAAGTCAGAAGACAGACCTGTTAAAAGGAACCAAGATCGTCATACCCAGGACCTTACAGAAGAGGATACTAGAAGTGGCATATGAAGTTCACAGAGGAATCATATCCACGAAAAGAATGCTCCGACAAAAGTTATGGTTTCCTCAACTAGACGCACAAGTGGAAGCACTTCCAAAGCAATGCCCCACCTGCGCAGTGATTACCCACACACCAGACCTGAGCCTCTGTGCATGACAGAACTACAGGAGAAGGCATGGGTTTGAGATAGCCATTGCATTTTTTGGACCCACTGAAGGGCGGAGGAATACATACTGGTGGCAATAGACGAATATTCTCATTTTCAGGTCACGCAGCTGGTAGCCGCTCATTACACCATACAATCTTTGGACAGGATGTTCTCCACATATGGAGTGCCAAGAGTAGTGAAATCTGACAATGGACCCCCATTCACAGGACAAGACTTTAATACCTTCATTGAATATATGGGATTCAAATATAGACAAATAACACCCTTATGGCCACAGGCCAGCGGCACAGTGGAATGTTTTAGGAGTTACATTAAACGACCGTGCAGATCGCCCATCTTAAGGGAGAACCCATTGAAAAGATGCTTTACCAACTACTGAGAGACTACAGAAACACTCCCCACAGCACCACTGAAGGTGGGCACCCAAACATGTGTCCTCACAAAGATGCAAAAGTAACAATAACACGCCCTGTTAGGGAATGAGACCAAGAGATAAGTTGCAAGGATCACAAACTTTATGTAAAATAAAGTATGCAAGCAAAGAACTCTGCTGCCCGAGAGCGCCCTGCCAAAAGTTACACGGGAAGCACATTATAAGAAGCACTTTCGTCATAAATGCCTAGATAAAAGATGCCTCGCACCAGTTGAATACATATCATATGTTCCTAATGCATAAACTGTATTGTAACGACTAACTGTACCAACCAAAATATCAGCTCTATGCCTTTTGGAATTCATAATGTACCACTGAATGCCTCTATTCCTGTAACTAAGCTCTTGCAAGTAACAGCGCCTCAATGCCCATGGGCTACTTGCGCGCTATATAAATATAAATAAATAAATAAGTAAAATAAAGGACATCATCGTATATGGTACAAAATCACAGTGTGGATTGGAGGGGCCGTATGGCACAACCTGCTCTATAGGGGATGCCAGGCTGCAATTGGCTGTTGCTTTCCAGTCGATCTGGTGGCACGTGGGTCATCTGGGCTCATCTCCGCAGTGAAGGTCAGGACAAATGTGACACAAATTTAAGTATCTAAGCTAAACAACAGGAACTGATAATATGAGAATAATTGCAAACATAAAATCATTGCATGAATGTTGGTACTTAGAGAAAACGGGTTAATATATTGGCATTCCAACCTCTACGTTCAGGGCTTCATTGATACCAGGGTCCCTCTCCCAGGTGTCTCCCTTTGGGGGTTTGATCTACTATTTATGTTCCCTGATGCCTCATGATACGAACAGACATGCGTTGATTAGAAGAGTATATACTGCTGCACAGGATTAAGTCTATGTTGGGTGTCCTGGAATGGCCAGTGCAAGGGGGTCAGATGTGTATCAACATGAAAGAGAGTGGAGGGTCAGGGACTGGTGGGCACTGGCCTGGCGGGGTGGCGGTTGAGAGGGCATGGGTAGTATAGTGGAGATGGATTGGCATTTGTGCTGGGGGCTGCTTCGATCTCACGCTCTGCAGAGAGAACATTCTGTGGAAGTGATAATAAACAATTCCAACAAATAAATGACTGGTCTTCCGTGAGAACAAGATTGCACGGAGCTGGCAGGGGGTGGCAATGTCATAGGCTCTCTGTGCGAGGTGCTGGGGGAGGGCGAGCTGAGTTTACAGAGGGATGATTTTTGGGCCTAGTGAAAGGATGGCATCTTTTGCAATGCAAAATGGCGTCTGTTCTCGGGACTGTGAAATCATACGTTTCTATGTCATATCATAAGGGGACGTGCAATGAGGGTGTGTGTCCCTCCACCCTTGGCCTACACGTGATCTACTTACCGTGGGAAAGGCAAGGGGGTGGGATAGGGCCATCTCCTTGTCAACACCACTGGGATGGCACCATCCGAAGTAATGTTTGTGCACAATATTCGGACAAGATTACCCCATGTCACGGCCCTGGAAGGAAGGTATGAATGAGACCGAAAGATGAGGGAACAAGACACCCGAGCAAAGGAGTACATGAAAATGAGGGCCTACAGTACAAGAAGAGCCCGGCAGAACGATCTAGTACCGGGAGACGTAGTGATTGTGCGACAACCGCAGACTCGCAAACACATGGCTGTTTTTCAGAGTTCTTCACTGGTCGACACCAGATTAAATGGGTCTCTTATCACTGCCGAAGGAGAAAGGATGACTGTGACGCGTAGCTCTTCACATTACAAAAGAATGGCAGGCATTGCGTCCTGCAAAGATCTCATGGGGAATACTCTGATTCCGATGGACAAGTTTCTCCAGAGCTCTCAACTCACACGCTTTTGGCAGGTGTCACCCGCCTTGTAAACAGCTGACTCACCCGCCAAGACCCCTGCACGCCCATTGGTTTCAATGGGCCTCTCACCCGCCAAAAATAAAATCGGGTGTTTTCACCCGCCTTTGCGACATAAATGGTTGAGAGCTATGGTACTCCATACGACGGTGATGGTGAAGAATCGAGTGGAGAAAGGCTTGATAGCCCAAACCAACTGGACCCTGGCCAAGGTTAGGTGAATGTTGGTACCAGGCCACAGAGAGCAAGAAACAGATTGCAGCGACTCATCGAAGAAATGGACTAGGAGCCAACCTAATGTTTAAGAATAGGGGGGTTGTTATGTCCTGGGTGGAGCTAGGGAAGGGAGGGAGTTCTCCAGTACAGGGTGCTGGGTGGACGGAAGAGGCGAGACAGGATGAGGAGGAGCCAGTTGGAGTGTATGCAATAAAGTCATACACGTAGCCCATGCCATCGTGTGAGTGAATAGCACACAGGTATCCCCCATGGTAGGGAACTTGGCACTTCCAGGTAATTCCACGTTAAAGACATAAACCTTTAATAATTAATAAAGAAACTGTTTGAACCGCCTTGTGTCTTGTCTTTTATATTTTTATTAATAACGCCCTCCCTGGAAGGCCCATTTGGCCCGGGAGTTACATTAGTCTCTTTTCTTTGCTGCTGGTTAAGCAGGTAAAGACGAGAAATGGGAGGAAAGTTTCCTCTTTCAATAGAATCAAGTCTGGAACTTGCCATTAGTTACTGCCACTCGGGATGAAACATCATAACACTACCAAGCTGTTTAATGGTTTGCATTCGCATTGAAGAATCAGTACTTTTTGGTGGCAATGATTTATTAACGTCATGCTCACGCTGAGGAGATCACCATCCATTGCTATAACACTACAGCTGAAGGTGTGGCGGTCGCTTGCGCATGCGCACATTCAACCCGCCGCGCAGTTTCATGTACGGCCTCTGCTGTTACTGCGCTTCGCGCATGCGTGGAGCTGTACCGCGAGAACTTGGCACGTGCTAGCTACATCCGCGGATTGGCGTGCGGCCGGAGCGATCGAAGGCGAGAGGGCGGCGCTGCGCACGCGCATCGTGCACTGCTAGGCGTGGGCGCGTGCTGCTGAGGTGACGTCGCTCGCACCCACCCACTCGCTGGCGCGTGTTAGGAGACAGGAGGTAAGGGGAGGGGTGGCGGGGGAGAGGCCGGGAGAACGGGCGCGCTAAGGCTGCCGGGAGGCGGCAAGAGCCACGGCCCAGCGCCCGCGTGGGCCCCTCTGCCTCCCTGGCATGCCACACCTCATTGCTTTGCGGCAGGGCGTATACACTGCCGATGCCCCGCGTGTCTCTGGCAGCCACAGACCTTTGCACTGCTGCGGCCTTTCCAGTAGATCACTTGACCTGGCAGTGCATTTCCTTTCACTTCACCCTCCATCAAGCAGGCCATCATCTCGGGCAGCCTTTTAGCACGTCCCCTTCCTCGGCAGACTGGCAGTGCTTTCCTCTTGGCAGCACCCTCCACAGCCCTCGGCAGACAGACTGGCAGTGCTTTCCTCTTGGCAGCACCCTCCACAGCCCTTGGCAGACTGGCAGTGCTTTGGTCTTTACACTAGTCACAGCCCTTGGCAGACTGGCAGTGCTTTGGTCTTTGCTCTAGTCACAGCCCTTTTCAGCACCCTCCACAGCCCTTGCGAGACTGGCAGTGCTTTGATCTTTGCAGCAGTCACAGTCCTTGGCAGCACCCTCCACAGCCCTTGGCAGACTGGCAGTGCTTTGGTCTTAGCAGCACCCTCCACAGCCCTTGGCAGACTGGCAGTGCTTTGGTCTTTACACTAGTCACAGCCCTTGGCAGACTGGCAGTGCTTTGGTCTTTACACTAGTCACAGCCGTTGGCAGACTGGCAGTGCTTTGGTCTTTACACTAGTCACAGCCCTTGGCAGACTGGCAGTGCTTTGGTCTTTGCTCTAGTCACAGCCCTTTTCAGCACCCTCCACAGCCCTTGCGAGACTGGCAGTGCTTTGATCTTTGCAGCAGTCACAGTCCTTGGCAGCACCCTCTACAGCCCTAGGCAGACTGGCAGTGCTTTGGTCTTTGCAGCACCCTCCACAGCCCTTGGCAGACTGGCAGTGCTTTGGTTTTAGCAGCACCCTCCACAGCCCTTGGCAGACTGGCAGTGCTTTGGTCTTTACACTAGTCACAGCCCTTGGCAGACTGGCAGTGCTTTGGTCTTTACACTAGTCACAGCCCTTGGCAGACTGGCAGTGCTTTGGTCTTTACACTAGTCACAGCCCTTGGCAGACTGGCAGTGCTTTGGTCTTTGCTCTAGTCACAGCCCTTTGCAGCACCCTCCACAGCCCTTGCGAGACTGGCAGTGCTTTGATCTTTGCAGCAGTCACAGTCCTTGGCAGCACCCTCCACAGCCCTAGGCAGACTGGCAGTGCTTTGGTCTTTGCAGCACCCTCCACAGCCCTTGGCAGACTGGCAGTGCTTTGGTTTTAGCAGCACCCTCCACAGCCCTTGGCAGACTGGCAGTGCTTTGGTCTTTACACTAGTCACAGCCCTTGGCAGACTGGCAGTGCTTTGGTCTTTACACTAGTCACAGCCCTTGGCAGACTGGCAGTGCTTTGGTCTTTGCTCTAGTCACAGCCCTTTGCAGCACCCTCCACAGCCCTTGCGAGACTGGAAGTGCTTTGATCTTTGCAGCAGTCACAGTCCTTGGCAGCACCCTCCACAGCCCTAGGCAGACTGGCAGTGCTTTGGTCTTTGCAGCAGTCACAGCCCTTGGCAGCACCCTCCACAGCCATTTGCAGACTGCCAGTGCTTTGGTCTTGGCAGCACCCTCCACAGCCCTTAGAAGACTGGCAGTGCTTTGGTATTTGCAGCAGTCACAGTTCTTGGCAGCACCCTCCACAGCCCTTTGCAGACTGCCAATGCTTTGGTCTTTGCATCAGTCACAGCCCTTGGTAGCCCCCTCCACTCGCTCCCCACAGTCCCTGGCAGTGCTGTTGTCTATCCATAGCACCATATATGACTACCCCCTAGTAAACTACAGTCTCTAGCAGCACACACCTCTTCCAACAGACCCTAGCCCAGCGCTGTTCCCCCATCAGGCCACAGTACTGACCGTACCCCTTTCAGCTTTCCATGGAACAGTACCCTGCCTGCAGTGCCCTGATATGCATCGAACAGAACCCATGTTTCCCTCAGACCTGGCATGATGTGTGTGTGTCTGTCTCTCTCTTGAACCCAATGCAGTGTACAGGACAGAATACACAGGCTACTTCTTTGATATGTATGCCTGCTGCCTCCTCTAGTTTGGCCAAATGCTGCAAGCCCCTCTTCTAGCCCGAGTATAGTTAATAAATAACTAAATTAGTAATAGCCTAGTCCCCTCGGTTGTAATTTGCTGGAGAGTTTCAGTTGTGTTCCATCAAAAAGTTCTTCAAATAGGAGTACTTTGATATGTTGTGTTTATGGTAAGTTTCAGAGAGACAAGTAGCCATAGTGATTATACATTGTAAGTTTAGTTGCCAATGTGACCACGTTGGATTGAAAGCTCCTGATTATGGAAAAAATGTAATACATTTAAGCATGTTTAAAAAACGAGTGCTCCAGAAGTCACTTGAGACAGTCGCAGCCTCCCCATGTTTGAGGATAATTGATTGCCTGTAACTACTCCTGTTTCAGAGGTTGAGTGGTCAGTGTATGGTATGTTGACTCAATGCTTAAATGTCCATTTCTGCAGGGGGAGCTTGAAGACAAGCGTCACATACATAGAACATGAGGCAGAAGAGTAAGAGTAGTGCCTGGCGGGGAGAGATGCCAGGGTGTGAAAAGGCTGAGTTTTCCAGCGATGCTTCAGGGAGCAGCACTGTACACCCCAGCTGTGGAACAGATGAGGGCCCCTACCTGCAGAACCTTCCTGACACAGCGCAGGTAGGATTCTACACAAGCAATTTGCCAACACTATTCTTTTCAGTTCCTAATCAGATAAAAAAGGAAGTCAATGCCGGAGACAATTGGCAGATCCAGTATCCAATGAGCTTCAGTACCCTAGACAGCTCAGATGTGCCAGGGGTGTCAGTGAAGAGTATGTTAGAAAAGGAGGTAGAGAAGGGTACGGTTGGGAGTGCACCAGGCAATGCAAGAGCCGCAGAAGACAGAAAAGCTGCAAGTTCTACAACACCATCTTCCATTTTCTTTAGCACGATTGAGGTTCCATATACTTCTGACACTGCAGTGACGCAAGACCCTCTAGCTAGACTGCAGGTAGAGAATAGAGCAGGAATCCCAGTAGAAGTGCAAGAGAAAGGGCCACTTGACACATTGGGGACTGTGGCAAACTTATTGCTTGAGGGCTCCTTGGCTTCTCCACATGTACATGGAGTAGGGGCACACAATGAGGCTAGTGAGGACCTACAGAGTATAATGCAAATCAGTGGATGTCTTTCACATGCTGGAGTGGAAGACCCCGGGGAAGGGAAGACCCACCCATTTGATGAACAAGCAAGGCAAGCAGGCTGTTTATCAGATTGTCTTGCAGATATGCTGGAGTCGGGGCTGTTTTCCCGGATGGCACCTCAAATGGAGGGAGGTATGGTCATAACTTGTAACTCCTCTGACCCCAAAGTTGGAGAAAGGGGAGCGCATACAGTGGGAAGGGGTTCCTCACAAGAGAACAGCATTGTGATACAAGAAACGTCACAGTTCACCCACCGAAAACCTCGGAAGGATAAGGAGAAAAAAGAAAAGAAGCAAGTTGGTTTCTCTGAGTTTTCTGTCGGCAGCAGATTCACAGACAGGTCTGGATGGTGCTCCGTTCTGCAAAGGGAAGAGGAATTGCTCTCAGAAAAGCCAATTGCAGATTGTTCATGTGTCATTGCTCCTGATCTTGCCACACCATCACTTAGGCCATGTTCTCTTATTGCAAAAGGAAGCAAGCCAAAGGCTCTGAAAATCAACGACGTTACAGCATGTGCAGAAGTAGCCGACTCGGCCATGAGAGAAGGTGCATCAGCCCAGAAATGTTGCAATAAATTAAGTGCTATCAGCAGCTCTGTTCATGTCTCCTCACCCCACTCAACACCTGAATATACTTCTGACCTTTTTGAAGGCTCTTTCAAAGCACAGGTGGGCATTGGACCAGACATTATAAATGCAAGACAACTGCCTGTACCCTACAAGGAAAGCAACAATGCTCATTGCATAGTGACTACTGCGAAGGTTGCAAAACAGAGTACCGCAGCCATTTTGAATAGGGCATGTGAAGATGAGGAGTCACTTTCCAAAGTAGCCATTGTGGTGCTGAAACCTGATGGACAGTTGGATGAATCTACCTCAGATAAAAGCATTGCCCTGCCTGTAGGGGTCGCTGAAAACACACTGCTGGAGAGCTTGGAGGAGGTGCCACCTAAAACGGTGCATTCTGACACAGAGGAAGTCATGGGTAGTGAGATAGAAGCAGGGACCACCAGAGCTTTCCTTGAGTGGGATGGAGAGGATACGATTTGTAACATGGATGAGATGGACCAGTCCCCGCCAGCCATTGTAGCAGATTGCACAGAGGTAGGATAATGGTAACACCTTTAATAATTTTGATGCCTTTAAAGATTTTTGTCCAATGATGATATGATGATTTGCCATGTAAAAAAGATCTCGTTAGTATTGAGGCTTGAACTATTGTGGACTAATCCACACACCATTAATAAAACACATATGGTGCATTTAAAAAAGATTGCTACTGACCATATTTTTAGGAAATTGTTAGACGCCTGTAATTCACTTCGATCCGGCACTCAGGGTGCAAAACCGAATTAGCCCTAGAAGCATATCTTGACGTGGTTAGTCCATCCACAGCACAAGCACTATTTCTCAAATTGAGAGTCAACATCTTTAGTGTAGCCACTTTTACCAGCTTTTGGGGATCTAGGCATGACTCCTCGTGCCCAGTTTGCAGATAAGCTTCCAAAACATTAGCCCACTTTTTGCTCCTGTGCATCGGGTACACGGTACTAAGAGCGAAATATCTGAAACCCTTGTTTATGCATAAGAATATCAGCGAAATAAACAAAGCGTTTCAAATGATAAGACAGTCCTCTGATATCACCTTGGTATTTCCAGTAATCAAATATATCCACTGTGCATGGCTACGTAAGGCCTTCTCCGCTTACATGTTCTCAACTGCATGTACAACCTATTTTAGTATGACTGATTGAGTAACAACGTATTGTAATGTCATTATATTGATTTCTTTTTTTTTTTATCGAACACATTTTAATGAAATATGTTTATGCTTGTATTTTGTCGGTTTATGGCACACTGCTGAATAAAGCTTGTGTTAATTGATTGATTCTGAGATTCAACGCAGTCAGTGTGCCTCAGTACGAGGCTGTGACCGGTATGGATTTTCATCCGGCGCCCAGAAAAGGGCAATTACCGGGTCATTACGACCTTGCCCGGCCCAGTAATTGCCCTTTTCTAGGCGGCGATAAAAATAATTCCCCATTACCATCTGAGCCCCATAGGGCTCAATGGGAATGGGGAGGGTGGTAGCAACGGTACCGTTATGAACGGTACCATGGTACCATCAAGTTCTGCTCGCAGGTGCCGGTACGGCCACCAGGAATAAGCTGGTGGCTGCAAGGGCACCCACGAGCAGAACTCGTAGTATGACGGTACAGTAGCAACGGTACCGGTAGCGATATCGGCGCCGTTGCTGCCTTACAGCCATACTCGTAATGAGGCCCAGTGAGTGAGACACCAGTTGTACCAAACTGAGGAGGGAACAGCTTTGCGTGAAACCTTATCCTCTCTTATTCATTCATTTTTGTCACTCCTTTCCCATTGTCCTCAGATCCTTCACAAGCATTGCTCTTTCCCAAACCATACAAAGGCTGATTCACAGTACAATTGCGACGCATATGTTAGGAATGTATGTAAATGTGCAAACTAGCTTCAATTCTGAAAGTACATTGTGCAAATACATCCTGAGATTAATTAAACAAATGGGGGTGAGGGGTGAGTGAATGTTTGGCCAGTGATAGCTTGTCCTTTTCTCATGAAGGGGTGCACTACGATTGCACAAAGGTCCATTTTCGCCTGAATATCATGAGTAAAAGTCCAACGTACAACAATTTATACTTTTACCCTTTTGAACTGTGTACAAATATATAATTGCTGTGGTGACATTCAGCAGCTGGCCTTGCAATGTCAGGATTGTGGTTCCACACCACTCACTGTGCACCTGATCCCCTAAGTGGTACCTCACCTTTTTGCAATGTATGTTCTTGCTGATGGTACGCTTCGTATGTCCTTTGCATTTCTATCAGCTGATTACATGCGCTTTTTGGCACACTTTCAAAGAGGTTTGGCTATGTTGATCAACCTGAAAACGTAAAGTGATACAGAATTGACACTTTCAAAATACTAAGGGGACTAGCCTTTTTTTTTACTGGTCAGCGCCCTACTTCCTCCAATAACGCTGTGGAAAAGGATCCATGACTGCCTGTCGAGGTATCTCAGTGTCCATTAGTATGTTGATAAAGTCTTAATAAATGCCCACTCGTTTGTCCAAAAAGTTGGATTGACAGATACAGCTATTTCCTTAAATGCCCACTAGTTTGCCTTAGGAGGTTGGCTGGCAAGCCTCTCAAATGCTTCGTTGTTTCACAGAGAACTCTTGTACCCCTGTGCATCTTAGTAAGCATCTGCTAATTTGTTCAAGGTGTCCGGAACAAATGTGCAGCTTTCTCAGCAAATTACCATTATTCTTCAAAAGAAGTCTGGCCAGCAAGACCAAATGCCTCCTAAAATGCCAGTTATTTTATCTGAGAAGTTTGGGCTGAATGGTCTAGGTGTTCTTTAAATGCTGCCAATTTGTTCAAGGAGACTGGGCCAGCAGGTCCAGATGTCCTTTATAGTAGAGGTCTGCAGTCTGTGGCTCTGCACATGCTTTGGACTTCAATTCTCATGATCCCTCACCATTGACTATGCAGGCTAGGGCTGATGGGAGGTGTAGTGCAACATATCTGGAGCCCCAAAGGTTGTAGACCTCTCCTTTATAGGGTTGTTAATTTGTCCCGCAGGTTGGTCAAGCAGACTGTTAAGCAGACCCTGATGTCTCTTTAAATACCTGCTGGTTTGCCCAAAGTTCTGGACTAGCATGTTACAGATGTCTCTTTAAATAACTAAAGTTCTGGACTAGCATGTTACAGATGTCTCTTTAAATAACTAAAGTTCTGGACTAGCATGTTACAGATGTCTCTTTAAATAACTTCTACGTGTTCCAGGATTGCTAGCCCCACTGCAGTTTAGAGAATGTACATTCAAAACCACACACTTCATCTGCCGGCCTGCCATAGAATAGAAAAAAGATCACAGAATATGCAGTTTTCATGCAGCCTATTATTATGTGCTTTTTATGGTGGATAATCGGAAAACAGAAACTACTGACTAAAATCATACTAAAAGTTGTGGCATCTTCCTAAATCTATTTACTGAAAGAATTACGCTTTAGCCGTTTTCTCTCACTCTTACAGTGGGGTTATGTTTGGCATAATGTGGATATTATTGCGATACCAATGGGTGAGGCTTACACGTCTGTACCCCGAAGGACATCAGAAGCTGTAACAGAGTGTAAGGCTAGATGACAATAGGAACAGTTCTGAGGATGCCAATGGATTATGACTTGCTTATCATGTCTCAAAGAGAACCGAGTTTGATTTTTCAATTTCATGAAGTACTACTAACCTTTATATAAGCAAAGAAATGCACTTTTGGCAACTGGGAGTGTAACCCACACCGCTGGCTCATTAGACAAGGTCTTTTTTCCATTTTGTCTGTGTGTCCTGAAATGGAGGCACCTTTGTACTGGGTTTGCACCCCACGCAGAAATATGTGCCTGATATAAAAACCAAAACCCTTTATTTGAAACCAGTGCTGTGCACACTCACTCCCCTCTCATCTCTCATCTTAACTTTCATTCCGATTCTGTTGGCTGTCTCCATGACCACCAGTCTGGCTTCAGAGCTGCTAGAAGCACGGAAACTGCTCTCCTGAACATCCGTGAAGATCTGCTCTCCAACCTTGACTCTAATATTCCCTCTGTCCTCATCCTACTCAATCTCTCTTCTGCCTTTGACACGGTCAACCATACCATCCTGCTCAACCGTCGGCGTGATAACCTGGGTATCACTGATCAGGCTTTGGCCTGGCAGATTTCTTTCCTCTCTGATCGACCCTTCCAGGTCCAACTTGGGTCCTTTCTATCATCTATCTTCCTCTCTAACTCAGTGGTGTTCCCCAGTGGTCTAACCTCTCACCCTGGCTTTTCAACCAATACCTGGCAACTCTCGCCGACTGCATTGCCATTTTCTGCTCAAATTTCCACTGCTACGCTGACAACACTCAACTCATTTTCAGGCTGCCCTCGGCCACCTCCTCTCCGTCTCTCATTTCTGATTGCCTAACTGCCATTCAAGATTGGTGTGCCGCCAATGATCTTTGTCTGAATGCCAGCAAGACGGAAATCTTCCTCATCTGCACACCTTCACCTTCCTTTCCCCTCACTCTCTAGCTGGCCTCCCTTGGCCCTCCTCCTACCCCCTGGGGTAGATCTCTGTCTTCGGCTGGGGCCTCCCTCTGGAACAGCCAGCCTGCCACTCTAAAACTGGAGGAGAACCATCTCTGGTTCCGGAAGCACTTCAAGACCTTCCTCTTTGCTTCTACCTTCACTCCCCTTCTCCCCTGCTGATCTGTTCTCTTCTGGCACCGTGCACCTGGCCACCCGCTGTCCAACGGGCCCAGGTACCTGCTCACCCTGCCACCCTCCTGCACTGCCTCCGGCTCACCCCTTGCACTAGGGTCTGTATCTGTACCCATACATCCACCCCCCCTTTTCTTCCTGCACTTATCAGACCTACCCTTTCTGCTGCCTTAAACCCAGCACTTGCCACTTGCTGGCTGCACTACCACAGTTTGTTGCCTTCATTATTTATTTATTATTATTTATCTGTTTCTCCTTTGCTCCGCACTTTCCACTGTCACGGGGCCTAGTAAGATCGTTGTTTTGTTCTCCCATGTTCCCCTCCCTTGCCTTGTCGCGCTCAGAAACACTTGTGTACAAGCGCGATAGAAATAAAACATCAATATCAATGGCTCCCCACAGAGGAGGGGGTTCTCTTCCAATCATCTGATTACAAAACATCCAGTACCCAGAGCCAGCCATACCCCAGAAGGGGGATGGTCACATTTCAGAGGGCCCCCTTTTCCTGTACCCTCTGTGCCAGTATGTTTATGTTGAATACCACATTGCATCACACCATGCTTGTGACCCGAAATGCTGGCCAAGATTTCTCTTCTCATTTCAAAGAAACAACAAATCCATAAGAACACCCCACGCAAAGACTTCTGGACACTCCGGCAAAGAGAGAGAGCTAACAGTAGAAAGACAGAGACCTTGCTTCCTCGTCAGAAAGCCTGTAGGAGCGGCATGCACACACCACTATGGGATAGAATTAAACAGAGGCAAAAACCTGAGCTCCTACATGACAATCGCCGAAGCCATACGTTGCACGTCCGGCATAACCCGCCCGATGAGTACAGGGAGGTTCCCCTATACATCCAGGAACGTTGAACAACCTCCTCCCAACCAAGAACTGAACTAATAGTATGGGCGGCCAGGCCAGAGCCCGGTAACACGAACTAGGACACTGTACAAATGCCATTGTTGATCTTCGATGGCCCTATGTGGATTTTGGAGGGTGGAGGCAAAGCACTATGCACTATATAAAGATAACTTTGTATGTAACACCTCCCGGGTGGGGAAGGCAGGGCCAGATAGAATAGGGACAGCAGACCAACCAGAGGATAGGGAGGGGGTTAAAAGCATCCGCAGGAAGTTATGAGTTGTTTGGCTGAGGTCAGAGGAGAAGGAGATGGCAGACAAAAATAACTAGCAGGAGGAAGGTGGAATGGGTTGTGGAGGACGATTTTTGGAACAAGTAAGGCATTGGTTAGCAAGTGCAAGTGGCCCTGCATTGTGAGTGGAGGAGGGAACGTCACATTGAAAGGTGGCGGTAAGAAATAAAAGGAGTGAGAGACATCAGAGGGGCAGAAGAGGAAGACACAAAAAATAGAGAAGGAGGGCTGTGTCAATATGAGGAGAGTAACCAGAGGGGAACAGCAGGAAGTGAGAGGGAGATGAGTATGTGGATGTGATAGGAAGGAGACATAATCAGGCAGAGTGTCTGAAAGGCACAATCCTAGATCCCTTTGTAGATAACACCACTGTATGCTGTAGGGAAAATGTATGAAGCCCCTGAGGGACTTTAGATAAATAAGGCACTGGCCTTTAGATTTTAACTCTGAGCAAAAGTCAGTACTCCTACGTCCCCTCCCCTTTCCTCCATACTTGTGGGACATTACGCCCTTGGGGACAGGACCGGAGCACTTTTGTCAAAAAGCATAAAAAATGAAAATGTTTGTTCTTCTATTTTTACGCGGGGTACCGCATGTGGCCGTAACCCCGCCCTCCTGAGCTCTGCCCTGTGCATCGCCCTTCAGTCCTTTTCTCCACACGGTCGGGGCTGGACGCACTAGCATCACTGGGAATTTTATTTTTGTTCCCGTTGTCCTTTCTTCTGGCTCCGGTTCCTTGGTCGTCTAGTCCTCTGTCTATGCCGGAGCGTCTGGGATTCGTGTCCTGTTCTTCATGCAAACGTCTCTTCGCTAGGGCGGATCCCCACTCTCTTTGCTTGGAGTGCCTAGGCCCGGAACATCATTGGGATTCGTGCTTCTACTGCGACTCCCTCTCTATCCGGGCACTCCAGCGTCATCTTCTTCGGTGGTAGGAGGGGTTTCAGCGGGAGGCGGGGCAGATCATCACCGAAGACCGGTGGGTTTTGTCCATCGGTTGGGCAGGCTTTCGCTTACCCCTTTCCCCAACCCAACCCTTCCTTCCAATAGATCGGGATGCCTTCCCTCAGAGCCGAGGTACAGAAACTTCTAGACCTCAGAGCGGTGGAACCTGTTCCCCTTGGAGAGCAAGGGGAGGCCGTCTACTCTCGTCTGTTTACAGTGCCCAAACCCAACCAGGCTGGCCTGCGCGCTATCCTCGATCTTTCCCAGTTCAATCTCTCTCTTCCCCAAGAGAAATTCAAGATGATCACGCCCTGTCAAATAATGTCTCTTCGGAAGGGCGACTGGCTCAGTGTAGTGGATCTTCAGGACACTTATATGCACATTCTGATATGGAGACCGCATCGGAAATATCTGCAGTTCTCCCTGGGAAGGGAACATTTCCAGTTCTGTGTGCTCCCGTTTGGTCTCAGCTCAACGCTGCGTGTCTTTACGAAGATGATGTCGGTCATTGCAGCTTTCCTTCGGCTACAGGGTGTTCATGTATATCTGTATTTGGACGACTGGCTCCTACGCAGCCATTGTCCACAGATGGCTTTCAGCAATCTCCAGTCTCTCCTCCAGCTTCTGTTCCATCTTGGGTTGTCGGTGAACTGTCGGACATCTTCCATGACGGTCTCCCAAGACCTGATTTTCCTGGGTTTCTGTTGGAATACGATCGATTCCAGGGTGTACCTAACAGCAGACAGGATTGCGGATCTATCTGCCACGTATGAGCTCTTCCTCCAGTCAGCGCACATGACGGCTTGGTGGTTTCAGAGACTTCTGGGCCTTAGGGTTTAGTGCGTACTTGCTCTTCCTCTTGCACGTCTGAAGAGGCAGCATGCTCAGCCGCTTCTTCGGAGCGAGCTCTTGGTGTCAGGCTTTGGACTCGGATTCCAAGATGATCCCAGTTCCATCATGCATGACAACGGATCTGCTATGATGGTCTTCGACCAACAATCTTGCTGTGGGGGCCTCCCTTCTGGAGCCCTGCCCACAAGTGACGATTACCACGGATCCCTCCCTTCTGAGGTGGGCCGCGATGCTGGATCATCTCCAGGTTTTCGATCTATGGACACTGCAGGACAGGCAGTTTCATAGAAACTATTTGGACTCCTGGCTGTATTTCTGGTGCTAAAAGCTTTTCAGCCGTCCATCACGAACAGGGTGGTCCGCATCCGCACAGACAACTCGGTGGCAAGGCTTAATATCAACAAGCAGGGTGGCACTAAGTCACCTCCCCTTGTGGATCTTGCCATTCACATTTGGGAATGGGCCGTCCAGCGCAGCATTTGGCTACTGGCGGTACACATTCCGGGTCACTTCAATGTGACTGCAGACTCACTCAGCCGGCGGACAGCAGCCAGCTACTAGTGGGAACTGAACACAGAGGTCCTCTCCACCATTTTGCCGATTAGACTGCCATTGATTCCCAACCTGCTTCACCAGTGCGATCAGCAGATGTGGCACCCCTCCCCACAATCTTTCAGCTTGGCGGCCTGGTGCCTGAATTCAAATCCTTAGTGCAGTTTAACTTGTCCGAGGACAATATGCGCATTATCCAAGCGGCCAGCAAACCTTCTACGAGATCCCAGTATAGGAGCAAGTGGCTCCGGTTCTGCCACTGGTGTTGAGCTAAGCAGCTGGACCCCAGACATGCTACGATTGACACTGTCCCTTTCGTTCATATCTCATCTGGCGGCTTCGAGCATTCATGTGTTGTCTTGCAGGACTTACTTGTTGGCTATTGCCGCCTACCTGTCCACTGACAGCTGCTCTTTTTCATTGACAAATCCAGTCATTAAAAGGCATTTTGCAGGTCTATTACATAGTTTTCCACGGTACGCAATCCTCACCCCAAATGGGATTTGAATGTGGTCCTCACCGCCTTATGCCATAAACCATTTGAACCCATGGCCACTGCCGATCTCAAATGCCTTTCTTGGAATGTTGCATTCTTGATTGCAGTGACATCGGCAAGACGAGTAAGCGAACTTCAAGCTTTGTGGAACATCCGTTCCTCACCTTCCATAGGGATACGGTTGTGCTCCGCACTCATCCTTCTTTCCTGCCTAAAGTGGCTTCTGATGTTCATTTGAATCAATCTATCTCATTACCTGTCTTTTTTCCTAATCCGACCTCAGTTGCTGAGTGAGTCCTACACAACTTAGATGTCAGGTGAGCCCTGAAGTTCTCGACAGAACGAGCCAATTCAGAGGCTCCGCACAACTCTTTGTTACATTTGGAGACCCGAAAGGGAAACCTGCTTCAAAGGCTACTGTGTCCTGATGGATTGCCTACTGCATTTCAGAAGCATATACCATTCAGGGCCTTCAATCTCTGAAGGGCATTCATGCCCATCTTGTACGTGGCAAAGTAGCTGCTGTTGCCTTCCAAAAGTATGTCCCTTGGGAATCCATTGCCAAGGCGGCTACGTGGGCTTCCCCATCAGCTTTTTGTAACCATTACTGCTTGACCTGAGCTCCAGGGCCGATGCCCAATTCGGCTAGGCTGTTCTTAAGAACCTGTTTCAGTAAGGAATTTCCATCCATCCGTATTACCTGTGAGGAGTGCTTGGGAGTCTCCCACAAGTATGGAGGAAAGGGGACAGGACGTAGGAGTATAACAAAGTTAATCACCGTAGTGACTACCTTACCCCTAGGCCATAGTCCCCTTTCCTCCATACGCCCGCCGGCCGGCCCCTCTAATAAGTATTTTCTTTTATTGCTTAAATGGTCGCAGACCTGGCGATAGAAAAGGACTGACGGGCGATGTGCGGGGCGGAGCTCAGGAGGGGGGGTTACGGCCACGTGCGGTACCCCAGTAAAAATAGAAGAAGGACAAACATTTTCATATTTTATGCTTTTTGACAAAAGTGCTTAGGTCCCGTCCCAAAGGCCGGAATGTCCCACCAGTATGAAGGAAAGGGGACTATGGACTAGGAGTAAGGTAGTCAGTACGGTGAGTAACTTTGTTAAAATAAGACAGTAGAGTGAAACCTGAGGTATATACTAACCTTAGGTGTTGGGACACCTGTGCTATGGAGGATTGGTGCTTTTTAGAGGAGAGATACAGGGACTGCTCTAGGGCCTGAAAAATCCAATAAAAACCTATCAAATGTGTTTGAGACTTGAGTATTTATTGAGCCATCTATGACACAATGTAGGCCACGGAAAATGGAGGTGATTTTTGCAGTTTTTCCAGTCTTGCACAATTTTGGCGTTGTGCGCTCTTTTGTCCCTTGCTAAAGCTAGCCCAGCGCCCCTGACCCGTTATTGTTAAATTACTGAATTCCCGAGACAGAGACATGGGATTGCGCAAAGCTAGAGGGAAAGAAGAATTGGGCTGTCTGAGCTCGAAAATAGGGATATAGTCAGACTTTACAACATCTGTCCAGTCTGCCTGACATTCCTTTATTCCTTTATTTCGGTCAAAACAAAGTTGCAAGTTCGAGCTATGCTGTAAGCCACGTTATTTCCAGCTAATCTTTGAGTTATCTATAGTAAGACACACATTATTTCTTCATTAGTCCAATGCGGTTGCCCTTCTGGAGGAACTCATTATGACCTCTCCTGTGGAAAGAGAGGCGGTTTGGTACATGATAGCCTGCCACCAAGAAGTATCATGAAACATTGTGGGGTTGTGACGAACCAGAAGAAGGAGTCTCACGCAACAAGGACGTTTTAGTGATCTTTATTTCTTAAAAGGAAAGGAAATGGCTATCTGACTGTCACACTATGGGAATGTTCCCTTCCTAATCAAACTAACTAAGGTGCTTGTCTATAAAAGTCCACAAAATAATATGTCTTCTGTCCAATAAGCTAATCCTGTCTGGCCCTACCACTAAACGTATACCTAACTCGGGTATCTCTCCTTTAGCCGTATTCCTCAAGTCTTTGTTTCAGGGTTTTCCAAAGTGTGAAGTTCTGTTGGGCGGAAAGTCAATATTGAATAATTCTCTTATTACTGTTGTCACAAATGAGTCTCAGCAGCTCTTGATATACGGTGGAGGCTTTCGTTTCTGTAAATCTCGGATATCTTTTCCACTTATTCCCTCACATTTTGTGGTGATCTTCTCTTCCCTTTTTGTTTTTATGTTTAAACACATGTAATACTGGGTATTTCCCTCTCTTAATGTTGGTTTCCTCTTTAGATATCTGAGGCCACTCCTCCTGGGTCATTTGGTTTCCTCCTAAATGTCATAAACTTGACAAGATAATCTCTGTGTTTAGTAATTTGATCTTCGGCTTCCACCTCTTTCAAGGAGGTACTCTTCCTTTTGTCCTTCTTGATTTAGACCCGTTTCTTGTGGGGTTTTTCTTTCTCTTAATATGGATTGCCTCTTTAGGTAACTGAGGCCTCTCCTCATATGGCCTTTTGTTAAATTCTCCCTTCAACTGTCTCTGAAATTGGAAGGTTCCTCTCTGAATTATCTCATTTAGTTTTTCATAGTCTTTTCTCCTAAACTGCTAATGTTCAGCAGTAGTTATCCTTTCCAACTCTTGTGGGTCCTCCCCATGTATGGGTTCTTGCTTTCCCAACTTTTCATATTCAACCTGACAGTCAATTTGATAGTGTTCATCTAATCCCTGTAGCCTCCATTTTCTCAGAATGACCCTGGTACCTTCGTTCAGCATGAGCTGATTCACCGGGCTCAGCTTTGGGATGTACCTGCTATGGCTTCTTGTCACGTCAGTGTCCTCGTTTTTGTTGCGGGCTCACTCTCCACGTCCCGTGTTTTCAGGATGCTCTGCACAGGTTTGCCGAACAAAGGCTTTCTTACACACTTCCGCTAAGGTTTCGGCATTCTTCGCTGGGTCAAAGACCAGTACGGCAGTCCTGTGGCAACACCACCACTTACAAGCGTCTGCCAAGCCTTCAGGCGTACAGTGCCTTCCCACTGGTCTCTTCTCCCAGCTCCCCGGTGTCTTTGCTTGATTTTTCCTATTCCACAGGCTCTCGTCAACTTTGCAGCTGCACTCTGCTCAGCCCCTCCAGGCCTGGGTACTTCAAGAGGGTTTCTCCGCCGTATCGCTCGCTCTCCTCTCCCATATCTGGTTTTTGTCTTTTCAAAGATTGTAGCGTGAGAAAAGGAGCGTGTCGTTTCCATTCATGGTTTGTCTTCTGTCCAGCATTACCTGAAGCCAATAGATATGAATCCACATTAATTATGTTTGGGGTGTACGGGAGGTATGGTATCACAAGAACGACACTGACACAAGAGTTACAAGTTTCCAAACATTTATTAGATTCTTGAGGTTTGGAGAAACTCCTAATAAAGGATCAATGTGGCTGAGTCAGCTCTCCTTCTCACATGTGACAGCATAGAGAAAGACGACCCCCGAAGACAGGATGACACACTCTGGCGCAGGTTCTCAAAACAAAGGCAGTTCAAAACATGGATCGAGGCCCATCTGGCCTTCCATGTTAAAGTCACTTATTCCAGCGTTCCTAAAGTTCTTTCAGAGTTCAACAAAATGTTCACGTAGGTTTCCCTCCGTCGGGCTCGGACCTCTCAAAGCTTTAATAATTTACATAGGCCTAACTCTGCCGGGCTCAGACCTCCCAATCAACAAGTACCTGATTGAATGCAGATCTCCCTCAGCCGGGCTCAGACTTCACAATCACAGCACCCGCAGGGGTGTAACGCTTACCTTAAATTCCTGCGGGAGCAACGCGCGATTGGTACTCCTATTGTCTTCTCAGCTGGTCTTGAAGCAAGCCCTGTGGGCAAAAATCTCTATTAATATGTAGGCTAACCCAGGCAGTTCACTATTGCTCCCAACGACTCAAAAATCCCAAGTCTATAACTGTTATTCCTGTTGAGAGAGTTTCTTGGCTCACCTGGTGCTTATTTTTGGCGAGCTCTCCATCCTACTCGTGGGTAGGGACGTATTGTTCTGAAGAAAAAATATAAATGCTGGAAATCTGATGAAGTGTAGAAGGCAGATGTCGTCACAACTGGAATTATGAATTCTGCTGCCAAGGATTCTCAAAAATAGGCTTCTCAAAACTTGGGAACTGTAGAATACACTAGGTCTCTCAAAGAAACTGGGTTCTTTAACTAGGAATTTACTCTATCTGTACATGTACTAAAATGTATGTCATAGGTAGTGGAAAAAAACGCCCTAGACAGGAAAACTGGGAAGAAATAACAGAAACATGTGTCTAAAGAGTGTCCCTAAATATGCGTTAAATGTGGGTGCCAACTATCAAAGAAGTAGAGTGACTCAATAGGGCTGTAGGGCTGGTAATACGTCTGTAAGTCCCTTCAAATGGAGGACTAGATAAACAGAGGAACAAATGGCAACATGCCACTGAACGTTACTCTGCTGCGGAAAACGATTGTCTAATAACTAAGTTACATGACTCAAAACCCATATCTAATTAACTAAAAGGTTAATTCCACAACCCAGGAAATGTTCGCTAAATATCTTTTCTCATTTGCTTAAGGTTCTGAGGAAAACTGTTTATTCACCAGCTGCTGTTGAATTCCCTGTCACGAAAACCAAAACGGGAGCTCCCTCTTGTGGAAATATGTTCAAGAAGATAATAACACCCAGGCACCTAATAACTCGCAAATAACTGATGACGGAAAAACCTGTGAAGGGGAACTAAACAATCGTAATATATTTTCTTAGGAAAAATGTACTGTGAATAAGCAAATAACGGATAGCACTGTGAACCGCGGTAAGCGTTTGTACTGCGAAGGCAGTTTAACGTGAAGCGCGGTGCTGAAGGAGCGCGAGGCTTATATAGACAGCCACGCTCTAAAACTGCCACGTAACACATAAACCAATGTCATTAACCACAGGGGGCCGGCATCTTAGGAACTGAGGAATAGAATTAAGTGCTATGACAATCCTGTAATCATTTGCTTTTAACCCCTCCTTTCCAGGCGCACCAGGCTAGTACCCAAGTCAACCCTAAACTAGGGGTCACTCCTGAATCTACACCAATGGAACCATTAACCTGGGGTGATTTTATGAGGGTCATGACAAGGGGTTCCCTTACCCAAGCTTAATTCACATTTGTAAGGGGTTCCCTTCTCCTAACTTATCACACTTCCGGTCTCCCTCAGTCGGGCTCAGAACTTTTACCGATGTTGAAGACTTTTGAATGCACAAGGCATTTACCATAGACCTCCGCAGGACCACTTCGACTATCTCTTCAGCCTGCACTCTTATGTTATTTGCCCCAGTGTCTCTTGTTCTTGGTAGTTCAGTACCATAAGCACAAAAGTTAAAAGAAATCTTTCTCTTCGATCATTTAGATTTTCACTTCCCCTTTTGCCAGGGTTAGTCTTGACGATTAAGCATTTCAGAGTACATTCACTTTGCCGCTTTATAACAAAACATTTTACATATCGTGGATACTTTCGAGTAGGCTACCTCCTTTCGCCAGCCCACTCCGCTACTCTGTATCACTGGCTTCATAGTTATCAGCAACTTAAAAGTTCATCACTAGTTAGCTTTCTTTCGCGCCTCATCAGCATGTGCGCAACCTCCCCTTGTGAGATACACTGTTGCGGCTTCAGTCTTTACTTGACACAAACCTGGCTTTAATGTCTTTCACTAACTCACTGGTTTTGCACATTCCTTTCTTGTCTCTGTGGCTTTGATTCACAAGTCAAGGTTAATACCACAGGGTTTGCCTTGCCTCCCCAACTCTGTCATTCAACCGGGAGGGTCGCTGGAGTCCTTGAAAAACAATGCAGGTTTCTTCTTGGCTGCGATTTGGCTTTCTCTGCGTCTCCTTCACGGTTTCCCGGAAGCAACAGCCTTCTGCAGGTATTTTCACGGTTTTCCTACCCTTTGCTATAGTCCATCGATCGGTCCTCCTGCTCCAGTAGGTTCGCCTTCGCCCCGGAAGTTCTGCTCCTTCTCATGTTCCACCTTGCTCACAGTGTGTATCTATGTTCCGCCTTTTATCCGTGTGGGGAGAGCCAATGGTTATCAGATGTATGTGATTAACGTCAATTGCCTGACTTTGCCCGACCCGAGTAGTGGGACATGTCCAATGAGAGATGTAAGTGTTAGTCTCTTTACTCACAGTCACCCTCTTCCTCAGCCCAGTGTTTGTGTAGAAAGGGGGTGGGGGAGTTAGGACGTTGGAGGATCCTATACAATAGGATAGGGTATGGGTGCAGGAAAGGGGGGAATACCGCGTCTCACCACCGACTGCCTCACCCTCACTCCCCGAAGATCCCTCAACCAGGTGATCCTCTGACACCGGTCTACCCCCATGGTCTGGATCCAAAGGCGAAGGCTGTGCCCTGGCCACCCGAGAGAGAGATCTCTGGGGACTAGTAAGTGAGACACCCTTTGGTTTCTCACAGGGGGAAGTCCTATGCAAGCAGATAGCATGGCTGCTATAGGGAGATCCATGTGGGAATGGGTTTTGCTTGTCCCCTAGAAGGGAGTTACTCCCAGTTAGGTCCCACTTACCCAGGCCCCTAGGGCAGGTCTTGCTAACCGGGCTCACCTCCCTAGCCTCAAAGGTGGTGGCTCCCCCCTGGGGAGAAAGGACGAGCATCCTAGATTGATCCACTGTTCCCTTTTTACTTGGATTTCTTTTACTCAGTCTGTGTCTCTTGGACGGAGGAGTATGAATGGGTGATTGTGCATCTCATTGGATATCAAATTGCCCTGATGAAGGTGTTCATAGTTTATTGTGTCCTTTTTGTCTTTGTTAACTTCTTATTTCTGCAGCGGACATTCCTGGCATGATGTTAATGGTTTTTTTTACGGAAGTAGATACCGTTTTGCATTCCCCCTCCGATGGAAATATGTAACAGAACCTGCTTATTTTGCTTGAACATGATTTATCTCTGGGTTGGGTAGTGGCGGTTAAGTGCAGTATTCTAAGGACATGGCTTTATCTGACACCCAATGGCAGTGGCCTTATGTTTATATTAGTATATTTTGGGCTCTTTGTTGGAAAGGGAGACAGTTTCACTGCATGTTGGGTGGTTGCGGCGAGGTTGATAGGTGGAATGTGGCTGAGATTCAGTTGTTCAAACTGGTATGGGTGTAACTAAAACATAATACATGTTGTTGCGGGTAGGAGACATATTGTTTCGATGAATCCTCCATATGTTGATACCTAGACAGGGTGAAATGGACAGAGAGAATGCTGATACTGTTCCACATGTATGAACTGAAATGTACAAGGTATTAATAGCTTGTCCAGGCTAAGAAATGTGCAGCCTATCTAAATATGTGGGGAACCGAAATAGCCTTTTTACAGGAAACACATTTGGCATATGCGATGAATGACTGACTGCTTTGCTAAAGGAAGTTGACTAATAGGTTTTACACAACATTCTCTGCCAATTCGTGGTTAGGAGGTTTATTATTACCCTTGTTCACTTGACCCTTCCATTTACTCCTTCAGCAATAGGTATCGAACTAGCCGTTTCTGCGGATACATTCTTATGCCTCAAATATAGATCTCCCTGGATTTTTTCAGGTACTTGTTGTCAAGTTTTGTCAATTGCTACTGTTGAACGTGCTCTGGGGTGGCGATGTGAACGGAATCGTACAAAAATGTCGACATGGGAATTGCGTCTGCCGAAAATGCAGACTTTTTTTTAACCTCCCCTTACACCACATATATATGTGGGGGGGTTTAGAGTGTAATATTAATATGGGGGGATGTGGGGGGCTCCCCGCGCATATTACATGTGGTGTAAAGGGTTAAAAAAAGTCGGCATTTTCGGACAAAATCTGGCCCATCTCTTCTCATCAATGGAAAAGTGGAAGTCTGCCTCCCACCGTTCCCTTATCTGATTCAGTTTCGGGGTGTGGGTCTGAACATCATTGTATAGCCTAGAGATTCCCAGACCGCTCTTAGCTGTCACCAATTGTACACCTGGATGTGGTGGAGGTTCATCCGGGAAGAGTGGCCACCTTTTCTGAAACGCAGATCGCATACCGTAATATTGAAGCGTTTTCAGTGGCCCATCTCCCAGCACCCTCAACAGACCCAGGTCCAAAAAAACACCATTCACAAACATGTCCCCAAGTTTCATTTCACAATTAGGGTCCCAAGCCTCCTGTATGCTCGTATCGTGCGTGGGGGGGATTCCCGGGAAGTTCCAGAGAGTTATCTCGGGGTTGTAGGGGGCCTCCAATCTAAGCCTTTTGAATATGGCTTCCCATACCCGGACTGTGCAGCTAACTGGATTGCATTCGCAGGTGTCTTTATAGCATGGGTCAAAAATAACTGATTGTATGTTGGTGGGATGTGTAGTGTACTCCTCTATCCAAGCGTGGGGCGTGTTGTTCTCATCATTGTACCAATATTTAGCAAAGTGAGCCTGTGCCACATAGTAGTAAAGCTCGAAATCAGGGGCCGCTATACCCCCCGAAGAATATGGTTCTGTCATTTTTTCCCAGCTAATTCTCGGTGCCTTGCCGTTCCAAAGAAATGTTACTGCCATGGATCTGAGTCTGGTGAAGAAGGCTCTGCCAGGCCATATAGGGATGTTGACAAATAAGTAGAGAGGTTTAGGCAGGATGACCATTTTGAGAATAGTGACTCGTCCAGCCAAGGAGATCGGGAGTCGCCCCCACATTTGTAGCTTGGCGGTCAAAGTTTGCAGGGCGCTGTCGTAGTTGTCTGAGTATAATGTGAGCTTATCCCTGGATACTAGAATTCCCAGGTATCTGATATGATTATCAGACCACTTGAGTCCATCCGTAGCTGCGGGGCACTGGGTGGCAGGTGTAAGCGGAAATATCTCCTTCTTGGCCCTGTTTACCGTGTAGCCGGAGTACTCAGCAAAGTCCTGAATCTCTGCCATAATGGGTGGTATATTGAGTTCAGGCTCCTTGACATATAACAAAGTGTCGTCCGCATAGAGCGATATTAGTTGGGTGGATCCCTTCATTTTGATCCTTCTATCAGAGTGCCTGAGGTGGACCGCAGCCGCCATTGGCTCAATGGTCAATGCGAACAGCAAGGGGGAAGACGGACATCCCTGTCTGGTTCCCCTCCCCAGCTGGAACATCTGGGAAATGGCTTTATTGGTCAGGACACGAGCCCCAGGTTCTGTGTACAGTAATTTCACATATCTTATGAAGTTGGGTCCCATCCCAAACGCCTCCAGAACTGCAAGGAGATAGACTCACGAGACCGAATCAAACTCTTTTTCGGCGTCGAGGGATATGGCCGCCGCACTTCTAGCGGGATCTATCTGCGCCATTATGCCAAAAAGTCTTTGGAGGTTTAGGGCCGTAGACCGTGTGGGGATAAACCCGCTCTGATCGGGATGGACTAGGGCAGGAACCGCCGGTAGAAGCCGATTTGCGAGGACCTATGCAAATATTTTAGCATCTGTATTTATGAGTAACAGGGGTCTATAGGACGAAACGTCCTGTGGTGGCAGTCTAGGCTTATGGAGTACGGTTATGATAGCCTCTCTCATGGTCAGGGGTAGCCTACCGCACTCAAGTGCCTCCTCCCATACCTGTAATAGTATCGGAACGAGTTCCTCATGAAACTCTTTATAGAATTCAGCACCCAAACCGTCCGACCCCGATGCCTTGCCAGAAGCTAGTGCTTTGACTGCCTCTACAATTTCTTCTGCAGTCACCAGTTGCTCCAACGCTAAGCGCTCTTCATCGGGGAGTTTAGGCAGGGAGAGAGCCTCAAGGTACATCCTAATTTCTGCAAGTGTTTTCTTATCTTTATTAGAATACAAATCTTGGTAGAATTTCATAAATTCCCCATTGATATCTTCATCGCTTAGCAGTATCCTTCCCTGTGTTGTGCGTATACTTGTGATCTGTGTGGGTTGCCTATCGTGTTTGAGCAGGTTGGAAAGTGTTCTGCCAGCTTTGTTACCCTCCCCGTATCTGCGTGCGCGTATGGGGGCCGCCATATATCGGACTTCCTTTGTGGCGAGCTTACCAAACTCCTGAAGGTGTGTGTGTATATCAGCCAACACTGCCTTGTCTCGCGTGTTTGTGTATGTTTTCTCTAGAACATCTAGTTTGCCTTCGATAGTGGACAATTCTGCTCTTACAGCCTTCAGCATACCCGCAGTCTTGGACATCAGAACACCCCTTACCCAAACCTTGAAGGACTCCCACACTGTTGAGCATTTGTCCACTGATCCCACATTATTGGAAAAAAACTCTTCAATCTCAACATGGAGCGCCTCTACTGTCCCGGGTCTCCCAGTATTCCACTCGGCATCCTCCACCTTCTAGCCGGACAAGGGGCCTTCAGGAACATTAGTTCCAACAGTACTGGGGAATGGTCAGATAGCGTCCGAGGGAAGATTTCGCACCCCTCCACCCAGGCCATCAGAGACATGGAGACAAACCAATAGTCAATCCTAGATTCCGATTTGTGCACCGAGGAATAGAATGTGTATCTCCTGCCATCAGGATGAACTTAAAGTTGTGACAAAACATGTTTCAGGTTCAATGCTGCCCTACTAGGAGTTCTGGTAACCTTCGAGGACCTATCAAGGACCTGGTCCAGAGCCAAATTGAAATCACCCCCCACAGCACCCCCGGAACATCCAGTGACACAATTATCTGATATACATCCATATAGAACGCAGGGTCATCGATATTGGGCCCGTATGTCATACCTGCGCCATGGGCGCACACATTGGCAAACATCATGGACTATTTGTTATTCATTTTTCTTCAGAATACTCTTGGAACAACCCCTATTCACACTTTGGTACTTAGTTCCCGTTTGCGTGACTTTGGTGCCTTCTTATATAACTCAACTAACTACATGTACCACAATGCACCTTGCTACAGCTATCAATTCCTGGCCATTCCCATTTGTCAGCATTGGAACCACAATCCCCAGAAGCCCTAGGGATCAGTGCTGCTTCCACCGTCTCAGGACCAGAGAGGGAGGAGGCAGATTGTATTCAGGTGTGCTGCTCCAGGTGCTGCCAATTAGCCTGCCGCAGTACAGGGAAGGGCGGCATTTAAGCAGCTGCCTGCAGGAGCTCAGTCTCTTGCATCAAGAGTCCTCCCAGCCCCTTTTTGCCTTTTGTCTCGAATTTGTATGCTGTTCCTGCTGCTGCATTTTCCTGCTTTTGTTCCAGTGCTCTTTCTAGGCTTCCTGCCTTGCAGCCTGCTACACCCTGCTGCCTACAGCCCTAGCCTTTTGGGTTCCCTGCCTCACAGCCCTGCTCCTCTGGGCTTCCTGCCTCACAGCCTGTTACACTCCGCTGCCTACAGCCATAGCCTTCCATGCTCCCTGCCTCGCTGCTCTGCTCCTCTGAGCTCGCTCTTTGCTGCTCTGCTCCACTGGGCTTCCTGCCTTGCAGCCTGCTACTCTCTTCTGCTTTCAACCTTGACCCTCGGGTCTCTCTGCCTCTACGCCCTGTTCCTTTGGGTTCGCTCCTTGCTGCCCTACTCCTCTGGGCTCTCTGTCTGCCGCCTACTACAGCTCTCAGTCCTGCTCCTCTGGACTCTCTGCCTAGCAGCCTACTACAGTCCTCTGCAATCCACTACAGTTTTTCTGTACCTTGTGCCATTTGGTACTATAGCCCTGCTTCCTTGTTTGCAGCCCCCCTTTCCTGGCTGCTGCTCCCTTGCTCTCTTCCTTGTTTGCAACCCCTTGTTCTTGATCCCTGTCCTTCTCTTCCTTGACTCCTCTGTCCTCCCCTTTAGTTTACCCATCTCTATTGTACTGTTTCTTCCTTCATTCCCTTCTGCTAGATTTCTCTTAGACTTCCTTGTCCCTGGTTATTTCTGTTCTTGTCTCTCTTGTGTCTTATGTTGATCCTTTGTACAGAGCTTGACTGTTGGTTTCTGGCAGGCAACCTCTGGCCTTTCCCTTGTCGCGTTTTCTGTTTAACAGACACCCACAGCTGTTGTTCCCAGCCATGAGCAGACAGAGTGGGCCTCTGTAATAGTAATCCGTGCAGAAGGCTGGAGTTTCCAAAGGTCTGTGGAACACTCTTTTTCCATATCTGCATACACCCCAAGAGGGAATCCAGTTTGTTTGTATCTTTGTATTTCCTGCCCCTTTCTGTTCACAACTACAGTTGCCTACTTTTCTTTCTTGATGAGTTTCCTGCTGTGTGTGTACTTATCTGTCACCTTACATCAGCACAGCCAACCAAACCCTACCTGGGGGCCCTGTGCCACTCTTGACAGAGTGCCATCCTTGACACCGTATGTGTAAACCAGGAGTATTTGTTGAGTAGCCACCTCCCCCAGACCATGACATATCTGCCCAGAGGATCAACCCTGTGGCCGCCCACCCTGAATCCAAGGCCTGGATGAATAAGCGTAATCACCCCTCTGGACTGGGATGAATAATCAGTGTAGAACCTCAGGGGACCCCACCTGGGCAGCATGTGGCCATTACTCGTTCCCACCATATGGGTTTCTTGTAGCATCAGGATCTGGGGATTATGTCTGGCAACATAGTTAGAAACCTTCTTGACCTTAGCCTGATTATTTAGCCCCCGAACATTCCATGTCAGAAGTTTAACCTTAAGTCCGTGACCAGGGCCCTGAAATGAAGCATTAGCCATTGTCCAATGACACGAGTGTACAGAAATCGTGCAATATTTTCAGTGCCAGCCTCAGTGCAGCCACATTTTTGCTTTTTGACCAACAAAACACTTTAAACCATTTTACCTCTGAACAGAGCTCCGCAGAGTGACACCAACCCCCAACAAGATGCCACCTTAGGTCTACACAAGAGCTGAAGACTCCAAGTACCAAACCCCTTCCCACCCCCCCACCCTCATCATCACCCCCAACTTGACGATGTATCCAACAAAACTTATGGAATATTCCACGGGTAGCCATGTTGCTCCACATGGCCGTCGATCAGGTCCAACGACTCCACCGACCACATTGCCTGCTGTAGCTTGATCGAATACTTAGCTTGACTGTAGCCTTAGAAAGAGTGAACAGGCGGGTGTTCCCTAGTCTGCAGGTCTGGGTCTGTTGTTTTGGGCCGGTCTGCCCCCTCTGGGAGGAAGGGGTATGGACGTTTCAATATATTGCGTGGCCTCAGTCGGAGACTCAAAGAAATGGGCCCTTCCTGCATGCTGAATCCTCATTTTTGCCGGAAACATCAAAGCATATGGGATCTGGCGTTCCCTTAAGAGCCTCTTGACTGGCTCATAGGATCTTCTGCTTGCCTGCACTCCTGCGGAGAAGTCCGGATAGAAATGAATGTGACTGTCCTCAAATTGTAGGGTGCCTGCCTCTCTCGCCTTACGTAGGATTGTGTCTCTGTCCCTATAGTTGAGGAGCCGTGCGATTATGGTAGGCGGTGGCGCACCCGGAGCTAATGTACGGTGAGCACGTTCCACCAAGAAATGTTAGGAGAATGCTTCCGTTCCAAACAGGGTTCTAAGCAGTGTCTCGAGTTGTTTCTCCATTTGGCCTTTGCCGAAAGATTCCGCCACACCCACCACACGGATATTATTTCTCCTGGAGCGCGACTCCAAATCCTCGCATTTGTTTTGCAATTTCGCCATGTTTTCTTTGATTTGGATGATGTCACGGCTGTGATGTGAGATAGTGTCCTCATATCCTGGTTTCGGTTTCTGTAATGCGTGAGCTTTCTTTCTCCACTCTTGCTTTTAAGGAGCCGATAGTGGAGACTATGTCATCCAATTTCGTGTTGACTACGCTGAAACCATTCTGCACTATTGCGGTCAGGTTGTCTAAATTCTCACCAGGCTCAACAGTGGGGGCTTCGTTAACATCAATGTGGGCGTCAGCCTGCGTGGCCTGGCTGTGACTGCCTGTGTAGGCATCCATCGGGCCTTTCTTCTGTTTCCCAGGAGTTTTGGCGCCTTTCCCAGACTTCTGTGGCTCCCCCATTCTAGTGTCGGAGTCACGCTCCAAGGCAGTGCAGAATGCTGTTGGTCAAATTCTAATTCGCTGTTCCCCGTATGCAGTGTCTAGGCTCTGGGGATGGATCCACACAAGGGGCTGAAGGAAGTCGAAACGGTTACATAATAGGTCCCATCAGAGACCAGATTGTCCGAATGGACTGTGTCCCCCCACGTACAACAATAGACGTTTATTGCATAAGCTGTGTGGAATAGTTCTGTGTTGATCCAGGGGTTCTACAGTTTATTTGTTGAACCGCTTTGGTCTGTAGTTACAGCTGCATATGATGAGGCTTCCGCCCAGTCCGGTCCCGCACGGGCCGCGGCCCCATTTCAGGAGTGCGGGCCCGTGCGACTGGCGGCCCGAGAGCCGGAGTAGATGTGCAGGGCGTGAGCCCGCCTCGGCCCAGCAGCTCCAGCTACTGGCGGGAAATCAGGGCTGGTATCGGGGGTCCCAAGGGGGTTGCAAGTCTTTACCCCCAAGAACTGAAGTGTATCTCGGCCCCTCAGTCGCCGCCCAGTCGTATCTCCTTACCCGATGTCTTTTCGTTTCCAGGCCCCACACGGGTCCGCCGATCACTCCACCGCGTGCCGAAGTGTAGGACCAGCGGAGAGTTTTCCCAGACCTCAGCGGCAATGGCCACAGGTCTCCATATGCCAGGGCCGGACTGGAATGTGAGTCGTATGATGGAGCCCCCCGCTCCGCGGCCGACCCAGCGCAGCACCAGCAGAGCTCAGGGTCTAGGTTGCAGCTCAGGCTCCTCCCCTCCAGGGGCCTCGAAGCTTCAGCCGCGCAGCGGCATTCGCGTGGATTTTTCTTGGAGCCCGGCAGCGGATATTGTAAGCCGCGCATGCCGGCTAATCTTCCCGGGGTTGTATCTCCGGCGTCTTTGGACTCTGAATCCCAGGAGTTCGGCCGGCGGACCACGGATGGCTGGGCTACCGTCTCAGAGCATGTAGGCTACACAGGCAGTGGTATAGCGGATGTTATAGCGCAGGATGTCGTGGTGGAGCGGGAGCTCTAGAATCAGGTGGCCATTTCTGACATGCGCAACAGTGCCCCCCCCCCCCCTGTCCCGAAGTTTTGAGATCAGGACAGTGACAGATTCCTCCATGGAGGGGGTGAACGAGCCCGTTTCCAAAAAGGTGTTGAACAAAGCGGGCAGTTGCAGGGCTAAAATGTTGCTGTATTTCTTATAAAACGGCACAGGGAAACCATCTGGGCCTGGAGCTGTGTTTTGCATAGATTTGATCACCTCAGCCACCTCCTCCGAGGTGATAGGCTCTTCCAGGGCGTCCATCTGTGGGTGGCGGGGCAACTTCGGGGCTGATTGCAGGAACCCTGTGATTAGATCTACCTCCGTAGGTTTCCCGGACATCACCTCTCTATGGTGTTCAGTCATGATGGCTAGATTTTCAGAGTCAAGACAGCGGGGTATCCCCTCTCGGTCCCGGAGGACTGTGATGGTATTCCTGGTGTGTAGTTTCTTTAGCTTCTGCACCAGCAGACGGTTGGCCTTATTGCTATTCAGATAGTAATATTGCTTTGTGAATGCTAAGGCTCGGGCCATCCTGTCCGCTAGGTGCATTTCGAGGACTCATTTTGCTTTGCGGAGCTCACTCCATGATTTAGTCGACTGTCTCTTCTTATGAGTAGATTCTTTCGCCATCACTGTCCTTTCTAATTCCTCTAGTCTCAGCTGGTGTCTGTGTTTGTGTGCTGCAGCACCGTTCATAGCCACCCCCCTTATGACCGGCTTCATGGCATCCCATACAGTTGCTTTTTTGGAACCCTTGCCCATATTTTCTGTGAAGTAGTTTGCCAGGGCCTCCGAGAGCTCCTGACTGTCTGCTATATCCGTCACGAGGTAGTCTTGCAACTTCCAGGCCCTTTGTGGGGGGTCCGGTAAACCCGCTGTAGTTGTGCCACCTCCGGGGCGTGGTCTGAAATGATCCTCAGTCCTATGTGGATGTCTGTGATGCAGGGGAACAGGGCGCTCGAGAACAGGAGGAGGTCTATCCTCGAAAGACCTTTGTGGACGTGTGAGAAAAAGGTGAAGTCACTTGCTTTGTCGTTAGCCAGTCTCCATGCGTCTACCGTCCCCGTCTCCCTCAGAAATTCCACCAGTCCCAGCGCTTTTGAAAAGTCTGATCCGCAGGGCGGCAGGGACTTATCGACAGTGGGGTCCGGGGTGAGATTGAAGTCTCCCCCAATTAATAATTTCCCTTCGGCACAGGTGGTTATAACTGGGACGATCTTGTGTAAGAAGCGCTCCTGGGCTTCATTCGGGCAGTAGATGGCCGCGATGGTGACCGGGAGTTCGACCAAGAGTCCCTTAATCAGCAGAAATCTGCCTTCGGGATCACGTTTGACCGTGACCTTGGAGAGCGCCACCGCTTGGCTGAGCAGGATTGCGACCCCTCTCTTTTTCTTGCTGCAGGATGCGAAAAATCTCTTGGGGAACCCGTGGAACTTGATGCGTTGCTCGTCTGCGGCCAGGAGATGAGTTTCTTGCAGACATACTATGTCCGCCTCCAGTTGGGCCAGGCGATGTTCCGCGGATTTCCTTTTCATAGGGGAGTTCAGGCCCTGGACGTTCCATGTGATCATGGTTAGATTAGTGGTAGGTGGACCCATTTCAGAGGATGTGGATGCTGATCCTTATTTCTGCCTCCCACCTTACTCTGCCGCCTCGTGTGGGTGGGAATCATTATGACAGTCCTCCATGTCCCTGATGTAAGACCCCCTCCGCTGTCCCCCCTTCCCTCTTAAAAAACAACAAAACTTGGTTCTCTGGACCATCCTTCAACCAAAAAGGGGGGGGCTCCGGCTGGGCCAACGCTGCCTTCTGAGGTGTGGGCCAACTGGCCTTTGCTGCTAGTTGAGAACTAAGGGTGTGCGACGTTTGTCAGTTTGTTGGTATGCTTTCCTGGTATTCGTCCTGTGGTGGGGTCCATCTGGGGTTTTGGGCCAACAGGGCCCGCTTCCCGGCCTCGGGACTCTGTTGGGTGCCTTCGCCATCTTTGCTGGGCCGTTTGCTTTTTTGTGGGGGGCCTCTGATCCTCCGGCACCTCCTCTCGACACGTGACCAGCCCTGGTGGGGGACCCTCCGTTCCTCCCGTTCGGAGGGCGGGTCTTCATTGTTGTTTTCCTCTCCCCCGTCATGGAACAACAACTTTTCTGCCTCGTGAGTGTTGCGTATGTGGTGGGTGCTCCCATTCCACACGAAGATTAATGCAGTGGAGAACCCCCTGTGGTATGAGACTCCTTTTTCCCTTAGCCATTCTGTGACTGGCTTCAGCGCCTTTCTTTTGGCCAATGTCGATGCCGCCAAGTCCTGATATAGAGAAATGAACAGGATACGAAGAGTGTTTCTAGCTTCCAGCATGATTTCCTCCTTTACCTTGTAGTAATCCTGTCTCGCGAGGACGTCAGGTGGGACCGAGGGGTTGGGCCTGGCCCTGGTTCTGTGGACCCTATCAATCACCAGGGGGCTGTCATCCAGTAGAGTCAGAATGAAATGGAAGAGGTCTCCCACATACCTCTCCAGGTCGGTATCCGAGACTGATGAGGGTATGCCCCTAAGACGTATGTTATTTCGGCGGGAGCGGTTCTCTGCATCCTCTTGCTTCAACTCAAGGGCCTCACATCTGGCCTCTAACGCCGCCATTCTGTCTAACCCCTTTTCGATTTCGTAAGCGTGTTCACATAGGGTGTTCTCTGCTTCCGCCGTCCTGGTTTCCAGTTCCCCTACTCTTGTGTCCAACACCGTGATTGTGCCTTTCACTTCCTCCGTCCCTCTCTGAAACTCCTTAGTTAGTGCCGCAAGCAGCTCCCGGAGGTCCGATTTTGTGACCGCACCCGACTGGGTGTTTTCAGCGCCTGTTTCCCCCATCTCCAGGTGTTCCCCTCTCCTTGATCTGTCCGTGGCTGGAGTGCATAAGAGGGTTGCTATGTCGGTCTGCTTGCTGGATTTCCTGGCCATGTCGGGCTAGGTTGGAAGTCCCACAAGGGCTCGGCATGCCGTAGGGTTTGAGGTACAGTCCAAAGAGGAGGGATGGGGGTCTGTCACTGCCGGCCCCCACCCCCACCGGAAGGTTACTGGCTCAGCTGATGAGGGAGGAGTGCGACGGAGCTCCAAGCCCAGGGGCCACTTTCTGGCCAGTATTGACCGGACGTGTCTGCGCTTCTGATGTGGGGAGGGGGGAGATTGTGTGATCCCCGTCTGGTGCTTGATGTGGTGGGACTGCCCAAGGCTGATCTCCTGCTAGGCGTCCGTGCTCACCTCCTGATTGTGTGCTTCAGTGCCCTCGGAGTTCCACCTCACCCATGTTGGATTGAGCCCCAGAGCCACTCCGCCTCAGAACTCCGGGACGGGGCGCCGACTGCGTGTGCCCCCAGGGAGCGGCACTTGTGGGGCTGGTGTCCCCGGGTGGCCTTTGCAGCTGTCTGCGTCTGCTGCTCCCCTGCTGGCCCAGGTGGAAGGATGCGTGAGATTTGGACGGAAGTCCCAATTCAGGCCCAGGAGTCTGCCTCTGCTCCCACCGGGCTCCAGCCCCTCTTGTCTGGGCTTTGCTGGGCAGCCGCCCCTGACTGACTGGGTGCCGGCTACCGAAAACTCTGTCTTCCTTAGCTGGGATTGTAGGGGGCGCCGGCCCCACCAGGACGCTGCACCCACCTCTGGAATGGGCTCCTCTCTCGTGGCGTAGTGGCCCGATCCTCCAACGGGGGGCGGGGGAGTAGGCACCGCCACCAAGCGGGTCGCGACGATGGGCCTCAGCCCTGTTCTGTCCCCACACCGCTCTGCTCTCAGGCCTGGGCCGTGTGAGGTTGCTGCCCCCAGCCGACCTCCCTCGGGGTCCGGCAACTCCACCTCACCCCTCTGGATTCCTCCAAGGCCCCGCAAGGTATCGCCCTGACTGGGGATCCTTGGTATAGCTACTATGGATGTCGGGTTGCTGTGGAGGCACGGGCAGACCGGTAACCGCCAGTGTCACGGTGCACCCGCTTAGCCCCCAGGCTCCGGCATGGGCTTCACGGGGCACCGGCCTCGGCGGGGCTCCAGACGGCCTCTGTTGACAGCTGTGTTGTTGCGCGGATGGGGCCGACCGGACTGGGATGCCGCTGGCCCACTGCGGCTCCCAGCCTCCGTGCCCGCCGGCCCTTCCAGCGGGGGGGGGCGCCTCCCCACGGCTGATGCCTCCGGCTGCAGGATCCTCACTCGCCCCGTTGGCTCTCGGGCCCCCTCTGGGTTCACCAGCCCAGGTGCCTCACACCCATCTCCGGCGGCGTGGTGTCGCCGGTGTGGCCGCACTCCGCTCCAAGCCCCGGTGTGGAGCCGCAATAGGGCACAGTGGGGGACGGCGATGCTATGCGCCAAGGAGCGCTACTGGTCCGGTGCTGCTGTGGTAACGACCCCTCGGATGTCCGCCATCTTATATGCCACGGCCTCCCCCGCTGCTTCCCCTCTCGGGTCTGGCAAAGTGCTCAACCCGGCCGCACCCCGGCACCAAAGACGATCGGGGGCTACCGTGAGAGTTCCGCTACACGAATCCGGGCAAGGCAGTATTGAAGATTCAGTCTCCCCGGTGCATTTTTAAAAGGCGCGTGGCAGCAGCTGGGAGCTCTTACAGAGCCATGCCGACCGCCATGACTTCAAGCCACGCCCCCGGTTACGCCTATTTATTCCTCACATCACTTTTTAGTCTCTTTTACCCTCCATCTGTACTAATTCGTCATTCGCTATTTTCTACTCCTCTGACCTTTTTTTTCTTTTTTTTTACTCCACCTTTACTTATTGTCTTTTCAATCTTGATGAATTTGCCACCCTTTCCACAGGATCTGCTACGTCACTCTCCTCTTCAGCTTTGACTTCTAATTTGAACTCTTTATTTACAGCTCCACCTTTTCCCCTACCTGGATACATCTTGCTCTTTGCTTCTTTTGATGTTCTCTCCATCGTGCTGAATGCTGCTGGAAGAAATCTTGATCTTGAAACTGTATGCTCTCTTCATGTTTCTTATCACTCTCTTTGTCTTCGCTAAGCAGCAGCACTATAATGTTATCTACTTACTCTCTCATTGACTATTTCAAGTACTTTTTCATCTTCTTTCTCTGCTTACACCTTATATTTTTTCTCCTCTTAATGCTATTTTGCTAATTATTTTGCTTCTAAGCGCACACTTCTGCATTCTTCCACAGGGCCTCTCTCCTTCCTCCCCCATGACTGCTTCCACCACCCATACTGAGTTCAAAATGGCAACCTATCTGTCGTGGACCCAGCCCCCCGTTCTTTCTGATTCTTTAGTTTGTTCCTTGATTCATTATCACGTTGTCCAACTCCAGGCCTCGAGGGACGGATCCATGTCGGATTTTCAGGATACCTCCCTTAATATTCATCAGATACATTTGCATACAAGGATTTTAAATGTATGCACATTTTTCTTCATGAGGATTAATGAGGGATATCTAGAAAACCTGTCAGGATCCCAGCCCTCGAGGCCCAGAGTTGGATAAATCTACTCCCTTTCTTGGCTGTTCTCTGTAGTATCACTTCACTCATCTCTTGTTTTCCTCTGAATTTAAGCATACATCGGCTCCCTCTTCTGAAAAAGCCTTCTTTACTTGCTTTACGTCCTTCTAATTTTGGCCCATTTCTCTTCAATTTGTCCCAAACAGCTCGAACCTGTTGTTTGTTGTAGTCAAATGTCTATCCATCTACATCACTTTTCACTGTCATCCTTAAACCAGTCTGCTTTAGTTTTTTTCACTCCGCTGCAATGGCACTAGTTTATTTGACCAACTCCCTTCTCTCGGCTCATTATGCAAAACACTAATCTCTTCTGATGTTTCATGATTTAATTTCTGCTCTTCACTCACGCTGTTGGTCATTCTACCTTTCTACTTGTTCTCTCCTCCCTTGTCTTTAGGGGATCTATTCAGGATTGATTTCACTCCTGTCTTTCTAATCACAGCTACTATGTTTCATGGGTATGCAACTCCAACGGACACTTGCTTTGCAGTATGTGTTACCTCAAGGTTCTGTTCTCTGTCCCCTTTTTATCTCCCTTGTTAGGGTGAATTCTCCTTCTAGGGCTAATTTCCCTCACCCAGTGTGTCCCCCAGCAGCTTTGCTGGATTTCTGGAGTTTATTTTTCCACCTGGTAAGAGTGTACATCTTTTTCCACTCTTACATGTGTTTTGGCCTATGTGTTTTTACTCATTGTGTGATCTTGGGCACTGGAGCACACCTCTCCAGGTGCCCCTGTTCTTGTATGGGTTAAACCGCACCTTTAGTGTAGTAACCCAGGGTTGTCTTTAAGACTTCCCCCTGACTCAATTTCACTGGGGCTGACTACTTTCCCCCAGAAAAAGGTAAAGTTGCCATTTACTTTACCTAGTCATTTTTACCACAGACCCAGTACACCCCATCTTACATGGAGTACTGGAAAGGGCTAATCTGTACCCCTTTTCTGTCTGTACCTCCCTGAGCATTGTTTTGCTCTTTTAACATTTAGACTTGGCTGGTGGCAGTGGTATCTACCCTAACTTTTCCACCACGATCATATTAGATAAACGTGGTACTGTTCTTGGCTATTATATTAGCCTCGAACATAAACCCGCTTGACCAAGTCGTCTTTCTTTTGGCTCCGGTTGGGTTTATTCGCCATTTCTTTTTGTTAAAGTACTTCTTGTGTTTTACTTTGCGCGGCAAACTAGGTTCGCCTTCTTTGTTCACCGTCTTTTTGGCGGTGCGTGATTGACAGCCAGGCTGTGTGAATGGGGGTTTTGCGCATAAAAGGCAGGTCTCTTGGGCTAGAAGTCAGAGTCACCTCTGGAACTACAAGGAACCGAAGAGAAGCAGAGAGAACGACGGCTGATGCAACTACCCCGTCCCGGTGAAGCCCTGCTGCAGTCCTGAGCTATCTACCCTTCGACGACTAAGAGAAGATCCAGTCCGGAGTCTTCTTCCCTTGAGCCTGGTGGAGATAACCAGCTCATCTTCTTCAGCCAGAGATCTCTGCCGTGGTCGAAATTGCTGCACACTGCTGTAGTGGTCCGGATAGCCACCTGCTGAACCTCTCCTGTTTTTAAGGAGCACGCCTTTTCGTTGTCGCTGCTGCCGGCTTCATCCCTCTGTGGTGCAGACCCCCTTCAGACGTCCTCCTTCAAAACGAAGCTCCAAGAATCGTGGGTCTGCGGGAAACCAACAGGAACAACTGCCAGGGCACCAGCTGCATCGTGGAAATAAGGAACTGTGTTCTACTCGAGGAAACTGGGTGAACCCCTTTTCTTCATCCTCAAGGCTCGTCCTTGTCTTCCCTCCTTCTTATAATTTTTGCTTCTGAACATTGACAATATTCAAGTACCCTTGGGCTATACGGAATCGTGAACTGTCTAACGGTGTGATCTTCGGCACAGGCCTCCGGTGTCCCCTAAACCTGGCCCGACCCTTTGACTTTTGAACTCCGGTTTCTGAGTGTTTCTCGATACTGTCTGCCTAACCTAAATATTGCCTGTGATTTTTGCCTCCAACTCCCTCTGGGTATCTCAGGTTCTAAGTGTGTTTTTGCCCCGGTAGCATTTCATGTCACGGATACGCGTTTATTTAGTAGACCGAACTGTCAAAAAGTGATCGCAACCGTATCCGCGGTATCGTGTTTTGTTCATAACACTGGTTCATTCAAACACAGGGTACTTACCTTGAGACTTACTGTACAAAGTGAATTGGTTAGTTGTAGTATATTTACTGTGGTTTTGTTTAAAGTTTAAATGAGGTGTTGTGTTTATAACTGATGGTTTAAAAATAAATGTACTTATATTTTTTACCTGAAACCTTGAGTCAGTGTTTGCTTGTGTCAAAGTAATTGTGGTCCCTTTGTGTAATCTCTGCTACTGCTTATATACTCTTGAGATAAGCCTGGCTGCTCTGCTACTGCTACCACTATAACTTAGTAGTACGGGCTTGTACCAAAGGTAAAAACCTGTATTGCCACCTGTAGTCTCAATTGTGTGTAGTGGTCCCTAAGGGCACTGCACAGGATTCTGCCTAACAGTGGTGTACAGCGGTGAGGATTTGGAAGTAGAGTGATTACACTTAGAGTGCTGCTATTGCTTGGGTTCAACTACCCACAAGGCTAACACTATTTAACTGAGAAATCATGTCAAGTATGGAAAACTACACTGAAGAGAGTCTTTTACTCTATACTACTGAGGTTCTTAGAACCATGTGTAGAGATAAGAATCTCTCTGGTAAAGGAAAAAAGTCTGAACTGGTTGCAAATGTAATGGGAAAAAGTCTGGAGAGGGGGTCAGAAGGGTCTACCACTCCAGCCAATGTGGATTTTGATGTTTCTGATTCTGAGAGTGTTAATTTGGAAGAAGTAGATGAGTCCTTGCTAGGAAACCCTACAACTCCTTTGCCTGCTCAGAATGCACAACCTCTGTCCACAGGGAACCCCACAGGTCCTACACTTACTCCTGAATTTATTGCACTTAAGAAAATGAGACTTGAATTAGAAGTGAAACGTATTGTTGCAAAAACTGCCATAAAACATCAAAAGTTAAGGCTCAGATAAATGGAGCTGAATCATGAACTAGAAATGAAGAAACTGTCTCTAGAAAATGCTTCTCTCCCAGAGTCTTCTAGGTCTTCCAGCCCTAAGAGACCCTGTATGCCAAAGGAAATGATTGGTATGTATGAGACTAAACTTGATGTTTTGGATTGATGTTTTGGATTGGTTAGCACTGTTTGAGTACAATCATGGGATTCAAGGTATCTCAGGGAATCAGTTGATTCCTTGGCTTTTCTCTGTTGCAAGTTCTGCTGTAATGGAGTTGGGGGAGGAGGATAAGCAGGATTATGAGGGTGTGAAACTAGCATTAATAGCTAGGTTTGGGAAGACCACTTCCCAGTATCTTAAGAGGTTTAGAACCCTCAAAAAGCATGATGGTACCCCTTCGGCTACCTGGGTGTGTGACTGTTTGAAAAACGTAGATGGTTGGGTTAAGGGTTACAAAGTGAACACTTATGAAGATTTGATGAATCTTGTAATGTTGGAGTCTATTTTTGATGCCTGCTCTCCTGAGCTTAGACAGCACTTGGCTGATTTGAAGGAGATAGATCCTAGGAAGCTAGCTAAGGCTGCTGACTTGGGGGTTGCCAACAGGGCCACTCACAAGGATTCTGGGGCTACTCAGAAGAAGGATGAGGGGAAGCAGTCAAAGAAAGACAACCAAGAGAATTCAAATACCTCCCATCCAGAAGAGGTCCCCAAACATAACCAAGGTAAGCCACAAGGGACACCAAACAGGGCTAGTGTACCTCCTCCTGCCAAACCAGAGGTAAGTCAGGAAAGACCCCCATTCCAGAGAGCATTTGGTAAATGCATTAGTTGTGGGTCAACTGACCATATGAGAGGAGATCCCAGATGCAAGGGTAACCGTGCAGGGGTCAGCACTACCTCCTTAGCCTTCTTCCCAGAGGAAGAAGTACAGATGTCTAGTGCTCACTTTCATTTGTTTGCTGAAGAACCTTTGGCCCTTCAAGCAACTGTATCCTTAAAGTCCAAGGGTATGAGTAAGAAACCACATAGTGATGTATATGACTCCATTCCTGAAAACTTTAGGGAGTATTATGTGGACAGTGTTCTTGTCAATGGTCAGGACACCCCTGCCATGAGAGACACTGGGGCCAGCAGAACAGTTGTGGATGAAAGATTTTTCAGGTCTGAGGATGTTGCTAAGGCACCCAAAGGCCCCAACAAGCTTGCTGAAGGCCCTATCCAAATGGTTCCTATTCTACCAGCTCTCATTCAGTATAACAATATGACAGTGAGGATCCCTCTCAGTATTCAGAGTGAGGTGCCTGGGAGAGTCCTGTTGGGCAATTATCTAAAAACTCTAGGAGTAGTATCCAGTACCCACATCTCCCCCCAGTATGGAGAAGCAGAACCACACCAAATTGGCTAAAGAGGCCACCTTAAGGGACCATTGCCGGCTAGTATGTTAGGGAAATGGGAGTCCAAACCAAGCTCCATCATTGTTCCCCCAGTTTTTTTTTATTTATTTGGTTTTATTGGTTTTAACACAAACAGAAAAGGAAAAGAAACAAAAAGATAAAGTATACATCATATGAGACACAATTCGTAACGTTCGACTGCATAACAATGACAGAGCACATAATATCCTCACGAGGTGTGGAACATTCGTCTCAGTTCACATTTTGAGGTGTGTTCACCTTAACTAAAGAACTTCACCCTCCCCCCTCCCTTCCTTGTTCTAGCACATATCCATTGTTCGTTATTGAGTCGTGGGAACATCGATAGGACAGTAATCGTATCTACGTTGTCTGGTCGGACAGCGATCACTCATTTCGAGAACTCTTCCCTTGTTGCTGATATGATTTTGCATTTCGATCAAGACCCTTCCGGCTCTTCCGATTGGGATTCGTGGTCCATTGTTAAGTGTTTACTTTTAAAGTCCATCTATAGGGCCTCACATTGGGCGGCCTTGCCATGTAGAGCGGCAGTTTTGGTTTCCATTAAGTAGATATTTGTGGCTAGGGCGATCCATTCATTCTTTCCAGGCACTGTTGCGGATTTCCATTTAATTACCAGTAGTGCCCTGGCGGCAAGTAGCAGGTGAGGGGTCAAGCCCTTCACTCTGGTCCAGTCATCTTCATCCCTTTCTAAGCCAAAAAGTACTAGGTAGGGGTCAGCGTCTCTTTGGATGCCTTCTATTTCCTTGATCCATCCCAGGACTTCATTCCAGAATACCTTGATGCGCGGGCAGCCCCACCACATGTGCCAGTAACTGGCTATTTGACCACATTTCCGCCAGCATATTGGGTTCATTGCTTGGGACATTTTGGATAGCCTGAGGGGATCGTATTGCCACCTTTGTAGGAGTCTGATGGCATGAAGTTTGTATTGACAGGATATTGATGTTTTGGAGGCAGCTCTGCACATTGTATCCCATTGATCTGGGTGTATAACCTCCCCAAAGTCTTTTTCCCATCTCAACCTCAGGGGTTCCGTGGATCCATCTCCCGCTGCTATTAGTTCTCGGTACATCGCTGATATAAGACCTTTCATCTCTGTTTTATTGTCTAGGATTTTCTCGAATGGGGTCAAGTCTCTGTTCAATTTGTCTTTCCATTCTGCCTGCGTTAGGACCCCTTTCAGTTGGATGTACTGGAATGTGGATAGGACGCCTATGCCCAATGCTTCAGTCAATTCTGGTAGAGTGATATATGAGTCCCACTCTTTCCAAGCTTGCCTCATACCATGATTGGTACCTTCCCACGTCGGGTATATGTTTTTTTATTTAAAAAAAATAAAATAAAAATTTAAGTTTAATTAACTTATCACACAACAAAACAATACAAACCAAACAAGCAATGCAACCTTCAACCGCTTCATTATACATCCATAATTTCTAGTCGCTGCTTCCCTTTCCCTCCCCCCTTTACAAGTCTATTTCTTTTAACCTTCCGTTTCTGCATCCTGTGGTACGGTCTCCGCTTCTATATCGTCTGCCTGGTCTTCAATTGACCCAAACAGCTCGGCTATCAAAGGTTTCCAGGCCATCAGGGACTCGGTCTTCTCCTCCCCCCCTGCGTTACTAGCCTCTTGCCACACCATGGTTTCTGTCTCGGCCCATTTTTGTAAGTCTCTCCACCATACCTCCACATTTGACATATAGCAGGTCTTCCAACCCATAGCAATTCTCCTTTTTGCAAGCACATAAGCCAGGTCCTTCAAATTGTGATCTTGGGAACCCCCCCCCCCCCCAACAAACAGGCCCACACTGTGTTCAACACAATCTTAACCCCTTTTTTCTCCAGTTTCTCTTTTACTGCTCTCCAAAAACATTAAATGACCGGGCATGACCAAAACATATGAACCATGCCCGCATTCTCCTCATCACATTTGGGTCATGCCTGCCGTCCTGCATTCTCAATCCTCGATATCCTCCAAGGTGTCATGTATGCCCTATGCGTAACATATAGTTGTAACTGTTTCAGTCTCACATTCCTAGACACCTTCTTATGATACCCCTGCACCCTTTCCCACATCCCAGCCTCCATCGGGGCACTAACGTCTGTTTCCCAGTCCATCCTCAACTGCGTGACTTCCTTCCCCACTTTAGAGATCAACATTTCATATATTCTGGAAATATCATGACCCCCTTCTGCTATGTCATATATCATAACTATGGTGGCATCTGGTTCCTCCTCCAGCACTGTTTCAGGCCATATTCTCCTAATTCGCTGCACCATTCTGTAATATGTACTGGCCCTCGTGCAACCCAGTTTTTTTCTTGCAGCTCCTTCACAGTAATACTAGAGCCCTCCCGCCAGATGTTTCCCATTGTTGCCACCCCAACCGGATGGCTCCTGATTGTCATTCTTAGCTGCACATCTGCCCCCGTTCACGTCGGGTATATGGTTGTCTATGCCGGGGGACCATAAGTGACTGAGCGGGGACGGCCAGGTAGTAATTTTGCGAGTTTCTTTGCCTGTACGCCATATGCTCCATATGGTGCTCAGTATGGGATGTCCTTTGATTTTCTTTAGTACCCTTTTGTGCGGAGTCCATAGCCATTCTGATACTGTGGCCGGGGAGAAATAATGGTTGTCCATTTGGACCCATTGGAGGTTGTGATGATCTCTGAGGTGTGGGATTAGGACTCGCAACTGGGCAGCATTGTAATAAGATCTCAGGTCGGGGAGTCCGACCCCTCCCTTGTCCTTGGGGAGCGTCAGCGTGGTGTATGGGATCCTTGGTTTCCTTCCCTGCCATATAAATCTTATCATGATTTTTTTAGCTTCAATAAAGAACCCTTTTGGTATTTCAAATGGCACCATTTGGAAGGGATACAGGAAGCGGGGAAGGCACACCATCTTGGCCGCGTTGATTCGGCCAAGCCAGGAGTTTGAGAGTTTGCTCCATTTCTTAAGGTCCGCTGCGAACCGCTGGAGGAGTGGAGGAAAATTGGCTTCAAATAGGTCGTTCAGAGTTCTGATAATCTGTATGCCCAGATACTGTAGTGTGAGGTGTTCCAGCTTAAGGCCTAGTGGGAGAAGTTTGGCGTCATTTTCTTCTGCGGTTCCTTGGAGGGGGAACAGAATGGATTTTGTCTTATTCACTTTGAAGCCGGAAAATTGCCCGTATTCATCCATTAGTCTAAGGGCGTGGGGAATGGACTCTGTGGGGTTGGTTATGTAGAGGAGGATGTCGTCCGCATAGAGCTCTATTTTGTATTCTGTCGGACCTAGCCAGATCCCTTCTATCGCAGGGTCAGCTCTCATCGTTTGTGCCAGGGGTACTAATGAAAGTGCGAATAGGATTGCAGAGAGGGGCTCTTGTCTAGTCCCCTGTTTCAATTGGAACCATCAGGAGTATTCTCCATTTACGGATATCGATGCCATGGGGGATGTGTATATCGCTTGTATTCCCCTCCTAGCTTTGGGGTCTATTCCAACCTTCTGCAAGACTGCTCCCAGAAATACCCACTACACTCTATCAAAGGCCTTTTCCGCATCAATTGACAATAGGACAGGGTCATTGGGGAGATCATGGGCCACGTGGATGAGGTGTAGTGTTTTGCGCATGGAGTCAGCTCCCTGTCTTGCGAGTATAAACCCGACTTCATCAGGATGGACCAGAGGGGGCATTTGGGTTTCCAGTCTAGCTGCTAGTACCCTGGCATAAATTTTGGCGTCAAGGTTAAGAAGGGAAATCGGAAGGTATGACCCGCAATTTTTAGGGTCCCTTCCCTGTTTGGGAATCACTGTTATCAATGCCTTTTTAAAGGAGTCCGGGGCCAGACTTGTCTCTGATATTTCGTTAAATAACTCCGATAGGAAATGGGTTAGTTGTTTAGTAAATGTTTTGTAGAAGCCGGCTGTGTAGCCATCTTCGCCCGGGGATTTGTCTAGTGTTATCCTTTTAATTGCGTCCTGGATCTCCTGTTCAGTAATTGGCAAGTCGAGGAGCTCAGTTTCTGCGTTCGTTATTGTGGGCATAGTGATTGATGATAGGTAAGCGGTTATGTCCAGTTGGCCGGGGGTTATTTCAGAGGTGTAGAGCTTCTCATAGAAATTAGCAAAGGATTCTGGAATGGTACGGGGGACAGGGGGAGAGGGGGTGGGATCCTCAATGATTTCATTCACTCTGCGGTCTGCTCTTCGTTCCCTAAGTCTAGCGGCTAATAAAGCGTCGGCATTATCTCCTTTCTCATAGAATTTCTGTTTTAGAAACTGTAATTTCCGTACCACTTGGTTGTGTTCTAGGAGTCTTAGTTCTTCCCTTTTTAGTTGGGCTGTTTTCATTTTTTCAGGGTCCACCTTAGGTTCTTTCCTCATCTCCCCCTCTAATTGACCTATTTCAGCCTGCAACCTTTGCTCCATGATCTTCCGCTCCCTCTTCTTGGAGGACCCTTCTCGTATTAAAACACCTCGCCATGTGGCCTTCCCTGCCTCCCAGACTGTTTGCTTGGAAACCTCCCCATCATTATTTGTCTTAAAATACTCATCAATTTCGGTCTCTATGGTCATTTTGAAGACCGGGTCTTTCCAGAGGGTCTTGTTACACCGCCACTTCCCTCCCAGGACAGGTAGATCGGCCCAGGAGATATCTACTAGAACCATGTCATGATCTGACCAGGTTATCGGGGTGATATCTGAGTGTTGTGCAGTGGTTGTGAGGTCGCTTGTGAGATATATGTAATCAATGCGCGTGAATGTGTGGTGAGGGTTCGAATAGAAGGTGTATCCAGTTGCGCCAGGATGCATGCTTCTCCAGACGTCCTTCATGTCGTACAAGTCCATTATCTCAGCCAGTTCGGTTCGCCCACCCTTATTTTGGTTCCTTGTTTCTGGGTTACCAGGTTTCCAATCCATATCAGGGTCAGCCCATTGGTTGAAGTCTCCCCCCAGAATGACATGCCTTGTGTCCGCTAACATTATTATAGGGATCGTTTTCTGACGGAATGCAGCCTGCACAGTGTTTGGGGCGTATACAGTGGCGATAGTCACTTTTACTCTGGCTATTTTCCCCGTTATCAGGAGAGTACGGCCCGACACGTCAGACCATGTCTTTTCCACCTCGAATTGGATTCCCTTCTTGAGTAGAATACCAACTCCTCCTTTCATTAGTGGGCCAGAGCCCCAAAACTCCAGGCCTCCACGCTTCCCCAGGATGCTCCGTTCTTCGCCTTTGGCAAACTTGGTCTCCTGCAGGAGTAGTAGTATGTCAATGTTGGATCTGCAAAATTCCTTGAGCACTAATGACCTCTTGGTCGGGGAATTCAGGCCCTTCACATTGATGGACGCAACTCTGAGCGAGCCTCTCACTTTGAGTTCATCAGGTGATGCTGTCGTTGGGTTTCTTTGGTGTGTCGTTCACTACTGGCGACCAGACAGTTGTTCGATCTCTCAGTCCCAGACAAATGTTGACATTGCGGATTTGAACAAATGGTGCTATTATTGTTCCCAGATTTCTTTTCTCCCCTCCCCCTTTCCCTCCCTCTCTGAGTCCCTGGCGTTCATCTGAAACCAGGAGCTGAAGATGTGCTATCGCCAGCACTTTGACAGCGTCTGACTCGGACATGATGGAAGAGTTCAGTGCAGTATCGGACCACCAGTGGGTAACCGTTGCCTCTCGGTCCCATTCAAGTATACCATCGTAACATATCGTTGAGCCCCCTTCACCTGTCTCCCCCCTCCCCCCAACTCCATAAATTTCAACAATAACATCAAAAAAAGGAAAACAAAGGTATAACGATACGTGGGTCATCCGGCCTTTTCATCGGGTGTTCGTTTCCCCCCTTACTTCAGGGGGGGTTGTCGCTGCCGGGCACTACCATCTCTACAGTGATTACGTCGGTTTGTGCCAATAATTGATTGGCTCCGGACCGTTTGTTTGTGAAGACCTTTGATTCCCCGAGTTCAAAAGATCTATCCTCATTTCCCGTTTTCGGCCGTGTTGTTTGGGCGTCTGTATTTTCTTGATCCTTTCACTCTCACTCTCTTTCTTCTAGGGCCCTGGAGTTCCCATTGTGTTCCACCCTGGTCAGTCTCGCCTCTTTCGCCACCTCTAGGGGATGTCCCGAGAATATCCGCAATACAATCCTTGATCTCATCTTCGGACCAAAGGACAATTCTCGTGCTGTCGTGCTCAAATGTAAGGGAGAAGGAGTATCCACAACGGTATCTCGTGCCCCTCTCTTTGAGCCACTTGGTCAAGGGCTGCAGAGGCGCCTTAACGCCAACGTGAGCAATGATAGATCCTGGAAGATAGTGATGTAGGCGCCGCCCAGTGTGAGTGCATCTCCGGACCTGGCCTTCATCAGGATCCTATTCCTGTCTTGGTATCGGTGGAATTTTGCGAGCACAGACCGGGGACCACCGGGGGGTCCGCCAGCCCTATGGATCCGTTCGGTTTTGGGCTTGTCTATCTCTTCATCTGCCATTAAGTTTTTTATGATGTTGTGTATCGTGATTTTGAGTGAGTCTTCATTTTCTCCTTCGGATTCTGGGATACCAAAAAATCGGAGGTTATTCCTTCTTTCCCTGTTTTCCAAATCATCAATTTTCAGTCGTATCTCCTCTTCCTTCTTTTCAATGTTGCGTAACCTCTTGTCCATTTGGGCTTCGAGAGTGTCAATGGACGCCTGATTGTTCTCGACACCTTCCAGTCTCTCCTCAAAGTTGTCCATTCTCTGGGTGATCCTGTCGATCTTACCGCCCAGATTGGCTCCCAGGGTCTTTATCTCCGACAATAATGCCGCAATGTCCCCCTTGGTGGCCGCAGCCTCCGCTCCAGTGACATCTGTTGCCATTGTTGTTTTCTGGTCAGGGACCGGGGGGGCGGCATGTAGGCGTATTTAGCAAGCTTGTTTTGTATGTGCATGGAATGGTTCTTAAGTTAGAGGAGGCACACGCCCCTGATTCGAGGGCCCTACCTTTTATATGGTGGTGTAGGATCGCGGAAGAAAGGGGGCGCGAATGTTCAGGTCTCCGTAGAGCTTTGGAGGGGCTGGGGAGGTGCCCAGGTGATTCACTTGGTAATCCACGTTCCGGCGAATGTTGCCACTTTGGGTCCGGTGGGGCCACTAGGGGCCAGAGAAGCTCCCTTCACTGTTCTCACTGGTATTCACTCCTTTACACTCACTGCCTTATTTGATGGGCTTGTTCACCCTTCTTCTCCCTCCTCCTCTTGATGTTGTAATTCACCTAAGTGCTCAGTGGCGTATTATGGCATTTAGATATCTTGAGGGCCTTCCATGGGGTGTGGGAGCCCGTGCGTGCCTGGGACGGCTTTCTCCTTCCTTGCAAAGCGATCTCGGGCATCGGTGTCCGTGCTGGAGGGAGCAGTGTGTACTCCGCAGGCAATACGTAGTGTGGAGGGGAGCCGGAGATGAGGGGAGGGAGAGGTTCGAAGGCAGAGATATGCGATGTTTATAAATTGCGGGTGGCCGTTCTGAAGTGTGTTTTAGGCGCGCACCAGGTGGTGTCTTGTAGGCATGGAGGGAGAGATGGGCACCCTCCCTTTCCGTGTTGCATTGCTTGCCAGAGGACTCAGTCGACACGGCCACCGCTCAGGTGATTGGGCCGGCCAGGAGCAGTATGATAGGTCTGCGCCCAGATGTCCTGCCTTCCCCGTCAGGCAGGTGTTGACAAATGGTGAAGGGCCCAGTTTGCGCGTGCACCAGATCTGCTTTTCAATAGTCGCTCCTGGGGGGTGACTGACACTGCAGCACGTGTGCCGCGGCTTCGGGCGACACGGGCAGCTCCCCCCTAGCAAGTCTCGGGGAAAAGGGCCTCTATGCAGCACGGACTCTGCTGCTGCTGTTGCGTCTATCGAGCGGCCGTGAAAGCGCCACTCACCTCCATCGCAGGCGGGATTCGCTACGCACTCCAGCAGGTCTCCGGGTGAAATGGACACAGAGTGGGGGCTCCCATCGAGCGGGGGTTGTGTGTTCTTTTGTTCCGCGGCACCCTCACCTCAACCCAAAGCGCCTGGGGGGTGGGCGGGCACCAGGGAGGAGGCAGGTCTCGATGCACCTCTTCAGACGCGGGCTGTGGGCCTGCCTTCGGATCCGCGGTATCGGGTTGCTTGTATTCGACTTTCTCTTTCATTTCTCCTCACGCGCGAAACTTCTATTGGTGTTATCTCAGGCTGCACACGTCTGATCTTCGTCGGATATTTTCCCGTAACTTTGGGGGGGGTCTTCCGACACACGTTTCTCCGTTTGACTCCTGTGGGGGGGCCGTGGTGTGGGGGCTCAGCTCACATTACAGACCTACAAGACGGAGCTCACACGGGGAAGCAGGTCATCCATGCGCCCCATGGTGGCCAGTCGTTCCCCCAGTTTTAAAGTCGCTAACTCTCCCTGCTTCCAGACCAACTGACCAACTGGACCCCTCTCTAGGCCTAAGAGAACTGGTAATTCTCAGTACTGGTGGAAGACCAGAAAAGACAAGTCTAAGGCAAAAAACCTTCAGACTGTTGGACCTTCTACAGAAGACTCCAACCCAAATCCTAATGTTAGGAGAGGAACTCCTAAAGTAGGTAAGGTTAGATCTAAGAGGAAGGGGAAGCATATACCTTGCTTATCCCCAGTCCCTTCAACCAAGATACCTGAGACCCAACCTGCTCCCCAAAGAGAGGTGGTGAGGAACCCTGGAGGCCACTCTAGATCTAAGGGAATCCTTTACAAGGACCCCATGAAAAAGCCTATCACAGGTTCAGGAGTTGTACCAACTTCTGAGGGACTGGTCAACCAGATCCACTATAGATTCAAAAAGAAAGATGTCTCTCCAAGGGTATGAAGGTCATATAGCTTACAAAGGAAAACCTTTGATTGTAACATTGAAAACAGAGTAGGACGTCACCACCAAAATGCTGGTGGTCTCTCTAGGATGTTTTTAACCGACTAGAGGTATGAGATCCATCCAGGAGTGGAATAAATCCTCCTGTCCCTTAGTCTGGGGGGGGCGAGTGTTAGGGAGAATTCTCCTTCTAGGGCTAATTTCTCTCACCTAGTGAGTCCCCCAGCAGCTTTGCTGGATTTCTGGAGTTTACTTTTTCTACCTGGTAAGAGTGTACATCTTTTTCCACTCTTACATGTGTTTTGGCCTATGTGTTTTTACTCAATGTGTGATCTTGGGCACTGGAGCACACCACTCCAGGTGCCCCTGTTCTTGTATGGGTTACACTGCACCTTTAGTGTAGTAACCCAGGGTTGTCTTTAAGACTTCCCCCTGACTCCATTTCACTGGGGCTGACTACTGTCCCCCAGAGAAAGGTAAAGTTGCCATTTACTTTACCTAGTCATTTTTACCACAGACCCAGTACACCCCATCTTACATGGAGTACTGGAAAGGGCTAATCTGTACCCCTTTTCTGTCTGGACCTCCCTGAGCATTGTTTCGCTCTTTTAACATTTAGACTTGGCTGGTGGCAGTGGTGTCTACCCTAACTTTTCTACCGCGATTATATTAGATAAACGTGGTACTGTTCTTGGCTATTATATTAGCCTCGAACATAAACCCGCCTGACCAAATCGTCTTCCTTTTGGCTCCGGTTGGGTTTATTCGCCATTTCTTTTTGTTAAAGTCCTTCTTGTGTTTTACTTTGCGTGGAAAACTAGGTTCGCCTTCTTTGTTCACCGTCTTTTTGGCGGGCTTCTGCAGAGAAGCCCTCCTCAAGGCGCCTGGGTGTCTAGGTGGGCTGAATGTGAGGGAGGTGTGTAGTCACCCCCTGCACAGGGTATCCTAGGAAACCCAAGTCACACTTTTCCATGATTGGTTGAGGTGGTTGTCCCGGCCGGACAACCCCCCGCTGCGTGATTGAGAGCCAGGCTGTGTGAATGGGGGTTTTGCGCATAAAAGGCAGGTCTCTTGGGCTAGAAGTCAGAGTCGCCTCTGGAACTACAAGGAACCGAAGAGAAGCAGAGAGAACTATGGCTGCTGCAACTACGCCGTCCCTGTGAAGCCCTGCTGCAGTCCTGAGCTATCTACCCTTCGACTAAGAGAAGATCCAGTCCGGAGTCTTCTTCCCTTGAGCCTGGTGGGGATAACCAGCTCATCTTCTTCAGCCAGAGATCTCTGCTGTGGTCGAAATCGCTGCACACTGCTGTAGTGGTCCAGATAGCCACCTGCTGAGCCTCTCCTGTTTTTAAGAAGCACACCTTTTTGTTGTCGCTGCTGCCAGCTTCATCCCTGTGTGGTGCAGACCCCCTTCAGACGTCCTCCTTCACAATGAAGCTCCAGGAATCGTGGGTCTGCGGGAAACCAACAGGAACAACCGCCAGGACACCAGCTGCATCGTGGGAATAAGGTACTGTGTTCTACTCGAGGAAACTGGGTGAACCCCTTTTCTTCATCCTCAAGGCTCGTCCTTGTCTTCCCTCCTTCTTATAACTTTTGCTTCCGAACATTGACAATATTCAAGTACTCTTGGGCTATACGGAATCGTGAACTGTCTAACGGTGTGATCTTCGGCACAGGCCTCCGGTGTCACCTAAACCTGGCCCCAACCCTTGGACTTTTGAACTCCTGTTTCTGAGTGTTTCTCGATACTGTCTGCCTAACCTAAATATTGCCTGTGATGTTTGCCTCCAACTCCCTCTGGGTATCTCAGCTGCTAAGTGTGTTTTTGCCCTGGTAGCATTTCATGTCACAGATACGCGTTTATTTAGTAGACCGAACTGTCAAAAACTGATCGCAACCATATCCACGGTATCGTGTTTTGTTCATAACACCGGTTCATTCAAACACAGGGTACTTACCATGAGACTTACTGTACAAAGTGAATTGGTTAGTTGTAGAATATTTAACGTGTGGTTTTGTTTAAAGTTTAATAGAGGTGTTGTGTTTATAACTGATGGTTTGAAAATAAATGTACTTCTATTTTTTTACCTGAAACCTTGAGTCAGTGTTTGCTTGCGTTAAAGTAATTGTTGTCCCTTTGTGTAATTTCTGCTACTGCTCATATACTCTTGAGATAAGCCTGGCTGCTCTGCTACTGCTACCACTATAACTAAGTAGTACAGGCTTGTACCAAAGGTAAAAACTTGTATTGCCACCTGTAGTCTTAATTGTGTGTAGTGGTCCCTAAGGGCACTGCACAGGATTCTGCCTAATATCCCTCTATTCTCTCGTTTTTTCTCATCACTTTCCTGTGGATGACTCCCACATCTATTCTGAGTCGCTTCACTCTTCTCTCTCTGCTTGATAGCTCCCCATTCAGTCTTTGATGTTGCATGACGTCCTTCCCCTTAATCCTGCTAATACGTAGGTTCTCCTTTTTCCTGCACTCTTTGTCCTATTTTTGTGCCTTCTTCTGCAATCACCTTTCCCCCTCACTGTTATCTCCTGCTTCCTCTGCTCATAATTTTGGAGTAGCCTTTCACTCCTCTTTTTCCTTTATTCCTCACATTTCTACTGTTGCTTGGTCCTGTTGCTTTCATTTGTAAAATATTTGTAAGGCTCAACCTTTTTTTCTCTTTCTCTTTTCATTTGTTCAAACTTCACATGTATGATTGCCTTTCTTCTCAGTCTTCCTGCTTCTCAGTTGCCTCCTTATTGCTCCATCCACAATTCTTCTATTTATCCTCTCTTTAGACTCTCTTTGAGATTCTGTTCTTCCTACTCAGAATTTGCTGGCTTTCCTTTGAGTTTCTCCTAGTTATTCATTTGCTTTGTATTGTATTCTGTGGTTTCTTTTTATTCACTTAACCACACCCTTTGGTCCCGATGCAGGTTTCTTTTGGCTTTCTGTCGCACCCCTTGGGCCCGATCTTGTTTCCACTCTTGTTAGTTTAGACTACTAAGTGGTCAAAATTATTGCTTTAGAGTACAGCTAGGGAGTAATGGTACATGAGGAGGGACACACAGCTTGTAGGTGTTGTTTGGTTATTTGCCCACCCATTGACTGCCTATGGCCATGCTAATCCCTATGGCCATTTCCACCCAGTTCCTGCCCCTCCCCACCCACAACACCTATTCATGGGAACTCTTTGAGCTTGCTTTAATCAAGCCTTACCATCAAACTGTGCACTCAAAGTGCCTGTCACTGTATTCTCAAAGCAGTATTCTGAGAGTTAATTTCTTAATTGGAGTGGGAAACGCACTACTCGTGTAATAAAAATGTCTTAACCAGGTCTGCCTTCAGCCTCTCGATTTATAAGCAAAATGGACATTACTGAAGTTCTGTTAAAAACAAGCATTGGTAAATCCAACAGCTTTGCCTTGTGTATAGGTATTAGGCATTTGTCTGGCACTGCTACTAGATGCACAGCAATGACTATGTTAAGGAAATATTAATGCTGAGCTTATTTCAAAGACATCACGATGACTTCTGTGACAGTGCCTATGTGACAGCTGGACTGAATTTTTCGTGAGACTCAGCTGCATTCTATGGGTTGCAGCGCGAGAGAGGGCAAGGTTGATGTAAGAAGCCTGGCCATCCCAATGCCAACTGTATACCGTTTGGGCTCTGCTGTACGTTATGTGCAAGACACACCTGTCTTAACGGCTGACATGCAGTTGACATGTAATTTCCATGCAGAAGAGTGAGAGAAAACACAGATACCACCCTAAGTCTTCACTTTCTTTGTATAGTAGAAAATACTGGGTTGGCTTTGGAAGTGGTTGATATAATGCATAGTCATCTATGGAGAATCAAGCTCACTGTAGGTGCCATTGTCGGTATCCTGGAGTGCCCGGTCCTCTAGAGACACCACTCGCTAATCCTCCTCGATCACCCACCTACATGAGTCCCTGGGAGGCCGATTCTCTACAGGGGAGAGTTCTGATTGCTAGGTCCATATTGCTGGGCAAGGTAGGAAGGCTAATGGATGGGTTGTGTGAGAGGGGAGTGGGACACCGAGCGGTATTAGGGTGGAATATGCTGACAAGGGGTTGTTTGTCGTGTTAGGCAAGTGGTGCAGAGGGGAAGAGCCAGGTTTGGAGTGCTTTCCTGAAAGTGAGGTGGTCCACTGTGTGGCGGATGGATACAGGGGAAAGAGTTCCAAATTGTGCGTACTTGTACTGAGAAGGAGGTGCCCCCGTGTGAGTTGATTTGGTCACTGGAATTACAAGTAGAAGTGCTGTGCCTGATCTGAGATTTCTGTTTGGTCTGTAGCGAGTACTTTTTTGTTGCAGGTATTCAGGTCATTTGTGGTAGAAGCTCGGTGAGTGATACACATCGCCTTGAAGTAAGGTCGCTGACCGACCCGAAACCAGCGGAGAACTCTGAGGGAAAGATGTGTTCTCTAGGACCTAAAGCTATGAAGAGTGTCGCGGCAGTATTTTGCACTCAGAGATTTCTCAGCTGCGAGGTGTGTGCTCCAAAGTATAGTGTATTGGCATGTAGGCATGAAAAGATGTTTGCAAAAATAGTAGTGACGGTGCGAAAAGGTCACGAAAGATAAAATGTGGCAAAGGATCTGTATCTGGAGGAAACTGACCCGCAGCCCCTTGGAGGGGGGCCAGAATACCCTCATCTGGCTGAGAGAAATGAGGATCTCGCTGGAGCTTCCTAATGTACCAGGGGTCGTCTCTGGCTCTTAAAGTTGGAAACGGCAAAGTAGTTAAAACAGGAGCATACACCAAGCAAGAAGTAACAGTGTTTATTACAAGTCCAGAGTCAGCTGGGAGAGCACAATTCATTCAGTACAGTGGAATAGGACTGAAAGAAGGGAGCTGTCGGTGCCACCTACCGCGGCCAAACATTTTATAGGGTTAAACATTATCAGCATAGAACAAAGTTAGCAACACTGTTTAATCATCCTATGAAGCTTATTGGCGGGACTACGTCAGTTCCCTATAGTTAGGCATACACTAGTCAAACATGATTGGAGTAAGCCTTCTTGACGCCCCGCTGCCCGAAACCACCCACAGTGACGTCACAGACCTTCCCACACCACCCACAATGACAAACTTTTCATGACATAGTTCTGCTGACCAGCGGAACATTATTAATCTGACAGTGGCCAGTTCTCATGAGAACCACAATGCAACCTGGGTTTGGCAATGAAGAGATATTTACACAGCATCTAACCAATGAGGTGCCCCGCTGACAGCAGCAAGGCCTCAGGACAACGAAACTCATCACCTGATTGGTCCCCTCCTGGCTTATCCCTTGGCCCCATCACCCTTCCCAAGCCCGTCTGTCAAGGGGGGATTTGAAACTGCTGACTCCACCATGGTGCTCCTTCAATTTACCAGTGTTTATTAATGAGAGATTTTCCTTTCCCAGCGAGTACACGGGAGCCTGGCTCACTGACCTCGAAAGTGTCTGCAGGACCCATGTCCCAGCAACTACAGTCTCCTGGGAACGGTCAGGTTGAAACATTTCCCCAGCAACCTGCAAGGGCAGAGTGCTAGAGAAATTCATGTCTGCCCCGGAATACGGGATTCGTCAGTATGGAAACCCAGGTGGCTTTACTTATCTGCGGCCTGTATGTCGTTGTGGTTATTGTATAGTTCAAATTATACTGTGCTACCCCCACTACCCGTGGCCCAAGTTCCCGGGTCTCTGTCACCCAGCTCACCCCTGGGTGCCCCCTCCCCTGATGTGTCCCGCCAACTCCTCATGCTGCGCCAGTATACACATAAGGTACATGGTGTAGCTGTCAATGGCGTCTCACCCACCTCTAGGGATGCCCTCTCCCCTTACCTATCATTCCCGCAACTGATAGGTGCGCCCCCCCTTGGCAGTGCTGTATTTGCACCTTTACCGCAATCCCATGCATTCTCCTTGCCCATGTTCCTCGTTGGCCATGTTGGCCAGAGACAAGTTGCAAGAGTTTGACTGCACCAAGCCAGTTTTCCCTGTTATCCTCTTGACTGAGCCTGAATTAGTCTTGACCTGGCATGGCCATTGAACCTCTTTGGAATACTTAAGAGCGTTTGGCATGTGTGGCGGGGACATGGCGTGGAAGTCTGTTTTATACCAAAGGTTCTGGGTAAAAGGCATCAACACACAAAAGTTATCAGCCCTATTTGATAAGCAGATTCTGCTTTTGTGAAAATGTTCAGACGGACAGGCCAGGATGTATTAGTAACATGTAAATTCTCTTTCTTTCCAAAGGAACAAGAGGGAGCATTTTACCGACCATGGCACGGGGCCAAAATTGCGTATTATGTACGTTCTTTATTTTTCTATTTTCTGTGACAGTTTGGTATGAACGTTTTTTAACAGGTTCCAATACTAATGTCAGTTAGCTGTGATGCCACTGATGGTCACTGAGCTTTGGTGCGAGTAATGATTTTCCTCATGGTTGACACCAGTGATAATGTCACTCGCTAGTGTGACTTAGCTGGGACATCAGTACTAATGGTAGCTGCATTGCCAGGGGTGATATGACATAGCTTTGGTACCAGTAATGACATTCTCCAGCATTGGATCTTTCATGAATTCACATGCTGTAAATATTCCCGTCGTTAGGCTGGGAATCTCCGGTTACCTTGACTTAGTAACGTTGTTGCGGGTGCTTTTGGTCCCCACCAATAGGACGTAGAGTGTATAGCTCTGCTCCAGCAGCTTCCCCTCCTCCTCTGATTTCTACCATCTTCCGAGTTGTTGAGATTCCTCGTGTTCGTCTCTCCTGGGAGAAAATAGTTCTTCAAAAAATGTATATTTCTTCAACTTCCTCCATTCGGAGCAATCAACGTCTACGTACACGGTTCCATTTACAACCATAGAGACCTCGGGACCAAAGAAGTCCTTATTTAGGCCATGTGACACTTGCGGCCTAAAACATGTATATGAGGGCAATAGACTTAATACAGAATGTCTTTACTGTCTCTACCCCAAACATTCCACGGACAGATGTGACATCTGCCAGGGTTTCTCACAAAAAACCTTTAAGGACAGAAACCGTTGCCTAATCTGTTGGCTCAATGAGGGAGCGTACCCAGCATCGGAAGTGGGGTCATCACGGAGTGGGAGAGCTACCACTCCCTCTGACAAGAGGTCACCATCACGGCAGCGATCCAGGTCTGAAGAGCCGATGGGGGAAAAAACAAAAAACAGGTGAGGCAAAATCTCCATGGGTCACTATAAGGCCAAACATTCTTTTCCTGTTAAAAAGCCACCAGGTAGTGGTGAGGGCTCCCATACTGGATCTAAGCACTCGGGTAAGGCCCCTTCGACGAAGACAGCATTAGAAAAACAGAAGGATAAATGCTCACGTCCGTCGACAAATCCCATGTCCGACCCGTCCAGAAGAGCTCTGACGATGGACAAACACAGATCCAAATTGGCTGCGAGGACCTCCTCTTCGTTTTCGATGAAAAAAGAAACACTATTTGTCATCGGAATCTTGCAGATCCTCCTCTGGGCATGAATCATCAACGAGACACCTGTCGACGACCAAATCATTGTCGAAATCCATTCCGACGACAACGCCATCGACAATGGCATCGACGACGACAACTTTGTCAGCGTCAACGGCCCATCCCTCATTGACGACCAACTCGTCGATTACCAAAAGACATAAATCGCCCGGAGACAAACCTACACAACTGTCGCCACCATCACGACGGAGACTTCGGGATTACCTAAGCAGGACAGTATATTGTCTCCCAAAGGTAATTTGAAAACTCCAACAGGGGACACGGTAGAGCATGACTGGGCTCCTCTAGGAATGTTTCCTATAGATTACCCTGATATCATGGCAGAAGAAATTTAGCAGCATGAAATCACGTCAGATTCTGAGCCTCCGCCAGAAGAATGTCCAGGTGTCCCTGAGTCCTGTCCTGAAGAAGGAACTTCCCATCCTCCTATCCAAGGACCATCTAGAGAGGAAGACACACCTATAGGGATTTAGACACCTACCATATCATCAACACCTGCTGGAATGCGCGGTATGAATCCGCAATACCCCCGAATAAACCTGCAATCCTTGCTTTCGTTGCTTACAACACTACAATCACTTTTGGGGCAGCTTGATGCCAGGCTTCCACTCCCGCAGACTCAGACAATTCGGGCATACGGAGAAGGTCAAGTTACGCTGCAGCATCAAAGGTACCCAAGTCATCCCTTTAGAGATCAACACAAACTTCCTAGACCTCCACCTCCACGAGGATATAGTCCACGTAGAAGAGAGCAAGAGGAGGGAGAATTGGTTGGCACAGACCAGGACACTGGTCCGCGGGATACAAACTCCACCACCTCTTGGTCTCCACGCAGGGACGACACGTGGGACACGGATGATCCTGACCAAGGCGTGCCAGGTAGCCCTGCTCAACCTTCGCCTCCAGATGACATTGGGGCTTTTCACTCCATGATGTCTAAAGCATGCCAGGAGTTTGGTTTGATCCCGGAAGAGGAAAAGAAGTATTGTTTCCTCTTCGACCACATGGATAAACGCAGGAAGAAGGTAGTGTTCTCCATACCCATCCTGGATCACATTTGGCAGGAGGGCCTCCATACTCTGAAGCATCCATTTACAGAACCGGCAGTTAAAGGTAGACTGGATAAGAAGTATAAGGCGCCAGACACAACACCAAAATGTCTCACTTCACAATCTGTTCCAGAGTCAGTGGTATCAGCGGCAGCAAGCCACAAGACTCGTACGCAGCATAAGTGCTCCACTCCCCTAGACAATGAAAACAGAAAAATTGATGACTTTGTAAAAAAGGTTCTCACTGTTAGGCAGAATCACCTGCAGTACCCTTTGGGAACACTACAGGTAATTAGGACTATAAGTGTAAGCACAATTACACCTTTGGTACAAGCCTGTACTACAAAAGTAAAGTTGTAGCGATGGCTGAGCAGCCAGACGTATCTCAAGAGTTTAAGTGAGCAGTAGAACAAGTTACACAAAGGACCAACAAATACAGTGATTCAAGTAAACACTTACTCAAGGTTTCTTGGTAAAAGAATATACGTTTAATTACTCAGTCACTTATAAAACATTACACTAGCACAAGCAGCTCAATATCACACACTAATACACCACAAAAATCCAACCGGTAAGTAATTGAACAAGTTTAGCTCAAAAATGAAGTGTGAGCAAAACGGCACTTCAGATACTTAATAAGGGAGGGAAAAGACAAGGTTATAGGAATAGACAGCCCAAATACGTTCATAGGCAGGGCAAAGGGTTTCAGTTAAATACACCAGCAATTCTTCTCAATAGGCCTGGGTGAAAGTCAATGGTTCAGAGTCTTTTGTATAGGATAGCACAGTTCTGGTAGATGACGGTTAAGTCTTTCCCACATGTTTTTAAAGGATTTGGCTAGGCGAAAAGACAAATGTTTAGGGAAGGACAAGCCTTTGTAGTTGAGGAAAGTTTCACGCACTTTCTCGATGGCCGAAATTTGAACCAGAATAGGACAGTGTCCAGGTGGCTTGCGAGTTGGTTGTTCCCACCAAACTCAAGGGAAGAAGTTAACCTTGAAAGGCTTCTCTGTCGTCGGAGTTTCAGGCAATTCAGACCTGCTTCACCGGTCGTCCAGGAGTTGCAGCAGTCCTCTTCCTTCCTCTCCTCTTCGGTTCTTTCGTTCTAGTGGTCGACTCTGCTTTCCAAGTCCCAGAGACCTGCTTTTAAACAGTTTTCCCCCATTCATTCCAGGCTGGCTGTCACTCACACAGCAGGGTGGCTGGCCTTGCCTTGCCAGACAGCCAGCCAGCCAATCACGCCAGAGTGCATTCTGGTCTTCTAGGAGACTAAGCACAGGGAGTTTCGGGCACCTCCCTCACATCCTGTCCACCCCAGACACTCAGACGCCAGAGGAGGGCTTCAGCACTGAAGCCCGCCAAAGGCCATCGAACAAAGTGACCAAACCTGGTTTGGCGCGCAGAGACAAACACAAGAAGGACCTTTCTTAAAAGAAATGGCGAAAAAAGATGGCCGGAGTCTGTTTTTACAGATAGGTCTTGGGCGCCATATTGAAAAACATGGCTGACCCGATTTTTAGCTACTGTTGTTAACAGTAGGGAAAAATAACGGTAGTTGATCTAAACCATTGCCACCAGCCATTTAAAGTAGGAAAGGGTAGCATTTTACTGTTACATGAGTGTTTTGACTCAGGTGAAGCTAGGCAACCCCTCCAGCACTCTATATGAGGTAGGGTGTGCTGGGTCAGTAAATTTAAAGAGACTAGTAAAGTCAATTTAACTTTAGATGCTCTGGGAGACAGTAGTCAGTCCCAGAGAAGGTATTTAATCCTTGGGGAGTCTGAAGGATACCCCTGTGCCACTGCACTGAAGGTGCTGGGTGACACACAGAAAAAGATGATGCCAGTGGAGGTGTGTTAAAACTCCATAACCAAAGAACACAAAAGTAAAACACACATAAAAATACATGAAAGAGTGGGAAAGAAGGCTCACACTCTTTCCAGGTAAAAAATAAAATCCTAGAAATCCAGCAAAGTTGCTGGGGGTCTCAAAAGATAAGGGAAATTAGCACATTTGGATAATTCTCCCTAACACTCACCGTTGGGGCAACAACTGTCAAAGCAGCAAATGCCCTTGCAATATTGGCTCGATACGATCGAGAGATGTGTCATCGGCTGGCTCCTATATTGCAACACTTGCCGGAACAACAGAGGAAGGAAGCCATGACCCTAGTGTGTGATGGGGAGGAAGCCTCGAATCACAGCATTAATATTGCTGTAGACCTCGCAGAAATGGGGTTCAAACAGATTGTCAATGGGGTAGTCCTCCGACGGCAAGCATGGTTACGTTGCACCGATTTTCGGCAGGAAGTACAGCACAAAGTCCTTGATATCCATGTGAAGGGGAAAATCTGTTTGGGGACACGATTGATGAGGCCCTTAAAGCCATGAAGTCAGATCCAGACACTACTAGGTCTCCTGCAGCCCTGCAGGGCATGCAGACCTTTTACTCCTTTCGAGGATCCTCAGGTAATTCAAGATTCTCATCCTCTAGAGATAACAAGAACTACAATAGACCCGGATACTACTCTCAGGGCTACAAGAGAAATTACCAATCCTCCCAGCGCCGCAGGGAATACCATCATGGGAAGTGAAAGCACGGATCAAGCACCTCTCAAAGAGGTAGGCAAACTAAGAATCAACAATGACTGCCACAGGAGCAGACTGGTGGGGGTTAAATGTGGCGTTCTACCTCGATGCGACGAGTGGCAAACAATAACAAAGGACGGGTGGGCAATCCAGTACGGCCACTTGTTGGTTCAAATGCACACAAATCTCGATACCTCCCTTAAAGGTATCTCACCCGCACCTTCTGGTTTTACAGGAGGAGGTACGTCAAATGCTAAGAAAACGAGCCATCGAAAGAGTTCCTCCTTCAGCAAGAGGACAAGGAGTATACTCCAGGTACTTTGTCGTCAAGAAACTAGACGGGAAGTGGTGCCCTATCCTGGACTTGCGAAGGCTGAACAAAAACATCAAAAAGCAGATGTTCAAGATGCTAAAGACCATACAACCCCACAAATATTTGGCGGCGTTAGATCTCATGGATGCATACTTCCACGTGCCAATACACCTAAGGCACTGAAAGTACCTCAGATTTGTGGTCGGCAAAAGCCAATACCAGTTTCGGGTACTCCCATTCGGCCTGAAATCAGCACCCAGGACGTTCACGAAGTACCTGGCACCAGTAGCATTCTTCCTCCAAAAACAGGTCCACTACATCCACCCATACTTGTACGACTGGTGGTTCGAGGTTCAACATACAAACAAGCCTTGTGTTCTCTCAGACAAACAGAAATTCTGCTCCAACAATTGGGATTTGCAATAAATTAAACAAAATCTTGTACAGTTCCCTCAAAAACGGTGGTTTTCCTGAGCACTCAATTCCTTGCGGACCAAAGTCTTGTCAGACCCTCATCAGACAGGTGACAAAATTGATAATCCTAGCGAACTCTTCCACGGCAGACAAGCTAGTCACGGTCCGCACATACATGACTCTCCTACGGACCATGTCCTCCTGCATCCCTCTAATTCCCCTCTGCAGGCTGCACATGCGGACAATGCAAAGGTTTCGGGCTACCAGATGGTCCCAAATCCGGGGCTCCTGGTCAGACAAAGTTACAATTTCTCAGCCTCTATCAAGCACACTAAAAGGACATACCCCTGCAACTTCGAAAAAAGAATGCCCCCTGTGGAACCCAATTACCATCTCACGCTTGTGACGGATGCCTCCCTGGTGTGATGGGGAGATCATTTGGACAAGCACCCAGTCAAAGGCCTTTGGACCCCCGAAGAAGCCATCCTCCACATAAATGTGCTGGAACTGTGGGCAGTACATTGGGCTCTAAAATCCTTCCTCCCGCTCATCAAGAATTCAGTGATTCGAGTCCTCACAGACAACTCAACCACAATGTTTTGTCTGCGGAAACAAGGCAAACACCCTGTCCCAAGAAGCGCAGACCATTTGGCACTGGGCCATCCAACACAACATTCTGCTTCAGATCTTCCACGTGCCTTGGATACAGAACAAGCAAGCAGACACCCTCAGTGGGGATTCATTGCAGTCACACAAATGGCAACTGCACAACATCCAGATATCCAAGATTTTCTCAATGTGGGGTCCTCCCCCTCTAGACCTTTTCGCCACTCACAACAAGCAGTGCAAGACATTTGCGAGCAGGATCCTGCATCTGGACTCTCAAGGGGACACATTCTCGTTTGCATATGCGTTTCCCCGATACAGATACAGATATACACAAAGGTCACTGCTAAATAATCCTGGTGGTGCCGTACTGGCCCAGGAAGACATGGTTCTCGGCCCTTCTGCAGCTGGTAGCGGACGATCCAATCCATCTGGGATCTCATGCCAATCTTCTATCCCTGACCAACGGGATGATTCTTCATCACGATCCGGGCTCTCTCAGATTAACAGCGTGGCTCCTGACCACGCTGAATTCGGCCATTTGGATATGATATGATACTTTATTTGTATCGTGCTTGTACACAAGTGTTTCAGAGCGCGACAAGGCAAGGGAGGGGAAACAGTGGAGAACAAAACAACGATCTTACTAGGCCCAGTGACATTGAGAATGTGCAAGTGCATGGGAAAGGGGAAAAGTGCATGGAAAGGGGAGAGTGGAAAGTGCAGAGCAGAGGAGAACAGATAAATAATAATAAATACAAATAAATAGATAATGAAGCAATAAACACGGGTAGTGCGATCAGCAAGTGGCAAGAGCTGTGTTTACGGCAGCAGAACTGGGTAAGTCTGATAAGTGCATTAAAGAATAAAATGGGGCATGAGGGCCTGTAGGGGTTACAGATACAGTCCCCAGTGCGAGGGGTGGCCAGGAGGCAGAAGGGTGGCAGGGTGAGCAGGTACCTGGGCCCGGGGGACAGAGGGTGGCCAGGTGCACAGTGCCAAGAGAGCAGGTCAGCAGGGCAGAGGGGTAGCAAAGGCAGATGCAAAGTGGAAGGTCTTGAGGTGCTTACTGAACCAGAGATGGTTCTCCTCAAGTTTTAGAGTGGCAGGGAGGCTATTCCAGTGGGAGGCCCCAGCCGAAGACATAGCTCTCCCTCCAGCTCGTTTCTTTGAAAAACGACTGACCCTGAGGTAGAGGAGCAAAGGGCTCGAGAGGGGAGGTATTTGCGGAGGGATAGCTGAAGGTATTTTGGGCCCAGGCCCCAGAAAGCCTTGTGGACAATGCAGAGGGTTTTTTAATTTAATCCTTGCATCCACTGCGAGCCAATGGAGAGATTTCAGAGCTGGAGAGATACGATCCGAGGGTTTGAGGCCAAGGACAAGTCTTGCAGTCCTGTTCTGGATTAGTTGCAGGGGGCGAAGAGTAGAGGCCGGTAAATTTAGAAAGAGGCTGTTACAATAGTCCAACCTAATGAGAACCAGAGCTTGGGAGACAGTGAGCTTCTGGGGGAAGGAAAGGAAAGGAAGAGGTGCAGTAGGAAGTTTGACTTTTTAGAGACCTCCGAGATGTGGGAGGAGAAGGAAAGTGTGGAGTCAAAGATGACCCAGAAGTTCTTAGCCTCGCAGGTGGGGATGGCAGGAGGGCCAAGCGAGGCCGGCCAGAGGGAGAGGGGAAAGGATGGAGAAGGTGTGCCAATGAGGAGGATCTCAGTCTTGCTGGCATTTAGGCAAAGATCATTGGCGGCACACCAATCTTGAATGGCAGTTAGGCAATCTGAGATGAGAGAGGGAGAGGAGGTGGCCGAGGGCAGCCTGAAAATGAGTTCAGTGTCGTCAGCGTAGCACTGGAAATTTGAGCATAGAGTGGCAATGCAGTGGGCGAGAGTTACCTGGTATTGGTTGAAAAGCCAGGGCGAGAGGTTAGACCCCTGGGGAACACCACAGCTAGAGAGGAAGATAGATGATATGAAGGACCCCTGTTGGACCTGGGAAGGTCGATCAGAGCAGAAAGCGGTCAGCCAGGCCAGAGCCTGATCGGTGATACCCAGATTCTCACGGAGACCATTGAGCAGGATGGTATGGTTGAACATCCCTGAAGATTGTCAGCGCATTCTAGCAGCTGCTAGGGCCCCTTCTGCTAACGTTTCCAATAACCACAAATGGAAAACATTCTTCTGTGCATGTTGTGCACAACAGCCCAACCTGCATGCACTGGCCATAAAACCTCATCAGGTCCTTCCTTACCTGCTAAAATGAGCAAAAGAAGGTCTAGCGATCTCTTCTATTAAGGTATAATTATCAGCAATTTCTAGATTTGCAAGAAAAGGGATATCATCCCCTCTCTACAGTGACAGACTAATGAAGCACTTAAAATGGCTTTTTCGTACCTTTCCTCCAAAGAAAAGGATTCCACCTGTATGGAGCCTGAACCTGGTCCTGGCAGGGTTTATGAAACCCTCGTTCGAACCTCTGTCTACAACACACATCACATTTCTCACATGGAAGGTGTCTTTCTTAGTAGCCATTACATCCTCTAGCCGTGTTTCAGAGCTACAAGCTTTGGTAGTAGACCCTCTTTTTCTGCGATTCGCGAAAGACAAGGTGATACTCTCCACCAATCCTCATTTTATCCCAAATGTTTCAACAGAGTTTCACAAAAATGCAACCATAACTCTGCCTACATTCTTTCAAAACACCACTTCACCAACGGAGAAGGCCCTACACTCTCTGGATGTGAAAAGGGCATTGAAATATTATCTAGACCGGACAACATTTTTAGATCAATTAAACAGCTGCTTGTCGCCTTTGGCCCATCCAACAAGGGAAAATCCATTTCAAAACGGGGCATCGCAAGATGGATTTCATCTACAATCTCCTTCTGCCACTTGAAGGCAAATAGGCTGGTGGAAAACTGCGCCTACAGCGCACTGTACAAGAGTCTCAGCTGCCTCTGTGGCTCTCTGGTCTGGAGTACCTATCAGAGACATTTGCCAGGCGGCAACATGGGCAATACCCCACACATTTACCAGGCACTACTGTTTACATCAGCAGCAAGCTGAGCATGTGCAGATGAGACAGCAGTCCTTCAACAGCTGTTTCAGTAAGGTAAGCCCTGCAGCTTCTGTTTTTTTCCCTTTGTCTACTTGCGTATGTATTCTTCTCGCATTAACACAGAGAATTTGAAAGTATCTAAACTGTGTTTGCCTGGGTTATCACCTCCTACCATGTATACTGCTATAAAATCTATTCACAGCATGTGAATCCATGAAAGATCCAATGCTGGTCAATGGAGTTGTTTCTTACCTGTAACTCCATTTCTCCAGCCTTGGTATCTTTCATGGGTTCACATGCGCCCTCCAGCCTTCCCCTACAGGCAAACATCCTCTATTAGGGATATCCTCCAGCTGGAGTAGTTAAAATTGGAGGGGAAGCTGCTGGGGTGGAGCTATACACTCGACGTCCTATTGGTGGGGACCAAAAGCACCCACAACAACGTCGAAAGGACACTCAAGGTGTCAAGTTCTTTCCATAGGAAAATGACTAAGTCAAGGTAACCAGGGATTCCCAGTCTGACAACGGGAATATTCGCAGCATGTGAATCCATGAAAGATACCAACACGGGAGAAATAGAGTTACAGGTAAGAATCTACTCCCTTCCTTACGTTTGATACCAGTGATAACATCACACAGTAGTCTTACTTAGATGAGACATCCATAATAATGTCAACGCTGGTGCTGAGATCACATTAGTTATAATCCCAGAGTCATGACAGCAGTAGTTTTTAATGCACAGTTATGGCAGCAATTTTAAATATGTATTTATTTATTTTTGCATTTGTGGCAGTGCACTGAACCCTCATGTATCTAGGCGCTAGTTTCATTAGGTAAGGAGACAAGATAATTACAATGGAGAAGGAAAACAAAGTATCAGGAATCAAGCAGTACAATCACACATAACGTGAATAAAAAGAGTCAGAGAGTCCGTTTCGGTGGAGGGGCCGGAGCATGGTGTCTCAGGTGAAGAGTCAGGTTTTTCTAAAGGTGGAGTAGGAGGGTTCTTTTCTGCGATGGGAAGATTGATCCAGAGCTTAGTGGCAATGACAGGAATGCTCATGCCCCCTGTGGTTTTTCAATTGAAGCTGCGATTTGCGGCTCTCTGTTGATGTGGGGGGATGTATTTCTCCATGCTATGGGAGAGGTAAGCTGGGCAGTGTTAGTGAGGCACCAGTGTGCAAAGCACATTGTCTTGAATTTGATTGGCTTGCGGATCAGTAGCCCGTGGTCATTTTATTCTGGCTTCTAAGACATGGTCGTGCTTGGACAGATTAAGGCAGCCCAGAGGGTGTTATTTTGAATGGTTTGTAGTTTACACATGTTTTGCACGGAGGCGCCTGCAAAGAGTGCGTTGCAGTAGTCAAGTTTGGCTCTGGTAATAGCTCTGGCTATGGAAAGACGGTTGGTTGGGTGAGGAGGGTTTGCTGATGTTGAGTAGTTTGGCGGTGTAGGCAGCAGATGAGGCAATGGCATTTACTTGGCGCAAAAGTTAGAGGGTAGCTAAAATTGTGTTCCAACTTTGCATTTTGTACTGCGTGCACACACCGTATTGTACTGCTTTTGAGTGCTTTCTGCTAAAATCGAATTTAGGAGTGCTTACCAATTTGTTAATGTTCTGTAATTCTGGCCACTTCCAGCATACTCACTGATTTCTGTTTGACTGGCGGCCTGGTGTGATTCTATTGTTGCATAGTGCTTCTGACCGTCTCTGTCAGCTGACTCAACCTCTATTTCCTCCGTATCTATGTCAGAAAACACCCCCTCCTCCTCACCTGCTTCTTCAGACGTGCTGTCTCGTCGGAGCTCCTTTCTTCTTCGTCCTCTTTGTTTCTTTTTGAAGAGATAAGGTCTTCTCCGGAGTGACGCCACAATGATACCCTTATAGACAGAGGTAGCAAAGGACCCCGCTCCGGAGGAGCCTTAGTAGAGGAAAAAGCCAGGAAGGCGGAAAAACCTCTCGAGATGGTTGGCAGGCGGTCCTTGCAGGACGAAGATCCGGCTGGAGAAAATCTTCCAGAGAGATAGGATGCGCGGGCAAGCCCGAGCTTCTTGAAGGTCTCCAAAGTCCTCTGACAGTCTTTGAGGTAAGTAGCTTCCGGCAGACCACATAAATCCCACGGGAAGGTTCCGGACCCAGTAAGACTGGAAGCACGGAGGACAGAATAACAGGAAACCAACAAGGGTAATGAGTATGAGGGAAAGAAACCCGGGGAATGGGAAAAAGCCAAACCCAGCGGGAAAAATAAAAAACGGGGGAGCCGGAAAAAGAGCAAGGAACGAGGACAAAAAAAAAACAAGGGAAAGAAAGACGGGAAAGCGGGGAAACCACTGGGCAGCGGGGAGAAAGGAAGCGTACAGAGAGAAATGGGAAAGGAACGAGCAGGAGAGAGCAACAGCGTGTAAACTCAGAAGCGGAAGCGAAAGGGTTGCAACGCAACGTGTCGCAGAAAGGGGAGTGTTTAAGAAGGCCGGAGGAAAACAGAAACTGAAAAGGAAAAAACAACTAGACCGATAAACCAGGAAATAGAGAAAGGAAAGAACGGCACCACCTAATGGCCGGAGAACCGCCAAGTCCTCCATAGCCTCCATGAAGGCAGGCACCCAATGCGCGTGACACTCTCCCCTGCTATCCTCTGTCAACCCCCCGCTTGTCTCTGCTCTCATGGTGCTCTCCGTCCGTCTCTCCTATCTTTTCTAACTGCTTCTCCATCACCTATCCTCCTTCGAATGGATTGTCCTCCAAAGTATTCCTCATCTTTGACACTGGTTGTCCAGCTTCAGCTGCTTCAGAAATAACATTTCGGCAGAAGGCGGCTCTGTGCGTCGATGGCGTCGAGTCGATGTCCCTCGAAGGCCTCCATCGAGGATGATGTCATCGAAGGCATATATAGCACGCGCATCGCCCGTTGGCCTCAGTTCCGTTTTTCTGCGACAGCGATTGCTTCGAGTGAAATTCGGCATGCCTCATCTTGTGACGTCTTGTTCCAAAAACCTCGATAAATATGTCTTCTTCTTCGACACCGTCAACACTGAAATCCGGTTTTAAGATATGCCGGGATTGCGGGTAAAAAATGTCACTCACTGACCCGCACCGTATCTGTCTGTGTTGCCTCAGAGAGGGCCAGGATACCACTGATTGTTCCAAGTGCCAATCCATGACGGTAAAAGCCTTGAGGGAACGGAAGGGAAACTTAAGGTAAGGATAACCCTAAAAAATCACATACCCGACCCGCTCGGCCTTCGACTGACGAGTCGAGAGGCGACTGTCCTCCTAGGAAGAAGGCCAAGCGATCTAGGTTGAGCAGTGGTTCCCACCACTCTTCTTCTTCTTCGAGGAAATTAAAGAGAAGGCACCCATGGTCGCCTTCATCGTTTGTCGTTTCACCCAAAAGGGCTGCATGTCCTACAAGAAAATCAACGCCGGCTGAATGAGAAGCCCTCAGGGCTTAAATGTTAAAGATTTCTGAAAAACAAAGCAATGCTCCTACTGAGCCTTCAAAAGAAGCCGGAAAGGAAAGGTCTCGTCCGAAAACCTGTGCTCCCTCGAGCCCGGGTAAAAGGCCTGATCCGCATCGGGAGCCCTCGAGGCCTCGATCCAAAAAAATCAAAGGATCATACAGGACATAAGGATAAGTCAAGGTCGAGGTTGTTGATTGCCTCAACACCTTCAATGGCGGCTGTGCCTTCGACGCTAGCCAGGCCCTCAACGCCGGCATCAACGCTGAAGCCTTCAATGCCAGCTGCGCCACACTTGCCAGCTGCGCTGTCAGTGCAAAGCGCCCCGCCAAATTCGGCGCTGATAAAGAAAATATCGACGACGTCGTAGCCTGTTAGTACAACACCTGACAAAATATATGCTCGACTCCCGAAGAAAGAGTTCTTCAAGTCTCTTCTATTTTTGAAGAAGAGGAGCTTTCTGAAAATGATGAAGCCCCATTTAGCTTACAGTACAGTACACCCAATGTACCAGAGAGCTTTATGTCTGAAGAATCCCGAATGCAGGACCTGTATGAGAACTTGCAAACATCAAGTGTTGTAGATACCTGCCAGAACTTGAGTTTGGAAAGCGAGGGCCAGGGGAACATGCAGACTCGTCTTTTAGACAGCTCATGTCAAAAGTGGTTGAATAGTTGGGTTGGAGTAGGCCCCCATTGCCCTATGACCACGACTACCTCACAGACATTCTGGACAAGGGTCCACAAACTGATCTTATTTTGCCTTTTCATGTGGCACTGCAAAAAAGGGTGGCTAGGAACTGGGAGACTCCGGAATCTAATCCGGCAGCCGACAAGAACTTGACAAAAAATAAAACGCAAAACACCCCTTCAGTAGCGACCCCGATTACCTTTTGAAACACCCCACACTGGAGAGTCTGGTGGTGCAGGCAGCCACGGCTACTTCTTAACAGGCAGCGTATCCTACCATCCCTCCTGATAGGGACCACAAGCGCGTGGATGGATGGGCGAGGAAGGTATTTTCTGCAGGGAGCATGGCACTAAAATCTGCCTACTCCACTTGTGCCCTCGCAAAGATTTCGTATACTGTATGGGACTGTATCTCCATGGCGGCAGAGCACATTCCCGAAGGGGATGAAAGGGATGGCTTCCTAGCTATTTTTAAGGATGGCAAAGCAGCCATGTGCGAGTCCCTTCAATCAGGATTGGATTTTGCGGATAGCATCAGCACATCCATGGCTACCAGCACCGTTATGCACAGATTTGCGTGATTGAGGAAGTCGGGTTTTGCACCTGATGTGCAATCTAGGCTTATCAACATGCCTTTTCACGTGTCTCATCTTTTTGGCAGCAAGGCTGATGAGACCCTTGAGAAGTTGCAGACCTCAAAGTCGGCAGCCAAATCTTTAGGCACCGCTATTAGGCAAACCTCAGCCTTTTTGTGTTAGTGGGCAACCTTGGAGGGGTATATCTTTTGCTACTACTCCTCATTTGGAAGGGTGAGACGAATGGCCAGTCAAAGAGGCCAGAGAAGATTTCCTCATGGTGGATAAGGTAGAGATGCCAAGCCAGCTCAAGCAGCAGCCTCCTTACCATTGGCTTCTACATCAGCCGCCGCAAAACCACTCTGAGTCCTTCAGTCACAGCTCACATGTGGGGGCCAGACTGACTCAGCATCTAGAAGACTGGCGAGACATTAATTTGGATGCTTGGGCTCTGGAAACCGTATCCCACGGTTACTGCCTTCCTTTTATAAAGAGACCTCAGAACAATCCACAGGGGAACCGCTCTTTGAGGATTACGGATCCGTTCCTTGTGTAGGAGATTTTAACCCTGCTAGAGAAAGGTGCTATAGAGCCAGCGCCTGCAGCGGAGAGGAACAAAGGATGGTACTCCCCATATTTTTTGAAACCCAAGAAGGACAGCGGACTGAGACCCATCTTGGACTTGAGATACTTGAACAAGTTCCTCAGAAAGGACAGGTTCAAGACGGTAACACTTTCTCAGATCCTTCAGGCCCTCCAACTCCAGGATTGGTTGATGTCATTGGACCTTCAGGATGCTTATTTTCCTGGGCCAATCCAGCTCAAGCACAGAAAAACCTGAGGTTCGCAGTTGGCGGTTCTCATTATCAATTTCGAGTTCTACCATTCGGGCAGACCTCCACCCGAGGGATTTCACCAAACCGATGGCGGTGGTGGCAGCTAGTCTCAGGAGAGGGGGGATTCACGTCTACCCCTACCTGGATGATTGGCTGATCAGGGCACGGTCTCCCGAACAAGCCCGGTTCATCTCAATGTCTCCTGCCACTCTCTTCACAGACTGGGTTTCTCCCTCAATTGCAAGAAGTCCCATATGACACCTTCCCAAAAGCTCCAATACATTGGAGCAGTGCTGGATACATCCTTGAGAAAGAGCTTGCCACCCGAGGTGAGGGCTCAAGGCATTCTTCAAATGGTGACCAAATTTCAGAGTGCCTACAGTCTACTAGCCTTTGATTTTCTAAGGTTGCTCGGCCTCATGACATCCTGCATTTTTCTGATGCCAGACGCTCGCCTGAGAATGAGATCTTTTCAGTGGGCTCTAAGAACTCAATGGTCCCAGTTCTCAGGAAAGATGTCGGACCGACTTCAGATTCCAAACAGGGTCTCACAGGATCTTCTGTGGTGGGCCTGCAAGGACAATATGATGAAGGGAGAGCCCCTTTGGCAACCATGGCCAGAGATTACAGTAGTGACGGATGCCTCACTCAGACAGTCAGCGGTCGTTGGTCTCCATCAGAGTCCAAACTACATATCAATCTGTTGAATCTGAGGGCAATCAGACTAGCCCTGAAGGCCTTCCTGCTCTCTGTACGGGGAAAGAATGTCCTCATAACGACAGAAATCACACTGGCCATGCACTGCACCAACAACAGAAGAGGCGTAGGGTCACTATCACTGTGCAGAGAGGCAATGCAGCTCTGGTACTGGGCAATTGAAGAAGGAAGCTCCATATCGGCAGTTCACCTAGCTGGGAATAAGAAGACGGCGGCGGATGCTCTTAGCAGGCAGAGCCCAGTCTCCCAAGAGTGGGAACTAGCTAAGGAAGTCCTTCAAGAGATCTTCACCCTTTGGGGAAACCCTCAAGTAGATCTATTCGCGACTGAGGTGAAACGGAAGTGCAAAAGATATTGCTCCATGGAATTTCGTCTGAGAGGAGCTCTCAGAGACGCGTTTCCTCCAGTCCCCGTCATTCCTCGTGTAATCAGAAGGTTGAGAAGGTTCGGGAAACACATAATCCTAATTGCCCCAGATTGGGCCAGGAGACATGTCCATCTGTCCTCCGATGAGTCTTCCACAAAGAAGGGACCTTCTCTCGCTAGAGGGAGGTTGGGTTCTCCATCCTGAGGTCAAGACTCTCAACCTTCACGCTTGGTATCTGAAAGGATGAGATACAAGGATTGGGACCTCCCGGATGATGTAATGGAGGTGTTGCTTTCGGTCAGAAGGCCAGCAACAAAGTCTTTGTACCATTGCCGTTGGAATACGTTTTGCAACTGGTGCAAGGAAAAGAATGTTGATCATTTTCTATGTAAAACTCTGGATGTTTTATCCTTTCTTCTATCCTTAGCTAATATGGGCCTTCAGATTGGTACCATTAAAGGCTACTTGGTGGCGCTGTCCATTTATAAGTGCTTGTCAGAGGAATGTTCCTATTTCAAAATTCCACTGGTGACTCAATTCCTGAAGGGGCTCACTGTGTTCCCTCTATCTCCTTTCCAGGTTCCGGTTTGAGACCTTAATCTGGTTCTAAAATTCCTGATGTGTGCTCCATTTGAACCTCTGCACACATGTCTGTTAAAGTTATTAACCTTCAAAACATTGCCATTGGTAGCTCTGACATCAGCCCGTAGAGTGAGCGAGTTGCAGGCACTTTCATCCAAGCCACCCTTTACCATCTTCCACAAGACAGGGTTGTTTAAATGGTCAAACCCTCCTTTTTGCCCCAAATCATTTCAGACTTACATTTGAGTCCGAAAATGGTTCTGCCTTCCTTCTATCCCCCACCTCATCCTGGTAAGGATGAGGAATGACTTCATAGGTTAGACTCTCTGAGAGCGTTCAGCTTTTACATCTCAAGAATGTCTAAATTGCAAATTGATGACCAACTCTTCATCGGATATACAGGACAGAAGCTAGGTCAAGCTGAATTTGTGAAGCGCCAACGTGGTCTTCTATACACACGTTCACTAAGCATTATTCCCTGTATTATTCCCTAGGCCAGGATGGTTCTTTTGGCAAGGCAGTCCATCATTCTATCCATGAAAATGTAGTAATTCGAATTCTACTCCCTTGGGAGTCTGTCAAAGATGAGGAATACGTCGGAGGACACAATCCATTCAAAGAACAAGTTACTTACACCTGGTAACGTTCTTTCGACTGGATGTTCCTCCCACGAATTCCTCATCGCCCTCCCATCCTACCCCTCAGTAGAATTTCCTGTGCTATTACAGCTTCCGTTGCATCAAGGCTGAGTACGGTTACTCCCGTGTTTTACGGGTATCTCTGCTGCAAGAGGAGGGAAAAACAGAACTGAGGCCAGTGGGGCTGCGCGTGCTATATATGCCTTCGATGACATCATCCTCAACGGAGTCCTTCGAGGGACATCGACTCAACGCCATCAACGCACAGCACCCTCTGCCAAATTTTCTTTTAAGCAGCTGAAGCTGGACAACAAGTGTGAAAGATGAGGAATACGTAGGAGGAACATCCAGTCGAAAGAACATTACTGGGGGCAAGTAACTTGTTCTTCTCACACAACACAAAGTCTGGAAGGAAGAAACTAAAAAAGGCACTCCTGAGATCCAACCCTGGTCTGCCCATAGCAGACACCTACATCAATGCTTCCTCCAGACAGACTAACACTGACATTAATTGTGCTGTTCCCTCTTCTAAACTTTGGACCCCCCCATATGGTCTCTGACCTCTCCCCTTTCTCCTCCTCTCCACTCTTCCAAATGCACCATTACTATGTATCATAAGGGCACTATCATGGCCCAGGGCTCTCAGCCCAATCTCCTCCTTCTTGACATGCGTCTTCCTTCTCTCCTCAACTTCCCACCCTCTCCTTCCACCCGTCCTTCCCTCATCCCTCTTCTCCCCGCCCCCTGTGGCGGCACCAAACTCCTGTGCCCCCCTCGCATTTCATTTAAAGGGGGCAACCAGCTTCATTTAGCTACCCTCAATTCTCGCTCTGCTATGAAACACTCCTCTGACATCTGTCACCTCTTGATGACCTTGACGTCCTTGCTCTCACTGAGACGTGGTTCAAGGCTAGGTCTGTCACTGCTTTTGACACTCTTCTCCCTGAGGGCTACAAGATCCTGTCTAATCCAAGGTCTTCCCGGTCTGGTGGTGGAATGGCTCTGATCTTTTCTGAGTGGGTTGCTGCCTCCATAATCTCCACTGAAACCTACTCATCCTTTGAAAGCCTAGTCTGCGGGCTGTCTATCTCGCCTACCTTTTCTCTCACTCTTGCTACCATCTACAGACCCCCCCGGACCGACTTCCCTCTTCCTCTCAGAATGGGCCCGTCCTCCTCTCTTCTTGCCTCCTCCCCCAAACTTAACTTCCTTGGGGATTTCAATATCCATTTCGACTTTTGTGTTTTGGCCTCTGTTCTCTTCTACCTCTGCAACACTCTTTCCCTCACTATCCTTTACTCTGGTCCAACCCACACTTCCGGGCACACCCTGGATGCTCTCATCTCAACAGACAACCCTCTCACCAACCCTCTATCCAGGTCTGACCACTCTCTCCTTTCTCCCCTCAGACCTCCCGTGTCCCCAGATTTCACTGCCTGCACTGCCAGACTCCTTCTTCGTCATTCGACCAATGAAGCGTGTCAGTTGATACATTTGCCGCCTCCTTCATCCCTCCTCTCCCACTTCATTGGACTCTCCTCCTGACTCTGTCCTAACTATCCCCCATCTCTCAATCTCTAACACCCCCTGGACATCTTGGCCACTGTCATGAGTATCCGCATTAAGCTTGCCTCCAAAAGCAACTCTTGGTATGACTCCGACTTGGCAGCTTTGAAATGCAAGTGCAAAGCTGCAGAGTGGAAGTGGGAGACTTCTAGCTCGTCCCCTAACAAACTGGCCTGCTGCCTACTCCAAAGGCAATACTGCCTCTCCATCTGCTCCAAGAAGAGGGCTCATGTCCAAGGCCGCATCTCTGCAGGCACCAACAACACGGCTGAACTCTTTAAAATCTGCAAGGAACTTTCCAATCCTACTGCAGTCTCCTCCTCTCCTCCTCCCTCCCAGGCCCTCTGCTATGCACTGGCCACCCACCTTTCCTCCACAACTCTTGACACCATGTCCTTTCTGTCATCTGACCCCCACCCCTAACCTTCTCTCATCCTCCTTTGCCCCCCACTCCCTCCTCTCTCTCCCATTGCACCAGATGAGATCTCTAGATTGTCCGCTCTATGAAAGTCTCCTCTAGCAGGTGCTCCCCTGCTCCTCCCGTACCATCAAGGACAACACTGCCTCTCTCGCTCTAGCTTTGGCTGACCTCTGCAACCCCTCATTAGCCACAGGCTCCTTCCCTCAACTCCTCAAGCACTCTCGTGTGCATACTCTCCTAAAAAAGCTGTCTGCGGACCCTTCTTGCCCGGCTAACTATCGCCCTATCTCTATCACCCCATTTTTGGGCAAACTCATGGAGAAGCGGGTCATTCCCCAACTGACCCTCCACACCGAACTGGTTGGCTGCGTCCATGACCACCAGTCCGGTTTCAAACTGCTCTCCTGAACACCCGTTTAGACCTACTCTCTAACCAGGACTCTAACACTCCCTCTGTTCTGATCCTCCTCGCCCTTTCTTCTGCTTTTGATACAGTCAACCACTTCCATCCTCATAAACCATCTCCATGATACCCTTGGCATCATGGATAGGGCACTGGCTTAGCTGACCTCCTTCATTTCTAACAGACCTTCTCAAGTGCAAATGGGTCATTTTCTCTCTTGCACCTCACTCCTCACTCTCTACCTGTGGCGTCCCACATGGCTCTATCCTATCACCAGTTTTTCAACATCTACCTGGCCCCTCTGGCACACGTGATATCCACTTTCTCCTTTCATTTCCAGTGTTCTGCAGACGACACACAGCTCTCTTTCAAAAAGAAACCTTGGGATCATCTTTGACTCCTCTCTCTCTTTCTCTCCACACATCATGGACCGTGCCAAGAAGTCACATTTTCAGCTTCATCTCCTCATGGGTATTCTACCTTTCCTCACCTTCCCCCAGAAGCTCAATGTCTCCAGAGCCCTGGTTCTCTGTAGGCTTGACTGCTGCAATAGCCTCTTCCTCAACCTGCCTCTTTCCTCCCTTCGCCCCCTTCAACTAATCCAGAATAGGACTGCAAGACTTATCCTTGGCCTCAAGCCCGGGAACCGCATCTCCAGCCCTAAAATCTCTCTACTGGTTGCCGGTGACTGCAAGGATCAAATTCAAGACCCTTTTCATCATCCACAAGATTGTCTGGGGCGTGGCACCTCTTTACATCCAGCTTTCCTTCCCAAAATATCTCCCGACCAGAGTCCTTCGGTTTTCTGGCAACAACTCTCTGCAGGTCAAACTTTTCTCCAAGCAGAGAGTGGGAGGTAGAGCCCTTTTCTTGGCTGGCTCCTCCCTCTGGCACAGCCTCCCTTCCCCCCTCAGACTTGAGCCGGATCTTCTTAAATTCCGGAAACTTCTCAAGACTTGCCTTTTTTCCTCTTCCTTCACTCTCCCCGTTCCATGCTAAACTCTCCATCTGCCGCTGAGACTGGGGCCTGGTCCCTTCAGAGTCATATAGGGGCCAGACCACCCCCTACCAGTCCCCCCAATATCCTTTGCCAGAACTTTCCCTTGGGATCCCTTTCCCGGACTAGCCCAACTTTGGTCCTCCCTGTCCACGGCACTCACCCTCGCCTCTCCCCTCCCCTGGCAATTGCTGCCTTGGCCCACACAGCATTTGCCACTCCCACCCCGGAGGGTACCCCACTCCTGCACTTCTCCCTCTACCCCCAGCCCCTTGCACTTATCACCTTGTATTCAGTTGCACGGTAGAATTGTCCCAAGGCCAATATAATCGTTTTTATTGTTCCACTTTTTGATTCCCTTGTCCCCACCAAACTCCCAATCTTGCCTGGAAACATCTGTGTGTATAGCCGCCATAAAAATGACCAATACATTAAAAAAAAGAATAAGTAGATGCCCAAGGTGGTGAAGTTTGGATCTGATTTCTGTCTATGTTGAAGGCTTTGTAGGCTGGGTCCTGGTTGCAGAGTGTGGTGTGTGAGGCTACGATGAGGATCTCGGTTTTGTCAACATTTAAGCAGAGCAGGTGGGATGCCATCCATTTTTGGATGAGACGTAGACAGAGTTTATAGCCGGAACATCTTAGTTGTAGATGCCTGAGAGAGAGAGGAAGATTTGGGTGTTATCAGCGTAATTCGTGTATGATATGCTGAGGACATCCAAATGGTCAAGAATGGGTTTCGTATAAATGTTATACAGAGTAGGGGAGATGCACGAGCCTTGTGGGACGCCACAGGTTACTAGCGGGAGTGGGACTGCATGATTGTCCATGAAAACCTGAGTAGAACTGTCTGGAAAGAAGGATCTGATCCTTTCAGAGGCTGGAGGGGAGAAGTTAGCTGTTGAGATGAGGTGGTTGCATAGGGTTTGGTGGTCGATGAGGTTGAATGCTGCTGATAAGTCCAGCATGAGGTGCAAGGGAAGTTTTCAATGTCTTTAATACCATCCAGTTTGTTTTTAAGGTCCAGCAAGGCGGATTCAGTGTTGTGTCTTGGGCGGAAGCCTGATTTTCTGATGGCCAGGATGTGGTTTTCTTCGAGTCAGTGTTAGATCTGGATGTTAGCTGCGCGGTCAAGGATTTTTAGGATGAAGGGAACAGTAGTGATGGGGCGGTAGTTTGTAGAAATGGTGGGGTCGAGAGATGGTTTTTTAAGCAATGGGAGAATACCATATTGCAAGCTGTCGACACACATGCCCTGCTTAAAAAGCGCAAAGATAAACAATGTGGTATTCTATAGGTTATATAGATTATAGGTTATAGGTTGACAAGGGCGCCCTGGGTTGGTTGCTATGTTGACAAGTTCCTTAAATTCAGAGAAAGAGGTATGAGGCGGTCCTTAATGAGGTTTCTGGAGCAGCGGGCTAGAGATTCTCGTTTTACTGAGTGGAAGGGGCTGGGCCGTTTGCTGCTAGGGACAACCACATATGTATGATAGGCAGACATTTGTCCCCCCCCCTTTTTGTAGAATTGTTGCAACAAACAGTAAGGACCGAAGTATTTGTACGTACACACAGTTAGGCTGTGAGTGACTATGCTCTTCCCACTGTCTGTCCCCCAAGAAATGATCATGGCAGTAAACTTGCCCCTTCACAATTAGTGCATTCATGGGAATACCCAACAGCATGTATGTCACAATCATGCCCCCTCAATCATTGCACACACATGAGTTCCCTTTAAGCAGTTATGGCACCATCATTCATGCACCACACGCAGTTATACTGCCATTAAAACCCACACATAACATATGCGGTACTCAGGCCACACCTAACTTTGTGGCAGCTATCAAGCCCCACACAGATAGGTTGGTTATAACTATTATCCACCAACAATTATGGTCTTCTCAACCTTGTACCAAAGAGAAGAATTTCTACAGTCTTGGAAAGGGAAAGAAAATAAGCGGACAAAAGACTGGTGTATGTCCAATAACATTTAAGTAGAAAAGTAGCTGCGAGGAGGGAAATATGGAGTCGCTGAAGCGCGATGATCAGGTCCCTGGCACTTCTTAGAACGAGTGTTGTCTGGTGGAATTAGTGCTGCTCATAATGGCACCATTTACCTTTACACATACACCACTATCATGGAAACAAAAGAACACCAGCAGTCTTAGGCATAGTCGTTAAGAGTTACAGCTCCTTAGTACGTCAGGATTTCTACTATCTTGAACTGTTAAGCAGTTCGTTTTTTAAGATTAGCACATGGAGCTTTGTTTTTAGTGAAATACGTGACAGGACAGTATTTACAGAACTGAATTTCCAGACCCTCTTAGAAGCCCTCGACACTTCATTTGCCGGTATCTCTTAGACAAAAAGCTATTAGAGGAAGATATGTTAAAAATGTGTTTATTTTGTTTCTGTATGCGTTTCCTTCTTTCTCGTGGTTCTTTACTGACTTTCTCTATTCTGCTCTCCTCTTAACTCCCATTAGAGAGTAGTTGATTCCGTATATAGGCTCCTTGGAACCAGAGGTTCTCCAGACACAAATGACCTCTGTAAGTTGCAGGAGTTGGAAAGTGTGCGCAGCGAAGACGAGTCTGGGAACCCACAGTGCCACCCTGTAGTGATGGAGGTAGGTTCAGCAGTCACTCAATAACAGTGTTGTAGTCAGGCCTTTGAGATGGAAAGCTACCATGTCCATGCTAAGTAAGTTGGAATAACACACTGTATGCGCATAGCACTCTTTTTCTTCCAAATTAGCACTGAAATGCCCCTCATTTGACATGATACCAATAATTTGGCACAAAGTAAAAACATTTGATACAAAATGTACCCTTGTCAGTCCCCATAACTGGGCGCAAAGGCATCCCCTAGTATTTTCCAAAAGATTTGCTGAATATCACCCTTAAATTGTATAACTAATTGTCCCAGTATTGTCCATAGTTGTTTTATGAGTGTCCCCTTATTTGTTTCCAAAGTGACTGTATATTTTCTTGCTGGCTTTAAAAAGTGACAGGCAAATTGCGTAATGTGTCTGAGCACCTGAGGAAAGCGATAAGGTGCTTATAATGGAGCCTTCATTCATTGTTTAACTATGGGAGTGTTAAAGAACACATACCTAAGGCAGTGCTGACTGGTGCAGACTGTAAGGGGTCTCAGTGTGCACCAAGTTCTGAAAGTGCTACCTGTCCCACACTCATGCAAGCTGTAGCAGGTATAAACCCATTTAGGTATTAGCGGGCACAGAGTCATCCAGGCACAAAAGGAAAAGACTCATAAAGGCAGCAGCATAAATGGACTCATGCAAGCACTGGAAGGCACATACAAATGATAGCCCTGGCTGTTAGTGGGCTGGTGGGTAGAGGGTATAGACTGTTGAATCAGTCCTTTTTTTAATTTATTCAGTTTACAGTATATACATATCATGAATATGAATGGATTACAAAGACACTGTGGGTCATCCATTGCAAATGACATCAAGTATCAGCATATTACAAAATCAATATCCGTCCGAATAATTCCCTTTCTTATAGACTGAGCTGGAGGGTTTGGAGCATAAAACCAGTGCAATAAGTTAGGGACATTGAACCATATGTCCCATAAGTGACTGATGTATGGTGAGCCTGAAATGTGGTGGTCTTTTGGCATGGCGATGTTAATGAGCTATAGATCTGCTCATAGGTCTTTGACAGTTGTGAAGACTTTGCAAGGATAAGGGGAAGTGCTGGTCTTGAAGTTTGTAAAGGCTAAGCTTCTTAATCTGCACTGGGAAAAGAGTGCGCTGAGCCATTGTTTTCTTCTGAGGAAATGGACCCATAAAATGCTCAAGACATTTTTGACAGAGCATGTGCAGATTAACGTTGTACATAGCAGTCTCAGAGTGAATGTCAGAATAGGACATGGGAAGTCGTGACTTCCAACATTTGCTTACAACATGGAGTTTATTATCAAGTGAGCTGAGCCTTTCTGGTCCATGCAGGGTGCTATATTGTAGATACACTATTTGGGCAGTGCTATTAGCTAAATACTTTGACAGTATCTTTATATCTAGGGACGCCTTAGGGACGTTTTGGCAGACAGGTGATAGTCAACCAGATCCAAGTCTTTGCTGGAATTTCAGTTCAAGACAGTTTCCTGAATAGACTTCAGTTGCTCGCCTGGGTAATGTATGTTGAACTGCTCATTACTATTAATGTTTAGGCTAGGCAGCAATTCCTGAACACCATAGGGCATGCACCTTTTGGGAAGAGTCCTTTCAGCTTGCATTGTATTCTAGCGGGATGGACTGGCCCATAAGCATTCATGTGCCTAAGCCATTGCAATTCTAAATGACTATAGCATACATGAGCAAATAGGGTCGGAGATGTTTGCTCATATTCAACAGGCTACACATTATTTAATGGTTTATTTTATCAAGATGATTTAAAAAGAGAATCATTATCTTCTGTGAAGTGTAGATGCAGGTAAAAGTGAGGGATGTGAGCATTATAGGACCCAATAGAGAGATCAGAATGGCCCTCTCTCCCATGTTGAAGATGATCAGTGTTTCACCTCTGTGAAGTGGGTCATTCCAGGGCACTGTGGTTCTTGCACTTGGCATTTCACTGCTCTGTTTCTCTATTATCCTAACACAGGCACTGGACGCCTTATAGAGTTGCAGTTAACAACCCATTGTATGTGCAGAAACCGCTCTCAGTGACATGTAAGCAGAATTCTAGGCCATTGCTGGATTGCCCAAAGTGGTTGGGGCCCTAAAATGCAAATATGCGGCCCTCGTACCCCCCAGGGCCCGAGAGAAGGTCTTCAGAGCACACACATGCAACACAGCTTCAACCTGCAGAAGGTCTGTGACACAGATCTGCTCTTCACACATGACATGATGATCGGGAGCAACAACTATCAGCCACGCGCCATGGAGGCACTGCATCAAATTCAGACCTGGCTTCTTCGTACGTGTTCAATGCAACACAGACTTGCATGTCATCACAAAGTTAACATTCGCTGCTTCTTACTTGGAAGCACTCTTTCAAAATGTCTTTGTGAGTTAGAGATGATGGAGCACAACCTGCACAGTATAGTCACTCAAAGCAATCACATGAAAACATTAACAATATTCTATCATTTACTCATGACCACACAGTTCTGTTTGGGTAGGCCATTAGTGCATGAATGAGTGTGCACTGCCTTTAAACTAGGAACTGCAATCATCCTAAACCCCTTCATCCTTCTTACAGGGAATTGGAATTCTCTCTATGAACATGGCTTAATACACTGTCACGTCAGCCTTGGACACCAAGGCAGCATCACTGCAATGGGGCACACATCAGCACTCAGATCACCATTGAGTTGGCATTTGGTTTTTGCAAGAACCTTTTCAGGTGTCTCCCGGTGACTGGCGTCTGGGTCTTGCAGGACACACCCCACAATGCTTATATTTCTCTTCAAAACCACACTTCCTTGCTATGCTCTGCTAGTAGACTCTAAAAGCTAAAACAATGTTCATGTTTCTTCATAGGAAATGCTAAAACTGCATGATGGGGGTTAAATTACAAGAAATGAGTGCATGATAGTGGGAGGAGGAGGGCGCTAGAGTGCCAAACAAGATGGCCGCTCCACCGTGAGCTCCTCGCCACGCTCCCGAAATTTTGATTTAAACAGCGCCTGTTGGGGTTGAGCCGACATCAGAACTCCACGATTAACCTTTTACAGTCACTGTGACCCCCCGGTGTGGAAGCATTGAAGTGCGGCCCCTGCAGCGCAAAAACTGTGCCATGTCGTCCCGCGCACACCCACAGACACGTCTCCGGCAACAAGTGGGAGGCTGTACCAGAGGCGCCAAACGCTGCTTCATCACCAAGGCACCCCAATGATGAGCCCGCAACCATCGGGTGTCCATAGAACAAGAGGCTGGGTTACCCCCGGCCAGCCAGCACGTCTGCCGCCATGGCAGTGAATCTCTGGAACACCCGTGCCGCGGAGTGCAGCCTCCATGCAGCAGCCAAATATCGCGGTGTGGGAGAGGCGCCATCTGGACTGGCCGCGTCCCTGTTGAACGCCCAAGCCGGCCCATCACCCCGCGCAGGAGAACTGGCTCTGAACACCAGACCCGGACCACCTGCTAGAATCGAGGTAAGGCATTGCTGGCCGCCCTTCCTGCTGTTTTTCTCGGCCCCAGCGCATCTATACCAGCTGCAGGGACAGGCTGTTGCATGCCTGTTCCTGAGTTTTGACTGGTTGAATCAGCAGCAGCCCTCCAACGCCCTGGGAGAGTAATCACCTCTGGCCGAGACAAGCGGCCAAAGCATACAGAGCGCCATAACTTCGCACTACCTCCGACCCACAACTCCTGAGCGGCCGCAACCCGCCCACCACCGCAGAGGCGAGGAGAGTGGCCCCTTCCCGAGGCCTTTTCCGGTGCCCATCACAAGAGTCATCAGCGGGGCAGGTGCGGCAACTGCGCCTGGAGCACACCCCACGACCCATCAGACCCCTGAAAATAATCCACATTCAGGGCTTGGTCCGCCCCTCCCACGCAGTCCCGCTTCAGTCGGACCGGGCCGATGGTGGTATTCTGAAAGCATGGCAAAGGACGCGCTGGGGTTCCAAACCCACTGTGGCAGTCAGCAGCATTCACCCCCCCGCCCCAGTCCCCCCATTCGCCGTGATACGGGGAGCCCGGCGGCGGCGCGTGGAACGCTCATAGCCTGACCCAATCCGGACCAAGCGTCAAAGGAATAAAACAAGTGTGCTCTCCCAACGACAAACACTTTGGGGCCTGGGGCGTTCGGCAGAATATTGCATGGCCCTGACATAACAAGTGGAACTAGCACCCACAGAAGTAACCCACCATAACACGTGAGACAACTGAGGCCCTCACTCCAAACCACTCTCACCTCCGGCTAAGAAAAGGTCACAGACTCCCTCCCCGGCTGCTCACAATGGACACATGCCAAATCTGGCCCCCAGGGTGGGAAGAGAGGATAGAGAGGAACACCAACCTGCCCAAGCGTTATGGCACATGGGTAAAACCGCGCCAAGAGGAAAGATCACCTCTTGCCAAACAAAACGCTAGTGGAACAGCAATCACCCTCCATCTACCCCGCTGGAGGTGAGTGAGGCAAGGGACCACTGCTTAACCCGGTCCGCCTATAGTTGTGGGGCTGCAGCTCACCTCCACTCTCAGAAACAGAGATTTTATAAAACAGCCTATCCTGAGTGACCTCCTCAGACCGCCACTCATGGCGATATAAACCAAGTACACAGCGTCTGGAAGACAGTCCCACAGTAATAAACACCCCGGCCTCTGGACACCCCTCGACCTGCCATAAACCAGCCATCGGTCGCATCCTCCGGGCCCCCTGTTTCCTGGCCCAGATCCTCAACGAGACAGCTCCCTGCTCCAGCTGGGCATGTTTCCCCCAATACAAGACTCTCCAAGCCCACTAACAGCAGCCACCACACATGAGGAAATCAGACAAGTCACAGAGGAGGCTCAACTTCAAGTCCGGAGCCACCACCAGGACCCCTGGATCACAGACTTCCCCCGAGCCCCTGGAGACAATGACGGAACCAAACAACGACGCTGCCCAGGTCCCATGCACTGACATTCGTGAAACCCTACTAGACCTTAAAGCTGGAATTGGCAACCTCGACTCGAAACTGGATGCCCTATCCTCAGAGGTCGATTAACTGCAACACCGACTTGACAAGCACGGGGATAGACTCGACACTGCTGAACAGCAAGTGTCAGACCAGGAAGACGGGAGCGCAGCTCTCTTAGTCAGGGTTTCCACACTTGAATCCCAGATGAGAGCCGTGATAGCTGAGAACAAAGCTTTGGAGGGGCGGAATGGTCACAACAACATTAGATGGTAGGGGTGAGAGAGAAACAAACTCCATGGAAGAATTTGTCGAGTCTGTGTGCAGGGAGCTGTTCAGAGATGCCGCTTTATCCCACCTCTTTGTGGTGGAAAGGGCGCATCAGATACCCGCGACCCGTCCAATTCCAGGAGCACCCCTGCGCCCAATCATCGCGCGGCTACTTAACTACAAAGACTGAGATACAATCCTGCGACTCATAAGGGAGAAGGGGGAGCTACTTTATGACTGTGACAAAATCCAAGTGTACCCGGACTTTTCGCAGGCAGTCCAATCGTCCTGCAGGTTCTTTCGCCGGAGTGAAGAGACGCCTCATGCACGACCAAATCCAATACTCTATGCTATTCCCTGCTAAACTGCGTGCACAGCATGCTGGCAAAACACCAGCCGAAGCAGTCAGCAGCTACCTAGATGACATTGGCTGCTAACCCACCTGCAACAAACCAAGACTTGATGGGGTCGACCGCACCCGAAGAGACCCAACCTGAAACCTCAAGGTATGTGGAGACCCAACAGAATATAGCCACATACCCCACTTTTCAACTGCAAAAAACAGCACAGACAAACAAGGGGGTCCAACAGTCACCCCTAACATTTACCGTCTTGATTGAACTACCTACACACTATTCACAGGCGCAATTATCCACATCACCACTGGTAGCCGGCGGTCTTGGCTGGGCACTCGCGCCCCGTGCACAGCACTGTTCCAGAGTTTTTGGTTTAAAGGGTGGGTACATCTAAAATGCAGGTTGGGGGTTGCCTGCGTGGGTAGGACTGGGAGGGGAGTTTCGTCTAATTTCAGGGAATGCGCCACCCATGGACCTGGCCGCCATCGACCAACCCTCCCATTAGATCTCAACACACAAAGGAAGCATGCACATAGCTATCGTACAGGACCTAAAATTGTCACAAATACCCTGCGTACTCATGAAACAACCCTTGGCCATTCAAAGTAGCAACATGAAACATTAGAGGCGGTAACAACCCAGAAAAGGCACAGAAGATATCCCACTACCTCAAGAGACACAAATTCGACGTCACCCTTATACCAGAGACTCACCTGCTTCCTTCTTCTGAGAGTCCATGGGCCTCCACGTGGGGATGTCATAGATACTACTCTTCTTTCTCATCCTACACCAGAGGTGTGGCCATATTGATTAGCAGGAATGCAAAGTTCAGGCTGGTGTCAGTGGCACGGGATGACGAGGGCAGAGCACTGTTGGTCCACGGGGTACTGGAGGACACTGAAGTTGTCGTGATAAACTCATACGGCCCAAACACTGACAGCACCAACACATTCGACTGGGTAATACCGGCCGGGGATTGACACAGCCACAATCAAATGGGGGTGCGACCTAAATACCACTCTAAACCACACATGGGATAAATGACATTCATCCAATAACACAATCACTAAAACAAGCCTACAAGTCCGAGAAATTTGTGAGAACTACAACTTGATCGACATATGGAGACTTCACCATAGAGAATCTCATGAATACACGTTCCACTCCTGGGTTCATGGGTCCAGCTTGCGCTTAGACTATTTATTAGTGTCCCGTTTGGGAGGTTTTCAGTGGGACGAATTCCTGATTTTCCCAAGAACACACTCCGATCACTACTCAGTCACCCTAGAATGCATCCCGGGGAGACAACCAAAAGAAAAGCTCCACCTGGAAATTCAAAACAGGGGCGATTCAAGACCTGGTGTTCACCCAAGAGCTCCTAAACTAGATTAAATCCTTTCTCACCATTAATCAGGAGTCAGATACATCAAATGTGATCCTGGAAGAAACGCTAAAATGCTATATCAGAGGGATATGTAGGAGGGAATTGGCGGGAAACGACATCCGGCTAAAAGAGCTTGAGCAAAACGATACCGCTCTAATAGACCCCCACACAGTAGCTCTCATCAGAGAAGAGAAGAGCTAGGTAGGTTTAGAAGTAATGCTGACGCGAGGGCCGGCTCCTGGCACAAGGCCACCTAATACGTGTTACGCTCACCTGGTCTCTGCGGAGGCGTTGGGGCACGGTTGCAGCCCTCCCAGGAATTAGATCACCCCCGTCCGGTCTTTCCCTCTGCGGATAAGTTGTGAGCGGCGGGAATTGGTGGCACTGCTCCTGCTTGGATATGAGAAAACGTGAGTGCACTGATCAGTGATTATTGTTCCACTCAAACCCTTCTACCCAAGGTGCGATTTCTTTGGGTGTGTACCGTCCCATATGGCTCACCTGTTAATTATTGATGGTAAGCGCTCCGTCCTGCTACTTCTGGCAGGGGCGCTTGTTGATGGGATCTAGTTCCTTCACTGATCCCTGGTAAGTAATAGTCCAGTCCAGCTGCCACTATGCTTCTCCTCTTGTCTCTTCCCCTTTCCGTTTTCTCTTTGTCTCTTCTTGTTTTCTGTCTTGGTATTATTGCTCTCAATATTGCTGTTAATTCCTGAATTACGTTTTCTCTCCAGTTTTCTTCCCAATAGGTGGAAATGTGGTTCTTAAGCAGCTGTGGGTGCGCGGAACGCAGCCAGGAAGAAGATGGTTGAAACCGCAATGTCTGACAAAAGGTGAGTGATGGTTTAAGGCAAAGCGCGAGGTTCGGTGGTAGCGCGACCTACGACATGTCTTTTAAATGTCTAACCTTGCCTTTTTTATTTTACTTGCAGGTGCTGCTGTCGCTGGCGAAGCGCGTCGCGTTGCAGTGCCAAGATGAAGATTTCAGCGTCCCAGAAGATTTGAAGATGAGCTGCGGTGCCAGGATGAAGATGTCAGCGTTCCGGGAGCCTTGAAGATGAACTGCGGTGCCAAGATGAAGATGTCAGTGTTCCGGAAGCTTTGGAGAAGAATGTCAGCGGTGAGAGCAGGTTTCCAGCTGGTAAGTATGAAAGCTGGAAGCAGGATTTCCAAAGGTAAATTTAATCCCAGGCGACGGAGAGTGTTATGCTGCATGGAAGTGCAGAATAACATGAATCGTCTGCCTCAGGGATCGGAGCAGCTTATATAGCTGTGATCGTGGGCATGTCTACTAGGCCTGGCTTGCCTGCCACACCCTGCCACTCCCAGAGAGTCAGCACATGCAAGGCAACCCAATAGCAGCAGCCCCACCTTACAGTCCACGTGGGGCTGCTTTAGTGATGAAAGTTCCCATGTTAAATGCGTCTTGCACCCAAATGAGGTGTTATGTCCCAAAATAAAAGCATTCTTGTCCCAAATAAATGTCTTTGGTTATTGTTATTCATGAGTCTGGTGCCAAAGGTGCCAGGACTGTGTCCATCCGGGGCCCCTGTGCATGTGGCCTTTGAATGTTTGCGTTCTTGGTCCGATGACCATGACATCACTCCCCCTCAAGGCCTCTCTCAAGGGTGGTCCTCCTCCCGGTCCTGGTTTGGTAGGAGTATTGCGATGGAACTGCCTGATTAAACGTGGAGCATGGACATGTTCGCTGGGTTCCCATGTTCGATCTTGAGGTCCATAAACTTTCCAGTCTATAAGGTAATACAATTTGGACCAAACCACCTTGGAGTCCAGGATGGATTTGACTTCATACTCCGGTTCCCCATTGAGTAATTCGGGCTCTGGTGGAGGACTAATCTGTGTGTTTTGTTTCACTGGTTTGAGGAGAGAGACATGAGATACTGGGTGAATCTTCATGTGCGATGGTAACTCTAATTTCATGGTGGCAGGGTTGATTATTGCTTAGCTAGAATAGGGGCCCAAATATCTGGGGTGGAAGGCCCTTGGTCCTTTCAATGGTATGTATCTTGATGCTAACCAGACTCTATCCCCAATCTGGTAATCGGGAGCTTTTTTCGGTGCCGGTCAGCAAACAGTTTTTGTCTTTCTTTGGCCTTAGTCAAATATTCTGTCGCTTCCTCGTGAACCTGAGTGATGGTTTTAAGCAAGGTTTTTATTGCTGGCATTTCCAAAGTATCGGGTGGATCAAATACTGATGTCCGCGGATGTCTTCCAGGCACAGTATAGAATGGAGTTTGTCCAGTACTCGTGTGAATAGAGCTCTTTTATGCATACTCGACTAGCCAGAGTATGTCTTTCAAGGAGTCCTCGGAGTGCTGTAACATACACCTTAAATACTGCTCTAACGTCTGATTAGTTCGTTCAGTTTGCCCATCAGTTTGAGGGAAATGGCTTGTGGACAACCAGATGTCAATTTTTGCCATTGTACAACACTTTCTCCAAAAGGCGGAAACAAATTGAGTTCCACGATCCGATATTAAAATTGATGGAAATCCATGTAATCAGACAATCTGTTCTAGAAACATCGTAGCCAGAGTCGATGCAGTTGGGAGTCACTTCAGAGGGATGAAATGGGTCATTTTGGAGAATAAATCCACAATGACTAAGATGGTGTTGTAACCATTGCAGGGAGGAAGATCTGTAATAAAGTCCATTGACAGAGTATGCCAAGGGGCTGGTGGTACCATCAAGGGACGTAGTAAGCCAGCACGGTTATGTTTCTGAGACTTGTGTTGTGCGCAGACACCACAGGTTGCAATAAACTGGGCAATGTCTTTTCTCCAAGTTGGCCACCAGTAGTTTTGCTTTATCTTAGCCTGAGTTTTGGCTATCCCTGGATGTCCTTCCACTAAGGAATCATGATAGTTCGTGATGATTTGGTTTTACAGTGTCTTGTCCTTGATATATAAGCGTCCTTGAAAATATGGTAGATTGTTTTCGATAGTGTACCGGTCTCCCTTTAAAAGCCATTCCTGTCGTGTTCACTCATTCATCTGGGATTGCAAACTGGGTTTTAAGTCATCTACACACCTGGTGGTGGCGATTTTGGTTTGGATTCTTTCTTCGGAAATGATGGCCACAGGATCTGATGTTATAAAAGCTCCTTTTTCTTCACTCATGTGTGATAGTGCGTCTGCCCTTCCATTCCATACTCCAGGTCTATAGGTGATAATAAAGTTGTATTCTGCGAAAAAGAAAGCCCAACAAAGTTGATGCGAGGATTGTGCTTTGGCAGTCTTCAAGTATTGTAAGTTACGGTGGTCCGTGATGACGGTGACCGTGTGTCTTGCCCCAAGAAGATAATGTCTCCATGCCTTGAATGCTGCTTTAATCGCCAGCAATTCCTTATCCATGATAGCGTAATTCAACTCGCGGGCAGAGAACTTGCGAGACCAGAATGCGACGGGATTTAACTTTCCTGTTTCCGGGTTCCGTTGGGACAATACCGCTCCCATTGCTACGTTTGAGGCATCTGTGTCAGCCACTTATGGGAGATCTGGTTGAGGGTGTTGAAGAACTGGTGTTGTGGTAAATGCTAGTTTCAGCTTCCGAAAGGCTTCTTCAGCTTCTGTCGACCAATGGAATTTCTTGTTCTTTCTCAGCAGAGAAGTAATTGGGTGTACGATTTGTGATACCCCAGGTATAAAGCGATGATAGAAATTAGCGAATCCGAGCACACTTTGTACTCCTTTCGTCGATGTTGGTGAAGGCCATTGGAGGATTGCGTCCACCTTTCGCGTGTCCATATGTACGCCCTGTGGTGTGAGCATGAAACCGAGAAATTGGGCCACGGTCACATGGAAGAAATTATTTTCCAGCTTGGCATACAAGTGGTGTTGTCAAAGATTTTCTGGAACGGCTCGGACATGACCAACATGTTCTTCCTTGGAATTTGAGTCGATTAGAATGTCATCTATGTAAACAAGCACGCAAATGTCCAATGGTTCACGGAGTACGTCATTCATAAAGAATTGGAACGCCGCGAGGGCGTTACATAACCCGAAGGGCATGTCCTGGTATTCGACGAGGCCATATTTCGTGCGAAAGGCCGTCTTCCACTTGTCTCCTTTTTTGACTCTCACAAGATAGTAGGCCCCTCATAAATCCAGCTTTGTGTAAATCTGAGCATGTTTCACCTGATCCAGAAGTTCTGGTATAAGTGGTAAGGGGTGACGGTTTTTTACTGTGATCTAATTGATTGCTCTGTAGTCAATACAGGTTCTTAAATCCCCCTCCTTTTTAGGTACGAAGAAGAGGGACGATGAAGCAGGGGACTTGGATGGACAGGTAAAACCGTTTGTCAAACACTGATCCAGGTAAGTTCTTAGGTGTTGGTTTTCCTGCTCTGTTAGAACGTAAATCCGGCTGCAGGGAATCTGGGCTCCGGGTACAAGGTCTATTTGGCAATCGTAGGGTCTGTGCAGAGGCAAAACGTTGGCTTGCTCTTTTTGGAAGACTTCCTGGTAATCTATGTATTCAAGTGGTAAAGAGCCAGTGAGACCCAGTGTTAGGCAGAAACCTGTGCAGTACCCTCTGGGACCACTGCAAAAGATTTAGGACTACAGGTGTTTGGCAGTAAACCCACTTGGTAGCATTCTGTACCACACAGATTCACTTGGTAGCTGTGGCTGAGCAGTCAGACTTCCCTCAAGAAGAGTTAGGCAGTATACAGAGTATTCACAATAGGTCAAGAGAAAACAATAGAACAAGTAAACACTGACCAGGGCTTGGTGTGAAAGAGATATCATTATTTATTTAAAACCACATCTAGAAAAACACACAGGCACTAATAGTAAGCAATTCAGAAACACGGTCACTAAAAGATATACACTCCCTTAAAAGAATATTAGACAAGTCTTAAGTAAAGCCCACTTATTTTTAGACAGCGGTGAGCGCTTAACGTAGATGGCACTCTAATAGTTTGTTTTAAAAAGGGAGAGAAAAACAGAATAAATTGAAACAGATCCCAACACTTTTTCACGAACACAACAAGAGAGGAAGGCAAAGTAACACCGTGAATTCAGAGTCAGTAGGCCGGCTCCGCTTCAAGAGGATCAAAACGAAATGTGTCCCAGGTCACACGGTTGCAGTGCACAAAAGTCTTGTAACGGTTCAAAAAGGAGTTGGACCAAAGAAAGGGATCAGTTAGAGGGTCAAGGCGGCCAGCCCAGTCCAGAAGGTTAAGGGGTTATTATTACCTTGTAGCAATCTTTAGAAAGGGAGGCCTGGCGGACACGGTACCTTAAAGTGGTGAGAATACTCCAGCGGGGGCAGTTGTTCCTGGCAGCGGATGCAAGTCGGTGCTTCGTCCGGGGGTAGAGAGGATCTCGTCGGGGAGGAAGACAGGAGTCCGTTGCACTGCCAGGGAAGAAACCAGCCGTGGAGTTTCTTAGGTACAAGGAGCGGTCCGTTGTTTCGCGGTCCAGTGGTAAGTGGCTATCCGGCTGCCGGGGTGCTTGGCACGGGCAATTCGACCACAAACCGGTCTGGGGTGCGAAGAGAAGAAGATAAACTGGTTGTGCCCACCAGTCAGGGGAAGAAGCCTCTCCAGCCGGGAGATCTTCTCTGTCGTCGGGAAGTGGTGAGTCGGTTCTGCAGGGCTCCACCGGTGGTGTCGTCGTGGTAGGTTGGCTCAGCTTCTCCCTCGTCGGATTCTCAGGTCCTGTGGCGACTTCTGAAGTTCCAGTCCCCAAAGCCCTGCTTTTATGCAGCATACCCCCATTCACTCAGCCTAGCTGTCAATCAAACATGCTAAGTGGTGAGCCGGCCGGCTCACCACTTGGGCCAATCACACAAGAGTGCGACTTGAGTTACCAAGGTAACTCAGTCCAGGGTGCCTAAACCCCCTCCCACAACCCCTGTGGTACCCAGACAGAGTGGCACCACTTTTGGAGGCTTCTGTGGAGAAGCCTGCCAAAAAAGTGGAACAAAGGGCTCGACTTGGGTTGGGGTCACAGAAGAGAACACAAACGCCATTTTAGAATCGAGTCTTGGCAAAAAATACCAACCAGCGAATTAATATTAATTAAATAAACCGGCGGTATGTTCGAGGCTATGAGAATTAAATAAAGTTGGTAGCCTCGAACAATGGGAAAATCCCATAGGGAAATATTTGCGGTCGAATATAAAAAGTAGTTTCCACTGCCACCAGCCAAAACTCGATCAGGGGGACGGAGATGTGCCCCCTCGACTAACAGACGCGGGGCAATCGAATTGCCCCGGCAGTACGTCCACAATATGATGGTTTGTACTTGTTTCTGTTCATAAATTGGGACTAGTAAAGTCAATGGTGACTTTACATGCCCTGGGAGACAGTAGTCAGTCCCAGGGTATGGAGTCTATGGTGGGGGTGTCACTATGACACCCCTGTGTTACTCCACGGAGGGTGCAGTCAAAGGAACACCATAAATCATGTCTATGAGTGGGAGAAAAAGAGTCTCACTCTTGGCAGGAGAAAAAAACAAACTCCAGAAATCCAGCAAAGCTGCTGGGGGACTCACTAAGTTAGGAAATTCAGCCTAAAGAGAGAATTCTCCCTAACACCCAGCACGATTCCTTTCTTTGGTTTCATGTTGACAACATCTTTGTTGTAACAGGTGTCAGCACATTGTTAAGAAATGGTCAGAACTTGTTTTCGCCAGGCGATCCTAGGATTATGGGTCTCCAGCCAAGGCATTCCCAATATCATCTGGAACTGAGGAGCACCAATGAGATCGAAGGTAATGTCCTCTTTATGTCCGTCCTGCAACAGAAGCTTGACTTTCTCTGTGTATTTTGTCACTGGGCCGGATGATAGCTGAGAACCATCCACCGCCGTGACGTTTTCCGATTTCAAGTTTTGTTGGAGAGGGAGGCCTATTCGGATAGGCAGATCTTGGTCAATGTTACCCACAGCTCCACTGTCAATGTACGCCTCCAAGGCATGTATCTTTGACGGTTGCTTGTGATTCACCAAAAGTACTGGAAGGACTAGATGGGAGGTTTGCACAGATTCCTTTTTCTCGCTCGACAAGTGGACCCCTATGCTTGCCTGGCATTGGAGTTTCGCCAGTCCTGTACTTCTTCTTCGTCGTTTTTATCCGTTGTTCCAACTACTTTCTTGGGTGTTTTTACCAGACATTCACGGAGGAAGTGACCTGCTTTACCACAATATAAGCAGAGCTATTGCCTTCTTTTCTCTCTTTCCGCCTTGGTAAGAGGACTCTGTAAACCACCGATTTACATTGGTTCCTACTGTTCGTGTGGTTCGGTTTGGTTTTCACGGGTTTGCACATAAACTGACCTTCCTTCTGTTCTGATCGAGTTGCACTGTTAGGTCTATATAGTCCGCACACCTCTCAGGTGGGATCACAACTTGAGCCAACACATCTTTAAGTTCCCCACGTAACCCTCGATAAAAGAGCATAGTTCTCTTTTCTTCTGGCCAGTTGGTCTGGGCTATGAGACGATTGTAGGTTGCAATGTAGGTTAATAGATCTTGATTCCCCTGTCTGAGTGACAACAATTCATTGTCCAGAGCTTGTCCTTGAGTATGTCGGGCAAACAACTTTTCCATCTCATGCTGAAAATCCCTAAAGTTCCGAAGCAAAGGGTCATCTTGAGTGACCAATGGTATTGACCAGTCTGCCGCGTTGCCTCCTAGATATGAGAGTACAAATGCAACTTTGGCTTGATCGCTAGGAAAGGCCCCAGTTCTGCATAAAAAATAAAGGCGACATTGGTTCATGAATATGGCAAACTTGTTTGGATCGCTGAAGAAGCTTTCGGGCGGGGCTAAAGGCACTGTTCCTGGAATTACCACCTGAACCAGTGTTGATTGCTGTGGCGTGGAAGAATGTGGTGTGGAAGAATGGGCTATCCCCGGCAAGGGAACCTGCCCTGCTTGTGCCTGTATCATCTGTCTTGCCAAGTCGTCGGTTCTTTCTCGAGTTACAATAAGATCCCTCCTTAAAGCACTGGTTTCCTGCCTTGAAGCATGTACTTCAGCCCGTAATTCCCCTAGTAATTGGGCCAATTAGTCTGTCTCTGAAGTCTCCATAACGCCCAGGCAGAGAGTCGTAGAGGCTTTGTGTTCTATTACGCTCACCTGGTCTCTGCAGAGGCGTTGGGGCACGGTTGCAGCCCTCCCAGGAATTAGATCACCCCCGCCCAATCTTTCCCTCCGCGGAAAAGTTGTGAGCCGTGGTAATTGGTGGCACTGCTCCTACGTGGATATGAAAAAACATGAGTGCACTGATCAGTGATTATTGTGCCGCTCAAACCCTTCTACCCAAGGTGCGATTTCTGTGGCTAAGTACCGTCCCATATGGCTCACCTGTTAATTATTGATGTTAAGCTCTCCGTCCTGCTACTTCTGGCAGGGGCGCTTGTTGATGGGATCTAGTTCCTTCACTGATCCCTGGTAAGTAATAGTCCAGTCCAGCTGTGACTATGCTTCTCCTCTTGTCTCTTCCACTTTCTGTTTTCTCTTTGTCTCTTCTCGTTTTCTGTCTTGGTATTATTGCTCTCAATATTGCTGTTAATTCCTGAATAACGTTTTCTCTCCTGTTTTCTTCCCAAGATGTGGAAATGCGGTTTTAAAGCAGCTGTGGCGGCGCGGAACGCGCCCAGGAAGAAGATGGTTGAAACCGCAATATCCGACAAAAGGTGAGTGATGGTTTAAGGCAAAGCGCGAGGTTCGGTGGTAGCGCGACCTTAAACTGAATGTCTTTTAAATGTCTAACCTTGCCTTTCGCTTTTACTTGCAGGTGCTGCTGTCACTGGCGAAGCCCGTCGTGTTGCGGTGCCAAGATTAAGATTTCAGCGTCACAGAAGATTTGAAGATGAGCTGCAGTGTCAAGATGAAGATGTCAGCGTTCCGGAAGCTTTGGAGAAGAATGTCAGGATCAACAAAGACATGCACAGGTGAGAGCAGGTTTCCCAGTTGGGAAGTATGAAAGCTGGAAGCAGGATTTCCAAAGGTAAGTTTAATCCCAGGAGGCGGCGAGCGTTACGCTGCATGGAAGTGCAGAATGACGCAAAGCGTCTGTCTCAGGGATCGGAGCAGCTTATATAGCTGTGATCGTGGGCATGCCCACGAGGCCTGGCTTGCCTGCCACACCCTGCCACTCCCAGAGAGTCAGCACGTGCAAGACAACCCAATAGCAGCAGCAGCCCCACCCTAGAGTACACATGGGGCTGCTTTAGTGATGCAAGTTCCCATGTTAAATGCACTTTGCACCCAAATGAGGTGTTATGTCCCAAAATAAAAGCATTCTTGTCCCAAATAAATGTCTTTAGTTATTGTTATTCATGAGCCTGGCGCCAAAGGCGCCAGAACTGTGTCCATCCGGGGCCCCTGTGCATGTGGCCCTTGAATGTTTACGTTCTTGGCCCTATGACCATGACAATACGGCAGTATGGCGAGGGCCAGAAACCTGGGTCCCTCCTGGCAAGGCTGCTGGCGGCGGAAAGGCGACCCCCACAGGTGTAATGCGTCCGCGATCCACAGGGGAAACTAGTCTACACAGAAAGTGAAATAGTGGCGTCATTCCGTGCCTTTTACCTCGAACTATACAGCTCCAAGACCCAGAACAACCCAGAAGCCCTCCAGGAGTACCTAGACGAAAATGAATTGTATTGGGTGGAGGGAGAATCGAGAGAGTCCCTAAAAAGAGAGATCACAGTTGAAGAGATTCTAGCGTCATAAAAGAACTTCCAGGGACTAAATCGCCAGGTCCTGATGGCCTGACGGGAGAATTCTATAAAGCACTCGCCGCCCCTTGATCCAATCCTACTATCAGTGTACGTAGAGTCCCTGATGAACGGATGTCTACCCCCCACACTACGTGAAGCCATCCTTATCCTACTCCACAAACCAGGGAAACCCGCCCAGGAGTGTGCCACATATAGACCGATATCGTTAATAAACGTAGACAATATAATCCTTGCTAAAATCCTAACCAATCGACTGCTCCCCCTAATGCCGGGACTGGTATTAGCAGACCAGGCCGGTTTTATACCAGGTCGAAACACGGTATCCGTCGACTGTTCAGCAATATCGAGGCATTAGACCCCTCGACACATGAGGTGGCAATCCTGCTTGATGCAGAGAAGGCCTTCGACTCTTGTCGAGTGGCCATGCCTCTTCGCTGTGCTAAAACAAATAGGCCTGGGGAACTACTTTTTGAGTCTAATCGCTCCCCTGCTATAAACACCCCTCAACCAACAATACACTGGGGAAAACAAAGTCAGATCCCATGGAACTAAAAAGAGGAACCAGGCAGAGCTGTCCTCTATCGGCCATACTCTTTGTGCTAGCAATGGAACCACTGGCAGCGGCCCTCAGAACCAAATTCATGGACGAAGGTCTCACCATAGGTCCCCACAAATTGATCCTATCCCTACACGCTGACAACGTTGCCCTCTTCGTCGGCAACCAAGCGACAAACCTAAATCCGGTACTCAAGTTCAGAGCTTTCTTGAACTAAAAATTAACCACAATAAATCAGTTGTGTTCCCACTAACCCAGGAAACATCCAAATTTAGAGACGACTTTGAACTCAAGTGGGAGTCCTCCTGCGTCAGGTATCTGGGTGTAATGATGTCCAGAAATTACAATGACCTATTCCAAGATAACTACAGTAGAGTAATGGAGTCACTTAGCGATAAAATATCGAGGTGGAAGCACCTCCCACTCACTATGGGGGCGTGTTTCAATCGTAAAAATGGTTATGTTGCCCAAACTTTTATACCTGTTTGTGAACATATCACTGTTACTGACAAAGGGTTTCTAATTCTTGAACTGATATGACAGGTAAGCCAGCAAGCGTTGCGATCCTCGTATAACCAATCTCCAAAGGCAGCTTAATGCTACACGACTATGAATCCTACTACTGGGCGGCGCAGGCACAATTCCTGAGCCACTGGTACACCACCCAGTTCTTCCGTCCACATGTCCGGATTGAGAGGGCCCTAATAACTCCCAACCTTCTATGAGCAGCCATCATAGGAGAACTCCAATTATCGGCAAAAACCCTGAATGTGGTACAGACCACGTACAAGGTGTGGAGAAGGATAGCACATAAAAGTGACGTTGCGTCAGATTTTCTCCCCTCCTCCCGGCGAGATTCATACCGGGCATACCACTCACGACTGAGAAAGTGTGCAGGCTCGAGAGTGGGAGCCGACTCGCCCTTCGACATTTCTGTCTACTTCAGACTCCAACACACTCCTAGGTTTATATTCCTCTTGTTCCCCAATCAACCATCCACATGGCAGCTCTTACACAGGGTGATCGAAGCACAAGGAGAGGGTAGGCTAGTATCCAACATCTACAAAGATCTACTATCCATCTCCACAAGCCGACTAACTGCCCCAAAACAGCAATGGGAAAAAACACTTGCAGACACGATAGATGAAGATGACTGGGCATATGTGCTGCAGCAGACACAAAAGGTGTCCCTAAACTCGATATACAAACTTATCCACTTCAACTTTAGTAAGCAAGTTTCTGATGTTTGTTAATCTGCTTAGAATCACATGCTGTGCATAGGTCCGACATCCAGTGGTCACTGCGGAGTATTGCATTTTGTTTTTCGTAGTCGAAAAGGGGACGTCGACAAGGCGTGTCTGTAACACTATCCCTATAGTGACGTGTGTTGTACCCACAATCCCTCACGCGTCGAGGTCCCTCAGATTGTTTTTTTCCGCCCAGCTACTGGTCGCCTTTACGCGGAGCTCCTCGAGAGACATTACAGATTTCATCTCCTCGACCTTTGGTCGTTTTCCTATATTAATATAGAACATATCGATCCCGCCCTCGACGCTGTTGTGAAGCTGTCTCCGCCGAGCAAGATCTTCGACGGAGGGGACGAGCGGAGGAGATCCTTCGGCGTTGCCGAACACGTGGCCTGGCCTCGCAGGCCATATACAGTAGGGAGAGTGGGGGTCGTGGGACATCTCTAATTTCTGAGAATGCCTTTCCTTTTCCCCTTCCTTTCCCTTGGGGTGGTTATCACGTTTTATTGCCTCGGCTATGGAGAGGACACCCTTTAGGTTTTGCCCGCTTTGCAAGGGCAAGTTTACTTGGAAGGACAAGCATTCACGGTGTAACCGCTGCTTGCCCCTCGATCACAAGGAGGAAGGTTGCACGGCTTGTCGACTTCTTAAGCCGAAGACTCTAAAAGACCATAGGGTCAAAAGGTGGGCGGCCTACGCTATGTCGAAGGCCGACGCTCCACCCACCGTCGCTACCTCCGACAGTGACGAGGAACGTGATACCACGACCTCCGCTTGGAAGTCGAAAACCCCCCTAGAGAGCGCACACACGCTTCGTCGTCTGTCCCCGGCCCCGACGGGCTCGGCTCACGCCCTGCTTATGGGGATGAACACCCCGGCGACACTGACGCACACAAGACCACACATAAGCACACAACCCATGGCTCTTCTTTGCCGAAGGCAAAGAGAGCATCAGCGCCCAAGGAGACGCAGGTTTCACCGGCGGCCTCCTCGGACCGGTCGGGTTCGAAGCCCCTCTCGCAACGGCAGCTGCGACCAGCGACTGGGCTTTCGGCAAATAAGGGCGCCGCCCCCAAATCATCGGCCGGAGCGCATCAGCAGAAAGCGCATGCCGCCGTAGAGCGTTCGACACCCATAACGTCGAAACCACAGCTCTCCGCTGACAAACGAGTCGCTGAGAGCTTGGCGAGGATCGTGGTAGCCGACGCCCACAGGCGTACGCCGAAAGACACGTCGAGCGCTACGCAAAGGTCGAAAGACACGCCGAAAACACAGGGATGATCACCTTCAGTCGAAGGGATTCCCAGCACACCTGAAGGCTTTTCGGAGGGCGACGGGACACTTTCCTCGACGTTATGGGAGAGGTCGAGCCGTTTTCAGCTACAAGACACCAATTTTCCCCCGATAGACCGCTCAGGGGTACCCCATGAAACCAGGGAAAGGCTCCATCTCTGCATGGAAAGAATGGAGAGGTTTATGAATGCCCAAAACCCTCCCACTCCAAAGAGAATAAGAGAAGGGCCTCAGGAGGACCCCAGGGCCAAAATTCCAAGATTAGTCAATCCCCACCAGGACACAGCCTCAGACTTCCATAGTGTGTATGACCTCACTGGGGAAGAACATTATTTTGAGGAAGAGGATGATTTTATAGACGAGGAAGACAGACGGAACCAGGAGGAAGGTCTGGAAGACAGCCCAGACTTGGTAGGAGAAGGCTTCGGAGAAAATCCAGAAGAAGGACCTTCTCACCCCTGGCAATCACCATCAATATATTCCGACACTGATGTCCTGAACCTAAATCCTCCTGACATTTCACCTGTTAGAAACACGTCTCCCATTGACGATTTAGAAACATGTCTCCCATTGACGATCAACCCACATTTAATGCCCTGTTGCGCAGAGCAGCAGCACACTTCGAACTGGACACTGGGGAGCTCTCCCCTGAATTAGACTTTGTAGAAAGGGTAATTAAGGAGAAACCCCCGGTCAGTCAGACAATTCCCCTCCTCGCTTCGGTGAAGAGAAGAATCATCCCTTCGCTGTCCACACCCGCACTAATCAGAGGGGTCAATCCTAGAATTGAAAAACTTTTCACTCCTTCACCCTCAGACCCGCTGTACATCAGGGGACATTCCATTCCGGATTCCCTGGTAGTAACCAACACAAGAAATAGGGCAGGGGTACCACTTTCCACCAGTGAGGCACCACCTGACAAGGAGGGCAAGTGGTTATATGCCCTTGCAAAAAGAATTACATCCTCGGCCGCCTTTTCGGCAAGAATTGCCAACAACAATTCTTTGCTCGCTAGCTATGCGGACGCGCAGTGGGCCAAACTGCGCAAAGACGCCGAAGAAGCGCCGGAACCATTACGTACACGCCTGCTTTCAACTATTGGCGAAGGAACCCAGGTCAACCAGAGTATTGTAAAGAGCTCTCTGGATGCGGCAGAAACTGCAGGACGTTCCCTAGTTCAGGGAATAGTCCTAAAACGACACGTATGGCTGCGCAACTCAGGGTTCAAACCGGAGACACAGGCATCTTTAATAAATAAACCTGTTGAAGACTCAAACCTCTTCGGGAAAGCGGTGGATGAGGCTCTGGAGATGGCTAAAAAAGATTTCGATACTATCAAAACTCTTGACCAAATCTCTAAGCCCGCTACCAGGCGCGGCTATGGCAATAAACGCTTTTTTCGTGGCCAACGCCAACAACAAAACCAGCAGCAACAGTACCCTGCCACCAATTTCCAGACCAATAGTGGCCAGTACATCCAAAGAGCACAGCGCCGGGGCAAAGGAAGAGGGCGAGGGTCCACCCCCAGAGGTTCCCAAGCCCCTAACAACACCAAGTGACGCGAAGATTCGCGTCCCCTCCCATGCAACACCGGTCGGGGGCCGGATAACATCCTTTCTTCCAGCATGGGAGGGTATAACGTCAGACCGCTGGGTACTTTCCACCGTAGCCCACGGATACTGCATCGAATTCAACAGTTCCCCAACATACAAACCCCCGAGGGGACGACGCATGTCACCGGAACATCTTGCCATCCTTCTACAAGAAGTACAGCAACTACTGGAAAAAGGAGCCATAGAGGTCGTGCCTCTATCTCAGGTAACGGAAGGTATTTATTCAGTGTACTTCCTTGTACCCAAAAAGGATCTAACCATGCGCCCTGTATTAGATCTGCGCCCAGCGAACAAGTTTATCAAACCCCAAAAGTTTCGTATGGTGACCCTACAGGAAGTGATCCCACTGCTATCACAGGGAGATTACATGACAACATTGGACATGAAAGATGCATACTTTCATATTTTAATGTTGCCAGCGCACAGAAAATACCTCCGGTTCATGATAGAGGGCAAACACTACCAGTTCAGAGTGCTACCCTTCGGCATAGCATCAGCACCGAGGGTATTCACGAAGGTACTGGCAGTGGCAGCGGCCCACCTGCGCAGGTTGTCCATTCCAGTTTACCCTTACCTCGACGACTGGCTCATAACAGGGGATTCTTACGAAACATGCTTCTCCAATACCCAAAAGACTGTAGACCTTTTGTTCCAGTTGGGCTTCTCCATCAACGAAAAGAAGTCCAGCCTAGACCCCAGCCAAATCAAACAATTCCTAGGGGCTCTAATTCAAACAAAGGACGGCCTCGTCTTCCCCTCCAGAGAGAGGGTCCAAAACATGTTGTTTCTGATCCCTCAATATGTGACCGGTCGAGAGGTGACGGTACGCAAAGCAATGCGCTTGCTAGGCATGATGGCGTCGTGTATTTATTTGGTACCTCACGCGCGCCTGCGCATGCGCCCAATGCAGGAGTAGCTCAACAGCCAGTGGTGTCAGGCCAGCGGACTATGGGACAACCTAGTGGTGGTCTCGCAGGCCTTAGTTCTCTCGCTACGGTGGTGGACAAAAGAAAACCTAGAAAAAGGGAAACCCTTTGCCACACGCGCGGTGGAAGCCACTCTAACCACAGACGCATCCCTCACAGGATGGGGGGCTCACCTATCCCATCAAACTGCTCACGGAGAGTGGACTCCGAACGTAGCATCCAAACACATCAATCTTCTGGAGCTACTAGCGGTGTTCAAGGCGCTAAAAGCCTTCAAGGAGCACCTACAAGGCAGGACAGTGATGGTCCTTACAGACAGCACCACAGCCATGTATTACATCAACAAACAGGGGGGAACCCACTCTCCAGGACTGTCCAAACTGGCCCAAAACATATGGAAGTGGGCTCTCAAACAGAATATGTTCCCTCTGTCACAACATGTACCAGGGGAACTCAATCTGCTGGCAGACAAACTCAGCAGAGATTTCCCCCTGCCCGAAGAGTACGAATGGTGACTGCACGAAGACATCGTCTTCGACGTCTTCACGCAATGGGGGTTCCCAGAAATAGACCTGTTCGCAACCCTGGAGAACTCACAATGCCAAAGTTACGCCTCCAGGTACCCCCAGAACCAATCCAAGGGGAACGGTCTGTCGATTCAATGGTCAGGGAGATTTGTTTACGCTTTTCCCCCGACTCCCCTTCTCAACAAGGTAGTGCACAAGATGCACCAGGAACAAGTGACCATGATACTGGTGGCCCCAATGTGGGCCCGACAGCCATGGTTCGCTCACTTGATGGAGATGTCTCTATCTCCCCCAGTGAAACTCCCCTGCCCGTACAACATGCTGTCACAAGACAAGGGCAGGACTCTGCATCCATGCCCCCAGAACATGAACTTAGCAGCCTGGCTCCTGAGATCATAGAATTTGGACATCTACAGCTCCCACAGAGATGCATGGACATCCTCAGGGAAGCCAGAAAACCTAACACTCGCCACTGCTATTCTAGCAAATGGAAGAGATTTGTCATTTGGTGCATAGGAAAGAGCATCAACCCAATTGACTGCTCTCCCACACATATTATTCTATACCTGACCCATTTATTGGATTCAGGTCTAGTGTTCAATTCCATTAAAGTCCACCTAGCGGCACTTTCTGCATACACCACTTCCCAACTCAAAGTGTCGTGGTGGAAGATCCCTGTTATAAAGGCCTTCATGGAGGGAGTAAAGAGAATACACCCCCCGATAGCTAACCCAGCTCCCGGATGGGACTTAAACGTGGTACTTACCAGACTCATGGGCTCACCATTTGAACCCATGCACAAAGCATCTCTTAAAGACCTCACTCTTAAGACTGCTTTTCTAATAGCTATCACCTCCATCAGGAGAGTAAGTGAACTACAGGCTCTTTCTGTTCTAGACCCCTTTGTTACAGTTCACAAAGATAAAGTGGTTATACGCACTCACCCAAGGTTTGCTCCAAAATTCATCTCAAAATTCCATGTAAACCAGTCTATAGAACTACCAGCGTTCTTTCAAAATCCTTCCAACTTGGGAGAAAGGACTCTGCTCACACGCAGAGCGGTCATGTTCTACATGGAAAGAACCAGACCACTGAGGAAGACTAATCAGTTCTTCGTCTCGGTGGCAGCAGGAAGAGAAGGGGATGCAGTTTCAAAGTCCACTATTTCTAGATGGATTGTTCAATGCATCACTCTCTGCTATACTCTTGCTAAGAGAGAACTGCCCTTTAGGCCAAGAGCACATTCTACTCGAGGCACGGGGGCGTCCATAGCATTCATTGAAAATGTTCCCCTTGAGTCCATCTGCAAAGCGGCTACCTGGAGTTCTGTGCACACCTTTACAAAACACTACTGTCTAGATGCACACTCTAGATCTGACTCCCAGGTGGGACAGGCAGTATTAAGACATCTTTTCTCTACTGTTCCTTCTCATAACCCACCGCCAACTCCGGGTACTGCTCGCTAGTCTATGCACAGCATGTGATTCTAAGCAGATTAACAAACATCAGAAGACAATGCATTACTTACCGTAAAAGCATTTCTGATGGTTGTATCTGCTTAGATTCACATGCGCCCACCCTTCCTCCCCGCTTGGATGGAAGGAACATAGACATCTTTCTATATTTCTCTCTTTTCTGTACTCACTCACGTCTAGAAGGCTCCCTCAGGGCAGAAAAATACAAACAGAGGGACCTCGACGCGTGAGGGATTGTGGGTACAACACACGTCACTATAGGGATAGTGTTACAGACACGCCTTGTCGACGTCCCCTTTTCGACTACGAAAAACAAAATGCAATACCCCGCAGTGACCACTGGATGTCGGACCTATGCACAGCTTGTGAATCTAAGCAGATACAACCATCAGAAATGCTTTTACGGTAAGTAATGCATTGTCATACCATACGCCAGCCAGACTTCACAGACAACGCACGGCCACTACCGCCGACTGAGGGAGGTGCAGCATTTCCTCAGCAGACTTCCTACACCTGGCCTGGGAGTGCCTGACAATTAGTCGATTCTGGGGGGAGGTGCTGAACAAAACCTTGGCAATAATAGGTGAACAACTTGAACAATGTCCTACAGTGTCAATGCTGGGGTGCACCAGGAACATACAACCCTGGGTGAGGAAACTAGCCGGTCTATTGCTAGTACTTGCACGACGACGCATAGCCATGGCGTGAGGGAAAGGACAGCCTCCCACAGCGCAAAGATGGTTGCAGGACATAGCATTTTGCCACGATATGGACGTGAGCTTCGTCAAAACTTTGCCCCTACTTGCTCAACCACCAGACATATGGGGTTCCTTCATCAATCACCGGTTGGCGTCACCAGACTGAACTTTGCTGCACCAACCCCAAGACCCAGTCTTTTGACAGACAAGCCCATCATGCGACAACCACTATGAATTAACTAAGACACTCATGCGTGCATGCCTTGAACTCTTTAAGTCCTGTATATGGGTGGGGCAGGGGGCTAGCGGGACCGGGAACCACAGGGCAAAGTTTTCATTTGTAATGTGATTTACATTTGTTTGAAAGACCAAAAATTAAGTTTAAAAAAAATGATGGGGGGTGGAGTAAAAATGACTAATGAAAAGGTGAGTAAAAGTGCCCTTCAAAATATACAAAATGCCTTAAAAAAAAATGTGCACGATCATCTTCAAAAACAGGAGAATTATCGGGGGACTTCAGACTTATTTCACTTTGAATACATTTTTTGCTTGATGGACAAGTAATTACCCAAATCAGTAAATCATCACAATAAAAACATATTTAACTATGCATATCTAACTCTCTAGAAGTTCTTACATTTCCACTGTAGAAGACAGTTATCGAGACAGGAGGCGAGCATTATGCTTTACTTCTTTATTACTGCTCCCACATCAATTCAAATTTAAACATTTTTCATCTTTAAAACTTGGTAACACATCTTTTGCTTCCTCCCAGGTTCTCTGGAGGTAAAACACAAACAGGTGTAGCATAGTTTAAAAATGTAAGGAAAATGTCTCCATAAACTACTAGTCCCCACAATCCTCTGGGTTTGGGTAGTCCTGGTCTGTCCACTTTGCCCAATCAGGCTCTGCCCATACCTATAAGAGAGACCCCTTATGAGTCCAACTCCTCTTTCTTGGTTGCTGCTCCAACAAGCTAAGTACCTTTTATGTAACGTTACGCATGAAATGCCGATAATAGATATCTGTGTGAGAAAAACAATGCTCTGGAGCGCCTAAGCACATGGATTCATATAATATTGAAGCGCACACGCTTTATATTGATAGAGCCTTCAGCGGGTGAATGTCCGTTTGTAAAAGCATTACTTTACCTCACATTTTGACATAGACCGAGCGAGCGTCCTGCTCCTATTCGCATCATTCACTGTTCACCTTCCCATTTTGTTTTTACTTGCATTTGTTTTCACTAGTAATACACATCATCGCATCATTCACTGTTCACCTTCCCATTTTGTTTTTACTTGCATTTGTTTTCACTAGTAATACACATCTGGGGCCGGAGCAGCTTGCGACCGTGCTTACGTATGGCAGCCTGCCCCACCCCCTGATACGGAGAAGCTCCACAAGAGTTTTCTCGCAGCAGGGCGTTACGACCCTGCGGGCGCAGCTTTGCAACAAGCTCGCCCCAGCAGCCACTGCGCTATTACAAACCATTGCCACAACTTCGAGAGGAGCCCACAGGTGAGGATCAAAACCTCTCCCTCAGTTTTAAGAGAGTCCTGGGGGACTCATTAACACAGACTGTGTCTGAAGGAGTTTTGCCCCTGACTCAGAGGCTAGACCGATTGGAAGCCATGCTGAGCAAGCAAAAAGCTGAACAAGAAAAGTCCAGGAAGAGGACCTCGACCCCTCTGGCCCAGGGGTGTACATTACTGGGATGAAGAGGATTCCGGAAATACTCCGGACGACGAGAGCGGGGAGGAGGCAGAAACCCCTCAGCAACCAGAGGTATCAGAGCAGCCCCCAGATGATGAGGGTCTATTAGACATAATCGACCCGAAGGCGATATGGCATCCTAAATCCACAGACTGTGTGCCTTCTCCCAGAGTGGCTCAATACATGACACATCACATAACGAAGCCTGTGGACAGAGAGATAAGATCCAAAATGAGAGCGGAGTTTCCCAGACCTGAGCTCCCAGGCAAGGTGACCGGCACTCCGGACCTCGATCCGAAAATGGTGACCTTTGTCACGAAATCATCCAAGGATGTGCGGAAAGGGGTGGACCGGGTGTGGCGAGAGTGCCAAGATAAACTCTTGGACCTCACAGACCCGCTCGCAAAGATCATGGATTTGGCCGAAAGAGCCATGGACACAAGCACGCCAGTGGACCCTGGGCCCAACGCGCAGTCTGTTTGTTATAGGGAATGCAAATTGCGCACTCTTCAGAGAGGAGGAGGGGTATGCTGTTAAAAATTGACAGCAAGCAGAGCGACCTCTTGTCGTACGAGGCGGTAGAAGGTGCAAAAGGCCTATTGTTTTGGGATGCTTTTGCCAAAGAAATGAATAAATTTGTCGGTACATATTCCGCCTTAGAGAAAGCTCAAAGCTCAATAAGAATGCTCCCAGCCGGGTTTTCGCTGGGACCGGACGTCCGAGGAGTCGGGCGTCCGTTCGTTTTAGTACACACAGAAGACCCCAAGGACCGAGGGCACAATACTGGTAGAACCGCCAGCAGGAGAGCCTGTTTCCCTAGTAACAGGAGAAGGAGAGGAGCCTACAGGCAACAGAACACGCCAGGGCTGAGTATGGTACTGTCAACTTCCACAGTGGGGGGCATGACGATCCAATTTTTGCATGCTTGGTGCGAATTATCCAGCGATGCTTGGGTATTACAGGCAGTATCAGGCATTGGGCTAGAATTTATAGGTACCCCCTACCAAGCGTAGGCACCAGCCTCAATGTTCACGCCGTGAAGCGAACAAGCGCCACTCTTCAGCGAATTGCACAGTCTAGCAGACAAGGGGGCAATAGAGCAGGGGTGCCTGGACAGCCCAGGTTTCATCAGCAACATGTTCCTTGTCAACAGAGGGGAGAAAGTCAGGCCAGTGATAAATCTGAAGAGTCTGAACGAATGGGTCATATACAGACACTTCAGGATGGAGGGCATACACCTTCTTCGAGACCTACTCAGGACACGGGATTGGCTCGTCCGATTAGACCTCAAAGATGCATAGTTGACTATCCCAATAGCGGCGGAGCATCACAAGTATATACGCTAAATGTGGGGCACGGAAGTCTAGAAGTTCACATGCCTCCCCTTTGGCCTAGGGTCTGCACCGTGGACCATCACCAAGATTATGTGCCCAGTAGCAGTGGCCATTCGCGAAAGAGAGGGATAAGGATAATAATTTATCTAGACAATATCCCCGTTTTGGGTCAGAGCGCAGATCAGCTACAGGGTCAGTCCCTATGGGTAGGCAACCTAGTGTCCTCTCTCGGCTTCGTTATAAACACAGAGAAGTCAAACCTTCGACCCGCCCAGAGAATGGAGTTCTTGGGGTTCATCATAGACACAAGAAAGGCCTCACTGGAATTACCAGCACAGAAGGTAAGATCGATAAAGAAGGAGCTGAGAGCTGTGATAGCGAAAAAGGTTATTTTGCTTCGCAATCTAGCTCGGACAGTGGGCCTCCTGGTGGCTTCGATTCAAACAATTTTTCCAGGGCCATTGCACTACAGAGCTCTTCAGAGACTGAAGATCAGACATCTCGGGGGAGGTCTGGCCTATCACCAGGTCATTACCCTAGATCAGGAAGCTATCACAGAGCTGCAGTGGTGGCTGCACAATATGGAAGCCTGGAATGGCATGGAGATATTTGGGGACACCCCAGATTTAGTGATAGAGTCTGATGCCAGCTGAGCATGCTGGGGAGCACAATGCGATAGTATAGAAACAGGAGGGAAGTGATCCGAGGCGGAGGTCCAGCTCCACATAAACTGTTTAGAACTCCTGGCAGGGACTGTTGCGCCCTTCTCAAGATGGACAACATCTCCGCCGTCCGTTACATAAACAAACTGGGATGAACATCTTCCAGGATGTTGGCGGAATTAACAAAGGATTTTTGGCATCGTTGTCTACAGCAGCAGATAATCAGTGTCAGCAGAGTATTTGCCAGGCGCTCAAAACTTAGTGGCGGACTGGAAATCGCGATATCTGGTAGACTCCAGCGACTGGAAGCTACTCCCAATCATCTTCACTCGGATCCAACAAGTTTGGGGAGCCAACCTCCAAGTTCTTCAGTTGCATAATAGACCCAGAGGCAGCAGGGACGGATGCATTCCTGCAACAGTGGTCGGGAGCAGTGCACTACGCGTTCCTGACGTTCGTCGTGTTGACGAGAGTGTTAGCGAAAGTGCAGAGAGCAGGCAGAGCTAGTGCTCATAGTTCCGATGTGGAAGTCCCAGCCGTGGTTTCCAGTAGTAATGGAATTTTCTACGGATTTCCTGAGAGTGCTCCCTCACAGGGAGGACATACTTCAGGACCCGAACGGTCAGTTTCACCCGCTATTAGCAGAGGGCTCTCTACGCCTGATGGCTTGCAAAGTTTCAGGCAACAATGGCAACTGCCAGGCATTTCGCAGCTTGCTGCAGACTGTATTAGGGACTCCTGGGCGCCTTTCACCATCAGGAGCTATGGTGCCGCTTGGGGGCGTTGGACCGCCTACTGCGCAAACTTCGGTGTTAATCCCGTTTCGGCCCCTTTAGTATACATGCTGAACTTTTTAGCCCAGAGGTTTAGTGAGGGCTGCACCTACAGAACAATGGGAGTATACAGATCTGTGATATCGGCGGGCCATGACAAAGTGGAAGGGAAGCCGATAGGGGAACACCCAGGGGTGCTACGCCTTCTGAAAGGGGTGAAGATGCGTAACCCCTCAAGCCCAAATATTTGGTGCTCTGGGACGTGCGAGTTGTATTTCAACTATTTTTGGCCTGGCCCGACAACAAAGACCTGTTGCGATCCCAGTTGTCAGGGAAACTAGCCATGCTTTTATGCCTTATAGCATGCAGTAGAGTTTCAGATGTGAAGGCACTAGAAATAGATAGAAAGATTTTCTATCCAGAAGGAGTAGCCTTTAACGTAGTGAACAGAACTAAATCTGACTCTGTGATTATTTTTTATCCATACTTTCTGAATAATGCCAAGCTGTGCGTAGCGCAATGTATTAAAGACTATGAGAGGGCTACAGCAGAAGTGAGACCGAGAGGGGTCACCCAACTGTTAATTACGCGCAGGAGTCCTTTCCATGCAGTTGCGACAGCCACCATTGTGAGATGGGTTAGAGAGGTAATGCACTGGGCATGTATAGATTTATCTCAGTTTGGCGCGCACTCAGCCAGGGGCGCGATGGCGTCTAGAGCATTTGCAGCAGGTTGTCAGGCTGAGAGGTCCTATGTCCGCGGAAGCTGCTGAACCCCCGACAATCCCCCTGAGATGTAATTCCCAGAACTAGATTTCAATTCAGCTCTGTAAACTACACCCCAAAGGGAAAGGGGGAAGTGGATAACAAAACAACACCAGGCAGACTGCGTCAAGGCTAACCAGAGCTGAACCTGCAGGGGATATAAGAATAGCAGATACAATTCCTTAATTTACTTACTTAACCTTATGAATGGGAAGACATTAATCCTTAACTAACAATGAAAAAATCATACCTTGCTCTTCTCTTGAAATTTCTTAGAGAAGCTGATAAAGAAGCTGAAAATCTCTCTTACTTGAGACACTTGAAATTCACAGCAACTTCTTACTTTAGGCAAATCTGGAAATCTTAGTTCATTGTCTTTTTTCCAAAATGCCCTGGATGTCCAGTTAGATTGTTCTTAAAAATATTCTTTCTTTTTCTTTCAAACTTTTCAAACTATTTATAATTATATTGAGTTTTAGAATCCTTGAAGAAAAAACACGTGTTAAACGCACACGCAGGTTATCTCCATTCAGATGAATGATGAACTTCACTTAGAAATCTTCCTGGTTGAAGAACACGCGCAAAGAGTTCACTTACGAACGAATACACGCGATCAAAAGAATCCACACGCGCAAAAATCCACACGCGCAATAATGTTCTCGCGCGGAACACGCGAAATAAAAACACCCGCGCTCTTGAGTTCAAACGCGTCGAATTGATTCTCACGCGAAGGAACACTCGCGCTGGAAAACACACGCGCTCTTTATTCCACACGCGACGTATTGATTCTCACGCGAAGGAACACTCGTGCTGGGAAACACATGCTCTCTTTAGTCCACACGCGACGTATAGATTCTCGCGCTAAGAACACCCGCGCTAGAAATCACACGCGCTCTTTAGTTCACACGCGACGTATAGCTTCTCGCGCTAAGAACACCCGCGCTAGAAATCACACACGCTCTTTAGTTCACACGCGACGTATAGCTTCTCGCGCTAAGAACACCCGCGCTAGAAATCACACGCGCTCTTTAGTTCACACGCGACGTATAGCTTCTCGCGCTAAGGTGCACCCGCGCTCTGAAACACACGCGCATTTAAAATCGCACGCGACAAACAGCTTCTCGTGCTCGGAACACCCGCGCTAGAAAACACACGCGCACTTGAATTCGCACGCGACAAACAGATTCTCGCGCTAAGGAACACCGCGCTGGAAAACACACGCGCACTCTGGGAGTTCAAAAGTTCTAGTACAAACACAACTTTTCACGAATTTTCAAGGAGAATGTCATTATGATGAACAGAGTTACAGTACAAATAAAGTCACTTATCTCCTGAGCAAATTCAAAAGGATCTTCTGCTTTTCCTGTCTTCAAAAACGAATTCCTGCCAACTGATAGCTTCTCCTGTAACCCCCAAGAAAGTAGCCGCTCAACTGCTGACGCCTGAAGGATAAAATCCACCAGGCCTAAGACTAAAGCAGGAGCAGCCACTAAACACGTCCTCTCAGATGGGGTTTTGATGATGAAAGGCACAGAGTGACAGTTTAGAATGTTCATTGTTGTTCTGCATTGTCTTCTAACCAATCAGAGCTGTCACTGGGAGGCTCCATTTTGCCTTGGGTCAGAACCAGGATTCTGAATCAGCAAGTTAAGGCCTAACCAACTATAATAGAAAACTTCCCACCCACACAAAGCTAATCTGAAAAGGATAAATAAAGAGAAATAATGAGAAGGAAACTTGAATAAGGGAAGGAAACCTGACAGTAACCCCCCTCCTAATGCCCAGTCTCTGGGCTTATCTTATGTGGATTTTTAGCGTGAAACTTAGCAACTAAACGGGGGCCATGTACATCAACTGAATCTTCCCATGATCGTTCCTCTGGTCCATATCCCTCCCAATCAATCAAATACTGTAACCTTCCCCTCACTTTCCTGGAATCCAAAATTTGTTTAACCACAAATTCCTCAGATGAATGCTCCAAAATCACATGGGAAGGTGGTGTTCTAAATCTAGTTCCTGAACAAACTGGTTTTAAAAGACTAGGATGTAGAAAGTAGGATGTACCTTCAACTGCTTGTGTAATTTCAATCGTACTGCCACAGGGTTGATGATTCTCTCTACCTCAAAAGGGCCTACAAATCGTGGACTGAACTTATTCTTCCCCTTAATTTTCAGGTACCGGGTAGAAAGCCAAACTAAGTCTCCCACCTTATATTCAGGACCAGCCTTTCTTCTCAAATCTGCACACCTTTTATATTTCAACTTATTTTCTCCCAGAACCTTTTTTGCTCTATCCAAGTTATTTTTCATTATCAACAAACGATCTTCCACTCTAGGATTCCCTGAATCCTCCAACACCTCAAAACACAGAAAGCGAGGATGAAACCCACGACCCAAAAAGAAAGGGGACATAGAAGTAGCATCTTTTCCACAATTGTTGTAAGAGAATTCTGCCAACCACACCAAATCCACCCATTCCTCTCTAGCTTGTAAATAACACCTTAAAAACTTCTCCAATTCTTGATTTACTCTCTCCACTTGTCCATTACTCTCCGGATGATACCCAGAAGTCAAACTAACTTCCACCCCAAGTTTCTTACAGAAGGCCCTCCAGAATTTTGAAATGAATTGAGATCCCCAGTCAGAGATAACTTGACTTGGGAGTCCATGTAGTCGAACTACACCTTGCAAAAAACTATGAGCCAGTTTTTCCGCGGTAACCTCTCCCTCCATTGGTAAAAAATGTGCTTCTTTAGTAAGAAGATCGACCACAACAAGAATGGTAGTACAACCCTTATCTTGAGGGAGATCAACTATGAAATCCATAGAAATTGTGTGCCAAGGACGAGGAGGAACAGGTAACGGCTCCAATAAACCATGCGGCTTCCCAACTTGACTTTTCGCTTGTGCACAGACTACACAAGTTTTAACAAAGTTCAATGTGTCTTGGCAAATTTTTTCCCACCAAAAATTCCTTCGAACCAATTCCAGAGTTTTTCTGAAACCAGGATGTCCTGATAAAATGGATTCATCACAATTTCTCAAAACCTTTTCTCTTAATTCATCAGTAGGTACATAAAGCTTGTTATCAAAAAAAGGAAGATCGTCTTTCAAACTTCTGGCTGGATCCAGTCTCGCCCACTCCTCCATCTTCTGCAAGGACATATTTTGACGAACTTCATTCAAAAAATCCATTTCTTTAATGGCTCCAGCTAACAAAAAACGTTCTGGAGCAATTATAGGTTCTGGTTCTAGAATCTCTTTCTCCTCACTTCCAGGAAATTGGCGAGATAACGCATCAGCTTTTTTGTTCTGACTTCCGGGTTTAAAAGTCACAATGAAATCATAATCTGCAAAGAATAAAGACCAACAAAGTTGTCGTGGAGACAAAGTTCTTGCAGATTTTAAAAACAATACATTTCGGTGATCAGTAAGGACCATTACTGTATGTCTTGCTCCTTTTAGAAAATGTCTCCATTCTTCAAAAGCGGACTTTATTGCTAATATTTCACGATCAGCAATTGTGTAGTTCACTTCAGCAGCAGAAAACTTCCTAGAAAAGAATGCAACTGGATGTATTTGACCAGTAGTTTCATTCCTTTGAGAAAGCACCGCCCCCAACGCTGAATTTGAAGCGTCCGCCTCCACAAAAAAAGGTTTAGAAAGATCTGGATGAATTAGAATTGGACTAGAAGTAAATCTTTGTTTTAACTCTTGAAAAGCTTTTTCTGCTTCAAGGTCCCAGTCAAATTTCACTCCTTTTTTCAAAAGTCTCGTTATAGGAGCAACCAGCCGAGAAAAACCTTCTATAAATCTCCTATAAAAATTGGCAAACCCTAAGAAACTTTGTATTTCCTTAACCTTAGTAGGAGAGGGCCATTCAAGAACTGCTTGCATTTTTTAGGATTCATTTCTAAACCCTTAGGTGAAATTATAAAACCTAAAAACTCCACAGAATCTGTATGGAATTTACTTTTTTCCAATTTGGCAAACAAATGATTTTCTCGCAAATTTTGTAAAACTAAGCGCACATGTTTCTGATGTTGATCCAGGTCAGAAGAGAAAATCAAAATATCATCGATATAAACGACAACAAAAATATCCAAGTATTCTCTAAAAACCTCATCAATGAAAAATTGGAAAGCCGCTGGAGCATTACATAGACCGAATGGCATAACTTGATATTCAAACAGCCCAAACCTGGTCTTAAACGCTGTCTTCCATTCGTCCCCTTCCTGCACACGTACAAGATGGTAAGCTCCTCTCAAATCTAATTTAGAGAAAATATTTGCTCCTTGGATTTGATTAAGCATTTCCGAGATGAGAGGAAGAGGATACCGGTTCTTAACAGTGACTTTGTTAACTGCTCGATAATCTATGCAAGTTCTAAGCGTGCCATCCGGTTTTGGTACAAAAAATAAAGGAGAGGCCGCCGGTGACTTAGAATGACGAATAAACCCTTTGGCCAAATGTTCAGACAAATATTCTTTTAAATAATCATTCTCTTTCTCAGTAAGAGCATATACCCTACTACTAGGCAAAATTGTTCCTGGCTCCAGTTCAATTTTACAATCAAAGGGCCTATGGGGTGGTAATTCTCCTGCCACTTTCTCATCAAATACGTCCCAAAAATCTTTGTAACACTGGGGAAGTTGACCCACTACAGCTCCCACATCATGACATCCAATTCCAGTCTCAGCCAGAAAACTAGACACGGAATTACTTTTTTACATCTTCCTCTAAGAGACTTCCTGAAAAGCAATTCTCTTTACAAAAATCGGACTGCATGTCAATTGTCCTAGCACTCCAATCAATCAGGGGATTATGGAGAGTAAGCCAAGGCATGCCCAAGATAATCTTCAACAAAGGGGCATCAATTAACTCAAACGAAATTATCTCTCTGTGACCTCCTGATAACTCCAAAGTTAAAGAACCAGTTCTATGCGTAATAGGACCAGAAGATAAACACGTACCATCTACAGCCCTAGCCTGCTCTACAACCTCCTTCTGAATAATTGGAATTCCCAAAGATTTTGCCAGACCCCAATCCATGAAATTCCCAGTCACACCAGAGTCAAGAATTACAGGACCATTTCCCTTACACTCCAACTCACAAAATAAGGATACATTTATGGTTATATGAGGAACCGCTGTCTGCACCGTATTGGCGATCTGTTGTACCTTGACTGCTGAGGAAGAAGTCTTCTTGGGAGTGTAAGGACAGTTTCCTAAAAAGTGCCCACCTCTTTCACAGTATAAACACAGATTATTATCTCTCCTCCTAGTCTTTTCTTCCACTGTTAAAGGGCCTCTGATTCTAGGAGATGGATTATTCCCTTTGGGTCTACTCTCTACTTTAGGTCTATCTACTCTAACTAGAGACTTTACATCACTCTGACAATGACGCCTCTCTGCCTTCCTTTCACTCAAACGAAAGTCCAATTGAATAACCAAATCAATCAGACCTTCACAAGTAGAAGGGCGTTCAACTACTCCAGACAATGCATCCTTTAACTCATCTCTAAGGCCCCGATAAAACAACGAGGCCTGTTTAACCTCGGGCCACTTGCTTTCTAACACTAGGGACTTAAATTGTGTTATATAAGCAATCAAGTCTCTATTACCTTGTTTTAATTCTAAAAGTTCACCATCCACTTCCAGAGATAACTGTCTTCTATCAAACATCTTTCGGAATATCTCTAAAAAACTGGTATAATTTCCTAAAACCACACTCTTTTGACTCACCAACAACCCAGCCCAAGCAGATGCCTCCCCAGAAAGATATGACAACATAAAAGTTATCTTAGAAGCATCCGATGGAAATAATTCTGGTCTACTCATAAAATGTAATTCACATTGTGTCAAAAACACCCTAAACCTCTTGGAATCCCCATGATAACGTTCTGGAGGCGCCAAAGGAACTGGCATAATTATACTCCTTACCCCTTCTGCCACTGGAGGCGCCCGTTGTATTTGTGGTAACTGATCTTCTCTTTCTAACTCAGGTGGAGAACCTGCGCCCCCTGAAACCTCATCCTCTCTTCTTTCTCCCCTCTGCTGAATTTGTGTAACTTTAACACTCAAGTCATCCACCTTTTGACTAAGTAAGGCATTTTCATCCCGCGAAATTTTCAACTCCTCCCGTAACTCCCTGATCAAAGATCCTAACATCTCCACGGATTCGTCGGGGTTCATGACAGCTCGGGCGGACTAAATTATTGGCCTTTCATTCTGTCAGGCTGAGAGGTCCTGTGTCCGCGGAAGCTGCTGAACCCCCGACAATCCCCCTGAGATGTAATTCCCAGAACTAGATTTCAATTCAGCTCTGTAAACTACACCCCAAAGGGAAAGGGGGAAGTGGATAACAAAACAACACCAGGCAGACTGCGTCAAGGCTAACCAGAGCTGAACCTGCAGAGGATATAAGAATAGCAGATACAATTCCTTAATTTACTTACTTAACCTTATGAATGGGAAGACATTAATCCTTAACTAATAATGAAAAAATCATACCTGGCTCTTCTCTTGAAATTTCTTAGAGAAGCTGATAAAGAAGCTGAAAATCTCTCTTACTTGAGACACTTGAAATTCACAGAAACTTCTTACTTTAGGCAAATCTGGAAATCTTAGTTCATTGTCTTTTTTCCAAAATGCCCTGAATGTCCAGTTAGATTGTTCTTAAAAATATTCTTTCTTTTTCTTTCAAACTTTTCAAACTATTTATAATTATATTGAGTTTTAGAATCCTTGAAGAAAAAACACGTGTTAAACGCACACGCAGGTTATCTCCATTCAGATGAACGATGAACTTCACTTAGAAATCTTCCTGGTTGAAGAACACGCGCAAAGAGTTCACTTACGAACGAATACACGCGATCAAAAGAATCCACACGCGCAAAAATCCACACGAGCAATAATGTTCTCGCGCGGAACACGCAAAATAAAAACACCCGCACTCTTGAGTTCAAACGCGTCGAATTGATTCTCACGCGAAGGAACACTCGCGCTGGAAAACACACGCGCTCTTTATTCCACACGCGACGTATTGATTCTCACGCGAAGGAACACTCGCGCTGGGAAACACATGCTCTCTTTAGTCCACACGCGACGTATAGATTCACGCGCTAAGAACACCCGCGCTAGAAATCACACGCGCTCTTTAGTTCACACGCGACGTATAGCTTCTCGCGCTAAGAACACACGCGCTAGAAATCACACGCGCTCTTTAGTTCACACGCGACGTATAGCTTCTCGCGCTAAGAACACCCGCGCTAGAAATCACACGCGCTCTTTAGTTCACACGCGACGTATAGCTTCTCGCGCTAAGGTGCACCCGCGCTCTGAAACACACGCGCATTTAAAATCGCACGCGACAAACAGCTTCTCGCGCTCGGAACACCCGCGCTAGAAAACACATGCGCACTTGAATTCGCACGCGACAAACAGATTCTCGCGCTAAGGAACACCGCGCTGGAAAACACACGCGCACTCTGGGAGTTCAAAAGTTCTAGTACAAACACAACTTTTCACGAATTTTCAAGGAGAATGTCATTATGATGAACAGAGTTACAGTACAAATAAAGTCACTTATCTCCTGAGCGAATTCAAAAGGATCTTCTGCTTTTCCTGTCTTCAAAAACGAATTCCTGCCAACTGATAGCTTCTCCTGTAACCCCCAAGAAAGTAGCCGCTCAACTGCTGACGCCTGAAGGATAAAATCCACCAGGCCTAAGACTAAAGCAGGAGCAGCCACTAAACACGTCCTCTCAGATGGGGTTTTGATGATGAAAGGCACAGAGTGACAGTTTAGAATGTTCATTGTTGTTCTGCATTGTCTTCTAACCAATCAGAGCTGTCACTGGGAGGCTCCATTTTGCCTTGGGTCAGAACCAGGATTCTGAATCAGCAAGTTAAGGCCTAACCAACTATAATAGAAAACTTCCCACCCACACAAAGCTAATCTGAAAAGGATAAATAAAGAGAAACAATGAGAAGGAAACTTGAATAAGGGAAGGAAACCTGACACAGGTGTACCTTTGCAAGATATTATTAAGTCAGCCAACTGGTGTAATTAATCCAGATTTAAGACTTACTTTCTATTTTAAGCCTGTTTCGCAGATAGCTAATAGAGTTATTGATAGCGTTGAACCAGCATAATGCTTGCCTTCAGTCTCGACATAGAATGACGATTGCCCACGCTTACAGTGCAGGCCAGTCTTGATTCTACTAAAGACAAGAAGGTGAGCATTATATCCCACCCGAATGGGTATGGACATACAATTAACTGTATTAATGAGTATGTTAATCTAGGACCCACCCTTATAATAGCGTCTCCTTTTCTTCAAGGAGAGGAGCAGAAAGCGACCTGAGTGGACGTGAGGAATAATGGAGGGTTCAGTTCGAGAAGGAGATCTTCTCATCGCAAGACCATGGTTTTGGCGCGATGGATTATACAAGTTCTTTAGTTGGTTCAAGTTGACTTTTGGGATTTTCACTTACATTTGTTTTAGCTGCTAAAGAAAGAGGAGTTGGACTCATAAGGGGTTTCTCTTATAGGTATGGGCAGAGTCTGATTGGGCAAAGTGGACAGACCATGACTACCCAAACCCAGAGGATTGTGGGGACTAGTAGTTTATGGAGACATTTTCCTTACATTTTTAAACTATGCTACCCTTGTTTGTGTTTTACATCCAGAGGACCTGGGAGGAAACAAAAGATGTATTACCAAGTTTTAAAGATGAAAAATGTTTAAATTTGAATTGCTGTGGGAGCAGTAATAAAGAAGTAAAGCATAATGCTTGCCTCCTTGTCTTTAATAGAATCAAGACTGGCCTGCGCTGTAAACCTGGGCAAGCTTCATTATAAATTGTTCCAAGGTGATTTAACAGGCATATAATATATTGTGGAGCCGTCGCATAGGCAAGCAGTCTCTGTAGTTTACTCCATTCCAGTGTACCTGCATCCAGCTCTTCGATCTACAGTCTTTTGTCAGTGCTAACTGAAGGGGAGGACTCTTAATCCCTGTTCTGGCCGTGGAGCGGTCGCAGAGCCGTTGCAGAGGCAAGCAGTCTCTGCAGTCTATGGCAGCGACTGCAACACGGAAGGCCCCTATCCTGGCTGGCGATAGCGAAGTGAGAAAGCTGAGGAGCTCTAGACCGCGTCTGCTGGGTCTCACTTGGAGCACTGTCGAACCATCAGAGGAAACAGAGCTTGAACGAACATCCTAACAGCCGAGGGTCGTACCTAACACCCGGCAAAAACAACATCCTCTGGTTCCTTCGAAGAGGCCAGGAGTGCGCCGTAGCCCCCACCAGCAGGAACTTTCAATTTTCCACCAATTGAGTCGGCGAGGATGAATCCGCCGAGCCACGTAGCCGAGGACAATGAGGCGGCCGGTGCTAACGACGGCGCACACGCCTCCGCTCCACACGACACACCATCCGGCCCGGTAAAGGGCTGCGTGGAGGACCAAGCCCAGGCCATTTCCCCAGACCTAGAGACGACCGACTCAAGCCTGAAGAATCCTCCAGACTTAACACCAGATCCCAAGCAGAAGACTTCTCTTCAAACAAAGAAGCGGCCAGGCTTTTATTTTACACCCGAGACTACAGCTGACACCAGCGCCTTAACGGCCCAGCGGGATGCCATAGTCGTTGGACAGACGAGCACGAGTGTGAAAGCAACAATCATGATTCACACCAACGCGGAAGAAGAGGACCTGCGGACCACCCCAGACGAAGAGGAGTTCTTGACCCCTACCTCCCCTGATCCATCATTGGAGGTACTGCCCCCGCCCAAAGTCCGGTCGACCCCTTGTACCGGCCAAGGACTCCTCGGTGTCGGGGGGTAACAGCTCTCCTAGCCCTTGGAGGCAGTCAAGTGCAGCACATCCAAAAAAACGATCCAGCCCATCTGGGTCTCAGAAGGCCCTTAACGGCTCTACTACCATAGTCAGCCACGACATCCGAGACCCTGTGGAGAAAGGTGGCCCACGCCGGCCCCTAATAATGAGACCATCTAGCAACACCCAAAAAATGATTTTCCGTAGAACTGTACGTTCTAAGGTGCCATACAAGAGTGGGTTAATGTGAGCGAAAAGACTTCTGGCTTCAAACCCCTCTGCTTCTATGAACACGCTCAAAGAGTTATTTGGCAAAAAGCGTGCCGAGAAGGTGAAAGTCACCAGGATCTCTCGGACGTAGAATTATTGGCCATTGTTGAAGACACGGCCACGCACCTTTCCACCTTAAATATACCCCTTAAGTATTCCACACTGGCAGAAGGAAATTCTCGCAAGAAAGTGCCATCAATATGGACGCTCGGTTCCCTATAATGGCACTTTGGAAAGCCACAAAACGACTTGGGAGAGAACTGTGGATGGGGGACAAAAGTGGAAAGCAGCGCTGCTGAAAGCAGCAGCACGCCTGAGCTATTGCCAAGCACTGATACTCAGCATGTACAAGAACTGACAGCTCTACAGGCAGAAACCAAGGGGGGAGATATAGCATTGGCCATACCGGAAGAGTGGAAGAAGGGCATAGTCCCTAGCGATGCGGGCGAGGCAACAACTCCCGTGGCCCGACACAAGAGTGTCCTGCCCTCGCATCCTCAACCGACACAAGAGTGTCCTGCCCTCGCATCCTCAACAGGACAAAGCGCCCCACGACTGGGCTAGCCACTCCCCTCGAGAGCCGATCAACAAACCTGGCCAGATTGCAAATACACAAGCATCGGCAGAGAGTCAAGTTCAAGAACCCACCCCTTAATAGACGCCTCAGCGAAATTACCTTAAGGCCACCCAATGAAACCCCCCACAAGAAGCTGGACCCAATGTCTATTCTTTCAACAGTTACCATCGCCTTGGCCCCATTTGGGAAGTTGTATGAATCACTCAACGACACTCTCAGAGATCAAAACACTCTAATAGCCTTCAGGCATACCAAACTCATCTACTTGGAAGGATTTGTGACTGCCTCACCATTGTGCCGGTCCAACGACCAAAAAAGTGGTTGGGAAGCAAGAACTGACCCACATCCTCGGAGGGGGGCACACTGCCAATGCACCCTGAAATTGACTCCCATCAAAGTCACAAGGAACTCAAACAAACAAAAGTGACTCAAAGACTGTAGAAATACCCCGAGAACAACTTGGGAAAGAAACCCCTGGGGGGGATATGACGAAATACACCTCGCTTGCGTCGAGGGATCTATTACATCGGCCACCTCAGAAATTCATTTGAAAGCAACGGACCTGAAAAACTCCTCGCAACCTCAGAGAAAAGCTTCCAAGAGTAATGGCTAGGCGGCTTTGACCCTGCCTACGAGTGCAACACTTCAACCCGCTCCGAATGTAATCAACTTCACGGCTGTCAAAATCCCCTCTACCTTTGAAATCTTTAACCACAAAAGGGCCGTCCAACAGGCCCCGAGAAAAAGAAAGGCCCTGAAGCCAAGAAACCCCGCGCACCAGGGCGGAGCGAAGCGAAGCTTCACTCTCCCAACTCTGACAAAAAAAGGGAATTCCAAGATAGCAACAAGGAAGACTCACCTGTTTATAGCAGAAAAATATTCAAACTGAAGCCTCCTGATCACCGGGATGACCCAGGCAAGACTACTGACCAGAGGGCGGAAGACTCTTTGAGTTCAGTAGATCTAATGAAAATGAGCGTATACACCGTGGAGGAATCGGAATCTGAAATTGCAGACATTCCCCAGCAAAAAAGAAAAAAAACAGAAAGTCGGGAGAACAGAGCAATGTATTGTATTGTATTGTATTGTATTTTATTTGTAACACACACCTACAGGCCCAGAGGCATCAGGGCGCAACTTTAGACATGGTTACATAAGCATACATAAATTCAAACTTTAGATACAGTGCAAAGTATTCAGAGCAAACAGCAATATACATCATTTACAGAGTAGAGGTCAGGGCAGGCGTATTACTGGGACAAGGCTCCCAGGTACATAAGAAGTCCGAATTTAGGGCTGATTGAAGAGCCACAATTTCGTTTTGGACTTGATGGCACTAAAGCATTCTTCAGATGTGATGGTGAAGGGGAGGGCATTCCAGAGCTTGGAAGCTAGGACGGGGAAGCTTGATCCACCCGCTTTTTGTAGTTTGAACCTAGGGATAGTTAGACAGTGGGTCTGGGCAGTTCTTTGAGGGCGGGTGGGCGCCTGGTGGGATAGCTGGCTGCAGAGATACGGGGGGGCTTGGTTGGCTAGGCATTTGTGGGTAAGGCTTAAGGCTTTCAGTGAAATTCTCTGTTTGACCGGTAGCCAGTGTAGATTGGACCTAGATTCCGAGATGTGGTGGTTCCGCAGGATGTTTAGGGCCGCTCTAATGGCGTTATTCTGGGAGATTTGCAATTTGTTCAGATTCTCTTGGCTGGTTCCTAGGTAGAGGGCGCTACCATAGTCGATTCTGGTCATGATGAGGGTTCTGGCCAGTGTGATCGTGTTTGGGTTGGTCAGAAATGGCCTGCAGGCTGCAATGAGTTTGCAGGTGTATGCTGAGGCAGATCGGACTGCATTTGTTTGTCGGGATAGGGATAAGGTGGCGTCAAGGTAGACGCCTAAAGTTTTAGTGTCTTTTGAAACTTGGATAGTGTTGCCATTGATGATAAACGATTGGTAGGAGGTTCGAGTTTACTAAGGCGTTGCGTAGTGCCCAAGATGAGGAACTCAATCTTGTCATTGTTGAGGCATAACTGGTGTTGTGCCATCCAAGCTTGGATGACCAAGTAGACATCGTTCAAGGCCTTAGTGTCAGCCAAGTAGTCTCCAGTGATGGGAATGAGTATCTGGGTGTCGTCAGCGTAATTCGTATAAGAGACACCCAGATAGTCAAGTACATCAAAGAGCGGTTTTGTAAAAACATTATTGAGTGTTGGCGACACGCAAGAGCCCTGGGGGACGCCGCAGTGAATAGGGGAAGGATCTGCAGCTGCGGATTGAGAAAAGACCCGCATAGATCTATTACTCAAGAATGATTTGATCCAGGCCGTAGCTGACGGAGAGAAATGGGCGGCAGAGTGAAGATGCTTGCATAAGTTATGGTGATTGACCATATCGAATGCCCTAGAAAGGTCAAGTAGAAGTAACATAGCAAGTTTGCCGTTGTCCTTTAGAACTTCAATTTGAGTTTTTAAGTCTAGTAGAGCTGTCTCTGTTCCGTGCCTGGGGCGGAAGCCAGATTGTCTAAGACCTAGAAGATTATTGGCTTCCAAGTACTCTTGGATTTGCAGGTATGCTGCAAGGTCTAGAATTTTTAGCAGGAACGGGACAGTAGTAACAGGTCGGTAGTTGGTAGGTATGCTGGGGTCAAGGGAGGGTTTTTTGAGCAGGGGGATCACCCATGCGTCCTTAAGGTTGTCAAGGACAATTCCTGTTTTAAAGGAGGCGTTAATGAAGGATGTGATAAATGGGGCCAGATCATGGGCAGATTCCTTAATGATTGGGGCAGGGCAGGGATCGCTCTGGCAATTGGAGGGTTTGATCCTCAGGATAATGTTTTCCACCTCCGCAGTGGTGAGCGGTGAGAAGGCAAACCGTTTGAGATTGGGCAAGTCAGTGGAGAGGGCCCCAGCTGGGGTGGGAGGGCGAGTGTCCAGTTTCAGGCTGTTTTGTTTAGCTATGATTTTAGATTGAAGCATGGTGATTTTATTCAGTAGCGCTGCCTGAATGTTGGCACACCATTTGCTGTCTTTAATGCAGGTGTTGGGGGGGGGGGGACGGTAGCAGGAGTTTCAAGCTCTTTTAGGATCTTAAAAAGTTCCTTAGAATTGGATTCAGCTTGCAGGATGCGATTATTAATGGACTCTTTTTTCGCCCCTATAATGGCTACTTTGTAGGTAACTGATGCCAAGAAGAAACCTTCTTTGTGCGCGTCAGAAGGGTGGCTTTTCCAACGATTGTCTGCGCATCGTTTGGTTTTGCAGAGTACTCTTAACTGTGGCGTGAACCAAGAGTTAAGGTGTGCCTGAGGTTTGGCCTCCTCAGTTTGATAGGGGCAATAGCGTCTATAGCTGTGAGCATGCTGCAGTTATAGATGTCAGCTAGGGTGGTGGGGTCATTGCAAGAGTCAGTGGCCGCTTTAAGCGAGGGGAGTAACAGAGGGAGAAGGTTTTCCTTGGTTATGTCCTTTTTATTTCTGGTCGGGAGAGCAGGCGCTATCAGGGTCGGGATGCGAGGGGAAGCTTCAATATTAAAGGTGATAATGTGGTGGTCTGACTATAAGCAAGGGGCAATGGCCAGGACAATGATATTGCAGTTAGAGCTGGCTAGCCAGTCAAGGGTCCTGCCTTTAGAATGCGTGGGCTCTTGGATGTGCAAGGTGAAGCCAGAGTTAGAAAGGGCGTTTTCCAAGTCTAGTGCAGTAGGATCTTTGGGGTCGCCAAGTCCCAGGTTGAGGTCTCCAAGGATGATAATTTGTGAGTTAGTTTTTGCATTGTCAAGGAGGAGGGGGGAGATTTCGCCGACAAAGGATGGTGCGGGGCCCGGGGGCCTGTAGATTAGGAGGAGGGTGGCTGTTTGATTAGGTGTTAGTGCAAGTTTGACTGATAATAGTTCAGCGGACTCAAGTTTAGTGTACGATGACATACGGCAGAAAGGGCGCACACTTCCCTTGTTTATTGCAATTAATTCAACTGTTCTCTTTCGAATATGCCCTGCGAATGCTTTGTCTAACAGTGACTTACTCCTCAACTTCCATGTGGGTAGTGGGGGTCTCGGAGCCGACACCCGCCATCTTGCTACGAGTGGGGAGTGGTGCGACAGGATCCTTGCCAAATATTCTACTTCCTCGAATTCAGTAACGTGTTCCTCACTAGCGAACACATGGGCCCTCATTACGAGTTCGGCGGTAACCATGCCGCTATTGGCGGCATGGCTGCCGCCGAAATCGCGTCGGGGTCCGGGTCCTCGGAATGAGGACTTACCGGGCCATTCTGAGTTCGGAAGGCCCGGTAATTCCTCCCTCCAAGGACACGGAGACGGTCCTTCCCCATTCCCATTTCAGCCCCTATAGGGCTGAATGGGAATGGGAGAGGGAGCAAACAACGGGCCATTACGAGATGGCCCGTTGTTTGCTCCCTCATCCCGTCGCGGGACCCGGTAAGCACGCCTGGTTTTCCCAGGCGTGCTTACCATGTCCCGCGAGGGGACCTCGTAATGCGGCGGTACGGAGTGAACGGCGCCGACACCTTTTACGGCTCCGTTTACTCCGTACCGCCAGGGTCGTAATGAGGCCCATAATCTATTCTCGCGTATACTTTATGTGGGGCCGAATAGTGTGAGTATTCTCTGCCTGCTCCATGGTTTACCCTCCATAAAACACACAGTTGAAAGTGATGTAGTAGCAAGTTTAACACCTTGGTTGGAGGAGATGGCCATTTATGTTTCTCATCCGATCTATCAACAGAAGGGTCCAATGTACAATTAAAATCCCCTCTCAAGTTCAGTGTCCCATCCCTGTAGGGTCCCAGCCTTGCATACAATGACCTGAAAAACACAGTAGCATCACGATTTGGGGCATAAGTGTTCACAATGCATATCTCCTGATTTTCCAATATACCCTGTAACATTGCCATTCTGCCTTCATTGTCTGTCTTGGTGAACAACACTTTGAATTGGGTTCACCCAAATGAGGACCCCTCTTGCATATGTAGAATATATGGAGCCCACCGTCACTCCCCCGACGCACCCGCCAGGTTTTTATGTGTCTGTGCGTCTAGATGCTTTTCCTGCAACAGTGCTATCCCTACTTTGTTCCTCTTTATGTACATGCTCACTCTTCTGCGGATCACGTAGTTATTAAGCACTCTGACATTCCATGTCATTATTTTGACAGTGTCAGCCATTGTAATACCATGACTAGGGTATCCGTGAGGTCGCCAGCCTGTTGCCAACCTCAATAAGAGTGCAATGTAGCGCTTAATCATGCATGCCAGGCTTCCAACCCCACTCCAAACAAAACTATAACTTAACTCGTTGAGCTATGCTAGGACTTTCCCGTTTCCGCTCCATTCAACCTGGTCGCTATACTAGGCTCCTGGTGCACCACGAGCGGGCTCTATACAGTAGCCCGTAAACTACTTTTCAGGGTGTACGCGGGGGAGGTAGTGGGAACTGCACTGAGCATTCCCTCTACCGGGTTTCTGTGACTCTCTATGTTGCTCCTGTTATCTCTGTAACATTTCTTTGCCGCTTCCGAATACTTTATATGTCCTATTGCTATGTCGCCTGATCTCGTCTTCTCCTGGGTATGTGCCTCTCTTTCTTGCCAGTTCTGTTGTGGCAGTCTGCTTCGGGTCTCTGCCCTCTCGCCTAGGAACGCTGGCTCAGTTCTGCAGTTTCAGGTATCTGCGCACTGTTCATCCATTCCTGTGCTTCCATCGGCGTCTCGAAAAATAGGGCTTTTGTATATCACCTTACGTTTTGCTGGCTATATTAACATGTATTTTAGGCCCGCTTTCCTGAGCCTGCCTCAGTCATGATATATTGGGCTCTCCTCTTCTGAACTTGAAAGGTATAGTCCGGGTATACTGAAATTTTTGCTGATGCCCTTTGTATCATTCCCCCTGACCTGGAAAAGGCCAGGATCTTCACACTATCCTTGTAGTTTAACACCTTAGCGATTACAGGCCCTGGTGGAGACCTTCGGATGAGGGCACAATGTACTCTTTCTATCGTAAACCCTTGGGTGAGTTGCCCCGCTCCTATGTTTTCAATATAGGTAGTGGGATCAGAGATTCTGATGTTGTTTCTGCGTGCTCAACCCTCCGCATCTTGTGCTCTATCTTCCAATTATTTAACTTTCTGCAAGAGGATGTCAATGTCCTTCTTCTTTGCACTCTCACTTCAGTGTTCTCCTTGACCTGCTCCTCCAATTTCCCTGAGTGTTCCGCTATAACTCGGACAACTTGTCATACCAGTCCTACATCGATGCCCCCTGCATCTATTTTGGCCTTGCTTATCAGCCATGTCTTTTGGGGCTAACGCCTGTTTATCCTCTTTCTCTGCACTGTCTCCTTCTTGGCGATTTGCTGGGCCTTTCGTGAATGTTTCCAGCGTGGTTTTCTTTTGTTTAGTGTTATTGCTCTTGGTCGACATTGCATTTCGCGGGTCTCACAGTGCTCCCTGTCTGCTCTTGTTCTGAGGAGGCTGACCTTCTCCTGTAGCCACCAGTGCTCTGTCTGACAGTGTTCTTTTGGGTCTGAATACTCCCCTTACTGAGTGGTCCCAACCCATCGCCGTCACCAAGCGTGCTGCACTCTTTTTTTTTTTAACTTTATTTTTGAATTTTGCATACCTTCGGTGTGCAATTGCACCAACTGGGTGCACATTCAGAACAATAAGAAAATAAAAAAAGGAAAAAGCTATACCCAACTTCGAACTCTCTTGCAAAGCCGCCCCCCCTCCCAAGTCCATCAAAATAAATTCCGATACATTCTTTCATCCTTGTCAACTAGTTTGAGTTCAGAGTTATATTACGGATCTCAGTTGCTGCATTAACAGAGTTTCATTTTACTGCTGAACGAACGTTATTTAATCCTGCAAACCAGCATTGTGAGCTGTGAAGGGGCTCTTGCTGGTGCCCGTGTGCTTCCTGGAGGAGGCGGGGCTTGTGCAGCACACGTGACGTATCACGTGAGTTCTAACATCTTTAAAACACCGAGCCATCCGCCCGAGGGGCGAACGTTGCTGCATTAACAGAGTTTCATTTTACTGCTGAACGAACGTTATTTAATCCTGCAAACCAGCATTGCGAGCTGTGAAGGGGCTCTTGCTGGTGCCTGTGTGCTTCCTGGAGGAGGCGGGGCTTGTGCAGCACACGTGACGTATCATGTGAGTTCTAACATCTTTAAAACACTGAGCCATCCACTCGAGGGGCGAGCGTTGCTGCATTAACAGAGTTTCATTTTACTGCTGAACGAACGTTATTTAATCCTGCAAACCAGCATTGCGAGCTGTGAAGGGGCTCTTGCTGGTGCCCGTGTGCTTCCAGGAGGAGGCAGAGCTTGTGCAGCACACGTGACGTATCACGTGTGTTCTAACATCTTTAAAACGCAGAGCCATCCGCCCGAGTGGCGAACCTTGCTGCATTAACAGAGTTTCATTTTACTGCTGAACGAACGTTATTTAATCCTGCAGACCAGCATTGCGAGCTATGAAGGGGCTCTTGCTGGTGCCCGTGTGCTTCCTGGAGGAGGCGGGGCTTGTGCAGCACACGTGACGTATCACGTGAGTTCTAACATCTTTAAAACGCCGAGCCATCCACCCTCGCGGCGTTAAGCACGTAGGAGACAAGCCCACTGGCTGTTGTGCGGCTGTTTGGCGCTGCCGGCGCCCATCCGGAAGGCGGTAAGACACAGGAGGTGAAGCCATCCCGGTAAATACAGTTGGCAAAGATTACTTGATTTGAATTATAAATATAATCACACATACTTACAAAGCCAGCCATTGAGATTCAGAACATAAACTAAGCACCTTTGCATTTTAAAACATTTTTACTGAAGATCTTGGTGTTTTACCAATATTGAGCAGCGGGAGACTGCAGGGCTAGTCCCTTTGATCCTAGTCGCCTTCTAGTCAGACATATCAAGTTGGTACAGATCGTTTTTACGGTGCACTTGGCCCAGCCCCATTTTGGTGTTGCTTCAAGAAGAGTGATCGCTGAGTGGGCTATCTTGCTGTCTAATTGTGCAGCAGGAGGCAGTGATTTAAACACTTCATATCTTCTGTATATTTCTCCCTCCTATTTCTTGTGAGCTACTTACTAGGTTTATGTACACATTGAAAACAGGTATGCCCGGTAACTTAGCCACAGTGGACTCTAACCCCATGGCCCCTATTTTAATGAAGAAGTTAGCAACTCCCAAAATTAGTAAGATTGGGGCCTCCCACATGAAAAAAAAATTCAACATTCGGTGTCATTGGCTTCTGACATATGTCAATTTTGCACCAACGATACTAACACGGCTGAGCCATGTGAGGAAGTCACTGTGATATATGCCTTGGCCGGGAGGGTAGCGGCAGAACAAACTATAATGCAAGGAAATGCCTCTGAATACGCCCCGCAGGTGATTCAAAGCCTTGTGACTTCGGTTAGTAACGAGGTTTGGTCCGCCAAACAGACAGAACCAGCAAAGGGGATGCGGTCTGATGTGGAACAAACTCAGGTGGAAGTATCTAATAGGCTCCTTGAGTCTTCGCCGAGAAAGGTCACCCTAGGTGCTATGGCCCCGCAGCCGAGTCCGGATGAAGAAAGGCATTCTGAACTGAATGCGGCCAAGACACGGGTGCCGGAAGCTTCTGATTTGACAATCCTGGGTGCATTTAATAGCGGCGAATTGCAGGGATCGCAATCAGCTCCAATATTGGTTGATTCATTTAGAAGCCATGTCTCCCCATCATCAGAGGTTCTCCCTCCCCTTTGTTCAGTTTTGGCCCAACAGAGGCTTAGAGCTGCTCATGATCTTCTAGTGGTTACAGGGGAAATTGATCAAGATATGATAAGTTTTATGAATACAAGTAACAATACGGGAACTGATATTACAGATGCAATGTACATTTGTTCAAATACTGGAGACCTAAATCAATCAGTGTGTGAAAGTGTGACTTCTCCAATGGAAAATACCATTTAACCTAGGCATCAGTCGGTAGATAATGAGGTGAAAACTATTAACCATGATCTGTCCAAATCACCCAGGCTGTTTGATAAATCCCAGGAGCATCTGTTGAACAATTCTGTCTCCTTTATTGCCCCTACTCCAACAGGCAGTCGCTTTGGGGAAGTGGTTCAAGAGCATAATAATTTTTTTATAAATGGTCAACGATCTGGTCGACCATCTTTCCCTGAAGCCCCGGCTCTAAACAATACCCTGAGTGCTATGAACACCGCACTAATGTCAATAGCCAAATTATATGAAGTGCTTGAATGTAAGATAAATGCTCAATCAGAAATGTTGTTACAATTGATAAAAAAACAGTCAACATTCAGACAAACAGGTTATGTCATCCGTAACTTCTCCTAAAGTGGCTGTCATTGAGACGCCGCTGGAGTTGGACTCCCGCCGCATCCCTATTACTATCAAAAATGAAGCCATTATCGGAGTTGAGTGTGGGGTCAACACAGAATTAGCACACTCTTTAACCCCAAATAAGGTCTGTACAAATATTGCTGAAAAAGAGGGCAATGATGTTGTTTTTAATGGGGTTAATGTAGATATAGTCTCTGAAATCGTTCCAGCAACAAAAAATGTGGTGAGTTAATCTGTTGGAACTAATAAAGATACTGGGTCTACTCTATCCTTTCAATTTTCCAAGACAAATCCCTTCTCATTTATGGGGAAGGCGATAACGACCAATCGCTTATCAGCAATAAGCAGACTGGTGTCCCAAAGCTGAAGTATGTCAAAACTCCTCATACAAAGAAATTAGCTGTTAGAAAAGTAACAACTTCTAACTCTCTTGCAGCTAGGGCGAAGAAGCTAGAAAAGGATAAAACCCAATTGAAACAAGTAAACAAGACTCAGGTGCTGGAAATTGTCCCCCCACAGGAACATGAACCTCTGAATAACTTGATAGCTATGATTTCACCACCGAATACCTCCACAGAGGTGCCGGAAAAAGGGCTGCAGTTCAAACAACTAGCATCTAACCAAATTCAACATGAGAAATTAACTCACCCTATCATAAATGAAATCCGAAATGAAATCAGGGGCTCTATTGCCCAAGGCTTCGCTATGGTGAAAACATCTATCACCACAGAGGAAAAAGAGTCGCAGGCGCCCCTGATAATGAATGAACAACTCCAGATGGCGAATCAACTATGCCCGACTGTGCAGGAACTTCGTGATGAAATCAGGGAGTCCCTTGCTCAATACATGGGTCAGTTTCAAGAACAAAGTAAAGATGTTGGGATGTCTCAGGCCATTCCCATATCAATTCCAAACATGTCCCTACTATTGAAGGGCCCTATGGGTGTCACCAATGGACATTCTCAATCATCTTTGATTTCCCATGAGCCAAACATAATAAACCCTAGAGATATCTTGGGTCCTGAAGGAAAAGCTCGTAATGATGGAGAATTCAGACAATGCCATTGTCTATTAATGACGTGCCGCGAGCATCCTTTTCCAAAATATGATCTGAATCGTATGAGCATCTTGAACATATGTGGAGAGATTTCAACCCTATATGATCTATCTTTCTCTGACATTGACCTGGTTGAATTTATAGAGCACACTAACCTATCTCGAGTAAGATTGTTCATGAGATCGGGTATCACCCTGAATGCTCTTTGTCAGGCAAGGTCAGATTTTTTCGATTTAGGTTTTCTGATTACCCAAGATTTAACGTTGAGTGAAAGCCCAGCCCCGTTACAGAATCAGCCCCGAATTTATCAAAACATGAAAGAGGCCCAATATGATACTCACTCATCCAAAGATCTGCAATCGAATTGGCAACTAAACTCAAATAATTCAAAACAACTCGAGAGCGAGGACAATATGAGGCTTCTTTCATGGAGTACTCGAGGTCATAGGCACTTCATAAATGCGCCGAATGATGGGTTAGTTGCCTACGACATAATTGTATTTCAGGAAACGTGGCTCATAAATGAACCGATTTGGGACTCGCATTACATTGTAACAGTGCCAGCAGTCAAGAAATTGTTTGGTCGCCCGATGGCGGGTCTACTCATAGCAGTTAGAAAATCAATGAACTGTAAGATAACTCCGATTTTCTCCCCCTCACCATACATTCAAGTAGTGAAAATTTCCAGAGCCTCTCTTTCGATTGTAATTATTAATATATACTGGGCTAAACAGCAGTTAACATCTAAAAAAAAATTCTCGCAAATGAATGAGGTCCTCAATTCTTTGGTATTGGATAAAACAGTTGATCACACCCTTGTTATGGGTGACCTAAATCCGCATATGTTATTGCGTAAGACCATGGAATACTCGCCTGATGAATTCCGGTGGTCCGAGCTAATGAGAGAGAGGAATTTTGTTATGCTAAACGGTTCCGTTGAGGGCGATATTCCGATGAAAACAACTTGGCACCGCCATATTTTATCTGCTTGCTTGGATTATATTTATGTTGATAGGTGACTCTTAAATATGATTGTCTCATTAGTGGTGAAAGAAACATCTATGAGTGACCATGACCAATTATGTATGCTGTGGAAATGGCTGAGTAATTCCAAGGTCTTACCTATGCAGAAAGAATTGGCCCACCTTGAAATAAACCAAGCTGGAAATCGCATTTGATGGAACAAGCAAAAGCTAATGCGTTTTGAACATGTTCTGGATCTTGACTTGGGTGGTTCTAGCTTTAAGGAGGGAGCATGTTATGTACAATCTATGCACATTTTCAAAGAGAGCGGGAGAAGAAATCACCAGCATAAAATCAAACACACCCATGCGTTTGACTTGGATTTAAAACTTCCGCCTCCTAGCTAAAAATCCAAGTTTTAACAACATTGCATTAATAAAACATCTGAAAATGATTTACAAGAATTGGCAAAGAGGTCATACGTATATACAATACCAACTCGATGGAGAAAGAATGATGGATCAACTGATAGCAAAATCATCAGGTGGCATTTGGTCCTTATTAAATGAAAATAACTCATCGAGCCAAATAGGTTTTCAAACCAACCCAGTTCCACAAGATAAGTGGATTGATTATTATGCTGGTGCCTACTCACCCCCCTTTCCAGGAATAAAATTCGACTGGTCAATGCTTAAAATGAATCATGACATTTCCTTCGATAAAGACGACATAGAGTATTGTATATTGAAACTCAGTCGATCTAGAGCGTGTGGTCCAGATGGTCTTTGTAATTTCACGCTGAAAGAGAATCCGTCTGCTTGGGCTGCTATTCTTCTTAAAATCTTTAATCACTCAATACAGACAGGTAGAATTCCTGAATCCTGGACAAAATCGATATTAGTCCCAATTTATAAAAAGGGAGATAGGACTGACCCTAAATCTTATAGGCCCATTGCCCTATTAGATTGCCCGGGGAAGATTTTTGCAAGGTTGATCTTAATGGCCTTTAACACCTGGCTATCGGAAAAAAACTTAAGGGATGAGTTCCAAACAGGATTTATTCCGGGCATAGGTACTGCAATTAATTTGCTTACTCTTAGCGCTGTCATTCAAGCAAGTAAACAAAAAAAACAAGCAATCTATGTGGCTTTTTTGGCATTTCGCACGTTGTTTGTTTCTGTACCCCGTGAGCTATTATATTTGAAACTTTTGAAGCAAGGTTGCCCCTGGCCAATTCTAAAATGGATAGTACAGTTTCATTCAAATACCACTATCCAAATTCGATTAGGAAGAGATGGGCTATTATCAACTGACATAAAAACGGAGCGTGGTTTAAAACAGGGCTGTTTGCTTGCTTCAGCCATCTTTAATTTCTTTATTTAGAATTTTGGATGTGGCTTTAAGGATTTAATTACAGATGCGCCTAGAATCATGGGTGTTCCAATCAAGAGGCTACTATATGCAGATGACATGGTCCTCCTATCAAAAACACCTCAAAGTCTCAATATCATGCTAAAGGCCCTAGATGAATATGCAGGTAAAAACTGCATTTCAATTAATGTGAATAAGACACAGATTATGCAGTTCGGCCTCCCAAAGCAAAGATGCCGTACACACTCTGGGATTCTACAGAACAGTAATCTGAGCGTGGTCAGAAGTTATGTCTACTTGGGTGTAATAATAAGCAATCACCCGATGGATGTTCGTTTTGAAGAGAACAAACAAACTAAGCAACATATGCTTATCTCTCAAGCTAGGATAATCAAAGCCAGGTTGTGTAAATTCTCAATCCGACCTTTGATAATATTCTACAGGCAAAAAAGTGATGCCGATTTTATTGTATGGCACTGAGACCAAAAGATGGCGCCCATATACATATTGGTCTAAAATAGAAGGCGTCTATTGGAGAAAAATGTTACATTTACCTGCTTCGGAGCCCTTACCCATGATTCGGTACGAATTGGGGCTTATTTCTAGGCATGGGATATATGAGTGGAAATGGAGTGCACTTTATCGAAAATTGATGATTGGTGACAACAAGAATGGCCTGTTATGCTTATTGTCTTTACATATGTGTCAAAATACGAGTGACACCTTTATTAAATCATGGAGACTGAGAGCGCTGACGTTGCTACACGATGCAGACATATCACTAAAATTGTTAGTTGAGAATCCTGAGAAGGCCAAGCAAAAAATGTGGGACCATGATTGGAACTTAACGCGCCTTCAGTGTTTGCGGTACAAAAAGTTTCAGGAAAACCCGTTTGAGTTAAAGAGACATGGGAAAACAGCGCTCTATCTATTAGTGTCTCCAAGTCCATCATACCGGTTGGCATTTCTGCGCTTCAGCCTTCATAATTATCTGACAGCTGAAGTCTTATGTAGACGTAACTTATTACCCAAGAACAGAATACTTTGTCGCTTTTGTTACACAGCAAAAGAGACTTTAAGACATCTAATGGTTGATTGTGTTGAATTGTTATCATTAAGATGTAACCATTTTAAACTCTTTTTTGAGGGTCATGTGAATGTTACCCATGATCACTTATGGCATACGCTATTTTATACAAACAGGAAATCACTTAATTATGCAACTATCAATTTTTTGAATTTGCTAAAGTTACAAGATTATGATAAACTTGGTGCAGGTGCTATTGAAATTACTTTATAATGATTTATATTCTTCTAATTTTATACCTTTAATGATAAACTAGCTTTATCTTCATCTGACAAATGAGTAGTCACATGATGTTTTATCTTGCTATGGTATGTAAATTGTTCTGGATATGTAAATTGTTGAAAGGCTGTAAAAAGATTTGTCTCTTTTTTCAAGCCAAAACAATAAAATAAAAAAAATAAAAAATAAAAAATTACGGCTCTCAGTCACAGAGCCCTATTTCAAGTTCCAGGGGTCTCGGAATCCGAGGATTCAGCGCTGTTTAGCAGATATGCTATATATGGCCCCCAGATGTCGGGGGGGCGCGCATGCAATGGTAGGTTTCTTATAAAATCGCTCTCCACGTCCTGACAGTATGTGATGTCTTTTTTCCAGTCTTCAATCTTCGGGAGTGGGCCTCGGCCCCAAGTCATGGCGATTCTCCTTCGAGCCAACACCAGAAGAAGGGCTGCCAGCTTACGTGATAGCTCCCAGCGCCCCTGAATTTCAAACCCTGAATTTCCCTTCTGAACATGGATGCAAAACTTTACTCAATGGTCCTTCCAAATGGACTACAGAGAGTACTGGGACATTCAGTTAAAAATGCAGCCGAATGTAACAAAGCATAATTAATGTTAACAGGAAACCCTTGCTTTAGGACAGGAGTTTTATGTACTTTCATTCAATTCCATCATTATACTTTGTTAATTAAATGAATGGTATTACCCATTCAGATTTGTTTCTAAGGCTGACATTTCAACATCTTCTTTGCATCAATAGTCCTTACGTGAGCAGTACAGAGGACCTCACCACTCATCGATCCTAACCTCCTAGCAGACCTATACTCGGAAACCATGCTGCAAGCGGTTAACAGCATTGCCCCTTGAACACCTCGCAAAACCAAGCCAATCACACATCTCAACTCTTGGTTCACTCCCTACCTTGCTGCCCTTCGCACCAAAGAGCGCACAGCAAAAGCCACATGGAAAAGATCACCATCAGACACCCAAAAACAGCATTTTGGCACCTCTGCCAAGACCTACAAAGTCGCCATTTTCCAAGCCAAATCCACCTCTTACAACACCAGGATGACCAATGATAATTCCAAAGCACGTGAAATAATCACCATTCCTAGATAATTAGAAACACCCCCACTCCACCTCCCAACCTCATCAAGGTTGAGGTGTGATGCACAAAAATCCAGAAAGCCCTACTAGACAAGATAGACACACTTCACAAAAAGATTGAGACAAAACGTACCTCCATGAGTACCACCCAACAATGTTCCCTCCTCAACCGGCCCACCATCACAGAACCTGACTACCCACCTTTCCACTTTACCCCAGTCTCCCAAGCAGAGGTTGCATCCATTTATTTTGAAAGGTTTGAAACCATCCAGGAGCTTTGGTTAAGGATTGCACTAAAGCATTGGCGCCCTTGATCACCTCCTTTGTTTATTTTTTTAACAACTTTATTTAAGGACCGGTCGCAACAGAATACATATATATTCATCAAGAAAGGCAGCCATATGGTATCAACTTTAAAAAAAAAGAAAATGTTTTATTATATTTCCAAACAATAATAAACACCAATCACATCCATTATACAGCATAATTGTCTTGAACTCTGTTCCTCAACCGTCTAACACTACTTTAACCCCCCCTTAACTCAGCCTGCATCTATTATCTAAACATACATTTTCAATCATACTGCATCTGCCTCTCCTAACGTGGTCTGTGTGGCCTCATCCCCTCTATTGCTTGTAAACAGTGTAATGGTTAGGGCTATCCATCGATGGATATCTATTCCCAACTCAGCTTTCTGTTCACCCAGTGCCTTTTCCCATACTCCAGTTTCTGGTGTGATCCAAATTTCCAACTCCCTCCACCATCCAGCTATACTCGGTTCCTTAGCATCCTTCCACTTCATAGCTATACTGCGTTTAGCCAATATGTACATCAAATCTTTGATTTTGTTTAACGGTTTGTCTTTTGCGTTTCTCCTGTATCGGCCCAGCAGGCAAGCCTCCAGTGTCTGGATATCTAGTTCTATCCTGCCTTGGGCTGCCTTGTGTACCACCCCTCTCCAAATAACTTGCACCATTGGGCATCCGCAAAACATGTGCATGAGTCCAGCATCCGTCGCTCTACATCTGGGACATTCTTGTCTATTTGCACCTTTAAATGTCGCAATGACGGCAGGTGTGAGGTACGCTCTTTGTGTAAAGTACAATTGTATTACTTGTAGTCTAGCATTCCTAGAGACCCTCTTGTGGTATGATGTCACTTCTTTCCTTTCTCTATCCTCAAACGTCTTCCCCAGTTCCTTTTCCAATTTCTCCCTACTCTTCAGTTCTGTGTGTGAATCCCGGACTATCAACACCTTCTAGATCCTAGAAATGTCATGTCCACCCTCTGCCACCATAAGCAGCTTCTCGATTTCTTCACCCCCTATGGTCTCGTCATTTCTATTCAGCCATATGTCCTGTAGTGCCCTCAATACCGTGTTATGTAACAGAAACTGACCCTCGTGTATGCCAGTGGCCTCTTGCAACTCCCCAAACGTCATCAGCCCCCTTTTATTCCTCAGGTCCCCCACCATAGCTATACCATGTGCTTCCCATCTGGATCTCACCATTGCTCTACTACCAGGTTTGCCTTCTAGAATCGCTGCTATCGGGATCTGCGGCGAGAGCGGGTCTGTTAGCCCCATCGCTCCACAGGTCCTCTTCCAGATTCGGATGCCTAATTCTACCAGGTAAGGCTGCCCTATTTGTTCCCTGATGGGCATCCATAGTAGGTACCTTAGGTACTTTTCTTTAATGACCGACTGCAGCAACTTTGTTTCTGTCGTGGGGTCATCGGCAATCCATTGCACTACATATTGTAGCTGGCATGCCAGGAAATACAACTTAAACTTTGGTATCTTTACCCCCCAACCCCTGTTCATATGGTCTTTGCAGTGTGCTCAAAGCCACCCTGTTCCTCCCCTCTTGCCACAGGAAACCCCTACAAACTTTTTCTAAGTCCCGAAAGAACGGTCTCAGAACATTATACAGGATTTTCCCAGAGTAATGCATGAGTCTCGGCCTTGCCACAGTTTTAAGCATCGCAGCTCATCACCGACAGGGGTAACTTACTCCAGCTCTACATAGTTTTTACCAACCCATTTTTAGCCTGTGCTGTGTTAAATTCATGCTCCTTTTTAGGGTCATGATAAATGTTGACTCCCAGGTATCTGAAGGTGTTCTTGCTCCAGGGTAGAGGAAGTACAGGTAAGTCCACCTCAGCCACAGTTGCTGTCGCTGCCAGTGGAAACAGACACAACTTGCTCCTATTTATTCTGATTCCTGTCAGTTTACTGGAGTTATCCAGCACCTCCAGGATGTGCAGCAGATTCCACTCCGGATTGCTCAGATACAACAACGTATCATCAGCATACATAGACACCACATGCTGCACCACCCCTATGTCTTTCCCAGCCTCTCCATATTCCTGCTGCAAATACGCTGCTATAGGTTCGGCCTCTATAATGTATAGCATTGGGGACAGTGGGCAGGCCTGTCCCGTGCCCCTATATGATTGCCATTTATCTGAGTACGTACTCCCTGTACGAACTCTGGCCATTGGTTTGGTGTATATCAGTCGAACCCATTTCATGTACTGTGGCCCAATCCCCATCTTTGTCATTGTGGCATGCAACCAGTTCCAGTGTACTGAGTCAAATGCCTTAGTTGCATCTAGTGCAAATTCTGTCCTATAATCTTTCGTGCTGTAAATCACTTGGTGCAGTCTCCGGTGATTCTCCGTAATACTTCTCCCCGGTACGTATCCAGTCTGTTCCGGATCGATGAATACCTGTATTACTTTGCACAGTCTGTGTGCCATGATCGCTGTGAGGATCTTGCTGTCTTGGTTTAACAGTGACAATGGTCTATAGGATCCGCAATCCGCGCTTGGTTTATCTGGTTTGAGTACTGGCACTACAACCCTCTCTGTGATAACCTGGGTATCACCGGCCAGGCCCTGGCGTGGCTGACCTCTTTCCTCTCTGATCGACCCTCCCATGTCTAATTTGGGTCCTTCCTCTCCTCTATCTCTATCTCTACCTGTGGTGTTCCCCAGGGGTCTAACCTCTCTCCCTGGCTGTTCAACCAATGCCTGGCACTTCTTGCCCACCGCATTGTCGCTCTCTGCCCCAACTTCCAGTGCTATGCGGATGACACTCAGCTCATTTTCAGGCTACCTTCAGCCACCTCTTCTCTTTGTCTCATCTCTGAATGTCTGTCTGCTATCCAGGAGTGGTGTGCCGCCAATGATCTCTGCCTTAATGCCAGTCTGACTGAGATTCTCCTCATTGGCACACCTGCTCCCTCCTTTCCTGTCACTCTCTGGCCGGCCTCTCTTGGCCCTCCTCCTGCTCCCACCTGCAAGGCTAAAAACCTCTGGGTCATCATCGACTCCACACTCTCCTTACATCTCTGACATCTCTAAGAAGTCTTCTAGCTGCACCTCCTCAGAGGTATTCTTCCTTTCCTCTCCTTCCCCCAGAAGATCACTGTCTCCAGAGCTCTGGTTCTCTCTAGGCTGGACTATTGCAACAGCCTCTTTCTAAATCTACATGCTTCTACCCTCCGCCCTCTGCAACTCATCCAGAACAGGACTGCGAGACTTGTCCTTGGCCTCAAGCCCAGGGATCGTATCTCTCCAGGACTGAAATCTCTGCACTGGCTCCCAGTGGCTGCAAGGATTAAGTTCAAAACCCTCTGCATTGGCCACAAGGCCTTCTGGGGCATGGGGCCTCAATACCTTCAACTCTTCCTAAATATCTTCCTTCTCAAGCTCTTCTCTCATCCGCCTCCAACTCCCTCAGGGTCAATCGGTTCTCCAAGCAGCGAGTTGGTGGTAGATCTCTTTTTTCGGCTTGGGCCTCCCTCTGGAACAGCCTCCCTGAAACTTGAGGAGAACCATCTCAGGTTCCGGAAGCACCTCAAAACCTTCCTCTTTGCCTCTGCTTTCTCTCCTCCTCTCCCCTGCTAAATTCCTGGCAAAAACTGAAACTGCGCTGGTTACCTGGGCACCCTCTGATATCGGGCCCAGGTCACCTCCCCCTCCAGTTGCACACCTGCACTGCCTCCCTGGGAACCCCCCCGCACTTGGGGACTGTGTTCTGTATCCGTACAGGCCCCCCTACCAGCTCTTATACCCGATGTCTTTACTTACCCTTGCACTTGCCACTTATCTGGCCTTATGTTTTATTTATTGTTTTATTTATTCTATGTATCCCATGTATTGCACTTTCCCCTCCCATGCACTTGCGCGATCAGAATGACACCTGGCCTAGTAAGATCGTTGTTTCTGTCTCTCTCTGTTCCCCCTCCCTTGCCTCGTCGCGCCTTGAAACACTTGTGTATAGGCGCGTTATAAATGCCATATCATATCATATCAGGGCCTCTCTCATACCATCTGGTAGTATGCTGTCTGCATACACCTCAATGTATACCTTGGCCATCAGCTGTGCCAGCGCATCAGCGTAGGTTTTATAGAATTCGCTAGGGAGCCCATCCGTAACTGGTGTCTTCCCGTTGGCAATGCTCTGATGGTAGCTATGACCTCCTGCTGAGTTATGGGTGCTTCTAATGGCTCTTTCTGGAGTGCATCTAATCGACGCAGGGTAATAAGATCAAGTGTGTCTTGTAGGTCCCTCTCCTCGCTACCTAGGGGGTCCACATAAAGTGCTTTGCAATATTCGGAGAAATCCTTGTTTATGCCTGCTTGCGTGTTTACTTCTTCTTGGTCTCTATTTGTAATAGAGCATATAGGGTTCTAGTGTAATTCTGTCTATACAGCCAGGCTAACATTCTCCCAGGCGTATCCCCCTGCACGTGACTCCTTTCCAAATATTTCGCACAATTAAACTTCCTCAATCTGTCCCACTGCACTAGACATTCCTGTTTCAGTGCGATCACTTCCTCCAGGTGTTCTTTGGTTACTTTAGCCTCCCCATCCAACACCATCAATTTATCTTCCATGTTCTTGAATTCATTGACAATGAATTTTTGTCCCCTCCCGATTCTGCTATCATTTACCCCCTCTTATGACCACTTTGTATGCCCCCCAGGTCGTGCTCACCTTCTGCACACTTCCCTCTTTTATTGCATTTAATTCAACTGTTCTCTTTCGAATATGCCCAGCGAATGCTTTGTCTAACAGTGACTTACTCCTCAACTAACATGTGGGTAGTGGGGTTCTCGGAGCCGACACCCGCCATCTTGCTATGAGTGGGGAGTGGTGCGACAGGATCCTTGCCAAATATTCTACTTCCTCTAATTCAGAAACGTGTTCCTCACTAGCAAACACATAATCTATTCTCGTGTATACTTTATGTGGGGCTGAATAGTGTGAGTATTCTCTGCCTGCTCCATGGTTTACCCTCCATAAAACACACAGTTGAAAGTGATGTAATAGCAAGTTTAACACCTTGGCTGGATGAGATGGCCATTTATGTTTCTCATCCGATCTATCAACAGACGGGTCCAATGTACAATTAAAATCCCCTCCCAAGTTCAGTGTCCCATCCCTATAGGGTCCCAGCCTCGCATACAATGACCTGAAAAACACAGTAGCATCACGATTTGGGGCATAAGTGTTCACAATGCATATCTCCTGATTTTCCAATATACCCTGTAACATTGCCGTCCTGCCTTCATTGTCTGTCTTGGTGAACAACACTTTGAATTGTACGACTGGGTTCACCCAAATGAGGACCCCTCTTGCATATGTAGAATATATGGAGCCCACCGTCACTCCCCCCACGCACCCGCCAGGTTTTTATGTGTCTGTGCGTCTAGATGCTTTTCCTGCAACAGTGCTATCCCTACTTTGTTCCTCTTTATGTACATTCTCACTCTTCTGCGGATCACGTAGTTATTAAGCACTCTGACATTCCATGTCATTATTTTGACAGTGTCAGCCATTGTAATACCATGTCTAGGGTATCCGTGAGGTCGCCAGCCTGTTGCCAACCTCAATAAGAGTGCAATGTAGCGCTTAATCATGCATGCCAGGCTTTCCCCTCCCATCCATCCCTCCATCCCCCAACCCCACTCCAAACAAAACTCAAACTTAACTCGTCGAGCTATGCTAGGACTTTCCCATTTCTGCTCCATTCAACCTGGTCGCTATACCAGGCTCCTGGTGCACCACGGGCGGACTCTATACAGTAGCCCGTAAACTACTTCTCAGGGTGTACGGGGGGAGGTAGTGGGAACTGCACTGAGCGTTCACTCTACTGGGTTTCTGTGACTCTCTATGTTGCTCCTGTTATCTCTGTAACATTTCTTTGCTGCTTCTGAATACTTTATATGTCCTATTGCCTGATCTCGTCTTCTCCTGGGTATGTGCCTCTCTTTCTTGCCAGTTCTGTTGTGGCAGTCTGCTTCGGGTCTCTGCCCTCTCGCCTAGGAACGCTGGCTCAGTTCTGCTGTTTCAGGTATCTGCGCACTGTTCATCCATTCCTGTGCTTCCATTGGCGTCTCGAAAAATAGGGCTTTTGTATATCACCTTAAGTTTCGCTGGCTATATTAACATGTATTTTAGGCCCGCTTTCCTGAGCCTGCCTTAGTCATGATACATTGAGCGCTCTTCTTCTGAACTTGAAAGGTATGGTCCGGGTATACTGAAATCTTTGCTGATGCCCTTTGTATCATTCCCCCTGACCTGGAAAAGGCCAGGATCTTCACACAATCCTTGTAGTTTAACACCTTAGCGATTACAGGCCTTGGTGGAGGCCTTCGGATGAGGGCACGATGTACTCTTTCTATCGTTAACCCTTTGGTGAGTTGTCCTGCTCCTATGTTTTCAATATAGGTAGTGGGATCAGACCCCTCCACTCCTTCAGGCAGCCCCACGATTCTGATGTTGTTTCTGCGTGCTCGACCCTCCGCATCTTGTGCTCTGTCTTCCAATCATTTAACTTTCTGCAAGGGGATGTCAATGTCCTTCGTCTTTGCAATCTCACTTCAGTGTTCTCCTTGACCTGCTCCTCCAATTTCCCTGTGTATTCCGCTATAACTCGGACAACTTGTCGTACCAGTCCTACATCGATGCCCACTGCGTCTATTTTGGCCTCGAACCTTGCTTACAGCGCGCAATTGCCTCCAGGATCTGATGGCTCCCCGTATCAGCCATGTCTTTTGGGGCTAACGCCTGTTTATCCTCTTTCTCTGCACTGTCCCCTTCTTGGCGATTTGCTGGGCCTTTCGTGAATGTTTCCAGCGTGGTTTGCTTTTGTTTAGTGTTATTGCTCTTGGTCGACATTGCATTTTGCGGGTCTCACAGTGCTCCCTGTGTGCTCTTGTTCTGAGGAGGCTGACCTTCTCCTGTAGCCACCAGTGCTCTGTCTGACAGTGTTCTTTCAGGTCTGAATACTCGCCTTACTGAGTGGTCCCAACCCATCGCCCTCGCCAAGCGTGCTGCACTCTTTTTTTTTTTTTAAACTTTATTTTTGAATTTTGCATACCTTCGGTGTACAGTTGCACCAACTGGGTGCACATTCAGAACAATAAGAAAATAAAAAAAGGAAAAAGCAATACCCAACTTCGAACTCTCTTGCAAAGCCGCCCCCCCCCTCCCAAGTCCACCAAAATAAATTCCGATACACTCTTTTATCCTTGTCAACTAGTTTGAGTTCAGAGTTATATTATGGATCTCAGTCACAGAGCCCTATTTCAAGTTCCAGGGGTCTCGGAATCCGAGGATTCAGCGCTGTTTAGCAGAAATGCTATAAATGGCCCCCAGATGTCGGGGGGGCGCGCATGCAATGGTAGGGTTCTTATAAATTCGCTCTTCACGTCCTGACAGTATGTGATGTCTTTTTTCCAGTCTTCAATCTTCGGGAATGGGCCTCGGCCCCAAGTCATGGCGATTCTCCTTCGAGCCAACACCAGAAGAAGGGCTGCCAGCTTATGTGATGCGGGTTGAAGGTATTTGGTGAGACCAAGAAGGGTCGGTAGTTATTTGTAAAACGGAGGTCCAGAAGCGTTGTATTCCTGGGCAGACCCAAGCTAGGTGGAGAAAGTCTGCATTTGCTGCTGCGCACCTTTCGCAATGGGCCGACGCTTCTGGGTGATGTTTGTGTTTCTTAACCGGGGTGTAGTACGTTTGATGTACGAAGTTGAAGTGAATTAGTTTATAGCGTGTATTTAATGCAACCTTTTGAGTTTGACGGAGGATTTAGGCCCAGTCTTCTGCGGTTATCGTTTCTTGAATGGCAGTCTCCCATTTCTGCTGTGTTTTGGGGCTGGGTCTCCCGGTGTTGACCACAAGGGACTGGTATAGCAGCGAGATTAGCCTTCCCTCCCCTTGCTCCTGAATTGTGTTGTGCAATAAATCCCATGTAGGGGATTGCTTGGGGAATAAGGGAACATCCTATGTAGGGTATGGTGCAGTCTAAAGTAGAGGAATATATCTAGGGAGGTGTTTCCGCCCCTGTATTTGGCCATTTGTGGAGTTAGAAAGGTACCCTAAGGGAAAAGGTCCCCGAAGGATTGGATTCTGACCTTATCAGCCCATATTAAGAATACTTTTTAATTTCTGATGGGGATGCCAGGGATAAATTTGATTGGCAGTAGAGGGGAAAATCTTATGTTCACTCCATATTTGACAGCCATCTTTTTCCAAATTGCGTATGCTGATAGGACAGTGTTTAACGTGTTGTATGGAACCGGGATCTGACTGATAATGACGGCACTTAGCAAGTCAGGGGAGGCCAGGGCTCGCTCCACTTGCACATGTGGGCGAACGAAATGGGTCATGTACCAGTGGCTCAGGAATTGAGCCTGGGCTGCCCAATAATATTTTTCAAAGTCCGGAAGCACCAGGCCACCCTTCGACGTTGGTAGAGTTAGTGTGGTGTACGCAACCCGTGCAGGTTTACCCGCCCATAGCAACTCTAGGACTAGACTCTTGACTTTTTGGAGAAAGGCTTTGGGGAGGAGTAGTGGGATATTTGTGAATAGATACAGAAGCTTAGGAAGGATGACCATCTTCGTCAAGGAGGTTCTGCCCCATAACGTTAACGGCAACGATTTCCACCTATGGATTCGTTCCTGCAGGGAATTTAGTGTGGACACATAATTATCTTTGTATATCTCATGATGGTTACCTGACATGTAGATACCCAGATAGCGAACCTTTGAGTTTTCCCATTTAAAACCATGATCATCTATGAACTCAGTTGTATTAGAGGTCAAGGGGAACACTACAGATTTGGAATGATTGGTTTTAAGGCCTGACATTTGGCTAAATGTTATCACTTCGCGCATTACAGGGTTGAGGTTGTCTTGGGGGTCGCTGACGAATAACATGACATCGTCAGCGTAAAGAGAGACAATCAGTCTATGGGGACCTAGTTTAAGACCCCGGTGCAATTGGTTAGCTCGTAGTCTCGAACCCAAGGGTTCCATAATAAGGGCAAAAATCAGCGCTCCAATAATATGCTTGAGGACCTAATGTTTTCAACATGACGTATGAGCACGGGTCTTTATATAACAGGGATACTAACTTTATAAAGAAATTGCCTAAACTCATTTGTCTGAGTCTTGCCAGCATGAATGGCCATTCGACAGAATTGAACGCTATCTCGGCGTCGAGTAGTACTGCTATTGCCTGTTGAGTTGGATTTAGGGCCTCAATGACGCCAAACAGCCTTCTGATGCCGAAGGTGGTGCTGCGCCCTGGGAGGAATCCGGCTTGATCTCCGATTACAAGTGCCGGCATTAGAGGAAGTAGCCGAGAAGCAAGAATTTTGGCCAGAATTTTATTGTCCAAGTTGATCATGGAGATTGGCCTATATGATGCACAATCGTCTGTGGGCTTGCCGGCTTTGTGCAGCACCATCACGTTGGCTTTGCGTAGCGTGGGGGGAAGGATTCCACGCTCTATTGATTCCTCGTAGACACGGAGCAGAAGGGGGGCCAGGATGGTCGCGTGGGCCTTGTAAAACTCCCCAATGAGCCCATCGGGTCCTGGCGCTTTGGTGTAGGGAAGTGATTTTTATAGCTGCCAGTATTTCTTCCACTGTTATCGGTGCGTTCAATGGTTCACAAGGGCTGCTTCCACCCAATATAGCTCGGTGTCGTCGAGGAACTCCTGTATAGATTCAGGATCAGAGTTGCCTTTGGAGCTGTACAGGTTTTGGTAGAAGTTACAAAATGCGTTGGCCATGTCCTCCTCCGAGTATACCAGTTGCCCTTGTGCGTCTTTGATGCATTCAACGCGGGTTGGGGTTTTGTCTATCGATAGTAGACGGGCTAATAATGCGCTTGGCTTTTTCCCTTCTCCGTATTGCCGGACCCGGTGCTTGCGGCTTAGGAAATTAATTTCTCGCTCAGCTGTTTCTTTAAACTTCAGAAGTTCTACCTTTAGTTCGGCTTGGGTATGTGGGTCTGTGACTGTGGAGGCTTTCAGCTCTAGTTCTTTTAAACGTTGTTCACTACATGAGAGTTCTCTATGGATCAATTTTAGTATACCATTTTCTTTGGCTAGGCATATCCCTCGCACAAAGCATTTTAGCGTTTCCCAAGTGGTGCTGGGGGAGTCGACAGAGTCTTGGTTTGTCTCAATGAAGGTTATTATTTCTTGGCGCAGTTCTGCTGCGAAGACTGCATCAGTGAGTGAGCCGGCCTGAATCAACAATTGAGTCCGGGGACTGTAGTATCTGCTAGGGTGACGTCGAGTGCGACCATCGAGTGGTCAGAAAAGGATCTTGGTAGAATTTAACTAATTCCCCAGACGAACGGGCTGTGGGTGGAAGCCATAATGTATTCTATCCGGGAGCTAGTATTGTGAATGGCTGAGTAGAATGTATAGTCTCTTGTATCCTGGTTGTGAAGTCTCCATGTGTCGGATAGATCAAATGTTTGGCAGATCTCTTGCACTTGGGCGCTGGCTTTGGACGGATTTCCTGTTGTGTTGTGGGATTTGTCGAGTCTGAGGTCAATTGGCGTATTGAGGTCTGCACCCAATATAATGGTTGCTGCTTTGGTCTTGTCTAGTTGGGTCATAACCCAATTGAAATTGTTGGGGCCGTCGGTGTTTGGAGCATAATAGTTCACAATTACTACTTCTTTTCCTGCGATTATCCCTCTCACTAGCAAGGCTCTCCCCTCGGAGTCTTTCTGCGACTCAATGAAACTGAAGTTCGTTCTTCTGTCAATTAGGATTGCAACTCCTCTGGCGTAGGATGAGTAAGACGCGAAATACCTATGACAACCCCATGATTTGGCCCAGTGAGGTTCTGCCGAAGGCAGGAGATTGGTTTCTTGTAATATGGCGATGTTAATTTTGTGTCTTCGGAGATACTGGAGGATTCTCCTAGTTTTCGCTGGTTGATTACCGCCAGGAATGTTCCAGGTGGTGATTTTAAATGTTGTCACTACTATTTAGGAGGCCGGGTGAGTTCATGTCTGCCAGGACATGAGGGTGTGACTGGAGTCTTGGTCCATATAGGTGTCCGAAGGAGTTGGTTTTCAGTCGGTCAGCGATATGCTGTGTGATTGCTGTGGAATGAGAGTGAGGGGTAAAAGGCGGCTCTGCAGAACTTGATTCCCTCCCTTGTGTGGGCAACCCCCAACTGGCCCACCACGAACAGTCCCTTGTAAACAATACAGTCAACATTGCTGTGCTAGGGGCGCTGGTGGCCCTCCAAGCGGAGGCTTGCTCCCTACTCCCGATACAATTTCGTTCCGTGGTGATGATTTCGTTACGTTGGCGGAGATTAGATACCTTTGTTTTGTGTTACTTATGTGGTGGGTTTTATGGCGGATCTCTCCTTGGTCGGCTTCCCCTTTGCGGGTTTCCGTTGTTTTGGGCAGGCCTGCAGCGGTTGCGGTCCAGGTAGTCACTGGTCTCCGGTGTGTTGAAGAACTGGGTTTTACCTTCAAATTGGATGCGAAGTTTCGCCGGAAAAAGCATTGAATATTGAATTTGGTTTTCTTGCAGTCTGCGTTTCACGGCTGTAAACAAACGTCTTTGTGCTGCGACTGCTTGGGAAAAATCTGGGAAAAACGGAATCTTGTCTCCCTCGTATTGGAGCTCCCCTTTATCTCTGGCGGCTCTGAGAATTGCATCACAGTCCTTATAGTTTAGCAACTTAGCTATGATACGACGAGGGTTTGTTCCTGGGATGGGTCTTGAGTAAGGAATTCTGTGAGCTCTTTCGACAACGAAAAGCTTGGACAGGATCTCTGGTCCAAACAGGTCTATGCACATCTTCTCCACGTGTTCCTCCATTTTGGTGGTCAGTTGATGCTCTATGACTCCGACAATCCTTATGTTATTTCGCCGGGAGCGACCCTCCAAGTCCTCGTTCTTGGCACTTACTGCTTTCATTTGCGCTTCTAGTGAGGATACCCTAGCAATTAGGGCTGTTGCACCGTCGTCGAGGTCGGAGACCCTCTGCTCAACTGTGTCTAGCCTGTCTGCATGTTTATCCAGTCGATGTTGGAGCTGGTCAACTTTAGCGGGAGTGTATCTAGTTTGCTCCCAAGGCCTCCTATGCCTGCTTTGAGATTGAGCAGTATTTCTCTGATGTCGAAGTCCTGCGCCTCTTCCTCGTCTTGGGGTGGTGCCTGGGTGGGGGATTGTGATCCGCTGTTGGAGGAGGTCAGTTTGGCTGAGGAGCAACTCTCAAAGTTCAGTTTTCTTTGTGACCTATCAGTTTTCCCCATTTTCGGTGTAAGTGGAGGTGTCAACGCACCAGGGAGGCGGTGCTGAGCCGGTCGGGGAGATCTGTCTGGGTGACTGTGTTCTATCTTGCCGGACGATACGGTGTGGTAAGCAGGCCGGGGATCAGGACCTTATGCTGTGCTCTAAGGTGCGGTGCTGTCATTCACAGGATGTTCACGCCTGGTAATTATCCCCCGGGCGAGGTGTAGGTGGCTAAAGCACTATCTGGTTGGTCTCCGGGTGAATACTGGTGACATGGCTCCGTAGGTTGGATAGCTTCCGCTTGGTTTTTGGTACCCCTGGGTTGTAGGATTATGCCGCTGTAGTTAGTGCTTGAATTTTAGAGCACTGCTCAATGCCGGCCATTCTCACTTGGGCCCCCCGACTTGCGTGCTAAAGTCGGGCTTCTAGGCGCTCTGTGCCTCTCCTGGTCACCCCCAGTGATCCGCGCTCGGGACTGTTGTCTCCTGGGCGGGCGCGTCACCGAGAATCGTGCCGCCAAGACTACCGCCGGCAGTGAGGAGATAATCCCTGCTTCCTCCGTGCCTGCAGTCGCTGGACCCTGCGGAGCCCCGGCGGCCGCTGATGATCCGAATGTCACATGGGGTAGTCCGGGGAACTCAGCAGGCTCGCCGAGCGGGTGAATGCATTATATAGAAGCGCAGGGCGCTCGTACCTGGACTCCAGCCGGGTCGCGGTTGGCTGTCTCTGCGCTCCTCTCTGCAATAGTGTCGGGCCGCTCCCGACTCTCAGGCCCCTTCTGGACGCTGCGGCTGGACGCCACAGCCGCGAGTCCGCCGGCCACCCCCAGCGACTCCGGAGCTCGAAGCGTAGCCGGCACTGCTGGGAAATTTCAGTCGGGCGTCGGATCGCCTCTCAGCCGACTGCCTCCCGCGCACCTGACTTTCTGTGCCATCGCCAGAGGCCGTGTCCCCACTTTGACAGGGGGGTGAGGGTTCCTCTCCGGCGGTTAATCAGGGCCGAAACGCCAGATGGCAGGCGAGATGGTCGCAGAGTTTTGTGCAAAATCGCCTCAGCGATGTATAACTGGTGAGAGGTAGAAGTACAAACACCACGGAATCAGCGATTAGTCAGGATCTTGTGGGAGCTACACGGAGCTCACAGGGAGGCCGCCATCTTGGATGGCTCTCTAGCACCCTCTCAAGCGTGCTGCACTCTTTTGATTAATGCCGCCTCTGTATGACCTTCTTTATCACTGGTTCTCCTCAGGATGCACTGTGACTATGTAAAAAGTTCCAGGGTACTGGGTCTTTTGATACTCCCGGCCCGCTTTCTTGGTCTCTGGCTTCATACCATGCGAGTTGTCGGGTTCCTTGGCTATCCAATGTAGTCTAATTTTTTAGCTATATTGATGTTCTTTATGGACTGGTCTTTTCCCAGTTCTTTGCAGTTGCCTTATGCCAGGACAGGGGGGGGGAGCTCAGGGCTCGTTTGACCAGTTTGTTCTGCCCCTTAAACCTTCTCTGTCAGCTATAGTCTCCTCTCCCCTCAGATCCTTTGCGGAGGTTCTATTGTCCCTTACGCTTGGCGCAGATGTGTTGTTTACTGTTCTCCTCATGAGGCATGTTGCTTCAGGTGTAGTCCCCCTCCCAGGGTTCTCTGTCATTATGGCGTAGTGCTGGAGTTTGTTGCGTGTACTTTCCTTCCCCTCTTCTCTCGTGTTGACCTTTAGCTCCAGCAGTCCGATCATCTGGCTGTGGGCTTCACTTATCGCCAGCTCAATTCAGTAGCGTATTATGGCATAAGCTGTCCTCCTCCCCGGAGGGTGTTGTCCCTTCTGAGACTCGGTTGCAGCTCGGGGGCTGTTACGCGGCACTGCCGCCTAAATTGTTTTATGCCCAGCTTGTTCTGGCCCCCAATTAACCTGCTGTTTTCGTCGCCCATCACGCTTCATAAGTGGGGCTTGCACACATGTCTGTGCAGTGTATTGTACCTTTCACTTTTCCTGGTGGCCGCCTGCCTTAATTAGATGGCCGCGGCGGTGCTTCAAGGGCGGCGGGGGGTGCCTTGTTCTCGTACGCTTATTTTAGCAACTCAAGTGCTGCGCCCCCACCTTCCACTCCTTACGGCCTTCTCCAGTGTCCTCCGGCGCATATAGGCCCCTTCTCCTGCTCCTGCCCAGCTGACCCTCTCTTCGTTGTCGCCTCGCAGTGACCTGGTGGGGAGTCTGCCTTCTCTTCGGTCTCTCCGCTTGTGTCCGGTAGCAGCAGTGTTCCCACCAACGATTTCTTGCTGGCTCAGGCACCCGCACTCGTCTGTCGGGCTGCTGCGGTCGCTCCTCTTGCTCTCTGCTACGTCCCACAGCATTCCCAAAGGTTCCGTAGACTTGGTCCAGCCACTCTGCTCTTTCGGGCGCAGGCCTCCTTTGTCCGCTGCACTGCACCACAGTCTGCAATCTGCCAGCCTCCTTAATACAACAGTTCTGGGAAATCCTTGTCTGCCATGGTACATTACTTCTCTCGTCTGTGCTTCCGGGCAGTCGCTTTGCTGATGGCACAGCTTCTGGCCTCCTCTACCGCCACATGGGTTCCCTGATTTTTGCTGCTGCAGTGTATTCATTTCTGGTGAGTCAGGCTGAATAAAGTCGGTATACAGAGATTCTTGGTGTCGGATCTGTCGGAGCTCCAAGTGTGCACACCTGCCTCACATGGCTGCTGGCCACGCCCCCATGTGGTATCAACTTATGTGGATTGAGCCCCCCATTCCCTTCCCCATCTCATGAACATGGTTCAGAAAACCACCCGATGACCCCGTCCCTCCCTAGCGTGAAGGAGGGGGCCCCTAAGGCCGTAGGAAACGTCTTGCTAGCTGTGGTTGTAAGGTCAGCACTGGGAACGTTCTGTTGTATTCCAGGATGGGGGCCCAGCAGTCTGTAAAGCGGTTTAATGCTCCTTCTTTAGCTGCCGTGACTTCTTTGGCCACTAGGATATCCCAGACTTTCATCCACCATAGTGGTAGTAGGGGGCCTTCCTGAGTCTTCCACTTGCGAGCCAGGGTGATCTTTGCTGCTAGGAGCAGCTGAGTGAGAAGCTTAGCGGTCGTTCCCGATTTCGGGTAGCATTCTGGCCACGCAGCTCCCGGCAAGACCACCTCTGGGGTCAGCTGCAATTTGCAATGGGTAATCGCTTCAATGGTTTGGAGCACCTTCTCCCAGAAAGCCCTCGCCCTCAGGCACTCCCACGACATGTGAAAGTAGGTCCAGCGGGCACTGCATGGCCTCGAGCAAGCCGGGTCCCGGGACTTCTGAAAGCGATGTAGGCGTTCCCAGGGATAGTACCATTGGTGGAGGACATTCCCTGTTGGTGATGCATCTCGACGCAGAGTTATTTCTAGTCCAAATGTCGACCCATGTTTGCTCGTCTATGGGGTGCCCCAAGTCGGTTCCCAGCAGGACATGTATGCAGGCTTGGTTGTTAACATCTTGTCTTGTAGCAATCTATATAGCTTGGTGATGAGTCCCTGGCGCGAGCTCTCCTTTAGCGCGAGCTCCAGGGAGTTAAGCTCTCTCGTGGCTCCTTGTTAGATTGCTGGCTGAGAGATCCAGTGCCGAATTTGGGCATAGGTGAATCTGTCTGTTTCTGCCAGGGAGAAGCGTCTCTTGCAATCTTCGAAAGTTAAATGGGCGACGTTCTCGTACAGTTGAGAGAGAGATTTTAGGCCGCCCCTAGCCCCATTTCTAAAGTTTGCTGTGTCCAGGCCTGGGGAAAAGTCTGGGTTTTGGAGGACTGGGGAAAGTGGGCTTGGCCTCCTAGGAAGTTTCTTCTTTCGTAGCGCCCAGTCCCAAGAATTTAGGGTGGTTCTGGTTGATGAAAGTATTGTCAGCCAGTGCCGGCGCGCCTTGCCTGAGATATGCAATAGAGAGCTCATTGGGGGTTTGGGGGCTCTTGGCTTGTTCAATGCATGTCCACCATGGGAAACTTGCATTCTTGCCCCATGCAATACCGTTTGTTAATTGGGCCGCCATGTAGTAATTGTGCAGATTAGGCATCCTCATCCTGCCCCATTTGGACGCACCAGTCATCACCTTTAGTGGGATCTGGAGCCTACCCCCTCTCCGTTGTCTTGCGAGTTGCACTGGTACGGTTGAGCATAGGTACAGGAATCTGGGCAGCAGGTTCATTTTACATGCTGTAACCCTTCCCAGGAGTGAGATTTCCTGGCCCTCCCATCTCTTAAAGTCGACCTCTAGGTCTTTAAACAGGGTGGGAAAGTTGACTGCGTATAGTTGAGTAGGGTTTGCCACAATGTGTACCCCAAGGTAGTTTGTCAACGTGGAGCTCAATTTCAATGGGCATGCCCCCCTAAGGCAGTTTATCGTCTCTTTGGCCATCTTTACCCCCAGTGCCTCTGACTTAGTGTAGTTGATAGCGAAGCCCGCCACCTGTTCAAAAGCTTCCAGCTCTGCTGGGGTCGCTTGAAGGGAGGTTTGGCATTTGGTGAGTGAGAGCCTCACGTCATCTTCGTAAAGAGATGCTTAGAATTTTTCTCCCTTTAATTCCATCCTTGTTATGCTGTCATTCTTCCGCATTCTCTGTGCGAACGGTTCCATTATGAGGGCAAAGATTAATGTGAAGAGCGGACATCCCTGTCTCATCCCACAGGAGAGTGGGATAGGGGCCAAGAGTTTTTGGTTTATCCTTATGGTAGTTTTTGGAGTGTGTAGTTGGTTAGCAGAACATTGGCCCGAACTGAAAGGCCTCCAAGATGAGACGCATGAGATGCATGAACCCGATCAAAGGCTTTCTTGCGTCCAGGGTAAGTATGGCTAGTTCCTGTTGTTCCTGTGATGCCAATTCGATGAGATTAAGGGCTCGCCAAATGTTGTCTTCTGTGCTTCTTCCCTTGATGAAGCCTGTCTGGTCCGCGTTGATGATGGCCGGGAGAACCGTCGCCAATCTGTTCGCCCCCACTTTGGAGTCAATATTTGAATCTATATTGAGAAGTGAAATCTGACTTTCTGATGCTTGTTAATCTGCTTAGAATCACATGCTGTGCATAGTCCGACATCCAGTGGTCACTGCAGAGTATTGCATTTTGTTTTTCGTAGTCGAAAAGGGGACGTCGACATAGGCGTGTCTGTAATACTATCCCTATAGTGACGTGCAGTGTACCCACAATCCCTCATGCGTCGAGGTCCCTCAGATTGTTTTTTTTCCGCCCAGATATTGGTCGCCTTAATGCGGAGCTCGTTAGAGAGAAATTGCAAAACATTTATTTGACCCATGGTCGTTATTCTTTAAAGATTACATCAGACCCCTCCTTTGACGGCGAAGCTGTTTTCAACGTCGATTAAGAACTTTGATGGCGGTGACTTAGACGGCGGCGATCGTTCAGTGCTGCCGAACACGTGGCCCGGCCTCGCGACCTATAAAGTAGGGAGAGTGGGGGTCGTGGGACATTTCTGTTTCTTTCTAAGAATGCCTTTCTCTTTCACCCCCCCTTTCCTTTGGGGTCGTTATCACTTTTAACTGTATCCTCAGCTATGGAGAGGACTCCTTTTAGATTTTGCCTGCGCTGCAAGGGCAAATTCACATGGAAGGATAAGCACAAGCGGTGTAAATGTTGCTTACCCCTCGACCACAACGAGGACGGCTGTGCGGCCTGTAAACTTCTTCGCCAAAAGACTTTAAAGGACCGCAGGGTCAAGAGGTGGGCAGCCTACGCTATGTCTAGAGCTGATTCCTCACCCGCTGCCGCCGAGTGCGACGAGGACAGTGATAACCCTACCTCTGTTTTGGAGGTTGTAGACCTCTCTAGGGAGCGTACCTGTTCCTCAGCGTCTGTCCCCGGCCCCGACAAGTTCGGCTCATGCCCTACTTATTGGGATGAACACCCCGGCGACACTGACACACATAAAAAACATAAACACAAGCACACAACCGACGGCCCTTCTTCGTTGAAGACGAAGAAAGCCCTAGCGCCAACGGAGATGCCGGGCCTACCGGCGACCTCTGCCAACTGTAAGGGTCGCAAGCCCTCCCCGCCACCGCATATGCGACTAGCGACTGGGCCACCCTCAGATAAGGGCACTACCACCAAAACGCCAGACGACATGCCTCGTAAGAATGCGGCCGTCGGCGAGAAGGACTCGGCACCGCCAAACACGGTGCCAGATGAACCTTCGACGGAGAAATTAATCGTCGAGAGCTTGGCTCGTATAGTTTCCACTGATGGTCAGAGACGGACGGCGAGGGATACGCCAAACCCCGCTCACAAGGCCAGGGAGACGCCGAGAATGCCGGAAGGAAGGCAGGGACCGCCCCCTCCGTCGAAGGACCTAGCCTACGAGAAGGGTTCTCAGAAGGCGAAGGGAGTTTATCCTCGACTTTATTGGACAGGTCTAGACGGCTACAGGCGGAGGAGCTTCCCTTTACGCCTCCAGACCGTTCTGGGTTACCACATTGGACCTTTGAAAGTTCCAATCATGTATGGACAAGCTGGATAGATTTATGTCCACTCCTGAACATATAATACCCAAGAGGTCAAGAGAGGTACTTCATGAGGACCCCAGGGCCAAATACCCTAGACTATTTAACCCCCTTCAAGAGGAGGTTAACACATATGACCTCACTGAAGAAGAATCTCACTTCCAAGAGGATGAGGAGTTCCTAAATAGTGAAGACCAACAAAACCTAGAAGAAGAAGGTTTTGAGGAAAACCCAGACATGGTTGGGGAGGTCTTCAGAGAAGACCCAGATGAAGGTGGCTCACAGCCTTGGCAGTCCCCAGGAGCGTCAACAGACCCTGACGTCCTGAACCTGTCCTCTCCTCAAACCACACCAGTCAGAAACCCGTCACCTATAGATGACCAACCCACTTTCAACGCGCTACTACGGAAAGCAGCAGCTTATTCTGAAATTGAGACTGGTGAAATTACTCCCGAAATAGATTTTGTAGAAAAAATCATTAAAGAGAAACCACCTACTAGCCAGACTATTCCCCTCCTCGCCTCAGTCAAGAGATGACTCATCCCATCGCTATCAACACCTGCGTTGGTTAGAGGGGTCAACCCAAGAATTGAAAAACTGTTTAGTCCCTCTCCATCGGACCCATTATACATTAAGTGTCACTCAATACCAGATTTCTTAGTAGTAACTACCACGAGGAAAAGGACAGGGGTTCCGCTATCAACTAGCGAAGCACCCCCAGACAAGGAAGGAAAGAAGATCTACGCCCTCGGTAAGAGAATTATAGCCTATGCAGCTTTTTCCACCAGAATTGTCAATAACAATACCTTACTGGCAAGCTATGCTGATGCCCAATGGGGAAAGTTACGCCAAGACCTCGAAGAAGTCCCTGAGCCCCATACGAACCTGCTTGTTAACCACTGTAACGGAAGGAACGCTGGTTAACCAAAGCATCATCAAAAACACACTAGATGCTGCAGAAACGGCTGGCCGTTCTTTAGTCCAGGGGATACTTGTCATGTCTGGCTCCGGAACTCAGGTTTTAAGCCAGAGACCCAGTCGTCACTCAACCAACAAACCAATTGAGGATTCCAACCTCTTTGGGAAAGCGGTGGACGACGCACTGGAGACCGCTAAGAAGGATTTCGATAACCTAAGGACTTTAGACCAGATCTCAAGGCCTCCCAATAAGTGAGGATACAGCAACACACGCTTTTTACGAGCCCAACGTCAACAACAGCAACAACAACAGCAGTACTCTGCAGGTAACTGGTCCTCTACTTAAGGAACCAGCGTCCAATACACTCAGAGAGGACAACGTCGTGGCAAGGGAAAAGGTCGGGGCCCCACTCCTAGAGGTTCCCCGGCTACCAACACCAAATGTCCTGAAAGTTCGGATCCCCTCCAGCATGGGAGGGAATACCAACAGACAGCTGGGTATTGTCAACTATAGCCCGCACTTACTGCATAGAATTCAGTCGGTCCCCCACGTACAGACCCCCAAGGGGACGACGCCTATCACCGGAGCACCTCGCCATCCTTCTTCAAGAAGTCGAACTGCTACTAGAAAAAGGAGTAATAGAGGTCGTCCGTCTATCACAGGTAACGGAAGGTATTTATTCAGTGTACTTCCTTCTACCCAAAAAGGACTTAACCATGCGCCCTGTATTAGATCTGCGCCCAGCAAACAAATTTGTCAAACCTCAAAAATTTCGTATGGTGACCTTACAGGAAGTAATCCCCCTGCTTTCACAGGGAGATTACATGACAACACTGGACATGAAAGGTGCATACGTTCATATTTTAATGTTGCCAGCGCACAGAAAATACCTCAGGTTCATGGTAGAGGGTAAACACTACCAGTTCAGAGTGCTACCCTTTGGCATAGCGTCAGCACCGCGGGTATT